>NC_133026.1:124630833-125984166 GCF_048771995.1 Taeniopygia guttata
CCCCAAGGATTTTACAGTGAAGACCAGAAGTTAACTTTATCAGCATCTGATTTTACTACAACTATCCAAACATGAAAAAGAGAAAATATCATGTTAATATCTATTAGGACATTATTTCTGATGTAGATAAAAAATTGGTAGTACTGTAATGTTTCAGTTCCAGAAACTCAAGGTTATAGTGTAGGTATTCAAAACAGTGCAAATATACAGCAGAATTATCTTGGGCATTTTAATCTAAGAGCAATCTGATCCTGTTCTCTGCATATACATTAAGGAATTGAAAATATCATTAACAGCAGTGCTGACACATATAAAAATATATTCATTTCAGAGAAGCATTGGGAGGAGTTTCCTAGAAATTATTGCCATTGGGTTTTGGATTAATTTCCTCAAACGAGTTATGAGGAGTCTGAACATGTTACAGAAAGGATCACTGGCTGCTGGTGACAGCGGAGCATACGGTATTCTATCACCCAGAAAAATCCCTTTGGTTAAAATATTCTTTGTTAAAGGATGTTTGCACAGAAAAAAGAAAAAAGGAGCCATGTGTTACAGAATATGGAGAAAATAATTTATTTGGCATTGATGAACTTAACGTTATTGACTGATTTAAGTTATAGATATAGACATTCCAACTGTGTTTTCTAAATTTTGTCCATTCAGCTTGTCAAGCCCAGTCCTTGTAATTCCATAATATTTTTATCAATAAATTTTGGAAAAATAAAAATATATCTTGGAAAAAACCCAAATATATCTCTGTGGGGAAAACAGTAATATTTTTTTTTCACACTCATACAAATTTATTGTTTTTTTCTTTCTGGAAAAATCCAATGCTATATTACAAAATAAGACTGGGAGGTCTTCCTTGTTATTTTAGGCAATTTCCTTATTTAAAGTAATTCCATAATATGAATCTCTAAGATAAGTGGTGGGAAAAAATTCTGAAGCTTGAAAGATCATGGGAGAGAATTGAATAGTGCTGAAAGCAGAGTAAAGAGTAGTACCTCAGCAGCCATCAGGTCTCTGAATCAAACACAACAATATAATAATGTGATAGCTAGGTGAGTGTAAGGTCTCAGGATCTCATTTCTAATTTTGGACCCATTAAATGGAAAGCATATCTGCTTTAAACTTACTAGATACTAGTCTGTGTTGCTACAAATCTGAAATCTTGATGAATTAACAAATATGCACTGTCAGCTAAAATGGGGGAAAACCCCAATTTGGTTTAATTCTCTTAGTTTCCTTGAAGCAAAATTTCTCTCCACCTTCTACATCTCCACAAGGATGATAAGGACAACAAAAGGCACTGGAGACTTTTGCTTATTTCTGATGACAACATTGAAAATGATTTTTTAATACCACAACACAGAATTTAATTTCTAAGGCTGAGAGCTTCCTTCCAAGGAACAGAGACACAATTCCAAAGCTCATTGCATTTTTAAAATACATTCTGATTAATGGTCACAGTTCCACCCCATGAAGACCTGATGTAAATCTATGGACATAGGTTTTAGAAGACCTCTACAGGAGTTGATGAGTACAAGTAATTGTTTTCGAGGTCTAACATTTCTTCAAGCATTCAGCGTGTTGAACACAGATTCATTTTTTTTAAGCAAATAGCCATGCTATGAAGATTTTATGGGTTTCTTCTATAACTATAGGAGAGACAAAAATTATACATGCAATTTTATTTCTCTGCCAATAAGTCTATTTTAACAGGCTTTAAGGAGCATAAATATTTGATTCTGCTTCTCAAATGTATGTAGTTAGATAAGCAGTAGCAATAATTATTCTGTTTCTGAACACTGATTTCGAGGACCTCAGCAGATTACAGAGTACAGTTGAAGACTGAAAGGTGAAATATATGAGTTTTAATTAATCACAAGAATCTGCTGTAGCATTCCTTCAATTATAATAAAATTCCTGAACCTGTGTTTTTTAAAATAATGTAAAAATTAACCTTGCAAACTCATTATTTTTTTTTACATGGGTATATAATGAATGTTTGGTCATTTGATATGAGTTTGTAACAATTATTTTTCTTATGGCTCGGCCATAAATTTTAACCATAAACTTCAGACATTAATCCATTCAAACAGAAAGAAAAATATTCCAATAATTGTAAGATCTCTATGTTACAAATTTTAAGAGAAATATTCTATCAGAAGACATCATGAAAATTAAGTCTTGTAGCAGTCCTGCATTCTTTGGGAACTTATTTTTTACTTTAGGAGTTTGTCAGACTCCAGATGAGGAACATTTGTACTTCGTTGAAACTGTGCTGTAGGAAAACACCTTGTGGTTGCACAAATAACTAAATGCTGATTTTAGTACTACTTGCATTTAGTGCTTTATGAAGCAAAGATAAAACCAGGAAAAAGGAAGTATTGAAATTTCAACTCTGAAAATTTCAAACTTCCTGCTGCTATGCTGCTAAAATCTTTGAAATTTAAATCATTTAGCTGAAATTTTTTCTCTCAGTTCTGAATGATTGTGTGATCTAAACCCTGCATAGTGCTGTGATTCTGAAATTTTGGTTGAAGTTAGTAAGAACTGTAAAACTCAACATTTATCCCTACAGGAAAATTATGTACATAACATATATATTACATAATATTACTCTGAAAAAACTTAAGCAATCCCTGTGTCCTCTCCCTTGCTCTATGTATTATGGTTTTAGATGGAAGTGGTACAGCAATATGCACAGAGAAAAAAAAATTGTTCCAGAACATAGAATTGTGAGTCCTATCAGGAAGGCACAATCACAAATTTTGTAAGTGTAACAATGAAAGATGATTTACAGAATGTTTAAAAGTTATTTGACATGCCTATATTGTACTTCAACAAAGTTTTTCTTCCAGATACAATATTCAGTGAAACTGATAACAATGTGCTATATAACACTAAAACCTAGTCAGTAATGCTGTATCATTAAACAGATGAAAATAAAAATATACGTGATTCTGGATATATTGGCACTCACCTTCAGCAGGGTCATAGAAACAACCAGGTAGTAGTGTTTGGGTTACTGCTTATTGCCATATTGTTATTTCACAGATATACTTTCTAAAAACACTATGACAATGGTTTTCTTTGTATTCTAAGTTATATGTAGGTTGTACAAGACATCCTCAAATAGAATTTAAACAGAATTTAGTCTTTTTTTTCCCCTTTTCTACTTTCTACATCTTTATGTCGTAGCCCATTCTTTAGAAATGATAGTTCACTATGTCACTTTTCCTGCATCTATTAACGTCATTGCAGTCCTGCCTGTTTTATCTGCAAAAATGTAGCTCCTCCTCAGGGTTTCCAACCAGATGGACTAGTAATCCATAGAACTGCCAGCCAAGAGAGCTCATTTCTGACAGGCAAAAATAAGGATTGGAAAAGGAATTTTCAGATACAGAAACTAACAGTCTTTTTGACATAGTTGCTTTTCTCACACATTGCCGTAAAAACTAGGAATCCATTCTTCTTTATTTTGTTTGGGAGAACCATAAATAAAATACCATAAGAATGAGGTTATATTTTAAGTAGTCTACAGAAAATGTAGTAGTTTCTATGACTGCTTGCAAACTTTTTTTTCTTTCCAATAAAATCTGAAAAGTATAATATATATTTTACTTTCACATTTTTAGCACATTAATTGCATCTACATAATATTCTGCTCATTACCATCTTTTGTGCACCCTAAGTACTCATTTTTAGGACTACTAGCCTAATTTTGAATGTGAGTGAACAATTATTTTTCTAGAATGATCAGTAGTGGGGGTGGATTTTTTTTTTTCTCTAACTTTTTTCAGAACTAAATTTTTTAAATGTTTCAGACAAATTTTGCTGTTTTAACTAATAAAACTTTGTCTTTCAGAGGATGAGAAAAATGCTCTTATTGCTCTTGGACTTTTGACTTTAACTGAAAAAGCTAAGCTGGTGATGTGCAAAACTCATATTTTTTCTCTTTTCTAAGAAGTTTAAGAAGGCATAACTCTATTCTTAAGTAGCTTAAGGGATGGAAGTCAAATTAGAGGAGCTGTGGAGAAGAGTAAACGTTTTTCTTAGCATATAACGTTTTGCCTATTTTGAGCACAATCACAGTAGAATGTATGTATTTCAAGGCTTAGTAGTTTGACACTCAAATCAAGAATATTGCTCTTTCTCTGAGAAGCATCTCATTCTTTTTGTACTAGACAACGGAATAAGGACAAGAATCAATATCTAGAAGGTGCATATGATTGCACATTCTCTGCATGGTGTGGTCTCAAGAGTAAAATGTGTGTGCTGATATACTGTTATTGGTTGTCCATATGTTCTGATTCTGTTTATGTAGAAATAAACATCCTGGATGTGCATTGACATTTGAAAGTTGCATTCCCACTTATATGTAACATATGCATTTCAGTCAAGTAATATATTCAGACCATTTAGCATATTTTCATTCTGAAGATGCAAAAAAAAAAAAAAAAAAAAAGATCCAGATTGTAATTTAATTCCCAGCATTGTTTTGCCTCCTTCTCTATGCATAATTATTTTATAATGGTAAGAAAGACTGACATTGAATGCTAAAATAATGAAAGTCAGTGTAAAATTACTATCAGAATTGATATGCTTTGCATAATTTGCAGAAGACCGAATGTAGCAGAAATATGGAAACAGGCAAAATTTCTCTTAGAATTAAATGAACGACAAGACTTTTCATGAACCTTTGTCCTCATGAGTCGTAACAATCATATAGGGGGTCAGGACAATATTAACATAACTTAATGGACAGGCAGGACTGGTGGTTCAGAATGCCAAATAAATGACAACATACCAAACATAGACCTGAAGTTACTATTTTGTATAGTGGAGATAAATCCTTGTAGTAGGAAGGTCTGTCAAAAAGATATTGACTAGTATACTAAAGATTTGAAAGGGAAGTTTATGGTCAAGATAATACCAAAGGTTTGTACTGTAAAAATAAATAAAGAGTCTGAGTCAAGACAGCAAATAAAAACTATTGAAGATTTAATTGTTCTTAAAAAATCAAGTAGTGCTTGGACTAGAGAGGTGTAATGAATCCTTCACCCAATCTGATCAGATCAACCCCTAAAGAGGGTTGCAGGACAATCAATAAAATTTTCAATGGGTCTATCTGTGTAATATACTTAAGTTAAAATGATCACAAGTAGCTAATGTTATAGTTAGAGATAAAGACAAAAAACTCCAATGTTTAAGTTTACTCTTGGCTTAAGATGTCAATTTCTGATACAAGTGAAGTTAGAATTTTTTTGCTCTTTTCCATAGTTACATAGAAATATGGTAGGCAAATAATTCACTTACAGGTATTACTCTATGGGACAGTTTCCCTCAGCTTTACGATTTGACACAGGTGAAAAAAAAAGATACTGAGAGAAGAAGCCTAAAGATAGTTCATGGAATCATTGTTGTTGGCAAACTTTTCTGAGACAGCAGTAGATGTTGAATATAAATACTTTGTGTTAAGTGTTCCCCTCACAGAATTGGTATGAGTCTAGAAAATGAAGTAGAGGATATAAGCAAATGAGGAACAGTGGATACTTGGGGATAACCTATAATTCTGTATCTTGGCTTTAAAGAAAAGTAAGGTCTTATGACTGAATGGAAGTAGGAACATTTGTCAAGAAGTTAGAACTGGAGGAGGTCCTAACCTGAGAACAGGTGAGGTAGGATGTGCAAACAAATGAGGTGAAGAAGATACTGACAGTAGGAAGAGACTGTGCACATAAAAATATAACAGATGAAAACTAAGCAAGCCAAAAGAGAAGTTACTGTTAACCATATGAGAAGACTGGAGTATTTTTGTTAAAACTCTCAGAGAACTAGTTGCTTATTTGCACAGTTTTTAATTTTTATAGATGTTTTTCTGCATATTAAACAGTAAATATTTAAGTAATATTATGATTGTAGCTCATAGTGATCCAAATAATGGATGACAGAAATGGAGTAAAAATTTAAAAATTGGAAAATTTACCACTGCGAGTAGTAGGAAAAAAAATCCAGACATATAGAGGCAAAATAACATATTATAGGATTTATATTTATAGATTAGAAAACAGTGAAGAAAGTATAACAGAGTACTGCTAAAAGAGTTGTGGATGTTCCATTTTGAGGTGTCCAACTGGATACCCATTCACAACTTCTTAATAATAGTAAGCATGACATATATACATGTAATTACCATCAACTTTAAACACCCTTTCTGATTACTTTTTTGAAATTGAAGTAACTGTATTTTCCAAATACATTCTGACAGTTTTATCTTGTATTTCTTAGCAAGAAAATTACACTGGAATTCAAGGAAACAGAGGCTGAAATACTGAAATGTGTGTATTTGTTCAGTTTAAGTAAAGACAAAAATTTCCAACCTAAAAGTTTAAGACTGATAAGTATAAAAAAGGAGGAAATAGAGGGGGATTTTTTTAAAAAAGCAGTTCTTAATCCTGCATCACTTTGCCTGAGAATACATATTTTAGAGCATATAATTTAGCAGTTGAACTAGTGGGGTCATTTAAGAATGCAACTTACCAGTCAAGAGATGCTCTTTTCCTTACTGCACTATTTTCCTAAAGACAGCTTCAGTTATATCATCTGCTGAAGTGCTGTGATTCTTCTACTCTCTTGTTGGCAATAATGGAAGCAAAATGAGAGCAGAAAATCACTGCCCTGTCTGCCTTACTGTGCCAGTTTCTCACAGGCTGAAATCTGAGTCTAGCTAAAACTACCTACATGTGGAAAATACATCTAGTGGAGTGCTGAATCAATTTTCTTTTGTTTCCAAAGCAGATATTATTTTCAAGTTCATCAGATGAATGAGTTAGACCCTAAATTATCTCAATATACCACCAAGCCAATTCTACATCCAGCATTTTCTGAGTGAGAAAACACCCAGTGATGCCCCAAGGAACAGTAATGTACTCAGAGAGCAGCCAAGACACACAGGTTGTACACAACAGATGGTACTGAGCATGTGTTTTAGGCAGAGCTGCATGACATTTACTCTAAAAGTGATACTTTTTCTTAATATATTTCCTTGCTGTTTTCACTATATTGTCAAGTTTCATTCAAAAGCTGGGGAATGTTCACTTCAGACAGGATGAATTCAAAGGAGCCTTCTTTGGCAGGAGCCACTGTTTCCTCTCCAGTTGTGCATTAACATACTGCAGAGGCATTTCTGAATGGTGGTTTGGAAATTATAACTTCTTATTTCTCAGTAATAGGACATGAGTTGAGAACAAGAAGAAATTGGAGAAAAATATTCTACCGAATTCTGTGCAGGAAATTGCTTTGCTAATTGCCCCTTAAAAACACTTCTAAGTAAGACATCCGAGCTCAGGATTCTATGCAATCTACAAAAGATTTCCCACTGCACAGAATAAGTAAGTCATAACTTTTTGAAATTATCAATGTATTGAAGAAACTTATCAGGTGTTGAAGGCAAAGAACAATCAGCAGCCAAACCAGCTCTGCTGTTTGTGAACAGCAGGTACCTCTGCAGTGTCAGGTACAAATGAGTTTAGCAATCTTGTCATATCTGCACTTATAGCCCTCTGATTTTACAGGGGCTATGTGAACATAATCTCTCCTGCTTTGCGTTGATGCACAATCTGCTTTGTATACATATTGAGAGGATTTTAGATTTGATTTTTGGGGAAGATTGCCTTTTAAGGGTAGAAATTGTGATGAATGTCAGGAAAACTCGAGAACTGTAGTGAGCAGAGCATGGTCACATCCATCCTTGACCTTCCAATAAGTCATCTTGCACATTTTCACTGTTTATGTGTGTTTCTTGCCAACATTTCACAAAAACCCTTATGTCTGAAACAGCCCCCTAGTGTGGAGACATATCAAGCTTCATTACAAATGAAGCCAGCTGTGATGTTTATAGGTGTATTAGATTTTTTTTTTTAATGCAGTTTTATGTGATAGATGGGAGAATGTGGTATTTTATAAAATAGATATTTCTGTGAATTGTCATTGTCAGGGACTTAAAAGCAAAGGATTCACAATTTGTAGAGCTTTTTTCTTCAAGTTTCAAAATCTTCCATTTATGTTGTTTTATGCTTGTAGGTTTCACTACTAGAACCAAAAAAATATTTCCTCCTCTGGAGAATTGGAACAGGCAAAGGAGAAACCTAAAATCCAGTGGCAAAACTAAACTAAATCCCAAAATCATTTCTGAAATTAAAATACTTTGCAAGCAAGGACATTGTCACTGAGCACCAATGAATACATGGTGAGCACAGACAAAAGCTTATTCTTCTGACTTTGTGCCATTCAAGAATTAGAAAATACTCCAGCCACTTCTCTCCCATCTGCTTCACAACTTTTGATCAGCACCGCAAGCGTGAGTGGGACAGTGCCTGGAGTGCAGGAGCTGACGTGCATCCAGCCCCATCTCTGCAGGCTTCTCAGACTCTCACTTTTCCAAGAAAAGACAAGACATCTCACTAAGGCCTGCAATTTTTCCCTCTGAAAGAAGTTTTAGTTTTTAGACAAAATGTTTAATCAAAAGAGTCTGTAGGAATCCAAAAGTTGTATATACCTTCAGAGGCCATCTTCTTTCTCCTAGGAGAAATTTTTATGGTTACTAAGATAATTCAGGATTAAACAAAGCACTGTCTCAGATGAATCTGATAAGCAACTACAAGTCCACAAATATCTTATTGCAACCTAGTACTTCCTTTTTCTTTTACTTCCTTTGAGAACTAGGTAAATGTCACCGGGGTTTAGGTTGAAAAAGAAATTTCTTTTATCCTTCCAGTGAGCCTGGAAAAATGGGGAAAAAATAGGCTTTTAAAGGTGGTTTTGTGAATTAAGCTTTTGCAGAATTGGGGTGGGACAACTTGGTGCTACAGTTGAAGTACTGATGACTATGTCCTTTAGAGAATTTTTTTTCTTTACAACCTCTCTTAGCTGAGTTCAGTTCCTTGTTCCCATTAGTTCGTTCATTTGTTTTCCCTTTCTTACCCAGAGGTTTGTTGCTTGGATTTTTTTCTTAAAGATTAATGTAATTATAACAAGAATGTTCTGTGTTTAAATAGTTCTTCCATTAATTTGATGTAGCTAATATTTCTTATATTTTCTTTCTCTAAAAAAAAAAAAAACAGACCAAAACAAAACAAAAAACCAAACCAAAAAAACCAACAAAAAATATCAAACAACAAACCAAAAAGAAAAAAAACCCCAAACCTGGATAAAAGGCGGGCCTCTCATAGCTATATTAGTACATCACTATATAGTGGACTCTGTCATTTCTAAATACAATTTTAAAAAATAAATCCCAGGTTGTTTAACCTTGCTTAAATCATGACAGCAAATGAGGTTAATTTAAATGAACTGCATAGTGCTATAAATTAGTAAATAAGACAGTCAATTAACCAAATTAAATCTTATTCGAAATTGGCTGCTGCCATCTGGAAATTTTTTATTAGACTTTATAGCTGGCATGACCTTTAGAGTGAAACTGGCAGGATTTTTTACTTCTCAAAGAAATGCTTTGGTTAGAAGAACAAAGTATTTGTAAAATATTTTTATTATTCCTGTACTTGATGGATAATTGTAGTGGAATATAAAATATTCCTGTCAGTAAATAGGCAGTTGAATAGGAATGGAGTTTCTTACTGCAAAATCTGCATTACTTGTCTATGTGCTGGAATCTGTTTTTCTGTGGTTGTTTTTTTCTTTCTTGTATTAATTATACAGTATTCTAATACACTGTGGAATCTATTACAGAAAGATTAGCCTTTATCAGTCAATCTCTAAGGTGCTTAATTTTTTTTTTAAATTTGCCAACCTTTAACATGTCCAGAAAAATCAAAGTCACGAATACTGATGCTTTAAGGTATTATTTCTGTGGTACTAAAGTAATTCTCTCTATGGGCAGCTTCAAAGAGCATTATCTAGTTGTGTGGAATATGTGTGCATATTTTCCCTGCAATAAAATAGTGGGGTGCTGCAGTCCTGAGGGATAACATGCTTAGTGATAGCCTGGGGGTCACTGCACCGTGCTTTGTATGCATAATTTCAGGGCGGGTAAAGTGACTATGTTACTGCATGGCATCACCCTTACCTTTAGCTGGTGGGAGTTTGAGGCTTGTTGACTTCCTAAAGGCTGTTTAACCTGCTGCCCGTGTCAGTTTGTAGACATGAACTTATATTGAGGTAAAGTGTCTTTTTCCTGGTAGCCCTGTTTCCACAGGGACTTTAGTGGCAAGTGATGGACTGCCCAGGTAGTTTGCCCAGAAACTCTGTGGAGTCTCCATCCTTGGTGATACACATAAAGCATCTGGACATGAACCTGGCAGCTGTAGTTGTCCCTGAATGAGCAGAGGGTAGTGTGGACATGCCAGTCTTAAAAGGTCACTTCCAGCCTCTGTGATTCTGTCCTTGAATAACCCATGCTCATGGCCACTTATTTGTTGTCTCTAAGTGCCTTCTCTCTCATAACAAAAGGTCACATTCTTCAACTCAATCAGGTGAACAGATCCTTGCAAAGGAATATTGATAGAAAATATTTGCCAAACTCCCAAGCTGTTGACCTAAGCCCTGGCCTTTTGCCTGGCTCTTAGAAGCCCCAGGGATAAAATTATTTGCTTCAAGTCATAAACTGCTTTTGCCTCTGTCAAGAAACGTGCTACATGATGCTTGACTAATGCACAGTAAAGCTGTCACTGTACTACACCCATATGCATGAACAGACGGGCTGAGGTGCGCAGATGCCACAGAACTGGTCACATGGCTCAGAAGTTCCCTTAATTGGAGGAAGAGTTTTGGTTTTTTTCAAGCTGAAGAGAACAGCAGAAATATACAAACACAAATAGGTTTTTTTTTCAGTTTCTGGTTTGTTGGTTTGGTTGGGTTTTTTACCCCCCAGGGATCTGCTAGAACCAGTTTGGGAAGAGAAGGGATTTAGGGAGAAAGGGCACTATTGTGACACAGATAACAAATCTTTGTGTACGTACATGTGTTTCATATACAGGTTCTATCAAAGCTCAGAATAGTTTGACCACATGTAATTATTTAGGCTTATATGATCAAAAAATGTATGTTTTTTTACTGTATTTACAGTGGTCTCTCATGCCGTGCTCACTTCCCTAAAATAACTGTCATGCATTGCTTACTATAACATCTCCAGCCTTCCATATTTAGAGAACTTGCTTGTACAAATCATGATCAGTTTAACAATTATTTTGAATGTGTCAACTTACTGGGCAACTAAAAACTTGGGTTGAGCTCAATTTTGATAGTCACTGAGATCCAGAGTGTAAGTACATCTAAGCTGTCATTCCTAACTGAGTCCTGCCAGTTTGGCAGCTGCTGACAACAGGTAGAATTCCTGCCACAGGCCATGGAAATGTATCTGCTACCAGAGGTGTGTGGGGGATTTTTACATGATGTTGGGAGAAATTAACAGCTCCACTGTAAAAAAATCTTATGCCCTCCTGGAGGGTAACAAGGGGCTGAATGATCAGGGAGGGAAAATCTGGAAGACTTTCGTATGGTCTCTTCCGCAAGGGGGCAAAGGTATGTTAGAACACATTTGATCCTTAGGTATCTATCTATTTTTCCCTCTATTCCACATGGTTGTCAGTATATTGAAATAGAGACTTGGTCTGGAGGCACTTAGAGTGCTGAAGCATCCTAACTTCTTTAAGTGTTTTTACTTCTTAGAGTGGAAAGACTCAGATTCTGCTAAAACTTCAGAGGTCAGATGTGCCTTAGTTCTTCTTAGACTCGTTATCTAAGGAGCCTTCAAGAATAAAATAATGTGGAAAAAAAAGCTGGA
The DNA here is from genome assembly GCF_048771995.1 of Taeniopygia guttata. Classification (NCBI taxonomy): domain Eukaryota; kingdom Metazoa; phylum Chordata; class Aves; order Passeriformes; family Estrildidae; genus Taeniopygia; species Taeniopygia guttata. The sequence continues at coordinate 124,642,640 of NC_133026.1, forward strand.
TACGGTTCTGGAAAAGTTTGTTTGAAACAAGGCAGGGATATATTTCCTTGCATGCATTAGGTAATATGAAGCACAAATATTGAGTGCCTGATGCATTCATTCAGGTAGACCCTTGGGAATACTGCTTTTGAGGGACAACTAAAGGCATGCCCTGTCTCAATCACAAGGCAGAGGGAGGTATTAGATTCTATGGTTAATATGTGCTCTGCTATTTCCAAACTTGTGGTATTACTTTCTACACCAGTTTTCCAATGTATGCTCTCACTATATAATTTTGTATTTATTTTAAAAGGTAGAGTGGTGGTGTTTTTTTCTAGCTGTTTTCACAACCAATTTTTTATTTAATTAACTTTTAGATAATAATTTTTATTAGTGTTAAATATCAGAAAAGAAGTTTTGAATTGTTCTGAACCACTGAAAATACATGAAAACTAAGTATCAGTTGTGCTCTTGCACACTCTATACTGGACTAAAATGTTTGCTATTCTCTTGCAAAGGCATGCTTCAATACAGAAATAACACTATATTAAGAGCACTTTGAAAGTACACTTCCTGTGATTATTATAAAATACAACGTATATCAGTAAGGTGCATCCAAAGCTTATAAATTCTTACTGCAATTACATCTCCCAGGAGCTTCTAATTTCTCTTGGTCTCAAATGTCAACATTTGTTTGTTTCCAACTGTAACAGTACTTCTACTTGCTTCAGAATTTTGCCTGATCACCTGATCTGATAGATCTGTGGAACTGAATGCATTTGTACATGGACCTCCATGCCTGTGGGAGTGTTAGAAATCAGTAAATATATTATCTGTCTCTTCAGCTCAAAAGGTGCTTTACAGTCCCTATAATGCTGTACCAAAGCTAAAATAAATTAAGCTATCTGACAGTCATTAAGTCCTAAAAGCTGGATATTAGCATAAATATGGTGTATTAAATATTTTACTTTAGTTGATAATATATGAGCTTTGTCCTCATTTGTGTTACTAATAAATATATTATTTAATTAATAAATATTATATATTATTAATAAATATTAATATTATATATTAATAATAAATATTAATAAATATTATATATTAAATATTATATTTATTTATATAATAAATATTATTAATAAAAATAAATACATTAAAACTAATATTAAGTTTTAATGTATTTATTTTAAAATATATGCATCATAGAAGATTTTATAGTAAGGGCTGGGGTTTGAAGATGAATGAAATCTTAATATATATTGAGCACCGATGAGTGAACTGTCCCTTGCAATTGGAATTGAGCTTCTCAGCTGATTGGGATTCAGGTACCTTAAACTAACATCTTCAATAAAAAGTTACTCTTCAGTGAAAAATTATATTAAGTCATTCAGATTTTTTACCTCCTAAAATATAATATTCCACCATTATGAGTATTTCTTTGAACACCTTCAGTAGTACTTTACTGTAATGAACAAATTTTTGTTGTCTTCCTCTTTTCTATCTTTTTATATCAATATTGATCATGAAGGTACAGTTTCTGTGTTGCAAATTCTTCAGTGTGAAAGCAAAAATAAAATAATTTAGTGGCTTGGGTTTTTTCTTTGTCAGCACTGTGGAAACCAAAGCCTCTTTGTTGGAATCAGCATAGAAAGACTTTTAATGTGAGATGGGAGCTCTTTGGTTTTTCAAAGGAAATCTTGTGACTACTTTCTACAGGAGACAGTTCCTGACTCATTCTATAGAGCTATGACTCCTCCCCTTAGGCAAGGAAGAGATCATAAACCATTTTAAATCCCAGGTTACTTGTCAACAAAAGATGACACCATGTATCTCATGAGGATTTCATACACTTTTTTAGTGTTATGCTATAGCAAATAGGCTTAAAGTCTTCCAGAGGGATAAAAATTGTCATCTTCTGTGGTGTAATGAGGAAAATTCATTGGAGGTGCAAACTATATTTCCATTAGGAATCTTTTTACCCTCTAAAATTAAACTTTGCTTGCTTTGACTTCTGAAAAATCAAGAAGAAAAACAACCTGTCAATGTTGAATGTATCTATCTGGGAAAAGATCTGAAAATGAGAAGTTGAGGTCATCTATGAAAGTGTTTGGGAAGCCGAGCTGATCTTACTGGTAATTATATTCTATACAAAATTTAAAAAATTATGACAATTAGATTTTTTTCTCCTGTGTTCAGGTGGAACCTTATTCAAGGAAAAGTGGTTAAATAATTTAGCTTCTTTGTATTACATGATGTTTCAGAATAGCTTACTCAATATGCAGAAATCTTTCATATAAGGAAAGAATAATTTTTTTCTTATTTAGCAGTTAGATACATTAAATAGAAGGTAAGCTACTGAAAGTAGATGGAAAAAACCTTAAGACCATTTTAGATACTAATGAGGACACATATAATTTGTAAAGCCACCTAATTATCACCTAATAGTCTTTGAGAGACTAATCTAACCTTTCTTGTAGATATCAGAATTGCAAATACATAGTCTGAGATAATTGAGGGTTAAAATGAGTGCTATGAGTGGCACTTTAAGTATAGGGTGAAATAATGTGTTTTTAAAAGTGTTCTTTAGCATTTAATTTTTTCAAAACCTTTGTATTTTATGCCTGTATTATCTCAGTATAGCTTTTTCTATGAGCTCTTTTCTGACTGAAGTTGTATGAAGTGGAACAGGCATGTTTTGATAAGTAACCTTTGTGCCATATCTATATCTCAGTATGGTACATAGCAAGATTTGCTTTCTTCCCATATTGTAATTTGTTTGTCATAAACTTCATGAAATACCAAGGGAGACTATTACAGTTGACAGACACAAGTGCTGCACCACTGACTTAAATGGATTTGTGCTTGCCTACATCCATCATAAGTTTGGTTGTCTTCCAAAATATTCTTTCTGTTGGAAATGGCAATTTCAGCCTGTTCCACTGGTAATGCTGCTAGAATTAATGGTGGTATTATGCAGTGAAATGTAACTGGTTAAATTATGCCAATTGTTTCTTTCATTAGATGATCTTATTTTTCTTTATATTTCAATGCTTCTGTTTTATGAAAAATCCAGGGGGGTTTGAAATTAATTTGAATACAGAAAAAAAAATATCAAAACTTTCTGTTTTAACAGTGTTACCCAATTGTCATTTCTATGTTGATATGCATGAACACTGTAGCTTCAAACAACATTTTGCTAGCCAGTCATTTTGACAATATCACTTTCCCTGTTCTGCATCAGATGTTAAATTGCTAAATTTCAAAGCCCTTCATAATATCACTCCTCCCTGTTTATTTCCCATTTGGTGTCAAATGCATCACTCTGGCTCCCAGGAGACTCCTGATGTCAGCATCCCACTACGTATTTCAGCAAGCCCTCTTTTGCTGTGCACCATCCCTCATGCTTGAGAAGAGATTTTTGTAGGCGTCTTTTGAGATGCTTTATGAATACCTACAAATCCCTCCTTCCCTCCTCCTTGCTCGGATGCCTGCAGGGATTGTGCCAACAGTTGAGCTGGTGATGTGTTGTGACTCCAGCCAAGATGGTACCACAGTTTCGTGCTCTCCCCTCTTTGCATCCATCTGTTCTCCCTCCTCTTGCTTTTGGGATGTGCTTATGTGCCTGTCGCTGTCGTGGGGGAACGGCAGCAGAGCTGAAGCAACTTGGCATTAGCTAATGTGGACACAAGCAGCCCAGCGTGGGGGACCTTGCTGGGTCCTGGGTTGCAGCACAGTTCTGGCCCTGGCTGCAGGAGCAGACACTCCTCAACAGCTCTCCTTCCTACATGTGTTTGTGGAGATCCTGCCCCGTGGGCATGGTCCCATCCTGACCTTGACCCTCTTCAGGTAACTCCCACAAAACTTTGAAAACCTAACTTTTATGAGACAGTCATCTGAAATTTAGTAAGTGGTGGAGAAAACAAGAGGGAATATATTTTTTTCTTATCATTAAATTGCTCCTAAATTTCTTATAAATAACATTAAAACACATAAAGTGAAAAGAATATGCAACTTCAGTATATATTAGATAGAAATCAGACATTTTCAAATCAATGCTAGCAATGTCAATTAAAAATTTAAAAGACCAACCCAATGTGTTGGTGCTGAAAAATAGTATTTCAGTAAATGATTAAAGATAATTTCACTAAATCAGCAACATAACAATATTGCTTATATTTTAAAAAGTTGTGCACAGATATAAACAGAACAAATATTAAATAGATGATACAACAGCAAGGTTCTACATCACCTGAGATATTTTAATATGCACTTTTCTGGGCAGGATGTCTTGTCTGTGATTATAGCATAATTGAGTCTGCTCTGTGAGCATTTACTAGTTGTGTTTATTGCCTCATAATTTCAGACCACAAAATAATCCTGTATGTTCTTGGAAGTCAGCTGTTCAGGCTTTTTTACCTTTAAATAGGAGTCCTAAACAGCTATTTAATATCCATACAATGTGGATTTATTTTAAAGATTTGAAGACTAGATATTTAAAGCCACAGAACTTATACAACTCTTCCCTTAATCACGTAAGCAGTTAAATTTGGATAAACAGAGTTTAGAGAATTTCAGTTTCAGAGGGCTGGATTCAAGGCTTTCTAAAGATGCAGTTAGATTATATTTTGTTCATAAGGTTTTGAAAATATTATGAAATGTTTATTTAACTTAGTTTCTAGAAAAGGAGGAATTTTTTTTGAAAATTGTGTTTGACCTTCAGAATAATTTCACCTAATATCAGAAAATTATTTTTATAGAATTTTTTTGATTTATAGGGGACAACAAATAATTTCTAGTTTTGTAAACAGATAGCTTTGGGGTTGTCCAGAGAAAGTAAATTACTGTTCATTACTAGATTAAACAAAATTTGCAAGTGAAACTAACCAAAACTCCCCACAACAGTCCTTCCCTCAAATTTATAACTTGAGTGTAATTAAATATCTGTGGTCTTCTCTGGTGAGGATAAGGATACTTTTTCCCTTTTGCATAATTCTGAAGTCCTCTGATGCTGGTGTGATGACTGTCTCAAGTAGGAATAAAGTTGCAGTCAAGTTTTTTCAAATGAGAGCTAAGCAAGACAATAGAAAAAATGTTCTCTAGAAAGATTACAAAATATCTAGACAATGAAGTGTTAGACAAATTCCATCTGTAACCCTTCTTAGCAAAACTTGTAAGAGGAATCTATTTTAAGATCATTAGTCTGAAATCTGAATCTTACTGCTACTTGTGTTATTATCAGTTAGTATCTTGTGGCATATGGTGGCAGTATCATTAGAGATAATAATAGTTAAGGCTCTTATACAATACTTGCAGTTCTGCTGTGCTACCTCTGACTCAACTGGGCCAAGAAATTGTACCTAACAGAGCTGAGCATTCTGCCTGGGAAATAAAACCCACTGGTGTGTAGGGTTATGGGCCTTTGCCTTAATCTGGAGGCAATATTGCCAATACTGATCTTCACAGTTGCTTTTCAAAATAAAATTTTAGAAAAGTGATGATAGTTGGTACTGCAAAACTTCAAGCTCTTAAAATAAAAGCAAGTTTTGAATGACTTCTCCCATCCCTTTTTTCAGTGGGATGTAGAGGTTTGTCTTATTAGTTGCAGGGCTTTTGGGGACAAATCATGTATTAAAAGGAAGATTAGAACACTAGTAGGAAGAGAGAGAGCTGAATAGGCCTGACTACAGACATAAGTACTTTCCATGAATTCTTATTAAATATGAACTATTACTGGAGTTAAAGACATAACTCACTAAAATCAGTAATTTAAAATGGAGAAGTCTCTCTAAAATTGAGGTGGCAAAAGAAGCAATGTCGGTAGACTTCCTTCTTGTGACTTGTAAAAAGACTCTTAGATGATCCCTGCTCGCCCATCCCTCAGTCCTTGTCTTAGAGCAAGTATAACCAAGAGGTTGATTTTAAAGTAAAATATAACCTGGTGATAAGCTGATTTCACTGTCACCTTGAAATCCTTACTTCCACATATCATCTCTTCTGCACTTTAATTAGCAACAGAAACTTCAACAGTCCATAATAGTAGCATTTAACACTATTTTATTTCTTCGTCCCTCTCACTTTTTAAATTGTTTTCCCCTAGCACATACACAAATAACTTGCATAAAATAGTCAACAAAGTTTCTGTTTATCAGTAGTGCTTAGAAATATCAGTAACAACTCCAGCTATTATTATATATTATGTGGTAATTTAAAAATGAACTTTCAGGGTATTGCACACACATAAACGTGGAAGCACAAAACTAAGACCAAGGTTTTAAAACTCTGTTAATATATTTGGTTTTCTTTTAAACAAAAGGAGCTGTACATAATTTTCAGAAAACAAATCAGTGCTTGTCTGAGGTGAGATAGCCCTAGAAACTTTTCTCTTCTTTACTGTTACTTACCAATAATCTCCAGAAGTGGTTTATAAGAAGACATAAAATTCAAATGTTAAACACATTTCCGGTTAAATTTTCTTTTTTCCTTACAAGCAAATGTTACATCCTACAAGATTTACTTGATTTTAAGAGTGGCCAAGATCCATTTAAGTTTTTTTCATTGAGTTCTGTCGTATTTCAGATGGTCTTGCATATTTAATTAATATGAGGAGTTACATTTTTTGATAATTTAGTCATGCTGAGGACATAAGCATATACTGTTGAGATTATTTTCCATACAATATTTATTTGCATAATATAGATGGTATTATTGTAAGACTGAGAAACATCTGCACTGTCTGAATGAAAAAGCAGGCTGCACATTTCTAGATGTCTATATTCAGCTCTGCCCTGTGATAATGATTTTTCTGAGGAAACATATGCCTAGGAAAACAGGAATTTAAGGGAACTTGAGAACCTTCTCAAGTAGAAAAACTTCCCTTAAAACAAGGGGACATGGTGCATTTTGGAAGGGACAGAAGCATCTGAGTAGAAGTGTTGGGAGAACTGGCCCACTGACCATGCACAGATCAGGACAGCTCTAAAACATTACAGTCTTAGGACTGACAGCTCCATTGAAGCTCCACATCTCAACAGGACTACACCTGATGCAGGATTTCTTATAGTGTCCGGGCTAAAGATTTGCCTCCAGAATTCCTGATGTGCCAAACCCCCACATTACTAATATTTGTCCTCTGTTGACATTTTTCATTCTCATGAATATTTTTGTTGATGAGTTTGTGTCTTTCTGCTTTTGTGGACTCATGATGGTACCTTAAATGCTGCTTTACTGACGCAAACAGCTTAAACTTGCTTCAAGTTTGTGCTTATGCACTTCTTGTGCACAAATAACCCCTTATAAATTATGTTAACAGATAATTAAGTAGCCTTACCAAAACTGGTATAATTTTTTTTACTTGGACCTCATACCTAGGAACCTTTAAGCTTTGGAGCTTCTAAAAGTATACATTTTGCTGCTCCTGTCCTGTATTGATTTCAGTTTGGTACCTTTTTGTTGTACAAGATAACTATGCATTCAGAATATATTCAGGAGTGTGAATAATAAAGCAATTCAGTAATCATAAAAAAGTTTTCATTTAGGGGAAAAATGCTGTGGTCTTGCCTCTCATCTTGCTGTGATTTTGTTAATAAGAGTTTAGGAAGGTCTTCAAAACTGTAGCTAAAAACCAATATCAGCTTTCTAATAGCTTGCAATACTTTTCTATGAATTTCATATTTTAAAAGTAGAACTTGATTCTATGCCTTTTTTTTTTTTTAGTGAAGAGTAGATTAAAGGAGAGATGATGAAAGGCTTGATACACTTGATGGAAAAATGACTGTTTGGTGTGTGTAATACTTGGTCTGACTTCCCACACAAAAGCTTTGACAACATTATAACTGAGGAGAAGGTGCTTTAGTGTTCAAAAGTAGAGGTGTGGACAGTCCTGGATTTGGGGAGTCAAGGAAGGAACACATGAAATTATTTTTCCACAAGGCTTTTTGCAAAAGATGTCATAAGACACCAGTGACTGACAGAGGAAAGGAATTTTTCTATCTCTTTTCTCCTTCCATAGTTCAAGTTCCAAATCACAAACATGGATCTGTACTAGTATCTGAAAACATGAACTGTCTGGACACACAGCAAAAACTACCTTAATCCTACAATTATATGGAAGGTCTAATCTTACTGCACCATGGGAGCTTGAAGAAAGAATCTGTGCTTTTGGGCACTATATTTTTCCTTGAATGGTTATCTTTACTTACTGTAAATACACTACCTGCTATTTCACATAGATTAGCAATATTTAAACCTTTGGGGCTGAAGCAATTAATATAACTCTGCCTAACTTAAAAGGCTTTAACTTTGAAAATAAACCCAAGCAACAACTAACTGAATGCACACAGAGGTAACTCACAGGAATAGTTTACATGAAGCTGACAAAACATTTATCACTAGTAAAATTGACATGTATGGTAAATGTCCCTGACACCTCCAAAGATATATTTTTTAAATTATTCAAAAAAAAAATATTTGTAAGACTTTTTTTTTTTTTTTTCCAGAATAATGCCCAAAGGATTATTTTAGGGGTTTTTGCACAACTAGACAATGCAGCAAAATCTGGTCATGTGATGAACATGTTTTTCTCAGTGGAAAAAAACCTACTTCCTATGGCTTGCTTTTCTTAATGGACTGTTAATGCAGCCATGTTCTTCAAGGGTCTGATCACTGATGATTCAAAAATCTTAATTATAAAAAGTCTTCAATTTTTATTGCAATTTTTAAAAGACTTTATGTAGATTGGCAGTTTACAAACTTAAAGTTACAGTTTCTGTATGACTTTCAGTAGCACCATGAATAGTGGTGTGTCATTCATTTGGGAAGAATTCAGTTATGCATGTTGTCATTGATAAAATTAAATTTGTTTTAATTAAGCTCTGTCTTAAATATTAACAGGTAAGGGCTCTTATGTTCTGTTGTATTAAGTTGTTGCCTAAAGGAAATCCCTGGTCCTCTCTCCAGTCCTTACAAATTCTTGTTTTCCTTCCTCAGTGATTCATTATTCAATAAATTAGAGTAAAATTCTAATAGCAGAACTTCAAACAGAAGGATAGAGAAATTCAATTCTATTCTAACAATTTATTCATAATTTACTGAAGGTTTTGTGCCTAGCCCTCTGCTCTGATTCATAAATTCTTTAAGAATACAAAATCTAGAGTCAGCACAATAAGCTAGTCTTATGCTAAACTGAAAAATATGATAACATTAGTGTTATTTCATGTCCCATTTTACCTTAAAATACTTTTATGTCTCCATATTCAAGGAAATACAGATATCCCAATTTTCAGCTTAGCACTCATTTGACTTATTATAATTTCAGATCTCTTCAGATAGCTTTATGTAATTACAACAGAACTTACAAGATTTTCACATTAAGCTTTGAGCTGAACTTGTACAAGATGCACCACTCCTTTCCAAGCAGTTTGACCTTTCTGCAATCATAGAATCCTCAAATAATTTAAGTTGGAAAAAGCCTCTGTTACCATCAAGTCCACCAGTTAACCCAACACTGCTGTGCTCTCCACTGAACCATATCCCCAGGTGCCACTTTCGTGTCTTTTGAATGTTCCCAAGGACGAATCCCCCACTTCCCTGCGTAGCATATTCCAATGTCCAAAATGTTCAAATTCCAGTGCCTGAAATCTCAACGTTAGTGAAATAAGCATTTCTGGTGTGTCCCTCCTCTAGTTGCTTCAGCTTCAGGGGCAGCACAGTAATGCTGAGTTTGTCTGGCTTCCTGCTGTATTTCTGGTAGCTCAGTGTGAATGGTGCTGGCTGCTCCCTGTAGTAGGCACTGTCAGCTGGGTCCTTAGGCTCAGAGCTGCACCCTCCCGTGTCTGTAGGGTGTTCTGAGTGGAGTTGTCTTTAGAGTTCAGCTGCTTCTTTTCTAGCCAGCTGCTAAAGTGGGACACAGCACCATCATGTGCTCAAGGATTAACTTCTTAGGTGTCTTCATCATCTTAAGGGGTATATTTTATAGGGTGGATTTGAATTCCCAATGGTAAGCAATAATTTAAATCAAAAGGCAATATACCTGATCTTAAAGATTCTTTTTATATAGGCTTGAATATTTTTCTCTAGAGCAATATCTTTTAAAAAAGCTGTTTTAAAACACAGTGTATCATAGCCCAATACAGTGTTGGAACTGGGTACACCACTGCTTTCAAATGACCACAAAACAATAATATGTTGTAATAGAAAAAAATGCTTTTACCTGAAGAATTTTTTTTTCATCAAATGCCAGATAAATTCTAACTAAAAGTACATAAGCTGAAGCTGTTATGTGCTCCACACATATACACATGTGTGCACAAACATGCATATACATACACTGCATTATTTTTATCAGATGTAAAATATCATCACTCACTCAACTAGAAATGGAAAGTTTTAAGTGTTGTAATTAGCTTGGGAATCAAGGCTAGAACTTAAATCCTGTTGGACAACACTGATATTTTCCCAGAACACTATGCCTACTTCAATATCAATGGTCTAGGTACATATAAAATATACTGTGTTGGCATTTCCAATGTTTTAGTTACTTAAAAATATTTTTGTATGTGTAACTAGGGTGAAAGCACTTGACCTATACTATAGGTGGAATTTCTGAAGACTTTTAATATTATATAGTTACTTTTATAATATAAAATCTATTCTAAAATGATTTATCTAAAGCAGAGTTGGCAATATATTTTTAATCAATTCCATCTAGCCATGTTCTTGCTGAATATTAACATGTATCATTCTGCTGCTGCATCAAAGTCATTCTTAGAAAAAAACTATTTCATCTTTTTGAAACACTTGAATAGCACAAACCATTATGCTAAGTACATACAGATTCAGCCTCTTGCTGAATATAGGGCTATAGGGAGGATCAAGCACTTTACCTGTCTCAAAAATAAGCCAGATATTTCAATTTTGATAACTGTATATTATCAGAGTTCCCTTTCACTTGTTGATATATTTTCCTGTGGTGTGCATCACAGAGAGAAAATTGAGATTAATGAAAATAGCTCAGATATTCAGAAAAGATGAAATAGTAAGGAAAGAGATGCTGGGCTGTACTTTCCTGAGTAGCAATGTGTATATGCACATAAAGAAAATAATATAGCTCATAAATAAATTGAATCAGAAATATGTTAAATAAATACACTGAAATTATAATGTTTAGTAAAGAATTTCACTGCACAGGTATTTTTTTAAAGGCTTACACAAAATAGTGGTCTTAGTGCATGGTTTTCTTTCCAAAGAGAAAGACAAAAGAACCAAAGCAACATTTGTGGGACATGAACCAAAGGATTTATTTCTAAATTTCCCCATTTATATACATATGTGTTTTTGTGTAGAAGTGAAGGAACACAGTATTTTGAATCTGTTTCTTGAAAATTAAACATTAGTAACTCCAGCAAATGAAAGGGTAAAAATGATGACCTTTTTTATTTTGCTATGTCATTCAGTCTCACAACATTATAAGAACTTTTAATTTTGCTTCACTCAAATGGCTTTCTGATGTTTAAAAAGTCAAACTGATTTTTAAAAAATGGATATAATTTTCGTTAAGTGAATTAATTTTTCTTTTAATTGCTTTTTTTTGGGGGGGAGGTGCTAATCTTCACAAAATTAGGCTCAGGATACATGATTAATGTTTAGTTTATAGTATAAATCTGTGTTGGAATTTTTTAAACCCTAGGATGCTAGGCAATAATTCCTTAATACTTTTTGTATCTCTAATTATTAGTTAGATTAGCTCTTGGGTGTATGCCATTTTAACCAATTCAAAATACAACAAAATCTAGGTAGCTATGTCATAGGCAGCCTTTTCCAATTTCATTCATACTTGGTGACTGGATTCCAGCACCCTATTCATAAAATTCCTTGTTGATTGCCACTTATATATCATACAGATCTAGTTAGGTGACTCATGTCAAAAATTACACTTGTACTGCACAAACAGCATAAATCATCTTCGCTTGTAAGCACCAATCTTTTTCCATCAGCTGGTATATAGCTTCTTAAATTTAAATCTATCTTAAATTATCCAGCACTAAATGTTGGTCTGCTCTGATAATAATAATGAATTTATTATGGGAAAATAGAAAATGCATAGAAACATGAGATTATAGTTATCTCCATTTATTAGTTCTAGTCTCTAGAAGAGGCAGAAGTGTTTAGTGGAATATGATTGTCTTCTTTAAAGAGGCAGAAATGTTTAGTGGAATACAGTAACCCCAGTTACTATAGTAACTGTTATAGTAACCCCACTAGTACACCAGTATTCTAAAGAATTCAAGGGGTTTTGGGTTTTCCTTTAAAATGAGACATAATAAACAACAACAAAAAAAATCTTGTGTGTTGCTTTTTTTGTTGGTTTTGTTGTTGTTGTTTGTTTGTTTGATTTGTTTTTTTCTGTATTTTTGGTTTGTTTTTTTTTTTTTTTTTTTGTGTGCGGTTTTTTTGTTGGTTTTCGGGGGTTTTGGAGGGGGCTTTTGTGGGTTTTGGGGTTGGTGGGTTTTTTTGCTTGGGTTTTTTGGGTTTTTTGGTTGTTTTTTGGGGGTTTTATTGTGTGTACAGCCTGAATAAGATGGCTGAAAAGAACTCTGGGAGCTACATGGCCAGAATGGAGTGAAGCCAGCATCATGTGGGTTGGATAACAGTATGGCTCATACAGTAAGGAACTGTGAGAAAGAACATGCATCTTATTTTGTGCTTTCGGTAGCAACCCTCAAATGTTGTAGGTGTTTTTATACCCATGCTTTTAGCCTTTCTTGCTGTGATATGTCTCATTACATTGCAAAATTCTCCATGCTAATTTACTTCCCTCCACTGTATCCTGCCACTCCGTTCCTTCCCATAGTCCCAGTTAGAAGGAGGAAAGCTTTGTCTGGGAAAGTCTGCATAGGGAAGAGTGCTCTGTCAGCAGCTTGGAAAGATGCACATATCTGTGTATAGATAGATAATTGTCTTCTTCTTTTTTCAATACTTGTTATTTCTGTAGAAGTTGTCTCATAGATATGCAGAGGGGAGAAGGGTAGAAGTGATAGGACAGGTTTAAGGAATTGACCAGGACCTAGAGTAAGTAGTAATGCTACTTAGCCATAACCTCCTTCCTTATTTTGATTTTAGGGATAAACTGACTAATTGCTCTCTGTAAGCTGCTAATAAGATCCATTATAAGAACAAGATTGAAAAGTTTTCATATTAGCTGTGAATTGGTGGCTTTTAAAAAATACAGCAGCACTTTCAGTGAGCACAATTTTTTGGGAAAGTGTTCCAACTGAAGTTCCGTGGACTTAACAGTTATATAGTTAAATGCTTTTCTCAAGCTGCATAAAATACATAGAATGGGTCACATGGAGAACTTTGTGATCAAGCAGTCTTTCTTGCTGTACCTCACTTTTTAGGACCTGGCAGTCACAAAGGGCTAAGGGGATTTTCAAGTTATATCAAAGAGAAATTTTCATAGATCCATACTTTAAATTAAGAATCTTCTATAAGTACAGAGTTTTACAGTTTAAGGAATATTTTTTAAGCTTCCTAAGGCTTGTAAATGATTTTTTTGTGTGCAATTTTTCCTGACACACTAGATGTGAGGCATGTTTCAGTGCTATGCATCTCTTTATATATTAATGGAGAAAAAATATTGGAAAAATTCTAATATTATTGCATTTGGTGGGTAGTTTCCCACTGATTCAGATGGAAAAGGCTTTGATTTCTCTAGTTGATATTGAAAAAAAAATAAGCCACTGAAACAAATTATTTGACATTTTCATCTTTGGAACTCCGAGCAGTATATTAACATGTCTTTTTTGACATGTTTCTTTCTCTCTTTTATAATAAGTCTCCTGAGGTCAAGCTGTGCCCTCTTAGAGTACAGGATCTGCCTAAAATAACATAAAATTCATGGTTGCAGCACTGGTGAAACAAAAAGCAGCTAGGCTTTTGGTCTGCAGACAAATACCTTTTACCTTCAGTGTGCACATCAGTCAGCCACAGTGCTCAGATTAAATTATTTCCTGGGATACTGTAAATAACCCAATTCAGAACTGTAATTTCTAGACATCTGCTGGCTTCTCTTTTCCTCCAATGTTGGTTTTACAGTTTTAAACCCCTGTTCTCTGATCTTTCTCCTGAAAGTGAAATCTTGCTCTGCAAATGTTATTTACATGCCCAGCTGTCCTCTCCAGAAAAGCAGATATGATCTAACTGCAAACAATGGCTTGTCATTGATTGTCTCTGAGCTTCCTTATGACAGAAGAGGGAGAGTGTGTTGTCCTCTTAACTTGCTGGTGTTCTTGCTGGAGGCATAGAAAAATCTGCAATATATTTAGGCAACCAGTATGAGAACAGCTACTTTCAAACAATCAAAAATAAAACCTATGAGAAGAGGAATAGGAAGTAAACAAACTGAAAAAACCCACACCAAAAATGAACAACTAAAACCAGTGCTGAAGCATTCTTCAAGTAATTCTGAAGCCAGGGAAACTGATGGCATATAATAGCCATGAAAATGTTCCCTCTTCCCAGTGAAACGTCATGGATTGGGTTTTAATTTTTGCTAGGCAAAAAATACTGACTAGCATTATAAATGGCCTGATTTGATAATATGTGGTTGCAAATTCACTGTGTTTGAAAAGAGAAAGCATGCTCTGAAACCATTTGGCATGCAAAGACAGGCATACAAAATATGTAAATCTTTTCTAGACAAGAGAGAAAAATGATAGTTACTTAAACTAGCATTTTTTTTAATATTAAACTTAGGAGTTTCTTTGTATAATATGTAATACAATAATAAATGTCACTTAATATTTAATATTAAAACTAAATACATTATTTGAACTTTACAATTAAGAAAGAAGTCCCAGATAGTGATTTAACAAATTCAATAGAGGTTATTGAATCAACAGTATTGGTAGTTCTAGACACAACCTGTTTAATTCATAATTTGAATTATGATATAAAAGACTGGAAAGGTCAATGAATGAGCAAACACAAGATGGCAAAAAAAAATGGATATACAGGTATTCTTTACACAACCATAACACTAAAATTGTGATTACAATATTCATATTTTAATCATGAAATATAATGTATTCTGCAGAAAAATGAATGGAAATTCTTGTATTTCTTGCCTAACTTCTCCACATCCACTGAACACTATTATTTTCTCCAAAAATGATGGCTACTAATCACCAAGTAGGAAACTTCTACATTTCCATGTCACTGATGTTGATTGACCAGACTACTAAGGACTAAGAAGTACCTAAGGGTACACCTGGAACTTGAAAGGTAAACAATCATTACAAGGGATTAAGAAAAAAAAGTCTTTAAAGATTTTATAGTCAATGGACTGAAGAATAGATGTGGGGTTTTTTTGTTCTGATCCAAAGTATAGCTAAGCAGCAGGAATGAAATGCAGACTTTTCAGTTCCTGAATTCTTTAATTCTTTCTTTTGAGCCTGATATAGTAGATTCTAATTTTCAATAGCATTGAATAATGCATAAACAAAAATTATTTAATTTTTCTTTACACAAATTACCTATAAAGCTGTTATGGAAAACATGTATTTGGTAAACTTTGAAAAAGTAGGAATGTTCACAACACCTTCTGAAAACACTATTTCCACAATTATAAAGGTCTTCTATTTCACAATTTCTCATATCTAAAGCTTTTTATTTGCCAAATCCCAAACATCGTGCATAGAGATGAACAAGTAGAATGCCTTAATAAGGCAAATCACCCTGAAAAATTATATAATTGGTAACACCTGTAAGCTCAGATTTTTCAGTGAGTTTAAGAGTAATTGCATGAATCATACATAATTTATTTGAGTCCTTAGAGAATAATAAAACCAAAGAAAGTAAAATGTACATAAAGATTTATATTAGAAGAATTACTAGTTCACAGAATCACCAGTTAGCATCATAAAATCAGTGGCTTCCCAGTGAATCACTGTTTTCCCAATACATGATTGGCAAAAAAATTTGGATCTTCTAAAATTACAGCTGATCAGACTTAACATATATATATATATATATATGGGTTTAAATTTCTAAAATATTAAATATGCAGCAATGGTAATATTTAAGCTTTATATTTCATTGTGTATCAATAAAAGGTGAAATAATTTTTAGAAACCCTAGAAATAAATCTTAGTAAAAGCAATATCAAACTTGAATGCAGAGGTATATATATCAGTCACTACTGGAATTTGTTTCACAATGGCAGCCCTGAGAGCAAGAGAGTGGGAGTTCAGGCTTTGTTCTATTTTAAATCCTCAGAAATTTGCAGAAAATCAGACAAAATAAATTAGCATCTCTTGCTTTGAATTACTTACCCATATGTATAAATGGAAGTTTTTAACCTGGAAGGGTTTTACAGCACATGAGTCACTCATGTGAAGCTTTGGGGGCAGGAGAAGAAGAAATGTTTCAGAAGGAGACAGTACTTTGTGTAGAAGCACTTTCATAAAGGGATTATACTGTTATCCGTTTGAAAGCAGTCTTTGTTTCTAAGGTAATTTCATTTGGTATTCTAATCCTTTCAGGTGGTGATGTTTGCTTTGCCTTATTGAACCTAGAATAGGATTTTTGCATGCTTTTTTGAATTTTCTAGTCATTAAAACATTCTGTGCCAGTGACTTGGCATAAAACTAGTGTTATCCTGCCATACTGTTCCTTGCACATTCCTGTGAAGCACAGCAGATGCCTTCTGTAGTTTGCTTAAAGTGTAGCTGCAGTTACAAAAGTGTCACCATGTGGAAGAGCAGTTTGAGAACAAGTTTCCATAAACAAAGAGTGTAACGTTGGTAAAACTATCTTCTTGGCTTATTCACACTGATTTCAGGCAAAACGGGCTGGTAAACAAGATATCCACAAAAGGGTGATTGTTACTTATGCTGCTGCTGTGAAAGGTATGCAATAATTCAGTGAGAGAGGGGATTGCATAGAGACTATCAGTTCTTTTATGATGATTGCTTAATTGAAATTTTCTTAAGTTGTTTCTCGCCCATATTGTTCATTTGTTTAATAATGTGGACTGGGGATGCTGAAGCCAAATCTTGAAATGTGTTTCAATGATCACTTAGGACATTACCAGTGAAGGTGAGATATGACCACCAAATAATCTTTAATGCTGATATTTCCAGAAACAGATGTATGATAAAAACCAGTAAACTACAAAAGCTAAAAATCAGAAAGATTATTTACCTTTCATGGGGAAAGGCTCCTACTTTGATAAAACACAGCTAAGAAAAATTTTGAAACGTTCTTTAGCATGGGTTATTTCAAAAGCAAAACTGCAAGATAAACACAGATGGTGATAGAAGAAATCTCTTTTTCCTTTTTTTTTTTCATATTATTTTAATGCTGCAGCTTCCCAGAAGAAAAAGAGCTAAGAATGGAGAGTGAATGGCACCACTTCTCTGCTTTTGTTCACCTAGCCTTGTTCTGATTGCTCTGAAGATACTTTCTGTAGTTAAGCAGAGTTTCAAACACCCTCTTTTTAGATAACTTGGGGCACTTGGTGCTTAAAGCACAGCTGCTTGGTGAGTTATGCTTGCCCCTCTGCCCAGACATGGCAGGAGTCTCCGTTGCAGGAGTTTAACCCAGTACATGAGAGAATTTCCTTGCCACAAATCGGACAGGAAGAAGTACCAAGTAGCAGTAAGGAAACCATTCTCTGAACTGGCCTACAAAGGGTTCATTAGTGAGTATGTCCTCGTAGAATGCAAGGCAGGTTCACAAGTGCATCCCTTTGACAGCCTATGATACGAGACAGAAATCGCCAATGCAGGCTGGATATTTTGAGAGACTGCATTTTTATTTACAAGGAGAAGAGTGTGGTGTGTGTTGGAGAAGAGGTAAGCATGTCCAATTGGAAGTCAGAATTACCACAAGTCAGACAGTTTTTTCCCTCTCTTTTCTCCCATACAAAGTCCAAGGATGATGTCATTCATTCTCTGTACTCTTCTTGTTACTCAGACCATTTTTTGCATTGGGTTTGGTTGCCACTAGGAATCCCTTTACCTCATGAGTTAATCATCGATTGTGGAGATGGTGACTCTTTCAGGATAGCAGACTAAACAAACTTGAGAAGCAGTCCTTCCTCAGCCATCCAAGTTATTTCTACCTCACAGAATTACATTTAGTTCTCTGTTTCATAGACTTCAAAGCACAGGCCAGATTCTTAAATGAAACTTCTTGCCATCAGCACTGATTTTCATTTTGCTTGACCTACAACAAGATAGATGAAGCCTTTTCTGTAAATAAAGGAGGGGCTTTTTGGACCTTGCTCTTTCAATGCATGATTTGTCTACATTGCATATGAAGACATGAAACTTGACGATTTTGATAGGTGGGGGATGGATGCATTTTAAGTGAATCCCCATGATGTAGCTATTCCTCACTCAAGATTATTTCAACTATGTTTTCTGTACTGGAGTCCTGAGAAAGGATGTCCCTCTTTGCTCTTGCTCCTAGTGCTGCCAGCTAATTTCTACTATCTAAGAAGAGGGAGAAGAGGCAGATTTCAATATTATGTATGTAATGATAATGCTACCCAAATGTCTCAAAAGTAGGGGCTAAAAGTTTATTTAAAAATAATTCCATAAATAGCTCTAGTAAGATTTATGACAAAAGATCACCTTCATGCTAAAAAGGACTGCTGTGTAAAATGATTGTGATTTTGTATCTGATACTGAATAATTTAATAGTCTTTTTGCATTTAAAATATTTATCACGGAACAGCATTATTTACAATGAATGTTACTTAAATTTTGCTTATATGTATCTGTAGTCTGTATTAACAGATGTATGGGAAGGTTCCTTACCCTTTCAGAATTCCAAGAAATATATACAACAGTGGGGAAACAAGACTTAAAAAAATTAAATGGCTTGCCTCTTGAAAGTCTTTGATCTGAAAACCTAATTTTCACTTCCCAAGACTGAGATGTCTTATGCAGAAATACATCCTCTTTCTCCATAATTAAGCAGACTTCTGCATGTACTTCATCTTCAAAATCCACTAATCAGCAAACAGTTTGCATACATTAATTCTCTAGATGTATACAAAAGTGTTAGCTTCTTTGCTTTACTACAGTTGACTCATACTCAGATAATAAGTACTTAAAAACTTCTTCTCCAGTTTGCCTTTGTAGTATACAGTACTATATATCTACATCTTCACTCATGTTATTTAGGAAAATGCCTGTTTTGATAGACTTTTATCACAAGTGTACTATTCACCAAAAGTAAGATTTATTCTCTTATTATTGAGGTAGAAATGTACTTTTATTCAGCAGCCAAGTTTATGAAAGAATGCTATTTTTCCATTGTGTAAAAAAGAGAAAATTGCTGCAAATACTATTCGAAGTATATTATGTGATCCAACACAAAAACCCCCCTCAAATTAATTACTCCCATGAGTTCGAAGTAATCAGACTGTGCACCTATATTGCTAATCAGTAACACAGAAGAATGAACTCATTATTTACCAGCAATGCATAAAAAGTTGCTTGAAGTCACCAGTTTCTCTGAATTTGTGACAGGTAAGGCTATTGCTGATTTTTTTAGTTCAGAACATTTCTCTCTGTCTGCTATTCACATTTGTGGATAAGTGGTTAAGATTAACTCAATTCAAAATAAGTCAGCAACCAGCTTAGAAGGCAGATTCTATTTGATGACAGTGCTGGCTTGTCACCGATATCCCAGACAAATCAACCATGCATTTTAGTAACATCTCTTATAAAGAGGATTTGCTGAAACAGGAAAATACAAAACCCTGATCCTCACAGTGAAATGACATAATAAGTGGGTTTTTTTGTCTGGTCTTAAAGACTCAAAAATTCTTGTTAGGTAAGTGTCATCATAGCATGTCCTGCATTTCTGTGCGTTTTCTTGACTTTCGTACTTCATTTTAATTGAATTGCAGCTTCTTATAGCTATTTTAAGGATCAATACTTCTTCATAGGGGCAGGATGAATACGAATCAATCTGAACACTTCAGCTCCTTCATAAAGAATTGCTTCAAACAGCAGCTCTTTCTCTGCAGTAATCTGTGTGATTCTGTTAGCAGCATCAGTCACTGACAACAAGACACCTGAACTGTGTATCTTTCCCTGTTCATTGGGATTTTTCATTGTTACAGAGACCAATATTCTTTCTTATAAGGTTAGAAAAGACCTATAATACCTTTTATACCATTACATTTTAAACTCTAGACTTCATTAACACACTCTTCAATTTGTTCGCTTTCTGACTGCTGCTCATGAATTATTCAGAGTAGATTTCACTTGAGGTAAATAGTTTGATTTGAAGTTTTTTGTATCTGGATTTAGATGCAACGAGAAGAGTTAAATGCTCAGAATTTTAAGTGAGGAGAATTGCAGAGGCTCAGCTACTAAGATGGAAGACATTTGCTGTTAGTGCTCTGGGGCTGCCATTGAGATCTCAGCACGGTGCTATTTGTCATTCTGAAGTAGGTAGGCATTATGATGCCTGGAGTATAAATCAGCCTTTACATGGTGTCGAGTCCTGAAGCACTTTGAACACTCTAATCCACTTCTGAGTTAACAGAACATTTTTGGTTTTACAAGCTTTAAAATTTGCCTTTTTAGTTAACCCTGTCATCTTGTCATTAATCATCATTATTTTCTAGAATCTTACATACCTCTTCAGATACAATTCTTAATGTTTTGCTTCTAAGTTGGGGTGATGTCACCAAAATAAGCTTTAGTTTTAAACATCTAGTAGAGATGAAGTTCCAGCAAAATTAATATTATTCATTCTGGTCATGTAAAGAGGAATACTGCCTTGTCCTACTAGCAAGTCAGCATTATTTGGATGCTGCAACAAAGTATGATGTCTGAACCTCGTCTCCTTCACTCACTTCTATGTAGTATCATATTAGTGTTACCTCATGGACAGAGCTGAAATGAAAGGGTAGTTGTTTCCCTGAGGCTGTTTTCACTGTATGTCTGCAGTCCAGTAAATATTAGCTCGGCACAGCAAAGCAAACTCTTTAGAATGCTGATTATCTTCTTTCATCTGGGAAGCTAGTGTACATACAAAGGGTCAGTTGAGAAACTATATGTACTGTATGTTGTCAGTTCATTGAATCTCAGTCTCTGTTCTTCCAGTGGCTGGGTAAACATTTTAGCCATCAGCAACCATTTTGCTGATTGAATATTGCTATATATAGTCTTATATAGACTTCAGTCCGAGAGCGCCGTAATTCAACTGTAATTCAACTCAGTTGAATTTACAGTGCTTTTACAGGTGCATTAATGAAGCCCATTAAAATCACGTTGTTCTCCTGGCAGGCAGCAGAGGCTGCAGGCACTGGCCAATGTTGCGACAAGTCAGTGTTATGGAACAGGCGCTGACTCCTGTGAACTGACAGCAACCTCAGCTCAGACACACGAGCTGGTGCTGTGCTAGAAACTCCCCTCTGCTGCCCTGTGCTAGGAAATCTCTGCCATGCAAGACAGCTGGAGTGAAGGGAAAAGATTCTCTCAGATTGAGGTGTTACTGCTATCTTTAGAGAAATGCAGGTCATATTTTGATTATTTAGTCTGCAGAACAGAGAATCCTTAAATCGCAGGATATAATTGAGGACAGTGCTGTCAGGTTCATTTATTTGTCTCTTTATTTAACTCTGTTTCTTAACTTTCATATAGTGGAACATAAATATTCCAGATCTAATTAATCGAAATTAGGTTAGCCCAAAAGTTAAGTTGCTGTGATCTCTGCTAAAATGCTTGTTTTCTTGTGTAGCCACACAAAGTTGTTATTTTCATTAAAATGGTCATGCTCAGTAAGGAAGTGTAATACTTCAGTGGCAGAGTGATTGCTTGTACTAGTAGTAGCACATTGAAGTTATATGACCTCTCATTAATCTGTACTTTGATAAGGTCTTGGAGTGGTAGGATTAATGACATTCTACTGTAAGTTATTCAAATCCCTGTCTGTGAACAGACTATCTCTTTGGAGAAACACACAAGTGATACCGAATCTTTTACTGCCTTGGAGAATAACTGCAGTGGTACAGAGACAGAAATTTGCTCATTTGTATTGTTGACCATGTGAATTGCCTAAAACCAGGCAGCTTTGCTTTTCTCTTATTATTTTTTCTGCGTATGATTTTACTTCTAAAAGTATTCTACTTATGCAAAGGCTGTTTTTCCTATTCACCCATTCTTTTCATTTTATCTTTTGAGCTCCATGCAGCATGCTGAGAATCATGTACCTAGGCTAGCTTGGTGACATTCATTTCATTTGGTCCACAAGGCTTTCCTGGCTGCTTATGTTTCCCTTGTGCCACATCAGCCTCATCAAATCCTGTTTTTCCTCTTGGCTCCTTTCTGTCAGCATGCATTCTTCTGAGCGTTGTCTCTTCAGCCATATCTCATCCCATGCAGTGCTTTCAGTTCTTGTTACCAACATTACCTCCCCTGCGAGGATTATAAACCCTGCTCCTAGTGCAGCAAAACTATGTGGATTTCATGGCCAGGACAACCTTTCTCTATGGAAAAGAAAAATGAGCATGCCACTCTCGCATTTTAAGATCTATTCCAGAAATTCATGGACCTGAATGTCAGAGGAACTATCAATGTTTCTGGTACAGCTCTATATAACAGCTCACAGAGTTACTTCCTCAGTCATCCCTCTACACCTGAGTAAGCTCTGATTAAAAGGTATCCTAGATCAATTTATGGGAAACAATACATCTAGGAATGGAGTTTTCCATATGCTTTAACCATTACTGATTAAATGTTTATCAATTATTCAGCTGGAAGTCCAACTCCTACACATGGCTTTCACAGCTGTTTCTTAGACATAAGAAAAATTCTATTTTCTAGTTTCACACACTGCTCTTCTATGTGCTACTGTATGCCATATTTATATCAGTTGGAATTTTGTCAGGTCAAATGCAAGTCCTTATGCATGGCAAGTCAATGCTAGTCTATTTAATTTTTTCAATTTTTGAAGTGTAAAAACTGGATGCAGTAAAGACTGTTGTCTCAGTGTTGTACACAGAGTCATGCTGTCTGAAAATTTCTTTTTCTGTATTGAGGAATTGCATCAGCCATTGTTGCAGTAGCTTTCTGTTGACAATTTGTGCTCAAAAGTGGAAAGCTCAAATATAGCCAATTTGAAAAATCATCAGAAAGTTAATTTTCTGCAGTGGAGTGCAGGTTTGATCAACATCAGTTGATAGACCTCCCAGGATAAGGAGTGTTTTTTCCTTAGTACAACACCATGTCAAAGCTCTACAGATGAATTCTACCAAGAGAGAACATCCTTTAATTTGGCTGTGGATGTTCCTGAGGCTGCTGTGCTGTTCTAGTTGTTCACTGTAGAAGAAGGGATGGCTTCCCAGAGATTCTACCTCACCTACCTTCACTGGGCTGCTCTGTACCATCCCTTAGTGCACATTAGGGACTGATCCTGTGCTGAGTTGCACTTTGACAGCTTGTGTGCTGCCTATGCAGCTTCTCAGCAGTTTGCAAAGCACTGCTATACCTTTCTTAGTCCATAGCAAATGACGCTAATGAAGAGGGTCACAAACTTTCTCTCTATTGCTCTCCTTCTTAAAAGTTTTAGACTGCTACTAGTTAAAATAGGTTACTTTTTATTCTTGATGGTATATTGTTACTGGAAATAGAGATCAAAAAATTTTATTTTGTTGTCACGTAGCAACTTGAGAATTTTATGTAAAAGTTACTGGTAGCTTTATATGCCTTTGGAGTCCTCAGTGTTCTATAGTCTACAAGAATATTGCTGTTTGCTAAGCTCATACTTCCCAAATTATATCATCCTGTTTCAACAACATAAAAACAGATTTCAGGAATTTTGCTTAAAATCTTTTACAGCAGTTTGCCTTTCAAACTGCTACAAAAGTGTTATGGCTTTTCATTTTGATTTGTTGGCAAGAAACAAGTTGACTGCCCTTTCTTTGAAAAACTTAAAGGCTGAACAGAAAATTATTTTGCTGACACACTAAATGCTTTTTGCAGCTGAACTGATTTTCTTCAGTAATAAAAGTCAATTGGTATAATGAAAAAATGTTTTATGTAAGCATCACACTACTGCACCAGTGCAGCCCTCCAGCCTTCTCTGAAACTCTCAGGCCACACTCATTTGAATCAACAGGCTTCTTGACATATTACAAGCTCAGAACAGGAAATTTCAGCCTCAAATTGTTCCTTTGATTATATACCCAGATTAGGGAACAGCATATTAACATGCTCTCTGAAATGTATGCATGTGTATATATTTGCATAAAGAATTGCATATATTCACACATAAACAGACGTTTAAATATTATTTGTACCTTTTAATTTATGTTCAGCAGCCTAGTTTCTATTTGACTGGAAGCTTATAGCTACTTTCTCACTGTTAAGTGGTAGTTAGTGAATTGCAATTTCTGAACAAGTTTTCTGAGAAGCAAAATTCAATACACTTCCCAGAGTAAGGCAGAAGAGGAATTTGCTGTTGCATAAACTATTGCTGTTTTCTTACTGAAACTCAAGAAATCACTGATGCTTTATATTGCCAGCTCCATACCATCTAATATAAACTATAACTATATAAGCTAAACATAGATGCTTTGATAACTGCCTGTTCACTAATGACTTCTACTGAAGCAGTTTAATATCACTATTCATTTATTTAGGCACTCCTCTTTTTTTTTTTTTTTTATTTTTCCTATAGCTTTCTTTATCTTCTGTTACTGAAGCATTTAAATCTAAGAACTTGTACTCCAGTATGCTGTAATTGAGTTTAAATGTTAATTTTCCCAATTTCCTGAAGTATATAGTTAAAAGGATTTCCTACCTTAGAAATAATTATATTTCTTTTCACTGGAACAATAGAAAATTCTCGGTTTTTCTGTTTCTTCATTTACATACCAACACCCCCCTCATTTGTTTTATCAACCCGATGAAATTCCTCAGAAATCCCCACATAAATCTACAGAGGGTTCCCCTTGCTTGATGCTGTAGAACAGGGGTACCTGATCCTTTCTCAGTTCTGATTCTCTGATTCTCACTTCCTTTTTTGCTTGAAATTTACCTTAGATTATTTAATTCTTTTTTTTTTTTCCATTTTCCTAGTTTATTATAAAAATGATTTCTGCTGTTTGACACCTTAGAAATACCAAAATGGAAGAATTTCCAGAATTACCAAGTCTATTTCCTTACTGCTTTTATAGCTCTCTTAGCAATTTAACAAAGCTGCTAAAATCAATGTCTGTTGCTCAAGGAGTTTTGATTTATTCAGGATTCCAGATTAAACTACCCTTATCCATGTATACTGTCTTTTGGAGTTGTTCCTGTTTACAGCTAGTTTCCACTTCACAGAAGAAGAGAAAAATATCTGCAGGAGCTTAAGAGGGCTTCTTAGTCCAATGAATTTGTCACAAACACCATAGACTTTACTGAGGGCTCTGCCTTTCATAAACTTAATTACTCTCTCCACCTGTTGTGAGAGGCCAGATGTGCCACTGCTGTTTTTCACCCTTTCCAGGGGACAGAGCACTTCCAAGAGTTTCTGTAGCTGCACAGTGAGTTTGTTTGTTTTTCATGCTGCTCACTCACAGTAGAAGGCTCCTTTAAATAGGGCTGGCAGAAGTCCATAGTGTCCCTCACTGTGGGAGCAATTAACTCTATTATATAGATAACCAAGCTCATAGAAATGAGGTATGGGTACCATTACAAGCCCCTGCAACATTTGTTTAATTGCTAAAGCACTTGTTTATGCACTGCTTTGTTGGAAGAAAATATATTAAACTATACAACAATGATCTGTCAGGTATAAAGCCTGCAGCCTTGAGGGGGTCATTATGGAGCTCAGATCAGAAGAATTTAAGACATTTTCTCATATATCAAATGTCTGAGACCTAAGCTTCATCTTGCTGTTAGCTATAATGCAGTTCTATGGACTGTCAGCATGAAGGGAATATTTACATATTTTTTCAGTAAATAATTGGGTTTTTATCATTTGTGTTTTCTGTCTTCTTGTATTACACTACATCATGTTGTTCATAAGAAACTGCAGTACTGTCATGTTAAGTGGCATTGCTATGTTACCTCAAAGCATCTGATTTTCTTCCTTGCTGTTGTTTGGTAGAACAATGAAATTAATGAATTGTGTTCAAGCCAGTGGCAGCTTTGATGCTTTTAGGCTGGCAGATATATCAACAAAATTTTATGGTAGATGTGAGTATGCAAATGTGTGTAATGCAATGGAGGTTTAACAGATCAATGCAGTACAAAAAACAAAGCCACAGCATATGTTATTCATTATCAAACTAAAATTAACTAAGAAGAATAAGTACCATACATAAGTAAAGGTGGAAAATATACAACTCCTTGCAGCTTTCTCCTATATATTTCTTTGTGAGCTAGCCTTGATTACCACATGCCTGTTCCTGCAGCCTTGGATATAGACAGAGAAATCAACACTGAAGGCCACTGGTCGGGTTTATGTAGAAATTCAAATACTTGTGGCTTCTTATGACCCTTGCACTTCACAATTGCTTCTGGAGACAAGTAGGAGAACATTACAAGGTCCTTTCAAGGTAATGGCCATTCTTCATCATTTTGCAGAACATTTTACATTTTAACAGTCTTTATGGAGTTTTAACTCAGGGTTGAAAACTTTGTACCCTAGATAGAAGCTGTCTCTATCTCAAACCTTATTAATCTAAAATTTATTCATTCCTGGAAAAGGGTACTAGCTCGCATCTTAAATTCAGTGTGCAATAACCTACATATGTATTGATGGTGAGATACACTTCTTCACCTTAAATTTATGGATTTAAGTCCATAATTGTAATTGGTTCTAGGCAAACAACAGTTTTACTGCACTATGATTTCTTGATAAACCTTTGTGAATCCTAAGCTGCTGTAGTCAAGAAAAAGGCCCCTATTATGTGGCAGTTGCACCTGCTTTAGCATAAGCTGTTGTTTAAGACTGAAAGTTTTTAATTAGTAATATGTTTTTTCCTTTGTTATCCTGTATTTAGATGCCAAAATTTAGAAAGTGGAAGAAATAGCCTTTTCTGTCTCTATGGGGTGTCTAGGGCATTCAGCCCTCTGTAAGTTCAAGCTTCTGGAAATTAAAATAAGACTTTAAATCTAAACAAATTTTATAAATTATTATCTTTAATAAAGGAATATTTTATTATGTGATTTTTTAAAATACTGATTGGTTTTGGAAAACTTTTAAACAGAAGTTACTTCTACTGGAAATCTAAACCTTCCTATATCAGAGGTATTAACTTATTTGTCTTATTGAAGCATTATATCTGAATTCTGTTGGCGCTTGAGGTTTAAATATAAATAGCATTTGCAATCTATCCAAAGACAGCTATTTATGCTAGTGTACTTTGGAATGGAAGAAAGTGATACAGTCACTTATTAAGGAGGGCTAAATATGAGAATAATTTTTTAAATTATGGTATGTTCTGCTTTAGAATCTGTTTTAAAATAGAATCTGAAGACTCTAAACCACTTATTGAAGCTCCAGCACACTTCTGAAACATCCAAATAATTTTCCATGTTGGTCTGTCATTCAGGTATTGATCCTGGCTGCCTCTGACACTTTAAAATCTAATGAGGTGACAGTCCAAGGTCTTGTAGCTGCAGTCTATTTCTTCCAATATGTCATAATTTTCCTGCTTGTTTTTAAAGCTACCTATATCTATTTCTCATTTCAGGTCAGATAACCTTGGACTATCACACTGTATGCTGTTAAAATTAATAGTCCTTTGACTGGTACAGTGACTTTCTCAGAACTTACAGCATTGAAGATATTCCACTCTGTTCAGTGTGACTAACTTTCTTTGTATATTTCAGTTATGCAGATATGAGTTTTAAGAATTAATTGTAGGTTTTCTTCAATCCAAAATATAAAACTCTACATACACAACCTGGTTCTGATTTTATAACTACCTTTTTTCTTCTCTACCCACAGTGCGTTTTTTAGAGAACTCTCCACAAATAGCAATAGTGAGCATTGATGCAAGCTACCAATTTGGTGCTGAGAAATAATCCCAGATATGCCTTACAGCTGGGTATCTCAGAGCAACTTATTCAAACATCTTTTGGAGGTAAAATGATAACTGGGGAATACTGTCACTTGTACCTGAGGCTTTTCTGGCACTGTGAGGTTCTTGTTGTGCTTTTATAACAAGCATACATGCATTGAGCTGAATTTGTTAGCAGAAATCTCGTTCTGCTCCCAGGAAGCCACTTGGACTTCATGACTTCTGAGAGCTCTCTGACAAGGGAATTGGAGATGCTCTGTCTCCTATAAAAGCTGACTGAAGTGCTGCAGCTACAGCAAAAACCTCTAGGCCAGAAGACATTGCTTTTCAGCAGAACAAGTGCTTCTCATGAGATCATACCTGATCTTTATTACAGGGTCTTCCTTATATAGAAACAGACCTTTTTGGTTCTCTATGAACAAATTTTCCCTGTGTCACAACATGAACTTCCAGAAACAGGCTGCTCTGGACACAAAATTTCTTTCCCCAGACTGCTCATTGTTTCAATGAGGTCAATCTTTAGGCTTATCTAGAGAAGCTGTGATGAAGTTTTTAAGTGGGAAAGTCCAATTAAATGAGAAAATACACCTGAATAATAGATTTGGTGTTTTTTATAATAGTGGTATTTTCAGATATTCTATGAAATGTCACACATTATACCTTTCTGATTTGTTCTGAAGTAATTGATCAAGTATGACATGAGTGTTGCTCCATAAATCCTGCATGCTTTGGGAACCACAGAGGGTAGATGAAATTAGATATCATCCATAGACATTTATACAAGATATTGCTGGTCAATGACATTTTTACCAATGTTATACTGGTGACCATTTTTTTTGATGAACCCTCCCAGGCTATCCTACCATGATCAATCAATCCATAACCCTAACACATAATCGTTAGGAAAACAGAATTTAATTACTCATCTATTAGTCACAGATTTTTAGGCAGTGAGCATCCAGGAGGCTGCGGACAGTAAAGAATTGCTCATACTGTTGTTTGGATGTCAGTAGTACAAATGTCATAGTGTGGTGCAAGACAGCCCAGGCCAGCATGAGAGCAGAGCCTTTTTCCCAGGGAGGGATCCTCAGCCTCGCTGCCTGCCAGGAGCAGGGTCTGTGGTGCCAAAGCAGTACTTCAGAGCAGGTGGAGGAAAGTTAGGCCAGGGCATGGCCCTATTTCTACACAGCTGAAAATGCAGTACTTGTTCAAATATCCTTGTGAAGGGCATCATCCATGCTTTGATATGTTTACCTTTCAAACTGGGTCAGGAAGGAAACTGTGACTGATATTTTGTTATGCATTGACTGGTAGCCTCTATTGATTTCTCTGTGCTGATGACAACTCATGTTTGTACATTGTTAGATCATGGGATCCTGTTCAACTAGAAATTATTGTTAAATTCTGATGTTCAGATTTTTTCCTCTAAACTTTAGTACCTTTAAAACCAAGCTATCTTCTATGTGAATGTATATTTTAAGAATAGACATTTTTGGAAGATTTTATCTTTGTAATCAGTTCTCAAAGTATTTCCTTAGAACTATAATGCACTGCAAAACAAATAACCATTATGATTATTGTAAAATGCAATATAGGCTGAAGAACAAGCAGCTATGTCTGCTGTTCTGCTTGCTGGCTCAAGAGTCTTAATATATTGCATAACTTACTAAGAGGTCAATGCCATCATTTCTTCCTCCAAATGAATGGACAGTGGTGAACATTTGAATTAAAGATTTGCTTTCCAAGTGTGCTAATAAAGCAATTCCAAATACCTGTAGTTATTGGTGCATTTTTATTTCATTAGAATAATTTAAAAAATCCTTCTTTTTCCATGAAAAATGATGAGAAACATACAAATGTCTTTATTGACCTCTCTAAGGAGTTTGACTGGACCTTGCTGAACTCATTAATGAGGGAAAAGCAACCTTGAAAATGTTAAAGTCTATTAAACCAGATCAGCATAATAAGACTGTGTGTAAACTACAGAAGAGTGAAACCTGCAAACAGTAAGAAGGTAAAATCACTGGTAGAGCAACATTTGCCTGTGGCAAATTTTCAAATAAAAAATCTACTCTTTTTTATTGGTATAATCTCTACTATCTGAAGGTGGAAAGATACGGTTTCCTATAACTTAAAATAAAGTTTGTATATTGTCACAGACCCTTAATGGAAAAGAATATTAGCAAACTATTCAGCTAGAATAAAGAAAATAAATTATCTAATTGAAATTACTCATTTACTGATAATTTAGTGCATTTTAGTTAAAAAGAAACATCTACCTCTTCATCAAACATAATTTAGAAAATCTATTACTAGAAAGTATTTCTAGGAAATTGTTTCCTAATTCATGAATCAAAGCCTTTTTGGGAAAAAAAAAAAAAAAAAGAAAAACTTACAAAAAAGTGAACAGTCAGATGTCTGACTGTGATGAGAAAGGGATAAATTTCAGCATAAATCTGTCTTGCATGCCTTCTGTATAAAGTCTGGATCATAGATGTAAGCAATTAAATATTTTTCACTGGCCTTTTGCACTTCTATCTTCTGCTCTTAAACTAAACAAAAAATTACTGCAGAATAAAAGTCTGATCTTAAAATATTTCCACAAAATTGTGTAGTCTTGTCTAGGCAACAATTTAATCATATAACTATATATGTTCTATATTTATTCATCTAAAGAAATACAAAAAACTTGACTACTCTCAGCATTGCTCTGCAGTAGAGAGAAACCAATGCAATAAAATGGTATTAACAAATGACTTAATTTCACAGAGTGAGTATAACTTAGGCCTTAGGCATTTTTGTTTATTTCCCATTTCTAGGATTAGCCAGATAGTGCAGGAGGCCAGAAATTAATATCAAATCCCGTTCTTACATTTTTATCTTCATTTTATTGATCCTAAATAAGCTCACTATACTTGGAGGATGAATTCTATTATGCTGAAATAATCAAAAGCTTTAGAAAGGCATTCTTGGACAAATATCACATTTTCATTAGTAATTCATAGTCAGCAAGGAGGTTACTGAAACTGTCATAATAAATATGAGTAATACCTGCACAAGGGGAGGAAAAAAGAGAGGTCCTTGGTCTTAAAGTACCATGACATCATGGTATTTATTAAAAAAAGTATTTCACTTAATCTAAGACAGGGTAAAAAATGCTGTTATTATTTTTTGAGTGTTTTCTCTCTTCAGAGGAGGGAAGAGAGATGAGGAAGAAAATATATAAAGGAGAAAGAAAATTCATATAAGGAAGAAAAAATCCTCTTACTTCAGTGATATTAGAGTCTTGGACAAGATGACCTCCAAAGGTGCCTTCCGCATTTGACCATACTCTGACTTTTTGTTTAGAAGTGAGGGACAGAAAATGAGACCCATAATTTTCATTTCTATAAAAAATTCTTTTAAACAGAATTTTTTCTTTACAATATAGGGGTCTGATCAATAAGCATTTTTTATTAAAGCCGTGGCACACATTTGATCATATTAAAAATATGTCTAACTAGTTTATTTTCTGAATTAAACAATTAAATGGAAATATGAGTAGCCCAATATAATTATGGACATTAATTTTTTTTTCCAGAAATATCTGCTATTAGCTATTCTTGGCTATAGGAACAGAAAAGCCATTGGTATAAATCAGTAAAGCAATTTTATTTGGACCTTGCAATATAGGAGCAAGGTGAGACCTGATGTGCTTCAGATGAGGTTACTTTTTGCATGTATTTAATGTCTTGTCTATCTCCTGACTGTGCTAAGTTATAGCACAGAGATGCTTATTTAAAGGTTTTAAAGATGACAATGGAATAAACAAAGTACCTTGGGAGAGGGTAAAACTCAAATAGGTATATCCTGCCTAAATTACCAGCTTTTGTCATGTATGACAAAGGAGCAAGAATATACAAAATTAATCAAGATAATCTTGTGGGGATGAGAAGTGCATATACACAGATTTTAATTTTCCTCTGAGTCAGAGGACAGTGCAAGCTGATTACTGAGGAGACTTTATGCACATGTTTATAATTTTTAATAAAGAATATTATATGGAGAGGAAGATAGCAGCTGTCCTTTTTTCCCTTCTATCCATAAATCTGCCACATCACTGAATCTGACAAAGTGAAACTCTCTAGATTTCAGTTTGTGCATAACACTGTTGCCAAACTTCATAAAGATATTTTATGGCCTGTTGAAGTGCTAAGATGCTAGACTTCATGAAAAATGAAGTCTCTAAATGGATTGGAGCTATATCACTTGAGGAGTTTAAAAAATATCACTGAGTCACAGCTATTAGTGACAACACTGTGGCGAAATCTTGCCCTGCTTAATTGTAGATCTATTTTAAAATACCCAGCACACAGTGTCACTAATGATGACCAATTTTCACCCAGACACCAAATTATGGTACCTAGGTCCGGACTGGTTAAATAATTTAAACTTACATTGTATGACAAAAAAAAAGTAGTGACAAAGACTTTTTCAATGCCTTGGTCTGTGTGAAATGCAGGCTATGAGATATGGTTATCCATCAGCAAAAATTCACCAAAGCAGGAGCTGCTATAGTCCTATGCTTTTGACTGGCCTGACTTTTCATAGCTTTTCCTTTACAGACAGCAGCTTTGAAGCACCAAGCAATGAGGTGTTTCAGAAAGATGTGATCAAAACCTCAAATCCCCAAAGGGTGAAATCTTGAATCTTCTGAAATTTCATTGTATGCAATCACATGAGTATCAGGACTTTCACAAGGGAAGAGATAAGAAAGCACATTTGGGGAGGTAGTACTGTGATTCTCCCAGTATATCTTACCTTAAGCACTGTAAAACCTCACTAGTAATATCTTTGTTGCTATTTCATGGTCTCATAAACGCAGGCCCCATCAGTCCAAATCATCCAGCACTGACTTCCACCCCCTCCATCCCCCAGATACACTTTTCCAATATACAAGCACTGCCAGAATTCCAACTTTCTAGATGAGCTAGGCAGCTCATCTAGAGTTCACCTCTTCAAAAATACAAAAAGTAAAAATCTGTGTGGGTTGGTTTTGACTTTTTCTAACTCAAAGCATTTTTTCTTTAAGTCCAGTGTGCATAAGAGTCTAATTCTTTCCTCACTTTTCTGTAGGGAGATTTCTACTCTAGGATATGGAATAGCCAATCCCAAATTTATCAACTAGCTAAAACATGTTTTTCCATCATTCCCTTCATTCTCTAATGTAACTATTTCCAGATAAATTTGTTCTAGGTCCTTCAGTAATCTGGTAAATACTAATGTGGAGATGACCAAAGCTCCTTTATGAGTTCATACCTTGCTGTTTGACATGGTATTCAGATTATTCGGACTGTGAGGTAGTAGCTGCCTCAGAATCTGTCCAATATGGGGAAAGCATCTGGTGTCCTCTCACAGAAATCTCCCTGGCAGACCACTCCCACTACCAAAAACTTGCCCCTAAACCAAAATATTGATCCAAGAAATTATAACTAGAATAAAGAAAAAGCATTTTCAGGGAAAAAAAAAAAAAAAGTAATACAATAGCATTCCAGAAACATTCCAATTCAATTTAGGATGATGGGTCATTAAATTTAATGTTTAATGAAGCCATCAAGCTTTTGATTTTTACCAAGATACTAGAAATATGAAAGGGTTTTGGAATAGAGTTTTATTTCCATCCCAGTTAGATGAGTAGCCGAGTCCAAACTAAAATGTTGACTTAATGATCAGGATTAATTAAATCCAAATATTGATTTAATGATTCTGTGATTTGAAAATTTTGTTTCTTTGGATCAGATATGTTAACTTGGTTAACCATCAAAGGTGGAGTTATGAGGCAGACTCTGTCAAGGACCAAAGAGGAACAACCAGTGGTATTATTTTACCCATACTTGTGTTTATCTGACTTAATTTCCAAAGCAATTCCTTTCGTATTTCCTCTTTTGTTTCTGGTTGCCTATGTTTTGCACTGCAAATATCGATTTAGGAGAGAATCTATCCATTTCTTTTCCTTTACCTGAAGAAAAACAAAATCATTCTTCAGCTTCAAGGTTTTGAACATGTTTGTATGGAACTACATGCAGTTCTTTTGACTTATATTTTTCTTCTATGGGCAAAAGTTCTTTGGTTGCTTTTATTTGCTCTCTTTCTAGGGTTTAAAACCTGTTTCCTTCCTATGTATTAGACCTTTCTTTTATCACGCTGGATGTTTGTGTGAGAATTTTTACCCCATTCCACTCCCTGCCTTTGTACTTACCATTTTAACAGGATGTTTGCATTGAAATTTAACACAATTATTCTGCAGTTTTTTATTAACTCATTACTTAAACAGATTTCAGGTGTTACAAATTGTGTTTAAAAAAAAAGAAAGGGAAAGGGAAAGTGGGAGAGAGGAAGGAAGGAAGGAAGGAAGGAAGGAAGGAAGGAAGGAAGGAAGGAAGGAAGGAAGGAAGGAAGGAAGGAAGGAAGGAAGGAAGGAAGGAAGGAAGGAAGGAAGGAAGGAAGGAAGGAAGGAAGGAAGGAAGGAAGGAAGGAAGGAAGGAAGGAAGGAAGGAAGGAAGGAAGGAAGGAAGGAAGGAAGGAAGGAAGGAAGGAAGGAAGGACATGAGAGAGAGTGTGAAAGAAAATAAAAAAGCTTTCATCCTTCCAGGTATTTGGTGATTCTGATGGATTAAGAATATGCTTATCTAAAAAAGGGGTTTTATCCGTAAAACTGTGATACAGCAATTCACAACTTGCCTGGAAGTAGCTAATTAGCTAATCTTGGAAAGATGATTACCAAACTTCATATACCATTAATTTAATCAACATGACTAATACCCTCTTCCATGACTCCACTTCTTAAGCTTATGCTATTGTACTTCACAGCTGCATAGATCTTCGTTTACACAAGTGTTTTAAGGATATTTAAGACAACCACCTGTCTTCTGAATTCTCAAATTTGCCAAATGCTAGTAATTATAAACTAGGCTTCTCTTGACATAAGTCTGAAATCAAGCAACATTTACACTGACTAAATGGATATTTAATTATTTGTTATAATCATGAAACATACTGCAATATTCAGTATTATGTTCATTATCCAGTGTAGAGGGTGATCTGTATCCATTAATATAATTGCTGCTTCATATTCCAGTATCTCTATGAGCTGGTAAAGTTAATGTACAAAGGAAACAATAAAAAAAGATATTTCAAAGGTTAGGTGAGAAATAAAAATTACTTGAGGGAAGGTAGCATGCATTTTAAAATTTGTTTTAATTTAAAGTTTAAAATTTAATTTAAAATTAACTTTTGTTTAAAGCTGTTTGAGACTGCTGCTGCATTACATGTGCTAAATTAAAAGAACTTTTCATTTAGTAGAAAGGGAGACAGTTCTTATGATGACTATTATCCTTGTTTCAGCTGGGAGAGAGTTAATTTTCTTCTTAGTAGCTGGTACAATGCTGTGTTTTGAATTTAGGATGAGAATTATGTTGATAACACACTGATGTTTTAGGTTTTCCTGAGAAGTGTTTACTCTAAATCTAGGACATTTCAGTTTCCTGTGCTCTGCCAGTGAACAGGGGCACAAAAATCTGGGAAGGAGCACAGCCAGGACAGCTGAGCTGAGCTAACCAAAGAATTCCATACCATAGGATGTTCAGTAAATGCATTGCTGGGAGTTGTCCAGGAAGGGCCAGTCTTTGTGTGGGGGTTGTCTTGGCATCAGTCATCTCTCTTATTCATTGCTATCAGTACAATCGCTATTATTATTATTATTATTATTATTATTATTATTATTATTATTATTATTATTATTATTTTCATCATCATCACCATTATCATCATCATTATAATTATTAATATGTTCTACTTTGTTTCAATTATTAAACTGTTCTTATCTCAACACATGAGCCATTCCTTTTTCCCCTGATTCTCCTCCATACATCACTGCAGCAGGAGGTCAGTGAATGAGCATCTTTGTGATACTTATTTGCTTTCTGGGGTTAAACTACACCAATTATCCGCCACACTATTAATCACTATCAATTATTGCATTATTATGAATAAATTAAGAAACTAGTTATCATAGAAGTCGAGTAGCTTTAAAAAATATATAAATTAGAGACTAGAATCTGCAGCAACAGCATGTCTCAGTTTCCAGTCGCTACCAATTCAGAATCAGCACTACAGAAGTACTGGGCCACCATGGCAAGGACGTCTTTTCTTATTCTGCCTCCAGCTTTTCTCTCATCCTTGTCCTCTCCAGTGCTGCTGCCTTCACCCCCCCACACCTGCTCACACTGGAGAGCAAATGACCTTGATACATTTCCATTTCCTTTGGAGCAGAGAACAGACCTTATTAAGTTCATATGTGCATATTAAGCCCATAACCATCTGCTGCGATTATGAACAGTGTGGTGGTTGAGTTAAGCATTTGGAGAGGAGGTCTGAAGGTCAGCTGTGCTTCAGCTGTAGTGTAGCATCTTAGGTTGACTTGAATAAGTGAAAAATGGCATCAGTTAATGAGCAGCTAAGTTTTAAAGAGAGTTAGCATGTAGGGTATTTAAGATCAGGGACACAGAAGCAGAGGATAATATGTTCATCTATCTATATATCAGATACAACAGCAATTGGAACATTCTCAATATTCTTGGGATACTGGAATAACTTCTTGACAGTTATTTTTTTTTTCCTTCTCAAATTATAATACTTAAAAAAAAGAGTAAACTTATAGCTTAGCATGCACTCGCTCTGTTTTGAGCAGAATTCCATTACTTAGTTGGCTTTTGGAGCCTGACACTTCCCTGCATGAGGTGACGGAAAGCATGAAGTGGCAAGTACTCCTGATGGGTTGTGGGAGCAACCAGCTCTCAAAAATATGACTGCCTGTAATGTAAATTCTTGGTATTTATGACTCATGTTAGAATTCTGGGAAATCATGCACCTAGGTAATTCTGTTTCAGGTTTCAATGTTTGTTTTCTTTGTTTAGTTGCTGATTGCCTAGATGGTAATAAATTTTTTTCAAGTATCAACTCAGTGATGTCACTGCATGTTTTTTCTACAATTTCATTATGATAATGAAATATATAATTTCTGAGAGTGTTTCGGTTACTTAGATTAAAAGGATATTGATAATTAGAAAGTAATCTCCCTATGGAAATTCCTTAGTTGGCCAGGGCCTTCTTATTTTGGTTGGAATGTTTAATATATCCACTCAGTTTTGGTAAATTAAGGGAAAGTAAATTTATCTCCATCACAACCTTTTTATGTTTACAGATTTATTTCATTTTCATTGGGTCCTGTTCCGGTCTTTATATGTTTTACATCTTCTTATTTCTGAGACAAAGAGGACATGAAATAATCAGCATCTAATTTCAAAGGTTATAACTTTGAAAAAATATTGCTTAGTTTATTAATATTGAGTATTTTAATGTTTCTATAATGGGCTCCAACTGTCATAAGCTATAGCAAAAACTTCCTAATAATTAGTTTCAGCAGTTAAGATTTCGGTACTTGCTTTATTGAATATTCATTTCTGTTTCAGCTGAGGTTTTTGTTCTGTTCTCAAGGGAGCACAGCTTTCAGACCATTACTTCATTGTTTTTATTTCTTTCAGCAAAGAGATTTAGGGCATAATGCCAAAATAATGCTCTGTGGATCATCATTAGTGTGCTTTACTCAGCTTGTCCTTCTCAATCTCTAATTAATCCCTAAAAAAAATCTGTCTGTGTAATGATTAAAAATGTTTAAGTTAAGAAATAAATATTAATGTATACAAGTAACAAATATTAGTCTGATATTCTGTGCTTAATATTTAGTAGTGGCTGATGTTATCCAGAGCTGAGAAGAGAAAAAACAGGGGCTAGGTCAATCTATATACAGGCATTAGGAATTGTGGCTGATATTAATCCCCCAATAATTGTAACTACTTTTCTGCAATAGTCAGTGGCACATGGCTGTCTCATGTGAGTAGCTGACAGTATGTATCATGGTTGCACAAATTTTCTAGAAGAGCGAGCTACTGTATCAATTACAAATGAGCATTTGCACTCCAAATTAATTACTAGCTGTGTAAACCAATACGTGTGTGGACTGAGGATGGGAGGCTGAATTTTTACAGTTCTGACAATTTGGTATTTATTCTGCTGGGATAGGGGAGCCGTCTTTATATAAAACGGAGCAAAAGGGAGTCAGGTAAAATAATGCAATGAACAATATGTTCATTCTTGGTCTATTATTTAATGGTAAATTTAACTCACTGAATTTCATCTGAAAGATTGCAGCTATTTCAATTCCTTAAGTAACCTGGGAGTAGTGGTCATTGACGGAACAGTTAAAAGGTAATAAACTTGAAACTTATCCTCTAATATTTACATTTCCCTGCTTACTTTTTTATTCTGTTAGTATTAAAAGAGTGACACTTTACCCTTCTCAAAATGCACATTTTGGACTTCTGAAAATATTGTGCATAGTCTGAGTGGAGAAATCCGTGTGTGACAAGTGATTTCAGGGTTGACTCCTTTGTAAACAGGTTGACTTCAAATCTTGTGGTAGTTTTTGCTCTGTGATGCCGATCTACATGCTTTTCTATTGCATTAATTCAGTACTAATACTAGTACTAATACTAATACTAATACTAATACTAATACTAATACTAATACTAATAAATACTAATATTTAGTATCAACAATTTTAGTAATAATAAGTACTCTTCAAAACTGTACTTTGTAGTTGACATATGGTGTTTCTTAACCACCCTATGTTCTAATTAGCCGACTCAGGTCTTGAAAATTTAGGTATACTTTTGGTTCAGCTATAAGCAATCCCTTGGAATTCAGATTGTTGAACTTCTTTACACAGCACCCATTGCCATTCTGCTAGTGTTGTCTTGGAGGAAAATCTGTAAGAAACAGAGGTCACATGAAGCCCACATCAGAAATATTACTTGGTGGGTTCTTCCTTTCAAAGTAACTGATAAACGCTCCCAGTTGTTAGAGACAGCAACAGATTTTAAATGGAATATTATCTAGTGCCATAATGTTATCTCCTGGTTTTAACATATGGCTGGAAATTTTAGATGAGGAGAGGTGAACCATCTATATTTTGTGTAAAGCTATGAATAAAACAGATCAAGAAGATCCCTGTAGGTCAACCCAGACAGGATTCAGACCTTGAATGTCCTCCACATTAATGAATGATGTGTGTGCTTTATTGAAAATAGGACTAGAAAAATCAATCACTGTGGGTGAAAACTGCAACTTTGCCTGATTTCAACACTCAAAATACTATATATTTTCAAACTCTGAAACTTTCAACTGTTACTTTTTCCAAAGTTTCAACTTTCTAATATTTCCTTCCAGCCATGAGACCTAAAGATCCAGTTAGATTTTCAGTAAAAATCTGTGACTGTTAACAATTCATGAAAGAAGAGAGATTTCAATATTTCAAATGTAATGTTTATAATAAACTGTGCATAACTAATATTCTGTAATTTGAATATTTTGGAGTAACAAACTTCTGACCATTGTGGTTAGTGCATTCCTTTTTATAGATATTACTCTTACTTCTATCTTTCCATTTATTTCAATTAAACTATAGTAATTTGTTCAGAGATGGAAAATTAAAGTAGCAATTTTGAAGTGAATTTTTCAGTAGATTCTCAGTCCTAGTTATGTTATTTATTACTTTGAAATTTCCCAAAAATTTTAGAGTTAGTTATGAAAAGTAAATAAAAGTTTAAAGTAAAAAAAAACCCAAATCACCCAAACTCAAAGCTTGTAGCGGTCTGCAGTATTAAGTTCATACATGCGAAGGTTTATTTGTTTGTGTATGTGGGGATGG
The DNA here is from genome assembly GCF_048771995.1 of Taeniopygia guttata. Classification (NCBI taxonomy): domain Eukaryota; kingdom Metazoa; phylum Chordata; class Aves; order Passeriformes; family Estrildidae; genus Taeniopygia; species Taeniopygia guttata. The sequence goes on from NC_133026.1 coordinate 124,682,467, forward strand.
AGTGCAGATGATTTTTTCTGAGAAAAAAGTCCTGCAAATCTGTACGTGTTTTATGCATATCAATTTGCAGTTCTTTAATTAAAGTTCATATATATATGTGAAGTTTTCACTAATTTCTCAGTTCTTACAAACCAAAATGACATTGATACGTCATTTTTTTCATAAAAACTTTTTTAATTCTAGTACTGCCAGGGGCAATGATCTGGACTTTTTAATGTAGCATCTCTTTCAGATTAATGTTTCAGGTTAATGTATCCAATACTTGAACTTTCTGCAAAATTAAACTCATGTTCTAATAATAGCAAGTCTTTAGCTATTCTTTTCTAAAACTACTCTAAGAGCTATTAAAACATGCTTTGAAGTGTCCACTGGAGACAGGATTCTGAAGTTATGGTCAAGGACAAGTAGACAATCCATGATTTTCAAAACTTCCAGTAGGTCAAATTGTATACAAATGTTTTTTTTTTTCCCTTTGGGGACGAAAATTTAACATTTTTCCCCTTATCAGAATTGAGCTAGCAATATAGCTTTCCAAGAGAGATTTTGTCTGGTGTTCTTAGGATAATCTAGCTCCATTAAAAAAATCATAATTACCCTCTGTTCATCTTTGATTATTTAGTTTGGAAAATATTTGGATTTTCCTTCTTTTTGTACTTTCTTTTTCTGTCAGCAGTCAGTGCTGCAGACAGCTATTATAACACTTGTCTCCAGAAGCTTTCACACCATGATGTTTGCCCATGCTAGACATGTTATATTAGATACAAGACTGCTATCTCTGCCAGCAAGCCTTACTGTCTTGGAGACTGCTTCCTTGATTTATGCCGAACTGGCTTCCCTGAAAATAGCTTACCTGTGTGCAAGCTTTGATCCCCTCTGGAATGTTCTCAGTATAAAAAGAAGGCAAAGATATGGTAAGAAGCTGTATAATGGTGATGTTGTTGCAGCAAAATTCTGATACATTTTTGCTAAACCTATCCAGGGAAGCCAAGATCCCACGGAGGCTGGCAGTCGCTGAAATGCATGGCTGCAGCAAGAACTGCTAAATTGATGTACATGTCAGTAGCTCAAAGCTATTCAATGCTCTTTCTGTGAATATTGTTCTGATTTCATCAAATTCTTTGCAAAAGGAATAAAAACTCTCTAGCATAGGAACCTTGATATTTCTGGTCCTATTTTTAAGAGAAAACTTCTAGCAAAGTTAACAAAGCAGAGCCCTCCCTTTAGGGACATGTGCTTTTTTACATGCTAAGACTTTAACTATAAATTTGCCTTCTCTTTTATGGAATAAGCCAAAAAGAGCTCCAAACAACAATAACAAAAAAAACCCAAACAAACAAAAAAACAAAAAAAACCCTTACTTTTTCTATTTTTACCATATTGTTTTCCCTATATTTCTACTAGCACAGTGGGAATTTGAGGTTTTCAATTTAAAAGGATAGAATATTTATACTTAGAAGCATTACTAACTTAATTTCTGTGTTTGCTCTGTATTTGCTACAAATATATATGAACTGAATATTTACTTTTTAAAACCTGAAGACTGCTGTGCGAAATTTTTAAAACCTGAAGACTGCTAAAATCAGAGCTAAGAGTTTAAAAAATTTGTGGGTTTTTTTTATTGTGATCATCCATTTTGAGATGGAAAAGCTACACAAATATGTTTTATTTGAAGTATTTTAAGTGGGAAAGGTGTTGAAAGACAATAGTTTAATGAAGTGCACTGAGCTTTCCTGCAGTGTCTGATGCATCTGCATGTTGTTATGAGTCATTGGATGCATTAATATTTTTGTTCAGCCAAATGAAAGTGCAGTCAAATGTTGAACTTGCAAAAGTAGATGTCAATATTTGACACCATGCTGCTGTCATGATGTTTTAGATAATAGCAATAGTTGTATTTGGAGTTGGATTTAGCTGTGTTCTAGAGCAAATGCAGTGTCATAAAATCATAAAATGACAGTAACTAGATTCTTCATGTGAGTTTTTCTGTTTTTTTCTGAAATTGAATATAAATAGCATATATGTATTTTTGTTTATGAAGCATTTGAAATAAAATTAAATGGGGTTTTATATGGAATGTGACTCTTCATTTCTAAATATAATACATTTTAATCTATTAAGATTTTAAAAGCAGCCTGGAAAAGAATAAACTTACAATGCTTTAAGGGATGCAAAGATAGAAACTTCAGAGTTTTTGCATATTAAGCATAGTATTCTGATGCTGACAGCATAAAAGCTTGATGGTATGGAAGTTTTATACCTCTTAGGGAGATTTTTTTTTTAAAAAAAGTACTGTGGAAGAAAGAATTATATTTCATGCTGTTTATACTTTTACAGACTAAAAATAACACAAAGAGCAATGGCTGTAGATTCAAAAGCTACTCGGCTTCATAGCTGCACAGTTCGTCCTAATCTGTCTTAACTAGCTCAAAATATAAGCACTGCAGAATAGCAAAACTATTCTTTAGTTCCAAAATAGGAAAAAAATTATCAGCTTTATCTAGACAAGTAGAAAGCTTTTGTGGGGTCTTACATAGTATGCAATATATATTTATACTAAAAATATTTCACTTTAAAAATCTGGATTCAAATTTTTTAGATACAGTTTTGCTACTGTTTACTCTTGGTGCAATGTTTGAATGTTTGAATGTTATTAAATTGTCCTTTATTTCACTTCTTAAAGGCAAATTCTGCCTTTAAACATGTACTGGACTCCAGCTGCTGAAGCATATCTGTGGTTATAATTTCTGCCTTCAGTATTTGTCAGTAGAACCACATATTTAAAACCTGAGAGCAATTCTGCTTTCAGTTGCAATCATATGGCTAAGTTTAGTCCATGGGAGGACTTTAGGAATACAGATGCTTTTAAAATGTTTGTTTCTTAAAGTACCTTCTTTTGTTCTTTTCATTATCTTGCTTTGCTGGAAGATACATTAGATGTGACCAGTAGATTTAAATAAACAATAAAACCTGATAGCATATAGAAAAAAATTTCTACAGAAACTTTGAAAATGCATCTTAAAATCTGCCACCAAAGTAGTCAAGTTACTTTTCCAAAATAACATTTATCTTCTGTCAGTTATTTAAATTGAAAAAAAAAAAAAGTTGTGGTTCTTTTATCTGACTCTGTTCTATAAAACTTGTGTACGTAATATATGATTTTCTGTTCTATAAAACCTTTCCTGTGTATGTAATGCAATTTAAGACCCGGTACAGGATAGCACAAGGTCTCCAAAACATTTCCATCCCCTTCAGAGTATGGTTTTCTTCCACTGAACTTCCTGCTATAACAAACAATAAGACAGGACTAGTTGCATTCCAAAGGACACAAATTATGCCTTCTGTTTTTCCCCACAAAAGTGTCCAGTGGGAACTTAACTTAGAAGGAATTGCACTTCCAAGATTGCTCCCTTAAGTTTTTATATGTTGCTCTTAGAGCAATGCAATCACAGGTTTCATGTACCCAAACCTCTTGGGTGTTAAAACGTCCAAGATCAGTTTGTTCTCAATGAAAGGCTGAGCACCTTACCACTTGAGTTGTACATATTTATGTAAAACACAGTTAAATGCCTGGAAAGGCATGAGAAAATGGTTACCAACTAACCTGTGTGGTCAGTAATTGGAACAAAATTTAAAGACTCATTAGACAATTACCATGGAAATTGAGACAGATGGTTTTATCACAATGATTTTTTGATATTATTGTGGTGACAGAGGATCTGGAAAGAGATCTGGTGGTTTTAACATGAAATTTAGTCTGAATCCACAACACATTAGAACCAACAACTGCTGGGCTGGCATTGTGGAAAAGGAAAAGAAGAAACATTTGTCTTGTTCAGCTTTAATGAATCTCAAAGTTCCATTTGTTATTTGAATAAAGGTTATGGCTATGTTTGAAATAATAGTGTATAAAATGAAGTTCACACTTAGGAACAATATTTAAGAAGAAACATTTACTTCCATTTATGCCTTCCCAGTTTGCTTTATACAAAGATGTATCTAGAGTGCAATAAACCATAGTAATTTGATGATTTCCAGGATTAAGAGACACCACAGGCAACAGAACAATTAAGGGAGGGTATCTTGCCAGCAGGACCAGAATGGATGAAGAGGCGTAGGTCAAGTCTAACAGCACTGTTTGAAATCACAAAGGTAGATCAGAACTAAAACTCATGCATTTTCACATTCTAGATTATTTCTTTATTTGACTTTCTTCTGCTAAAATAGTTTGATCATTTAAAAAAAAAATCTTAACTTTTACATATTTTTGTGCATGCACATTTTGTAAAGTATAATTATGGTATCTTTTAAACTTTTTTCAGGATACTGTTTGTCCAAATTTATATTGCAAGTAATGTTTCTTAATCCAGCTGACTTTTGTCAAATAAATAAGCAAAAGTAGGGAAAAATATTTATTGATTAGAAATATGTTGTGACACAGATGTCAGGTATGAAATCTACTATAACTTGACTGAAATGAAACTAATTTTAATAGCAAATGTGGAGAATAAATTGAGATAAAGACTGATTAAATCTTCATGCTTGCAGAATGTGAAGACATCTAGATATTGCATAGTAGAAACATCAGTTGTTCAAGATATGGAAAGCTTGATAATGAGGAAACCACTGCCAGGAAAGGGAAAATATGAATGCAGTTAGTGAACATCAGTACCCTACCTCCATTTGTTCAAGGCCAGCCTTGCAAGATATGCTCCTGGGAAGAGTCCTATTCTCACCAATTTCAGTGAAACAGCCCACGGGTGCACAACTCAGATCTTAGGAAGGAGTTCTTTGATCAAGAAGTTGCAGAGATTTTTATAAGATCAAAGTGGAAAAGCTTTAACCCATCTGTGTGATGTGCATTTTGAATAAAAATGCCCTAATTCCTCTTTTGATAACAAAAAGAGAAGGCAGGATGAAGTGAGCAGATGAATAAAATAGAAAATAGAGATCTTCATATTTCTTGAAAGAATATTAGATTTTATAGTGACTGTTTGACTTCAAATAAAAATGATAAATTATTCCACAGAAGAATTACATAAAGTGAAATTGTGGTGAGAATAAAGTCTTAGCTTTTATGGCTACACAAATTCCAAAAACTGTCCCATGAGGAGAACTAGTAAGATATAATCACAAATTTCAACTGTAATCCATTTAAAACTTCTTGCTGTGCATCAGCCTTAACTTAATAATTTACTAATTCTGCCTTATTGCTGTATTTTTTAAACAGCAAGAAAAATGTGGATTCCTAGGAAATGCAACAAAAGTATACAAGTGAGGTTAAATTCATAATGTTCCTGGAAGATGTGTATAGCAAAATGGAACTCATAATTATTCCAAATAAAAAATTATTTGTTTACAACTCTAAAGCTGGTTTATTTATTGCAATGTCCAGCTAAAGAGAAATTTCAGCAACCTGCTAAAAATACATTTTTTTAATTGATTGAAGGAAAATTATGTGAATTCAAAGTTTCTTCTTTCTATGACTAATGACAATCTAGTTAAAACTATGGATTTTCTGAAATGCAATATGTTTGTTTCATGAACAAAACTAATAATCTGGTTTATTTTGAACTCTATCTATGCATCTTCATAGCCTGTTTTCAGGACTGGGGTATCTTAACATCTTAGATGCTATTCAAATAACACAATGTAAATCTACAGTCAAAAGCCATATAACCCATAGTTACAGTGCATGGAAGCTGCTGTCAAAACTCCTGAGGTCTTTCATTTGAACACAATGTATTTGCAGGAGTTCTTGACCAAATATAAAATACAAAACACTCTTTTCAACTTACCAGCTAATATGCATATGTAGATGTTCCAGGCTGAACAGTTTCTCAAGGGTGGGATTTCTTATAAATAAAAGTAGGATATTCTGGAAATGAATTGAACAAACTAAGATTTTGTTCAAGTAAGGACTTTATTCAGAGTGGAGTACTACTGCCATGTGGATGCTGATTAAAAAGTAGATGCAGCTCAAAAGTAGATGTTTTATAAATGGAGGAGCCCTAATGTTGCAGTCAGTGTTTGCTTAGCCAGGAATGTTAATTTAGCACTAAGTTTTGTTAATCTGTTTGTGTGAATATGGACAAAATTATTATTTGTCAAATACTGGCCTTTGTGGAAGCACAAAATTAAGCAAGCAACATCTGATGGGATGAAGAGGCCATCCACAGGCAGGCTGGTCACTAACCCTGCCTTGCAATTCTCCATTTCCTTCCACCACAGCAGCAAACAAGTTTCAAAACAAAACAAAAGAAATGTTGTCTAAGGAAGCAGGGTCTACTCGCACTGATGTGTGAGATACACTATGCTTAGTGGAGTTATACTATATTTTGTGTATAAATGTCTTCTGGAAAACAGTACCAATGATTCCTGCATTGCTGCCATCCTTTCAACTCATAGTAAGGAATTCAACCTTGGCAGCTTGTTATTAGACCAGATCCCTACAAGTAAGGACTTGGTCACTCCATAAAAACTTTAAAACCAAGTAGAACCCTTGACAATTGTTGCAGGGTGTCAAAAAATTTTGCCTCAGATGATGACATAAAACTTTTTCATTGATAATTAATCACTTATTATTTATCAATATTATTTAGCAATATATCTGATAATAACATAATATGTTAAATTATAATATTTGAAGCTTTGGAATTTTTATATCAGAGTAACACTTTCTTCACTACAGAATTCTGCTTCCACCAGTTTTCATAAGTGATCAACACCTCCAGATGGTCCTTGACTTGTGCTGCAAAAAGGCAAGGATGTTGGCAGAATCTGGCTGATATATTCTGTGATATATTTTTGCATATGTGCATGTATAAAAACTGAGCAAAATTAGAGGCCAACAGTAATGTGAAGCTGGTGACAATAACACATGAGATCACTTGGTTTGTTCAGCAAAGAGAAGAGACTAAGGGGAGACCTCTTTGTTGTCTTCAACATCCTCACAAGGGGAAGTGGAGAAGAAAGTACTGATCTCTTCACTCTCGACCAGTGACAGGGCTCAAGGAACTGGCATGAAGCTGAGTCAGGGAGGTTTAAGTTGGATATTAGGAGAAAGTTTTTCAGCTGGTGGTTCAAGTTACCACTGAAACAGGCTCCCTAGGGAAGTGGTCACAGCACGAAACCTGACAGAGTTCAAGTGTTTAGACAACACTCTACAACACCATGGTGTGATTCTTGGGGTTTCCTGTGCAGAGCCAGGATTTGTACTTGGTGATCCTGATGGGTCTCCTCCAGCTCAGCATGTTCTATAATTCTGTGATTCTCTGTCTGAAAATAAACTTTCACATTCAAAGACAAAGTTAAAACAGATCCTAAACAGAATGTATTGAGTGAGGAATATTGATTCTCTGTGCTATATTCTTTCCAGATAAAAGCAACACTTGTTTTCATAGTTTTTATTCCTTGTTGTAAAATGTAGGTGTTCAACTCACTATAAAAAAAAAAAAAAAAAAGAGGGGTCTCCAAATGTACCTTACGTCAACAGAATATGTGGTTTTGCATCTTCTTAAAAGTCATTATCAGTGTAACTTCCCTCAACAGTCTCTGGATATGTAGTTTTTTATGAGAAAAATCATGTTTTTCATGTGTTTAAAACTGTGTATGGAATCCAAGAACCATAGAAAACATGATCTATAAGATGCAGCATGTATTCAGGGACAGCAATACAATAAAGATTATAAAAGAGCCATGTAATTTGATTACGTTGCAGTTTACATGTATACTAATGCCAAGGAAGAAACTGTGAAGATGATACCTGCTTAAAAGGACCCAGGAGATCAGGCAAAACTTTGACAGGAGAAACCAGAATTGTGCAGTCCAGTGAAGAATTAAACTACTGGGAGTAATAATATGGGCTGATGCACTCAATATAGCAGTAATGCCCTCCGAGAAGGGTAGGAAATAATTCAGTTCCTCTAGGCTGCACAGAAGCTAAATACAGTATGACAAGAAATAGTAGCAGTACTCATTATGTCTGATTGCTAATTACCCCTTTGAATGATTCGGTTATGCCTGCTACTAGATAATTAGTTTAGTAATTTATGGCTGCAGCACAAACTAGTATTTTAATTTTCACTGAACAGTTTCCACAACACCTACAGCTGAGATTATATCTCCATTTTTACTCAATTTCAAATTGCTTTTCTTGATAACATATAGAGAAAAAAAAAAAAAGAAACCAAAAACCTAGCAATTATTTCCATTTCCCAGCATAGCTTTAATGGTAAATTGCTTATTTTTATGTTATTGTATTCAAATGTAAATTATATAAATGTAGAAAACAACTCTACCTGAGCTTTTAACATGGTGTCTTTATAGATTTGGGAATTAATCCTTGAGACACTTGCCTGGGAATGTTTGCTCTAGTAAAGTTTTTCATTGTCTCTATTCAGAATAAAGTAAAACTACTCCTATGTGTGACTCTTGTTAGGATTAGACCCTTGGGATTAAGTAAATTATTTATTTTTTGGCTTTTTTTTTTTTTAATTACACAGATATTTCTGCATTCTCTGATTATTCTGCTTACGGGCATTGATTGTTCTACACAAGGAAGGTGCAAGCTGCAACTGGTGACATTTGGAGTGCTGCTTGTATTTTATTGATTTGTGGCATTTTAAAAAATCATCAGTTTTCATGAATATTTATATTTCTCAAAAAATCAACTACTACTTAGTTAACTCAAGCATGAAAGCTAATTCTAAAAGGTATTCAGATATATATGTTTGGTAATTTGTGAGCTGTGTTGTTTTTCTAATAAGGCTGCCACATAGTAATTTAGACTGCCAATGGAAGATGAATATCTGAGTACCACTGAGGATCAAAGTAATATTTTAATTATTTCTAAAATGCTTTTAATCTCAATCTCACTTTTCTGGTTTAAGGAAAATTCTTTTTTTATTCATTAAATGATTTTGTGATTCGTGACTGTTTTCCTCCCTTATAAACAGACTACCTATGTTTGATTCACACACCATCACTTGCTTTAAATTTTTTAAATATATTTTTATATTCTTTTTGCCTCTGGAGTTTGGGGAGCATACTCTGGCAATGCCGAGGTTGGCCTAAAATGAGGCTGCCTTTGCAAATTACTTCACAAAGTAACAGACAGTTTGCACAAGAGACTTTTGATCTAAATGTACTAGATAAGTATGGGATTTGTTTTCATGTGTAAAAGGGGCACCAACTGGGTCACAGTAACCTGTTTTACTTGTCTGACTTCCTGCTGCACAGCAGCAGTAAATGTTGTATTTGTAGCAGGGAATGTAGGCTAAAAGGAGGGAGGGAGTAAACATCCAACTGGGAGAGCAAAAAACGTCTATCCAGATCACATAATAATTTTCATGGCTGAAATCTCTTCTTTTTTTCAGAGATCTCAGCAATTTTTGATTGCTGTTGCTCCCTCTCTTATTACAGTCACCTTAGTTTTAAGTAAACTGATGCTGCTTCACTTTTCTCTTCTATATTCCTATTTTCACAGTGACTATTTTCCGCTCTTCCAGGAGAACTAGATTGAACCAAGCAATTTTGCTTCTAAATTTACTATTAATCTCTGAGGTACCTAAGAAATGGGTTGGGAGAGAAATAAAAGATGACTGTGTAGGATACACCTCTTCTCTTTTCAAACAGCACAACAATTTGTGTGCTTCTTCTACCCTCAGAAGAAATCAGCAGAGGTTTTCTTGTCTCCAGCGGTGCTATATTTCAATGCATTTTGTCATATTTCAGAGGCAGATGTGAGTTCCATCTCCTTTCTTTAGAGGAATAGCTTTCTGTATGGATCACTCTGCTTCAGTGTTTGGGAAAGAAATCCTTGAACCTGACTTGCAAGTTCCTACTTCTCAAAGACAGCATTTCTTTTTGAGGGTTTTTTCCCCACAGCATCCAAGAAATCTCAAGCAAAGACACAAAAAATCAGGAATCCTTAGTCAGTGGCAGCTGCCCTGCTGTGCTGCATCTCATGTCCATCTCTACCTCATCACTGGGTGCAGCCTGCAGGCAGCACCAAGCAGTGTTGGTTTGAACCAAGGAGGAAAGGAAGGCAATGAAGGAGCTAAGCTAGAGCAATAAGAGCTGTGCAGTGTCTCTCACCTTCATGACTGTGAGCCTTGGCAAACTGTGATTTTAATATAGCTCTAACCAGCTATTCTTCAAACATGAGATAAAGCCGGCAAAAATATCTGCCTTTGCAGGATTTGTTGATGAATTTTAATTTTTTTTATGAAAACAATGTAATCTTTGATATTTTGGGATCCTTGTTCTCTTTCAGTTTGGGCTTCTCACTCCTGCTTTACCATATCCCATGTGTTCTGTGAAGCTGTGCTTGTTTGTGTCTGGTTTTATCTTATTGGGCAAAATTCAGTTCTCTAAAGAAATGAATCTTATCTCAAGCTTTCTATTTTCTGGATTTTTGCCTGTTATGTGAATCCTTTTCTTTATAACAGCAAAGTTCACTTGCTGTATCATATTTTTATCTCCCGAGGCTCAGTAGTTTGTGGGAGGTAAATAGAAAGTAGAGAAGCAAGTGAAAACTTGTGCTGAGAAATTGGGCAGTAGATGTTTGTTGATTTCATATAAGAAACCAAATAATTTGAATGGAGAACTGGCAGTAAACAACACAAACGAAAAACTCTGTAAGAATGTTACGCACCGTTCAACCTCCACATTCATATTTATCTACCTAAGAGGACCACTAGCAGGCTATGATATGATCAGCATAAGACCAGTTTTTTGAAAATCTCTGCCCTTGTTGGTTGTTCTATATTGAGTTTAACACTTCAGAGCTCTTTCTAAAGAAAGAAGAGGACCATACTAAACATTAGATTATTATTATTAGATTAGATTATGACAAGTCTCTTTGCTGAAGTAATTATGTGATTTTCTTGTTCAGGGAGAGCAACTGAGACACTTGGAATATCAAAGGAAGCATAAAAACTGTGTTCAAAATCATTGCATTACCATTCCTAGCACATTAACACTATTACTGACAAATCAGTTGGGACTAGCAGGCAAATATTTAGATTATCAAAATGAGTTTTTCCTTATGAGCAGCAATGCATATTGTTTGCAGGTGCTGTATTACTGAGAAAAATATTTGGCAATATGGGTTCATCATACTTGTTTTTTTCCTGTTATTTTGTTTACACTGCAATTTGATGGCGTTATATGCATGGCTTGTACTTGCAGAAAGCTTTCTGTCCTCTTTCGGATGTTTACCAGCACTGGATCAATGGTCTAAAGGGCAAGTCTGACAGCATTTCTCTGAACATCAAGCTCCTGTTGATTAATGAAACTACTCCCATTATAGACAATGGTCTAACTTCTGCAATATTAATTCTCTGAATTATTTGATAAGGGTTTTCCTGCAGACTGAATGTAGTTACTCTTCTCCATTACCAGTTACACAAATATGGGGTTGTTCCCTGCAAGGCAAACTGTCTCAGCTTTAGCCTGTCCTTTGCAACTAGAGAAATGCTTTAAAGGCATGTTTAGAGAAATGTTTTAAGTTTTTTCTACCTGGCAGAGATTTCCACTTCCAAAGTCAAAACAGCCTATCCTTCTTTCTCTTAGCTGACTGCTGCTAGACATGACTATTGCATGAGAATAAATGTATACATCATTATTGCAATCAGAACTTTCCTTGCTCTGTACCAAGTTACCAGATAAAAGCACACAAATAGGTGGTTGCAAGACTATATCCACTGCTTAGTTTCTGCAATATGGAGGGAGAAGATGAAGTATTTAGGGTCAGTTCTGTGTTCTGATGGTGTTGTGGGCAAAAGCAGCCTGGAAACCATAATATGGATTAGACTGAACATACTGAAGGTGTTTTTTACTCTGTGTGTGGTGAGACACTGGAACAGGATGCCCAGAGAAATTGTGAATGCCACATCTCTGGAATTGCTCAAGACCAGGTTGGATGGGCCTTTGAGAAACCTGATATAGTGGTAAATGGCCCTGTGTGTGGTAGGGATGGTTGGACTAGGTGTTCTTTTAAGGTCCCTTCCAATCTAAAGCATTGTTTGATTCTATATGGATACTCCTTCCCAGTATTGTAGTACCTTTGAGGAGCAATGAAATTTAGAGCAGCTATAAAAGTAAAGACAAGGTGGTGTACAGCAAATCAAAAGTAGTAAAATGCCAAAACCCTAAATGAATCTTCCATATTCCTGACTCATATTTGAGGACACTGTTGACTCATTGCTGCAAAAAACATAATAGAAATGTTTTATTCCACTAAAGAAAAACAGAGAAAATAGTGAACCTTGATTTCTAGGACCACAGTCTTAATTTTTGGTCATATCTATGCATTTAGTAACTCTACTATGATGATAAAGTGTTTAATGGTATATCAGCTAAAAAACATTCTTGGTATTTAATATTTGAAGAATAATCACTACAATGACTCATGAACTTGGATACTTCCTGCACTGTAATGGTGGCTATATAGCCAGATGGTTAAGCTTCATTTCAGGAATGCTGTAATACAATTAATTAAAAACACTAATCTGGATTTTAAACTGTTAGCGTTAGATTATTAGTCCCACTCATCCTCCAGCTGATTTGATAGCTCTGCTCCTGATCTGCTGGAGGTGAGTGACTTAGCTACATAGGCAGGGGCAGTTCTGTACATGAAACAAAGGCAAAAACTTCACAGGCAGCCACCACACTTTGAGTCATAAAGTGATTTAGGAGATGATGAGTCACCATACCAACACACAGAAAGTCAGAGTTAAACACCAGAGAAATGATAACTATAAATATCAGCTTCCTTTCTGTCATTATGAAGAATAAACTGTAATAATTAGATTAGAAGTCACTGTAAATGGGCTAATAAAAAGTCCTTGATTTACCTGTACTTTTATGCTTGCGAGAAATAATTATTACTCGGCAAGGTATTTCTGCAGCCTACAAGTTACATGATTGTATGGTTTAATATGCTGCCCTTGAGGCTTGTCTATAATATGGATGATGTTTGACTTTTTTTTTCACTGTTACACTTGCCTTGCACACACCGCTCAGCGTGGGCTTGCCTCATGGTGCAAGATGTGTGTGAATTCTGCATCACAGCAAGGCTGGTATAGAAATAAGTAACACCAGCTCTGTGTCTCCAGCTAAGCACTCACTTTCCTGTGTGCTCCCAGTGCCTTCTGATGGGTTACAACAGGGGCACTGCAGCACCAAAACTGGTTGTGTGGTAATATGCCTGCTTATTCTAGAGAAGTCATAAGTAAAAAAAGCTTTCTCAAGACTATTTCTCTGCTAATATGAGCAATAGCCTTTTAAGCCAAAGAGAGAATGTTTTTAGAATGCAGGATGGGATTTTTCTACTGCAGCTTTGTATCAAAACTCGATATATCTGTTTTAGATCCTATTTTCAAAGTCATTTGACTCTGGACCAGATCCAAAGGGTGGTTCTCAACTTGTTAATGCTTTTAAAGAAAAATATAAATTAGAGGGGGGGTGGGGGGGGGGAAGCACTCTGAGGCTGACAGACTTTAAAATGTGTTGCTATTTCTTTCACCATGGTCATAGTAGAGGGCTGTATAGTAACAGATAGAAAAACAGGTGTTTCTGAGTTCTGAATTCCGAATTGTTTCATTTTTTGGCAGTGGCCCAATCAGATAGATATTGCTGAGAAAAGTACCCTAATAAATCAGCCAATATATAGAATACCTAGATTGAAAATGGTTTTGGTTATTGTTTTGTATTGTATTTGTATTTATACTCTACTCTTTTAGCTGTAGGAAAAAAAGCCCTAATTTTATGGCCATTGTTTGCCATGAACATTTGGGGCTGAGAATTTTTTTTTTTTCACAATCAAAAGTTCCACTGAATTTCAATTTCTGTCTGTTTAGTTTAGATGTAAACATTGTAGTGAGAAGTAAACACAGCCACTAAAGCATTTAAGCTATTCTGGCTGGCCATATAGCTGCTGGAGCAAGAGGGAAAAACAAGATTGCAATCCAAGGGGAGAGTGTGACCTTCTGTCCTGCATGACTGGACCTTGGAGAGCCTCTGGGGACCATTACCATGTGTTTTGCAGTTGAGTTGCTGTTACTTTGTGGATAATAAACAAGCCCCGAGGAGGGTGCTCTCAAAGGATTGCAGCTTGGAGTGAAGCTTGTGCTGCTTCACTCTCTGTGCCGAGTGCCCACCGGCATCTAGGCTGCTCCTCTAACTCTACTCTGTACATGGAGAATGTCTCATCCCTGTGGCTAATCAGGAATTGGGAAAACCAATTAGGTTGAAGGATCAGGGCCTGATGATGCCAGAAATAAAAGACAGATGTAAGAAAAAATGTCAGTCTTCTGTGTAACCTGCAGAACAGGGAGGCTTCAGCCTCAGAGGTCTATTTAAAATGCCCACATATATCTCTTCAAAAGTCAAATTAATATGTATGTTCTCTTTGTTGATCTAAACTTCTGTCTTCACGATCTCAAAAGACAGTTTGCATTTGCAGTATCTTTGTTCCTCAGTATGCTTAAAAGAGTTTGAAAGAGCTGACAATATGTAAAACTTCTGAGGTCAGGACTATTGAAGCATTTCTGAATTCACCAGTGGGTAATGGTATATTATGGTAATGGTAATGGTATCTAGCCTTTCATGCTGTCTCAGATCTTGAGAATCAAACAGGTCTGCTTCTGTGAGTGTTTCAGGGTCTCGTGAAAGGAATGAAAATAAACAGGGTTAACTTATGTTATGGTTACATGCGTAACAGAATACACTTTCTACATATCATGTAATTTCTGAGTGGTAACACAGATGGTTTATCACTGTTTCAAAGATTATTTTTCTAAGCACAACTCTTAACGGTATTTACATTATAGTGTCAATTACTCTTATAATGTAAAATAGAATGAAGATTCCCTTATATGATTAATATTTCAAACTTGCTTTAGTTCAACCTGAACTATTCCTCATTATACATTTACTTGTTGCACTATCTCTTCAATATTGATTTAATTTAGATCAGTGGATAGAAGTTATTTATGATTTCAAATAAAATCTCTTAGTAAGTCAGTCTGTCAGCAAACCAGTCTTTTAGAAAAAGAAAGGGTATCATCAAAAATAATCTATATTTATATTTATTGCATCTCTATTGTATCCAGTTTATAGCCAGTGATAGTCGTGTGGGTCTGTGTGTGCGTGTGAGAGGGAGAGAGATACTACTGTGCAGTGACATTTTGTTTAATGCATTATAAAAAGGAAGAAATCGTTTGGAATTTAAATAAACTGGAATTAGTTTAAATTACTAAAAATTAGGGTGAATTCATCTGGAAGCACATTTTAGTCTGACATTTGATTTTGGGAATTAGAGCTGTTTGCTCCCTCTTCATCTACATCAGTGATGGAAGCAAAAGGAGAGAGCTGGAAAGAAACAGAAAGTAATTTTTTTAAAAAGACAGAAAAAGTGAAGAGGAGACACTATTGTATTATTTGATTGCAAAGGTTCTCTAAGCAAACACTAATATACAGAAACTTAAATCAGAAGTTAAAGATTATCTACTCTGGTTGCCAATCACATGGAGAAAACCTAGACAAAAGGTAGGGGCCTTACACTTAATTTAAAATTCCTGTCCTCTAAATCCCAAGGGCAGGGTGTGCTCTTAGCTGCAACAATGTGAGTCCTTCTGTCAAGGGCTGGGAGAATTTGGGGTACAGTTTTCCTAGCATTGCTGTGGATATGTCTGTGCTGGGCGGGATCCTATGCCCTGGATGCTCACCTTAACAGTGTCAATTGCTGCAGCTCTAAATGTGGTGGTTTTCAAAAGCGAGGTCTGTACCACCTTAGCTTTAATTTTATCTTTATACAATAATCACAGTGCCCATTCTGTCATTTTGGGGGGATTTTATGACCCTATGTGGAACCACTTAAAGTGTACATTATGCATTAAATGGTTTTACCTCTGTGATTTACTGATCCATGCAGAACTGACCTATGGATACCAGCCATGCCTTCACTTGAACTTGTACGAAGATAAGCAGGTCAAAGCTGGGAATTTTCTGTTGCCAACTTCCAGTCTAGTGGATTTCCATTGTGAAATATGATAGGAGATTGTTGTTAGAGACTTTCTATATAATCATCAGGAAATTATTTTAATGTCTAAAGATGCCTTTAAATGAAGAATTTTTTTTTTTAATCTTATCTGATTGATGGTCAGTGTTTCTCCCATCCAATTTCCATTGGCATAAGGTTCTGAAACAGGACTGAGGATTGCCCTGAGACCATAATTAGATTTTAAATGGTAATATCTTTCTAATATTTTCAGGCAAGGAAAATATTGCCTGAATGGTTACTTCTTTCCACTAGCATCCAATGATGCAAAGTACAATGGTGGAATCTGTCTGGGAAAATTTTTACATGCTTTATTCTTTCCTTCAAACACACCAAAAAAAAAAAAAAAAATGCTGTCCTCTTTAAAGGTGACATACAGAAAATGGATTCACTTATCAAATGTTTCTGTGCAAGAATGCAGAATATTGCCTCTGTAGGTGCATTTAATTTTATGCATATTTTAACTCTGAAGCTCACAAAAAAGCAGAGTTCAATTTCTACAAATATATTCCCAGAGCTAAGATGTAAATACAGCTTTCTTTTTGGAAAAGTCTGAACACTTTTATTAATCTCAAAATATTGATACAAACATATTTGAAAAATATAGACACAATGTTATTTGTAGCAAGGGTCTATTTCAGACATTGATTACTGCACTTCAACTGCCATTTTCTAAGCCAATAACAATGGGATGTTTACAATGTAAACTCAAGCCTGTTTGGGATCTGATGTCTTTAAGACAAACAAAGTACATATATATATATATACACGGAATAAAATATCAATTGATCATTTCTAGTAGAGTTACAGCTGGTATTTGAGAGTTCTTAACCTACATCACCTCTTCCCATAAGAGAGCTTTAAGTCATAGTTCCTCTAACTCTGTGGTTTAGTCTTAATGCAGAATTCCAAGCAGAACTTACACTTCTTATTTATTTTGGATATAAATCTTTGGCCAATAAATCCAAAATATTTCAGACTTTATAAGAGTCAACCTAATGCTTTCAGTTTATACATGCAAAATGGCAATTTTCTAATACAACTTCTGATGAATTGCTTTATGCTTCAGAGATACAGATCTGTAATGTTTTCTCCCTTTCCAACACCGGAAAGAGAATTTATTCTGCTGACTGCATGCGTAAGCATTGTTCTGAAAGAATTAAAGAAAAATTATGTGCAGTGCACTCAACTCTGTACTCTTAATTGGAAAATGAACATGGATTGTCTTTGGTCTAAATAGATTATGAAAATCTCTGTTTTAAAATAAAGCTTTAAAACTAATTTTTAAAATTTTTATTTTCAAATTAAGTTCACAGTTTATTCACACATTTATACATCTCTACTTTGAGTCTATCTTTTCTGTTCTAGGCCAAACAAACCCAATTATCTTAGAATGGAAATTTAAATAGTCCACATTTACAAATTATATGTACCAAAGACATATCTCCATGCTACAATTTATATTTCCTAGGCTTAAAAATAATAATGTGTTCTTAGCTGCTGGGCAGTGTGGTCTTCTTTTATGGAATTTGAAAATAATTAAATAATTTGATCAAAACAGTAAAGCTAACATATCTATATCTGAAATTATATTAGTCTATAGAAAATATGTTTTATACAGAAGAGAAATAGTCAAGGTATCTGGCAGACACCAGTTGCAAGCTCTTTGATGGTTGTGGCATTTTAGTGTTTATATACATATGTATAACCAAATGTATATGCATCATATATATGTATCATATACATTACACAGGTATATATAAAACTTCATTAGTTGTAGTTTTCAGTTGCAGTAATTCAGGAAAGCTTTTTTACTTTAGAAAACACCTTTGCAAGAGGCTAATACTTTTGCATGGCAGCTCCAAAAATTTCATAATCCATGCTCTACAATTAAATACAAATCAAATCTTTCACATATTTTTATGGAAATAGGATATAATATCTGTGTCTACCCACCTGGTCTGGCTACCCGTATGAAGCTCCACTATACAGCTGTTCTCAATGGAGACTAAGATGTTAATAGGCAAAATACTTCTCCTTTGCAACCAGTTCACAGTTCTGTCCTCTCAGTAGCTTCTCTGTGATTTCTCTAAGCAAATCAAATGAACTAACTGAAGCACCATTATTCTTATGCTCAAAGGAAGGCATTTTTCCTCAGAGTTTTCCTGCCTGCTGGGAAAATCTGTTATCTTCTATTGATTTTTTTATTCTTATCCCAGCAATTTTTTTTTTTTTTTTGAGTGTGTGCATCAACATCTGGCCATTTTGGAAGACATTTATATGTCCTGTCTAGTGACAAGGGTAATGCCTCTCTGACATAAGTCCCCTGACAGGACTGTCTTGGGTACTGAGGAATGTTTCATGGCTCACTGATGCTCCCTAGATCTTCTGCCAAATGTGCAGAAATCGATGGAAGCCTAGTCCATAGTTCAGAGTCAGAACTGCTGTGGCAATGCAATAAATTAGTAGAGAAAACATTAATTAAAAAAAGGGGGTTTCATCCCTGTTTATGAAAGAGTAGATAAACTTCTTAATTTTTTATGTGCTTGTACTGTGAAATTTGAAGTGTGTTGGTATTTCTGGAGTATCTCATATGATTCTTGCAAAGAATAATGTTAAATAGAAAGAAAAATGCATAGTAAAGCCTGCTGAAGATGAGCAATGCATCTCAGACACCTCAGAGCTTCTATAAGGATCAGAGTTGCTGGGATACCATCATGTCAGCTACCAGAGAGATTGTGAAAAAAAATAAAACATGATAAAGGAAATATTTTTCATATGGTAAGAAAAATCTCATACTCATACCAATGAATGCAAGGAGATAAAAATAACTTTTTAGTTCCAATGTGTTCATTCTACAAAAAAAAAAAAAAAAAAAAAAAAAAGATTTAGCAATTGAGCAAAGATTTGGACTCCAAAAATTTTTTAGCTGACAGACATGTAAAATAAGCTGATTTCTTTTGCTTTGCATTTCAAAATCAGCCTTCATTACAGTTGCCACATTTCAATTCCAGTTAATACTATGCACCCTTAGGACACAAGCATTGCAAAATCTCTGTTCTATCCCTGGAGATATCAACAGAACTGGATAGGTAGTTATTCCAAGATAAGGGACACTGATGATCTGATATGCTTATCTCAGATTACTCTGGAATATTTTTTCCTTTTGATGAGTTTGTATATCTCTATATGCAGCTGTCCTGGGAAACTCTACTCCTTTGGAATAAACATTTTTCCCAATTATTTCTTTTTTAAAAAAACGAACTCAAAAAACTCAGAGGTTTAGCACCCTTTCCTGTAGTGAATAGACACCTACATAAGAATGTGTATTTTCAGGTGAGGAGGGTGAAAAGGAGAATGTTGAGTTAGCAAAAGATAATAAAGTGGGGGAAAAAATTAAAAAATAGAGAAGTATTTCTTTCTCCACAGGCTTTTAGAGAAGCAGGAAGTGATGGAGTGGGTACTCAAGAAAAGCATCAAATTGGCAAAATAGAAGCTAATCAGGCAAGGAGAAGATTATAGATGACTGAGGACCAAGGCAAAAGCTGCATTTGTTCCTGAAGAAGTGGGATAGAGAGCAGATGTGGCCTGCAAATGGCAAGTTCTTTAACACTTTAATAAGACAAAAAGTTCTTTAATATGACAAAAAGCAGCAAAGCTATAGGTGCAATGAATAGGAGAGCAAGCCACAATGTGTGAAGGCAGAAGAGCTGGAGGAGGGAAGGGAGCTGAGTGGTGCTGGAAGGAGCGAAGGTGTGGGGCATTCCAGACCTATGAGGAGCAGGGAGCTGCTTTGAATAGCACTCTGCAAAAAGCAGCAACTTTGGCCAAGCTGTCTGGTTTGCCTGAAGTAGAGCTATCAGAGGCAGTTTCTCTCTTTCAGAGGCAGGAAATACGGAGGAGGTTGCAAATCTGGGAGGCAGATTCTCCCCTGTCCCACCTACTCTGCTACCAGTGGGTGTAGCAAACCAGTCTCACACCATTCTTTTCTGTTGTGCTGCATATTCATACTCTTTTCTTTCTCAGTTCAGCAGCAGCAAGGTCTGTCCCTGAGGCAACAAAATACAGAATCAAAAGATGAGGGTGCGAACCAGGCTTGGCGCAAGATACAGAATAGGAAAGGGTTGAAAAGGGAGCTGTAAGACAGAAGGTGTAATCATTGTTAAATGCCCAACAGCCCTACTTTGGGACTGAGAACAAGAGATCACTTCAGGGAAACATTTGCACTCCCCTAAGTTAAGTGTTCCACTCTTTCCCTGAATCCTTCAAACACAATTTTGACTGTACTCTTTGCTTTCAGAGTTTTGAAGGGAATTGATAAACATATTTTACTAATCCTTTCGTGATTCCATACCACCTCCAGGAGTTGCACGTATGGTTTCTTGTTTCTGTACTTTCTGTATTCTGTAGTTTTGAGTGGTGTAACATCAGTTAATAAACTGCTTGTCACAAAGGAATAGAAATTATTAACAATTTTAAGATACGGATATCTGTTTCTTAAACATGCTTCAAACAGATGAATCGTGTGTTAATTAAATAATTAATCTTTTTGTTACCTCTCACCTTTTAAAAACATCCTCTTGTGTCTTCGTTTTAAATGACTCCTTTCTTGGTGTAACCCTGCTCTTAGACATTAGTAGTCTTCCTCCTTTCTCAACAAAATTAAACTTGACTCAAAGATCTTGATGGAACTTTATATAGTTTGTAAACCTTGCATTTTACAGTTTCAGGTCAAGTTGAACGTAAAGGCAAGAGCACATCTCTTGTGAGTGGGCACAAATGAAAGTGTTGATTCAGCACTTTGTTAGCAAAAAAAATAAGTATGAAGGGAAGTCAAAATTATTCTACAGTTCACAATTCTGTTACAAAATGCAGTGTTCATGGGCTTGTAATTTTTTTCCTTTATATGATGCTTTTCTGCCCATTTGATGTAAGTTATGTTCTTGACATGTTCCTTATTTTTTCCCAGTAACTCTTGAAATTGACATTTCATTAGATCTTTTTTATTTTATACCGCCAATATTACATTGAATCACAGTTCTCACCAATCATCTCACCTCTGATTTGTGTTCAATAGCCTGCTTTTCCAAGTCTGAAAGTTATTTCATGTTCCTTTTCTTTGCTTCTAATTCAACATTCATTGTGTATAATTGCAGGGTAGAGCAATGATTACTTTCCAAAGAATTGCAATCAAACTTGGCTTGTTAGTGTATAAAGCTCTGACTGTTAATCACAATCCTTTAAACAGTAGCTAACCCTCACTGAAACACAGATGGCATGTTGTCAGCGTTTCAAGCTACCCAACTCATGGTCCCAGAGAGGACTTTGTTATGCTTTCAAGTTCTGCTTCTCTTCCATGATGCTGAACTGTATCTGCTGGATTTGATGCTCTCTCAAACACTAAGAAGGAGCACAGAATTACTATACAGCTGTAGCATCTCATGCAAATAAAAATGCATAACTTTTTTTTTTTTACTCAAAATGTAAAATTCTACCATACAACACAGAATGAATACAAAAAGCAGCTCTATGAATTAAAACCCCCAATATAAATAGGAAGTAATCTTGATTTAAAATAGGAAGTAGTTTAAAATATGTGGATATTTGACTTAAGAAAACATTGATAAGCTTGATCAGTAATGGTACTTGAGAGGGTCCCATGATCTAATGCTAGTTCTAAGGTTGGGTGATTTTCAGCAGGCCATGAAATAAATAGGTAACTAATTTTCCAGTGCTTCTGACACAATAGCTAAAATACTGTATATCTAGGAGTAGAACAAATCATATCATCAATTCCAAGGCCTCAAGCAAGGACTTTCAATAAGAATTATTAAATGCCTGATGCAATATGACAACACAATTCATAAAAGACTGTGTTTCTTTAAAAACATGTGTTTTGAAAAGGTTTAACATAACTACACCTAGAAAAGTTTAATTCTTACACTGTAGAAAAGGATCTTCTGAAAGACCAGGGTACAGTGTTGAGAGTAACTGATCAACTAAGACTTTTGCTACTGCAAATTCAGTATATGCTTGTCTGTTACCCTGTCTCTTTTCAAAAGCTACCCTGTCAGTAAAATAGAGATTAAAAGTTCCTTATGTAGAAGATACCTTTGGAAACTGAGTGTCTGTTTTGGGGAAAAAAAAAAAACCCAAACCTTTTGTTTTAGATTAACTCTGGGGAATAGGAAAAAAAGGCAGTTATCAGTAGAAGAATATATTATTTAACTGGAACTAACCATGCATGACTTTTCATTAGTATGTAGCAAGTTAAAAGCTCAGACATCTGGATGTGAGTGTTCCAGTGCTGCCAGAATGCAGGAGCATTTTCGCTTTATACCTCCCAGGATGCTGTGAGCAGGGTAGGCTTGACCAAGGAACACAATCCTACCTGAAGGCTCAGCCACATATTCGATGTTTTGGTTTTGAAATTAAGTTTTTTCTCCTTACTTAGTACCCTGATGAGTTTTTCCTACACAAATTCCATTCTATAATGAAATATTGGCTTATAAAATCAGAAATTAAAAAAAAAAAAGATGATTCCTTGTCCTAGTTTAGGGCAAATTTGGGGAAAACCCCCTGAAAGGAGCCCCCAGGAAACCCCCACAGCCCCTCCCCACCCACCTGGTTCAGGGAAAAATTTCCTCTGAGAGGGAAGTGGAAAAGAACCTGTTTATTCAACAACAAAGCACTCCCCAGCACCAAAACAATTAACACAAGATGACAACAAAACTCTTTCACCCCTCTGAAGAGCTGAACAAATCCAGAAGGTCTTTCCTGGGAGTGGTCGCCCGGGTCTGGATGCTGGGGATGGCTGCTGCAGATCACCAAATGCAGGCTCCTGGTGTTCCTTGGTGTTTCCCAGATCCCAGTCCAGAGCAGGTTGAATGATATTCAGAAAGAGGAAAGGAAAAAAACAACAGTCCAGGGAAAGAATTGGACTGCTTAACCTAACTAGGAAGCAAAGCAAGAAAGCAGGCAAAGCAAGCAAGCCAAGCAAGCAAGCAAGCAAAGCAAGCAAGCCAAGCAAGCAAGCAAAGCAAAGCAAGCCAGCCAGCCCTAGCCTTTTTAGACAGCAGACCATGGGGGGAGGTGAACCAGATGATAACACGGCAAAACAAACCTTCACTTTCAGAGTCAGTTCTGAAAGCACAGAACATAATATCAAACGTACACAGAACACACGATTGGAGATACAAGCACCATAACAGTCACCCTAGGACATTCCTTTAAGCACATAGTTAGATAAGAGGTTAGCAGTCTCTTCCCATGCTCAATTTCCCTCTACCACCTGAATCTTTTTGTGTATGTTTCCCTAAAGACTACTGCTTAGTTTGAGTAGGCAGAGAAGATTCAAACCAGTTTCTAGACCTAGAAGTATATTTCTGTCATTGACCAAATGTGTTCTAGTAGGTGGCATCTCTGCTGCAGGAATGGGAAAAATTTTAATTCTCATTATTAGCTCCTTTAGCAATTAAAATATCAGAGACATAATTTACTTAGCACAAAAAGCCGTGAAGATTAAGGTAAATTGTATTTCCAAAGCAGTTTTTTTTGTGTTATTAACCATTCTTCAAAATACCAATGGAGTTGATATTAATACCAATGAAATTCCTTATCAAGTTTTAATTAAAGTATTTTATAAATGCTTAAGTAATTTCTTTGCAAAGATTTCAAGATCATATGCCATCTTCCACTTGTCTTTCATCTTTAAGATTTAAATGTGGATTGTCCATAAGGAAGTTTGTATGGACAAGCACTGGAAAAATATACTTGCCAGCTCTGTGATTGTGTAATTTTTAAGATTTGTTACATAGACACAAAAACCTATTGTCTTTTTGTTTTGGAGAATTATGTGTGCAGGAAAAATCACATTTAATGTGAGGAACTGTGGCTCCTGGTCCTGTATGACATAATTCTTCAGTGTCAGTTGAAAACGTTAAAAAGTTTTCATAGGGACCTTACAAATGGAATGCACATCCAGCCATTTTATATCTGTGACTCAGGATCTTTTTCTCAATACAGAGAATGCATATAAACATCATTCATTTGTTTCCCAGGGCTGATATGCTTTCAGATCTTTCTTTATATCATTTATCAGAAGTACACCTCCATTCCAGTTCAAATAAGGTGGAGTACTCACATTAATGTCTAAAGAGAATATACTGCGTGTCATATATTGCAGCTTGCCCACTTGCAAATAAACCCATAATTTCTCTGTTGTGTTTGACGTTCAACTTGATTTCTTTGATTTGAAATGAGGTGTGATTTGAATATAATATTACTTTAATCCAACACACTTAATAGCACTCATGACAAATGTATAGCTTGTCTTACCTCAGCAACCAGGAAATTGAAGCTTTGAAACAAATTCTGACCTCCTTGCAACATGCTTTTCTGTAACAAACACCTTGAAATTGAGTTTATTTTTACTGCAGCAAGTTTAATGTCAAGTGCTTAAATGAAAATTGAATTAATTTGTTGCTTTCATTCATTGACCTCCTTTAATTTTCAAACTTTACATGTTTGTTTAATCTTAATACCTTTTGATTTATTCATGAAATGTTGTTCTTCTGGATTTGTAATAATCTCTGACTATTCAAGCATTTTAAATTCTCCAGCCCATTTTTTTAAATGAGATTTCTTATGTATGTATTTTTTAAATAAAAATTGTGGAGGTTTTTCCTTTTTATATTCATTAACTTAATATTAGAAACCATGCCTGGTTAGGAAAATCTCATCAATTTAAGGTTCCAGAATAGGTCACCAAGTGTCATTCCAATAAAAACAAAATTTGTATGCAATGCTTCATTTGAAAGGAGCACTTGTTTATATTCTCTGGCATTTATTACAGTGATCAAGTAACTGAAATAATCTGCATATTATGCAAACCAGTCTATTTCTCGGGAAAGTTTTCAGGCTTTTTATATTAAGAAAAATTTAATGCAAAGGCTTGTTGTTAGACAGTATGAGAAAAGAATTGGATCTTGTCACAAGAAATTCTTGTAACTGTCATCTCAGGGGACTAACCTATTTTTGGAAATTAAAGGCTGTTATATTATGGGTTACATCATCAAAATGTTTTGTTGTCCGTGTTTTTAGAAGCATGAAGAAATGTTTTATTTTGCTTCATGTCTAACTGAATTATTGCCCATTCTACCAGTGCAGCCATAAAAATGATTAAAAGAACTGGAGCTTTAAAAAGTGGAGATTTCACAATAAAGTGGGTTCCTAGCCAAAGATAATTTCAGCAGGAAAGGTTAAATCAGCTGGGAAAAGAAAGCTAACACTGCTTGAATCTTTAGAGTCAAGAAAGTGAAGATATTAAAGGAGGAAAAGGTAGGTCATACCAAATTGTTAGAAATCACAGTCTATATACTTGCAAAAGATTCTTTCTAGTCTTGATTTAGGAATATCTGTTGGAAAGGTTTTCCCAATCAGATAAAATTATTAGATTTAACTTCTCAAAAACAAAATTCAAAGCTTAACAAAAGAAAGCGGACTGCTCTCACATTATATGTTTTTATGTGGATGTTTAGGTAGTGGAAAATGTTTTGACTAAGCTTTCTGAAATTGGGCTCCTTTTATGCAGTACTTGCTGCAGAATTCTTTCTACAACAGCTTTGTGAGTCACAGTGACAAGTCTTACATAACTTTTCAACTTTTCAACTTTTGAAAGGAACAGGCCTTTAATAGGTAAAAATATACCTTTTAACAGAAGGCAAAGTTCACTTGATTTTAATTATAACACAGGAAGAAACTATAGTCTAGAAGTTGAACTTTAACAAATGTTGGAAGTCCTATTGTCATTCTTTTAGTTGATCTATTCAATAACACTTAGGTTTTATGATATTGGTTGGACTTGATAATCTTAAAGGTCTTTTCCAACCTAAACAGTTTCAGGATTCTATGGAGAAGGAGAATCCCCTTCAGAGAGCAATTCAGAACATTAAAATTGAGCTTGTGATCCAAGCTGCCCTCAGGACTTTGTAAGGAGCTTGGGGAGATCAATGAGATATGCAAGGAGCAGATGTGTGCTAAGAGCAGGCACATTTTCTGACTGTTGTGATATTACAGCAGTGGAAATTGTCCCCTCCTGGTTCACCACAAGCTAACATGTCTATTTGTCCAAATAGATGCTGCTTCCAGAATAACCATCACTCAGATGTCCATGGTTGGTAGAACAATGGCTGTCTATTTCATGAAGCAATCTTTTTTTAACATCTTTTACATGATTGAAAGCAAAAATTGTTTTTTGAAAATAACAAACTTTAAAGTTATGGTCTGTCACTGTTCTGCCATCCACCATTCATTTGATTGTTATAACATCTTCTTGTGTCTTATCTGAAATGAGATCATAAATTCTCCAAGGAAGGATTCATCTCTTAAAATAGGACTTGTACAAAAATTAGCATTTTGGCTTGCTGAACTTTAATGGTGTTTTCTGATCTTTCCCTAACATAGCAAATAATCACTGAAGTATGAAAAACAGATTCAGAAGGCATTTTAAGACTATATAATCTGTTCCCTGCTCTGAAACAAGGTTTAAATATATCTGTCAAGAATGATATTGATATATGTCCAATTCTAAAGAGCTCCAGAAATAGAGGTCTCATAACCTCATAAGACGTGTATAATCAGGAGTTTTAGTGTACATTTACACTGCATTTATTTTACATATTTTGCTAGAATTTTTACCTGCATTACTTTCTGTAGTTTAACTTAGCATTTTTTCTGTTTCTATCTGGTATTTGGAGAGTACATTTTTTCCTTTTACAGCAGAAACCTTTTATTTATTTGAAGTCTGGCCATCTTCCTACTTCATGATTTTTCCTTGACTGTGAATTAATTGAAGATAGTTAACAAAAACCCCATGTTGCTATAAAAAAAAACCCTCAAAACCAAAACCTGAGAGTTAAACTTAGGGCTGGGCAGTATAAAAATGCTAGATGAGATGCTGAGATTTTCCTTCTGACCCAGAAAACTACAGAAACATAAACTGTATGGATAATTGTTTCATTTGCACAGTTTGCAATAGAAGGTGCCTGACAGTGCTTTGTGGACTTCAGAGGATATCACGGGAATGGTCTCAAGGGCTTTAGAACTAATGTGGATGTTTCCACTTCATTACTTTCAATGGGCCACAGTCTGATCTGTCTGCCTTAATGAATGGTTAGCCCTCTGGAAGACATGCTACTGGTTATATTCTAATGATGACATAATTAAGAAGCAGAAATAGATCTCTGTGAGAGGACTGCCTGTAGCCATGGCCCATGGGCTACTTTGTTTGATTGTGCAGATATTCAGGATTGCTGAAGCATGGAAAGATGAACTGTATGGTGTTAAAGGAAGTGTCAGAGTGATAAAAAATTATTATGTGCATTTTTGGGGGATACTTAAATTATTGCAGTTTTGTAAATCATACTAATTTTTGGATGCTGATTTTTCAAGAACATTTTCATTTTAAGATGATATCTGAAACACAGGTTGGAGAGCAGTGCAGCAAGCTGCACCAATGGCTCTAGCATTTGAACTATAAATTTTATTAAGTATATTAACAGTAGGAAAATAACTAAGGTATAGTGTAGTACAGTATAGTATAGTAAAGAGTGGATGGGGTTTTTGGGAAATTAAGTTTATGATCAAAAAGACCCCATGTCTGGATTGTAAAAATGCAACTGAAAGTGTTGTTTTGAGTAGGACTTACAAATAAGCATTAGAATGTGATGGGCAGAACAAATCAGAAAACAGGAATAATATATGAAATATCTTCTCCACTGGTTGTTGAAAATTTGGCCAGCTAGAAAATAAACATAAGACACCGGTACAGACCACACCATATCTCATATTTTTTGTTTGTGTGGCTGTGCCAACTTGCTTACAGTCATTACTGCTTACAGAAAAATAAAATCCAAAACCAGAAACCGTAGCTAGTGCAATGCTAAACTTTGGGACTGAAATGCCCTTCTGTGTGGTATCATCTTACTATGTAGCAGATGATAATTGATAAACTTTCTCAGATTATATGTAGCCATAGTTTAGTTTTCTTTAATGCAGTAATCCTATAACACTTTAATTAGCACTATGGGAAATATAAAACATGCTAATTCAGTATATTAGCCAGATCTTTGATTTTGAGATGATATTTTAAATTATTTAAATTATGGTGTAAACATATTTATATATTTTTAGGTAGACATAGCTGAAACAAGTTAGTCTTTCTTCTGCTCAAACACATTGGCTTTTCTGCTCTGAATGGGAGTATAGGAGCTAATTTTCTCCACTCTTTGCTAGAGCCAGGAACCACAAACTTCAGCAGCTTATGCAATATGAGTTAAAACACATTATACAGAATAATAAGCCCTACTAGTTGTATGACTATGATTGAATGTGATTTAAATGCCTGTTTAAAAGTAAGCAACAGAAGGCTCTTTCTAATAAAAGCAGCACAGAACAGAATGTTATACCAATTTGCCAGTTCTTTTCAGATTCATGTCTAAACTACATGTCCTGACTAGGTATCCCTTTTGCAACAAATCACATATTGCTATGGCTTTGAAGTTTTTATTTTCATATTTATGGATACCATTGTGATGATTCCATCTCTGTCTTTATCTCTAAAGTGATCCATGTCAAAAGTACCGGTTTTGCTTTTTCTCCTTGTTTATGTATGATACAGAGTTGTCCAAATTTTTATTGCAGTTTGTGAATGCAATTTCACGTTTGCTGTTTGTAACCAACTTTGCTTTTTTAATTAGTTACTGCAGTCAGATCATGTTCTGTTTGATGCTATCTTCAAGTTCCCTGAGCAATATCTGAGCACAGCATCAGCACAGATCCTCAGACCATTGCACACTCAAATACATATTTATGAAAGCTTTTTTGTGGACAGTGATCACAAAAAGAAAGCTGGTTTTCAAAGGAAATTATACTAATACTTTTTTATGAAAGAGCAACTGGATTAATTGTCATTATGTTTTGGTTATTCTGTATTTTCTGTTACCATACCACCACATAGCAATATGAGAACTTGTGTGTTTTAATTAAAAAAAAAAATTACCTTCCATTTATGCTCCACTACTCAACCATAATTCTTAGACTTAAGTGATTTAGCTAGGTCCCACTGCTGTACTCCATGGTCCCATTGAAATTGCAGGGATTACTGGTGCGGTGAGCTTTCATTCAGCTCAGCTGAACTTAGCAGAACTGATCTCCTATTTTTTCTAACAAAAACAAATTCATCTATGGATGCACTGGATTTGGTGGTAGCCCATGGAAGCTATTATTACCCCTTACGATTTGCAGGTAGTTTGGTACTCGCAATATCCATTTGCGACACTTAACCTGAGACTGTATTTAAAGCAGGGCAGGGTAGCATGGCCATCCCTCAAGATCACTGATTAGGCCTCTGTGCAAATATTCTGGTCCACAGGCTGAGGAGTGACTATAAACCGGATCTCTTGGAAGAGGGCCATAACCCACACCCTGTTGCTCAAAGAAATGGAGGCATCAACAATATCACATAATCTGGTTTCAGTCGTTGTCCCACTGCTGGTTCCCAGTGACCACAGCACCCATTGCTCCAGAGCAGGCACTACTGGGAAGTCTAGATGATTTTTTTTTTTTTTTTGCAACGGCACAGTTATGTTTTTGTAGCTTTTGCTCCACTCATTTTTTATAAAAGCATTCTAATAGCTCTTCTACAGATCTGCAGGCACCATACTGCTTTAAAATACTGCATAAAAATATGTGTTGTCCACTATTTCATTTTTTTGACACTCTACAAACAAAATTATTTCTAGTTTTCTGACATAAACAATGATACTGGGAGAGGAGAATTTAATTTTCTCCTTTTTGGAGTATAAAATTAAGACAGATTGTGTGCAAGCTTCTTTCCTTATATCTTCTATAATTTTGGGGAATATCTGCGCAGTCTTGTTTTCATCATCAAGGTATGTGTAAGTAGATCTAGCCTAACTTCAGAGGTAAAACTGCATTTAAGAACTGGAATTTCTTCCAATTACAGATTAGTATCTCTAACAAATTCTTATAAATCCTTTAGAAAGTGTATTCACTTTATTATTTCCTAATTTCCACTTTCCCTTGCTTGCAGGGTAAATTTATAAATAATATTAATTATGAAGGTGGGCTCTTTAATTTTTTCCACTTTCCTTTTCAAAGAGATGCAAATCAACAAGGGATATTTCATTCTGCTTTGTACATTTAAATGTAATCACCTATTTCAGCCTTCAGTGTCCTCTGAATTTAGCTTTATTCAGTATTTTAAATTTAGTTATGTCAGAAGCTGTCTGATAATTTATGGAGGCCACATATGTCAAAGGCATATTGCAGAGTAATCTTTGATTGTTCTTTCCTTTTGTTGGCCTTTTAGAAGAATAAGCTCTAGAAGTATATGAGGTTTTTGAGCAGCTTTTAATAATTTTTTCTGTATTTTTCTACTCATTCAGTGATGTGAGTCTAGAAAATGAGGTTGGAGTCTATAAAAAAATCAATGTTACTTTTTTTCAGGAGAAAATAATTTTTAGAACTATCAAGATTTGATTGAATTTATGCGAGACCTATAATCAAGTGATTGTAAAACTTAACCTATATGGTAAAAATTTGTCTGATGCTTTCCAGAACATATCCTTCTCCCAAATACACTGACATTTAATGAACACATTCTTCTTCCCAATACACTGAAATACAATCTCTGAATAGTATCCTTCCAGATCTGACAAATTTTCCAGATATATAAACTAAAAATAAAATTATTAACTAAAAATATTTCATGAACACTGTTTTTAAATGCTGGACAGATGCTCCATTATTCCTCTGTGGAACAAGAGGTGGAAGAGAGGATATAAGAAGTTTATAGACTGAGCTTCTGAAAAGAATCTCAGGGAGATTTAGGCAGATGAGTGAAGATTAAAATAAATTCTTTGACTTTGTGAGTTGATTCCTCAAATCTGCAACTAACCACAGTGTGGCTCATCTGTCTCCTGTGAAAGTACTATAAATTTTGTAGAATTATTTTGACATTATAAACTCTAAATTTACTCAGTTTTTATTCATTACCAGGGACACTTCAAAGTACATCAGATAGCTTTTTCAAACAAATCAGGTTCATTTTGTCCCTTATTAGCATATACAGGTCAAGACATCAAAGATTTAATTACTGTAGATCTTTCTATGTCTCCTGTGGCTAGGAAATACAAAATTCATATAGATTGTAATAATATTTTCTTAAAGAATTTTTTCCTTTGTATTTCAACTTACAGTATGACTATGTGAAAATACTGTTTATTCTTTTTAATTTTTTTCACCTTAATATGTTCCAAATCCTACATATTATGGAAAAAAATAGCTTAACAAACAAAATCCCACCACAAAACCAACCAACATTTAAATTACAAATTATGAAGTTTCAAACTTTGGAGGGGGAACATGCAAGAGATTCCAAAATATTTAAAGACCCTTCCATATTGAAATAAGTTTCTTTTAGCAAACCACTCAGAAAACTTGGATTCTTTCAGTTTTCATAGCTTTTAAGTCCTGTTGAAAAAGCCAGTCTATCCAAAACCATTAATACAAACAAGAAAAAAAATTATTTCAGAAGTACAGAATTTTCTTTCAGAGATGATATGCAGCAAATATTCATCAGTATCAATGTATTTAGAGTTGGAAAGAATCCACAAGGATCATCAAGTCTAACCCAGAAGTGAAGATCAAAGCCATGACCTTGGACTTAGTGCCATGCTCTAATCAGCTGAGCTAATCTCAAGGTCTGCAGACATGTTCATGTTAGTCATCTTTGCGTGTCAGAGATGGTGGTATCTAGGTAAAGATTTAAACATGATCACTTTTAAGGAAATCTGCCCAACTTCAGAATTAGGAAAAAATTCAAAACATCTTTTTATGCTGACAAAAATCTTTATAGTTACAAACCATATATGACTATAGATAACACCTAGAATTAATTGTCAAGTTCTGTCATTATTGAAAAGTTCTGAGAACACAACTTTTTAATAAATAATTACTATGAGTGCTTTCAGTGATATTTGAAGTAAATAGTCCTTCAGTGATCTACCACATAAGAAGACCAGGGCACAAAATGTTCTCCTGGCATGTGTGATGGATTTATACTTGTTGGATACTTGGATTTACACTTATTCATGTGGGTGACAAAAAGGTTTTGGGGTTTTTTTGAGAAGGTAGAGGGCACAGGGGCATGGATTGATTTGTTTGATTTCTGTGTGTTTGCAAACAAAAGTTTACTTGGGTTTATATTTGGGGTTTTTTTTGTTGCAGTGTAAGGTCAACATCAGGGAAATGACAACTTTTCACTATACTCTTGATTTCTAATTTGCCCTGTTTTGAGCTATGTCTCGTCAGGCAGAGTTTGGATTAAACTATTACATATAGTGATTTTTTTCAAAGGATCACTCTTCACTGATTGCCCAGGATGATGACAACATTCATTTAATTATCAGTAATCAATATATTTTACTCATTTGTTAAAAAAGTGGTTCTTCTGCATTTTAAGCATTTTTTTCATACAGAATTTTTCATGACTTTTCTTGGCAAGGACCACTATATTAGGTGAATTCTTATGCCATATTGCTGGGGGAGATATTATGCTGCTCTCCTAAACAGAGTTACAGAAATAATCATAATATCATATGCTGATTTTCTGGCAAAACTTGAAGTACTTCAGGACTAGATGTTTCAAGGTACACAATATTATCCAGAGTTTCATACATTCAAAAAAATTATTTCATTGTGCTTGACCTAGACAAGGAGGAAAAACTCTTCAAGACTACTAACTCACTGGCAAATAAGGATAAGCCTTAATTTTACTGTATTTGAAATGAGAAGATAAATGGAGATTATGTTCAGACAGAAATTTGGCCTAAGTACCATAAATTATATAATCTTTTGCTATTGTCAAAAGGCAGTGTAAAAATAATATCTGCCCAGTACAGGGTGAGGATGGTCACCTCAAAAACAGGGACAGAGACAAGGCAGAGGTGTTTATCTCATTTTTTGCCTCTGTCTTCAACATGAGTAATGGACCAAGGGTGTCTCAGTGACCTGAGCTGGAGGACCAGGACTGCAAGAATGATCATCTGTCAGTCAACAACGAAATTGTGTGAGATCTGCTGCTCCATCTATGGGTCCTCATGGCACTCATCCAAGAATCCTTAAATATCTGGCTGATGTCAGTGCAAAACCTGTCTTGATGATTTTTATGTGGTCTTGGGAATCTGGAGAGGTGCCAACTGACTGTAAGATGGCAAACAGTTTTCAAGAAGAGCAAGAAGGAAAACCCCAGAAACTACAAGCTTGTCAGTCTCCCTTCAGTGCCTGGTAAAGTTATGGAGAAGATTATTCTGGGAGGTATTGAAATTAACCTGAAAGAGAA
Organism: Taeniopygia guttata; assembly: GCF_048771995.1. Taxonomy (NCBI): domain Eukaryota; kingdom Metazoa; phylum Chordata; class Aves; order Passeriformes; family Estrildidae; genus Taeniopygia; species Taeniopygia guttata. The sequence continues at coordinate 124,715,955 of NC_133026.1, forward strand.
TGCAGTCATTGGCTACAACCAGCACAACTTCATTAAAGGACAATCCTGCTTGTCAAACTTTATTTCCTTTTATGACAAGGTAACCCACCTGGTTTCTTAAGGGAAGCCAGTTGAACTTTTTGGATTTCAGTAAAGCTTTCAATGATGTCTCATAGAAAGAATCCTTCTGGATAAAGTATCCAGCTGACAGCTGGATAAACCCATCCTGTGATAGGTGAGCAACTGGCTCACAGGTCAGGCAGAAAGGGTTACAGGGAATGGGGTGACATCAGACTGGGGACTTGTCACTGGGAGGTTCAAAAGGGTTCTCTTTAAGATCTTCATAAATGACCTGGACGTAGGACTGGAAGGAACGCTGAGCAAGTTTACAGACACAACGCTGGGAGGGGCTGTTGACTCCCTCGAAGGCAGAGAGGCCCTGCAGAGACTTCGTTAAATCAGAGGGCTGGGCAATCACCAACCATATGAAGTTAAACAAGGGAAAAGTGACAGATTCTGCACTCAACCTGGGATGGGGCAACCCAGGATGTGCAGACAGAGTGGGGAATGAGATGCTGGAAAGCAGTGCCATGGAAAGGGACCCAGGGGTCCCAGTTGATGGAAAGTTGAACGTGAGCCAGCAGTGCCCTGGCAGCCAGGAGGGCCAAACCTGTCCTGGGGGCATTGGGCACAGCATTGCCAGCGAGACAAGGGAGGGGATTGTCCCACTCTGCTCTGTACCTTTGCTCTCTCCTCTGCATCTTGAGGCCTGGGAGCAGTTTTGGGGGCCACAATATAAACCATGGTGTTACTGTGGAGGGATGCTCCTGTGCAGGGCCAGGAGTTGGACTCAATGGTCCTTCTTGGTACCTTCCAACTTGAGATATTCTGTGATTCTGTAATTCTATGATCTTGTATCACAATGGAACTGGAAGAGGGGAGAAAGATTTCTGGATTGGTATTATTTTTTATCTTAGTGTCTGCATTCACTCTGAAGCCTCTTATTTCCATTTCTGTCTCCAGCAAGGAAAATAAAAATCATAGAAGCAGTGACTTGTAAAACTTGATTCACTTAACCACAGATGCATACAATGCTCTTCATGTAAATGAAGCAGTGTTTCCTTACTACCTTTCTAATTTAGGATTTGGTTTGTACATAATAAACATTCACAAGTGAGTGCTATTTCTCACCATAAATGTAAAGTGAAGAGTTTGAGTCTGTTAAAATAAATTTTTCTTGGCCAGGGAAATAGCACCCAAGAAACTCATTGTGAGAGTCGTTTCTTGTTTCCACACACTTGAGAGCAAAATTGTTCCATCCAATTTTTTTCCAATACTCAGCTTGTTTTTCCACAGTACTTTTAGCCATTTTGATCTTCCCTGCATTACGCACTCTGTTTACATTCAAAATTAGACCCCTGGTGATTCAAAACTTGGATTCAGTATATCAGGATTTTGCAGTTGCTTGCTTTAAGTCCAGGGTTTTTTCTGGTGACCTTATACAAAAGAAACCAGAGTAGATCCTGATGAGTTCTACTGAGTCTCAGACTGCCTTCACAGTTTCATGGTTGACACAATGACATCTTTCTATAATTTAGTAAGAAGCATTGCTGGACTTGCAGTGCTTCTTAACTGTCTCATTTGCTTGGGTCTGAGGGTGGCAGTCTGAGCGGGGAAACATCTGTAGATAAAGAAATTCTGCCTGATTCCTATGAGAGAACAGACACGGGAGATCAAAATTTTAATTTAATGTCACTTCCAGAAATCCTGCTAAATCAATTTTTTTAAAATATATGTTATGTCTGTCTGTGTTTAATTCTTTCATACTTGCCAGGCAGCATCCTAAGCACTCACAGAAATCAGTACAAGATTTGAGCATAGGAAGACTGCCCCATCATAAATAAAAATCAACATTTTTCCTCTTGGTACCCATGGGCAACACTGCAGTTTTGGACTTACAAAGACCTCCTTCTCCACTTGAGAAAAAAATAAAGAGGGAATGAGAGCTCAAAATGTCAGTGGTGAGACACAATGCAGCAATTTTGGTAGTGCTTTCTTCTGCACTGTAGGTATAAGCTGTAGTGGACTCATTTTCAGGATTTTGTCTTTCCTATTTCTGCTAAATGAAGTATTTGGTGATATCAGCCTCATGCAATCACAAGAATTTTGTAAAAACATTAGTGGAAACATTGGCAGGAAAATAATTCACTCGGAACTCAGGAGAAGCTGGATAAAGTGGTAGATATCTTTCTTAAATTTTAGGATTTTCCCCTCTTGTCTGTCACGAAAATTTGTGATAGGGACAGAAAGGGGTTTTGCTATATTGAGTGTTGTTAAAATGAGAAAAAAAGCCAAAATAAAATAAGCAGTGGATGCAATTCACTGCACTATTTCAGTCAGAAATTACAGCCACATGGACTCGAACTTTCTAATGGCTTTTCACAATCAGCCATCTGTAAGCCTCCAATTGGTATGGTGCCTGCAGAATTAATTTTGAAATGCTATATAGCCCACAGCATCTGGGAATACCCTCTACACACACTGTGCAACAACAAACTATATAAGTGTCAGGGAAGATTCAACGGACTCTTCCTTTTTGGTGTTTTTTTGTTGTTTTTTTGTTGTTGTTTTTTTTTTTTGATGTTTTTGAAACGTGCAGAAACAAGGCCAGAATGGAAGAATGGAATAAGGTTCATCCAAGTGTAGGTAACATTGTGTGCATCCTTTTAAATTACCCTACCATTGTGGACATTCTTGTTCTTTGAGATAAAATAATAAAAAATCTTGATGTCAACATCAGCAGATGTTACAATAGAATAAAACAAAAGATTCTTAAGAGAGGGTTTGTGGGAAGATATAATGGAATACTGTCATTGGTGCTCTCTATTCTCATTAAAGTTTTTTCTGTCAACCACTTTGACTATATTTCAAGAGCAATTGCATGCATATATGAGTAGTTGATTGGGACTTAAGGCTGAATCCATGTGTTTATAGAGATATTTTGAGACAATAAATTTGTTAATTTGTTGTTATGGCGAGATAGAAAACATCTTTCCCACCAGGAGAGATTGTGAAAGCAAATTTTTTTATGTTTTTGAGGTGATGCCACTTGGCACATGAGGAAGAATCATTGAAAAACTGCAAAAAAATTCAAGTAAATACAGTCAATTTTATGTCAAATTTATTATGTTCTTTCAGCATGAAAAAAATCAAAGCACTTTAATGGACACTTCCAAAATCACACCGAATTCTACTATATACTTATGTTTTAAAATATCTGCCTTCCTGTCTTATTGTGTCTTCTAGCTTTTATCCAAAACAGTATCCAAACATCCTTTTGGTTGTTGCTATGGCTTTAGAGTGGGAAAGTATTTTTAGTTTAAATTGATCTGAAAATTATCATTTTTTAAATTTAATCAGCAATCTACTCTCCATAGCTTTTTCCTCAAGCAGATTCTGTTAAGAGGTGGAACAGGCATTCTACAGCATATTTTATGTCATTCAGTTGATTCTGTCATTTCAGATTAATTAAAAATATACCTCTACTTGCAAATTGTTATTGTCTAAAGATTCTTTAGATGTTACTAGCTGGAAAAAAATTAAAACAACACTTCGGCATTCAACATTTTTATAGTATACCTTTTAAATTGTACATACTTCATAAACATAAAGAGAGAAGTGTGTATTGGTATCATTAACTGAGCTCGTAGCAGTTTCTTAGTAATCCTTACAACTGAGTTGCCTGAGAGAGTGTTGGTATTTTCAGATTCGCAGCAGGTATTTTCTGCTATTCACCTTAAACATTTAGTGAATTCCTAGCACAGAGATTAAAAAAAAAAGTGTCTCAAAATCTTTCTGAAAAGTTAGCTAGATAGGTGTTTGGAATAGATGGCATGGAAATATGCTTTTTCTACCTTTGGACAAAGCTTTGGTTACAGAAAATTATGTCTCTGTAGATATCTTTCTTCATTCTTTGCTTACTGCAGCAAGGCAAAAGCTGTGAAAGTATTTATGGTAGCACTAACATCATGAACCAGAAGAAGAGTTTTATTACATATATGGCATACTTTTGTCATTGATGCTTTATCAAAAAGTTCACACTATATTTAATAACAAATTCCACCATCAAAAGTTTGAATAGATTAACAACTTTATGTTAGGTATTTTCCCATTTTCCTAAGGAACTCCTTGAAGGGTTTGTCTTAGTAGACAGAGAACTGTGAAGAAACCTACCTGATTATTTATGCTTTGCAAAGCAAATGTTACTCATGCCAAGTTTCAAATATTTGCTTTTGCAAGAAGAATGCTGATATTGCTCATAATTTCATGTAGACTAGTGTACCCCTTCACACTCATATCCAAATGTGTAAGTTATCTGACTGTGGATTTCTAGATCATACAGCAACAAATGTCAGGAGAACAAAGTATTTATTCTGTCAGAAACCTTTACTGTCCTTACCTTTGAAACTAGTCAACCGTTTCACAGATCTCTAGGAAAGCGGGAGGAAAGCAACAAATAGTGCAGATCTACATAATTTGTTGCTGTTCCAAAGATGTGTGCACACAGTATTCCTAATTTATCTTGGACAAAGATCTCAATTTCTGAAAGGACTTTTGTCTTTCAGAATGGGTGGGTTGTTCTAAGGACTTTCCAAATATTCAGAAAAGAGAAAAATGAACCAAATAGTAAATTGCTACCTTCAGACTACCAAAATATAAACCCCAGAGATTACTGCAATTTCCCACTCTTTCTTAAATGCATTTCCTTGCACTCTTTTTTATTGTACACTTTAGAGGAGTTGACAGAAAAGAAATAGCTCAATAAAAACTACCAGAAACATCTAAGGAAATCACTTTTGAGAGAGAAATACTTCTGTGGCAAAATTTCATCCAGATCTTTCTCCTAATCATGACAAATTTTCCAATGTGAAGGTACTTTTTCTTTTATAAAAGATGATAGCACTTAGTTTCCTCATATAAATATCAAAGATAAGGGTGAAAGGCACATACTGATTCAAGTGAAAGAAATAAGGGACTAGCAATCATTTCCTCAAACATCTTTCTCTTAAGGATTCTAGCTCCTTTCTAAAAAGAAGGCTATAATAATAGAATAGTAAAAAGCATTGAATCAATACCTTTTTGCTGTAAATATAGAGATAATTCAGATAATTTTGGAAGCAATTCTTACATAAATTGGCAAGCATGGGTAAAAAATAAGAAAAATCTACTTCAAATAACACGAAGATGATCACGTTTATGTTACTCGACTCCAGCTCTCTCTTCCTTATTTGACAGTCCTCATCAGTTGCACAAATGAGATATCTACAAAATGATGTTGTGTTGTTATCAAAGGAGTTATACACTTTTGAAAAGCAATAAGCTGCTCTTTAGTAAGAATCTTTTTGTTGTTGTTGTGCTTTTTTTTTTCCTAATTGACTATAAGAATGGTCACATTAGAATAACTAAAAATACTATTGAAAATCCAGGACTGTTGTATGTAAAGTGATTGTGGAACTCAGATTTGTATGTTAAAAGACAAGTGTATTCCCTGCTGAGTATATTTTAGTTCTAAAATAATTAATATTTGTTGACAAGACCAAGTGCATGCAGACTCACATGTCTTTTAATTAGTTGTGAAGATAAGATAATACAGACTGAAAATAATCAATTGAGCTGCCAAAGCTGATCACTTAAGCCAAGTGAAAAAACACGAGCAGCGTTCTTCCATAGATTTCATGCACACTCATAATTAACTTTGCCTTCTGCTTTGGTCTTTTTATATTTCAGTTCTGAGTAGAAAAGTTTCATTGGTGTGAGTGTTTTTGAATATTTATTTGTGAGCTCCCTGAGCAAATTTGGTGGCAGAAACACACTAGGAGTCAATTACAAATTGCAAATTACAACACTGAGCAAACTAGATAAAATTACATCTATGTAAACTAGATAAAATTAAAGAATATTTAAAATATTTAATGTTGAAATGAAAGTACTACAAAATAGCTGTTCACAACTGATCTATATTTACAAGAAAAAATCCTAACTCATTGTAAGCTGTTGAATATCAAAAATTAATGTGCACCTGTTCAGATTCACTTCAAGGGGATACTATAAAAACAGTAGCAAAACACGTCTTGTTTCAGTTGATACCTATTTCTGTCCCAATTAAATCAATGAAAGCTATACTGTAGTTTAAAGCAGAGTTACTTTAAAAATGAATCCTTCTAATAATATAATCCATTAGACTAGAGACTAGGTATTATGACAGCATGAGCTATAGAAAAAATCTTTAGAGGGTAGAAAATTTGAGAGATAAATTATTCATTCTAAGTTATTTTCTCTAACCAGCTTTTACTGTGCTCCTATCAGATATTTTACAGCTCTACAGAATGATGCTGGAGATCAAGTATAATCAATAATATAAATTATTTAAATGTAAGTTTCATAAGGAGGTTTATTTATAGTCAAATTTTTCCAATCTTCTGTGATACAGGAGAGATAAAATGAATTATATTTATGTGTTAAACATTTTGGATTTTTATGATTTTTACTGAGGTTTCTAAGAATTTTCTTTCCAGGCTTGCATTTTTTGCCTTAAAAATAAATCCTAATCCACTTTTCAATTTGAAAATTTAGTGGAAATATTTTCCTTGGTTATGGTCCTTCCCATATGTACATACAGTGTGAAAACAAAGGAAAAAAACAATGTCCTACATGCTCAGTGTTACTAGAATAATTCTTTTGTAGTCTTTAAAAATGCTATGCAGCTGAAAGACCCCAGATTCTTTTTTATGAAGCACATTAAGAGAGAAAAAATCAGATATAAAATCTGTGTGACATCCTACATACCAGTGTTCTTCCTTCATGTTCAAAGAGGAAGAAAATCGGCAGGAAGGATGGGGTGGCATGGAAAAAAAAAAGGGTGGACTCGAGTAAGAAATAGTGGGAATGGATTGAAGCATGGGGAGAAGCAGAGAATATATGAGACAGGTGTTACAGAGGTATGGTGATGACATTTATAATACAAGAATTCAGAACAAGAGCAGAGCATGATGTTTTCACTTATACATAATAGAAATTGATTTATTTTCTGAATTCTTAGCCAAGTATTAACCTAGCCCAGGAATATGCAGCCAACACATAGAACATTTAAATGTACACAGATTTGGATCCTAGAAGCTCAGTTACCTGCTGAAATAAAAAAAATTAGGCTGTCCTGGAAAATCACAGTTTGCTCAACTATTTTACTAGAAGAGCTACACCAACAGCTGAGTTTGTATGGTTTACATGAAAAAGTCCACTTTAATCTGGCTGATTGATGTTTGGGTAATCTTTTCAGGGGACCATCTTTGGCATATTCCTATTCTGTGGTGTTTGTTTAAACAAGCCTCTAAAAGAGCATAAAATAAATAAAATATTATCTTAGTAGGGGCTATGATCATTGTGTTTGGGCATCAGATGTGTGCTAGAGTAAAATCATAGCTCCACTAAGAATTGCTATTATGCCAAACTAAATTAAAATCTTACTTGTATCTACTTGCTGCAGCAGAAAGTTATTGCTGAGACTACAAAACTCTAGAAATATTGGAAAAAAACCTTCTCATACAATTTTTACACGGCTTTTTCCAAAAAGTTAAAGAGAAAGCAGATAAGACTTTTTGTGTGTATACACAGTTTATTTTAGAAAGAAAAGTTAAAATAGCATTCAAAGAGTCTCAATGATACACAGTATTGGGACACATTGCTTCTAACACATTTCATCAGTTATCTAGCCGAAATTTTGTATGCTGTGGGGCACAGTATAGGAACTGCAAGCTTTGTGATCTCTCAGTAGCAATGAAAATATTGTTATACTAATTTTCATTTAATTTCCATGTCTTAGCATGTAAATGAAAAACAAACAGATTTTTTTTTAATTAAAAGTACCTATTAAGGCTATGGCATGAATATTCACATAGATTTAATTAAAAAGTAAATGTCAAATGTTCTTGAAGGTAATCTAGGAAGGGAGATACAGAGCTAAGAGCCTGAAGCAGCCATGGTGCCATGATTGCTAACAAAGCCAAAGCACAGACTCAAGAGACCAAGACTGCAAATTCTAATTTTTAGCAATAGACAATTCAAAGAAATTTTCCATTGTCCCAGAGAATATCCTAAATATTGAACTATCTGTTAAAACACTGAGAAAAATACTGCAATTGGATATTGTGTCCTTAATATTCACAACAGAGGAAAATTACTGAAATAATCTGTAGGCAAGACATGTTAATGCATGCATTGGGGCAGGTTTAAACATTCTATATATGTCAAGCCACTAAATCTTTAAAAAACTTCTTCAGAACATTTTTGCTTGTAAGTTTCAGAAACCAAAGTGAAATTAAACTTCAGATGCTGAAGTTTATGTTCAGATGATAGCAGAAAAATTGTTTCAGAGATAGCTTTGAATTTGTTTTTCATGAAATGCTGAGAGCCTATGGATCTAGTTTATAAGAACGTTGCATATGGTTGCATGATTGTGATGGAAAAAAGAGCTGAATCAGATCCAAATACAAGACTTAAAACTCTAACAAAATCATCATTAGATACATATTCATATTTTCTGTGAGTTTTGCTTTCTGCATATTGTATGTATAGATGATGGAAATTCTCATTATCCCACATGAAAAATCCCATTTTCATATTTTGCATTTCAAAATCACATTTTCACATTCATGTCACACAATAAACTCTAGTTTATCAAGGAAAGAAATACCAGATGTCTTGTTGTATATCATCAGTGGAGAGAGATTTCTTATTTCTTGACTACCTTTGTAATTTTAAACTTTGATATATGCACATGAGATTTAGGGTGTGAAAAGACAGAACAGACTTTGTAGATAGACTAAAAAAGCATTCAGCTGTTTTGTGGTGAATGGTAGCATATTACCTTGTGTTCCTGACTCAGGATATGCTGTACAGGCTAAAGAATAAAAGCAAGGCTGTGCAGGGATGTGGCAGCATACCAGATGTTGTCTGACGATGTGCTTTTATTCTAAAGATGCAGTTGACACCTAACCACTACAAAAATCTAGCCAGGCTGAATAAAAAGGATAAAATAATGAAATGGAGGAGCCAACAGCACAATATGTCAGTGATTTACTGCATAATGTTGGGAAAGTTACTGGCAGAGTCAAATACAAGAGTTACTTTGTTGTCCATAATAGCTCATCTTCCTGTAAGTCAGACTCATAGTGTGATCATCTGGCATAAATCCGCAAGACATGATTGTGAGAGGGCCATTATGGAGTGAATACACAGAAAATGAGATTCCAATTTGACTCTAATAGTGAAATTCAAGTAATCTTAAATACCTCTCACAATTATGAAAGATCAAATATATATTTTGATCAACCAATATGGGGGATAAGACACAAGAAATACCCATTAATAGAAAATACTTAGAAACATACAAAACTCAGAAAAACAAGAATACCACTAATCCTCAAAACTAACTCTTATGTTTTCAATTGAACAGTATATTTTCTATTGCACTTACTAGAACTGCAGCATTTTTCTGGTGCTTTGCATTTTTAAATTTCATTCATGCAACGACCCACTGAGCTGGAATATCGTCAGTATTATTGCCAGTTTCCAAAGAAAGAGGACAAGGTGGAGATATTAAGTGACTTGCACAAGGTCTCTTATCAAGTCTGTACCAGAGCTGGGATTACAATTTGGAAGCTCTTGACTTTTTGTTTGGTATTCAACAGCCTAGACCATGACATTCCTCAAATCTAATTTCAAACTCTTGTAAAATAATAGAGGAACCATAAGGGAACAAAATACTAGTCAAAATAATGCTACCAAAAGTTTTGCCAGAAACTTCAATAGCACAAAATTAGTCTACCTATGAGCTGATTATAGCATTTCCATGAGTAATTAATATCAGATTTTACTTTAAAAATGCATGACAACCTTTCCAATGTAATCTTCTTCCCTTAAAAATAATTTGAAAAGTGTGTTCATATCAGCCTTGCTACGTTTAATGTCACGTGTCCCATAAACAGCTTAGTACGTAACAGAGAAGGATTGAAATAAGAACTGTGGTGTTGGGGAAACACCTAACCATGACATTGCTATCCTTATTACAGCTAGTTTCAAATAATAGCTTTAGATTCTAAATAATTTTAAAAATTAATCAATTAAAATTTCAGAAGATGATGTACATTGTGACTGTAAACTCCCTTGAAGGCAGAGAAAATTGATGGAGTTTATTAGAAAGGTTAGAAATATAAAAAATATTAGTAGGAGACTGTCTTACTTGCCAAGGCTCATTTAATCCTCACTGTGATATGAAGCTGAAGAGAAAGCACAAACACAAAGGGCAGAATGGTGCCAAATGACACCAAACATTTATTCTGAGAACAAGATTAGCTGGAAATAACATAGGACAGCAAATATAGCTAAGATGTTTTTAGTTGATCCGTAGTATCACAAAGTCACCAAGTGAAATGACAGCAGTTCTGCAGATTTTACTGCCACTGCACTCAAAACTGAAAACTGAAAACAGACTTAGACCACCACAGAAAGTCAGAAATGCTTTAAAAATTATAAAAAATTCAGCAGGAATGAGTGATTAGAGAAGATTAAAATAGCTTGCTATATAAATGATAAATGATGACTTAAAAGACACGAGATAGCTGGCTACAAATAGATCTGGTCAAAGTATTGGTAGTGAACCTTTTGCTTAAATAAACAAACAAAAGACCCCAAATTTTTCATTTCCTTCTCCAAGAACCTGTCTGACAGCATGTAAAAGCAATGCATCCCAAAACAAAAAATTTCCCTTATCATTTCCTGGATAGATATGTCCAACACATAGATCCAAAGAAGACATGTTAAAGAAAAGTATCAAAAATAACACATTATTTTCATGACTAATTAAAATTATTAATTAATTTACTAATTTGTATCAAAAATGTCCAAATTGTGCTTTCTGTCCTAGAGACATTTTGAAACATGAAAAGTATTATCTTGCAGGACAGTAGCAAAGATCCTATTACAGAATCTGCTAAGTGACTTCCATGTCCAAATCTCTTCTGTATTCCCTTGAAGTGTGTATCTCTAAGAAATTACACAGTTAAATAATGCATTACCTTTGCTCTATTTGAAACTCCACTTCAAATTCTAGATAATTCTTGTGGTTTTTATTTATTTTTCTCCTGATTTCACTGTACTGTTTGCACAATTATACTGGTATGTGCTATAATGATTACTTTTTATCCTAGCCGCCAGAGTTGCATCTTGACAACGTATAAATAAATCCTTGTATTTTATAAGGTTTAAATATGATGGAGGAAAGAGGCCCATACCTGAGTGCTCATTAATTTGTATTGATCAAATCTATTTCTTTACAGGGTTATTTCCTAACCTTTACAGGGTTATTTTCTACATCCTGAGAACAAAGAGCATGTGGATAGGAGGGGAAAATCCCTATTTTTCTGTGCTGACGGGTTCCATTTCCTCCAGCCCATTTGGGTAGGAGAAGGTTTGAGCACTATGAGTTAGTACAGGACAATAAAAAGCTGCAGCTTCATCCACCTGTACAGACCTTTTCCCTTTTCCTCCCAGTCCTTGTGGGTGGTGCTACTCCTGGGACAGAGTGCACTTTTTCCCCTTAGTTCCAAAAGCTTAAACAACTAATGTAAAGTAATATATCCCTGAAAGTTCTTATTTTTGTTGTTATGTTACTATTTATCTCCAGTTATTTTAATTGTTTTATCAAGTAGATATGTTTTTTTCACCTTCCATGAAGATAGTGTGTGTCTCTTTGAGGAGAGTGACAGCAGAAGATGAAGTGAGATCTGCTATATAATTTTGTCTTTCAGTCTTTCATTTTCTACAAGATGTGGCATATCGATATATATTGTCATTTATGCAGCTCCAGAAATGCCAGCTTGAAGGGAGCATTGTCCATGTTACAGACACAATGTGTCAACCCATCCTTTAAAGTAATTTAAAGAAAAAAAAAAGATAAACCATATAAAAATAAAAAAACAAATTAATTAATTAATTAACAGGCAGGATATCTTTAAGAGATAGAGATAGAGAGAGAGAGAGAGAGAGAGAGAGAGAGAGAGAGAGAGAGAGAGAAGAAGCATATTCTTTGACTTTAATGATGACTGGAAAAGCCCAGAATATTTTCATGTGAATATAACTAAGCATCTTATGAATATTTATTTTTTTTTATTTCTGTGACCTAGATATAGTAATTCAATAAAAATTAATCTAAATCATAAAGAAGAAAGAATTTCTCCAAGACAAAATATGTTTTATCTGATAGCTTTCCGGCCTCTCTTCCCTCCTTCTCATTTCTCACTGCCATCATGAAATAGCCAAGTCATGTTCCCAACAGATATGAAAAATTTTTGTCAAGTAGTTATTTAATGGAGATAAAATACTTTTAATGACTGCTTATTAAAGCAATTAATATCAATATTGAATTTTCTCCATGAAATACCAATAAAGTACCAATGCAAGATAAATCTATGTTGTAGGACATTTGACGCACAGAAGGCTGTTTCAAATCCTTAAATATCTTAAAATTTTCTGCAACACTATAAAAATATTAATGTTATCACCGTTTCTAAAATATAATTGAAAAGTAGAGAAAATATATTATGGCCTAATCTTTTTTCCTTTATATAAATTTTAATAATTATTGATTCTTGAAGCTCAAACGCAGCACATCACAGAAAATTTCAGCTATTAAAGCAACAATTGAACCTTGATATTGACAAAAGTTCAGCTTTTAACTGAGACTGGATAGTTGAAGGGTAGAGATTGCTTGGAAATGCTGAAAAGAGCAAAACCCAAGGTGTTTTGGGCCAGAGACTGATCACATCACATAGTTCTGCTTTTTGGCCAATACTATGATGTTTGATTTTTTGCCAGAATGTTCAGCTTGGACTCCAAATATCCCAGCAATTAGTTTCTCACAGTCTATACTTACTACTGTGGATTTAATTGTGGAACTAAACATGAGTGTTCAACCCTGTCTCTGTTAAGGGCTTTATCTTTTTAAGAAGGATTTGCAATAATCAGATGTGCACAATGACTCTTAGTGTGCAAGCATCTTATAACAAATAGTAAAAATTAAGATTTGGAATTTAATGGTACTTAGAGTATCTTGTCAGTGATTGAAATGGTGATATTTAAAAATCTTCCTCCACAGAATTACTCTTTTGCTACCATACAAATCTAATACAGGCTGTTCATTACTTATTGGCCCAGCTCTAAATACGATCAGAAAATAATTTTTTTTTTTTTTTTGGCGGGGGCGGGGGGAGTGGGCATAGAGAAGGGAAATGAAAGTGAATTTTATTTTTTCCTGTTTCCTTTTTAAAAAATATAAACACATAAAAGTTTGCTATTAAATTTTTATAAGAGTAACACGGTTTTATTTAATTTTCAGAGAGGATTTATATTCCTTAAAGATTTTCAATTTTGTTCTTTTAATTTTTCCTCAGTAGAACCTATTTTTCCCAAAGACACTGTAAGTAATACTTAGCTTATTCAAATATGTAGACTCCTCCATTTAGTTAAAAAGTTTTATTGTTGAAAGGAAAGAAACAGCTCCAAGATGAAAGAACATAAATACATGGAAACTCCCAAAAGTATTACTAAACTTAATGAAGACAATTTTTTGAAGCAAAATTAGGTATAATTCTTAAGAAAAAATAAAAATGAGAGAAAATAATAAGAGAGAAAACCCAAGTCATCAATATAAATATTTCCTAGTCTTCTAAAGAGATTTATCTGATTTTTCTAATTATTTTCTGTAACAACAGAGTTGTTACAGGTTAGCCTCATTGGTTAATTCAGCGGAAAATGCATAAGGGCAATTCCAGAGACAATATTTCAGTACTTGGTAGAAATTTTAATTAGAGGCCATGAGTTCCTCTCAGTATTTTAAAATAAGAAACAGTTATACAATCAGGAAAATGCTAAAATTAATTGCTTTCAAAATCCTTTTAACTTATATCCTCAAACTTTTCTATATCTTTACATTTTTCTTGCAATTTGACCAAATCAGTTCAAAGGCAAATTTTGCATTTTACTATGTGAGGAATGATTGTGAAAGTGCATAAAGCAGTGCAGGGAGCAGAAGTCCAACAGGATTTTTATGATCGTGCCTTGACTCTACTCCCTAAAAGAAAAGGTCGGGAGTTACGGGAATGTAGAGTTTGACAAGTTGTTCCTTTTATCTTTGTTTCAAGTTTTGTGTTTTCCGTGCACTGGGCCATGGCACAACTGGAAAGGGTTTGTTGTCTTCCCTTGGTCCCAGGCACAGCCCCAGAGGGAAAGCAGCTGTGACACAGAGCCGTGCCTTCAAATATGCATCTTATGGAAAGATGATGAGTTTCACAGCTACAAAGCAATGCGTTCTCCAGCTGGTGCTTAGCCAAACTTTGTCAGAAAATGCTGGAAAAGTGAAGGAAGCCAAGACTAAAATTCTACTCCCCTCTTTTGCACTTCAAATTGACTGGTTTAAACTTTTCACTTGTATGTCTTGGATTATAAGAATCTCATTTTAGCAACTTGTATTTTCATTCTGGTTTGACATAGAAATGTCAATGTTTAAGAAATGTTAATGTTTAAGAAAGAATTTTATAGATGTATGAAATGACCTAATTCATAAGTTTTTCTTTTTAACTATACCAAGACAAACTAGTTACTTCTTGGTAGAACAATTAAATCAGCTATCGCATAGAACAATGATGTATGTAATGAAGTGCACTGAATAAATAAATATGAAGTGCACTGACAGCTAAATGTTATTTGTAAACCATTTTTTTAAATATATACTTGGCATATAGGAGGCATTTATTACCAGAAAGGATCACTTCAATAATAGGAAATTTGCAAGATACCTTATTAAAAGCTACAAGGAAATGAGATTATTTCAGATATGTTTCTCTCACTATTTCATTTATTTCTGCATTTGTATGAGGTACAATGTTTGTGATTTTGCTGGTAGCTCAGAGATTATGGGTATAATTCAATATTCACAGATGTATATTGAAAGTGAGGTGTAGAAGCTGCCATAAATTCTTTCACATTGTAATGAAGATCCCACAGATCTTTGATTTTTTTATGAAATATTCACAGTTGTATTGTGACCAGCAAGGCAATCAAATCTCAGTCATTCATGTTAGTATTATTTGCACCCTTTGAATTTCTGCATCATGTTTTCCTAACTGCTCATTTGAATATGAGAGAACCCACCAGACAACTACTTTTCTTTGTGTTATAAAAATATTGTAAATTTGCATTGCAAAGAACAACTACAACAGAGAAATATTTAATGTACTATTCAAAGTCTATTTTAAATAGTACATAGAAAACCTGGGCAAAAATGAGTATTTCTATTAAATAACAATAGTTCACCAAATCCCATGTTAAATGGCTAAACAACAGAAGAAATACAGAGTGTAGTAGAGTGTTTAGAAAACATTGTGGTGGTAATGCATGTGGTAGAAAACATTGGTGGTAATAAAGTCTTTATTTGCATATAATTTTCATGGGAGTCTTGACTTCTGGCAGATTTTCTGTAGATCGTTTTCTCCATGGATTTTTTTTTAATGGTCTCTTGGTCATGCTTAACTTCCAACTGAGGTCACATCGTTGTGTTAGAAGTTATATAAAAAAACATTGAGACAGCACTTAGTCAAAAA
The DNA here is from genome assembly GCF_048771995.1 of Taeniopygia guttata. NCBI lineage: Eukaryota > Metazoa > Chordata > Aves > Passeriformes > Estrildidae > Taeniopygia > Taeniopygia guttata. The sequence continues at coordinate 124,731,647 of NC_133026.1, forward strand.
AATGCTGGTCTGAATATTAAAAAGTGGAAACAGAGGCACTAGAAGCATCTTACTGAAGAGTCATGCAACAGTTTAGTGGAAGAGACAGTCAGTCATACTTGTGATAAACTAAGTGTAAGTAAAATAACTTCAGCTACAGGCTCAATAAATGTCCATAGTATCAACAAGATGCTAAGAACTGTATAAGAACAGATATAGCTTTTTTCCCCTGGAGCTTCACAAAGACAAACACAATACTCTCCATGGTAAGTTTTCCCAATAGAGTGGTATTTGAAGCGCTGCGCAGCTCAGCAGCACAGGGGATACCAGTTGTTCCCTGTCCATCAGCAACTGCACTAACCTTGTTATTGTTATACTTTGCTACTCTTATTCCTTGTTACTCTTCTCTGTTACCTCTTCATTTTAGGTCAGTAGGGCTCTTTAAGCTAACATGGCTGTGTTGTTTTCATTTTGACTCCTGTGTAACATAAAATTACTGGGTCTCAGAAAACATCAGCAGTCTACTTTATGCCAAAATGGATCTTAGTATTTATTATATTTACATTTTGTAAATGGTTTGCATTGATAATATTATAGTATTAAGCATACTACACTGAATGTTCACAATATTCAGGTTAGCTATATACAGACATGACTTCAAACATGCACAATCTGCACAGCAACATAGAAAGGTCAGAGGTTTGTGTTCAAGACAATTTTCCTGGTTTTCCAGGATGAAATTTGTGCATATATACAGTACGTTATGTTTCCACAATGTATTTAAAAATACATAAATTTAGAGGAAAACACCCTTTTTCTTATTTTCTTCAGTGCTTTCTCTAAATGCTATAACATAAAGTTGCCATGCTGAGTTGTTAATCAAGTGAAAGCTATTTGACTGGCAGCTCTGCTGCATACGTTCATTTAATAAAGCAGGCTGTTTTGCTGAGACTTAGGAGGACTGTCCATACATTTCTGTTGTATGTTCCAGTCTGGAAGGTGGGTCTTGGATCCTCTGGGATGGAGGCAGTCAAAGTGCTGATGGCTGCGACTCTGGCTGTTTTGTTCAGCAGGTATTCTGCAGAGTTCAGTGACAATGGTTCCTTTTTCTAGCTTCATCTATGGTTGCTACTGACGTAAAATACAAAACTTCTGATTTAGATGTTTGGAATAGAGGTTATTATACCTTTTCATTCTGAGGAATGAACTAAGGTTTAACTATGAAAAGTATATAAATGGATTCTCTTCTTGCCTGAGTTGTTACTCTGATCTAATCAAAAGTATGAATAGGTTAAAAATAGTTACATAGTTCTTGGCTGTAAGATATGGCCTATATTTGACTGTTGCCTAAATGACCTTTTTCTTAAAAAATAAGTTTCCTCTACTTAAAGCTATGCATATTTTTGACATTTCTTTGGCTTACTAAAGCTAAAGAAAATACAGTGCAGCTGTGGGACAATTTCTTTTATTTAATTTCCATCCAAGTAAATTGATGTAAATAGAGAGACCTGCTGGCAGGTGGAATTTGCATACAAATTATGAAAATCACATGCACTTCAGAGGGGTGAGGCTAGATGAACTCAAGAAGTGTTGAGATTTTTTTCCTTCTTTTATAAAATCTTTTCCAGAAATGATGTGGTTATTCCCATCAGAGCTTTACTAGAATGCATTTCTACTTGTGACCTCACAAAAAAAGATCAAAGAAGCAAGAAAATCTGTGTTCCTAGAGTTAAAGTGATTTATTTTTCTACTTTTTAATTCTCAGAACACAAGCCACTGTCTTTTCTCACTTCTTTTTTTGTACTGAATTTACAGGGAAAATTGTTCTGATAGAAACATATTGATTGCAGTAAAGAATTGTATGTTACCTGCCTTGCACACTTCACAGCAATATTTAACTGGTGAGAAATGTGCTCTAACTGACACCAAACAAAAGCAGAGTTGTTTTTCATTTTAAGAGTTTGCTCTCTACATGGCCTTGAATGTTCATTTCTTTGACAGTAGATAATGATTCAGTCTCTTGCTTTGCAGTCTCTAGTTGGCTAAGTACTTAAAAAGTCAATATTGAATTTCTAAGGAGAAATCCACATATGATTACAGTAAAGCTCTGCTATCACAGCATTATATTAAGTGATGTATTGGTATATTTCACATCTATAAAAAATAAGAAGTTTAAATTTTACTTTTGAGCAGTATTTTAAAATGTTCTATGTTGATTTTATTGATAGTTTGATTCTTCTGAGTTGAGATTCACCCAAAGTGAAAAATTAAAAGTTAATTATTGCTGGAAAAATCATCCAAAGTCAGGGTAACTGTATGCTTAGAAACATAATTTTCTTTGTTCTTTATTTAAGGTTTAAAGCCAAGTGATCCAACCATGACTGGCAAAACACAGACCAGCAATGTCACCAATAAGAACGACCCAAAGTCCATCAACTCCAGAGTCTTCATTGGTAATCTGAACACTGCTATTGTCAAAAAAGGTGACATCGAAGCAATCTTTGCAAAGTACGGGAAGATTGTGGGCTGCTCGGTGCACAAAGGTTATGCCTTCGTACAGTACATGAGCGAGAGGCACGCCAGGGCCGCAGTGGCAGGAGAGAATGCCAGGATCATCGCTGGACAGCCACTAGGTAAGGATCTGTTCATACCACTAAAATACTGCATTCTCTTTCCTTTCTATTGAAATATCATCTGCTGCTGGTGCCTGCAGAACTAGTGAGTTTGTTTTGCCGATGTTCCATCTCAGCATATTTCCAGGATTTTGGAACCAACAGGGTGTTTAACGTATGGTATGTTACCTAGTTAACATACCTAACTGCTTATTTATCAAATAGATCACTTTTGAAAACTTTATACTTATTTGAAATTCCACTGTAGTGAATATGATTACTATTGTGAAGAAAAAAATGACTATTTTTTCATAGTCTAGTAAATTTTATGTAGTATAATAGGGCTCATCTTATAGATGAGGTCATCTTTCATGTAATGAGTCTAAAATGATACTCAGCCCAATGGCGTGTCAGATTTTATGCAGAGGCAAAAGAATGGTTTTTATTTGTCCATGAAGTCATACCAAATCAAACTGTAACGCTGTTATTTAGAGAAGTTTATTATTAAAAACAAGGACTGCACTTTTCCCACATAATACTGTAAACATTGTTCACGTGAATTCAAAATAAAAGAAAAAAAAGTAATATTTTTTTCTTCTAGTACTTTGTCATGAATGTTTAAGTAAAATCTAACTGTTACATAATGCAACTTTTACCTCTGGAAGCTATTTTTAATTACCTATGTAGGCTGTCAATGATAATCTTTGGAGTCCATCTCTGGAGACTTACCCGTAATGTATATACAGTAGTAATGTGCAGTACAGCAAGATATTTGGTAGGATTCAGAAGTCTTTCACTACAGCTCTGAGCTGTATTGCTCATATCCAACCCCAAGTGTGTAATGGCTATGTCAGGAAAAGGTGAAGTGTAGCTAGTGTTTTGCTGTAACAAGCCATAAAGAATGTATATGGCTTGCTCATTTTCAGTGTTGCAGGCTGGTGAAATTTATTTTTCTGATTGTTTGTAGAAACTGAAGCATCTGTGTTAGATGGGTTGTTCTTTTATCATAGCTGTTGAACAGTAATTTTAAGTTTTATAGCTCCTACTTTTTGGGTTCAAGAGAAAAACAGATAAAATAACTTCAATTGTATTCAAGGGGAGATTGCTTTCAAACTTCATTAGGAAAAGTCATATAGATGAGTGAAATAAAAGAACTCAAGTGACAAAAGCAAGGCAGCAAAGTCAGTCTGTGGGATGGCATTATTCAAAGACATTTCCTGGAGCAGTGTTCTCCAAGCAATAGGCCATGTAATGCCATCAGTGCATTACTTACAGCTTCTTGCACACTGGTCTGACCAGATTTTTTAAACTGTGTTTTCCTAAGGCAATAGATCTGTTATTACTATGATTACTGTTGCTAGACTCTTTAAGGATTTCTTGGGGCATCTGTAATATGCCAAGCATTTTGTACAAAGAAATGCCTTGCACCACTCTGTGTACTTTTGTGCTTTCTGTAGCAGGGAAGTGAATTTGTTGCAAAGGAAATTAAGTGACCAATAATAACTTGAATTATTTGACTATTTTGATAATAACAGAAATTGTTTACTCAATATTAAGTTTCAACTGTTTAATCTTAAAATACTTTGATTTTTCTGCACATTCTTCTGATGGCATACTCATGCCTCAGTTCCTAATATCTCAAGGAATATAAAGAATAAGCAAGGTGAGATTTTCTTTTTTCTGTTCCTAATTTGCTCTTTTTTATATATGAAATGCAGTTGCTATCAGTATGGTTTGGCAAAAATAATGAATTTGTAAAAGTGGCACTTCTCGTTAAAGAAATTGTTTCTATGAATTATTTAAATAAGCAGTAGACATTAACAATTACCACACATTAATGAGTAGATGGCTGAGAAAATTTACTTGGATTTTGACCCAGAACATCCTGGGCACAAATAGTTCATTATTGTGAAACTTCTTGATGAAAATTAGTTTTTCTCTGTCCTGAGAGCTTGGCAATCTGAGACAAATAGAACTAACAAATTTATGTCAACAGTCAAGTTATGGAAAATAACAAGAAAATCCCATTACAGCTGTACAAATAAACTTGTTTAACATAGCTGAATTTTCTAATAAATTGAATTAAAATAAATTAGTAATATGAGGGCTGGGTGATAGCCAGATAAGGAAAGCTATTTGAATAAAAGAATATTTGAAAAATATTATCCCATGGTATATGCCTGATACTACTATACACTCTGCTACTCAGTACCTCACGAAAGAATTATTAACTTCATTTAGATTGTGTTAATAATGTGCATGAACTCTTTCATGGTATGGTCAGCTGAGCCATTTACATTAGCTCCTGTCTTTTATGGACTAATGTCATTCAAAATGATGCAGCTTTATCCATGAGTCAGAAACTATTCACATGTATCTGAAATTAAAAATTGAACCTATAAATTCTTATAGCTTTTAAGAGTGCTACACCGTTTACTGTCTAAATGTTTCCTCTGAGGTGGAGCCACAAAAGATGAGGCTCAGTGGGTATATAACAAAACATTTTGTTTAGCAAATTCCTCAAATTAGATGTACAAACCTAAAACATTGGTATTACCCTCAGTCTTACCAGCTTTCTGTGGCTAATTACTATTGGCCTGTTGGTCTCATCCATCAACTCTGGAGTTCCTACTGATGTGTTTATTGGTCAGTGCTATCTAATGGTGGCATCATGGATACTGCAACTTGATGGAAAAGGATTTCATGAGCTGTGTGATTATTTCCAAGCTTCCTGTTTCATAAAGTGCAACACACTCTATAAAGCTGTGAGGTAGAGATCATAAAGGAAGACAAAAAATATGCTTGGGAAATGTGTTGCTATTATTGTGAAGTTCGGTGTTGTTTCTTGAAGTAATATTATGTCTTAATGGGAATACGCATGTTTTCCTGCCCACAGGACAAAGACAGGTCGGTACAGGGCACAGGAGACTGCTTCACAGTGATTATTTCGTAAATTGCTTCAGTCTGGATTTGAGAAGCTATTGAAGTTGTTCTAGGACAAAACTGCAAGTTGTGTTCTTCATTGTAGGAACACATCCACATTATTAACTCTTCTCAAAAGTTTTTCACCTATTTAAGCACACCTGAGTTAAAGAAATAGGGTGAATAAGAATTATTTTGAGAACATAGTGAGTCTCTCTGTGAACTTTACCAAGGGTGATTTCATCCTTCTCTGGTCAGAGAAGGATTAGACACCTGCTTGCTCAAAAACGAATGGTGTAAGTCCTTCATTGCATCTGTGGGCTGAGGAAATGAGCTGTAACCTTTCTCATAGCCTGAACACAGGATTCGAGGTGCAGCCTCACCGATGCCAAGTGCAACAGATCACTGCCCTGGTCCTGCTGGCCACATGTTTTCATACAGGCCAGGATGCCATTGGCCTTCTGTGGCCACTCCAGCTCATGTTCAGCTGCTGTTAACCAGCACTGCCGGGTTCTTTTCCTGCAGGCACATTTCCAGCCGTTCTTTCCCCACTCTGTAGCTCTGCATGGGGTTCTTGTGACCCAGGTGCAGGACCAGCACATGATCTTATTGAACCACATCAATGGCCTTAGCTCATTGATCCAGTCTGTTCAGGTCCCTCTGTAGTGCCTCCCATCCAAGTTGGTATTATCTGCAAACTTGCCGAGGGTGCACTCCATCCCCACACCCAAACCATAAATAGATTTTAAAATAAAGATTTACATAGCAGCTTCTGTCTAAAATTCTGGTATAGCTATCAGATCAACTTCTAAATTGTGTCTCTGATTATTCTTGGGTAATAGTTCATAGCCTTTTATTTTATAATACCTTAATTATTATACCTAATTTTTGTCTGTTTTCATGCACATCTTTATACCAGGAAAATTCCTTTAACGTGAGAATTTTTCTTCATTTGTGTGTGTAAGCCAGGCCATCTCACCAGTATCTTATCAAAACAAGTTAAATGGTATAAGGCTCCTACTTTTGTTCTTTTTCATGGAAGAGACATGGAATTTCATTCTTGGATCCTTAGGAAAAGGAAAGATTACAATACCCAGACTACAAGAGATGCTGTAATTCTCCAGCTGATGCACTTTTTAACTAACAAATTAGTTCCTCTGTAGCTTTATTCCTTTTTTGTTGCTGCAAATATTACTCACCTGTGTCACCTTCAGGTCTAAATTAGATGCAGTCTCTGAATACAAAGTTAGTGCATATTGACATGTAGTCTAAGGTAAGGTGCTGGTTGCAGATATTTATTTTGGGAGACATACTCTTTTACACATCCTTTTGAGAAGCACAAGAGCCCTGAAGGGGTTTTTTAAATTATAACAACTCAGTAGAAAATATCCAAGGAGAATAGCAGGTAATAAAGGGAAGTTTTAGAGAGACTCAACATATACCTTTGCTGCAAATTGAACTGATGTGATAATAGAGCTGTTTTATCATTTGTTTCCCTTGCCTCTACTCAAAACATATCTCTTCTATTTTATGTTTGTAATGTCTAATGGTGAGAGACTTACATGTGTATTTGTAGAACAAGGACTCTCCAGACTGAAACTATTTTTCACCTCAATCTGAGCTACAGAAAACATTAATTGTGTCACTAAAGTTTCTGACTTAAAAGGAATAAATCCTTTTGCTGGTTTAGTGAGCTAATTTGTGAAAAAAGCACTTTGGCTTAAAAAAATGACAGATCTACCCAAATTTTCTGTATGACTAATGTTTACCTAAGCCAATGATAGGCTAAGATAAGAAAGTCAAATCAGAATTAGTGGCTATTCCATTTCCACTTAGTCATCAGTTTTCAGTCAGTAGCATGGAAGCATACCAATCTTTTATTTGTACAAACATAACTCATGATTTATTGGAGCAATCTTGGTACTCTTACCCACCTACCTCCCACTAATGTAGGGGCAGCTTTTATCAGGAAAGCAATGTTATCTTGTTTTAAAGACGATAGTGGAGCAGCAACTGGAAATGTTTCTTATTTTGCTTCTATAAATCTATAAAGACTTGAGTTTCAATGTCAGTCAAAACATACTAGGAAAGGACAATGATTATCATATAGAAACCACATAGACTGCACTGATATAATTTAAAAGTGGGACTATTTTGATGTATATTTTAATGAGATATTAAAAATAGAAAAATTGTCTACATGTAATGATTAATCATATATACAAATTCTATTTTAAGTCATATAGCATTAAGAGACTGTATATTGCATTTCATACTACTAGAAGGGCAATACATTTCATGAAAAATTCTTTGGTCCATTTTAACTTCTGCAGGCTCACATTCTGATATATTGTACTTTTATACCATGGAGCATTACACCATGGAGTAAATAATCTGAAAACTGTAACTCAGTAATACACAGGTAATTTTCTACCCCAGTGAGACTTAGAAAGCAAAGTTCTGATAAGCCATGAAAGCTTTATAGCATATGGTTCTCAACACTTGAGTGCTGGCCTTCAAAGAACGTTATATTAATCTGGTAAAATAATCCACTTTTTAATGAATAGTGTTTAAGCAAAAGCAAAGCCGCTCTTGTGAAAGGCTGTATAAGGAATTATCATTATCATGTAAGTTTGAGAATAAAAAAGTTTAATAAGCAAATAGTTCAATCAGTAGAATAAATTATCCATAAGCCTATATAACTTGTGAGATGTTGTGAGTATTGGTTTATGGCGGGGATGACTTTTGCATTTTCTGAACTCATATAATTATATGTTGATTACTTCAAAAAGTGATACCAATTCCTTTTTGTCAAATAGCCATCAACATCCAGGCCAGGTTTTCAGGAAGTTTATTTGATCCAGTATTTTTTTATGTTGAACTAAACATGAAGTAATGATAAAGCAAAAAGACCAAATGGTCTTCTTCTGAAATCAAACAGAAACAAAACCCAGAAGATAGTGCATTTGTAGCCAAGATGAACATAATGCCTATTGTCACAGGAACATAGAGTGAAACTAGGGATATAGACCCAGGCTTGCACGGTCTTTACTATGTCTTTCCTACTAAATCTCATTTTAGTCAATGTCTTCATCATCAAGCCCTTCGACACACACAGATTGTTACAGAACATCTGAAAAATCATTAATTATATTTCCACAGCTTAGCTCAGAGGAGCTAAATTTTACCCACTAGAACTGACTCTCTTATTCCATTATTCCAACCTGTTTCTATATTTGGGAGCCACTGTAATCCTGTTTCAGCCTACTCTGTGCAGGAACAAGGATCCTGTCCAAAGCTATCTCATAGGTCTCAACCTTTTTTGCTGATACCTTTTGCTACCTATGCCCTTGTGGTCTTGGTGAAGCCTGTGCAACAGCACACATGAGTGTCAAGTCTTCCTGTAGAGGACCATGGATACGTTTCTTCTAATAGTGGGTAAGTTTTCCACGTCCCTTACTGTTACACATTTTGGCATCTCCCAATACTTTATACCTTCTTTTGTTGCAGTAAGAACCTGTAGCCATAGCAGCAGATTATAAACCAGTTGTTTCATGCTCTTGAACAAAAAACCATGATTAAATCTTGTTGTCAGTCCACAGACCTGTTTCTTGGGCATTTCTATAGTCAATATTTCCTCATCCTCTTGTCACATTGACATGAACCATTCCTTGCGCTACCCATGCATGTAAAGAAACTCATATAAAGGTAGGAAGGAAGGGTCATTTTTAACAATCATCCCCCAGCAGTTCAGGGCAGGGCACGGTTGTGCAATTGATGTATGCTTGTTCCAGAAGAGCAAGCAGAATTCTTCATCATGAAAGAAAAATCCATATTTTAATAGAATGACCTGTTTCCTTAGATTGAGAATACTTGGAATAAGAATGAGTGAGTTTTACTCCCCATATTTTACAAAAGTTTCTATTTCTCTCTGAGTGGGACTTGGTCAATTCCAAGTGAAGCTACAATTTAAATCTATTTTTCATGTTCAAAAAAGCACATATCAATAAAATAGTTTCGTTATGAGGTGAACTTATGGGGATTAAATTTTCTTTATTGTTTTCTTGGTGTCTCTTTCTGTGAAATTCTTTATATTATCATAAAGTGAAAGTCTGCAAAGTTCTTCCTGGAGTAAGGTTTTGTACTTTGAGCAGACCGATGTCAGCTCATGCAAATGTTAAGTATGCCCTCCATCATAATGCCACAAATGATGACCAGATTGCTTGCCATCAACAGATGTTATTGAAAAAAACCTTTTCTTCAAGGCTTTATAAAGATGCATATAAAGATACATTTAGTCTTCTACATGGCCAGCTCATCTTTAAAATCACAGACAAGATGCTATTATGGGATCTTTCTAGGTCTGTCTCTGCTGTTTGACATGTCTATATATAGCACAGGGTCCGTTTGCATAAAGTGTTACTTTTTTCATCATTTCCTTCTTGGGATTCACAAACACTTTAAGTCTTCTTTCAAAATGGGTCTGAAATATCCTTAGTAATTTTGTAAGAGCCTTCCAAAACATTTAGATGATGTTATCTCAAAGATGTCTGTACTAATCCTTTATTATGTTCATACCTTGATAAGATTGTTGTTGTTTTTGGGGTTTTTTTAGCAAACCATATCCAGTAGGTCCTTGTGTATTTGAACTTAATGCTGGTTTATTTCTGTTCAGGTCTGTAAGAAGCTACAAAAAAGAGTTTTCCTTTGTGCCAGACATAATTCTGTACCTTTTTTTAAATATACTTCCTTTGATTAGTGAGTGCTAGGATTACTGAAATTGTATAGCATATCTATAATGTTAAATTCGGAACTGTCATAACATTATGCAGTAATAAAAACATTGTTATGATAGGTTCTCTCATAATATTTGTCTACAAGTCCTATGTGGAATTCACTGTACAAAACCAAGAACTATCTCTAGGATGCTGTGTAATTTTTGGTTTGGTACGCTAGGAAGTCTTGTAGTCTACAGCTTCACTTTTTTTTAGCTTGATCTAGCTTGATTTATTTTGATAGACTATTTTCTATGCATTTGGCTTCTTTCACTTCAAATAGAATCTCAGCAAGAATGAGTTAGATATTTTCTTCTTGATCATTTGACAATATTCCGCTATTACATTTGTACTGGTGCCGTTAAAGCTGCTAATGTCTTGTCACCTGTTTTTTTAATGTGTGCCTGCCATATATACTTTTTTCCCTCGTTCTTTTATTAAAACATTTCATTGGTGGTCTCTTTCCAAAAGGTATATGTAGAAATTCACTTCTGCTATGGGTTGTATGGAAAGGGCAGAGAACCAGAAGATTTCTCATCTAAATCTGACAGGCCAGTTTTTATCTTTCTAATCTGCAATTTGAGGTATGGGGGTTTTCAATAGATATTCAGCACTGAATGGTGACAGGACAGAATAATGCTATTTTAGTGTACTACAGAACCTGGGTAGGTCCCAGCCCTGTTATTTGTCTTTGAACTATGATTGCTAAAGCCTTGAAATAGATTTTTCTCTCAAGGTATCACTCAGGTGTTTGGAGGAGAAAGTATAGCAAATATTTTCTCTGCCAGAATACTGATGTAGCATGAAAAAGTCTTCTCCTAGTCATAGTCTAAATTCATGGAAGCTGGTCTTTAGCATGATGAACTTGTAGGATCACTCTTTCCCTTCTTAACAGCAAGCTCAGCTAAAATGAAAGTGTTCTTTTTTCTGTTTAGCTTAACAGAGACAAGAAATGTTTTGAGGGCACATTTGCTGTCTCAGGTTTGATTTCATGTCTTAACCCTACTTGCATTTCACACCTAAGCAAAATACAGAGGAGGAAATCTGTTTCTTTCTCAGGTTTCACGCTTAATCCTGCAATTATTTCAACAGCAGACAGCCTCATCAGCAAAACTGTGTAAGTTGTGTGTATTAGAAAAAAAACACCAAACTTATTTTTTTATAACTTATTAATAATTCAGTTTGTTTTCAGCGCATCATACTGGCAAAGGAAAATTCACAGGCAAAAAAAAAGGGAAATTTGACAAATTAGGTGCTCTTATTCTATACTGCTTCTCCCCTTTCCAGATCATTGCTATTAATGAGCTCCACCAAAAGCTTGTGAAATTTGAAGTAAAAGTAATTTTCTAGGCATTTTAATTACTTGTAACTGAACACTATTTATATCCTTGATTGCTATAACCCTTTAAGTGACTTCAGTACCTCCTAAAAAATTAATGGAAATGGAATCAGACAATTTTTCATGGTAAGACTTATAATTTTCAAAAGGCCAACTGAAAAAGGATTAGGTTGGATTTTAGTTTACCTTGGAGAATACATCATATTATTTAAAAATGATACTATAACTTTAAGAAGACATTGTTTCTGTTCCAACCCAACATGGAATTTCTAATTTGATATACATGTAGGTTCAGATATGTGAGTTTCCCTCAGCTTTCTCCCACTAAATCATAACAGTCAGGTAGCTAAAGGCTGGGGATATACACTAACTTGTCCCCAAAAGAAGTACAATCATTTCCACAACTAAGGACTAAAGTGGACAGGAGTTGCTTGAAAGTCTTTGCTTCCATGAGTAAGATTTTTTTTTAATTATTATTATTATTATTATTTCTCTTTAAATTTTCTTTTTTAGGTGTGAAATGATGCACTTAAAAAACAACTACTTTCCTTTGTGGCAGTCTCAGTATTTTAATACATTTTTCTTTTAGTCAGCTCTGTTTCTTGTTTACCTAGTCTCCACACTGTAAGTGTGCACTGACTTGATGTTATCCAAATACTTTTATTCCAAGCACAGTTATTCATACACATTGTTAAAACCTCGTAAAAACTATATATCCAATTGACTGCTGTGGTAATTTGTAGTAGATATCTATTCCACCTAGCCTACTGTTTGAAGTTAAATGTCAAATTCTAATCCTCCTGTGCTTTGTTTCATTCTGCGCCTAATGCTTCACACAATCATGAAAAAGAGGAACAGAATGTAATGTGTTTGAAATGTGGAATTAACTTTCAGACATTGAAATAAAGAGGGAAGTATATAATATCTTCTAGTTCTACAACTGTAAGGCTTCTTGACTCAATGAAATCTATGTCTATTTATTGTTTCATGTGAAGAACACAGTATTTTACTGAAAATAGCAAGTGTAAAACAAAGAGTAGACAAACAAATAGACGCTAGATTACAGGAAAACCTTCACTTGGCAAAATCTGAAGCCATTTCAAGCTGTGATTCATTTCTCACCTGTATGATAAATCAATATCTTAAATTTTAAAGAGACACTTGAAAATACTTCTTTTTGATGATTTCTTAAAGTAAATTTTATCCCTTGATTTGATACTGTCACAGTCTTTGTTAAATTGTAGCATAATTTTTGTTGGGGGACACCTCATCTAGTCCAACAACCTACTCAAAGCAAGTCTGATTCAAAGCAGTGAGCAGTCCAAAAGGTTTGTCAGCTACTTTCCAAGTCAGCCATGCAACCCATACTTCCAGTCTTGTCTGCGAGGGTGCCATAGGTTGTGTCAAAGACCTTGCTGAAGAGGAAGGGCACTTAAACTACCTCTTCCCCCACCCACTAAGTTATTCATCCCATCACAGAAAGCTCACTGGGCTGGTTACAGTTTGCCTCACTAAATGTGCTGACTGCTCCTTCATGAGTCTGGACACAGGTCCTAGGTCGATTTGCTTGTAGTTGTTCAGTTTGTTGTTTTGTCCACCTTCAATACCAAAGTTGGTCCTGATCACAGAAGCAGGCCTTACATACATGTTAATCAGCAACAGATTCACTGTCCTGCTCCAAGCTGCACAGATCATACACATACAGTTCCTAAACAACTTGAGACATGATTTGCTTTTTCTCATACTCGTTTTTTTTCCCCTCCTCAACCTCTTCCGTGTTCTGCCCCTTTATCACATTATTTAATCTTAAAATATTCTACTGCTGTCTTCTCCTAGCCTATTTTCCCAGTTATTTTAACTTCACAAATCTATTTGGTATTTATAAGAGCTTGTCCCAGAAATGTCTCTCTTATTCATGGCTTCTGTCAAGTCACACTGCCCTTATTTTTTTAAATGTGTAGTGTTTTGCCAGACTCAAGCTGCTACTTTTTGGTGATGTCAGAGGCTGGGATTAATCATCTGCATTCCAACCTTAAAGTTTCCAATTGAGTGAGATAATACTGATTATGCCCATAATTCCCCAGAGCCTATTTCTTGTATTTGAAGATGAGTGTGACATTTGCCTTTTTCCAGTCATCAGGGAGCTCTCCTGATTTCTCCCCCCATTCAAAGGTGATAGAGAGCAGCCTCACAATAGTATTAACCAGCTCTTTTACTGTCTCTGGATGCATTTTGTCAAATCTCATATTTATTTGTAACACTAAGAATTTATATTTCATTATATCATTATGAAAGCTTAACATTCAAAGAAAAGCAAACACTACCATTATGAAAGCTTAACATTCAAAGAAAAGCAAACACCACTTTAATTCCTATCAAAATCATTAAATTTCTTGGCAGTTTGGCAGTTTCTTTTCCACAATAAAAAGATTGCTGCTTTTTTTTTTTTTTTTTTTTTTTTTTTTACTCAAGATCAGTAACAGGATTGTGAATTTAGTTCTGAAGTTCTGATTTCAAAAGGTTCTTGTTTTGTAAATGCAGGTTATAGTTACTCCAGCAGCTGATCTGGATGGTATCCATAAAGGTGGCAGTTCTCCTGCAAATGATGGCAGAACATTTATGGAAGAAATAATGCAGCAGTGCTCTGAAAATCTGTGCAAAGTTATAGGCTGGTATTTTGAAACCTTATGAAATTGGGCTATAGGTAATAGGTAGGATGTCAATTTTCTGCACTAGTAAAACATTTGGGCTAGCATAAATTAAACAACATCATGTAGCAACAAGAATCATTGGTTAGAGAACTAGATAGATTTGGAAAGAAATATTTATGTAAGCTGAAATATTTATTTCTAATTGGAAGTCCTTCATCTTATAAGGCCAAATTACTATATTGATTTGAATAATTAAAATGGTACTTTAAGCAGGAAGTTTTAGACATTCAGAACTATAGGAAAAGGTTTATTGGCTTCTTTTTCTGTTTGGGCTTTTTGATTATTCCCGGGAGTTTTGTTTTGTTTAGTTTTTCCTAATATACTTCAATTCATGTGACAAATAAGACAAATTTACATTGCAGATTTACAGAGTCACTCCTAATTGATATAGCTGGAGTGAAAATTGCTATTTGCTTTTGTCCAACTTTGAAAATCAAGTTTGCTGCTGAATAATCTTGCTGCAGTCCTAGCAATTCCAATTTCCAAAGTTTGAAAAGTTCTAGTTATTCCTTGACTTTCAGGAATTATGTTTGATAACTGTGTAAATAAGACCAGATCCATGTCTTTGGCAAATTCTTAAAGTTATAGAGCTCATAAAATTGTGTTGGATCACTTCAGGGTTTTTTATTTGGGGGAAAAAAAGCCACTATTTTTACTTTATCTCAAACTTAAAGGCGACATTATTTTACGAATTATTATTTTTTAAATTCTATTAGCAAAATCTAAAAAGTGTAACTTAATGTAGTTTTCCTATCTAATCCATGTACATGTATGAATACCTCAAAGTGAACAGTGATGAGGCTTCAGCCATTCTGACCTTAGTTAAAAGTAAATTCTAATAATGTTTTCAAGAGTGAGAAAACTGAGTTTATGGAAACAGTTTCATGCTAACCCTCTTGTGAAACACAAGCTAGTTTTGTGGCTAAGAAGGTGATTGTTGTTCTAGGGATTTTTTCTTTCTAGGGTTTATTTTGTTTCTTACCCAGACTTTGTTGAAAACATTTAGAGAAAATTTAAATGTAAATTATCAAATTACAAGATAAAATCAACACTCATACTACCATTGCAGCATCTGGGAAAGCAGTTGTGAATTTTTACAGCCTGACTTTAGAGGTCTTTATTTTCTGTTAATTGGTGCTTATGGCTGCTTTATTTGTTTCCTCATCTTAAACTTTGGGTTTGATGTATTTAAATCCACAGGCAAACAAGAAAGAAAAGGCAAAACAACCCTGAATATTTTTAGATGTGAGTAATAAAAGTGGTTATGTTGGGATTTTTTTGGTCTAGTGTGGACAATGAGGTACCAGTTTCAATCTAATCTGATTTAACTCCTAGTCAAAATCTTTGTGTATAACAAAAAGAAAAAGAACATTAGAAAAAAAGAAAGACACTACAGTCAGCCATATTTTGACCCTTTCAATAAAATTCCTCTATTTCTAGTTTTTATTTACCTCTCCCAGAAAAATCTACTTTCTCCTTTTTCTTAAAGCAAGTGCCTGTTTAACCAATTGTTCTTGCTGCCTTGCTGCTTGCCTTGTTCCTCAGAGCTGCTCCCTTCAGGGTCTAATGGGAAGCTTTAGTAATTCTGTGCACTTTCAGTTCCCAGTGAGAGAGCAGCATCCTGGTAAGGATGGAGATGTGGAACTGCATGATCACACCAGGTCTAGCAAAAGCTCTAATACAGAAATCCTTGGCATGTTTTGGCAAGGGACCAAAAAGATTGGGATCTGATTTTTGACTTCCTTTCTTGAAGCATGACAAACCCCCTATTAAATCCAATTTTCTTGGCGTAACATTGTCACAAGTACTATAATTTTACAAAAACAAAAATGTGATTTGATTGATTGTGTTCAAACAGCATGACTAAAGTGCATAAACTGCTGGACAGAAATGTTTCATAAAAAGCTGAACCACAGATGTTTATCTCAACATTGTGATGCCTTGAGAAGGCTGACCTAGAACAGAGGCTAAGCAGAGTTAAAGAATAAAGTAGGTATTTATCAAAAGGCTTTAATGGATACCCCTTGGGCAGTACAAGAGCTTGGCCAGGGCTACACCCAAGATGAACCCAAAATGGTCACAAAATGGACAGCCAGTCATGACGTCTCATACTTTTATAAGTTTTGGTCCATTTGCATATTGGAGTTAATTGTCCAATTACAGCTTCAGTTTATGAAGTCCCATCCTTGTAGCTTTCTCTCTTCAGTCCACCATTGTTTATGCTCTCAGGCCTGAAATTTGGATCATTTGTCTTTGATCCCATGCTATAGAAGGAATTGTTTTGGCTGCCTACTCTGTGAAGAGAACTTACTCTCCCTTAATATGAAGCTCAGAACTTCACACTAAAGCAGCACAGAAACTGAAAAATAAAAAAGCTAAAACTTAAGGCATCAGATGATTCATATTTAGCTAACTGGAACATGGCACAGAACAGGAAGGTGAAACATTAGAATTTCATGTCTTTTCTCTCTGAAATTGTGTGCTGCCTCAATTGCAGTGCCTGGAAGGGAAACAATTTCAGGGTCTGGCCTGCTGTCCCAGGCACTCACACATTCAACTCCAGTCTCAGGAACATGACATTAATCCTGCGAGGGTTAAGCATTCTCTCTGTCCTGCTCCATGTCCTCCATAAATTCTGTGAAAGGGCAATCCAGGGATAGTAATTCACAGGAAATGTAATCTTTTATTTTTAGTGGTTATGTAAAATTACCGGTAGACTTCAAAACCATCTGTTTTAAATTCTGATGGTATGCAGTATATCTATAGTGAGATACTTTGACAGTGAACTGTATCATCACTGTACACCATATATTTGTTCCGATAAAAGTTCATTAGTATTCACAGAGATCCTCTGGCTCTGTGATACTACCACAAAATGTCAAATTGTTCTTAGAATTTATAAGACAGTATAAAATTCATGAGCTGAGACAATGAAAATCCCAAAGAATTGATGGCTACCATATATTGTACTCATTTTGGCATATGATTTTTTATGTCTACAGAAATGAAGGCTAGTCACCTAACCTTTCATCAAGTCAGCATTTTCTGAAATACAAAGACATGAAAAGTGCTTACTAATGATTGCTTGGCACACATCCTAATATATCCAGAATGAGAACAGAAAGAAAAAAACTACAGCAAGTTCTATAGTATGACATCCCAGTTCCACTTTATCCTTCAATAAAGTTTCCTTCAATCTATATGCCATTATGCTCTTGAATCTTCATAAGAAGAGAATGTCCTAGTGTTCCTCCATAACCTAGAAATTTAACTTGTTTGTTTTTTTTTTAATAAAGTAGATATGTTAATGAGAAATGGTAACAAATCTGTGTAAAAAGACAGAAAATAGATATTACACTGGGGCGTCTTGTGCCTAATTTGGACCCAAATCAAATATCTATCCATTTAAAAATGTAATTTTTGGACTTAAAAACCTGTTGCAAAAGAAATCTGATACTGATAGATAAAGATAGTACTGATAGATAAAGAAGAACTGATTATGTAACAAATATGCTCTTGTTTCCTTAGGTAAAAATGGTCACAAGCTGCTCTTGCTTAATATGCACATTGCTTATAATGCCCAATTGGATAAACCTTGAAAGTAGATGTGAGCAAGGTCTATTTGGATAAAGTTGAGGTAGACAAGTAGAAATATGATCAGGAAAGATTAAATATTCTTGTTGTTGTAAAAAAAAAAAAAAATCATGAAAAGAATATGGTGTGCTTAAAAACACACCTTAAAAGTCATGATCAAAAAAAGATGAAAGTAAGTATAAAGACCAAAGATATTTTTTAAAACTTTCAATGCATTTCTAGGAAGAAACATGGAATGTTTTTTGGTTTTGTCTCAATATAGATAAATCTGTACAGATTTTTTTGTCCTGTATTTGGAAGCTGACAGATACATCTAGATCATAGAATGATGATGAGATGATATCCATTCCAGAAATTATTACAGGGCTACAAAATAAATGATCTTTAAGTACTTAAAATTAATTTTAATCCCAGAATTTCTGAAGAACTAGCAGGGCTTTTCTCCACAGAGGTTCTCAGCTGATAATTTTTTGAGAGTTACCCTCATTAGGTCTTGAACTAGAGTAAGAGTTTGAGACGGGTAGAATTTTTACAGGGAGAAATTGTTTAGTTTGTATAGTTCAAATCAAACCAATATTGAAGTGGTTTATTGATTTATTACCATAAAATTAATTTGAACCCATGACCCATATCTATAACAAGAGATCTTGCTCAATTCTAGATACTTGCAAATTTTTATAAAATTATTCTAAAATGTTTAAATCCCTCTCTAGTATTAATCTCAGCACATCCCTGCTGTGGGAGATGCATGCCCAGGTTCCCCCACCTCCATTCTCAAAGGGCAGGTGATGGAGACCCCCTGAGGCAGAGTTTCCAGGATGTCCCCATGCTGGCATTGCACAAACTGGATGCAGCAGCTGGGCAGAACCCCTAGGCTATATAGTAATATCTAGAAGTATCTCCACCCTGCTGCCCTCCTCCCCTCCTCTCCTGCTCACCACAAATCTATGTATCATCTGCATTTCTGTTTAGCTGACTTTTTTTTTTCAAGTGTCTTCTGGTAATTACTCTTTAATTTGGTATATGGTTGTTTTCCTCTTTACCCACATCAGATTTTGGCAAATACCATCTCAGGTAGTTCAGATATCCCACTCAACCACATTTTACACTCACTCCTGTCTTGTTGGCTGCTGTTATCCTGGCCTGTTTGCCACGGTTGGACACTGTGAACACACTAGGAAAAAAAAAAGAAAAAGGACATAATATAAATAATTTTAAATGGCAAAATGGCCAAGCTGTGTGACAAGAATCCTGTTGTAATTATCTTAAATGGTAGGAAAAAATAATGAAATTGCTGGTGCAGGACTTGAATAATCAAGAATTAACATGGGGATAACCTTACTAATGTCAGCATGACTTTACAGAAAATAGAGTTTGAGAAATTAAACATGTATTGTCCTTTATAATGTAACACCATATAATAAGGCTGAACTGACGGAACATAGTTCTGCAAGGCACTTGATTCATTCCAAGTGGAAATTAGATTAAGAAACTATCGTATGACATAGTTATGGTACATGCCAAATGGATTAAAAACTATTCTCAGAAGACTGGTAAATGGGAAGCAATCATGCAGCAGGTGTGTGACTTTTGTGCTGTCCCTGGTAGAATAAGTTTTTTAATCATACTTTTACCCAACTGGAAAGAGCAAAAACCACTGATAGATTCTGAGGATAGCACAAAGCTGCCTTAACTCACGAATGCAGAATAAAACAAGACATTGATATCGAAATAGAAAACAAATACCAAAGTAAGAGTCAAAATGTGACTCCTCTAGCTATAAAATCTAACACATTGATAATCAGCTCTTCAGCATGGGAGAAAAAGGTGTAACAAAATCTGAAGGCTGGAAACTTAAGTGAGAAAAAGCAAACCTCAAAATAGAGAATAATTTCTACAGTGAGGCCATTAGGAACAGTGTACCAAAAGTTTCAGTCAAAATTTCTAAAGTAAAACTAGGATATTATTATAAAGGACACGTTCTAGCTCTGTCCAGACTTAATTCAAGAAAATGTGTGGTCTGTTATAACAAACCAGGCTGGATTTTTTTTCTGGACCAGCTGCAGAAAATTCCAAAGACAGAGATTTGCAGACTCTTGAAGAAATACAAAAAAGCAAGAAAAAGATAAAGCCTTTTAATTTTATTAAGGTCCCTAAAGATTTATGTCTGATATTAGTAATAACTCTATAGAAATTACACAAATGATCTGGTTTTGTCAGCACCTTTGGAAATTAGATAAGCAATACCCACCTAATGAAGAGCATGGCTTAATTTAGCCAACAAACAAGCAGGGTTTTTTCAATGACATTTCCAATTAAATAAAGGAGAGAAAGAATGAGACTTAAAACCATTCTAAACCACAGAATGTTTTAGATATATTTCTTACAAGGTCTTCTTTACATTTATCTAGATATTAATGAAACTGGTAATAATCTGTAACGGTAAAATGAACCTTTGAATCAGTATTATTTTCTCTTTTTGTGCTACAGAAGCAAAAGATCCCTATAAGGTCCATAACTTCTTTTTTTTTTTTTTAATCAAAATCTACTTTTTCATTCCAGACAAACAGAGATGCATTTGCACCCACCTTTCTGACCATCAGAGGCATAATGTTATTTGTCCTTAAGAAAAAAAAGACAGACAACATAATAATGCTATTAGCTTAATACCATCCTAATGTCTAAAGTGGTTTTATTTCTTAGAATGAAATTAACACTGGTGCAAAGGGCTACAATCAAATTTGTTTGGAGAAAGTGCACTGTTCTTGCTGGAATCACTGCTTCTTGAAACTTCGATTAGTGATCTCATTCATCTTCTGTAGCAGTTATGGTCTACTTTATATGCCAAATGACGATCACACATCCACCTAATTTTTGAATGTTTTCTCTTCAGATAAATGTTGCAAAATTTAGCAGAGAATATGTTAACAGTTCTTAAATTCCTTCTTGAAATGATTAATCACTGATGGTTCTTTATTTTGTGTCTGGGCTGACAGCAGTTCAGAAAAGATTAAGATTTTACTGCACTCATATTTCAGATCCTTATTTCAGTAGTTGCAGCCAGGATTCTTTCTCTTATATCAGGGTGTAGCAATTACCATCCTCTCACATTACCCTGAAATGCTGTTTCCCTCATGGACATTCTGCAGTTTCTCTTCCTAAGTAGCTCATCTTTCCAGATATGAGCTCAGCCACACAGAGGTCTTCAAATAATTTGAAATGTTTCATTGCTGTACTTTTTACAGTTACTTATGTAGCCTAATACATGTTTATAAAACCATATATGGAAAATGGGGTGCTTTTGTATGCATCTAAATAAAGTGTATTTTTAATATGAAATTTTAGAAACAGTATAACATTTGAAAATATATAATTTTTACCTTCTTCACCCAATTCTAGTCAGGCTGTAGCTGCAGAGGGAATTTGTTTTATAATGCAGGCACATCTCTAGCAATATCTTATGGCACAAAAATCCCAGTGGATTTTTAATTTGCATAACATTACACATATTTGCATAAAATATTGCCCAGTGGTACTAAGAGCGCCATTTTCTCCCTAAGCCCCAATTAATTAATCTGTATCCCTCCAGACTTAAAACAATTTATTATGCATTCTTAGTATAGAAACAGCAATTAATTATATGCTTCCTAGCCCCACATCAATCATTATGTGCCCTCCAGACAGCTTTGCACCTCTCCTAGCCCCACATCTGGCTGGAAACACACCCTCCTCTTTTTCCATAGATGAAGAGGCCTTCTGCAATTTTGCCAGTCAGCAAAGAGCTCTAGGAGCTCTCTGTCCTTCTTGTTGTCTGTCAAGGTCTGAAGTTTTAGGACTGGTAGGGTAAAACCTCAGTAGCCATACTACTGTATAGCTAAGGACTGGAAGAGGAGCGCAACTAATTTTTTTGTCCCCTTTCTTCTTTTCCCCATCCCTTTTTGTGAACTGAATAGAAATGTTTGCCTATTGCTGCAACCACACTTGGAAGCAAGAACTGCAGTCAGCCTGGAATGATCCATCCAGACATTAGTTAAGTGTAGGGAATGGAAATTTTAAAGGGGAATATAAGTAGTAGCTGGAGAAAATGCAGAGTGTAAGTGGTAGCTTGAGAAAAATGGTTGATAAGGAACTATTTTATATCAACCTCCTTACAGAATTGACTTGTATATTTGTTTATCATTTACTTATTATTCATGGTCTGTGTGAAACTACACCCTTTGATCTAGGGATGAAAAGATAAATTAATGTCCCGTGTCTATCTAAGTGTCCATGGATTAGATTACAAATTTTAGCTAATAACCTTATTCAATGGTAGAGGTGAGGAAAGGTGAGGTTTTAAAAGGTTTTTCTTTTTCCTTTACTTTCAGTACAAAGGTAAAGTTCATGGTTGCAGGAAAGGGGTAGGGGGGAATTAAAACACTGCCTTCCTTCCCAAGCCCTCCCTTGGCTAAGTAAGGTCAATACACCCAGGAAGGAGCACTCTGAGCTGACTGAAAAAATGAAACCTTTCTTCTCTCCTTCCTTTTTACTCTAGCTTTTAGAATAACTTTAAATCCTCCTCCGTGGTATCTGTTACTTGCATGGCGTTTCTAGGCTCCATTAGGTGCACTGTACATCATCCTTCAGTTCTGTTCATTAAATTTATAATGTGCATGCCATAAAATAACTACAGATTTTAAGTTTGCAGGGGGCATATACTTTCTTTTCCCCTGCAACCTTCCTTACATGTGAATATTTGCACCCATTTGTGTTTGTTCTGACATAAGAAGTATAGGCCTGCCAAACATCCCATTGTGACTATAAACTCAAGCTTGAATAAAACTAACTTAGCTAAGTTTTTTACTAACTGCTTCCTATCTCTGTTCCTCTATCCTTATGCTCCCAGGGCTGAATCAGCAATTTCAAAGCATTCCTTTGCCCCTCACTGAGAGTTGGGTCCCAAAGAAGCACAGCAGGAACAGGGCAGTATTTGCCCAGGACTTTTACAGACAGGATAGGTCATGAAGTTATTTTTAAAGAACATTTTAAAGAAAATGTATGTTGAAGGATATTGACAACACAAGTTGGTGGGAAAGGGAGAGAACAGACGTTTTTCTGCCTTAGCTGAATGATCTGCCTCCTTTTTATTTCTTTGCTCCTTACACACTGTCATAAAAACGGAGACCTGAAATGTGTATATGTTCAGCTTCATCAATACTGTGCAGTTCAGCAACTTACTTTGCTAAATCTGCAGTCTTCATAGGAAATTGATCGCTTATTTTCTTTTTCAGAATTTTTTTTTTCCTGATTCTGTTTCAGGAGCTGCTACTAGATAGAATTCTTGAAAGCTGTATTAAGATTCCGTTTCCTCTTTACTTCTCTGTCCACTCTAGCATCAGTGATGGTCCTTCCTTTAAGAGGGAAAAATAATTCAAGTCATAACTATCTTTGACTCCTAAAAATACAAACAGGTCTTTTATTTCCCTTAGGTTTCCCTCCAGAAAGCTTATTTCACTTAAGTGTGCTAGATTTCTGTAGATTGCATCTTTCCCCATGAACAATATTTAAACGCTGACTTGTTCAGCATGTGGTTTCTGGATCATATCTAGTCCATGATGCTGAAGTAAATGACTGTTTTCAATAGAATAGGAAACTATATGCATTGTTAGCATTGACAATGATTATTGAATAGCATTGCTAGGTGAAGAGACCTGTTTTTTGTCATATAAGCTGGGAGCAGAGGAGGTCTTGCTGGCTTCTGGAGGCTGTCCTGAAACCAGCGCTTTGTGTGGGAAACAAGTCATGGCTTCCAAGAAAAGCAATAAGATACAATGCAGGGAGCTGCTGGAATTTTACAACTGAAAATTGTTCCTTTCCCTCCTGTGGTGCCATCTTGGAAAAGTTGCAGTGAAGTCAGCAAGAAAGCAGGAAAGAAAGAAAGCAGCATCTCAGACATCCTGGGAGGTGAAGAATATAGGTGAGAAGTGTATGGCTAGAGCAGGGGAGTGAGGTGTGTCTGCTGGGGTGGATGAATATTCATGCTTGGAGAAGAGTGGAGCAAAGAAAACCTGAGCAAATTGGGAACCTGAACACTAAGAAAGAGATGTGAATGCATCTGGAACAAATGTTCACAGATCTCAGACCTTGGTTTCTTTCAGGAATGACAATTGGAATAAAGCGAGGCTATCCTCAAGGAAGCTGTGGGGTTGCATGGATCACTGGAAGGTAGCTGCTAAAGGAATCAGAGGATATTTTTGAAAACATGGCATGGAACAACGAATATTCAATCTGTGATGAAAATGAGGGGGGATATAATTTCGGAATGATGTTCTTTAGAAAAGATAACTAAACAGCTGGCAGGCACTAACTGCATCTCAATAGTGTTGTTATCTGCCCTTCCTTGCTGAGTTTCAGGCAATTGAGAGGCTCCAGGACAGGAGACATAAAGCTGAATGATGATAGGCAACACGTAAAACTTTTAAGTCTAGGAATACTTTGGTCTCGAAGAGATATTAAGGTTTCACGAGGTTCCTGTGGCTCATCCAAACATGTTTCATCATATTAAAACAAAGTTAACTTGTTCCAAAACTGCCTTCACAGCTGGACCTGTCTCTTTTCTTTATTCTTTATAAAAGGTCCAGAAACATTGCTGAATGAGAGTACTACCAAAAATATATGGCAAATGTCTATTGTTACTGCACCCAATATTTCTCTCAAATTGCACTAAATAGTCTTTCTCTTCAGTTCAAGGTTTTATGAAAGACCAGGGAGTGAGTGAAGATTAACTTCTTAGCAATTGGAGAGAAAGTTGATGTGGGCAAAAAGGAAAACTTTTAAAAATTCATTACTTTGAGCTTTCATTCTCTACTGAACACGTGTGCTTCGATGATAGGGACATTTGGCAGATTTGCTTCTATGTTGAACTTCTGCTGCTTTGAGAGTTACTGCTGGTTTTGGACACTAAGGTAGGCAAGAATCCAAAAAGAATTTATGTCCCACTAAGCTTAGAAGGGTCCTCTACCTTGTCACATTAGATTTAAACCTGTCCACAGTGATGCACACCTCTGTGACCTTGCAGGTATGATTATATGCAGCACCTATGAATAAAATCACTATGCAAAAATAAATGTTCTGGCTTGTTCAGAGTTCACAAAGAGCACATCTCAGTGGGGCTGTACTCTCTGTGCACGTTCCTCACAAAGAGAGGAAGACTTGTCCTCTTCAGGGCCTTCTTTAGCACAATTTCCTTCTAAGCAACTGCAGAATATTAAAGTTCACTGGAGCAACAGGATGATTAATTCAAGAAGCATATATATATATTTAGTCAGTGGGTGTTTCAAAGACTGTCTGAGGAAACTAGTTGGAGGGCTGATCCAGTTAGCAGTGACTCTTGTACAGAGCAGAATTAAAATATCACATCTTGGTCAGAGTATTCCATGGAATCACAGGGTCACAAGATTGTTGTGAAATAATTTAGTCCAGCTTCTCTGATCAAGAATGCCTTAAAAATAATTTATTTTTATGAATTTGAAGTTACTTGAAAAAAAAAAGTTAGACAATGCTTCAAATTTTACTAAAGATAGATAAAGAGATAAGTAAATATGTTAAAGCAAGACCATCTATCCTGTCAAATTTGACCAGTTATACAGTGTATTGCCATGATGTTCAGACCAAATGCTCTAATTTACTCATATTTTATTTTGGTTTCTCTTTTTATGATAGATGCTACTTGCTTTACTTGCTAGCTTCACTTCAGATTATTGCCTTAGTGGCATTTGCTCTTGTCAAGGTTGCTGTTGCTATTTTCCCTACCTGCTCAAAGCATTGTCAAGACAGAATTTGACAGCATGAGTGCACAAAGTCCAGTTCATCTGGGAACATTCAGATTTACTCATAAATCCTGCAAGGTGCATTCTGCCTGAAAGGTAAAATTACTGAATCACTTGGGTTTATGGTAGGACCTTCTGTAAAGCACAAGTAAAGGTGGGCTGATACATCCCACAGTCATCAGACTCATTACATATGCTCTCTCCTAGGAATAAATGTGGTGAACTTACAGACACCTGACAGAATAAGTATGGATGTCATGAAATTGTTAATTTGATAATAAGGTTTCAAATTAAATAAATATAAGATTGGACAGATTTGATTTTTTTATTGTATATACTCATTGCTGGATTTTTTTTCTTAATCCTACCGTAAATTTTTATTTATTAATTTTTTTTCATTTATTTGCCCTTGCAACAGGTGAAACGAGTATGGTTTATTGTTGATATTTATAATTTGCATAAAATTAAGTTTATAAATCTACTGCAAAATTTATAATTGCCTCTATTCCTTAATTCAGGAGATGTATTTTAGGAATAGTGTCTGGGATTTATCCCATTATTATCAGCAAACAAGGCTTTCCTTTTCCTGAATCATGAAAAAAACTGTCAGGCATGTTACACACATATTTTTCTGATACTTGAAATTTTTTAGTAGCCCACATAAGAGTGTTGCTTAAAATTTAAAAAGTTTTATCAATTATCTCTCTACAACATTACACTCATGTAGTCACTTCAGCTGTTTTTTTAAAGTTGGCAAATAATGTAGGAAATTAAATAAATTTTCTGGATATTTTGGAGATCTCAGTCACTGCTGCTTGGTAAAGAATAGTTCAAATTTTCTATCAAAATTAATAGATTCCAGGTTTTATTAGAAACATCAACTACAGAAATTAAAGGAAAAGTCTA
Source organism: Taeniopygia guttata (assembly GCF_048771995.1). Classification (NCBI taxonomy): domain Eukaryota; kingdom Metazoa; phylum Chordata; class Aves; order Passeriformes; family Estrildidae; genus Taeniopygia; species Taeniopygia guttata. The sequence continues at coordinate 124,758,293 of NC_133026.1, forward strand.
TAACAGAATTTGACTGGTGAATAATTTCAACTAAAAGAACCCCATAAAATATGCTACTTGTTCTAGAAAATTAATTTTCTCTTTCAAAGTACACCTAGAGCTGATGCTTGATAATGTTTTTTTTTTCTACATGTGTACATGTTTAGTGCATGTGTTTTCTTTAAATAAGTTGTTGGGGTTTTTTTTTTAATAGAAGGCATCTCTGGGTTTCAAAACTCATTTACATGAGGATCAATATTCCTTTTATACCCACAGAATGTGTTTTAGATTTAACAAGTCATTCTCATCAGCAAAATCACATTTGATTTCAGGGAGTTCAAGAATAAAGCTTATCACACCAAATACTCTCAGGTATGGCATCACTTTACCATACAAAGGAAAAAATGAGAAATGGTTGAAATCACACAGGAGCTGTAAAGCCTTTTGCATATCTTCATGGCTTTTCTTCTTTGGAATAGCTGTATGACCTAGCTCTTTATGGCAGCAGTAAGGACAACCACACACAAACCCCTGTACATCTTGAAACTTCCCCAAGCCATGTCTGGAGCTTGGAGCTCAGCCTCTGTGCACAGCCTTGTCCCTGAGCTAAACCAAATTATACCACTATTGGGTGGAGGTAATCTTGCAGAATGCTTTTGCAGTTAGAGAAATTCAACTTTTGAGAGGTATTTTGGTGTAATTAGACAAAAATAAGTGTAACTAGATCATCCATAAGAGTTAAAATGAATATTTGCCAAAGTAATTCTGGGTAAAATATCTTAATGCACCTGTACTGCCAACTGTTTAATTTGACTGCATTTGATTCAGATCTTTACTTAGATAGAGCAGATTTAGACTTTTTTTTCCTTCTTTATGACCTTTATATGTCATTTGTTGTGAAAATTGACTACTGAGCAACATATTTTTTCTGTACTAAGAGCTATAACTCCACAAGGCTCATATTTAAAGATGTTAAAGATCTATATGCTGGGAAGCAGGAAGAAGGGTTGCCAATCAAGCTACATACTGGCTGTTTTCAGTATAGCAGTTGATATGGAAATTGCCAAATATTATAGTAGACAGATTGCTTGCATATTTGTGGAGTAGAACAGTTTTATAAATAAAACTTTTTTTATCTAGATATTTAAACATGGGTTTAAAGCTTAAGAAAATCATGGGGTTTTTTAAATATTATTCCATGTTTACAGAGAAGAGTTTTTTTTACCTGTACAAGAAACACACTTGAAAAAAATATAGGCTCAGTGTGCTTTATACCAAAATCTGTAGTTCAAATATCCTGTTGTTTTTAGGTTGTACCTCCACACAGTCATTAACCCAAAAGACACTGCAGAAAGTTTCCTCTGACAAGTTACTATAAAAAATATTTGGAGGGGTTTCTTTCGGGCTTTGGGTTTGGGATTTTTTGTTTGTTCGTTTGTTTGTTTTTAATTGTAAACCACTCACTTAAGATGAGATTTTTCTGCAGAATTGTAAGATAAGAACTGCAATGAAACCTTCCTCATAATGGTCATCCTGGAACTAGACAGGATCTCTTCTAGCACCCCCCTTTCCCCATTTTCTCTAAAATAGGAAAGACACATTTTTGGAAAAAGATATTCACACTACAAAACACCAGAGTCTGCTATTTACAGCACTGACCTGGATTAAGTCCTGGATCAGGCTGATACAGGAGAGATCTAAATCTGGCTTTCTCAGTTTTTAAGTGAATGCCCTAATTACAAGGCTGTAAGATTTTCTACAGTCAGAATTGCTCCTCTTTATGGAGTGAAAATGAGTGATGGATTGCCATTATGGATTTTGAAATGCAAACTTTTTTTTTTTTCCCAATATTGAAAAGTAATGACATTTTTCAGTCAATAGGAAAAAAAACCCAAAATGAAATAAAATAATAACAGGAAAATACACAACTTCTAATATGAAAGAAAGGTAAAAAAAAAAATACCTTGATACCTTCTTTATCATAAAATTCATTGGAAGGTTTTAAGTTCTTTTTGTATCATTCATTGGAAGGTTTTAAGTTCTTTTTGGTTTGGTATTACAGTTCAGCATTTGAATCAAAGACCATTAAAATATTATCCTGTTTTGAACTTCCATTTCTTGTAATAGATTGCCATCAACTTGAAGAGGTAAAGTATCAAAAATAGAAATAGTCAGCTGAAAAAAGGAAGAAAAGAATGCAAAAAAACTTCACATTTATCCTGGGAGAGGACAGGGAAAAAAAAAAAAAAAAAAAGAGAGCCTGGACAGATTCTTGAAGACTCATGCTCTGTTTATTTAGCTTTCTAAAGCTGAGATTATAAAGGCTTGGGGCAGAAATATTTTGCTACTTAGAACTTAGTATTTGTATACAGTATTTATAATACTCACCATGTATTTGACTTTGGTGAGTCCATCTTCTTACCTGCCTTTCTAGTCAGGTACTACATGTATCTCTTTGCATAGGAACAATCTTTATACCTGTTTCATCTTTTATTAATATTTTTATTCTGATTTCTAGCTTTGGGAATCAGGAGTGGGGGGGGCTGGGTGAGGGTGGATTGGTTGATTGGTTTGTTTGGTTTTGATTTGGTTTGGGGTATTTTAATGAAAAAAAGGAAGCTATCAGACATTGAGTTTGATGCTTAGGGCTTGCAAGGGTAGTTGCTCTGTCTCCTTTCCCCACCCTAGTTTTTAACCCTACACATTGCCTTTGTTATTAACCTTCTAAAAATTCATTAGCACATAGTCTGTACTATTGGTATAGAACTATACAAAATTGCAGCTCAAAGGAAATTACTAATTATAAGTGAGATTTCCTTAGTTTTTAGTTCAAGAGTTCTTTTGAACGGGGAGAAATTTGGTTTTATGAGGATCTGAACTGAGTTTACTACTCAGGGTAAAATCAGCTCAAGACTTTCAGTATTCCTTGGACGGGTAAGGATGGACAGTATTTCTTTCTGTCATTCATGTATAGACATGTATGAGTCAAACCATTTTACATTTTTTACATTTTTTACATTTTTTACATTTTTTACATTTTTTACATTTTTTACATTTTTTACATTTTTTATTAAGAGTAAGTACAGGCTTAAGAGAAGACAAAGTTCTCTTGTGGCACTGATATATATAATTTTAACCAGGAAATTAGGCGATATGGGTCTTATTGATTCTTTCATCCTGGCCTCTTATTCATTTCACCAGTGAATATGTTACCTGCCATGTTTTCTTTGTTGTCAGATGCAGAGTCTGACAGCACTTAAAAAAAAGAGCAAAACAAAACAAAAACCAAACCAAAGAGGAAACTATATTTTTTTCCTTGTCATTAAATTAATTGTGCTAAAATTCCTTTTCAAATTTTTGCTATGTGCTTCTTAAAATTTATGTTTCAATATGACGATAACCAATTTATACAGATATACAATGCAGAAGTAGCATATGCAATTTCTTTATGCTTATATATTACTTTTACAATTCTATTACTTGAAATACCATTACTTAGATTGTAAACCTGGGTGACCAGAGGTAAGACTCATGAAATATAAATTTATGGCAGAAAATAAGAAAAATCACCCAGCCAGACCCTAGTAGTATATAGGCTATTTAGGGCATGTTTCAAGTGGTGTTCGCAATTTATTTTTATTAAGTATTAAATGTCAGGTAGATAAAAAAATGAATCAAGATAGGTCTTCAACAGCCCCATAGTTTAATCAAAAGCTTCATATTTACCTTCATCTTAACTGAAATACTTTTAAATAAATTATTTCTACATCTTCAATTGTATGGTTTTCCCAAATTCCTCCAGCACCCCAGAACAGGAAAATTGTATGGTGAAAAATAGATGCTAATGGTGCATGGGGTGAGCATTAAGGAATAGTTTCCTTAAATGTATTTATGTTTGCTTGAATATTGACTTGCCTTTGCTAAAGTGTTTCCATGGCTGTTGCTGTTAGAGTTTGATTAATATTCCCTAGTATATGTGCTTTTGCTTACAAGGCATTTTAAACTAAGAATTTTGCTGATCTCTTTATATTTATGCAAAATATATTGCAACAAAGTAAAAAAAATAGATATTGGAAATTAGGTAACATTTTAAGATAATTGACTTTAATTGCAAAATTACTGAACAACACTTACAAATTTAGTTATGTATCACATATAACTGTAAAGTGAATTAATTTAACATTATTAATGACAGTGAAAACCACATTAATTAATGACTGACCATCTACTTTAGAATGTTTCTAAACTAAGGCAATATCATGCTTATTGACTTATCCTGAATTGCACTTTAAGTTCTAAAGAAGGGTAAGGTCATTAACAAATGACTGAAAGCCAAATTAATTAGATATTAAGTGTCTGGCCAATGAGCAGCAAGTCAATTTATTGGAAAAGGTCAATTTAAAAACTCAGTTACTGCTTTCAGACCTCATCAACAGCTTATACATCATAGGTGTGCTGCTAAGCTGTTGTATTAAATAGTTTACATGCAGGATATCCCTTTATTAGAGTTAGATGAATGCTTTCCTTTCCTGATGAGAAGATTTGCTGTTCAGCTCATTTCACTGCTCCTGATGTGGCCAGGAAACTTCTTTATTCTATCATCACTGAGTCTGCTTGATGATCTTGTAACAGCACTGAGCTGTCTGCACAGAGATGTGTAACAGGAGCTACAGAACAGTGTGAACTAGCACTGAGAAGTGCTAACTCTGAGAAAGTACAGCAAAAGACACTAGGTCAAGCTTAGAATACTGATAGAAGGCGCTTCTACACAAGTTGATTTGTCCTGTGTTTTGGTCAAGGGTTTAAGAGCAAGCAAAGCTGCATCTTTGCCTTATCCAACTCTTCTAGTTAACTGAAATTCCTCACAAAACACACTAAACACTGATTAGGGCAAAATTTCCTGAATTCGAAGAAAAAAAAGAATAAACTAATCAGCATACTTTGAACTATTTTTCACAGTGGCAGATTTTCTGTGCTGTTCCAGGCAGTAGCTCCAGTCTATAATTAGTTACTTCCTTGCAGCTGCAGCAATGGATGTATGTGCTGTTTGTGCACACAGATGTAGGGAGATGGCTCAGACAGTACCAGGCTTTTCCTTCCAGCACTGGGTTCTCCAGCAGGAGGAAGGGTCATGCTTATCATGTAGGTAAATAACAGAGAGAGCTGTCTTCCATGATAGATACAGACTTGGACATCTGCTCCTTCGCATTAATCAGTCATGGGGGCTGATAGGGAAGTTTGTGACAGGCCAATGCAAGTTGATGATTGAGGGAGGTGAAAGTGAGTTCTACAGCCTGAGATATGCTGGCTGTTTCAGAGGGAGAGAGAGCAAGATGCACCAAAATATTTGATAGATTAGGGGAAATAAAATACAGGAATATGTTCAAATATTAACAGTTTCAAGGCTTTTCAGCCACTTCTAATAGCTCTGTTTGGATACAAGTCTGAAGGGAAACACTAGTGCTGTCTAGGGTACAGAGTCTTGACTCTTCCCACCAGTTTATAATGTGTATTTCCTCAGTCATATCCATCTCATTTCCTTACTTGCTGAAGTTTCTCAGAATTATTTTCTTAATAGTGCATTGTGGCATATGAATATGGTATAATTTGAAGGGGAGTATGTTAAAGTATCAGTTCCTAGGAGCCCTCAGACTGCAAAGAAATTATGGCTGTGCATTTCTGTCCTTTTGGGGAATTGTTCATAGGCTTATTTGAACATACAAAAGGTTATATATGTTTATGTTATCTTCGGGTGGAATCTTTTCACCTGAAGGGGTTTCTAGAGAAAGGATACTATTAATTTTTCTCCAGTTCTGCAAAAAGTATAATAAAAGGATGACTCCATGAGAAGTGTTTTGTAATTTACTGCTCTTTATTCACTGTTAGATGTAGGAGTGGTGGTATTTGATTTGAAGTTTTCTAGTTTATCTCAATCATAGCATACATTAGGGTTTTGTGATAGACTGGTTTCTAATGTCATCCCAATGAAGTCTACTAAATTTAATGTCCTGACCAATTCGTGAGGGTTCTCCTATTTATGGCCACATTCCCAACAGGGGTAGGTGGAATGTTGTTTTTTAACTTGGTTGATGCCAGGACACAGTTTTAAATGCTGTTATTCTTTAAGAAAGTGCATAAAAGGAAATTATGTTTGACTAAAAAGCATGAGACAGACAAATACTTAGGGTCCCCGTTGTCTGTTTGCTCAACCCTGTTGTGAGCAAAAATCCCTCCACATCTTGAAACTTATTGTTACTATAACTGAAGAGAAATCTCAACAGTCTAACATCATAGTATTGTAGTATCATAATAGCATTTGTTTGTTTTCATTGTAGACCATTTTTGATAAAACATTTTCACACCTTTGTTATTTCTTTGTTGGGTTGCAACTCCATGTTACATACAAATGTACCACATGGCTACCTTTAAAATATGTTAAACACCATTTCTTTGCTCTCTTTGTTCCTCCTAAAATCAGACTTGTGCAGCTCCAGGTGTACATTTCTTTATCTGGCCATTGCTGAGGTTGTGCCCCATCTCTGATAAGCCTATGCCTACAGTCTTATGCATATTCTGCATAGCTTTCTAAGCCACCACTCAAAGAGGCTCCTATCTCAAAGTCCCTCCTATCTTAAGCAGTCTACATTCACCAGTATTCACCATTTCATTAGTCCTAGGCATCTTGTTCTACACACAGTAATTATTTCATTCTTATAACTGCATAAAACAGTGGCTGGGCTGTACAAAAATAAACAGAGGTGAAACAAAAGAGGGTCAAAAAGAAAGGTAAAAAAAAAATAGAAAGATAAAATACAAACTTTTGTTAGAGCTCAGCCAGATGGAAGTAAAGTGCAGGCAGGTTGAGACACCTGTAGGGAGTTACCCAGACAGCCCCAGTTCTGAGGCCCATTAAACAAGTACCTTCAGCTTAAAGTTTTTATTACACATCACATAGAATTTGAGAGTGTACAGACATTACCTTTCTGTGCTTCTCTTTCTTTATTGAGGGCATGGTAACCCACACTGTACTATGTTCTTGTCTGGAGTTGGATGTTACCAACATCAGAAAAGAAGATTCAAGGGACAACTTTTATTCACTCTTTTACAAAATCTGCATTCAGAATAGAAGGAGGGATATATCCATGCCTAAAACAAAACTTTCAGAGACTGGCTCTGCACAAACCACAACATAAATATGTGTGTGGAAAGCAAACCTCAAAGAAGTGCTACTTAAGTAACCTTTCTGCTTGCTCTTGCTCCAAAGGAGACTACCAAGAATTTAATCACATACTCACTTTTCATAATAATAAGCTCCCTGTTGCCAGACACAGAAAGTTACTTTCCCCAAAATAACCTTAAACACGGAGGATGCATTTTTTTAAGTGAGTGAACTAGCTGGGGTTTTTATATTGCTGCTGCACAAATGTAAAAATTAATCTAAACCAAGTACAGAAGGCTTCTTGCAAGCACACGAAAGATAACAAGTAAGATGGCCTATTAATACATGTAAAGTCCCAAACATAAACCCCATTTTTAAATCTTTAATGTAATATTTAAGAAAATGCCAATTGTCTAGTTTTGCTAACTGCATTTGTAAGGAGAACTTATTTGGTATTCAGGAAGAAAATTATTTCCCAGATTTCAAAAGGTCTCTCTACAACATACTTCTGTACCCACTCTCTCTTATCCATTGCTCAAAATTTAGCTGACTTTAGACTTTAGGAAAGGGATATTTTTTTTATATATATTAAAGTTTCATCTATATTAAGAAGCATTTGGCAAAACAGGAATAGATCACTAATCAAAGCAGTTGGCACTATGATGCTTGTATTTTCTGTGTCCAAAATTTGGGGATTTACTCCAGCCAAAATTTAGTTTGCCACTGACAACACATGATTGAAGCCACCTGAAGTACTCTTCTTTTGCTCAGCCTCTGTCTTCATTAGGTATGGGAAAACATTTGGTGCATGCTTGGAGCAGAGCTCAAGTTTCAGCTTTTCCCAAAGAGCCTTGGTTAAAGACTCAAAAAACAATCTCTGGACTGAGCCACCACAAGATAAGTGGGGACAATCACTCTGAAACTTATCACTGTACCAAACATAGCTAGAGCCAGAAATCCTCTGCATTGTAGAAGATAAGAAAGCCTAAAATTTAAAGCAGAAACAAATGTTTATTTCATCGTCCTATTTTTTTTTTCTTGAATTTTTTTCTTTTGAAGAGGCCATCGGGAAGAGAGATATTTGTGCTGTCTGCAGCTCCCCAGGCAGCATCCTGTATTGACAGAAAGGACTTTGACTACCTCAAATTTCAGTTCAAAAAACTTCACCTGCTGAAAGCTTTCTACTTCCTAATAGCTCATTTGTCAGGAAAAGCTCATGCTCAGCTTATTAGCAGCCCATTTTTACGGTCATTATCCATGCTTCCCCAACATCTGGCTAAGTGTTGTACTCCAGATTGTGGCTGTTCTGGGAAGTAGTTTTAGCGACTTAAAAGGCTGTTTAAGTCATGCATATAATCCTATCTCTGTCTCTTATCTGGGGGGGTGATTCTAGGGAAGAGGCTGCCATCACTTCTACCTTTTGCATGCCCTTAGTCGACCCTGAACTGCTCTGAGTAAGAGCCATCATTTTATTTGTTCCCGTGGCCTAGCTAAGTGGGTAGTCAACCTCAGCAGAAAATTTTTTTTTGGTGACAATTGCCTAGCAATACAGTTGTTCTATTGTCTCTGCATAAGTGGTTCTGTAGTGCCTTAGATGGTCTTGTGATGAACTGGAAAGGTTTTATTCAATGTGTGTTCTTCATGCAAGACACTGCTAGCAAATAACTTTCCCATGTAGAAAATATTCTGCAGAATTAGGACCATTTTCAAAGTTTAATTTTAGATAAAAACTTTAGCAGAATGCCTGAATATCAATTCTACATCGTTGATTTTTATATATTTTTTAAAGGAAAAGAGATAAAAACATTGTTTAAATTATGAGCAATTTCTTTGTCTTCCCAGGAAAAAGGTATCTTAATTTTCTGAATTCTTTGAATATGTAGTTTTTCTTATTTCTATTTCCTATAATTTAACCTGGGTTTTGTTTTCATTTAAAGCTTTTCTTCTCTTTTTAATACAGATGGAGTCTTCAGTTATGCAGGTAGCAAAATGCCCATCTGCTTGTTAGGATTTCCAAACTACCCAATAATGCTTTGTCATTTCCCACCCATCAGTTCTTGGAAATGGTTCTCCTCCAAATGACAGTACAGCAGAAAAAATGTGATTGAAGTCACTCGACTCACTGAACATATCCGAGTCTACCAGCAAGATGCATCTGAACAGTCCAAACACTAAACAACTGCCAATTGAGACACTGATTGACATAGCTAGCAATGATTTCTGGCCAACCTGCTTTCTGACAGCCACAAACTCGCTTTCCTCTCTTGATTCTCTTGCCTTCCTTGTCGTCTTGCTTACTGAACTTTGGGTTGTGCATAACAGCTGACAGGTGTTTTCCCAGGGGTGATAAAAATGCCCTGGCTCAGTCATTATCTGACAGTTTTCAGGCTGTCCCACACCAAGGGAGTGATAGATGGACTATAAGACAAGTAGGCAAGCAGTTACACTTGGCACAATTGCAGGCTTTTCTGGAGGGGAGGAAACAGTCAATCTCTCGATTGCACTCTGCCTGACACTACCCAACTATTTGCAAAACAGAGTGTTCAGACAAGGAATAGGGTTGACTGGCAAAAGCTGAGCAGAAAAGGCTAAATGTCAGCCTCTTTGTGAGAGCCCTGTAAGATCCTGGCAGATGAAGTAAAGTCTAGAATGTAGAATGACAAGAGAGTGATGGAAGCAGGATGGCGGTAGTGCTGCAAAGGGCTATTTTTAAAAACTTTTATATTAGTTTGAATCGGTATAGACTTTAAAATCAGCCAATAAATGAACTACCGTTACTTGCATTTTTGAATTTTATTAAAAGCATTAAGGAATTTTGTAATTTTTGCAGAATAGGACATGTACAGTTGGTTCTCTCTACAGATTTTCAGCCTTTTTAACTGAGGGAAGGTGATTTCAACAGCAGTTCAGTGTTAGGAGAAATCTGAGTGCATGAGTGGGCCACATTTTATAGTAACATGCAGGAAAATGCACAGGAGATGTGATATATTCACAAGTCTTAAAGCACGATCTCCCACAGCATACTTTATATATATCCAAATTGGTGACATCTGCATAAACGAGGTATAAAGTGGGTGGAAAATTGCCTAAACTGCTAGGCTCAAAGGCTGGTGAGCAGTGGTACAAAGTTCAACTGGTGCTTGGTTACTATTGACGTATCTCAGGAATCCATAGGGTTCATGCTCTCAGTTTTGATGCAGATGGGATGGAGTGTCCTCTCAGAAGGCTGCAGGTGGCACAGAACTGCTGATCTGGGGTGGCTGACTCACTGCAGACCAGGGCTGATGTTCTGAGGGGCGCGGACACCATGGAGCAACGTCCTGTCAAAAGCCTTGTGACTGAACAAGGCACCAAACAGCATAAATGTTCTTATGTTGCATTACAACAGTAATGGTTTTCAGAAGCCTTAAGCAGACTTGTCAGCACCCATACCAACAACTCTAGTGATAGGATCACAAGCACCCTTTCTTTCTTATTTTGTTTTCAGGGTGTAATTTTTTTTCTACATTCCTATAGATTTTGCTGTAGTATCTTCTTCAAACATTTTGACATTACTTATAGACCTTTTTTAAGTTGAAAGAGCATCAGAAGCATCAGAAAAAGAGAAGAAGTAAAAAATAAAATAAGACTAATAGGACTAATAATTTAGAGATTTTCTCCTTAAAAGAATAAACCTTACTCATTATTATAATCCCTTGAACTGCAGTGACTTTCACTAGGAGTGGAAGATGGTAGTATTAGAATGAATAGATGAAAAGATGGTATAATCCTATAATTTGAAATAAGACATAACCTGAAGAGTTTCAAATTGGTCATCTGCTTTCTAGGATGCAGAGCAGAAATACTTCACCTAACACAGTGTGAATACCCAACAATTACTTCATTTTTGAACTTCGAGACAAGAGACAGGACTTCCATTCTTTATCATTCTTGCCCAAATATTTTGCAGTTAGAATTTAAAATTTCTGAGAAGACACAGCCTTACCTATTAATTACATTTTGTAAGATGTGTTTTTCTAAAAAAAATAGCAATATTTTCATCTTTTTCATTATTTAATTATGGATTAACTAAATCTCTTTAAACTCACACAGGGTTTAAATTCTATATACAGATAGTGAAGGTTTATTATAATGCGAAATACTATAATGGCTGTGCCCAACTAAAGATAGAAGTGATTTGAATTACTCAATTATTGTCTTGTCCCTAATTTTAAGATTATAGGTAGCCTAATCCAATCTGAATAAGGTACCTTGCAGGCCAGTTTTCATATTGTTATACTGGTTTTTCATCATTAATGCAGAGTGACAGACTAATAGAAATATAGAGTCAAATCTAATAGAATAATCCATGCTTCAAAACACGACTAAGAATTTAAAATATATGTTCAATGAACTCCAAACACTACCATGTTGAATGTGCTTCCTGAAGATCTCTCCCTTTATCCGTATGGCTATTTTGACTAATAATAGATCACATCAGGTCAGTTGGGGCTGAAAGTGAATTTATCCACTTTAGGAAAGTGTGGGAGTTGTTTAAAAAGTAAGCATGGCGTATCTTAAGTTCCGAATTTTGTTTTAACCTAAAGTTACATACATTTCTGAGTTGCTTGAGTTCTATTTAACATTTGGTGCTTTACAACATAAACCGATGGATAAATGAAGAAAGTCACAGCATTCTAGACTACCTATATAAAAATTGTTCAGAAGACCTTGGGAGAATTTAAGACTCAGCTGTTATTAGTGCCAATCAGAAATAATACTAAATTAAGACCCTGGCTATTCTGAAGCTCAAGCAGAGGAAAAATCTTGTGTTGATAGTTACTAAATAAAGGAATCCTGAAGGAAATTTAACTGTTACATGTGCTAAAACAATAGTTGAATTTAAAATCTAATCTCAGCCTAAAGTGGGCGGTGGGCAATATAGGTTAATGAATGATTTCAAACGATGGTCAAAATTAAATGCATTTATTGTAATTGCCAATTAGGGAAACTAAGAATGACACATTTATCAAAATAATATTAGTAAATAGAATGGTCTTTGAGCCATAATATCTAAATATTTTTAAATTTCATGACCTATGAAAAAAGCTCACAGAATAAAATTATCTTAATAAATATCTGATTTTATACACAGTGAACACAGATAAAACACAGAAAACCCATAACGTATTTTTACACACATAAAACACAGAATGTTTTACCTTCTCTTTTTAGTTTAAACAAAGTAGTTGTTTAATTTATGATCAAGAAGATGAAACATGGAATTATACAGGAGGGTGACAGGGTTCTGTAAGGTTCATGACTTAGGAGGGCAAATTCATCCTTCTCTTATCAGGCTTTCAGTGGTTATGGTATTAAAAACAATCTATTAGTAGGTAACTAATTAATGATTATTAATTTGGGCTATAAAGAAGGTAATCTGTGCATTTATCTTTACAATCAATACTTTAAGTCATGACATGGTTTCAGTTCAATTTTTTTCATCAATATTAAAAGTTTTTAGACATCTTCTATATGAGAGTCTTTGATCTTTAAAAGACTTCCAAATAGGTTATGGCATTTGCCAAACTTTAGCTAGTGTTGTCCTCCATCGGCCTTGTTTCCCTCTTTCAACTCCTGGCCTTGTTCTCTGTACCTTGGCGTTACTGCTGTCTTCTCTCTCCTGTGTACAGAAACCAAAGGAAAGAGCTTCAGGTTTGTGAGTTTGGAGTCCAGCCGTTCCTCATCATCTCTGGTACTCTTCTCTCTTCATGGAAGATTCTATAGTTTCATTTTATCTCAGTAATTCATAAATGAGATTGTGCTGCCACACTCATTATAAGTACTTTAATCAGTTTGGAGCTGTCATTTGAAAAACAGGAATATCAATTAATGCTCAGTATCCTAAAAATTTTATTCTAGGAAAGCACTATTTTATATATATGTGTTCTATTTTTTGTACTGGTTTTTCAGTGCATGGAAAGCTGTTGCAATGCAAGTAAATGCTGTTCATTATTTTATATCATAAAAGTGAAACGACCTAACTAGGAAAACAACATTCTGAAATCAGTTTCGTCTGTAGTGATGCCTGTATAAGAAAATGGGTTTTATGTGCTGCTTTGCCTTATGATGCAGAGTATTTTACATAAAAAATAAAGCTGCATCTCTGTTTTATACTGAAAACAGGGAAAGCACATGGTCATTTGTCTGTTACCCTTAGTCATTCTGCTTAGTAGGTCACAATCTAATCAGCATTATTTCAATGTACCATCCCTTGGGCAACAGTCACTGAATTATAAAATAAAATAAAAAAAAAAATAAAAACAGTTTCACCTTTTAAGTCTTGATCAAAGGATGAAGGGGTTATACTGTACCTTCTAAATTATGAGGGTACAATTGCATGTTTATTAATAAATGTTCCAGTTAAAATAAAAAACCCAAAACATTAGAGGGTTGGTGGTTTTTTTGGTTTGTGTTTCATTTGGGTTTTCTTTTTTTTTTTTCCATTTCTTATTTCATAATTTGGTGAGTTGGTTTGTTTTGGGGTTTTTTTGTTTGTTTGTTTTTCCTTAATAAGCATATATGTCATTTGATTTTGTAAGAAAAAAGGAGAATAAAAATAAAATATCAAATGACCTGCTAAGACAATAGGTCTCATAGGTATTGTTAAGTAAAATAGGTAGTGCTAAGTGCACTTATAGTAGGGCTAAGCAAGACATAAAAGATTGCAAAAATTTACAAATTTATCACCACTCACACAAGATCAGTGAGAGAAATAATAAATATATAAAGATGTCACATTGCTGTTCTTGGTTTTAGAATGACATTCTAGTACAGTATCAGCGTAGAAGAATGAGGGCTTTGATGATGTCATTCTCAGGCTGTAAGAAGTGCAGTGTACGACTTACATGCTAAATTTGAAAGTGAAAGGGAAGTGTAGAAAAGCCTTTCCTTGCAATACTGAGAAATTGCTGAATATCTTGCAGAAAAGTAAATGATTAGTTAAAGTGTTCAACCCTAAGTTATTTTCCCTGTTCATGAATCTTTTTTGTTCTTTCCTTTTTCTTTTTTCCTTTGTGAAGGCCAGGTTACGCTTTTAAGAGAAAGACATAGTACTGAGTATTGCACATTGTCCACCTGGAGGTAAAACCACACACAAGCAAGGGAACCTGTGACCCATGAAAAATTGATGTCCCTGCAGTGTCACTGTCCTTATGGTGAATATAGACATTTTACTTGGAAAAATATGAGAATACTAAATTCTTGCATTTCTGCTTTCTTCACTCTTCACTTTTTCATCCTCTTCAGAAAGCAGCATATAAAGACAGTGTTGGTAAGTGGTAAGTGATATGGAATCAGGGTAAGTGTGGGAAGTCACAGGCTCAGGTGTGCAGACCCTCCACAAAACTCTGAGGATGAAGGGCAGCAGGTAAAGTTACAGATGTGATAACCATCCACCACAAGCTTCACAAAGTATCCAGTGCCAGTGAATTATCGTTTGATAATAAAGCTAGCTAATTATTGCACACATACAAGGACTGAGGATTTCTTGATGGACAAAAGTGACAACCCAACCTCTGGTGAAAGACAGTCCTCCCTTAAGAGAAGGCTCCAGCCAGACATCATCTGGAGGAACCTGGGCAAAAACATTTCAAGGCTTTGGTTGAATGTAGCTCTATTGCCACTGAATATAAGGTGCCTGAGTCACTGCCTTGAGGGATGAAATGGCCTTAAGCACACAATCTTCCTGTCTACCCTGTGTGTGCTCTGACAGGAACAGGGTATGTGAGGCAGATTCTTCTTTGAGAACATAACTTACAGCTTTGAAAGTCATATTCATACTGAGTAGAAGGAATTTCAAGATGTTCTTGTACAACATATACATTTGGGGATATGTTTGTGTCAAAATATCATTTCAAGTAGATCTTGCTGCAGTGAGAGAACAGGCCTTTGAGAGTGCTCTGTCACATAGAAGCCCCACCAGACCCCCATTCTTGTGTAACTGGAAGTCTCTATACATCAAAAGAAATGGATGTTCAAATAATGTCATAGTGAAGTTTGCAGTATCATTCAAAGGCAAAGTGTCCATGTCTATAAAAAGCAGGTTCCATCATATGGTAAGAGAGACTAATATTTCCCTCTTTGACAGAAAGCTAGAAGTCATGAAGAATTCCTTGTAGATGAAGGAGTCTAAAATACTTAAAAATAGATAGAGATTCTTGAAACCTCAGAGGAAGTTCTGTAGTAAAGCTCAGTAAAATTTATAAAACTCTTGTAATTTCCATAAAAGAAAGCCACTTTGAATGTGTGTGTTGTAGGCTGCTGAGTTTGAATAAAAATTTAAAAAAACAGGAGATGAAAGAGGGGAACAGAGTAATTCATTAGCACCCATGATTACATTTAGTCTGTGTTGCTAATTTGTTTCTTAATTTTGTCTTGGAATTACTTGAATGAACCATGCAAGGTAAAATGGGACAAAACTAGGATGAATACCCAGAGTCCTTGTTCCAAATATGAAGGACTGCTGGGGTATAGCACATGTTTTTGTCTATCATAAGAGGCATTTCCTCATGACTAGATCATTTGTCTTTGTGGCTCCTCTCCTGAACTTCAGAGATGTGACAAATGTGAAAGAGACCTCTCCAGCCTTTCTACCTTCCTGTTTTCCTTACCAGTTCCCAATCCAAATTAAAAGCACAAGTTTCTTAGGGGCTGGGGTCCATAAAGCAATCTTCCTCTTCCTTTCCCTTTTCAGAGTGAAGCTTTATCTAGAGCCGTCCCCTGTGCTGGGGGCAGTGGCTGCCTCCCACTAGCAACAGACTTCACTTCCCTGCCTCTATGCAGTCCTTGCATCTGTTCCTCACATTGCTATAGGAGATAAAAATCAGTGGCAAAAGCGAGGTGAGAAGGAAATATAACATCTCCCCTGACTGGTAGCAGGAATATTCAAGTCTTTAGTAAATGTGAGTATGTAGAATCTTAACAACATGGAATGTTTAATGAACCTACTCATGGTAATGATGGTGTTTTTGCATCTGTGCTGGAGACACATTTATAGAACATCTACTAAAGTGTACTACAAAAAATCCAGCAGAAAAAAAAATCCAAAAATATTTATGCTGGGTTGTTATTGGAATCATATCTGTTTTGATAAGAGAGGGTCCAGTGGCCCTAGTGTGATAATGTTACACGGCGTGCTCATAATGTGAGTATTAAAGAGATTAAAACAGCCATGCATGCACAGTGCGTTTTGTAAAATATTAAAAAGTCACATATTTGCATATTATACAGCTGGTTGCAAAGCCATCAATCATCACATTATCTGTACATTGAGGATGATAAATGGCTTTCATTCTAATGAGAGAATCTAATCACATGGAGAAATGAAGAGGGCACACAGCATAAATGCTTTGGATCCAAAAGCTATGGATTATTATTAATATTATACATTTGTCTCTGGTTTGGAAACTTCTGCACTTTATTTGTACACATGCCTTTCTACAGTCAAGATTTTGAGAGATTTTCTTTTAATTCTTAATAAAATGACAATGAAAGCAGAAAAGGGTTAAAAATATTAAGCAGTTTGAAATCAGGTTATGTGAATTTCTCTAAATTACGTATGACAGACCATTTTTTTTTCCATCCCTGATAATGTGGCAGAAGAAACGGAGACAATGTTAAGAACAGGGAAGTAGAAGCCTCCTACTTAGGCATTTTTGTAAACTATCTAACACAGCTCTGTAGCAAATGAGTCTGCATTATATTACTTGCCTGCTGGATGAGAAAGTGAGGTACTTCTAATAATGTTATAAATTATAAACTCTTTTGTATAGAAGTAATTATAACTAGATAACTATAGTCATTAAAAGTAATGCAAATTACTTCATTTAGAATTATCTTATGGTCCAGTTGGAGGGAGGTAAGATCACCCAGTACAAGGTGAAAAAGCAAAGGAACAATTTTCTAATGGAATCCACTGGGCACAGACACTTTTGTGAGAATGAAGAGGAAGAAGGCAGAGTGACAGAGATGTTTGGACACTGAGCAACAACACAAGTGAGTAATCAAGAAAAAAAAAACAAAAGGATATTTAACAAAATATTTGTATTCCTATATCTAATATTCAGAATTAATTTGTGACTTTACATTGTTTTCTCAGTCTATTTAAGATTGTGCTAAGTTTTAAATTTACAAAAATGAAAGTAAGCAGCTGTCATTCAATATGGGTGAAGTCATCTGGTGTCTTAGATCCTGACCTGCAAAAAAAAAAAAAAAAAAACTTTCAGGAGAGAGGAAATTAAAAGATACTGACATCAAGTAAGCAGATGTTATCTGACCACTAATACAGAGTTGCCTTTAAATTTAGGGGAAATACTTTTTAGCTATTTTTTCCATGTATGCATATTTCAAAAGATATTTAGATTATAAGTAAAAATCCAGAATTTGAATATACCCTAATTTCTGTCAAAACTTCCTCAAAAATTATATATATTGAGTATAGGAGAACTGGATCCTCACATAGCAAAATGTCTCCTTAGAGAAGATATCTTTATTCAACCATGTGTCTTTGTAATGCATTTCTTGGCTCTTCAGTTATAATACTGCAGCTGTGAAACACTCATTAATATACTGATACTCTGCTGATGTGTTACTTTGGAAATATAAGATGTTGCAGTATATTTACAGTATTTCTCTTTCAACTACAAAGCTCAGCAATACTCAGTTCAGAGTTTTTACAAAAGCCCTCACTTCTGGTTTTTGTAGTCCCAAATACAGTTATACCTGGAACACTTTAAAGGTTTTTGTGGTTCAGAGTCTTTATTAAAGTATATTGTTATTTTTCAAGTATTACATGACACTTGAAAGACATATAGAAGATTATAACTTGTGAATGCCTACACCAGTGAATCTATTCTAAGACAGTATGCATTTTCTGATATGAAAGTTTGTGCAAGCATGAACAAGGAGACAAGAGATGCTATCCCATGAAATAAGAAATATGCATTTATTTGCTTTTCCATTTGAGAAACAAATCTGCTTTTGCAATGAATTTTCCTAAACCAAAGATCATAAAAAACAATTGGCATAGCTTCCTATTGTTAAAAAGTGAATTTGTACTACTACATTTAATATTAAAAAGAAGAACACTTTTTTTGGCTGACTTGAACTTAGTGAGGAGGCCAGGAAGACAATTATGCATGTATAATACATCCTGTCTGCAAAAATAAAATAAAATAAATTTACCCGGGCCTTAAAATACCTTTTTGTTTTCAGAGGATCTGTGTAGGATTTCCTATGTGACTTCTCATAGAAAGAGTATGAAATTTAAACTGAAATGAAAAAATTCTAAACAAAAATATTGCCAAAGAATGACATTTTGTAAATCTGTTACTTTCAACTCAAGCAGAAGCTTCAGCCCTGAGTTTTTTTTATCTAGGATATAATCCATGTTTTTTTGACCCCTGGTCAGTTACACCGATTTTCAGTACTTGTATTAATTTACAAAAGGGCTTAGGTGATGCCACCACACATTGAGGAAGAGACTTTTTCATGGGACAGATCTCTCCAAGTTCATACAGAAGTGTTTCTAGGTATGAAATGAATCTTTAAATGACAGCACACCTGGATCATTAGAAGAGTTTTGATATAAAAAACAACTGGGAATTTAGAACACGATCTGAAACCTTTTCATTTCAGTTGTGACTTTCTAATACTGCTTGCACAAAATGTGTGTTATTTAAGCCTATAATGATCTCTGCTGAATTGGTCAGTACATCTCAAAAAGATTTTTTGTACAAAGGGGGACAAAAAAAAAAAAGAATAAAAAAGACAAGAAATAATTTCATTTCAGCAGTTTGACCATGGCTGAATAACAATTGTTGGTTATAAAATAGGAATGCTTTTTCTTTTGAAAGAGCAACAAAGAGCTCAGCTATAGCAGTGTACTATTACAATGTAATGAATACTTAAACCTGTTTGCATTGTAATTATGAAAAAATATGCAACATTAGCTAACATTTATTTCTCTGATGTAGTCTTCTAATCTGGAACTGTATTACCTTTAGTAGACATCGGTCCAAGGTTAACCAAAGCAAGTGCATCATATAAGACTCTATTATATACTTCATAAACACAGCCTTGCATAATGTACACATGGATTTGAATGCAGCCAACAGATTGACATATTTTAGCCATACCATAACCAAATTGCTGAGGGTTAGCATTAATCTATATATAAAACATTGGCTGTTCAAAGCACTAATTTTATTAAATATTGAATTACTTAGTGCCTTCAAGATCTATTTTTTAATGCCTGTTTGCTGCATGGCTATGTACATTAGCAGCAGAAATCAATTGGCAAAATGGAACAGAGTTTGAAAGTGAAGACAATAAAATTACTGTGACCAAAACCACACATCTCCAGGCCTGTCACAGACATCAATTTAATCAAGAGAATGTGATGTTGATAGGGCTTCACTGCAGCTAACACTGCAGCATTAAGAATTTTGTCTTTTAGTTACTCCTACAACTCTTTTTATGTAAGTTTCCAGTCTGACTCCAGATCCAAAACTACAGACTCTGACCAATGTATTTCATTCACACAGAAGTAAATCACTACAACTAGCTTTCCAAATAGGATTAAGTGTCTTTGTTTGGAACATGACCTTACATGCAGGTGTTTTTATTAACCTGAATGTTTATAAGTAGATGACACAGCTGAAATAGTAAGCAATAATCATTACATATCTGGCTCCTGTATGTCAACATTCATTACAGTAGGAGAGAGACTGAAAATTTTATCAGTCTCCCTGTGTTTGAAAACAACTTAATTATTTCAGAGTGAAAAAAAAAAAAAGCCTGTTCATGAAGAACAATAATAATGTTCACTTAGAACTCCACAATGAGTTGAAGGATACTGTAATTTACTCGCAGGGTCAAAACCAGGGAAATTCAGTTCTTGTGTGCTCAAGGCAATAACATCCTGATGATGAGACTGTGTTAACGAGTATGTGAAAGAGACCTCATGACCTTTCATTATTTTTTCTGAAGCTCTTGTACATTTCAGCGTACCAATGATGCCATTATTTCCTCACTGATTCAGCTATGAGATTGTAGTTCTTAGTAGAAAAGGTAATTTCTTTTAAAATGAGTATTTTATTTTAATCCATACTTTCCTGCTTTACAGAAGTCAACCTTTTCTAGGAAGCAGTTAGTCCAATAATTGCAGCTGCATCTGCAACAGCTGTCAGTTCCTGTCACTTCAAAGTTTGGGCTTATTGAAAATAATTAAATTTTAGCACTTACATTTAAGAGCCCATCAATGTACTGTTAAAGCACCTTCCAGTACAGCAGAAAGTACTTTGGATAACTTGTGTTCCTTGTGGTCCCCTTTTTTCAATCTTGCCTTAGAAGAAAACTGAATATGTGAGCATGGTACCATGCTTTGAGAGCTGGTAGTTTCTTTATAAACATACTACCATGTTTTGTTATTACTGGAAATAAAACATTTTTGTATGTGGAATAGAAATCCTTGAAATTTCTGATTATCCCGAGTCCTTATGGGCATTTTCTCTGAAGAAAGAGAAACCTGCCTTTTACACAAATCAATCTTCCATTTATAATAACGAGCTTCAGTATCCAAAACTGAAAATTGGTCTAAAACTCCAAGTCCCTATGCTGGCGTTAAAGACAATCATTCAGTTGCTCCTGTTCCATGCTATTCAATATGAAAGTGAGAATAATTCTCCTTGTTCCCAAAACAAGGAGCCTTTCAAGATGACCTCTTTGGTTAACCGTGCTTCTCTATAAACTGCATCACATCACTTTAAATTCAAGGATTATCAGACTAGGTATATTTATTAACTGTGAAACAGGATTCAAAGATTAAATGTTGTACAAATAACTTGGCTAAGAAATGATACATTGCCTGATTACAGCAATATCACGTATTCTTATTTGGTGCCTTGCTTTACAAAATTCACAATACAATCTGATTCTACCTGTCCAGTTTCTAGCAGGTGAAAGACTTCTGGGATGGAGGCAGGCTTAATGGAGCTCTCTTAATTTTTCTACTAAATGCTGAAGTTTTCAGTACCTTTCCCATGGAAAAGGCGGAAGCAGACCACAACAGTAATGTGTTACAGATGGGTTGGTCGCAGAGGGAATTCCAGATCGCAGGAAAAGGAGAAGTGTTCCAGTTTAGATTAATTCCCTAACTATTCTGTTTGTGAATTTGCCCTGAAAATACCCTCAGAAGGTCCATTTCCCTACTTTGAGTATGGTTCAGTGCTTTTGGTTCATTCTTGGCAGACATCTGGTTCAGGTTTCAAACTTCCCATAAAAGGAATTCCATCATCTTCCTAGGAAATGCATTTAACAAAAAACAAACCTAAAAATGTAATGCAAGAATCTCTTTATGCTCATTAAAATTACTACCTTTTTTTTATATTTTATCCAGACTTGAATAACAATTGACCATTTTATTTTTTAATATTTGGAGGTTTTAATATCCTTGTCTTTCTCTCTTTTCCAGATATTAGGTATTTCAGTATTTCTCAGTATATCAAGTTTTTTAAACTTTGGATCATTTTTATGTCCTTCTCCATGTTGTTTTCTTGTAGCACTGCAAAACACAATGCTATCCTAATGGATGCCAGACTACTAACTACTAATGAATAATATTCTAACTTCTAAAAGCTTTTGTCTTCATATGTGAAATTTAAAGATACATCATTGAATGTACTTGGAATTTTTTTTAAATGTGTTTCTTAACACAAGATAATGGACCCACCATTCCAGACAGTTCTTTTGCCAAGACAGTTTGGACCAGATAATCCTTGAGGTCCCTTCCACCTAGGTATTCCATGATTCTATGAATCACTCAAAATTAATATTATTGTCTAGAATTTACCTTCTTATGTGCAGATCCCACATGATCAGTGCTATCAGTGCAATATGAGTAGTTTACAACAGAAAATATCTGTTCCTTACAGCAGCCAGTCTTTCCCAATGATATCCTTAAGAGATAATTATCAAAGAGCTTTATTTATGGTACATGTCACAAGTCAGCCACTGACACGGAATAATATATTACAAATTAGTTTAACACTGACAAGTACCACAATAACAAGGAAAAAAACAATTCTCAGTGATCTAAAACACTTATGGATTAATACTTGGGAATATTGGATATACCCAAATACCAAGATTCACCAAAAGCACACTCTATCTTTAGCAAGCTCAAGCACATTGTTGCTTCTTGTACTTTTTCTGTGACAACAATAGCTTCAAGATGACCTTTGCTGACTTTATTAGAGAAGCATTCACACTTAACCTAAACCAGAAGGGCAGAAATAAAACAGAGCCTGTTAAATGTGCAATAACGTCTTTCAGCTAAGTCTAACAAAACCTTTTGCTAGGTTGCCTCAGCCTGACCTCTTTTCTCATGAAGGTGTTTTTGGTGATTCATAAAGAGCTTTCACATTTAGGGCATTTCAAAGCCATAACTCAGCAGGAGTCCAGTTAAGTGCTCCTCAAACAGCTTTGTGAGGCACATGGATACAACTGGAGAAATTATAGACTATTTCATAAGAGCTATCAAACTAGGCTACCATTTAACCAACGATCTTTCCCACCAGAAAAACTCCTTTTTGGAGTTTCCCAGTTGCTCATACCCTTCGTATCAGATAATTTATTTTGCTCAGTATTGTGTTCATATGTACACTTGTGCTTCCAAGGAGATACTTTTTCTTCATATGAATATTCTGAGAGTTCCTGTATAGCAGCTATATGCAAAGCCTCGCATGCAGTGGGAAGCTCACTCCGTGACCCTGCTAAATACAGGCTCAAATATTTTTAATAGATGTGTAATAATTCCCGATGGAATTTTTGTTCCTGTGAAAATATTGCAGTTCTATCACTAAGGTGTAGTCCTGGGGAGAACCGAGATGCAAGGTGGACAGCTCACAGGCAGCTTGTGTGGTCCTATCATACCATGCAGAAAATTACCTCCATATGTATGGTTTCATCATTGTTGATCAATGTAAATTATCACCAATTTTCACAGGAAAAAAATTTCACATTATGGTTCATAGCCATAACAACATCCCTCCAAACTTGTAAGAACTTCCAGGTAATGTTAAGTTCTGGAAGGAAACATAGGACCTACTTATGACAGCACTAGAAAACTGCAGAATTGGCTAAGGCTTACTGATAACATTATTTCAATGTCCTTGTGCATGAGTCCACTTGCTACAGTTATCTTACAGTAGTAAACTCCTGTGTTTCCAAATATTTTTTCATCCAAGGATGTCCAAAATATGTATTTATATTTCCCAGATGCAATTTATTTTCCATCCATTTGCGAACACTCATCCTTCCCCATCATTTCTACTCCTTTCTGAAAGAAAAAGGCAGATAGAGTAGCATTGATTCCTACCACAGCTTCTGGCTATTCTTCCTCTCCCTCAATGACAAAACCTTTATAGGTTTCTCTCTTCAAATTAAAACAAATTTTGGCTTGAAAGATAGCCTCCTTTATCATGCAAGGCAGACCTCCCCATGCCAGAACTGCCTATTGAGTACTGACACTTGCAGTAATGGTTTCAGAATGGAGAAATTTTGGAGCTGCCTAGGTATAGATTTAACACCAGGAAAGCAAGAAAGTAATTAAGCATTTGAGTACCAAAGTGGATACCTACCTATTGCAATTATGAGAGCCTATTATTTCCTATTTTCCTAAAAGTCCTACTGAGACAAGTACATTGTTCTCAGTGGGAGAAAATTACACTCTGAATTAATTACTCACTAATTAGAGGAAGCTTTCTTGCCCCACACATTCTCCTGCTGAATTGTTTAGCATAAAACACTTCATATCTTACCACATTTGAATGGGTGCTCTTTGCATCAGGAACTGATAGCTTTTCCCTACCTTTTCTTTTTTTTTTCTTTTTTCCCAGACAAACCACTTATATGACATTGCAGTACTCTGGCACTCAAAAATTCTGCATTCTTTAATGCATTTAGTTTCTTATTTGGGGAAACAGGAATGCAACTACCTTCAAAAATGGATGCATGAGAGATAGCATAGAAGCCAAAGGGGTACAAGGAAAGTTTGTAATGCCTTCATTTCAGCTCCCATGGGGTTCCATAGTGCTGACTTGGTCACCTAACATTACTCTACAACTTAAAGTGCATTGCAGAGGGATTTATAGCAGCTGGCATCCTGTGCTGGGAAATGTCTAAGTTAACCCACTGTTAATACCAAGAAGAAGTACAGCTTTTAAATCTGCCCTTCATAGAAGATTTGATACTTTGTTCAGAGTTAGCAAAGACATTTCCTCCAGGAAGAACTTTGTCCTTCTGCACCCTGGTTGTTTCTGTCTCAAACAAATAAAGGTCAGGGTCTTTCTTGGAGCGTTTTTAGAGGAAAGAATGTCTTTTCTTCACACCTTATCTACCAGATCAATGTTGCAATATCCATGCTATGTAGGGATAATTCCTGGTGCCACCCTGGGCTTTTTGTTAGTTTCATGAGAACAGAGAACACGTTATTTGCCTGTGAAGAATTGAATCAAGTTTAAAATCATGAAAGCCTCCACAGAAACCTTTTCAGATTTATAAAGGCATAATAAAATTAGCAGTGTATTTTGTAGATAACAGAAAATTATTTTATGTAAATCTTGGAATGCTTCTATTACATAGAGTATTATTTACAGTCATTGCTGATAATAATGTCTCATGTATGTCCCACTCATGGCCACCAAGTCTGTATTTGGTAGTCTCTTTGGCAGTTGGCAGAAAAGCAAGGAGTCTTCCAGTCTCAAGGGAATAAATATCACTAATACAGCTCTGGGAATCATAAGGTGTTTCTCACAGCTATGATAATTTTATTAATACCTCCTTTAACAATTTTAAAGTTTGTAGAACAGAAATATTTTATACCAATTTCTCTCCACAGTAATGCAGTCTAGGACTCCCTTGCTTTGTTTCTGTACATTCACATACACTGTGTCAAAGGCTAAGTATCACTCAGAATGTATGACCTTGAAATCATTCCCGACATTTGGTCCGTAATACTTCAGAGCTATGCATATTTTCCTTATTGCAGCTGTGGGAAATTTGTCACAGTTCTATAGCAGACTCTGCTTAAATAAGAAAAAAATCTGTCATTTCCTTCAAATCTTCAAAAATAGGCTGCTTATAATTATGCCACACCACTGAGTTGTCTATCTTTGCCCGTAGAAAACAAGGCTTTTCCTTCTTGTGTGGAAAATGTTTTCTGTGCATGAATTGTCTCCACAATGATGCTACAATTCAAGAAGATGGAACATGCAGTACCAAGAAATAAATAAAAAAGCAGCAATGTTTACTGAGAGCAGCTTTCAAAGAGGAAAAAAAGGAATGCTGTTCTCTTCCTTCCTGACTTTCTTTTCTGTTGAGGGCAGCTTGAATTTGCCCTAGATTCTTGCAAATATTTTTCATCCCTATTAGTCGCTATCTGCAAAGATTCTCAGCAGTGCCTATCACTGTGGAGAGTTTAATGACTCTCAAGCCATTCTCAGTATGGAATTTAATTGTTACCTTGTAAATCTTTACTAATTCCTGTTGACAGTTTTAAGTGACATGAAGACCTGTATGTTTTGCATGATGTTTTAGACAACAATTAGCCTAAATATTTCTAAAGCTATATGGCCTAATTAAGGATTCTAGATTAGTTCTATTTTTAGGTATCTATCAGATTTTAAGCTTCCTCCCTACTGCACATGAAAGAGTCAATATGGTAATAGGTTCCATTGCATTATCCAGGTGCAAGACTTCAGAGATCCCCAAATGTGACATTTTTTTTAACCATGTAAAATTGCATCATTGGGCTTCATTAGTTGTGGCTGTGTTCTGGGATTTCTCCAGGGTATCTGGAGTGTTTTAACTGTAGCTATCTGAAACACTCTGGTTCTTTTCTGTCTGAGTTGTTCCAGGTACTGACTGAGTGCATTACTAGTGTCCAATTCTGGTTTCTTTTTACTATACTTTAGAATTATTATCTGCCAACTCTATTTAAAAATAGATGCATATTTTGTTTTAGTGCCATTATAATTTCTTCATTGTTACTTTACAATTTATTTTAATCTTGGTTTTTTATGATATGAAATATATATACATATCTTACATTTAATATTTAAGAAAAGTTGCAATCCCTTGCACAGATTAATTATTAATGTATACAAAATAAAATTAAATAAACTAATAAAATAAGGAACACTAAGGTTTAAAGCATATTGTCCTTGGTGTTTATGGATTTTTGTTGAGTCTGAATTTAATATTATCCTAGATAAAATTGCACTTTGTATATGAAAATATGTTCTTGATAAAATCCCATTAGATGCCCTGTGCTACTATCATTTTGGAAAATTTCTTGGTTTTCCCGAGGTCTTTGGTAAATCAGTAGGATAGAAGAGTATGCTTTTTGCTTGATTTTCAAATGCTAATTTTGCAGTTAGGCATAATAATGATGAAAGAAAGATTGGCATGTTATACTCCTCTGCTTTTAAACTTACTATTTGTGCTCAGAGTAGCTTTTTTCCTTACTAGTTTATTGATTTTTCAGCAGAGCTGACTTATAGTAAGCTTAGGTGACAGCTACCCCATATGCTATATCAGAGGCAGCTGTGCAGGATCATGGCTGCTACCTGTGCAGGTGCAGAAGCAGTGGGGAAATAGAGGATGGGCATATTTTCTCTTGACATGTTGGATATTTAAGTCATAGTGCAGAGGCTATCAAAGCCACAATAGCTTAAATGGAAGAACAAATTTCTTTGGATAGACTTTTAGAGCTCAAAGAAAACAGTGTCTGAGTCACAATTCAAGGCAGCCTTTTTGATGGAGACAACTGCATGGTGACAGTTTAAAATGGGCCACCTACAGAGAGATAATACTTAGTTCTATTTAATTGAATGGATCTATTCAAACACCTCTAGCAGACTTTCAGACATAGGGGAGTTTCATCACTAGACAACCAAAGTCATTTTTTGTGATTTTGAATGGATCATTCTGTTTGTACGACATTTATGCGTCTTTGTATGCCTCAGTAACCCCACAAAGGCACACTCAGAAGGACCCTGCTCATCTGGAAAAGAGTCTGAAGCACAGAGCAGAAGACCACAAGGAACCTTTTTTTTTTTTTTTTTTTTTGTTTTGAATTGGCTCACCAGTCACTGGCCTTGTGACTGTTGTAAATAGTTAGTTTGATGTCATTGCCCATAGACCAGGGAATGAACTTAATGCAGTTCTATATATCTAAGATAATTCGCACTTCCCATCACCTTAGTGGTCTCACAAAAGTTGTCTGCAATGATACTTTATATGATATGTTCCACTGGAGAAGAAAATATTTTTGAAAAAGCCCAAACCCTAAAAGAATTTCAGAAACCGACTAAAATCCTGTCAGAGCCTGGGATACAGTATGCTGCAGGAGGTAGGGACAATATTATGGAAAGAATTGATCAGCAGAAATATTCATGAGATAGAGAAGGGAAAGCAAGATAAACAGTGATCCTAGAAATGATGTTAGCGCATCAAATGTCTTGAAAGGGAGATGGCACAGACCCTTCATCAAAAGTGCATGTGGAGATTGTCAATGCATCCTTAAAATGCAGAGGAGGAGAGTCAGGAAGGAGAGCGTGGTATGTATGCTTGGTGTGAAAAATTAGGAAACAGCGGGATACAGGCAACCCCTGGTGGGTTCAATGAGTTCACTCCATGGGGGTGACATGGCCTTTTGATCCTTTTTTGGCAATGTAGTGAAATTTGCTGAGTGCAGGTGAAGAGACTTTGTTATATATACACTTTCTTAATTAGTATAGGCTGACTTAGACATCCAATTTCTTCTTCTTGAGCAGTGAGGATCTCACACAGTCCCCCTGAACCCCTTAAAACTTTGTGCCAACATGTTGTCATAGTCACAGGAAATTTGTTTGCAGAATCAGAGCTTTTTTCTGAAGTTCAAATCTAAACTTCAGTCTCATACCCAATAGAAATTCAAATAATCTCAGCTACCGGTAAGCCAATTATCTGCATAGTAACAGGAAAGAAACACTAAAACTGGTTTGGTCCATGTTAGTGCAATATATTATGAACTGTATTCAGTTTTCAGACCATCTAATAGCTTTCTGTGCTGTTTTCCTTCCCCCCCCCTTTTTTTTTTTTTGTTTAATTTTCTTTTCTTTTTAATTTTTTTCTTATTTTCTCTATTTATTTTTTGACTATAATTTAATCCTACTTTTCCTTTGCTTTGCTTTCCTCCTGAATCTATTTTCAAGTCTCTTCTAGGCAATATCTGACCTTGCTGTTAATTATTTGCCCACAGTTATGGAGCTGTAGAATAATGCAGAGCAACAGTACTGAACAAGGCCATCCATCTTCAGCCTCTTAAACTATGAAATCTCATCTACAAATAATGAAAATCTTCTATGCCCTACAGGTTCTAGATTCATATTTGATTCTTGACTTGCAGCTGAGCCCTAGCAAATGCACAGAAAGAGACCTGCCTCTTTTGTCAGTGCAAAAATGTTTATGTTGATACTGAAAAAAGTGTTAGCTATGAAAATAATACTTATTACCTCAGTCTATGTTAGAATTTATTCTAACACCTAGACAAAAATACCTAAGAAATTTCTCACTATCTGGGGGATTACAGACTTATTTTACTACTCTTTTATTTACTTGTGTGTTTTGTTTGCTTTTATTTATGCGTTTTTCCCCTTCTGTTTTATTTTACTCTGTTATGAGCTACATGGGATACCAACTGGGTTTGCTTTTTTTTTTTTTTGTCTGAGAAAAAAGCTATAAACCATGTGTTCCCTGTTTTTCCTCTTGCTATAATAAATGCAGTGCAATATTTACTCCTAAGCATAGGTGGTACTTGAAATCAAAAGGCAGGGTGAGCAGTGAGAATGCTGGATGTACACGCCTTGCAAGGTGCTTTGCTGCCACCATCTGATACAACCTTCAACTGCATTTGCTCATGGATCTGTATGGAGAACTTCGGGGGGTAAGAAAGCCCGGATTTGTGAAGGAATATATAGACGATTTGTAAATACAAATGTATCTAGAAGTGAGATTCAAAAATAAAATATGTAATAAATTAATTCCCAAGTTAGATCCCATTACAACTAATAGCCTAGTTTGTCAGAAAGGGAACCTGGGACAACATGCAGAAATGGACTTTTTCCCTGAAGTTGTCAGGAGACAATGAGTCTTTCATGAGGCCAATTGCAGCAAGAACTTTATTGCACTTGTCGAAGCAATTTCCATAATTTGTGTTAAGTCTTCGGGGACAAGCTTCAGTTACTTCACCACCTCTTCAAGTCACATCTTTTAATATGGCCTGTGATCTTTACAAGTCAGGACTAAAAATAAGTTCTTGATTTATTGTCTAGGTATGTAAAGAATTTTTCAGGTGTATTAGACACATTAGAAATTCCATGATAGGAAACAGTTATCCTCTGAGTTAAGTCTTCAGCAATCAAGAATAACAGCCAAAGATCATAATGCATTCCACAGTAGATTTTGCTTTTTTAATTCCAAATAATAATAGTTTGTCACTTTAAAGCATTAATACAATCTTAATATTATAGGACAGATGACTTTACCCATAAGTCATGTGTCCTTTCCTTATACTCTGTGTGACATGAAAGTAGACTTTTATATTGATCTTTGCTGTCTCAACATCTCAGCCAAACCCATTTTTGCATCTCCTTTATTTCCAGGGCTGTGTAGGGGCCAAAGTCTGCTTAAAAAATGGATATTTGTCCCAACTGTCTTTTGAATCATGTTTTTTGGTTGTTATAGGCAAAAGTAAAAGAGGAAATAAAATTCAAGAGCAGGGAAAACCAAAAGGAACAGAGAAAATAACAGGATCAAACAGAATAGTGAAGCAGATGTTTGGCATCTGGCCATAGTGGAATGAACTCTCTCTACACTGAATTCTGTATTTGTCTTACACTGAAAAATAATTAACTTGTAGAGCAGCAGGTTCAGAGAGCCATGAATGTGGTGATCGAGGCAATTAGCCCCTATCAGAACCATTGTTTCAGGCTCTCTGAAAAGTCAACTGAGTATTATTAGCTAGCCTTCTGCAGTTAGATGAGTCAGACAACTTCTTTTTAAAAATAAAGTTGACATTCCAGAGCACTTGTATGTGACAGGGTGAATTGAATAGCAAATTCCCACCATGGCATGTGTAAGCTCGTAATTATGATATTTACAAAGCTGGGAGAGGAGGAAAAGTGCAGGTTTTTTTCTTTTATTGGATTAATTTTATGCATTGCTGACCACTCTCTCCAGTAATTTTATTTGGGAGTCTCCTTTTCTTGCCATCTTTTCCTCCATTGCTCTTGTTGTGATAGGTTTGGTGATGCACAGTGACACCCATTAACTGTGCTAAGGATCTTTTGAATTCTTTTCACAGGCTCTTTAACAATGATACTCAAAATGTATGTAGGATATTATCTAAAAGGAAGAACATAATACTTCTTCATTTCTGTCAGGTCAGCAGAATTTAAAATTTTGACGCTGTCTGCCCACGTGCAAAGGCTTTAAACTAAAAGAGGGTAGATTTAAATTAGGAGGAAATTTTATACTGTGATGGTAACGAGGCACTGGAATAGGTTGTCCAGAGGAATGTTCCATTTCCCATCCCTAGAAGTGTTCAAGGCCAGGTTAGATGAGGCTTTGAGCAACCTGATTTAATGGAAGGTGTCTCTGCCTATGGCAGGGGAGCTGGAACTAGTCAATCTTTAAGGTCATCTCCCAAAACCATCCTATGAATCTAAGTAATCCTCTGATTCCATATTTCAAATCTTTATAAAACAGGCAATCCTTTCCCTCTGTTCTGAAGCTTTACCTCTTTCAGAGGACATTAAATAGACATTTAATTGAGAAAAGCCTCAGCACCATAAAAACCCAGAGGATGGTGCCCTAGAACTGAAACCTTTCAGGCCTTTTTGTTGTTTATGTGTTACCATGCTGAGGCAAAGTTTACAGAGAATGGAACGGGTAGAAGCATGAAGATCTGTCTGATGGCTGACTCTCTTTCAGTCATTCAGTTTTAGACTCCTCTCAGCCACAAACTTAATTATTTTGTAGAGAGGTTTGCAGCTGTCTGTGTTTGGTCTATCTTTATGCACTCCCATACATAAAACTAAGCTCTATAGATGTTCACCCTGCATCATTGCAGCAAGGGACTGGGCTGAAGTGTACAGAGATACATGTAAAAGCAAAATACTTAAGGTTGCTATGAAGAAACTCTTGAATGAGGAATATTGTTCATTCTGGTGATTGTATTTTAGATTGCCTCTCTGTATATTACCCAAGTGACTTCCTCCTGGTGATCAATATCTTAACTGTGTTATAAGGTTACGTTAAAGACTTAATCAAAAGTTTCTATTAGTAGTGTTTTGCTTAAGTTCCGTGTTCTACTCCAAGACAGTGAGCTTCTTAAGATATTGCTAGTATTCTGCATCATATACTACAAAACAGGGAGTAAATAATTTTTCCGTATATATTAAATAGTAACATGGCAATTTTTAGTCCATCAGAAGTCAGATTTTACTTTCCTTGTGCTCAAGCAACTTTGTCCTATGTAATATTCATGAAAATTTTCTGAGCTTTCATTAAATGTGTTTCTTTTAGGACACTTTCCCTCTTAGCAGGAAACAAAACTTTTTCTGGCCTAACAGATAGACATAATAATTCTGTTTAAAGAACTGTAAGTTATTCATGTGGCAGCATAGTTTTTTAGTTACTGAAAATGGTCTTTGAATAAAAACTTCCTAAAATATGCTAAGACTAGTGTAAATAGAGAATTTTTCTCAATTTCTTGACAGGAGTAATTGTGCATAGGTATATAATCAAAAGCTATCTTCGGGCTGGGCTGTGAGTCTGTACATGGTCCAGGCAAGTTTCATGGCTTGCTTGTTATTTCATGATGATCCTAATTATTGAAATAGAAAACCTGATGGAATGTGTCAGGAAACATTTCTGTATTACAATTAGCTTTCTTCCAGATGAAAATTTGGGGATCTAATATTTTCCTGTGGTTAAGAACCTGTTACAACACATGCCTTGAACAGAGATTTTGGATCCATACTTCTGGCATACACTGCTGTAAAGCCTTTAGCTTCCCCAATAAATGGGCACTAAGCTGTTCCCTAGGGACAGAATAAATTAAAATTAGTACATGTCTGATGCTCTATGGAGTCCCTAGGAACACAGAGAGGTAAAGAAGAAGAGCCCAGATCCATATTGAGTTCTTTTCTACCCTGCTCTGTTCCAGGCATGCAGAAGCCATGCAGAACCTGCCACCATCTTGTTCAATGCTTCCTATGATAAAATTATTTTTCAACAGCCAAGACCACAGGGACATTGCTGGAGATACTGTCTGAACTGCTCAGGCTGCTTTTTATATGCAGCAAACCATATCTATAAAGGACTCATAAAAAATATACTTCTATTTATATTTCTGTTCATGTTTGTTCCTATCTTCTTTTTTTTTTTTTTCTTAAGAAATTAAGAATTCTTCAGATATGTCACTGGTGAAGCAGCTAATACAGGTTTTGAAACTTGACTATTATTGCCTAAGTTCAGTTTACCTAACTCTTAATATTCATGCAAAGAAGCTAATTGTTAGGATGGACATTAAATTAAACCTTCAATTCAAAGATAATCTTTGTCATCCTTACTTATGACTTGCTTAATTATAGCGATTGCTTCCTCTGATTGCAAACAAATTGCCTATACTTCAGTTTCAACACTGTGCTTTTAATTTGGTAAGAGAATTTTCATTAATCATGTACATATCCTACAAATAAATTTTCTGTCTTGCCCTTCATACCATCGCCTCCAAGTAGGATAGAATGGATCTTGGTTTATTGTGAAGTATTTTAACATTTTACTAACATTGTGTCTTTTCTTTTTTTAATGGTATAGAAGTTCTCTATTGTTAGCAAACATGGAGTTTTAATCCTTTTTTTTCTATCTCACCTGAGCAGAACTCAAATGTTGCATATCAAGTTTACACTTTCATGTCCTAATTTTGCTACAGTGCTATGATAAACATTAAAGCAGGGGGAATAGAAACAGAAATGGAAATGGAAATACAAATAGAAATAACAGAAATAATAGAAATAGCAAAAATGGAAATATAAAAAACCTTCCCAGAAACTTTTGAGCCATGCCACATATGCATTTCTTTTCCTAATTCAATATAACTTGAATTCTCCTCAAGAAATTCTCCTCAACCATTTTTTCTTCTCTTCAGTTATGTAGCAGAAAACAAGTAGAATTTTTTTTTGTTGTTGTTTTAGATGGAAACTTCATCACAATTAATGAGCATAATGTGGTTTTTTATGAATAAGAGAATAATTCATAACTCAGTCTTTGCCTTCAGGATTCAGAGCAAAATCCACTTTTAAAAAATGGAGCTACAAATGTTGGACCACACCTAATGGTAATTAAGCTGAACCAGGGAATGTTCCCAAGCTCAGGATCTAAATCATCTAGAGAACAAGTTTTTTGGGATCATCCTGGGATGGTTTAGGCTTATCACTTATCTGGCAACACAAAGGCATATTTTGAAAAAAAACTAGAGTCAATGACCATTTCTATAAGTACTCTGGTTGCAGCTACCTTGTGTTGGTATAAAAGTGTTTAATTGTATTGATATGTGCTAATCCACGATAGTCTTTGATGCAAGAGAAAATTCCTAAGTGGGTTTCATTTTCAGGTACCCTCTATGGGTTGTTAAGGGGTCTTCAACGTCCAGAAATTTTCAATTACATATCTCTACCAGTAAACCTCAGTATTTCAGGGGCTTGGATGAGAGCTTGTCACTTGAAGAGCAAAAAAAAATAGAAAATTTTTTTTGAGACCTTTCTCTGTCTTAACAGAACAGTGACAATAACTGCATGGGTTTGTATGCAAAACTCTACTGAAATTTGTTGCAAGCCTTGGCAGAAAAAATTACAAGATCATAACAGTGGAGAAAACTTGAACTTCTTCAAGCAAAAAAAGAACTATGTATAAGGCACATGACTCTGAATTTATGTCTCTGTCTTTATTGTATTGGCCAGGGAAATATAAGACTGGCTGCTTTCATAAATTAGACATATGATTTTTATTAACTTTTTTAGCAGACAAAAATCACCACTGCACAGATATGGCCTTTTTATCTGTTCACTGTGATAAGCGGAAAGGCAGAGAGAGGATCCCCTTGATCGAGTGTACACCAGCTGGACATTTTCTCTCCTTGGGGACCACTCTTAAGGAAGGGATGTGGCCACCACAACTTGAATATATCTTGTGGGAAGCACCTGTGCAAGAAAAATCTGCTGCTTGTATCATCTGTGTTCACCATGGAAGCTGTAACTAACTTCTAAACATTTCATGTTTGGGTTTTCAGGCAAAATGAAAAACAGATATTTTGCTGATCCATAGCAGATAAACAGGTTTTTGTAGCTCATCTAAGGTTGAATATTTGATGAAAGCTTGTGAATTTGATCATAGGATTTCTTAGCAAATGTCAGTTATTTATCAAAAGAAAATATTCATTGTGTCTCCACTGGTAAGCAGAGCTTGTTGGCTAAATTTAAAAAAAATTTATATCACACCCTATTGTATTCTTTCTTCCTCTGAGCCATTTCCATTCTTGTAGTCACTAAAAAACTGGGAAAAGTGTATTACACTTTATGATTTTGTTAATTTCTGGGTCTTTTCCTTTAATTTACTGAATTTGCAGCTCTCTACATTGTGAACCCTATATACTTGCAGTCTGTGTTTTTGTTAGCCTAATAACTATCGTTGACCACAAGATGGCAAGGTTTCTTCACTTTTCTGTGACGAGAAGACAGGAAAAGGAAAAGAGAGAGGGCTGCAACAATGTGGAAAGAATGTCAAAGGAAGAAACACACATAGGGACTCTGATTTCTCTTACATCGTACTTCCAATTTCACAAATGAACAAATAAAAATCAGATCAATGTTATAATTCTGGTGAGATGCCTTAGATTTTGAACAAAAGTAATATATTTGCTAGTTTTCTCCTGATGCTTGCCAGACACATTCTTTTTCCAGTAAGTGTTGTCCATTTTTTCATGCTGGAAAGTTCTGTATTTACATTTTTTGCTCTTCCCCTTCGAGGTGCCACCTTAAGAAGTTAAACCACTTAACTGCAGTGGGATTAAAAGCCAAGCTCTTGCGTGTAAAGGGTTTTCAGAGAGACAAGAAGTATCTTAACTAAAAACCAGCAGATCAAAAAATTGCAGTGTCAAATTTCAACTTCAGGGCATAATTTGGTCATATTCATTTGAATTTAAGCAACTTGATTGTTCTGTGTTTGGATTAACTTAAAGATTTTCACATAGCTCCTCTTTTTCCTCATTTGAACGCATTAAGAATCAGAATCTTCTAAACATCTCCATTTGTAATGTGTGATGGCCATACAGACAAGTAGCTCTGCTGGAAACCTCCACATGCCCAAATAACAGAACATCTTAAAAGTGAGTGAAATTAAGCACTTCGAAAATAAATTTTTGGTAACATCAACTACTGCAGGCACGAAACAACAGCATTATCTTCTGGAGGAATCTTTTTCTTCGGGAGTTGCAATGGAAGCTCGCGGCAGCAGATGGCACCGGAGACAAAGCTGTGAGACTAAACCGGCCCTCTGCAAAGTCCAGAGACTTAAATATTTTATCTTTTTTTTTTTTCTTTGATAAAAGTGCCATAATTCAAGGGCACCCCCTCTGCCTTGTGTCATAAATCTTTTTACTAAGTCTGTGCCGTCATTTGTGTAAAAGTCACTGATGCAGCCCCATGATCTCATTTCCATACACTTCAGTTCAGGCAGATTAAAAAGCAAACTGTTTTGTCACATTTTGATCTGTTAAAGGGTGCTCGGTGGGAAATAGAGACATTTTCTTTAAAAAAAGGAGAGGTTCTTTGATGAGGTGGGCAGCAAGAGAAATCAGGAATTAAAGTTTTACATATTTGGCTACATGAAATTTTTTCCCAAAATTCTTACCAAAAAAGGATCAATAGGCAACTAGTGATCAGTAATATTAGAAGTATATGATGGACTAGGAATTTGTTATTGAAAACTATAATTATGAAAACAAGACATTTATGTGAAAAGATTTAGATTTGTAACATTACTGAGAGGAAAAAAAAAGAAAAAATATCAAATGTACTGGGCAGTTACTAGACAAATACTTAGAGTTATGTAAGACAA
Source organism: Taeniopygia guttata (assembly GCF_048771995.1). NCBI lineage: Eukaryota > Metazoa > Chordata > Aves > Passeriformes > Estrildidae > Taeniopygia > Taeniopygia guttata. The sequence goes on from NC_133026.1 coordinate 124,794,693, forward strand.
ATTGTCTATGATGAACAAACTAACAAAATAGCCTTTTGGATCAATTTTCATTTTGATGATAGAAACAATTGGAGAGTAAAAAAGATAATTTTGAAAATTATATGGGAAAAAAAGTGAAATCGAATCACTGAGAAAACAGATACAAGTTTAAATGACAGTTCCATGTAAAAAATGGGAAAAATAAACTCACTTACTGAACACAAATGGACCCGTCTATCTTGTCAATTCCGGTAAATTGGTGTAATGGGTAGAAATGACACCTTAATGCGAAGAAGCAAGATATTTGTTTGGTGTTAGAGTGGAAAAGAAGACTCCGCTTGCAGAAGAATGAGCACAATATATTATCCCTGGGAAGAGGGGCCAAATACTGTGGAAAAGAAGCTGCTGCAGAGCACTTATTGTTGAAAATACCTGGGTGGTTTAGTACAACTGGCCATGAGCCACAGCATAAAAAATACATTATAACTCAAATCCAAACAAAATGCCAATGTCAACAGCCTATTATTTGAAGGAAAATCACCTTTCATCCTTACTTTCCTTTTGGCTGCTTTGTCTCAAGTTGCTTTTAGCATGATCAGAACACAGATTTCTCATATCCCAGATTTTGAGGCTCACTGGAGTGCAGTTAATCACTAATTTGGGTAGAAAATGATGAATATGTTGGTAGTAAGGCTCTGTACTTGTCTGTAATCTGTCAATGTACAGAACTTACAATTTAAGGGAAGAACATTATTGTCTTGGTCATGACTGGGTTTTAATTTGCAACTCATGTCTCCATTTCAAATAGTCCCATTTTTCATATAATTGTTGAATTACCTTTTGAGTCTTACATCCAATTGTGTAAAGGAATTTGTTCATTCACTCACAAAGATCAGGCTATAATAAATGGGCCTATCCATACACTTATGTTCTTCTGGTTTCTTTGTCTAAGTCAGAGCAGTTATACACAGGATGGTTTAGCACAGGCTAGGTCTCTGTGTCTTCCAGTTTTTTATAGACTAGGTCCTACTGATATGTAGAATCAAATTCGAAAGGGAAGCTTGGAGATTGGAATAAACATGTATTTTTTTATGCAGCATCTGGTTTTGATACTTGTCTGTTACAAGTAACTTTGTTATTTTGAAAAGGATAATTTTAAAATAATAAACTATCAATTTATTTAAACTACCTAACAGTTACTAGAAGAGATGAACTTTATTTGTTTAGCTTGTTGGAAGGTTTTTGCTTTTTAATGGTGCCTTAGTAGACAAATTCATGCATTGGTTTTAAATTCCTGTATTTTTAAATTGGATTGTTATGAAATGCTGCCAAGACTTCTAGTGAGATGAGTCTTTAAAATACAATGACAATTTTGTTCTGGTGGAATGGAATAATATCAGTGTATAATAAGATGGGATAATGATGTTTCAATACATGTGATTTATTTTCGAAAGTTAAAGACATTATTTTTATTATCTATGACTTTAGATTGCAAGAAAATATGCCTGCATTGTGAATTGAACTGTTACAAATGTATTTATCATTAAGACAAGTTAATTCTGCTTTCTTTTGCAGTATTTTATTTGCTTAACATATTATGCCCTATATTTGCTAGTATCTCAACACAGACCCTAGATGGAGGTTTAAGGGTTTTTTAGGTGCAATTGCCAAATAAACTCCTAAAAGCTTCTTTGTTTAAGTTTAGACACAAATTTCCAGCATTTTTCTGAAGGCGTGCATTGGTATATTCTAGTTCAGTTATCCTTAGAAATATTGAGACCATTGAAAATTTCAAGGCTACTTCCAATATGATGATCTTACCAAAAGAGAAGAAATTGGGCAGTGAAAAGGCATGATTAGTCATATGTTCAGCCAGCCCATTTATAGATCAAATTCCTACTTCTATTGGAGAGATTAGTTGCCCTGATTTTGAAAAGTGTTAAGTTTTCTTTTATAGTTCTTTTGAAAGTTTTAAAGTCCTCATAAAAATTCTTTAACCTTCTGATAATGTTTACATATTTCTACTGCAGTTCTCACACACTGTTCATGTAAATAATGATTGGTTTACATTTTTCTTTTTGGGAGAAGACAATTGATAGACTGTTGGTTTGACCAGTGTGGTTGGAGAGGTGACAATTTTATCCTCCAATCCACTGTAACTTTTAGAATTCTATATATTGCAAAGTCAGAAATAAAATTAACTCTTTTTTTCTCTTGAACTCACCAAGCTTCTGTGTATTCATTTCGTGTCCAATAGCGACAGTTAAGTTCACTGAATTGGAAAGTTAAGAATTGTGAGCCAAATATTCAGTTAATTTAAATTAAAATAATCTTGATGATTTATTTCCCTGGATTTATTTTTTGCATCACATAGAAACTCCCACATCATGAAACTCAGTCATCCATGAATCCAGGCAACTAATTTGTGTAATAACTTCTAATTTACAACACCTAAAAATTTTGTCATTTTCTTCATATTGAACTCAGTGATAAAAAATACAGCATGTATGTTCTCTGCATGGGAAATTAGAAGTAATATAATCCTATTTCTCCTTCCCTGAGGTCAGGTGTTTTAAATGTTATTAATTTGGTATTATTCAGAAGCAGTGCTTCAATGCTTCCATTAACATTTGAAAAAGTATTTCACTAACATTTATTATTCAGAATGAGGGTTACTGAATAGATCTGTACCTTATTAGACTCTTAAAAAATCTTAATCTCTTTAATAACAATCATCACATGGTTCTGCTGCTGTCAGAAATTTGAGGGGTTTGTGGCACTGTTCTACAGTGGTGGGTATATAACTTAGAAAAATTGTCAAAAATTCTCTTGGTAGGACTATATTTCTACACTGGACCCTTTCACCCAGTGTATTGATTTCCAACACTTTCTTTTCCCATTTAGTCAAATCTGGTGTATTTTGACTGCTATTCAAAATATTCAGCTGTAATGTTGGCAGAAGCCACACAAAACTCTCAGAAGAGAAAACTCTCTTCGCAGTACAGCTCAGAGAAAGTGCAATGCTTTCTGCAATAACTTTATATCGGTTAAACCTGCCTCAGTTTTTCACATGGTTTTATTTTTATATTTACTGGAAGTTGTTGAAAATGTCAACCACAATTTTCATAGTGTGTGTTTTACATTAAAGTTGGAACAAGTTTATTTCATCATATGCTTGATATGATCTTGGGGGTTTTTCTGTTTTGCCTTTTGCAAGCACCTATGAATCTTTGTCAGGTTGAATAACTCTGCTGGCTTCCTGGGAAAATATGAAAGCATCATAATTTTTCATTTAGTCAAAAAACCATAGAATCACAGAATAATTTAGTTTGAAAAAGACCTTTAACATCAACAATTCAACTATAAATCTAACATTGCCACGTCTTTCACCCAGATGAAGCCAGTAAAACCACAATGAAAATGTCAAACCACCACCAAATGTGACTGGGTCAAAGTTCAATGTCATCAGCAAATCAAATCAAAATATTCTCATTTTCTATTTTAGTAGAATTTGATTCCAAGTACAGCAGGATGTTTACTCTTCAAACCTCATATTTGAAAATATTTGAGCCATGATTATAGTGTCCTTCCACAATAAATAATAATCTGGACCCATCACTTTAATTTTCTTAGTGGAATAGTCCAGATGTTGGATTTAAAAGGTTTCAAAATTGCATGGTATTGGTAAAGTAAATTGAATCTGGACTTGAGGTTGATTCCAAACAGCAATGTGTAAGTGGCCTTAAATGAGAGATGTGGACTCCGTGTAAAATGTGGACAAGTCATAGCATTTTTTATGGTGTGCAAAAAACCTGGTGGATTAATGTTTTGTCTGATATTAATTAGCTTCTCATAAAGTATAATGCTCCTGTCATACTTCAGAGCAAAGTTTCTCATTTTAAGGTATTCTGTTTGTAATTCTCCTTTCTATAAATTAGCTGCAGAAAACCACAGGCAGTGCAGGGCTGAACCTTGCCTCCAGGGAATCAGTAACTCTTATGACATCCTCAGTACATTTAGTTCCTACTGGAGTGTGGGGACCCCTTGGTGATGACATCCATGCTTTGCTAATAGGGCATTCCTCTGCCACTAAATTGGGACTTTTTGTACTACTTGGAGTTATTGATTTGGAAGGCGAAATACAAATTATTCTATGGATTCCTGGGCCACTCTGCTTTTATATCTGCAGGTCAACGTATTCCTTTTGCCAACAAAACCCTTAGTGGCAAGTGTAAACATGGCACAGATAAATTTGGTAGCACAAGTCAGCCAGGATTTCTGGAATAGCCCTATGACAACAGCTCAGCCAACCTTAACATGCAGTTCATAGATAGATCACAAAAAATTTAAAGGGCTCGTTGATACTGGAGCTGATGTGTCTATTATTAAAAGTACTGAATGGTCTAGTAATTGACCCATAATCAGCCCCACATCAACCCTACCTGGGGTGAGAGGGATGCAGCACCCTAGACAGAGCACTCACTTTCGGCTTGTCCTTGGCCCTGATGTTGCAATCTAAAGGAGGCAGGAAACCCTTTTTCAAAGGATGGGGACCATTTCTTACCTTTATTGTTTAGATGTCAGTGTAGACAACACTCATGACCAGCCTTGTGCAAGCTGCTAAAGGCACCTTACTCTTCAGCAATGGCAGGAAGGACGTACATGTTCAGTGCAGCATCAGTTAAACTGAATCCTATGAATATTAGTTTCAAAATAATCCATTACAACTTTCATATGCTAAAATGTGAGCATGAATTTCAGTTTAGAAATTAAAGGTGAGTAGTAACACTGCCTTTCTTAAATCCCTCTCTTATTTTGCTGCAGAACCACAAAGGGATTTTTTCTTACATGTAAGAGTTAAACTTCATTTTAAAATATCAGCATATTTCATCTGGTATAGCTGAACCAAGAACAAAAATTTGAATAATGATAGTGATCTGGGGACAGATTTGTCAAAAATTACTCTAGATATACCTATAGTCTTGGTATCTTCTCTGAAGAGACTACCTACAGAAGCTGATATTCTCGTAGTATCAGAAATGGTTTTACCTTTCCAAGGTGTTTTAGAACAGGGAATAGAAAACTTGTACCTAAATTTTTCATTTTCTGTGATTTTAGTGTACAGTTTAATAAAACATCCTGGATATCTTAGCTTCACATTTTCACTTAGCTTCTTAACTCTTTACCTGGATGAGAAAGCATTTTTCCTGCTAAATCCACAGGGGAATAAAAGCATTCTTTATCTCCTCTACTGTACAGACATCTCCTTTTAATTAGTTTTCAGGTCATTGAGAACACAATTCTATTTTGTGGGCTTGAACATTGAACAGAGTTGTTATGTGCATTTGTAGTTAATTCAAAATGCTATGTAATATTTAGTAGTAAAACCTCAAGGTGAGAAGTAGTAATCTTTCCAATTTCCTCTTCTTGTGATTTTGAAACTTTCCTTACTAAACAATATTTCATCTGGCAGTACCTTATCATGCAAAGGCATATTCTGATGCCCTCTACAACTAACCATGAATTTTTTTTTTATTTCTGTAAAATTTTGTAGGTATTGTTGGTATTAGTCAGATTTTTTTTTTTTAATGCAAATATGTTTCAAATGTTTGATACTCTTACTAAAAACAGGTGAACCTATTTAAAATATTACAGGGAAAAATGTTAATTCTGTATAGCACTATAATGTTATTATGCCAGTCTTGATTTGATCTTAAAACAAAAGCCAATAATTTAGCTTGCTATAACTGTAGTGGAAAAAATTGTGTTCCATATAGGATGCAATTATCTCATAAACTGTTTTTGAATCAGTTGTAATTTTTAAAGAAGTTGACATATAGCTAGCATATTCTAAAATCTGAATTAATGAATTCAGCACACTCAATATGTACATAATCCCACCAAAGACATGCAGTCTTATTTAGACTATGAAAAAAGTGTCTCCTCCCCTATCATTCACCAATCTAATGAGGACATTAAATAAGATGCATTAATAATTTTAATTTAACAACACCTTGTTAGCCCTTTCCCCACATTGCCACCCCACACAGACACATGCAGGTGAACCCTTAAAAAAAAAAAAAAAAACACAACAAAATATTTGAGTAGTAGTGGAGTTGGAGTCATTCTGGTATTTTGCAATTCCCTCTGATTCAAAGGATGCTGTCTTATGAGTGCCAATAGTGCATCCTTTAGCTTGGTCTGGTGGTGAATTGCTACAATACAGCTTTTTCCATCACTCCAAAAATCAATCTTCCTCTCATCTCTTTTAAAGGCCTCATTCGCCCTCTCAAGCCAGCAATTGAACTGATTGATTACGACTAAAATTGTCCTGAGTCCCCCACACTGAGAAGATGTCATACAAAGAAAAGAAAGCAAAACATTTTCATCTTTCTTTTGATTGCTGTAAAAAAAGCATTAGTCTGAAATGAAAGGTTGAAGCAGCAACTGTTTATTGGCTGTGCCATAAAACATCATCAGTTTGCATTGCTGTGAGCCCTAAATTGACATTTTAAGGGCCTCATTTATTCACAAGAGGCTCTTTCTCAAGCTCTCCCTGTTCTGTTTTGGACACAGGAGACAACATTCACAGCACTGAGGAACTGAAAATGCATTTTGAATGTGAGTTAAATCTGTTTCAATGAGCATATAAAAACTTTAAAATAGGATGTCATAGTGCAATGGTGATGACAGTAAATGGTTTCTTCAAGTCATTATTCCTGAAAAACCTATTTGAAGTATGCAAGTACTTAGTGCTTGAACAGAATCAAGGGACATGAATTTGAGGGGTATTTTTGAAATATTCTTAGGTTATTAAAAATTCTGTTCTTAAAGTTTGTACCATTTAATTTAGTATGGTGAAGTGCTTGATCAGTACAATAACTAAAACCAGTGAGAAAAGGAAAACAGGACAGCATTTCATTGCATGGCACTCCAAATTGAAACAGATACCATCTGTTTGGAGAATATGACACTGCGGGTGTAATTCCCATTAAAAACAACTTTTTATTTTGAGGTGGAATAATTTTGTAACTTAAACAGAATCGAGGCAGATTGATAGTCAGAACTTTCTTAAATTTTTCATGAAAACTAACCAATATTCAGCATTTTATTTCTCTAGAAATTATATGTATGAATGTTTTGTATTAAATCCACAATTAAGCACTTGATACACAATTAAGCACTTGGTAGTCTGGTAGTCTGTTAAAAGCCTAATTTTTTTTTTTTTTTAATTGAGTACAGCTGCTTTGGCCCCACATCTGGTGTTTGTCTACTGTTCTATATTTGCAGTATCCTATGATGATAGAAACTTGTCCCTGTTAGAGGCACTATGACTTATTTCAGGTTTAACAAGGAGGAAAAATTTCTAACACTTTCTAACATCAACTGTCTTTCTGACAGTTTTTCACAAGAATTATAAAATTACCAAGTGAATAAAAATATTACATTTTGAAATGCTAATTCTACACACATTAGGATTATTTCAAAGACCTACTTAAATTCTTAGTGTGTTCGTAATTAAACTGATGAAATCGTTAATTGTCAATTGATAATTGATGAAAATTTTTCTCTTATATCCAGTAGACATTTTTCTAAAATTTGATATTTAATTAATACAGTTCCAGCTACAGGACTGTGTTTGTTCTTTACTTAGGAAATTCCATGAACTCTAACTTTGGCATGTTGTTGTAATATGTTAAAGATTATGATCATTTAAAGGATTACTGTGAGGTAAAATAAGGAATATTTAATAGTATTATGCTCATAAATCAAATTGCTAAGACATATGATTTAATGATCAGGAAAAATGACATTACTTCTTTATACATCATTTGCATTCTTTACTATAATAATTTAAATTCTAAAGACAATATGGTTTTGTGTGGAATCCTTTATATTTGGACAAAAATTTGGACTACAAACCTAACTCTTTTTAATGGAAAGGAGGTGTGCTTAGTCCATAATCTGTAAAATTTGAAGCCGACCACTGCTTAAGACTGTCTCAATTGTTAAACAGAGGTTCAGAAATAACATGAAAATAACTAAGTATTGTTACTGGATGGTGAAAAACCTCATCAAGATAACGAAATTCCCAGCCAAACCAACAAGCAAAGCATTTAGAAGAACAAATTGAAACTTATCAGGGCTAGTTAAAATGGATAAAATAAAAATAACATGGATAAAATAAAATTAAATGAAAGCTAAGATGAAAAGAAGCTTGGACTTAAAAAAAAACAAAACAAAATATTAAAATTGCTGAAAACCAAAAGGAAACTGTCCAAGAAAAAACCTGTCAAGAACTTAAATGGATTGGGAAAGAAACTACTCTAAGATGGGAGGAACACACTTGTATCTAAGGAATGTGTAATGTAAGTGAAACTATTTAAATCACCATTCACCTGAGATTGATTTATCTTCTTTTCCACTTGCCAAAGCAGAAGGGAAGATGTTTTTCCACTGTATAAACTACCTTATAGAATATCTAACTCTGAGCCTGAAGTTTAATTGATTTTTTCAGACATTTCAGAGGGGACTATCTTATTGTACCTGGTTTAAAATAGCAGTTAAATATTCCTCAGATGAAGGAACAGAAAGCTTCATGCTATGGTTACCAGTCTAAAAGGACCTGTACTTACTGTGTACAGTACTTTTTTGAGAAAAGGAAGAACTATAAGGCATTCATAACTGTATTACTTGCTTTTGAAATAGAGGAAATGATAGAATTGGCCAAGTTTCACTTAAGGGTTATACAAGGACAATGTGGACAATAAGGAGTGGGTTAAAGCTGTGAAAGTATCAAGCTCTAGAGCTCCTGTCAATCTTTGGAACTAGTGAGAATGCTGTGGGGCAACTCCTGGTGCAAAACCATCGCTCTGAATTGTAAAGTGAAGGTTCAGGCTTACAGCGCATAGATGCATTGTAGCTGCTCAGAATTTGTGGAAGTTACTCAAATGTAATTGAGGACACATTGTAATTCTGAAAGATGTTCATAATGTGTATCTGTAGGTGCCTGAGTTATCAAACCAGAGTCTGTAGCTCAAAAGTTACAGACTATTGGCTCCTTAATGAAGGGATGGGACTACTGTTGGGCTAAAAATCATTACTCAGATAAACATCAGCTTCAAAGGCTGTGGGATTTTAGAGGAGCTAGAAATCAGCCATAGCTCAAGGTATTACAAGACAATATATGTACTTTTATGCAATGGGCTGTGGCAGCAGCTCTCTGGCCACAGAGAGCAGACACAGACTTTCCCAGGGAAGGCTGTGAGAAGATCAGAGAAAAGAATGAGAAACAATTCTTATCTCCACTTGTTGCACCTGCTGCTGTGCATGTGTGGAATGTGTCATGGAGATTTGTTTACCAAAAGGTGATTTATTAATTGCACACTGGATGGTGTTTGGATTGATTGACCAATTAGGTCAAAGCTGTATCGGACTGGCTGTAAGAGTTACTGAGTTTCTTAATAAATATAGTATAATATAGTATAAGATGATACAGTAAAGCAATGGATCAGCCTTCTGCAACCATGGAGCCAATGCTAATTATTCCCCATCTGGAAGTCTGCAGCGACAATGGGCTACTATTACACGTACACATATATTCTTCAATTATAACCTCTAAACTTAGCTTACTCTATACAATTACATTACAACACTATAAAACTTCACTATCTTACTCAATACAGTTTCTTACTTACCTAAGGCATATTCTTACAACTATAGAAACTTAAATTTATAATTTTTCTGCTTAATGTCTCTGTACTTTTATTTTTACATCGATCCAAGCGTTTTCCAAGGCTGAAAATCAAACCCTTCAGTATCTGTGGAAGTTTCTATCTTTTCATTTCCGAAACAGATCAGGGTGCACTGGTGATCTCATTCATGCCCAGCTGAAAAAGCTGCTCCTTTTCCTTTTTCAGGATTCTTTAAAAGTAGATACAAGACATTACATGCTTCACATTTGCTGGTGTTAAGCACCCCATGACATACCAGTCTCCCCCTGCCCTGAAATATTCTGTTAAAATTAAGTAGGCTGAAGGACTAACATGGACAAAATCTTGGCCAGTGCTGAATCTTACGACAATTGACATTTAATCTGGGCATATTTGTGACCACAAATAAGACTTGGGAAAAAAACTACAAGTTGTCATCTTATCCATCTTCTATTAAGGTTCTTCTGAGATACCTAATCTGCTATAAATCCTTTAGCAAGCCTTCTTATACTTACCTTTAACAAACTTGGTTTCCAAAAACCTGATTTAAATCTCTGTTGTTATAGTGTATGTCCATGACTCTATTAACATCTAGACAGAGAAAATGGCTTATTCATGGATTTTTTCCATCAAATTTTTGTTCAAGGACAGTTACAAAGTAACTCTACTTGGTTGATTTAGGGTTTTTTTCCTCTAAACTTTTTTCATGTTTTGAAACTCCTCTCTTTAATAATAGATCACAGTTTTACTTTTAGACAAGCACATGTTGATTCCAATGTTATATTTGGAGGAAGTGACAGATTAAACCTTGGGAAATTATGAGTCACAGAAAAATATCCAAATGTGTATCTAGTGTTCTTGTTGGAGGAATGAGAACATGCTGGGAACTGGGCAAGGGCCATGAGGAACAGCCAGTTAGAGCTCCTACCTGAGAAAGAAGGTGTCAGGCTTTGTTTAATACCTCTGTGATCATATTGTTAAATTCTTATAGTGACATCTGATAAAAAGAGCACAATCTAATGAGGGAAGCTTGACAGTGAATTCCTTAAAGACTAAAGATAAATGCTACTCTAACAATGAGACAAATGAAATTCTGGTGAAAAAGCTTCAGCGGATAAGAAAAAATTACCCATGGTGAAAGTAGGACCAGTTCTATAGGGGCTTTCTCCTGTTATCTAAAAAGAATCCTTTGTGGTGAAGTGCCATTACTGTATGATGGTGCTGAAGAAAAGTAAAATGGGTCAGCAAAAATGTATAAGATAATAGAGAAAAGAAGCAGCCAAAGTTTTCTTACAATCAAACAGCTCCAGAAAAAATTCTTCTGATTATTTTTGCTAAGTTACTGGATGATGCAAATGCTGTGAATGTAGCAAATTTTATTCTAATGCAGCATTTGATAAATACATGAGGTCCTTGTTAAATCTTGCAAGCTGTATATTCTTGTGGATACAAACACTGGAGCAAAGTAAAAAGCAACAGAAATAATGCAAGACTTATGAAACGTTTTAACTGCATTTTGTCTTTAGCAAAGAGAAGGATTGCTGATTTGAAAGTGTTATGATAATTATTTCTCTTTTATCCAGACAATTTCTTAATACACACAGCTGTGATTACGTACTAACAAATAGTGGCCTCTTTGAGCATATTTACAAATTCAGTCACACATCATTTTCTCTCTCTGTGTAATTCCTCCTACCGTCAATCACTGTCTTGCAGGGGGAAGACCTGAGAGTTAAAGCTGGAAACACTTAGAAACAATGACCTCAAATACAAAAATAATGAGAATAATGGCAGTCATCATAGAGAGGTCTGAATATAAACACTTTGGGCAGGGTTTACTTGTCTAGATATTTTCCCAGAGCCACATAAGACAGTCTTGGCTTCAGTAGGGAGCTCCAGAAGGTTGTAGGTTTCCCACAGGTGCTGTGCCATATTTTCTGGCACTATGTGAATGTCTCAGATTCTATAAAGCATCAAAGTAATGCTAGACATGATGTTTAGGCAGTGGAATTTGGCCCTTTAACCTACAGCTAACCTATTAATAAACCTTTTCCCTCTTTGGCACTGTCAATGATCTTTATTTCTGATATGTTTCTGGAATGCTAGACAGCTTTGTTGTGTCCTGAAAACATTTTTGTAACTCCTTGATTTTAATTTACAGTTGTAGGCATGAGATGTACAGACTTTACTTTTTCTCATCCAATTTGACAGAGTTTGTGCAGTATTTTGCCAGTGTTAGGCAGGGTTGGTTTGGCCAATATTTTAAGCTTTGTCCTCATTACATCATAAAAAGACTATCTTATCATAAATCTGCATTATTAGCTAAGTGACATTTCTTGCTAAAGTAAATTTTATTTATCTAATATTGCAACATATTATAAAGCAATTTTGTCAGATATCTGTATAAATATTGATCAGGAAAAGGTGCATATACATGATTTTAATACAGCAATAATTTTATCAAAGAGGGGTTATTACCTGGAGGAGGTTAAACTTTAATGCTTACACATATCCTTTATTCACAGAAAAAATTAATCCATATTCATAGATGTAATATTTTCTTAGATGACATCATAAAAAGAACTGTAGTGGAAGCTATAAAAGATTATTATCTGAGAAGACTCTTTGGGTGCATTAAATTAGACAATGGAAGGAGAGAACAGACTTTAAGCTTCCTCCACCTTCCTTTTCTGCCTAAGATCTGTTCAGCAAAATTGAGCATACTACCCAGGCAAAGTGTTTATTGATGAGTAATATGCGAAATTAATGTCAGTAGTTATATTTTTAAAAATCTGCATTTTGTTTCTTTTCTTCGTCTTAAAAAAAGGAGTTTGAGAAATGTATTGCAGGATTCAAAGAAAATATTTGGACCTTATTATTTGGACCTATAGGTTGGGGAGAAGAGAGAGGGAAGAGGTGTTATGACATGTGCAGTTGTGGACATTATCAATTCCTTTACCACCAGCAACAATGACTGAAAAAAATCTTTCCAACATACTGTTAAATAACATTTTTAACTGTTTCATTCATGTAAGATTGAAGCATTCTTGTAGAAAAGCAATAAGTTTAATGTGACCAGGTGATTTTTTTATGCTTATATGTTCCATTGATTTCTTCCCACCTCACTAAGCTGGTTACATTTAACCAGCCATGTGCCAGATTCTGACTTTTTTCAAGGTGTAACACTGTGAAAGTGAATTTTAAACTCTCCTAACAGTCAACAGTAATACAGAAAACCAGGAGGATGCTATGCCTACTCAAAGCTAGCCAGCACAATCAAGGTGTCAGTTTTTTTGCAATATTTTCTCATTAAGAGACCTACAGACAGATTATATTTATGTCATTTTTAGCAAACACCTTTCACTGCACTGAAGAATCAGAGTTCAAATTAACACAAAGAAAAACCAATAAAGGCTGTGCTCTCAGGGATCATTGATTTAAAATAAATAAATCCCTATATCTTGAAGTCTCCATTTAGTTTAATTTTTTATATTATACCATTGCCAAAATATTTCCATATAAATACATGTTGTAATAGAATAATACAAGAAAGACTAGTAGAAAAATATGCTTGTTGTAGTAGGTGTTGTACATACTACAACATGGAGAGTTAGTAATATATGACTAGGCTTAACACGTGATAAAAAATGGCAGAAAAAATAGATATTCATGACAAGGAAAAGAACTGAGCTTTTTAATTACAATCTTATATGGGCTGAGGAAAAAAATTGAAGTCATCTTGCCAAATTAATGAAATAAGGGAAATTTGAACTGAATAATATGGTTGAGCGCCTTCAGGTAGAAGAAGGAAGAGAGCAGGAAAAGAAAAGATTGCTACATGAAGCAATAAATTTAAAGGGAGACCACAGATCTCCGTAGTCTAAGTCAGATCACAGATCTGATTCAGCTGCAAATTTACTCAGAGGTAAAATAGAGCAGGGCAACTGTGGAATTATCCTCAGTTACTATAAATTGGTGCAAAAAAATTGACCCCCATGGATATTAAACACACAATGCTATTTGAGTGTAAGGTCTCCAGGGTCTTTCTATATGGTACAGATATTTTGCCTGCTGCTATGCTTAGCCATTATCCTAATTTTTTCCTTCCTGTCACTTTTGATTCATTTTGTAATCTCCCACCTTTCTGCTGACCTCAATGATAGATATGGTGTAATATCAAGTGTGGTATTTTGAGACAACTGTAGATGAAATACTAAAGAAATCGAAAAAATTATCCATTGCTTTTACTTTCTTCAGGCTACACTTTATCCTCAGCTTTGCTGATACAAATCCAAAGCGAATGAAAAGGTATGTGGTCAGATTTTGGTGGAAGGAGGAAATTAGATTAATAGAGCAATATAAAATAAAGATTTTACTTCAGTAACTAGAGGAGTGTCAATATGAGGATTTGTGACTACTGAACAACTGAAAGGAGAATTAAATGGTGCACAAAGCTAAACATGGTTATACTGGAGATATAAAAATATATCTGATATATCTGAGAGGTGAAAAAGTGATGAAAAATATAAATTTAAGGTAGGCATATTGAGAGAGACATTTCTTTTAATTTCTTTTAATTGTTTTACCTTAGGAAAGTAACTGTATGTCAATATTTTAGATGAATGCTACCAAATTGCTCCTCTTTGACTGAAACATGAATTATCCGTGAACACCAGATGTTATTGTTTTTAATGTAAGCCAAAGATATTATTTTTTTATTTCTTTGAGTTGCTTAGAGAACTGCTGTCTAAATATGTATTTTAAGCAGGAGCAAGAGTACGATCACCAGTTTTCAAGACATTTCAGCCATTCTACTTATTTTTTTTTTCCTTTGACACTTCTGTGTTTGTGGTATCTGGGTTTAAGATGGCAGGCAGCTCAAAATATGAATTTCTTAAAACTTTAAAGATATTTTCATGAAGTTTAATTAAAGGCAAACTTATTGCTGAATGACCTGGAATTTCTACTTTTTTTCAGCTCCATTATTGCCACTGGCATCTTCTTGACTGTAACCTACCCAGCATGGCAAATACCAACTCCCACCTCTTCAATATGGATAAATTTTCTCCCCCTTCCTCTATTCCCTTTAGGAAGATATTTGGATTTTTTGAAAGGGTGATATACATATATGTAGATGATCATAAAATGCTGTCACTTTATCACCGTGACCTTGTGACTCAAAAGACTAGAGAGCAGTGAAGTAGCTGTAAAAATGAGCCATCAGCAAAATGTTATTTAAATAGCTTTCCCCAAATTAAATCATTGAAAGGTGATGCAGAAGTAAACATAGCTGTGAAAAAATAAATTTCATTTTATAAATGAATAATATATAAATTATATATTTATAGAATAATCTATTCATGAGCTCAAACATCCAGTCAGGATTTAATTGATCAACATGTGTTTATTTTCTTTTAACAGTTATTTGAAAATGTAATTGTAATTTGAAAATATGACTCAAAATATTTTAACATACTCATATGCATAATTCTAAGATCTCTCAATGGAAAGTTAGTTTTCATTAGTTTGAGGTCATTTATACAATTTTGGTTATGTCAGGGCTTTCTCAAGGAATCTTGATTTCAGACCATTGCATAGCATATTACCCCACTTTGATGACATGATTCTATCTGTGTTTTGGATTTTTATTAGCTGGTATCAAACACATTTGAGAAAAAGTATGAAAATAAATACGTTTTGTCTCTGAGCCTTGTAATAGAGAAAATAGCTAGAGCCAGTAGCAGCTCCCCTGGATTTTAGGAGAATGGTATTACCCTGCCTTTCTCCGAGAGATTGCTGGTTACCTTCTGCCAGTGAGCAACTGTCTCACTGCAAAGCAGGAGCACGATCTCTTTTGTCTGTGATCAAGGCAATTATTTCTTAGAAAGTGGAATTTCTTCACAATGACTATGTACAAGAGCAAACGCAGAAACCAAAGATGTAAGTAAATTATAGTTTTTTTTAATATTCTTTCAGATGAGAGAAAATAAATCTCCAGTTGCATAGAAAACCATGTTTTACTTTACCCTGCTTTGCTGGAATTATACCAGGAAAACAGAAACAGTATTCCATGCCAATTATCCCACTGTTTCTCTGTATTAGGTGCAGGAAAGAGCTTTAAAATGAAAAAGAAAAAAAAAAAAAAAAGCTCACTTGTTACTATGGAAACCCTCAGAAAGTGATTGCTTGATGGCATCAACAAAGAAACAAAGATCAAATATAAGTTTAGTTCAGAAGAGCATCCTTTTTTCAGGGCTTAATGAGTGGCTAGCTGTAACCTTTGATTTGATGAGGTTGACATGCTTTCTCCGGTGGACTTTTTTGTGTGGTTTGCATTAAGAAGCCAGTAATAGCAGAACTTTAAGGGCAGTTATTTTATTTTCTTATGTCCCAACTTTCAGAATTAACTAGTTTGCTAGCAGGGGAGCAGAGAAGCTTGCATGTGTCTCTGCTCTGCATTTACAACTCCAGCCATGAGGATTCACTGGTTTCTAAATGCATGACTTTCCAGTCAAGCACCTCTTTGACTTTTTAAATTGCTACGGCATCAGATGGGGGAATTTCAGTATCAATATTGCCTCCTCTGGAAGCTTATGGAACAGGTGACTGAGGTGAGTGAAAATGTGCTGTGGGTCAGGTCATGAAGTATTTGTTGCTCAAAGAAAATCTTGTAAAAGGCTGAGTTATGAATAGAGAGCATGTCAGAAGCTACAAAAAAAAGACATTCCTCTAAGAAAAATGCCTTATATACACTATGGTTTTGGGGAGAGGGCAGGAGGGTAGGAATAGTGAATTCAAAACCAGATAAGTTTGGACTTCATTTGGACAGGAGCATTGTTAGGGTTGAGAGGGATATATACAGCTATATCACTGACCTCAGTTTCTGCTCCTTCTAGATTAATCAGTGTAGCTGTCCTTCAGTTTGTCTTGCTCAAAAGATGTACTGAATGTAGAAAGTTTAGCAGGATAGATCTCTGCTAAAATCTCTGCAAAAGAAATCAATCATCTGTATCACATTCAAAAAAATAAATTATCATCAATTTTGTTCCCATAGCAGTAATAGAAGAAAATTATTTATATACAGGCAAATTATGATTAATCTTTTTAATGTATTAATTACTGTCACCATTATTATGTAAACCAGGAGCTCTTTCTATAACCAGCTGCGTTCTTGCAATTTCTCCTGTCCAAGACTGTTCATAAAAAAAATTTGTGCTGGGGTAGATGAGTTTCAATAGTTTTTTGTTTCAAGAATACAGTAATTCATTAAAATAGCACAGGATGCTTCTAAGAATGCTTTTCTGAAGAGAACCTTGCTTTCACCTCTGCTGACCCCAAGGAGAATCTATGATTTGTCCAAAGGCAAAAAAACCCCTATGAAACATGATCAGAATTCATACTGTAATTATGAGGGTGGATGTTGCAATGTTTTCTGTTTTAAAACTGTCTTCAATTTTAAGACTCAAATCTAGAAAATGTCTCAATATTACATACATATGATATAAACTACATATATAGGCATATATATTATACATACATAGGTACCAGTACTGTATACAAGGATGCTTCATTAATACCTTAGCTAATTAGTAACTGAAATAACCCTAATAAACAAAAAATATTGAGCAATTTTGATAATGTTCCTGTTTATATCATTCAAAGGCTTTTTGAAGGATAGATTTCATCTAAGCCATTTTTATTCTGAAATATAAGGGATCATGGTAGCAGCTGCATTAAACAGTATGTAGGTACTACATTTTCTGTGCATTTCTGGTGCCCCTTAAAATAAGACATAAGAAAAGATGTTGAGTATATAATTTCCAATATATGTGGGGTAAACCTTGGGATCTATACCTCTTCACTACCTCACTTGAACTTGGGGCATAAAATGAAAGTGGACTTTGTAGCTTTTTCCTATTCACTGAAATCTGTTTCTGGATTTCATACACTCCTCAGAGCATTATAATCATTGCTTTCTAATCCCCCTTTTTTTAAAAATGTTTTTTAAAAAGTATAAATTTGTTCTGTATTTAATTCAATAGCATGTCAAATTAGAGAGGATGATAGAAAACATAGAGACATGATGGCATTTTTCTAATGCAAAATAGAAATAATCTCCATATCCAATTTCTGTCTCAGGTACAAAGCTGTTGCTAGAGGAATACATGCAAAAAAAAGTGTTTACCTACCTTTCTGTAAGAATGGGATGAAGGTTTCCTATACATATTTTCAGCTACAATATAATACATAAATCTTCTAAGTTCTAAGCTAATCTTAATCTTTTCTTTCCTTGTAAGTTTGAGTTAGATTGTAGAAAAGTGGTCCTTATATTAAATACTTAGAATATTTTATTTATTCCATAAACATTGTAACTTGTGAGGATTAAAATTAACTATCACAACTAATTGCAAAACTTGTCTCACTAATTAAACAAAATTCAGATTAGAGGCTATTTCTGTATGATTGTGTGTAGCTGCCTACAAACAAATACACAGCCTCCATGCATACATTTCTCCACACAAGCAGATGATAGGATACTTGATCCTTCAGCATGCTTGATTCAGGATGTTATCTAGGTGATAGGCTGGTTTCTCATTTCATTGCATGGGTGCAATGGCTGAGTGAATGAAACCATCATAGTCAACACAGTCTTGTTTCTGGGCTCTGGTAAATGTGTGGTGGTAGAGCTCTTCTGAAATAAAATATTGGAAACTTAGACTATCCTAGTTTGGGGCTGGTGGGGAGGATGGTAAGGAAAAGTATTGTAGTAGGCTGCAGTGCAGGTGTGCGTTTTCTGCATGGAGAGGCAGCCATCCACAGTCACACCTTCTGGAGATGCCATGCCTCCAGGCTTCCTCTCACAAAATGAGCAGCAGACATTCAATTTTTCAATGCAGTCTTTCTTGTAGCCTTCACAGGAAGGCTATTACATGAATCAAGGAAGGCTACTATCCCTGAAGAAAATAATATTGGAAAAAACTTACTTACCTATTAAGAAATTCTCATTATTCTTATTTATTGGTGGTTTGTGTAGCTTGACAAGATAAATCACTACAACCTTGTAAATGGCTTTGCATGAAAAGATGATTCTTAATATTTCTTTGGTCCATAAATTTGACTGAGAAAAAATGTAAATGGAAAATAAGAGAGTAGTGACTAGTGTGGCAGGCAGATATGTTTTGGGAAAGGTGTGCACCACAGGCACAGCATCTGGGAGGAAAAGTCAGAGTGCTGCCAGCAAGATTCCAGTGCTGCCAAAGTGCTCAACTGGGGATTGGAAAGGTAAAGCAAGGATGGAGAAATTAAGAGGAAAAAACAGAATTTATCTCTTGCTTTCTTCAGCTTCATGTTTTCAGTGTATCATAGGACCTCTCACTCATATCAGCAGTAACAGTCAGAGCACAATGGCAGCTGAGGCAAAGATCAGTTGCTTTTGAATATTGAGAACCCTTGATAAAGTCAACAGCTACCATAAATGCAGCCACAGATACTGTCCCTTTCCAGGGTGTTGGAAATTGAATTCCCAAACTTGTCCATTCCAATATGAAGTATCCTGTCAACATCAAATGTCCCTGAAATTGTGCTCCAAATGCATTAATGATTTCTGCCATGGCTTGATGATCATGTAATGTCCACGGGTGCTTCCTGATGTATGTTTTTGAAGAATACTTGTCTTGCTGAACAAAGAGTTTTGTTTACACTGATAAAGATGAGAAAATCTGTGAAATTCCAGTTTGAATGAGTATTTTGTCCTATCTAAATTCTTTGGTCTATTGCATTGTCCAGTATATTTTCTTTCATTGACAATGTCCCGCTTGCAAATCCTTTTATCATGGATTTACCTTTCTTATCTTCTTTGTCACCCCTTACAGATAAAATAATCACTTTCAGGCTTAAATAACTGAGTTGGCATCTGTTGAGTCATGTTATATTACAGTTTGAACAGCTCATGATTACTTCCATCTTCTTTTTGCCTCTTAGAGCAGTAAAGAGGCCTCAGTACTGAGGCTGTTGCTGCTGAAAGAAAACAGCAGCCTTTAATATAGTGTGTGCTAAGAGATAAAGTGACTGGAAAACCAAATCTCATTGGGGAAAACAAGTGTAGTTAATGACCCAGATACATATAAGAAAGCTCTGCCTCTTTCCTTAAAACATCAGAGACCTAGACAACAAGGGACTATCTCTTCAGCGTGGTATTGAGACAGCTTTCTTCCTGTAAAGCTATCCTGGACTAGCCCCAGGATATTCCTGCTGCTGCATACCTTTTGAGGAAGTAGAGTTCAACACAATTAAGTGTATCAGTAATAAGGTTGAGCAAGAAGAAACACATGGTCTGCAGGAATACAAATATCTTTGAATATTCACATCTCATGGATAAAATCTTTATGCAAATAAAAAAATACAATTGCAACTCAATAAGTCAGGGGCTGGAGGGTTAGAATAATTCTTTTTGTAGCTTTGAAGGGAGCTCATGGTGATCTGAGAGGGTTGGCTTATTTGAAATTATTCATGCTCATTATTCCCATGTTACTAAGCAGTAAAACTGAAGACATATGTCCCTGACTGAAGCATGTTTTCTAAATGAGATACAATTTTTTCTTTGACACTTTTTCAAGTATTTGTGTAGACTTCTAAAGCAGACATATTTTTTTTCTGCTACTAGACAGTACAAATAAATCAAAAATATTGAAAGAGAACTGTTTCAAAATGCATCTTTTGAGAGATTACTAGTCTGACCGAACTCAACACACACTACTTACATGATGCTTCCAACTGCTTGGCAGGAATCTGCCTGAGGAAGAAGAGCAGAATTTTTGTCCCTGTAGAGGAAATGCTGAAAGTGTGAAGAAAACCTTTACAAATCAAAAGCTTACAATCTGCCTTGAAAAGATGAGTGAAAGGGATAAGCAGTGTAGAAGATTCAGAAGTGCTTTAAAAGAATTTTCTGAGAGCAGAAGACAGAACAGCAGAAATGCAAGTGGAGAACATAACATAGAAATTCATACAACCACTTCAGTCTTATGGAGGAGGAATCTGGAGCAGAAAAAAATCTTAAAAATAGCTTTGACTTCATTAAAAGATTATAGTTTAAATAACTGGGAGGTTTCTTTCTTTTGCATAATTTAGTAGAATAGTGGACAATATCCAACAATTCAACAAAAAGGAAATATTGGAAATCTAGGGACATCTCATAGAAATGCATCTCTATTATTATTGATCATAAAAATATTATTATTAAAAAGTATGAATATATGCAAATAATGTAATTTCAATTATGTAATTTGAAGTGCATTAGGGGAATTAGCAATGAATGTGCCACACCATTGAACATTTATGTTTGAAAGGTCATTGAAAACTAAGAAGGTATCCGAAATATAAGTGTACAACGGGTTTTCATGCACAAATAAAATTCGAGCCTGCACAGGCTGGAACTAAATGCTGCTATGTTCATCAACAATACAATTTCTCATTAGTAAAACAGCAGCACTTACTGTGTGTTGGTGGGTCTGCTACAAGGAGTCAAAATTTAAATTTTTTATGACTGCACTCCAGTAAAGACCAGACATCTGGGAAAACCAATCATTTTTTTTTTTAATTGAACTCTATTAAAATAAGAATCATTAGGTTGAAGATAATCATAGTCTGAAGTAATCTATATCGAAAGACAATTCTATTTGTTAACTTCACCAAATAGAAGTCTGTTTGTTAGAACCTAAATTTGTATTACTGCAGGCTGATTTATGATATAAATTTGCTGAGTGTAATCAGTCATAAAATACTAAAGGAATTTGCAGTTTGTCTTCTTCATCATTTAGATTTTGAACGCAGATTGCTCATCTATTTTCTAAAGTCTCTTTTAAAGAATTACTGTCAACCTGATTGCAAAGTACTTACTCAAAGCCTAGAGTTTGCATGCAAGTTGAAAAGAGTATTATTGGAATAAAATGTCTAAATCTACAAAACTCTGGAAATTTCAAAGGAACTACAGCCTTCCTCTAGTAAGAACTCTATATACTGCTTTGTATAGAGTTGCCACCTACGTGCCTACTCAGAAAAAGGGGAGAAATCCTTGAGAAGTTCAGAATATAGAGAATCTATTCTCCTAAAGGAAAATCTGCTATTGCTTATTTTAGTATAAAATTCTGATTAAAAAAAAAAAAAATTCATGACTGTGTATTTGAGCAGAAGTCCTGATTTTAAGTACAAATCTTTTTTTTTCTGTTTTCACAGCTGATCCAATTTTTTCATATTGCATTTAATTTACTTTCTTTGTAGGAGCAGCACAGGAGAGAAAACCTCCATCTGACCTCCAGTACAGGTCTTAACATCAGACAAAACCTGTGTCTCTGCCTCTTTTCATAATCAAAACTATTGACATGATGAAAATCCCAATCTTTCTGAGAGATTCAACTTTTTTTGACAAATGAATGAAAGTTTTAGTACAAATTAAATATGAAAATGAAAAAAACCCTCCATATTTCAGTGACATACCTCCAGCTTTGACCTTGGTCATAAGACCAAGGACAGTATGTGTCTGGTGACTCCAGCAGAAGGAAAAAAACCATAAAATTTTAATAAACATCTTTCAAGTACCTCAAAATATTAACCAAAATCTGATAAATCATTAAAGGTATATTTACTGATTGTGAAGTATTAGCCAAGACCTAAATGATGCATAAAGTCCATCATTTTTTTAGTAGTTATAGCTTTGAGATTCTTCAACAGTAAAACCCAGATACATTTCTGGAGGTTACTTTTGAAACATTCCCCCTTCTTACTCTTCACACTTCCCCAGAGGGACAGAGATTCCCAGATACATTAAAATGACATTACAATGAAGATTGTGAGCACAGAAGGCCAATATTAGCCTCTAGTTCCTATGTAAGCATTCTATGTCTCATTTTTACTTTTGAAAAGTTTATAGTTTTGGCCATAAATTTATATTTTTCTCTGTTCCTGTTAATGTCTTCTTTTTAATTCTTTTTCAATTTTGTTTGTTAAACATTCTGAAAAATAGACTGCATTGTGAGTTTGTGTCATAGATTATGGTTATAGATTTTTCTGTCCCTGCAAATAAGATAGCATCTCTTCCACATTGTCCTTTCCAGAAGACAGTAGCAATCTCTAGAATCTATTTTAATTTCCCTCAAAATAAAGTTTGCCAAGGGCTACTTTTCACAATAAATAAATAGAGAAATAAGGAATACATATTGTATTTCAAGCCTTCTTTTCATCCTGGTGAGTTAGAAACTGCATTAGAAAATCCTCCCAGTGTAATTCGTTAAATGCAACACCCATTGCCCTCCAAATTGCTGGTATCTGTCTTATTAATAGTGTCTGAAGACAATTCTATTGCTGATTATGGTTTACCTCCAGGTCTGTCATAAAGCTTGATCTAAGAATGACATTCTAGCCTTGTTTTACTGCTTGCATTCCGATATTATTTACTTAGGACTCACTGAAGGTTTAGCACAGCTATTTACAGCACTTTGATTTTGCCATATTTTTTTTGTGTACCAGAAGGGCAACATGTGTTATCAGCAGGGAGCTGAAAACTAATGCCAGAAACCCTCAAAAATAAGAAGTCTTGTTTATTATTTTGAAAATTATCTTTCAATTTTAATGGAATCATAGAATGGTTTGGGTTGGACAGAACCTTTAAGATCATCTCGTTCTGACCCATCCCTCCCACAGTCAGGGACACTTTTCACTAGATCAGGTTGCTCAGAGCCCCATCCAGCCTAGCCTCAAGCCATCTTTCTTGAAGGGAAAATGTTCTTTTTAAACATGAAGTTTATTAAAAAAAAAAAAAAAATTGGATAGAGAGTGGTAGGGTAAGGGAGGTACTGTCCTGTTTCCCTCAGTGGCTGAACTAAAAAACAAAGAAAATCTCAGTGGCTTAGTACTGGTCACTTGTAAAATAGGATGCCTGACCTGAGAAATAGAAATAAATGCTATGATTCATTTCAGATACTTGCTTTTTTTGAGTCTTTCCATAGAGTATAATTTTATGTTTTCAATTTAAGATATTTGTTAAGGATTAAGCCTTAAAAAGAGGGACTCATGCTGGTATGGGTCTAGTTTTAACACACTTTTCCTAGCTCCAATACTTCTTAAAATTATTATTTTTTTTTAATCGTTAAGAAATATTTGTCTAAAAATTGCTTTCATGAGAGCACAAAATCTGTTGTACTTTTGGCATTGTCGTTATGTCCTTGGTACTCTGAGATCACCTTTTTAGAAAGATGCTTCTACAGTACCAGTCTCCAGTAATATATATATTAATATATATATATATAAGTAGTCTGGGATATGCCACACATGCTGCATTGCACTTGACAGTGACCAGCCAATAGATTTTCCACAAGTAGGAAATAAAGCATTTTTCTGAACTAGGTTCATTAGTGAGTAGCCAGAGGCAGGCAATGAGTAGATTACATATAGCTACCAGTGCCCTCGCTAACAGTTTGAGACCAATCATTAAATTATTTGAATTTTTTATATGATCTGAGATATAAACATTTCTGAGCATCTTTACAGAAATTATATACGTATATGTCAGAGATATTTTGAGTGAATTTTTAGCAAATCTTGAGTATCACACAAAAGCTGTTGCTAAAACTCCTTTTCAAAATGAGTCTGTTAAGGTTCTTTTTAATGTCTGTCAAAAAGAAAATATTTTGCTGCTATTCACACATATTTTTCTTATACTTATGAAAGAACCCTCAAAAAAGTGGAAAATTAATTATTTCTAGTTTTAAAAGTAATAATATCTGTGATTTCATGATATTTGTCCTATATGTGAGAATAATCCCTTCTGTGAAAATTTTTTTCCAGACTGATATTGCTGTAGCAATGCTAGGAACATTTTGAAAGTAAACACAAACCCATTTATATTTCCTTTTTATTAGATATGTTTTAAGCAGGATATATTAAGAAATATTAGAAGGACAATATCTCATTAAATGCAGGGTCATTTGCAGGATCAAATGGATCCATTTGGATGGACTTGACTATAAACACTGTTTGAATTTCCTTACTGAAAATGTTTGTGCAGTCCCTGTGAAATCTGATTTAATTCTTCTTCTTCCTAAAAATACATGTGCATGTACATTTACATCTTTTTTTTTCACCTTTTCCTGAATATATATACACATTTTTACATTAACCAGGACTGCTTACTATAATTCAGTTTCAAAATATTTGAAAGCCCTACATAAAATGTGCTACTAGTTATGCTGAAGAATATGTTTATATTTAAACTTAAAACCTGCTTCCACAGAATGTACTGTACATATTCAAACAAAAGAGATCTGCTACAGAATTATCTATATTTTGCTAACTGGTTAGTTACTCTCCAGAGGTCCCATTACCTCAAATAGGCATTCTGGAGCATTTAAAGTGTCTAATAAAAATTTTGCTTGCTAAAGAAGTTGTAGGTATATAAATAGAAATGCAGACTATGGCTGGGGGGGGGGGGGGAGAGAGAAAAAAAACACACATATAATTTGCCCTTATTTTTTGAAAAAAAAGGTATTCTGTAAATAGTCAGGTTACATATAAGTGACATGCATTAAAAGCCATGGCCAGACCAGAAGAGAGGAATGTTCAGTGGACATTTTCCAACTAACCCCTGTTAAAACTCCATTCAGCAATTGGGCTTTTACCAGCATTTTTTGCTTCTGAGCATCTCCTCCAAGCATTCTTTTTGCTTTATTGATTATGAAAGTTTTGCTCATACAATACTGAAATGAATGGCAAACTTCACATTGACTGACACAGCATTGAATCAAGACTTTATTGCTTAGAAAAGAGTGACAATTATGTTGTCCTTCATACTGCAGTCACAGAAAACAGCCATTAAGGTGCCCTAGGAGCCTTTCTTCTGGGATTTAACTCCAATTTGAAAGAATGTCTTACAAGTGAATGTCTTTTTATGCTGTTTCTTCAGCTGCTTTGTTGGAGCATCTGTTGAAACTGCCATTAAAGTGTTCAATGTACCACAGTTTCCTGTAGTTTTTGGCTGAGAAAAATTAATATAAACATAAAGCGATTGAAGTTTGGAGTTATTAGAAACATAAATGTTGCACCATCAAAATGTACTTTAGTCTTTCAAGGAATCTCATTTTCCTACCTGTGACTTTTTTAAGTGCAGGTCTGCTTTGTATAAAAACAATCTTCCAGCTTATTATTGTTCATAAATGTACATACAAATACACATTGAGCCAGAATTTAAACTAATTTCTGAAGTCATTTCTCCACAGAATTTTGGTTAGCTAATCCCATCATTGTCTCACCCAACTCCATACTTAAGTCTTCCTTTGTGGAGAGCAGAGTTTAGTAATGGATAGAAGTGAGGATGTCACTGGAGTTCTGTCAATCAAGGATTTGGGATACTGGAAAGAAAACAAATATATCTTGTGCTCAAAAGCATACGAGTATCCTTTAATTTAGTCCATGTAACTATCTTGTCATGCGCAGCAGCAGAAGACAACTTGCATTTATATAGTTTGCAGTCAACTTTTATTACAAAAGAGAATTATTGAATTAGCATATTATGAGACACACCATTTTAGACAACCCTTGGAAAATTATTTAGTCAGACCTTAAGAATGAACTCTATGCCAGATTGATGCTTTTTAACAGATATATATTGTTGTTGGGCATTAACTGTATCTTCAGAGCTGTGTCTGCCACTTTGGTCTCTCTTCACCATATAGAGGAAAAGAAACTTCAAGATAGTTTTGTATGTCTTATATCAGATAGGCAGCAGTAAAACTTGTGTATGTATTTTCAGTCTCTCCTTTCTGAAAAACCACCAGCTGAATCAGTTTGAAATATATTTAGTACAGAAAAAAGAAATGTTGAGTTCTGTTTTTAACAATGACATATTTGGCTCTGCTTCAAGCAAATGCAAATTTAGCAGCAAATTTATAAACTGTGCCATAAGTGGGTTTTTTTAAGGAAAATTATGATGCATTTGGAATACACTTGCACTTCTCATTATTATATTATAAATTTTCTAGTAATAAATTATTCAGAAATATTAGGACATTAATGCTATTTAACACTTCATATGCCAGTGCATTAACATGATGCTCTGGGCTCTAGAAAATATGAGATAAGAAAAAAATGGTTTATGATAGAGTTTGTGTCTGCACTGAAGTTCAAAGGATTTAATACCATCCAATCAAGGTAAAAGTTTTAAAAAAGAATATTTACTGGCCTTTTGATGGAGAGCCAAATGGTACTAGTGATCTTTCCATTTAATGCTGCCATGATAGAGTCAGTGATTGAAGGATTTGACCAATGATGAACAAAAGTTATAGAAACTAGAGAAATTCTTGTGATGTTCTTGCTAACTGGCTAAAAACAACACCAACAATAATAATAAAGCTCAGTGAAAGGATCTATAGAGAGGCACATGGTTGTAGGACATAAATAAAATATTGCCTGATGCTGTGGTCTCTGAGTTTGAATATAAACCCTTAATGATAAAAGTTCATGGTAGAACAAGATGATTAAAGACTCAGAATCTCAGAACCTCCTTTTCAATTAAATAATTCACAACTTTTCTATAACTCCAGAAAGATTTAAGGCACATATCTCAAATATGCTTTTATTTTACTCTCTTGGATAATAGCTGTTTCTATTTATACTAGAAACCAACCATTTGTCACTTGAAAGCAACAATTTGTCACTTATTTCTTCAAAACTATCCTGCATAATTAAATGTCAGTTGAACTTTTATACATTAATTTATGTTTCATAATCTGTTTCTTGCAATAAGAAAACATGTGCAGGGAAAAGGAGAAAATGGAGAAAAAGCAAGAAAAAGGTGCTCAGTCCCACACTGTACTGAAAGTATTGTGCTACTGTGGCCAGAAGTTTGCATTCTGAAGAAGAAACTGTTCCCTTCTTGACTCTGTAAAAACAAAGCTGAATTCAGTCTTGGAAAAAGAAACAGCATCCTGTTTTTTTCCTTGGAAGATCACATACTTGAAGCTCTATCAATATCCCCCCTGAGAGGATTTGAGACAAATTTAATTAATTTCCCCAGTGGAACAATTTGAAAGCTATGTCAGTAATTCAGGTTATATTTGTGATATTTATAAAGCATAAGAAAGTTGTACTCTGAAGGAATTTGTTAATTAAGGACCATAACTTCATCAGTTTTTTTCCTGATGTGCAATCAACCTGCTATTTGTCATGCCCTTAATTTTATGGCATGTTAAGCTGCTACATAGTTTTAAATAATGTGTGTCTAATTAATACACCTTGACTTCATCAACACATATGTCCTATTCCTTCGGGCACGTTTCTTTTTTATGACTGCAATAATATTGTTCCGGTTTGGTACATGACAAGCTTTTTTATTTTTCTTTGACATACAAATTCAAGCCTTATATTGCATAACTACTGACAAAGTCCTTAAATAAAAAACGAGTCTGCAGTTCCATGACAAAAGACCAACCAAGAATACATGCCAGTCACACCTGTTTCAATTCCACAGCTGTAGAAATTTATTTGTCACAAAGACGGTTAGTTTCATTCTAGTCAGGAAAGCAAAGAGTAGAAGACATTAATAAGATTTAGATGTTACTCTGTGAAAGTGTAATTAGCTTTATGCATGTTTTACTCAAAACTAAATGCAATGTGGCCTTAGCCAGATCCCACTTGTGTTCATGTGCACTGAGGAAATATGTTTGTTCAAAAAATTTTAGTTCCTTTTAGCATTATTAATCATGAAATCTCTGCAGCTTATTTTGGGTGTACCCTGAAATCACAGAATCATAGAATGGTTTCAGTTAGAAGGGACATCAAAAATAATCTAGTTCCAAACCTCTGCCATGGGCAGGGACACCTTCCACTAGACCAGGTTGCTCAGAGCTCCATTCCATCTGGCCTTGAACACTTCCAGGGATGGGGCAGCCACAGCTTTCTGGACACCTTGTTCCAGTGCCTCACAACCCTCACAGTAAAGAATTTCTTCATAATACCTAATCTAAACCTACTCTCATTTTGAAGCCATTATACCTTTTCCCATCACTATAGTCCCTTATAAAAAGTCCCTTGTCCCTTTCCAGCTTTCTAGCAGGTTCCATTCAGATACTGGAAGGCCACAATTAGATCACCCCTAAGCCATCTATTTTTCAGGCTGAACAATCCCAATTCTCTTAGCCTGCATGCAGCGCTAAATTGGTCAGCATTGAAGCTGCTTAACAAACTGGCACCTCAGAGGTTAGATGAAAATAAAATTTGAAAAAAACCACAGTAGGTTACTAAATTTTTTTTTCCAGACTCACAAAGATTTGTATGCATTTTTAGATGATTTTAAAAGCAAAATGCCTGGGTTTTATTAATTCAAAATAAGATCAGAAATATTATTTTTGTTTTATACATCTTTAAATGAGTGAAGCTGCATATACCTATATATGTTCATGTTTTGTGGCTGATTTCTTTTCCAGTTTGTGCCATTTCTCATCACTCTGGCTGGTACAAAATCCTGTGACTGTATTAATCCCTCTGTATCAGAACTAAGCTGATTGCTAGCTGAGGCTTAAGAAGATAGTCCCATTGTAGCAGATATGGGCTGCCAGTATTTATCATCAGAATCCCCACAGAAGGTGTTTATTGCAGGCCATGTGCTTCCAGGCTAATGCATTTTTTCCCATAGCCACCTGTGATAAACACACCCCATACAGAAGGAAAAAGTCCTCTATCAGATCCCCAAGCAGATACACTCAGCTGCTCCTTCTGAACAAACATTCTCCTTGTCTAGAATTCCACTGTAACTCTGAGAATAAAAGTTTTCCTGGGGCAAACTGACAGCTTCTATGGGGAGTTTATTTGAGGTAAAGGAGCCTCCACGTCAGAAGAAAACTGTTTGCCAGTTCTCCAGTGTTTATTGACAAGTGATCTTGGTCAGTGAATTTAATCAGAGATGGTGTAGCAGCAGAGGCAAGGAATTTGCTATGCATCCTTGGGTTCAGAAGACTATTTCATCTCTCCTTTGAGAACCTCATTACACTATTAGGAAGTATTAGAAATGTATAAGAGGGAGAAGAAGGATGAGAAAGTAAGACCTATGCATCACTCCATGACTCAGGTGGGAGAGGGGGAAGTTTTGTTCTCAGTTCCCAGGTGGGAGCTGGCAGAGGCTCACATGTATCCCAAACATCAGAGCTTTCCTTTTCCAGTGAGCTCTGCCTTTAGTCAGTGCTGTGTTGATGGCCTCAGTAGGTCCCTCTGGCTTCCTTAATCCTGCCAACAGATCCAAACTGCTTGGAAACAACACCATCATTACATTAGTTATACAGTTTGACACCAGCATGGGAATTAAACTGTGCAAAGGCTTTGTCCTTTCTGTGCCATACAATTGTTATTTCTGTCATCAGAAGGCACATATCTCATTTATAATGATAACTTGTGTTGAGAGATAAAAGCGCAACATTTTTAATTACTTGCCATGCTAGAAATTTGAAATCAGATGTAAACAGGTTTGACTAAGAAATTTACTGTGATGTGGCTTTCTTCAAGTTATTTTCTTTAAAAGAGAGTGCTGGTGTGCTTCCAATTTTTTGCCCTCCTTTCCAGTTAAAATAACTTTACAAAATCAAGTTTTCCTGAGGGCAGAATCTATCAATAGAATACTTTCCCATGCTGGGAGAAATTACTCCCAGTAAACATTTCATCCAGTAGATTGATTCTGCTTTTTCTCAGGAGCATTATTTTGCAACTATGATGAATTCTTACCACATTTTATTTCTTGTTTTAACATCATATCAGAACAATAAAAAATACTGAAATTTACTTTTATTATGATCTTTGCAAATGGTATTTCTGAAGAAATGTAATGGACCAGGAATATACTAAGTGTTTCTTAGAGGTTTGCAGTATATTTTTAATATATAAGCATAACAACTATGGTGAATTCTTACCACATTTTATTTCTTGTTTTAACATCATATCAGAACAATAAAAAATACTGAAATTTACTTTTATTATGATCTTTGCAAATGGTATTTCTGAAGAAATGTAATGGACCAGGAATATGCTAAGTGTTTCTTAGAGGTTTGCAGTATATTTTTAATATATAAGCATAACAAGCTTATATTTTCCATTAAAAATTCTTTAATGTTTTTAACTTTTGGGAACTAATGCAATGATCTACAGTAGCAACAGAGCTTTGTTCAATACAATGGCTAAAATTCTGAATTCTGGCCACATTACAACTTCTGCCATCACTATAGCTAGTTTTGGATTACCCTGAATACTTAGCTATTATGGTTTTTAATGTTATAGCAACAAATGGCAGATTGGATCCCCCAAACATTATATTTATACTCAGGCATTAATTGCTGCTGTTAATGGGGACCACATGAATTTGCAAGCAATAATCACAAAAGAGAACTCACTGATCAAAGCTGGTTATACAGACAATCTCAACAGTCCAAGTCTATTGGCTTCTTCTTTCCCAAGCGATACTTGTTGGGCAACATGCTCAAAATTATCGATAATAATTTCCTGCAAAAATCATCAGAGCATTTAGCTAATCCAAATTTACGTACTTTGCTGCTGATTTTATTGGTAATATGTCAAGGAAAGTGTGCACTCTGATAAACCTGATTTTAGAGAGATAAGAGACATTATCTTCCTACAGGAATTTTGTTTTCTTTATATTGAATAGGAATCAGAGATTAATATAATACTGCTGCACTCATAGCTAGTGAAATACGGACAATAGCAGCTGCTAAGCGTGAGAAAAGTAATTCACACGGAAACATTTTTAGACCAAAATTAGAAAAATATATGAACAAGGTCCAGATAACTATTTAAACATCATTGTTGTTATGTACAAAATAAAACATGCAATTTTTGAATATATGTATGCAACCATTTTGAAATCTTAGTATCTTCAGTAGAAACATGTTCAATATTGCTATAACTAGTTATTCATTTATTGGAAGAAAATTACATATCCCTGACACTTATCATATGAGAACATAAATTATGTTTGTTTTTTCATGTCAGTGGCTCTATCTTGCAGGATACTAAAAGAAGATCAAGTGGAAAATATGCTAAGTCATAGCACAAGGGGCACCTATGCAGTCAGGAGGACCATGCCCAGAGCTCAGCCTAAGCATGATGTGAGTGGGACTGACAGAACTGGATGCAGAGTCAGAATGTGAAAAGGGGATGTTTAGAAAAAAGTGACAGGAGTCAAATGCAGTGTATTACTGATCACTAAGCTGCAAAATCCATGCTTTAACACTTGACAAATTAAAACTATTTTGTGTACCTGTGTTGCTGAGGCAATTTATCACAGCATGACTTTGCGTTGGCTATTTAAAGTTCCTTTACTAGAGCAGTTGGATACAGCTCAATAATAAAGATATTTATATTTTATTCCTGTCTTTGTTCCTGTGGAACTTCTCATTATCTGTAATCACTAACAGCTCCTTCTTGTTTACTTTTATGGAGTTTCCAGAGCATAAATGATAACTCATTCTATTTTTCTTTCTTCTTGACTTTGCTGCTGAGATGGCAGAAAGAGGCAATCATTGGAGTGCATGGGTGCAATTACTCTTTACTTTCTGATTTAGCACAATACTCACAGATTTGTTTATTTGGTAAGATCAAAGATATGCAAAGCACATAAAGGATATTTTTATGTTCATGAAACATGATATTTTAGATCATATGCAACAATGCAATTTTTGTCATATTTATTAACTTGTGTATAAAATAGAGTGGATTAGTTTGCATTTGAAATGCCTCTTTCTCTTGACCGTCTCTGTCTCTTCCCACCACCATCACAGACAGATCACTGTCAAAATTCTGGGTGTTTTCCCTGTTTCTAGTTAAAGTAACAATATTTTAAATTCTATGTCAGTTTTACAACATTACATATAGTCATCCTTTAGTTCATTACTGCTCCTTTAAGCAGAAGTACTAACACAAGAATAAATCCCTAAGCTTGATAAAAGCAAGGAATGGCAAAACTCTCTTAGCTAAATTTCAATTTCACAGGTACAAGCATTTTAGATATTAGGAATAAATGAATAACTAGTTCTCTTCTTTTGAACTAATTCTGTTTCTAGTATAACTAAATGACATGCTCCACTGCCCACGCTTCCCATGCCAAATGGATTTTCTCTTCAGCTTTTATGGTTTTAATATCTGTGATTTCTCAAATGCACACCTATAATTTGGGTTTTTTTATTGCTTTCAGGGTGCCGTTTGGGAAGACTGTCCTTTTCTTTGGTCACCATGCTAACAATTATTATCTAAGGTTACAGATGAAGTACAACTATGTTCAGGAGGGAATTTAGTGGTGTTAAGATGAGGAAAATAACTTCTGTCAGCAACAGGCCCATGATTAGAAAGGAAACAGTAAGCTACTGGTTCCCTACTTTTCCTTTTTAATCACCTGTTCACAAGGCCTGCTTGTTCTTATCTTTTTTAAAAATGTCAGGAAGACATATGTATGTCATAGGTTAAGGTTCCTGAACTGCAGTGAGGTTTTTTTTAGTACTTTCACAGAAGAAAGT
Source organism: Taeniopygia guttata (assembly GCF_048771995.1). Lineage (NCBI taxonomy): Eukaryota > Metazoa > Chordata > Aves > Passeriformes > Estrildidae > Taeniopygia > Taeniopygia guttata. The sequence goes on from NC_133026.1 coordinate 124,827,940, forward strand.
TAACAAACCCTTTATGTCACAGTTAAAATGACAAAGAGTGCAAAATGAAGTTTCAAGAAATAATATCTATATGGTAAATTTAAAGAAACTGTGTAAAAAGATAAACTCTTCATCTCACTGGAGATAGTTAAAGAAAGAAAAGCTGGTCTCTTTCTCTCAATTACTGTGGGAGAACATAAATCCAAAGTACAAAATATGTGAATACAGTCAAGTCCTTGGATATTTTTGTGGGAATAAAGCCATATGACACCTTTCACATATCCCAGAAATCTGAACCATGAGGTTCAAATGGACAGCAGGAGCGACTCCGTGTATGTCTTTTTTACTGTGAACTGCAAGTTGCACTAATACAGCACCTTTGGTTAGTCGCCTGTATTCCTTACCCAGAATTTGATTATCCAGCCCCCACACGGTAGCACAAGCTCACTGCAGATACAACCCAGGGACAAAAGTCACCTTGAGTCTTTCACAAACTGTTGTTGATTATATCTGTGTTATCATACAGCAGTGGGCTGTATGATAATTTTATTTGTAATATTCAAATTTTTGCTAAGTTTTTTTTTCCGTTTCATGTGGAGCAATATAGGAGGGAATAAAGCAAAAGATGGAATGGTAGGGGGGCTTTGTTGAGGGACTGATTATTTTTTAATGGCTTGGCAATTTATCTTTTGGAGTAATCAGTATAGAAATAATCATACCTGAAAAATTAAATAATATGTCTTTGTCTTTCATTGCTCAGCAGGTGAAGCCATTGGAGTAAATTGTAATTATTACACTGCTAAAAGTATTTTTAGTTTTAACGAAGCTACAACCTATCTGTAGAGAGATAGCTCTGCTGTTATGTTTTAAGCCAGCTTATTGTTTCATCTCTTGGTTTTGGACTGTAACTCAGGTATGGCCATGTCAGTGAAAGGAAGCTGCTGCTGCTGTTGATTTGCTGGGTTTTCTACTGAACCTGGCCATGCACTGACAATGTCAATAACTCAATATTTCAATTAGCATTGGAGACACCTGTATGAAATGTTCCTGGTTTTCTGGACACACCAGCACTTCCCCAGTGCTTCACTGCCACTGTGCCGACACATGTTTCTGCTGGATAAAGCAATCACCAGCATGGCAGCATCTGTGAGCCCAAGGGATGGGTGACTCCTGGATGGGGCTGCCAGGGGTCCATGTGGTTCCAGTGTCTGCATGCCAAAGGGCTGCGGGCTACGAGAGGAGTCCCAAGCATGACAAGGAGGCACCATGTGCTTCAAGGTGGCGCAATAAATATGTAATCTCATGGCCCAGTATGACCTTGTTTCTGACAGTCATGGATACAGCTGTTTCCAGGGAAGCCTGTCAAAAATGTTCGATCTTCACAGTATGGATTGCCTTCATGAAAGCTTAGCTTTTATGTAGCTCACTAAGAGAAAAGACCGACTTTTTAGGAGTGATTGCATACAAAGAGTCCGGTTCTTGGGAATAAAAAAGGAAATAAACGGTGCTGACATTTGCAAGTATGTCTGTAGGAGAAAGCAGGGGAAAAAGATGAATTTTGAAAGTAAATAAAAACTGTGCTCTTCTTAATACAAGTAGTTCTGTAGCTCTGTTTTGTTATTTGTTGTTATGTTGGGGTTTTTTTTGTTTTTTTTTTTTTTAACATTGGTATATAAATTGATACCCAAACTAATGACTGAAATAATTTTTTTCCAAAACTCAGTCTTTGGGCTATGCTACTCACTAGTTAGCAGGGCTATGTCTTCCCTATTCTATGTTTGACAGAACTGGGGATCTTTTACTTCCTACCTCTGTTGACAGTACAGGGATTTAACAATTAAAGTTTCATGTGTGGGGTCTTTTTTTATGAAACAGTGAAGTAATTTATTGAGTAAGCAAACATATATATATGCCTAGTAAAAATAGAATAAAATATTTTATTCTTTTTATAAAAATTTCTCTATATTTAACTAATATTAAAATTTAAAATGTGGTGCTGAGGTGTATTTTCTAAAATATGTAAATGAAAATTGTATCTGACCTTTGAACAGATTCCTTTCATTGCTGTGTTGTCGGTGACTGAACTACAGAAATGACTACATGAGCAAAAGTTCTGTGATTTCACCTCTCTCCCAATGTCATCCTATATCAGAATACAGGTTCATACTTTTTGTCGACCAACAAAAGCAAACATTAGTAAAATCTTCCACACTACTCTGCAGAGACTGCATTCTATAAAGCTGCAAAATTTTGCCAAATGCAAAAATTTTAAAATTTAAAATATTAGTGTTTAAGATATGTTGGCATATTAAGCATATTAACACCTCTAAAATGGTAGCTTTCCCAGTGTCTTCTGCTTTTTGTACCCTGAATTCATTTTTATTATTTCTTTCATTTTAAAAAGAGTTAAATAAAATTTAATTCTTTGTAATAGCTAGAACCTTTTGTCAATTAGAGAAACTTGGAACCTGTCAGTCTGCATAAGTGGGAGGCTTTCCATATGCAAATGCTCTAGCAGTTAATGCATGAAAAATACATTCAGGTATTTGCAAATGCAAGATTGCATGCATGCACCATAAAACTTTGTTACAATGCTCTGTGAAAATCAAGACCTCAGTTTCATCCTCAAAGTCCTAGGGGATGCCTGTGCCAGGCTAGATAATTTCTGTATCCATGCTGCTGTGATACTCTGTCACACATGCCAGAGATTTTTTTCACAGACTTGTATGTGAGCTGCCTGAGAAGCACCCAGAGGCATGGAGAAAGGCAGAAGTAAAGCAGGATGCACCCAGCTTATGAACATTATCAGACCTGAGTGGAATATTTATATTCTTAAGGGATGCTCTTATTTCACTTGCCCTCCTGTTCCCCATCTTCTCTGCAATAGGCTGCACCCCTGAGTGACAGCTGGAGCCTGTGTCAGTGACAGCACTAATCCCCACCACGCCTGCCCTCACTCATTCTGACGTGGCAGCAATACCACTTCACTTCTGGTTGGCATCCTAGCAGACAAAAATGTGCTGTGCACCATCCATCATGACTGTCCTGGTGAGCATGGGTCACCAGGGGTAGCATATCCTGAAAAACCTGCAGAACCTAAAACTGAGCCACTGTTATCTGCAAATGGGTTTTGTCTTCCTTTGGGGGTAGATCTTCATAACTCAGCAGTATCACTCACCTCCCCAAACTGTACATGTATCAGAGAAACAACACACAGAAATTTTAATTTAGAAGTTACATCCAGATAGTAATTATTCTGTTGGCATATTTATTTTACACATCTTGGAATGAGGGATTTACAGACTTTCAATATCTGAACAGGATTTGAGGACCTGTGATCTCTTAAATGAAGTAGGTTTGGATACTGTTCTAATTTAAGAGAGGTGTCAAATATTGAACTAATTATTTGAATGTAAGTAAAGTAAATATGGACCTTTCTCTGTTACTTACTGCAAATAGAACAAGAGACTCTATTTCCAGACCAATTTAAATGAAAAACTGTAAGAAAACATTAATAGATTCCAAACTGTGTTGCATCCTTCACGCATCAGAACTTGGGGATATCTTGAAGTGAGCAATAGTTTTCTAGAGGGTAACTGATACTTGGTCTTGGCCCAATCCTCTTGTATGAGCTGAAGCTACAAAGCATTTCCATGTTCTAATTCATGATTATTTTTTAAAATTAGCTAAGCCTTTGAACTCTTTAAAGTGTGGGGGAGAAAAAAAGGTTTTGAGGGATAAAACCAAAATAAAGAGCATAATTTGCATAAAAAAAATTTAATTGTCATTAAAGGGTTAATTTCCCATTGATCATGAAGCTTCTATGGTGGTGACTCAGTACGCTAGTCAATGGCATAAAATGAAGCAATGAAGGAAGAAATGTACTACAATTTATTGTTTTTTCCAATGTTATTTTATGTCTTTATGGATCACTGTATGAATCCTGACCTAAACCTGATTTTATCTAAGATTTTAGGGGAAGGTTACATTAACAATAAGAGCTTAAGCTCTCATCCAAAGTTGTATCCTCTCTTTTATCAGCACTTTTTTTCCATACTGGCTTAATTGCTTGGAAAATAGGTAAAAATATTTTTAAGTATGGAATTCTAAATTATTTTATGATTTATTAGTGTCTGGAAACATGAAAAAGTTGTAAGGTTGAGATTGCAGCAAAGTACAGGTTAGCACAGCTGGTTGCAGGCTGTTGGTTCAATATATATTAGACCAGCATATATACTTTAAAGGTTTAGTTGCATCTTTGGCTTTGCTTGAAACTTAAAAAAAAAAAACAAAAAACAAAACAAAAAAAAAAGAAACAAAAAACAAACAAACAAACAAAAACCCCAAACACACACAAAAAACCCATGATGTTAACAGCAGTGTCTGAATGTCTGATAAGAATTTGAACATGAGGAAGCAAGAGATTAGCAGACAGTATGCTGAAGCATTATGTTGAATCACATTAATTTTTATTCAGTGGGATCATTCAGCCCATTGTTCTCCTCTGGCCATTCTGTTTGTTTCAATGTAAGATTTAGGAATCTTATTTATTCTTAAAATTAATTAAAATAGCAATGCTAAGGCTTTAAAAATCTGCCTGCATTTTTCATCTCTCCTTGTACTCCCTTCCTCATTTTAAATGACAACCATGAGATTAGTGGTTTATGTACTATGTCCAGAAGATTAATGTCTCCAGGTGATCTTAGAGAGCTGTTTCATTTGAACAGCCACCAGAATTTCTTATTGCATAGAGTAGGGGAAAAAAAAAAAAAAGAAACAAATAATCTAACCATCTAAAAGCTGCAGGTACTGAGATTTAAGATAGACCCTTGGAACTTCCCTTTAGCAATAATGCTAGATAAGAATTTCAGAATTGGTATTTCTGAGACTGAGTGTTTTGTTTCGTATTTAAAAGCAATTGGTTCCAGCATCCTTTTCAATACAATAATTTAATGCTAGATTCAGGAATTCAATATCCCTTAGTGTTCCTATGTAATCTTAGATTTTCAGGAGCTGCGTGATAAAGGTGATATGCAAAACTCGACAATTTTCCAGGTGAAAAAATACGTGCTTCTATTGCAAATGTTTTCACACACAAGTATACACATACAAATATATAAAGGAAAAGGAAAATGCAAGAACTTTGTGTAAGGGTTTGCAAAATGTGTGAGAATTTGATTGGGGGTTGTGCCTGTTTTAACTTCATGATGAAGTTGCAGAAAAAATGCTATAGCTTCCAATGAGACCCAAAGCAAAAATAAGGATTCTGAACTCCTTACAGGAATCTGATATGTCCAAAATACCTTCAAGGAAGCAAATGTCCAAATGGTGTTCACTATCTTGTCTAGCTTTATGTATTTCTTATCCCAACTGCAGTAAAGATTATTTTCCAAAGCCTTTTTACAAACATTTGTCTTTGTGGCACAATAAATATGTGATGTGTCTTTATGTGCAGCTTACTCAAAATAATCACATTCTGAAAAAAAATGGGAGTTTCATGGTCCCACAGCCTTCTGGGGAGAAGAATTAACTCAAAGTGAGGGAGTTCTTGGTTCCTATGATTTCTGAACCAAATTATATATTTGCTTTTTTGGTAATAAAAATAGACAGTTTCATGGCAAAGCTGGTTTAGACAGAAAATGTTACTAGGAAGCATAGAAGAACAAGAACCTAATTAACATAAAAGGTAGCAAATGTGAGAGCTTCACTAGCACTGTGTACTAATGTGCATGGTAATTATACCTTTTCTTCTTTGAAATTCAACTGAAATATGTTATGTGGACCCCTTGGTAATACTTTTGATATTGAGACAATTTAATAGGGTTCAAAATAATTATTTTATTTCATAATAACATTTTTAGTAAGCTATTACATTTTTTCCTGTTATTGATTCTTTATATATGCAAATTTATATAATTGATAGAACATAATACCTTAAACCATTTGTGAGAGAACTTCTGAGGCAGCATGTAAAGTATATTTGCATGCAAACTCAAATGTAGAAATACAAAAGTAAATATCAGAAGTCCAATAAATTGCATGGAGAAGGATAATGTTTTATGTTTCAAAAAAGGGTTTCTGACATGACTTTTATGATTTTTATTATTACTGAGGAGTGAAATAGTGTTCGAAAAAGGATTTGAGGCAGTGAAGAGTAGGGGAATTATAAGGACAAAACAAAGCTCACTTTTTGTCAAGAAACATTTTTTCATTAAAAAATGCACCAATATGATATATCAGCAAGAACAGAGTAATGGGACATTTATGTCCTCAGTAAGGCTGTTTGAAATTGTTGTTATTTCCAGTTCCAGCTCCTAACAGTTAGTTACTGACAAAATCAGTAAGGGGAGAAAGATAAAACATCATGCTTTAGGACTTAAAGTAATCCTAAACTGCTAAGCATTTTAGGAGGAGAATCATGCTGAGATGATAAGAGAATGGAGGGAAAATAATATTATTTCTACCTAGTTCGTGGTTCTTGTGTCTTCTTCCAACGTATCTGGGGCTGCTGAAGGCAGAAAATTACAGTATATCAACTATAAATCTGACAATATATAGTATTTTTTCTATTCCTATCAACTCTTCTATTTTCCTTGCAGGAATGCCACAGATATAGAAATAAAACAACAGTGCATATCAATTATTTTGAAGCTTTTTGGTATTTGCAATTTTTAAATGCCTTGCTTTTACAATAGACTTCTATGTCTTTGCTGTCTGGTTGCCAAATGGAATCCACTTCAAAAGCTGCCAATGAAAGAGAGTTAGAACACGGTTAGAACCTAAGCACTGCTGTTAAGGAAATTTTGGAATTTGGCATAGCTTATTTTGGTATCAACTCCACAGTAAAATTTAATTCCATGTGCCAAATTTACATGGGATTATCTCCTTTATATCACTGCTATATTATTTTATAATACTAAAACTATGATATACACACACACACACACACACACACACACACACACACACACACACAAATTTTTCAGGACTGTATTATGTCATATATTGGATATAAGGAATTTTTTTTTCTCAATGATCGTGGTGAAGCACTGCACAGGTTGCCCAGTGAGTCTGTGGATGTGTCACACACTATTGGAAGTGTTTAAGGCTAGCTTGGACAAGATTTTGAGCAACTCAATCTAGTGAAAGATGTCCCTTCCCATGGCAGGAGAGTTGGACAACTTGATGTTTAAAGCTCCCCTTCCAACATACATTATTCTATATTTCTATGAGTTTATAATATGGGGCACAAGCTTTCATAAAGCTGACACTGGAAAAACTACTGTAGCTCAAAGAAAATGCTAGAAGATGTGCTATGCAATTCCAAAGTAAGCTTGGAGCTTGAAAAGATCCTCCTCTATAGATCTCTAAATCCACAAAACGTGGAATTTGAGAATAATGAGCAGAAAAAGAGTGTATGGGAACAAGAATTGAATAGCTGAAATTAGTTGAGAGTAATTGTTTTGGGTCAATGCGTTTTTTCAAGTAACGTGGGACCAACAGGAAAGCCTGAATCTTAGATCATCTGAGAAGCCAAGAAGAGTGAATATTAGAGGAAATATTTCAGGTCAGAGAATTAGGGAAAAGCCTGATGTTTTGGATAGGAATATTACTGGAAAGTGTTGAAAGTGCATTTGAGGCTGCAGAGGTCCATTTCTGTCACCCCCACCAGCTTCCCTGATCAGTGAACACTATTGTTCAAGACTGAGTGAAATCCACAGCACGATTCCTCTCTGATCTGTTGTGAGCCTGGATGAAAGCCTCTAGCCTGTGGGAATACCTTCAAGATCAGACCTCAGCTTGAAGGTTTTGACAGCAATGTTCAGGGTGTCAAATATACCAACCCCTCAGTGATGGCTGTAATGCCAATCCCAGCAAGCCTTTCAGAGAGACACACTGACCCCACACCTAGCTACACTTTGGAGGTGCCCATCAACGTTTTCTGCCCCAAACCATCACCGACTGCCTCTGCTCCCTGGACCTGGGGTTGCTGCAACCTCCTGCCCAAACCAGGAAAGGTCCCAGGCTGCAGCATGCAGAATGACAGACATGTGCATTGCAAAGTATTTCTCTGGAAGCCACTCTGCCCGTGATGCCCAGAGAGCCTTGGCTACATCCACTTTGCAAGATTATCAGAAAATTCATTTCCCATGTAAGCAAATTTTGTTTAATGTTCAAGAAATATAATTAACAAGTGCAGAAAATGTTGGCAATTTTTGCACAATGTTGTTATTGTGATGTCTATTTTGTGAAAAAAAAAAAAAATCCTAATGTTTGAGTTAATAAAGTTGACCATCTGCAGGAGAGATAGTGAGTAAGACAAAAGGACTGGGGCAATGAGGATTTTGAACTCTTTTGTACACTACAGATTTCAAGTGTCATGAAAAACTATTGCTAGGAGCATGAAGTTAACATCAGTAAGAGAGTCAGATGAATGGCCAGGGGGCAGAGAAAGTAGCCAAATATTAGAAGAGAGAGAGAGAGAAAAAAATGTAGTCTGAGGACAAATTGAAAATTACCAAGGTTCAGGGCCTGTTCCCTAGAATAAATCATATAGAAATCTGAAAGAAGTAGATGAGGGACTTTCATACTCTATCCCCACTACACTGTTCAATGTTTCTGCTTGGGGCTAATTGCAGAGCTGAGAAACTCAGACATCCAGTCAACACGAAGCTTTGTCTGAATCTCATGTTAATAACTATCTTTTGTTATCAAAGAGCAGCAGAGAGTTTGTTGCCTGCTGCCTTGTAATGATTGCACTTGATCTGAAAGAAGACAGAAGCTCTACTTTTTATTGTAAACAGCGTCTTTACTGTGATCAAGAGAAAGCAAAGGCAATCCTTGCACTCCTCACTGTCTGGAAAAAAAAAAAAAAAAAGCTGTAAATCAAGGACCTCTTCTGTTTCCTGTTAACAGCATCAATGAGAAGGTAGAAGTGCAAACAGGGTTTGCAATCATATGAGACTCCTTGCTTGAACTCTTTTTGTTGGTTCATTTTCTTGTTGGCTAAGCTTACATTAAAACTGTTTCTTTTTTCCTGAAGATAGCAGAGAGTTCCTGATGTACTTTTCTGTTGCTTTCTTTTACCCTCATGGCAACATTAATTTTCTGCCTGTGCAGAAATTTACTAGTCCACGTGTTAAACACAGAAATCTTGTACTCTGGGTGAGAAAGAGAAGCTGCAAGCCTGATTAAATTAAAAGGATCTTACAGGAAGACTATACTTGCCTGCATCTATAATTTGGCTCTAGTGGGGTAAAACACACGTGTGACAATCAGCTTCATGGCTGCCATGGCACAAACCTATATTTCTACAGTACACACACGAACCCCTACAGCTCTTACAGAGCTGGTCTGCAGGTAAGTGGCTGAAGCTGAATCGGATTCTCTTGCATATGCAAGTGTTGAACTTTCTGTAGAGGAATGCACAAGTCCTGTGCTGAGGAGGAGGAGTGGGCAGGATTGCCAGCAGCAGGGTTGCTCTCTTCCCATAAGAATTCCTTCCCAAGGCATGCCAAATTCTCTGTGGTGTTCCTTTCCCTGGAGCCCAGTACCCCAGGGTGACTCCTGCCAGATCACAGTAATTCCTCTGCAGAGATTCAAGCACCAGAAGAGAAGCAGTTTTTAGGGTCTTGGCTACAGATTCCTTAATCACTGTGGACAGTCAGTCTGAGGGTACAAATAAGCATTTTCCTCTTCTCCTGGCAGAAGTGATGCTTCTCCCTAGGCATGGATGTGGATCACTGCTGATGGCACAACCAATAGGGCCAGGAAGTTTGGCCCAGATTGTGATGTTTCTGGGGGTGGGAGGTGCAGCAGACAAAAACCAAGGCAGATCAATGCCCCCTCAGCTGTGAAGTACATCGGCATTCATTCTGGAGCTGAGAGACTGCTGTCTCCAGGGCTCTGAAGGAATGATGTGTGATGGGCAAACAGACAGGACAGGATTTCCTCTTTTAGCTGTCGTCTGTCCTCACACCAACCCAATTCCCTGGGGAACAGAAAAAAATCCCTGCAAGACAACTCGTGACACTTTTGCTACTGAATAGTTTTAAGAATGATAGCTTATATAATCCTATAGCCTCATTTCATTTTAGCAGTATTTAATGAAAGAAGAAACGGTTGAACAAAGCAATTTCATATACTATTCAACAAGCAGCTCTTTCTTTATGAGGCATTAACAATAGCTGTCATCTTTGTACAAAAAAAGGCTTCCAATTACTTCAACACTAAGAAAAAATCCAAATAATGAGAGTCCCACAAGAATTTTTAATACCATTATGGAAAAGGAAAAGGTGTGACCCTGAACGCCATTTAATATTTTACTAGCCTTGAGAATCAATTTGAGATTGTGTTCAATTTTCTGGAAAGTTTCATCTTTACAGCTGTACAATTTGGGCACATAATGGAAGAGAACAGAGAGCTGTCCTTTCCTTTCTGCTTTTTTCACATGCTAGAGATGGGGGAAAGGGTGGAGATGACATGTAATCAATGGAACATATAAAGAAAAAAGTAAGTTCATGATATAAAAGATATCATATGACTTCTTTAAAATTTCTTTAGCAGGCAGCAGGGAAATTTATAAGACTAGTAGATGGAAGAGTATAAAAGAAAGATAGATTAGCCTTAGCTTTTCTGGTGTACAGTTATGCTGGAAACTATATGGCTACAGACTTTCTCTAGATTGCATCTACCTCTTGGTCTTTCTCTTTTATCCCAAATACTTTTTGTCATCTGAAAGAGAAGAAAATGCATCCTGACCTCTCTTTATCAATACCTCCCTCTGGATATAGATTGTACATTCACTGTGTGAATTCCTTCCTATATCCTAATTTAAATTACTATGTTTTCCATTAAATGTTGGTCTACTTCCAGTTTATCTGGAAATACACAATGATACAGCTTTTTATCAAAAATTTAAGTCAAATAAGTGTAGTATTTTTCAAGGAATGTCTCCATTTCTGTAACAATTCACAAGAATGTATAGAAGAAGGCCTGATGAGACATGTCTTAAAAAAACATTTTTTGAGCTTTACAGGTTTTAGTTTTCAGTCTTTCTGACATGGAGCCCACACTCAGAGGTCACATCCTTAATATTAAATTATAGGCACTAATTACAGGTATATGGATCTGTTTTCTTTCACTGGGTGAAATGCCTGCAGTGTTCTCTAGGTCATGTACATTCACTATCTATATCTAGAAATTGTATGGGACAGTACTTGTAAACTGTGGCTAAATGTAGGGAAGGCTGTGCTCTAGGACAGCTTTGATGAATGTAGACAATAGATCTCTGACGGCTGCTCTTAGAATAGCAGGTTTATTTGGGATGGTGAAAGGTCTTGCTTGGAGCTGCCAGACGCAGCACCTGGCAAGGCCTGAGGGGATGGGGGAGGGGAGAGACAAGGGGTAGAGAGGATGCTCTAGGAGAGGGTGGAAGTTCTAAGAGGGGAGAAGATCCAAGAGGGGGGAGTTCCAAGAGAGGGGAAGTTTGAAGAGGGGAGAGTTCCAAGAGGGAGTCTGGCTTCTCGGAGACCCCTTATCAGGGGGCTTCAAGGTGGGCTAGAACAAGACTTAGGCCAATGGGGTCACAGACACTTGATGTTTCAGAGGAGGGTTACAGGTGTGGGATGAACCATACATTTTGGGGGTTGAGATGGAACAGCCCATTTGACTTTTGGACTTGTCAGTAGGTAAGGGTATTGTCCAGCCAGTAGGGGGGATTGTTTTGATCCTGGCTGTACTATTGTAAATCTTTTGCCAGGCAATTATATTTATCCATCCTTTCCAACAGCTAAAAGTCATGGAAAGAAACCATTTAACAATGTAATACAACACATAAAAGAGTACTAGTGCCTTGGAAGGGGTCCATTTAATTTTGTAGGTTAGATGTAGCCTGAGACATGGGATCCGGATTGGCAGCAGAAAGCCTCAAAATCCAGTTTTCATTAATTCAGTTAGTGCCTGTTGAAGCTTCTTGTTTATGGCATTTGTTTTTGTGAACCAAAATTATTCTGTTTTTTTTTTTGTTGTTTTTATTTTTTTAAGACTTTTTTGAAGAATCTGAATGGCAAGGATACCTAGAAATACTGAAATACTTCTAGGGTATGAATGCTCTTTAGGTATCACTGCTTGCACTTACAAAGCCTGTTTGAAGTCAGCTGTTGTCTTCAGGACCAGATTCTCAGATTACTTGGCCAAGGAATCTGGGAGCAAAGCACAAGGACTAGCAGATACTTCTCCAAAAGTGGGATGTTTATGTCTGGAAGAGGTAGGCTGTCAATAGTAGGAAATAGTGATAGGAGGAATGTAGATTATGCTATGTTGAGTTGTCTTTTCAGACAATTTTATGTAGCCACTCAATACAATGAGTGCCCTTCTAAAATGGCAATCATACTCTTTTTAAAATTATTTTTATGTTTTGTTATTAATCACCAGGGATTTTCAGTACAATTACAAATAAAAGTATCATGCTCAAAATCAGATCTATTCTGCTGATGACACACAACCTTGAATGAAATCTAAATTTCATTCTTTGACTAAGCTCTGCCATGATAACAGGAAAGTATAGAACTAAAAATGGATTTCTTTAGATAAAGAATGTAATTTCATTTGATTCTGAAAGCACATAAGACCAGGATGCTGCGTTACAATGTGATGTTTTCTGCATATTCACTTTGACATTCATAGTGTTACTATAGTATTTTGAATTTCAGTGATGAATTTATCTTGGTATTGATATCTAAGTGAACATTTCTAGTATACAAGCTGAGAAAATAATGTCCCTGGGCTGCCTCATTCCCACATAGAATTATACAATTATACAATCATGGAATCATAGAATGGTTTGGGTTGGAATGGATCTTAAACACCATCTCGTTCAAGCCTCCCTGACATGGGCAGGGACGCCTTGCACCAGACCAGGTTGCTCAGAGCCCCGTCCTACCTGGTCTTGACACTTGCAGAGATGAGGCATTCACATATTCCCTGGGCAACCTGCTGCAGTGTTTCACCACCTTCACAGCAAAGAATTTCTTCCTAATGTCTTATCTAAATCTTTTCTCAGTTTGAAGCCATTATACCTTGTCCCATCATTACAGGCCCTAGTAAAAAGTCCCTCTTCATTTTTCCTGTAGACCCCCTGCAGGTATCAGAAGGCTTCTAAAAGGTGCCTCTGAAGCCCACTCTTTTCCAGTCTGACCAACCCCAATTCTCTCAGCCTGCCTTCATGGGGGAGGTGCTCCATTGTTCTGATGATCTTGGTGGTCCTCCCCTAGACTTGCTTAAAAAGGCCCACATCCTTATGCTGGGAGCCCCAGAGCTGGATACAACATTTAGAAAGCAGAGCAGAGAGGCAGAACCCCCTCCCTTGCCCTGTTGGCCACACTCCTTTTGATGAAGCCCAGGTTACAGTTGACTTTCTGGGCAGCAAGCATCACTAGATCACTTCAAGCTTCTCCTCTTCACCCCCTAATCCTGTTCCAAATGTATTCTCCACCCAGCCTGAGTCAGTGCTTGAGATTGCCCAAACCCAAGCTCAAGATCTTGAATTTGGCCTTGTTGAACTTCATAAGGTTTACACAGGTCCACTTCTCATGCCTATTAAGACCTCTCTGGGTGACATCCCTTGCCTCCAGTGGCGACACAGCTTGGTGTCATCAGCAAACCTGCTAGGGTGCACTCAATGCCACTGTCTGTGTTGCCAAGAAAGATGTTAAACTGCACCAGTCTCAGTACTGATCCCCAAGGAATGCCACTTGTCATTGGTCTTCGCTAGAAATTCTACCTATTTAATACATTTTTGAGTGTGACCCCAAGCCATTTCTTTATCCATGGGGTGCCAGTTCATCAAGTCCATGCCTCTCTAGAAGAAATGTGACTGTCTGTGTCCCTTGTGAAAGAAGTTGTCTGGTACATATTCATGTACAAATGCAGTAGCTAATTTGACAGCTTAAGGAGTGATATGTTTCTGCATTCCTTGGGGTGGAATCATTAGCACAGGTAAATCTCTGTGCTGCTGACAGCAAATTTATTTGACACAGAGTTTATGATCTAGTAGATGTAAATGTCTGCTGTGAAACAAATGATGGATGAAGGAAGAGAACAGCTTATCTCACAGGATTTCCAGTTGGGATAGAAATAATCTATCTTGTGAAATGTTGACAAGTTCACTTCTAATCTTAGTTAGAAAATTGAGGCTGGAAGAGATAGTGCTGAAAAAATAATGGGGTGAAAGTATTTCTAACTTTTCAAAGCATTTCCTACATCCATTCTTAACTTGCTACAAAGAGCTTAGGGAGTTGCAGAGCTATTCAATCACTTTCGTATTAACAGAAAAGCCCCATATGCACAGCTTTTGTATGAACTAAAATCTCTTTCCCATGCTAAAGAGAATTTTGGGCTATTACTATCTGTATAAAGTTAGAGATCACTGTTTAGAGATTTATTTAAACGTGAGGGAATCTTAACTAATTCTGAACAGCTTTGCCACTGTGCCTCTTACAGTGTCACCTTTCTGACATTTTTGATTGGAATAAAGAGAACACATAACTAACAGCCCTTACAGCCCTTAACAGCCCTACACTACTCACCTTTTTTAAAAGTGGGTCCTGTAGAGCTGCAAATGCAGGTCTATAAGAACAGCCATCAAGATAGTATTGATCTGTCCCAGGAAGATATGAAAAAGTTTTGAAAACCTGTAAATAAGGGTTTAAGGAGAAGAACATTTAAGATAGAACTCTGAAACAGTAGCAGATGAGAGGCAAAAAATATGTGAAAATTATTGCATTGTGAAGAAGACACCATTGCCTCAGGTATTTCCCAAGAGTAGATTATAATTCTACCTTTTTTTTTTCTTAAAATCTGTCCAGCTTGTAGTAGGAGATGGTGAAAGCCAACACAGTCAATGACCTTAAACTGACATATAAAAATAGTATGAAAAGGTCTAATTATCACAAAGGTCACAGGATAAAAATATTGTTCCAATTCTGTTTCCAGGAGCCAATGGAAATGCAACAGAGTTATCAAAATTCCTCAGTGGCTTTTAGAAGTTCTTGGTGTTTACTTTGTTGATTCAACATATTAGAATTTATATATCTTGAAATAAGGGCATCATCATAGCTGAACTTATGATGAAAATGAAAGACAAAAATAATATATATTTAATAAAGCAATTGCTAAAATTAAGGGAAGGAAAGCATTTCAAGGAAGCATGAAAACTGTCTACAAATGTTTCTCCAATTTCAGAGGTAGAAGAAACAAGAAAATTATTATTTTATTAAAATTTATATTTAATAGTAATACAGCTTCTACAGTAGAAACTGGAGTCAGATTTTATACCAAAATACTTTAAATAAGGAAAATGTTACTTAAGTATTTTATATTATATAGTTCAACATAAAATAATTTTATATCAGGTCCTTGTATAATTTTAAATACATGTTGACTGAGATCAAAATACCAAAAATAAGTGTAAATTTTTTTTTAAATTCTATTAAATATTTGAAGTTTGAAATTTCCATTGGCAAAATATTTTCTGTCAAAAGGAAGTCTAAGGGACATGCATTTTCAATAATCATGATTGTTAAAAAAGGTCAGATTGGGAGTTTTGTATTAATTTTTTGTGAAATAAAACTATCCAGTCAATAAGTCTCAGGCTTTCACTGCATCTTTTAGGTCAAAAATAATAAATAAAAATGTTTGAGTTTTAGCATCATTGCACTGGACAGTGTTTATCCCTACTCCTACACCTTATCTTTCTTCATCTCCCTCCACCACAGTCAATTTCAGGTTAAAATAGACTTCTCAGGTTAAAATAGACTTTACTGAAAACATGCATTTTCTTGCAAGTGTCAACCACCACATGATTCCACATTTCATAGGACATGATGTTCTGTCACAGCAATTTTACACTGAAATAATTCTGATGATTTTGTTGACTGTTTCTCTTTTTTTATGTTATTGAAGCTGAGAAGAGATTTAGCTGCAGCATCCCTCAAATTGCATGAAATTTGTTTCCTAAACAAAAGTTTCACTTTATCCACATGATTCGGTATAAAGTCAATTTTGCAACATTTAATCAGAATGGAGGAGCTTCTTTGATATAGATTTATTTTTATACAGACAGCTTCTTAAACTCTAGAAGGTATTCCCACAGAAGGGTCTCTGCTTCTTTCTCCACATATAACTGTTCTAGCAATCATAATGAGATGTCTATCTCCTGGTATGTCTTCAAGTACAATTCAAATGAAGAGACAAATTTGAGAACAAAAATAATGTCCATAGAAGCTATATATCTATATATCTCCATAGAAATTATATATCTATATAAGGCTGACTTTCTTTTATATTTCAAGCATAAATTTACAGGTAGAATATAAGTCAACTTTCAAAGCATTCACAAGATTTCTGATCTTGTTGAGAAGAGTAAGTATCTGATTAAGAAAGAACATTTTCAAACCCAGATTTTCTCATTCTCCAAGGAGTGATGCATTTGGGATGGGAAATAAATACTTTCTGAGTGGATGATAGATTAGCAGTTAAAGATCAGTGTGCATTTCTTTAGATCCTAAAGGGAAATCTTCAGAACAATGGCAGTCCTCCTCAACAGAATTTGACTTGAGATCATTGACTAAAATCCTCATGATTACAGTAAAAATTTTTTTGAAAGTTTTGTGGCATCAATTCAGAAGAGGTAAAAACTAGACAGGTGTTTTAAGTATGCTGTCCATTTTCACTGCCTTTTACTCATTTTCAGTGACTTGAAGGTGCCTTTGCAAACTTCCAGATGTTTGACTTACTGATACCAAATGTTTGCTTTCAGATATCAACATGGCAGGAGAACCAAAACCATACAGACCAAAACCTGGCAACAAGCGGCCACTTTCAGCACTTTACAGGTAATTGAGATTTCACTTTAACTTACCCCGATACAATTTTTACCAGAAAAATTATAGTCACCTAAAATGTATCTACCAACGGCACAGTGCAATGTTTACCAAAATTATAATGAAATCTAATTATTTATTAATGCTCTCATTCCTAGTAGTATTATCAGTCATTTTTTTTCATAATTGAGTGTTATTTCAACTTTTAGTCCTTATGATTCAGTTCTTGGCTATGGCCTCATTTTTTGTTTGCAATGATCAGTGAAATAACTAACAATTTCAGAGCAACAAAATTGGTTTCTCACAGATTTTTCTATCATGGATGAGAACCAAGTTCTGACAAAAACTGGATTTCTTCCTTGGCTGCTCAGGAGGGTGTTGACAGTGTGTTTCTCCTACTCCCAGGTGCTTTTTGTCATAGACAAAAACAAACATAGACAAAAAAAAACTTGAGGAAACGTCCACTTGTTTTTTCAAAATCAATTATGTTTAGTGAAGCATTACAGATTGCTAGGGCTACAATGCCCACATGTATTTCTGCTCAATAAACCTTATATCTCATAAAAGTACTACAGAATTTATGCTCCAGATCCATGGAAGGAATTAGGGCTGATTTCTACTATATATGAAAATTAGGTAGATTGGCTCTGAGAGCAGCACCTCAGGAGTGAAATCAGACACACTTGAGCAGTATTTTTCATGCGTTGTCTGGTCTGAAAGATTCAGATGGAAATTTAAGGGTGGCATCTAAGACTAAAACAACCAGAAGCATTTTAGGTCTGCACCTCCATGCTACACAGAAGAGATTTGAAGTTTTATTATATAGCTGTCCTCAGGTGAAGTGATAGAAATATGATTTTTGGAGAAGAGACTCCCTGTTTCATCATTACTCTCAACTGCAAACTACTAAACTCTGTAGGTGTTCCTGGTAACCTTGGTCTACCCTGTTCCATAATTTCAAAAGATTTTGAAAGATGTCCTGTGATTTTTGGCATTTATATTCATTTCTACCTCTGAGCTTTTGAAGGCTTTCTCATAAATACCTGCTCTGCAGAAAAGATAGAGATAAGAGAGACCTGTGGAAAGTTCTAAAGGAATTTTGAAGAGGAAAAATATCTTAGATTGTGTCCTTTCACAGATGTAGTGCAAACTATTTCTCTAGAAGATCATGAGGCTTTTATGAGCAACTAAGAGAACCCTTCCATTTCTCCCTTCATCTCAATTTTCCCTCTGCTCTGACCTTGTAAGACCCCACCTGGAGTACAGTGTCCTGATCTGGAGTACTAAGCACAAGAAAGGACTTACAAGGGGCTTATAAAATAGAACAACTTTTTACATGGGCAGATAGTGATAGGATAAAGGGGGATCAATTTTCAACTAAAAAAGGAGGGATTTAGATTAGATGTTAGGAAGAATTTCTACACTCAGAGGATAGTGAGGCACAGGAACAGATTGCCCAGGGTAGTTGTGGGTGTCCCATTGTAAATATTCAGGGCAAGGTTGGATGGGGTCCTGAGCAATCTTATCTGGTGGATGGCATCCCTGCCCATGGTGAAATGGTTGTAACTAGATGACCTTTAAGGTTCCTTCCAACCCACTGTATTGTTCTATAGTGTGGTCCCTTCCAACCCAAACCATTCTATGATTGTATGATAGCAAGGATGTGAGAAGATCAGTGATTAATAAAGTTTTGGCAACACTGGGAATATTTACTTATTTCAGAATACTGTAACTGGATCTGACTGGGATGGAGCTAACTTTCTGCATAGGATCCTGTAAGTGTTTTGGATTTGTTGCTAAAAATCGCCAATGTTTTGGCTGTTTCTGAACAGTGCTTGCACAGCCTGATGATTTTCTCATTTTCCTATTCTGCTTTTGTAATTAATAGGCTTGGTGTGGGCAAGAAGTTATGAAGAAATAGATCTGAGACAGCTGACCCAACCTGGCCAAAGGGATATTCTCTCATATAGTTAGAAATAAAAATTGGGAAGATTTTTCTTCCAAAGCAGCTGTTGCTTGGAGATTGCCTGGACTGCTTATGGGAGGTGATGCCTTTGCATCACTTGGATTTTTTTCCCTTCTCCCTTTCCCTATTACACTGCAAATATCTCAATCTGTGAGGCTTTTTAACTTTTGGTCTCTCATTCATCCTGATAGGGGACAATGGTAGGGGAGTGAGACAGTGACTGTGGGTGCTTAGCTGCTGGCCAGGATCCACCCACAACACTGAGACAGACACGAGGGAAGTGGTTACATTAGATTTGATTTGCACTAAGAGATTATTGGTCAAAAATGTAGTGGTCACAAAATAGTCACTGTTAAAAGGAAGGACTGTAAGTAGAAAGAGGATATTGGATTTCAGAAAGGACAGAATTAAATGAGCTCAGAGATCTGGTGAGTAGGAAGATTCTTGGAAAGAAATTTGAAGGACAAAAGAAGTGCAGAAAATCTTGCACTGAGTGTGCTTAAGGTAGAACAGAAAATTCTTCTGAAGCAGAAAAAAAATCAAAGAAATAATATGACAGCATCAACTTTCTCTAACATTCTAATAATTGAAAAGGAATTGTACAAAATGTGGAATCAAAACACCATGACTGAAAGTAGAAAAGAAGAGCAGAGTCAATCTACAGGATGTCAGAAAGGTTAAAGCACATAATAGTATAAAAGGTAACAAAAAATTGTCATTAGAGTAACATCCTCTGATTTTTAGTTAGGAGGAAAAGAGAGCAGATGATACAGAAAAGATTTCTTTTACTTCATCAAAAGTAGTTATCTGACCACCTATTAAAGAAAATCAATTTTTACCAGAGGGTAATTGCCTAACTAATGTTTCACTACGTGAATTTGATGGAAATGATCTGATAGCATTCACTGTAGTGTGTTCAAAGGACTTGCTGAATCTGTGTGTGGACTATTAGTGATTCTTTCCAATAACTTATGGAGGTCTTGTAAGGTAAAGAAACAGTGGGTATGGGAAGGTGTTATACCTTTTTTTATGAAGAAGAGATCCAGAAAATGATTAGATGAGACTAGCTGTGGTTCTAAGAAATGTACTAAAATACATTATTAGAAATCAATTTATCAAGATCAAGAAGTTAATAAATTGGTTAAAAAATCAGGAGCATATTATGCTGAAGCAATATAATTTCCTTCTTTGACAAGACAGTAAATTTAATGTAGAAAGAGA
This sequence comes from Taeniopygia guttata, assembly GCF_048771995.1. NCBI lineage: Eukaryota > Metazoa > Chordata > Aves > Passeriformes > Estrildidae > Taeniopygia > Taeniopygia guttata. The sequence continues at coordinate 124,847,989 of NC_133026.1, forward strand.
TGTGCTTCAAAGTCATTGTTATGGTTTAGCAATGACACTCCCAATTTAGTACCCTCTGAGACTCTCCCAAACGAGATTCCACTTGCTCACTCACATCCCTTTCCATCCCCCTTCCTGCCCCAGGGATAGAGTTGAGAATTGGAGGCACAAAGGGGTGAAAATTGCAATTTGAGACAAGAACAATTTACTGGAAACAGAAATGAGATTAAAAAAAAAAAAAAAAAGAGTTAACAGTAACAGAAAAAATATTAATAACAAAAGGTATAAGGCAAAAGCTATTTACACAGAAAGCCCATGACCAATTCCAACCAGCTTTTCCACACCACACCACACTTTCTTCCAACTGGCAAAGGAATGCCTTTCTTTCCAGAAACCAGAGAAAAAGTCCTTTTCCCCCGTTCCTGGCAGTGATGTAAAATGTTATTCAACAACATTTGGGTGGTGGTCAGGCCTGCTCAGCAGCGCACACAGCAGCCCACAACTCCTGGGTCCAGGCAGTCCGATCTGGTGGGCTCCGTCTCCCGGTAGCTGGGACCACAGGCACACACCGCCACTCCTGGCTACTGTAAAAAGATAACTCTGTCCTGGACAAAACTTGGGCAGTCATCTAAACAAGCTTTGACACTTACTCTTCAGTTTTCATAAGCATGTTCAGGAAAGTTTTCTAGAAGTAGCTGTCTTAAGGTAGACATCCAGTGGAAAAAACAGTGACTGAGTACAGAGTACTAAGGATAACAACTATTAACTTTTCAGTTTCCTTTGTTACAGATTTTTAAATGGTATTTTTCATATGTGAGACAATATAAAGAACAATTTAAAAATAAGCAAGCAGGACTGCTGCACAGACTTGCTTGTGTGTCCAAGTCATGAGATTAATTTTTTTTAATATCTCAGTTCAGGATCTACATTACATTATTTTAACTTTTCTAGTTTTATGATGTGTGTGAAAATAATCTCATTTAATCTTACCTATGTGAAATTTAACATAAACCTAAATGTGAGACACATAACCTTTTTTAGGTTCAAGACAGATAACTAAATAATAAAAGGACTTCCATTTTTTGTTTAGGCCTTAAAACTATTTTGAGAACCTTCAGTCTTTGCTTCAGAAAGCTGTTAAGCACATTATTCATTTTAAGCATGTTCACTGAATATCTTAAAATGTACTTAGAGTAGTGCTCAGGAATCAGCTAAATTCTAACAAAGCTATAAACTTCAACAGCATCCATCCTAATTTGCATTGCTGTTCAGTATGTGAGGGGGGACCTAAAGCCCAGAATATTCAAAACTGCTCTGAATTTTCTTTTTAGCACACCACTTTTGCAGAAAATCACACACTTTAAAAATCTGCATTTTACAATTGTTTCTCATCTTGTTGTACTGGTCTAGCCTCCAGCAAAAATTAATTGTACCAGCAGCACATCTTAGTATCTTTCAAACACAAGGTGAAGATTAAAGGTGCTGACACAAATGTGTTAAAGCAGTCTTTGTAAGCAATGTTTTGGTAAAATAAAACATCACACTTTGTCTTTTTAATTTAGTGGTGTTTTGATCAGTATTTCACTAAAGCAACTCTATGTCACCATATGAAAGCCCATTTACTGTTTTTTTCCTGTGTTTACTCTCCAACATACCAAAGCATAATGGACCATAAGTAGTCTGATGGACTGTTATTCTGCATCTCTCCATCATAAAATACTTTAATTATTTGTTGTTAATTTCAGTGCACCGCCATGTTATGTGGCATATTAAATATATGCCTGAAAGCTTTTTCTCCATTTTGGAAGCCTTTGTTTCAGTTGCTGACTCTGGAGGCTGTTGATGGTGTGCAACCATTCCCTGCTGCTCAAGGAGTGGACCCAAGTCCCAGGACAGGTGGAGCAGAGCCACCATGCACATGCTGCTGGTGGCTGGCCTTCCCTCAGGACATGCAGCATGTCCCTTCTCCATGGCTGACAGCTTGGGAGCTGGCTAAAAGTCTTATCTAACACCCCTCTGGTAGTAACAAGGTAGAGAGGGTTTGAGAAGGATGACAAAGACACCTACTTTTGAGTCTTCAAAAAACAAAACCAGTGTGCTACAGGCTGGCATAATGCTGCCATTTTATTGCCATAAAAATGAGCACAATTACTGCAGGCTCTGCTGCATGAGGAAGTGGTGGGGATCTGCTGGAGATCACATGGGGCAGGAGGAGTCAAAACCAGTGTGGTGGTACTGGTACAACTGAGAGCACAGCATCCCATATCACATCCAAATCTGCTTTCTGAGAAAGCTAGTTACTTGACAAATCCCCAGGGTCAAAGTGATATTTGTACAGTGTGGCAAAGCAGGGGACTAGGATTTGGAAGAAAAATGGAAAGGCAAGTTACTGGGCGCTGACAGGGTCTCTAGTCAATCTCTTTGCTCTACGCAATTTAGCATTATAGTTGACCTATAAACTTTTTCAAGATTGTTTTATCCAAGAAAAATAATCCCTACATGGATTATTTTCATTCTTTCCAGACTTCAAGCTTCTTTGGAATGCCACAAGCAAAACTGGCTGGCCTCAGTGTCACATCTTGAAGACTCAGCAAGGAGTTATTATCCCTAGTCCTTCACTATTCCTACTGTTGTCTGGGAATGAAGCTGGCTAGCCTAAGATCCATCCTGCTGAGGCACATCTTGGAGTGAGAAAATTAACAGAATGGATTTAGTGAATAGATTAAGACTGGAAAAACTGAGTGAAATAGCCTCTCACTGTGTTGGCTTGCCTGTAACCAGAACCAGCCACCGGTGTTGAGTTCCCACCGCACTGCTCAGATGTAGCACATGGTGATGCTGCAAAGGCTTCCCTCCAGAACAATATTTTTCCCAGCTGTTCTCTGAAATTTCAGATGTACAGTTCACCACTTTCTGAGTGGTATTAGATAGCACAGTGATTTCCTGTTACCAATCACTTTGTCATGTAATGCAATTGAAATATATATTTAACACACCTGATTTAACTTGCTATTAATTGCCTACATTAGAGAGCCTTTACTTTACAATTTCATAATTCCCATGGCCTCTAGAACTAATTTTATATAAATGTCTCATATTAGCATACTGGAAAGGGATATTTTATTTACATTGTATGGTTATTTTTTATGCCAATGAGAGTTTTTTTAACACAAATATTTTATCAATTTCCTCAGTATGTTTTACTTTTATAATCTCTATCACAAAACTGATTGAATTATATTGCACATCTTCCATTTCCTCTGGATTTTCAGTCTTATAGCAGAGGCTATTGCTTGCAGTCATTCTCTGTAAACCAATTGTGCAAGAATTGCTTGCAGTCATTCTCTACTTGCCCTCTGCTTCTTACATTTATTGTAAATATAATTTATAGAGTTTGGTGTGGTCTGGTTTGCCTCAGAGCTATCCATTATTTTGAGTTGCTTTTCTGAGCATTCCTGAGCACCCTTCATTTCAGGAAAAACTGTGAAAAGGATACTGATGGTAACTTGATTTTGTTGTCTAGTATAGGAATCTTCTTGAGGTCATTCCTCCCATTCTAAAGTGTTGACATAAACTCAGTAAGTTCTGTGCCAAACAAGCATTACTATTCCATTAGAATACTTCAGGATTTTGCATCATTACTGTAATGTGTGCCACTGATAGTATATTATCAATCTTTTAAAACCTGTCATAAAATGATAGCAACTGCATGCATCTTTCTTAATTGAATACTGTCCCAGATTTCCAGCAATGCTTTTCTTTATATCTTTTTTCTTAATGAACTTGTGTGTTCATCATTATTACTGACCTACAAGAAACTAAAGACACAGTCCAGAAAACAGAAAACAAACCTGTTAAAGTATTTTCTGATGCTTTACTTTTACATTAAATTGTGTAGATTCCTACTTCATTCTATACACTGAATTTAAAAAGTATGCCTATGGAACATAATTTTTCTATGATTATGTCATATTAGGTCTATATGTGATATTTCTCTTAAATCAGTGATTATTTTTCTACAGAAATGTATCCTCCTGTGCTTTTGATTATCCTTCTTTTTGAGAAAAGCTATTTTATTTCAGTACAGTGGAATGGGCCTAATATAAATGTCATTCTGCGGCTCTTCTCCTGACAAAATGTTTAGTTTCCATAAAAAATCCCCACATTTCTAAATATGTTTAAATAGAGAGATTTTAAGTCCAGCAGGATATTATTTACATTCATTTCATCAAAGAATATTGTCAGTGGTCACATTTAAAACAGCAATTACTGTACAGAAAAAATATAATTTAGTTTCAAACTCTTACTTGAACAGTACAAATTTTGTTTGTGTTGAGAATTTAATAGTATTCTCAATTGCATTAAAAATCTTAAAAGGTACAAATACAAAGCTACAGCAGACCCAGTGATTCAATCAGAACCTTTTGTTTGCTTGTTTGTTTGTTTTCTTTTAATAGAAGATCCCCATGTCAAGTAACTAATATCACAGGAATTTTTTTTTTTTTCATCTGCTGATGGAAGGCAGTACATGCAGGTCTTAATTTCTAAATTATGGTGCTGTAATTGCAATTATTTTGATCCCACAGATGTTTAAAACAGTACACATGCTCAGAGGGGCTGGGAAAGGCAGACAGAGGTTTAAGTTTGCTCTTTCACATTATTCAGTGTATGATTGTGCAGCACTTCATAGTTTTAGAAGGGGGGTGGAAATGGGGGAAAGAAAGATATCTCAGGTCCTTAGCAACATCCAGGAAAAACTTTTGCTTCTGTTTATTTTGAAATAAATCACAGATAAAGAAAAAGACCAAAAGATATAAAATGAAACTGGCATCTTTATTTCTTCATTCAGTCATATTATTCCAAATCTGTCAGGTAACTCCAACAACAACTAGACAACAAAACTTTTTTTTTTTTTTAATCTTCCTATTCACTCTTATAAAAATACTGCTAACTCCCCTTAAGAAGGGGACTAGGGCAGGTTTTGCCTCTCAGATCATAACTATATGATAAATCTTACATTTTTCTCATGTTTGTTTGCTTTTATTCACCATGAGTTTTTAAATGGTGGCCTTGACACAGATCTGTTTAGAAGTAGGTCCTATGTAAAGACTAACACTTGTCTTTGTAACAGTCTTCCCTCGAGTTATCCCTTAGACTTATACAGTATCTCCTCAATTTTTTTTCCTTTGTTAAGAGGATGTGACTCCAGCTTATATACATCTGCATAGGAGCTGCATCCCTCTTCCTATCTCAGTACTATTCCTCTTGCATAAGGTGTTATATGGTATCACATGAATGATGTCTTCTTCCACAAAAGCCCAGACACCACAAACACATTCATGCAGAGAGATTAGCAAATTTGGAGAATCGGCTGTTCACTTATTATTGTTGGGGTTTTTTCCTGGTGTTTAATTTTCTTTTCTTATTTTTTTCCTTCTGCTAGGAAACCTGAAGCAATATACTATAGATAAAGTATTTAACTTTATTTATTTTTTTTTCGTGGTTTTTAATCACTGTTTATACCATGGTAGAACAAAAAACATATCCACAATCTTCTGATGGCATTGAAATTATTATGACTCCTTTCTTATCCAACTGAAATAATTACGCCCCCTTTCTTATCTGAGAATTCTGGCTGTTAATATGAATGTGAAAACTTTGGCTTATAAATCAAAAAGTAAATTCCTAAAAGATACAGAGTATTGATGAGTTTGCCTGTAGGCAAGCAGAAATAGTCGTTTTAGTCATGCACTTGCTTTTAGTCTTGACAGCCTGAGGCCTATTCCTATCCCTTATTACATGTGAGATTTCTACCCTTTATTACTGCATGGATTCTTGCATTTAATTTAAGAAATAATCACTTTGGATTCAACGTTGTTTTCCATATGAAGGTGATGTCTTCTGTAGGCATTCTGCTGTATTTCAGTTAGGCTAAAAAGACTAGTGCTTCAACATATTAAAAAAAGTCAGAAACTGACAACATGCATTTTTCTACATTTGAGTTTTGGTGAAGAAGGCATCATGGAAACAGTATCAAGAGTTGCAGACACTGCTGTTCAGAAACTGTCCAATTAAATCTTGGGTTCATGACAGAGAATAGAGAAGGGCCTGTCTTGGCATTGCAAATGAACAGACGAATTCTTCATTTTCAGGAATTTAGTAAACCCTTAATTGCTTCAGTAATCAGAGATGCAGAATGCTGTGCTTCAGAGAACCACTTAGTGGACGTGCAATTAGGCACTGGTTCTCACATAATGTAACACCTCTAATTATATAGAAGGCTGTAATTTGGTCTGGAAGCTGCTGGTGTACTGCAAGGGCACCATTTAAGTGGCTGACAGAGAACAACAGAAATATGATGCTGGGTTATAAATTTAGTAGTCTCTGAATAAATAAGGAAGTTTGGATAAGCAAGAAACTGTAACACATTTTAAAGTCTTATGAATTATATTAGAAGAAGAAATTTAAAGTATACTTAATTTGAAAGAAAATGGATTGTTAAGTAAAATTACAAATAGCATGGAAGGCTGTGTGAAACACAGAGGGAAAATAGCAACATATTATTATGCGGTGAATTATAAAAATAAAATTGCCATGATGCTTTATTTCTTGGTGAATTCTGTTAGTCTTGAAGCATACTGTTTGAAAATATGTAATCCACCCTCCCAGAACTGATACTTAGTGCTGTTGATTCATAATGTCAAATGTAATTTTATTCTTTAAAGCATAGGTTACAAATTGCATGCCTTTTTGGTATTACATGCCAGTATTCCCAAAACCTCTGGCAAAAGCATTGGATTTTATTGAAAAAAATATATATATTCATAATCATATGTGATTTGAGTCCTAAAAACTGAATATCTTCTAATACCTATTGACTTAAAAATGTATATTGACCTTTTCAGATTTGCATGAGTTAGATTATTCTAGGAAACAGCATGACAAACATGAATCTTACATTGTTAGAGAAGTGACACTCCTGTAACTGCTTTAAAGTGTTAGTAGTGTCATTGAGGGAAAAAGGATATTAAGCCTCTACCCCTGGGATCCTCAAAGGCAATGCTTACATTAACCTTCATCTCTTTGTGACTGCAAATAGCCATGCAGCAAAGTAGTATTGATTGTGTGCATTAGATCAGTCAACACTGTTTTGTTCAACCCACCCTGAAGAAGACACTCTAGATGGTTTTAGATCAGCACATACTGACCTGAGTGTTCTTACCCTGCTTTACAGCAGAAGAGGGTCAGGTGAAATCAATTTCATGTAAAGAATGATCAAACCTGTAAGGAACAGATCTCTAAGGCACACTACTTAGAACATTATATTTTTCTCAAAATTCTGTCTTTTGTTTAGAGTATAGCTTTTTGCAAAATTGAGCAACTATTAAAAATCATGGGAAAAAGCAAAGAAAAATTGACGCAGCATGGAGTTATCTTTATTCTTCATTTTTTTTTTCTTCTTTACTTTCTTTAACAAAGATACCAAATTGACCACTGTTTGAGTTTGGGAAACTTGCAAGAATCTCACTATGAATCTGAGGGTGAATTACTTCACAACTGAAAACATCACACAGTAATGTATGGGTTAAACACAGTTTAGCTTTAGCTTTGGCAACAGAAGACTTCCCTTGGTTGTCATGGGAGGAAACTGGAATCCATTATTATCTAAGAAAGTTTTCAAATGTAGAGTCTGAATCAAGTTCACTCCAAATTACAATTTAGTTTTCCTCAGACATACTACCAGGATTTAGTCAACTATGAGAATCCATGCCACTGATCATGTTATCTTTGCAAGTTTTGGATTCACAAAGAAGGATACAGCAAGATCTAACATGTCAAATCAGATAGGATACAGCTTTTAAATTACTTAGAACTTTTAGGTTACCCTCTCTTCTTGCTGCCTAAAATTTAGGCCACCCATTTAAGAATATTATTGGAAACCACTTCCTTTTTACCTTTAGTTCCCCTGAGTTCTCCATGTCTTCCTTTCCTACCACATCCCCAAAACCCTTCCATCCCTTGTTATAACAGCATTCAATATCCACTATGACAATGTACATTTCTACCAGTATATCAAAGCCAACTTTTGCATATTCAGGTTTAAGTCTCATCCTAGCCTCTTGCTGCTGTGAAATCTAGCCCAGGGAAGAGGCAGTCTCTCTAAAGCATTTCCTCCCTGTACGAAGATATCTTTTACTCAGTTTTTCAACTGTCAAACTTCAAACCCCAAACAGATTATTAATTCCGTTCTTCTAATGGCGAAAAGGTTATCTATCCTAGCTACCCATGGGGTAAAAAACCCTAGAGGCTCCAGAAACTTGCAATTATGACAAGAATTTAATGTTTATAAATGATGTAAGATACACATTTTGCTAGGAAACTAGCTAAATGTGGTCATCTGCTATGTACATCTGATACATGTGGTATATGTGCTACAAATCAGTACAGGCTGACATCAGGTATTATCAACAGCATCCTGTGCTAAGTATTCCCTCAAAATCTTTTCCTACTGATAGTGCTGTGGCACTGCCCTGTCCTGGGGTTAGGTGCTAAGTAAAACTGGCTACATAAAATGCACTGTACCAATAGTCAGTGTTTTTGCAGCATTGTTTAAAAATAGAATAAAATTTAATTTAATTAATTAAAAAACCTTGCACATATTTTCTGTTGTCCAGACATGTAAAATGCTTAAAATGGTTTATAGATAGATAGATAGATAGATAGATAGATAGATAGATAGACAGACATATAGATATGTATATATGTATGTATATATATATATATATATTCTGGGCCAAAATTCCATTTCTTTCACTTCAAAACACTGAAAAGAAGGCACCTCCATCTTGTTGCATATCAAATGCAAACTGCATGAATGCAAACCAAACCCAAAGGTGAACAGAAGCATTCCTAGACAGAAAATCAAGTTGTCCTACGGGGACAAACTATAATTTCAGTTTTCTCTATCACAAAAAATTAAGCTGTGTAAAATCCATATCACCTATAAATGACTTGGGAAGTTAGCTTCTTCTAGGTACAACTTTTTCCTCATGGACTTGGAGAAAAGCCGGTGCTTCAAGAAGTGATCTAAGTTATTCTCAATCTTAAATAATTAACCGAGTCAAAAAAGTCACAAAATATTATTAAAAAAAGTAGGTTTTTTAATCAGTCAGAATGTATAATGTGTTGTGATACTTTCATAAGGGACTAAATATATATAATACATCTATTAAGGATTATGTATAAATCTGCATAGAGAGAGGCTGGTAGCCAAAGGGATAGTCTTGTTTGATAATCTCTTTATCCCGAGAGTGCTTACTAGTGTAGTAGCTTTCTTATTGAATAAATTCTTCAGTAATTAGTAAAATTTAATTTTAGTACCTTGAATATTTCAGTTGTGAACTTCAATTAACTATGATCTGAGACTAGAAGAGAGGAAGCATGTGCTGATTAAAGGACACTTCTCAGTCAGCTCTGAGGACAGATGTTTTAATACATCCCCATAACTAGCACTCTCTTGTTACTCAGTTCTTCATCTTTTGAAAAGATTTTTTTGCAATACCCAGACAGTTGTCCTTCATTTCATATATGTATAAAATACTTCCTGTTCTCAAATTCTCAGTCTGCTTTACTTTTTTAAATTTCATCACACTGAATTCATACTAATTCTTCAATTTATAAAAAAAAAAAAATCATATTTTAACTCTCTCCACTGGATGATTAAAACCAGCTTTTTGTTACCTATTTTACATGCAGTAACATTTTTATTAAAATATTTTATGCACACCAGTGTTAAATGAATCATAACACTGAGTGTTCCTCTTATTTAACGTGGCTCTCTTTCCCATTGGCATAATTCTTTGTTCATGGTCATGCTCAGGATGGATTATATTTTCTCAGCTTGATTATGAGACTCTCAAAACAGGCAATATCAAGAGCTTTAAAAATGAGACTAAGTGTTTCCTATCATCTGACTTATCATTTATCCACCAAGTCAGTTACCGCATCAAAGGACTACGTTTGCACCGAGAAATGAGAGTTTGAGCTCGCAGTATGCTAGTTTCCACCCCGGCTTTTGTGCTAGAATCTTTATAATTCAATAAATAACAGAAGCATTTAGGGCTGTTGAATACAACTTCTTGAGGTACTGGAAAAACTAATACATAGTATGTAACATTATGCAATATTCATGAAAACAACAGTTGGTTGTTGTTTTTCTAATCTGAGTTATCAATTGCAATGTCAACCACCAGATGGGAATAGAACTTATTAAAGTTGTTAGGGACAATTGTAAAAATTGACATAAACATGTAAATTATTCTTTCATTCCCTCTGTTTCTGAAACACTTCTGATAGGTTAGACCTTCTATACAGTCATTCTACCATTTATGTTTTCCAGAATATGACATTTTCTTGATAAAACTTGTCAACATTTATAAAGATATTTATGGAAGCTTCAGAAGACAAAATGAGCTTCTTACCCTATTCTATTTGACAATGTCCAGGAAAAATGATCTTGGATTGAAATTAAATCACAGAAACCAGAAAGGAAAGATTACCTAGTTTACACCAGCAACTGTTCTTTCAGACTAAATAGATAGTGGAAGTTATATGAAATTATATTTCTTCTGTAAATTAAGACATTGTATTAGGTTTGCTTGCATTGAATGGAAAAATTGGGAGGTAGCAAAATTTACAATGCAAATGCTTTAAAAAGAAATTAGATGACAATATATAATACTGCTTAAAAAGTTCTGAAGAAAGATGGTTTTTAATCACTTCAAACCACAGACTCAACATTCAGAGAAAAATGAATCCATGTTTGATTACTGTGCATGGAAACATAAGTTTCTTCTGAAAGGTCTCTTGGGTTGTTCTTTTCATTTTAAAATTTAATGCATTGATAAACAGGGTAAGCCATAAATCTGAATAATCTTTCACTACACATATTTCTGCTTAATCTTTGGTCCTGCTAATTCTTTGGTTCCTAACACTGCACAGTGCAAAAAAGACATATTTGACAGGTAAATAAGTCAGCCACATCAGTCAGTCTAAATACACATTAACACTATACTGAAGACCAAAATGCTTTACAGTTGTCCTGACTTTCCTATCTGGCTTGAATAAAAACGTTCCCAACCCCCTTGAAAACTGCAGTCACTATTCATACATTTTATAGTCAAACAGAAAATGTGTGGTGCCAGCTACACAGTCAGATAATCCTCCTCAGGAATTCTGATATGAAGGTTGTAACATAAAATGATGACTCATCTGAAAAAATATTTGTTCCTGACCCCTTTCTCTGATTCAGGGCAGATGGTTTTGTTTTTTCAACAGGTCAGAATAAGAATCCTAACAAATTCATTAAATTCCATGTGTTTTTCCTACTAAGTGCTTTAAAGATGAAATTATATTATCACCAAGAGGAAGAATATATTGATTCATAATTAATTACCTTGGAGAATCCTTGGCTAAAATCCATTTGCTTGTGTAATGCATTGATGTTGTTAGAAATGTTATTAACTTTGTCCTGTACACAGTTTTGGGAAGGAGAGGAGAGGATTTTTTAACAAGTAATTATATAGATTTATGTATCTTGGGTCAGGCCTCAAATGCAGAAAAATTCTTGCCTCTAATCTTAATAGGACAATTTTGCAAGAAAGTAGAACTTGTTTTGGGATCCAAGACAGGTTGCAAGGGGAATAATACTAAATGGGAAATTTGTAGGGTCCTCTTTTTAAACACAGTGTGATAGGACTGTAGTATATCAATGGGTAGTAATCAATTGCCTATGCCTGTTCAGTTTACAGTGACTGGTTTTAACTGAGCAACTGACATAGTGTAAAAATTTTTTTCCTCCTGCAAAACTTATCTATCACATGTAGCTAAGAAAAATCTTAGCTCAGAAAATCTTAGCTGAGAATCAGAGGAGCACCACCTCACTCTGCCATGTCCCAGTCCTGCTATTGCCTAGCCTCCCTCCATCCCATTCAAACTGATATATTGCCTTGGCATGTTGACAAACGGATCTTTTCTGATGTCTCTCCTGATTCACTACCACTCCTACATAATTAAGACATTTTTAAGACTTTGTTTACTGTCTAGCTTAGTATTTCTTGGACACAAAAATATGTTTTTGCAGAGACATCTGCTTTAAGATTTTTCCTGGAGGTGTATGACAGCCCTTCTCAAAACTTATCAGAATTAGTCTTTTTGCTATGTCATATTTAATTTTTCAAGAATTCCTCAAAACTCTGGAAAAGTCAGTGTACATTAGGTTGAAAAGAAAGGTAAGAAGTGTTTTTTATTGACAAGCATCACCAGTAAATATTATATAAGATGTTATTTCATATTATATTGCAGTTTTAAACCTTTATATTAATTTGCCATATACTGAATTACCAAATAAAAGGCAAACAGATAATTGTGTTCCTTTACTATAGGAACACTTGCACTAATTAAAAGTAATTCAGCAAATTATCTAAAACCATTTAGTCAAATATAGAGAGAGGTCAAACCTAGGGCAGCACTATTTAAATCAAATTGAATTCCAGCTTGAGAACGGACTTCAAATAGATTTTTAATTACAGTATTTTGTCTATCACACACTCTGTCTTCAAATAAAATCTACCAGAATTTCCTCTATCAGGGTAGTGCTAGGTCTCCCTTGATTACAAAATTTTGATATTATGAAGTATTTATGTTCTAGAGCTTTCATTCTTCAACCTGCTTATAGTTAATCTCTCGAGCCAAACACTGATTGCTTCCCCTGACTGATTCATTTCACTAAGCAGAAAAAGAGGAAATCAAAACATGACACTAGAACCTGCAGGAGAAGGGTGAAACCCGCCATGAAGGGCCCTGTCACTTTATTGCTCTCTGCTAGCACTGCCTGAGCACAGAAAATGCCAAGTTCAGAGTTTCTTGGGACTGCCCCGACCTCAAGGACATGCAGATTTGGGCTTCTACTGCGCTTCCAGGCATATGCAAAGCCATCAGTGCTTCCTCTTCTATTCTCTAGTTCCACACAGATTTCAACCCCAGAAAGAAATTGAATGGTGAGCTATAGTTATTAGGACAACAGAAAAGGGACTGCATTTTCAATGTTTTGGATTTTAGACGATGGTAATAATTAAACTGGTCTATTGGTTTGTAAGTTTTTGCACAAAACCTTTACTGAATGAATAATGACTGCAACAGTACTCAGATTTTATACGAAGAGGACTTTCATGAAGCTTCTTCTCTAAAATATTTATTATTTAAAGTACCTTTGTTTACAACTAATGGTAATTGTTTAAAATTATTTATATTTAAAATATTTTATTGCAGGCCTAAATTGGCTTCAGATTCATAAATTAAATGTTCAGTTCCACATATGATATTCTTTAGAAGGCTCCAAAGAGGCTCCAAAGATATATTAATTAAAGGCTACAAAGCAATATTAATGACCTGGGTATTTATTTTCTGCTCTTCCTAACACACTATGCTCCATAGAAATCATCACATTAGAACATTTTTGTACATCACGTAACCACTCAAAATTACTCAGCTGCAAATTAGCTTTAAACATGTTTATAAAGGATCCTAAAATCACATACTAATGGTCCTATCAAGCAGCTGCTATCAGTAAACTCTATTAAGTCAGAGCATGCTAAAAAAATAAGGGCAGCCAGTTGCAGATACCAGAGCAGGAACACTGCCTGATAACACAGATGAGGATTCTTGTATCTATCCTGGTTGGATGGAAACTCCCAGTAGAAGAGGCTCCTGCCAGTGTGCAGGTGCTGCATCTCCTCACAGCCACAGCAGCCACAGCAGGGAGTGGGAGAGCACTTTGAACCACTGGGTTTAGAACCGAGCATGATTCTGGATCTGCCAAAACAGTGACACCCAGATCTAGCACAAGGCCAATTCTGGCAAATGGGACAGAAGTTCTCATAATGATGAAGTTATCATGTCATATGAGCATAGGGTGCTGGAAACCAATTTAAAAAAAAAAAAAAAAAAAAAGGGCAACAAAAAGAACAAAGTATTTCTTGTTCGCTCTAGACATTCCATTCAAATATCTACACAAGTCATCTGAATCTGCGAAATTCAAAGGGCCTAGATGTGCTGCTTTTTAGATATTTGATCTCTAGATCAAAGTTCCACTGGGAAAATGGGATTTTTTCCAAGTTAAGAGGAAATTAAAGCGGAATATTAAAAGTGCTTACTAAAATGAATCAGGTCCTTCTATTCATGCTAAATTGTGTCATTAAATAAAATTGACACTGAGAATGGCTGTTTTAAACTCATTGCACAATTGTTTTTAAACACAATAAATACCTATATTTAAAAATTTTTTTATATTTAAAAATTTTTTTTATTTGCTTGACAGACTTGAATCAAAGGAGCCTTTCCTGTCCGTTGGGTAAGTGAGAATATGTATATTTTCATGGATATTTATATATTTAACAACCATACAATATAATTTATGAGATTACGTTGAGCATAAGAATCCTATTTCAACATTATGGTTATTTATGATACTTAGGCTTATCAAATGCAGCTTTTAGTCAATAAAGTCAGCAGACAATTCCTTCTCAAAAAGAAGTTAAGTATGTTTTTCCTTTATTGACTAAACAAAATTGACACTAAACTACATACAGGAGTTAAATGTAGCATTAAAAAGTAGCTGGTTTATTAATTTATTTTCACTGACTTTATTCAGAAACCATTCTAAATATCATCTATACTACTTGTCTAATCCATGAAAAAGTAATTGATAATGCCCTTTAAAAAATTGCGGTACTTCAATAACAGAAATAAAATCAAATTTATGAAATAGAACAAAAATCACATTTTAGCCTGACTATAAAACACTGCACTGATTTGCATATTTCAGCCATAGCCTTTATAGTCACTTAAATAGTTATATGTTCTATATATTAAAATGATAACTCATCATACTTTAAAAATTATTTAAAAAATTGTCATATTATAAAGAAATATCATTCTTCTATAAAATGTAGACTAACATATGTATTAGTGGTAATTATCTGTATTTTACTTCTGAGTCTGAATTTCACTTTTCATGCACAGTTTTCCTTTCAGCTTCTTTCTTAAAAACTTTCCAAAGTGTCCTAATATTCTCCCTCCCTGTTTTCCTTCAGAAGTGTCTTTTTTGTGTGTCTTTACTCTCATCTTCCTTTGTTCACACCATACTTTGTGCTATCAAGAATACAAACTGAAGACAAAAACAAAATATCTGTTTAAAGGTTAGCTCTACCATGTAATTATCAGTAACTTCCAAATTGTTGTTCTAACTGCAGAACTAGAAGTCAGCTTCAAACTCTGAAGTGCGAAGTAAAGCATGTAATTTATGATCAAAAGAGCTCAACAAATTAGCTTCATCAGGACTGATATATGTCTTGGTTTCTGTAGCATAAAGTAACTCTGGTTTGTTTGAATATATTTTGGATTTATTGCTTGCTGTTTCTACTTTCTACCAAATCAAAATTATTGGAAAATATTTGGAGAGGGTGTGGAGGGTACATTGCTCTTGTTTTGCATGCTTTGAAATGTCCAAATCTATTATCAAATTCAGTCCCTTCTATTAATAACTTTCATTATTCCAATTTGTAACTTATCCTATTAAGTTGGCTTTTTGGGGCCTCCACTCTCATAATGAAATGGTTATTTGAAAATATCAACTTTAAGATTGAAAAAGGAACTTGCATGACATTTTAGTTGAGGAGCAAAGTTCTAAGTACAAAAATCCAGGAAACAAAAATGCAATCTTAGCAGTTATATTATTTGCCACAAAATGATAAATCCTCTTTCTTATCATGATCTTAAGAACACTGCTGGCAATTTTAGCTTATTTGACTAGGAGGAGGTATTGCATTTTGGGTTTGGGTTTGTTTCCATATGAGCAGATTGGTGGCCACTATGTAAATCCACATTATGTCCACATAATTATTGTATACAACTTTGCCCCTAAAATTGATATCTCTTGGGAATTCTAATATGGGCAAATAGACTTTGCTTTTTTCCAGAACCTTTCAGAAGTTTCCCTGTAATGTACTCGAATTCTTTTATGCAAGTTCATAATAAGGAAGATAGATAAAACCTCTCAAAAGTATTCCCTGTGTGCTACTTTTGCCTTTTACTTCTGTATTTCCTCCACCCCCAAGGAAAGCATCAGAAGGTTAGACTACCATGTTCTAAGGAGGAGCCCAAGCCAACATCCACCTCCTTGGTACCACATAAAAGAGGTGTTCCTCCTAGTCCCACAAACTGGGGAGTTCTTTTTTACAGAGAATGAGTTCTTGTGCCAGAATCTGGATCTGAAGTTTTAGCCCAGACAGCTGCAACTACCAGGCTTTTAAAATACAGTAATGTTTGCAGAAGAAATGCTGACAACCACTATTAAACAAACACATGGGTGCCCTTAATAGCTCTTGCTGCCAGAGTTTGTCAAAACACCAATCTAAATTACTTTTGGCTGTCTCCAGATGGCTTGATCCTGCACACCAGCCTTCCATTCATCTATCTTCTGTAACAGAGATTTGTTTCCACATTCTCATTATGCTGCCTGCAGGACCTAATTAAGCTTTTTCATTTTGCTGTGCCTAAGTGTACGACTTCTTGGTGCTTTTCCATTGCTAATTGTTTTGGCAAGGGAAGGGAACGTGAAATGTGGCAACCTATGATGTCAAGACTACCACAGGTTTTTGAGCTCTGAGTGTACGTGCAGGGCTGCAATCGTCCCATAAGAGATCCCACAAAGGAAAATTGGTTGATTAATTGTTGCATTTTTCCCCCCACCCTCAGAAAG
Source organism: Taeniopygia guttata (assembly GCF_048771995.1). Taxonomy (NCBI): domain Eukaryota; kingdom Metazoa; phylum Chordata; class Aves; order Passeriformes; family Estrildidae; genus Taeniopygia; species Taeniopygia guttata. The sequence goes on from NC_133026.1 coordinate 124,864,787, forward strand.
CAGCCAGAGAAGCAGATCCCAGCTCTTGCTGTTGTCCTTCATGTCTCAAATGCAGGGAGAGAGCAACTGCTGTATTCCCTTGGTAAAGACAATTCCATTTATTATTCTTCCTATGCAAAGTGTGTAGCAAAGAAGAAATACCCACTCTCCTTTACTCCACGTGCAAGGCAGGGGTGTAATTTGGCAATGAAGACATAGTAACATCTTTAATGAAATGCTACCGTCTCTAATGGTAGCATTCAAGAGTAAAAATTTATCAAGAATAGAGTCTATTCAGATAAGAATAATTGAATGCAATATTGTGATTTTGGACTAAAATACAAAATTGAATTTGATATTTGTGTTGTCTTTCTTGGCCTCTTAGTGATGAAGATAAAATCCTTAGCAAAGGCTGAGATATCTGTTAGTGCATAATGCTAAGTGACAGTCTGTAAGGGAACAGGATACTTCTCTCCAGAAATGTTATTTCCACACTTTTTGGGGTTTGTGTTCATATTCAACATAAACAAGACCAAGAGGTATCTGGACTTTCTTTCCTTTTCATGTTATATAGTGTTCATGCTCATGCAGGTTTAGTACAAAAAAGAAGTCATGCAAATGCTCAAAGTGCCTGGAAGACTTTAATATCAGAGACAAGAGTTTTGGTAAATATCCACCACTGAAAATGCGTCAAATTAACTTCATGCAGAAAAGTTTTGAAAGGTTCAGACTTAAAAAAACAAGACAAGTCAAGATTTTTTATAAAAAATATATAGATACCGCAAAAACAACTGAGTGCCATCTCATATTAAGTTCATCCTGCTTTGTGCAAAGGATGTATTATATTTTAAAAGCAATATATATTTAAAATACCAACATATTTTAATTATCCACATCAGCTCTCCACAGTTGGAAATTTCCTAATAGTAAAGATGCATAATTATCACCTCAACAAAACAGTCACCATTCTCTCTAGATAATTAGATTGGTTATCCAATTATTAACCACCAGATATTTCCGGGCAGCTGATTTATCATAGCTATCTGCATTTAAGCGTTTAGCACCTGATAAATTTCAGCTAATACTGCATGCAGAATTGTAACTAGTCTTTGGTCTGAGCCTTAAAATTAAAATCTCATTTTGTAAGGCACAGCCAATGCAGCATCTTTTAAGGCCTGTAATAATACTATATGGTGAATGGAGACCATAATTATTTTGTAACGGTGTTGCGCAGCAAATTCTTTGAATTAATTATTTTTGGTTTCTTACTATAATTGTATGTAATAACATGCAGTCAATATAACTTCAACACATGCAGAGGTAGAAAATTCCATCATAGCAAGTAATAATTTTGTCAAACATGTAAAAATATTTCTCTTCTCTGTCAAACATCATTTAATAATATGTCCCATATTTCTAAATTCAGAAGAGACAGGAAGAAAGAGAGAGAAAACTGATTTTTTCGGAGTCTCCTGAAAACAGATTAATTTACTGCCAGCTGCAGAGAATGGGCTTATTTCTGGATAAGCAGGCAATAGTGTTTCACTGATATGGTCTTTGAAAATGTATGTGTTATATACATCTGGTTATCAGCTGAGATTCAATCTATTCTCTGATTTTTTTCAATTTTTTTTAAATTATTGTTTTCTATAAGCAGTATAATCTAAGGTGGAAATCCCAGAAGGAAACATAATTGAAAATTAATGCATTGTATATATTTATTTAATGATGAATAGTTTTCTGTCATGGAAGAAAGAAGAGAGATACAAGTAAAATTAGCACCAATTAATGTTTTTTTACATTCTTAGTGAAAACACTAGAGGTCTACTATACTACTAGAGTAGTCGTATAAACTACTACTTTGGTAGTTCCTCTTTCTAGAAAGTATATGACAGTAGAAAATACTGAAAATCCATGCTTTTTCAAAATAATACTTAATCACAGTAACTTTCAAACGTAGGTACTTACTTCTGCAAGGGACAGAGTAATTTTGGTGGGCTCAGATTCTTGGAAGAACTTGGAAATGCTTCTAAACTTCAAAAAGTAAATTTCATTAATTTTCTTCCAGAAGAATAGTCTTAAAATACATCGAATAGATCAAATTTGTCACTCACATTTCTTCCGTTTGCTTAGTAGTATTTTCTTTCCTGCAAGGCCATTTTGCAGATCCGTAGGAAATTCTGCTCTTATACATTGGTTTGAGGGATCCCATTCTGCAGAAGTGAGGTAGTTTAAATAAAAGCCTAGTCCTTTCAGGGTCTATTACAATAATACTCAGTCCACTTCCAAAATATGCAAGTTTTTTCAATTCACAGTCAGTTTTTGTGGGGGTTTGGTTTGTTGTTGATTTTTCAATGGCCAAGAGATTGTAATGCACAAAATAGAATGTAGCCATGGAGCATCATCTGTAACAAATTCCATCATTCTTGTTCCTCATCCTGGTTGTCAGGTAGCACCAGTGGAAGGAGCAAACACTGTTTCTACTGTTCCTACCCAGCTTCTGAAGAGAGAGAGCTAAGAAAATTATTTTTCTTCAGCAGAGGAAAAATGCAAAAAGAGAAGACACCAGACTAATTTTGCTCTGTTGTTATGACCCTAATAAAATTACCAACCAGAACATAATCTTGCAATTATCGTTCATATTCAGGCCAGGTATTCAGGAGCTGTTTTCATAAAAATCACAGGAGGAGTGAACATACCTCACAATTATTTAAATTCATTGTTTAGACCCAGGCAGCAATTTCTCATGCTTAAAACTGCTCAGGCTTTCTGATTTAGGCAGGCAGTAGCAGATCATTTGCTTTTGCAGAGAATACCCTCTGAAACAACCAACTCTTTGATTATGTGTGAGGTTTAGCCTGGAGGCAAGAGGTACATGTCAGGGTTCTGCAAAGGTTCTTTAGTGGATGAGACTTTCAGGATAGTCACAGACAGGAGGGATTTGGGATTTAACAGCACATATGGATACCTGTGGAAGATACTGAGACTCTAGCTATACCATTTAATTTCAGGTAGTAATGCTGACATCCTTCTCTTCCAATTTTCCAAATCCCACAAGGCTTAAGCTTTTCTATAATTGCCTACTTAGTATTATTTTAAGACTCTGAATCAGCTATTTTATGAATTCATAACTTTGTTTTTTTGGTTGAAGCTCTCTCACAAGAAGTAGTTGTAAAGCTACAGTAATAAGGCTACAACAACAAAAATGTTGGTTCATTCCCTTGACTGAATTTTTCAGTGGTTTTGTGATATTACTCAATGTTTAAAGTGCCTAGATTATGTACTTTTCCTACTGATCTGCAATCTAAATCTAATTATTTTATGGTTTCCCTATTTGCCTGATTTTGTCATTCTACATCACTTCCACTGTCACACACAGAGCAATATATATATATTACGTTAAAAAAGACTAATGAATTTAGCAATAAAAAGTGATTTTCCTAATTTGTAATTCCTAAATTAACTTTTATTTGCACCAAACTCATGAGATATTAATCTTAATAAATTATTTTCCCCCTCTCTGATCTTAATAATATCAGTAGTAATGTTCTTCATAGCTGGAAAAGGCAAAAGCATGAGAGTATTCTTTTTCTCATCTGGTTATTCTATTTCCCTTTCTCTTTTTTTTTTTTTTTTTTCTGTCTACTATTTCTGTCTTCCAAGATTTCCCTTTCCCTAGCAATTCTAGAAACACAATATATTTACATATAATTTATATGTTGGTTTAATGATGAACAATTCCTTAGCACTAAATATTTCTATTCTCACCTATGTACCAGATAGCCAGGAGGTTTTCTAGAGGAGGGAAAATTATTCACAAGAGAGTGTTTCTGATGGAAGTTCAGGAGGCTGAAATATTCAGGGAGTGTAGGATTGAAATCTGAGAACATAAGAGGAAAGTCAAGGGAAAAGGATAACTCAAAAGGGAAAAAAAGGGAGAAAATATCTTACAATAGAGGATGAAGGGAGGAAGAAGAACAATATTTGCTGGGCATGTACTCTCACCGTAAAACAAGACAATTTATGTCTAATTTGCTTTTTTTTGTTCTCCAAACAGCAGTGATTGACTTACTTACATCTTATAGAAAATAGTGTTTGAAAAGGTCTATGCTAGCAGTATTCTTATTTCCCATTTCTGAGGTATCAACATAGCATCTTGCCACTTCCATCTATATGGGCTTCTGCAAGTATTCAGTATGAATAAGCTTACTGGGGCAGTCACAGGTAGAAATATCATGAGACATAGCTCCCCACTCAAAACACATCTGAAAATTGAGATAGTTTTTCATCCTTCTCATCTATCCTTATTGAAACTGTTGCATATGAAAGACTTTATTTATTCTTACAAACTTACAGATCCTTAAAAAGAAGTTTTATCCAAATTTCTTCCTCTTGATAGATATTGACAAATATATTGAAAGATATCATTCTGAAGTTTTATATTTTGAGTTTCAAATTCCCTATAATGCTGTACAAATCAGTCAGCCCGTGTCTACCTCTTGCTCTTCTGCCTGTGTTTCTCTACATTTGTACAATTATAAGAACTGAAACTCTTCTTAATATTAAGTTCTTAGCACGCTTGGCCTTAAACAAATATTTGAAGGGGATCTGATGGCTGATCCCTCTGATTCCATGCTTGAAATCAATTTGATCTTTTTCACCAGAAACTGAAATTTGATTAATCTAATGTAACATCTTACTTGCACTTGAACTACAAGAGAAAGATTTGCTTGAAAGAGTAAATGCCAGAAAGACAGCGAGAGCTGCTATGTGAACAGTCTGCTTCCCACCCTCCTGTTGTAATATAACTGGCAGTTTCTTGATAAAGAGATTTCTTTGGAGTTCAACCAAATGTGACAATAGCAATCAGTCAGTGGACTTGCTTCAGAAGTTATTGCTCGACACCAGTCTGTGCATTCACTGGCTTTCTAAACAGTAAAGTCAGGAGAATGAGAGGAGGCAGTGCAGAAAGAGGCATATCAGAGAGAAACGTTGCTTCTGAACAGCAAACTGGAACTTTCCAATGTCCCTTTCATGTTTATTAAAGATTTTAAAAAATATAAAGAGCTTCAGGCTAGGAATTATTGTCGTTAATATTGCTCTGTTAATAGCTTTTTGTGCAATACCAAGGAACAACTACTCACGTCTTGCTTTACTGTGTCATTCAGCTGTGTATTCGCATACTGTGGTATAAACCCAATTGAAATAAAATCACAATATGTGATATTAGGCAAGATTTCAACTAGTAAAATGAATTGGATCATAGATTATTTTCTATATTATCTTGGTCTCAGATTTGACCTTATTTAACCCTTTCTGACTACCTTGGAATAATCATCTACACACCATAATTTGAAAAGAAGCACAACTGTCAGGGATATTTATGATCATATTCAATAGTCTCTGTTTGGCCCAAATTGGTGTTGATTTCAAAGGTCTTGATTTTGGCTGTATTGGTTTCAGTCTCTTTGGGGGAAATTTTTGCTTAGTTTCAATTATGAACTGCAGTTCAAAAGTACTATGTCGATATCCATTGAGCCCAGGGATTTTTTTTTATCTCAGGTTCAGACCAGATTCTTATAATTCTCACCATTCCTCAAGCCAAAGTTCAACTTCTTCTACATCAACCATACACATTCTAGGTGTATGCACAAGTTTCACAGTTTATAAAAACTTCAATGTTAATGTAGCTTAAAAAAATGGGAATTAGGTCATACCCTGCCCTATCAAAAGTGGGATAAGAGCTTTATTGCTAAGAGTTTAATTACTGTCCTTCAAATTCTTTAATTTCTGAAGTCTTCAGCTTTGGTTCTTAAATCATTTAAGGACCAGTTTTGCTCAATAAAATTAAATCCTTCACAACATATTAGAGCCTAATTAGAAGTTGGAGAATAAGCCTTAAATTTGAAGTAGAAATAACAAAGAGACTGTCACACATGACCAGCCACAGTTGGCAGTTGACATTGTTATAGTAGTTACTGTTGCTAATGCCAAAGCATTAGTTTAATTTGAAAGGTATAAATAAACTGATTTTCAGCAAATATAGAGGGTTGTTTTTCCTTTCAGTTGCCTCTAATCCTGTATTAAAAAAAATTTAAAAATCCAAAAAGATACAGACATTCTAAGATCTCCGTACTTGAATCCTACAGCCTTTATTCTAAAGAAGAAGGATGGACAGTTGAATCAGCTGCCATCCTGTAACCACTTTCTGACTACTACTTTTATCAAATATTTTGATAAACACAAAGATAGACACTAGAAAGTAGTTGCAAGTCCCAACAGTTATAACTTTCTGTAGGATGACAGAAATGTTTGGGTTAGAAGGGACCCTGAATATAATCTGTTTACAACCAGTGTCACCCACTAGACAAGGCTGCTCAAAGCCCTATCCAATCCGGCCTTGAACACTTGCAGAGCTAAAGCATCCACAACTTTTCTGGGCAACACATTCCAGTGTCTCACCATCCTCACAGCAAATTTCTTCCTAATATCTAATTTGAATCTGCCCTCTTTCAGTTTAAAGCCATTCCCTCTTGTCCTATCATGTAGTGACACACCTTTGTGTGTCCCTCTCCTATCTTTCTTGTAGGCACCTTTAGGTACTGGAAGGCTGCTACAAGATTTCCCCAGAGTCTTTTCTTCTCCAGGTGCAGCAGCCCCCAACTCTCATCCTGCCTTCATGAGAAAGGTGTTCCAGCCCTGTGATCATCTTCATGGCTCTCCTCTGGATTTGTTCCAACAGGTCACATCCTTCTTATGTTGGGAACACCAGAACTGGGTGCAGTGCTCCACATGGAGTCTCATGAGAGCAGAATAGAGGGGGAGAATCACCTCCCTCACCTGATGCTCGTGTTCCTTGTGTTGAAGCCAAGAATACCACTGGCTCTGTGGGCTCTGAGTACACACTGCTGACTCATATAGAGTTTCTTTTCAACCAACTCTTTTCTTTTCAACGTCTTTTGCCAGAAGCACTTATTTGCCGTCAGTACCTACTGGAAACAGCCTTTCTTTATTGCCATCTATATAAAGGGACACAAAGTAAAGAGATTTTTTCAGGCAAACTATGTACAATAAATAGTCAAAATGAAAAATTACCAACTTTCAGACTACATTTTTCACATGAACTGTATGTTCTGAACTATTTGAAAGTAGCCAACTCCTTCACAGAAATCAAGATCAATATACAAAGGAGGAAAACTGAATCATTTCTCAAATAATCTAATTCATACTGCAGATCTTTCTTGGTGTAAAAATGGATATGGGATGGAAATGGAAGCTACATCTTCCGAGACAGTGAAGGTATTGAAACAAAACTGGAGCTCTTTATTGTGGCTTATATAGCAGTATTGTGCCAAAGTGTTGACATTCCTTTAGCAGAGATGGACGACCCTGAGAGTTATTGAATAAGGGTTTGTCTCCTTGCAAAATGAATTTTTTTGCTTGTATACACATACACAAATTAATCATGGTTATACTTTAAATCTCAAATCAGGTATGATTTGGTTTCAAGCCAACCTTGTCTAGGTGTCAGTATTTCGTATTCTGGATGACTCTTTATAGGCTATAAAACTAAAACTGTCTTATTGGATAGAGCATTCACAGAAAAATAGAATTCCAACCATGTAATTGTATAAGGGTGAGTAATGGTAGTGTGGTTTTGCTGGGAGAAGGCAAAAACCATGCAAGGGGAGTTCAGCAAGAAGGTAAGAGAGTGGGAAGGAGGAGTCAGAGAGAGAGACCTTAACAATCATTCCTTCACAGAGTCTTGCGGTTTGGGAAGAGATGCTGGAAGCAATTCTCAGACTAAATTGTTTTGGTAGCTTAATTCAATAGACTATATAAAATGAAATTTAGTCTAAGGTGTATTGTTAAATTCTAATGTACATTTCCGACAGTGGTAAACCACTTGAAAAGAAACCTTCTTTAAATGTTTACTAGACAAGGTGCATAAAAGTACAAACAGAGCCCTCATCTGTCAGGGACTATGATCACATAATCCAGGGAAGAATATTACAGAAAATGGCAATAATGGAAGCATAAAGTTCCACAAGCCCTATTTTGTGCAAATCATAGAATCACAGAATGGTTTGTCTTGGTAGGGACCTTAAAAATCATGTAGTTCCAATCTCCCCTGCACAGGCAGGGGCAACTTCCACTAGACCAGGTTGCTCAAGAATTATTATGTTCTTAATGGAAAATAAGAATCAGCCAATGAAATTTACCCATCTGCTACAAGCAAGCTGTCAAAATTTCAAACTGTGCAACTGTTCCTGGTAGCTTGAAACCGCAATATAAAGGAGTCTCCAGGAGAAGTACTGTAGCATTCAGCAAGTGCAAGGGAGAAGATGAAGGGAAATCACATAAAACACATACCGAATTTCCCAAATTTACTGTGAGTTGGTTCTTTTATTTCTTTTCTTCTTAAGATATAGCAGCCCGAGTGGAACATCAGTTTACAATCAATTCTGCTGCCAAAATATTTGACAGAGTATGGAACATGTGATTTAAAAAATGTGACTTTTGTATTTTAAAAGAGCTTAAACATGGGAAAAGCAGGTAAAACTTGAAGCCAAAAATGTACCCTGATTAAACTCTACATTGAATATGCTCCTAAAAAATCATCAATGAGGGAGAGAGCAAATTATTAATACCCCATGTTGTTAGATGCCCTTAGAATTTGGAGGTAACCATAAAAAATATGCCAGGCCGAATAAAGCAGGAGTATCCAGACTGCTGTCTTCCATGCTATGGAAGGCAGGAGCATAAGTGAATGAGGAAACCTGAGAAAGATCCCATTCTAATCAAAAAAGAAATTACTCAAATGAGCCAGGCACAGAACCTCAGTTCTTGAATTGGATGAGACATTAGAAAAGTAGGTTAAAAAGAAACAATATGAGAGTTCCATGAGGGGAAAAAGGTCTCTTAGTCAGTGTCAAACACTGATTCTTGTAAATTAGAAAAGATGTATAGAAAATTTTTAGCTAAATGATTCATACTCGCCTCATACCTGCATGACAAGAAATCAGTATCTCTTCCATATATCCAGGACTGTATAGGGAAACTGCAATACCACTGTTATGACAAGCCACCAGACCCTTTGGCCGTGTACTACACTCAGGTGAGTTATCTGGGAAAAATTCATTTATGAGAATAAATATAATGAAAAAATCCAGATGTTTAAAACAAAAAAATATGATCCTGTGATTCAACAGCTTTATTCTGGATTTACACTGAAGTAATTTGGAGTGGTGACACTTGAATATCCTTCTGTAAATCAAAAGGTCTTTCCACCAATATTCTAGGAATTGCTTTGGTTTGTGACTTTTATTCCCTTACACAAAATGAATCTTTTTTCTTCACAGTGTATACAGAAACTGAATGAACACAAGGTTTTCCAAGCACTGAAGTATTAGGAATATTTGCCAGAAATCAAGGAAAGTCTATTGGAATAAATCAAGTGAGACTCCACTTTCTTCATGCAGGAAAAGTCAATTCTTTATTCACAAAACTCATTTTATACTGTTTTTACGGACCTCGTGTGCAACTTTAATTGGTTAATAGCTTTCTTGCCAATTACTCTATTGGTTAGTAAAAGGTATTTTACTTGTCCATCAAATCTCTCTATTCTTAAAATTTTTACGTAATTTTCACTAATTCTCATGGGATAGATTTAATGTTTATGCACGTACTAGTTGTTTTTCACCCAAGAATAGGTTGTTCTGTTTACAAACTATTCATACCAGGATCGTTTTCACATAGGAATTTGCAAAGTACTAGCTGCACTTGGAAGAAATTACAGGCCAACCACCGATCTAACAGAGCAGGCCTGATTTTAGGAGACAATTTTTCTACCTAAGTGCAACGGTAGTCAACCTAGCACTGGTCTAGAGGATACACAGCTGGTTGTGTGATGCACAGCTGGCCTTTCCACTCATCTCTGACCAGACTGGAATTGAATCCAGTTTTGTGCTCAGTTATAGAAGAATCTCCTTATCAGATGCATTTGCCATGGAAATTATTACACAGTAGGTCAGGAGTAAAAGAATGCTTTTGCAGATTCACAGAATCTGGTATCTTTATTTAGATTGCAACTGCACTTGCAAAGCATCATCTTGGAAAAACAGTCACTATGGCTTCCCTTCACAAGCTGTACTCAGGACACTGAAAGTTCTGTCTCCTTCACGTCTCCATTTTGCTGCTTTAAATCTGGAGTTGCTCAATCCAAAATAACTAAATTACCTAGTAATTTAATCAACAAACTTACTATAAATGAGAACACACCTTAAACTTAAGCCTTTTGACATTAAACTTAAACCTTCTGGCAGCCCACAGCTTGGAGAGGAGCACTCTTCGCTGGGTTAGGAACTGCCTGGATGTCCAGGCCTGAGAGTGGTGGTGAACGGTGCTGTATCCAGCTGGGGCCAGTCACAAGGGTCTGTGCTGGGACCCATTCTGTTCAATATTTTTATACACTACATGGATGAGGGCATCGAGTCCTTCATTAGTAAATTTGACACTAAGCTGGGAGCTTGTGTTGATCTGTCAGAAGGAAGGAGGGCTCTGCAGAGAGAATTAGATTGGTTGGATGGATGGGTAGAGTCCAACAGCATGAAGTTTAATAAGTCCAAGTGCCAAGTTCTACATTTTGGCCACAAAAATCCCCTACAACATTACAAGCTGGGGACAGTGTTCAGGCAGAAAGGGACCTGGGGGTGCTGGTTGACAGCCGGTTGAATATGAGCCAGCAATGTGCCTCGGTGGCCAAGAAGGCCAATGGCATCCTGGCCTGCATTAGGAGTCGTGTGACCAGCAGGAGCAGGGAGGTTATTCTTCCCCTGTACTCGGCACTGGTGAGGCCACACCTTGAGTGCTGTGTCCAGCTCTGGGCCCCTCAGTTTAAGAAGGACATGGAAATGCTTGAGTGCGTCCAGAGGAGGGCACCAATGCTGGTGAGGGGCTTGGAACACAAGCCCTATGAGAAACGTTGGAAGGTGAGGTGTTAGGGCATATGTTAGACTTGATGATCTTAGAGGTCTCTTCCAATCTCATTATTCTGTGATTCTGTGACATTTTGAAAAAGGGAAAGGAAAGCATATGATGCAATTTTCTAGATTTTTTTCTTTTACATGAACTCTGACATTGTCACATTCCACTTGATTAATTTTTTGTAAACCGTGCTTTTGTGTTTCATTCAAGTGCTTCTAAGACAGCTTCTCTGAAACGTACATAAAGTCTCAGAGTTCTGTTTTTGTAATCTTAAATAGTTAGTCTTTCAACTTCAGTGCTACCACTATGATTTTAATTTAAACAGCTGCTCAGTGAAATGTTTTGGAAACACTAAACTCTCTTGTACTAAGGAAAAAAAAATACTATAGGGACATTATGAACTCCCCAGTCAGACTATACAATTAAAGGACACCTTGGGATATGGTTGGGCCACTTGAAATCCTTTTCTTTGCCTTACTATGAAATGTTCCTATGGAAAACATAAATAATTGAACATTACTTTAGATGACAGAAAAATAGTTTTGCAACAGGAGGAGAAAGACTGGAGAGATATTAAGTAGATTTCCACAGGTATATTTATACTAAAAATCTACTGGTTTGTTTCTAAAGAGCATCAAGATAACATTGTTAAGCATAGGCTGTGCCTGCAGCCACAGTAAATAGTTTTAGTTAGGAGGAACTCCAATACTTAGCCATTCAGAAAATTGTTTGGGTTTAGTTTTGCCTGCATCACTATTGTCCGTCTTGCTTCCATAAACAGCTCTGAAACCAGCTGATCCCCTGAATATTGATCTCAATGTCTTTGTTCTTGTTCAATGTCTGCTTCACAAGCTTTGCCTAATCCTCTACAGGAAAACGTCTTAGTGTTTTAATTACCTGATTGTGTATATGCAACTTTGAATATTTGCCCAAAGTTTGCCTAAAATTCAGGTTGCACAATAAGTCCAACAGTTTTCCCAAAATGCATTTCATTGGGATAAGAGTTCTTGGAAGAGAGGATGAAAGTAAAGAAGGAACATATCTAGAGACAGAAAAAAATACAGCCTCATCATATTGCAAATAAATTCTGCCTCGTGCCTGCAGAAAGATACTTTAATGGAAAATGGAGTACTGTATGTCAGCTTTTTTATGTATACCTGTCCTCCTTGGACAAAATGCACCTCTTCAGATTAGAACTGAAAAAGTTTTTTCAGTTTTGCAGAAAAAAACCCATCCATTTAAAATATTACATTTCATGCTGCACTGTTTGAAACTTAACTCCTTATTTTCTCCCCACTCAGGAAAATAATACATCTTGCTCTTATTAATTGAATAAATGTGCAGAATTAGGAAAAAAAAATCCAAAAACTTTTATTAGCTTATGGTTACAAAATTGCTATGCAATTTAATCCTTAATTGAAATATACAAATAGTATATTATGTTCAGTTGTTTGTCATTTTGGGACAAGTGATTGGGGATTTTGGTGTTAAACTTTTCTTCTTAACTATAGCTATTTGCCCTCATAACTTTATTATGGACACGAATATAGAATACTTTTATGCAATTATTTTTCCTCTTCCAGCCCACTCTTTTTTCCTGCAAACATCTAATATACTAGTTTAAAGAATCACTGAAATAATTTGTCTTTTGACAGTAAGTCTGTCAGCAAAAAAGCACGCTCTGGACTATGTTATTTCTCTGCAGAACATACAGCCTGAACTGCAAAAGAGCAGTGTCCCTCCATTTTCTATCAGCATTTTCATCCTTACCTAAAATTGAATTTTCTTTAAAGTAAAGGTGGGATTCAGCCCACCAATTCGATTCATGTCTGAGAGTGTAGGTAACCGTCCATTAAAAAGTGGCCTGAAATCTTCAGCATTTTTTTCAACAGCTTATGGAAGTAGCTTCCATCTGATTGATTTTCTAATGGGGAAAGTTTCCATCTCTCAATGCTTCTTCTCTAAATCCTCGAGCTACCCTCATCTACATCCTTTTTAACATCATATCAGTTTAAACTGATTCTCTTTTGCTCTCAGCAAGAACAATTTCTAACACTCTTTTCCAATGACATGAGAAATGATTTCACAAAAATGACTGGAATACTAGTTTCAAATATTAGGTTGAGATGTTCTTCCCAAAAAGAGTTTGATTGAACAAATATTGCTTTTATATTTAATACTTTTATTCAGGCCTCACAACAGAGAATAAACTGAAAGTATAAATGGCAATAGCACTGTCAATTAAATTAAGATACATTATGCCTTGTTTGTCAAAATTTATGATTTAAATCTCTTTGTACCTGTGGAAAGAAAAAACAATAATAGCTAAGGCTGATTTAAATGGAAGACAAAAGTCTTGTTGACAGGAAAATAACAAAAGGTATTTCTGCTCTGCTCTGAATTAATTCTCCTAAAGAAAAACCCCACAGAAGTCATATATATATGCTATACCACTGATGTTTGGAGCCAGTTAAAACAGGATGTCATCAATAGTCTATAAACATCTTTTGAGGGCATAGCATAGAGAATGGAAAAAAGATTGTGCTTTTGTAGTAATATGATTTCGACACCAGGTATATAAAGACATAATAGCATCCATACATTTATTTCAAAGGTGCAGAAGGATAACTGCATTTGCCCACTTTGCACACGTGCAACTGGTGACACATGCAGGAACTTTGAATACGTACAGCATCATAGCTCTGAAAATATGGTCTGGGGGAAACATTTGGTTTTCAGGCATACAGAGTTTTAAGGATACACTTAGTGCTTAGTGAAACCACAAGGGACAGCTTGTACAAGATTGTCTCGGTGATACTAAGTTAGGAAAAGGAACCATGACTTTTGCTTAGTAGAAGTACGTTTTATTGATCAGGTTTTTTTGCCTCATTGTGAGACACATGTAAAGTAGTGTCTTTTACTGTCTACACCATTAATATCAGCATCATGCAGGCAGTTTTATTGTTAATATTGTTGAGAAGGCACATGTTTGTGGGTAAGTAATCTGCTTGTTTACAGTGCCATTAGGGAACTGCTGACTCCACCAGTTCACAGGCTTGTTTAAACCTTTCTCTGCTTCTGACCTGCTGAGTATTTGCTATTCAACACTGTATGAGTGATTACCTGGGGCCTCCATTACACAGGCTGTTGGGTTGCTAAGGAATAACTCTCAAGAGGTTAAGAGCCTTGTAGTCACCTTGATCTCAGTGCCAGTGATTATCAGTGCTAATTTTCTACTTGGTGTTATACTGCAGCACTCACCAAGTCTTATGTCTGTCCCTTGACATGCAGAAATAGGAACAATTATGGCTGCAGATGGAGAGATGTACTGGTTACTTTCACACTATAATCTCTTCAACATGTTATTATAGATGAAACATCATCATTCAACATAAAATTTTCATACCCAGTGAGGGGCCAGCAGTCCTTTTTCTGTTCTCTAAGCCAGAGCTGACTTACTACAGAAAAATATAGTTGTCCTTCAGCCTTACTCTAACTGGTGCCAGTGAATTATTCTTCACCAGCTTAATGGTCTTCAACCTTGAAAAAGTGAATTTGTCCGGTCTTTATGCAAATCAAATAAATGTCAACTCCAGGCAAAAGGTTTCATGTGACAGGGCTTTTAAATTTAATAATTTTTCTCCAAATTGTCTGTTATCTTTTACTTGGAAACACACATTGAATATTAAGTATGGGCTTACTGAAGGCATTAATAATTCAGCTAAATAAAACCACTCGGAAGCTGTGAAGAACTGTAAATAAAATAATAGCTTTGATACCTGCTACTTCTTAGTTCCATGCAGACTGAAGTGAAAGACAAAATAGCAGCTGTCATATAGTTTAGGAAAAAAATTGCTAGTTTTACATTAAGATACTGACACATGACACTATACACAGCCTACTATTATTTAAAGGTATTTTGCATCCTCTGCCACACAGGCTTACCTGCTACTGGGTTCTAGTCTCTCAGGGTTGTTCAGTTCAGTGTTTCACATGAAATGCATCTTCAGATTTCTTTTCTCAAATAAATTACAAAAAGGGCCACAGTCATCTGAAGCTCTCATGATCTTCTACTGCAATATTGTGCAGGCAGACAGTACAACTTAGAATTCTATTATTTGCAATTGGGCACTTGCATGTGAAAGAAGTGTGGTAGAGATAGAAAATGTGCCTCGACCTGCTTTGGTAGAATTCTTGACACATTTTTAAGAGTATGCACTAAAAACCCCACTTTGCTCAATGTTCAAAAGCCATTATTCACACTATTAAATCACACTAGCATTCTATAGTGTCCCTTTATTTTCAGGGAAAGTTTTCTTCTATGCTTTGTCCTTTCTACCTCTACCTTTTCTACCTTTCTCACTTAAAGCTTCTCCTTTTGTGATACTTTCTTGATGTTTCTTACTTTTACTATTCATTACAGTACTTCTCAAAACAGTAAAAGAGTGTGTTACTAGGCAGAGTAGAAATAAACCCTTGTGACTTTTCCATGCAGAGCCTTTATTGGCTCATTGGTTTGTTGGTTTGGGGGGGGATGATGTTTGGGGTATGAGCTAGATAAGACTTCTTTGTTATTTCTTCACCACAAAAGTAGAAAGTTGCTAATGGAATGCAAAACCAGGAATCTGGGATTGGCTTTGCTATTGACAGCTCAAAAGTAGTTTTCTCATGGACCTGTATAACTTCACATTTGTTTGTTTCCCTTGATGGTGCCTGTCTTTTCTTAGATTGGTATGTATAGTCCTTCCTGAATCTGAGAGGAAATGCTTCCCTTTAACACTTACTTAGCATTTATTTTTTAATATTTTTACTTTTTCTCTCTTTGATGAAAATAATTTGGTGGACTGAAGGACCAGCAAGAAGTCCAATCATTTCATGTTTCTCTAGATCAAAGTAACAGTCTTAGCTCACCTTCTCACTCATTTCCCACTCTTTCATGTATTTAACTGTCTTCCTACACCACTGATGATGCTATATTAGACCAGAAAAGAAGAGGGTATCAGTTTTGAATGCTAACTTCATTTGATCACTCAGAGAATTACAGTATAATGATCCTCTAATTACAGAGCTGTCTCACTGTGTTAAATCCTATCTGTGTGTGCTGTCAACTGTTTACAGTTCTGCATGCCCCAGACTTCACATTTCTGAATATACAATGATAGCTGACAACAGCATTGACAAATATAACGTACATTGTACACAGTACAAAGAAGTGGAAGAACTTTGAAGAAGGGATAGAAATTTGAGAGTAAGCCCATCTTACCACGGAAGTTTAATCAGTATGTATTTTCCTATAAATCAGTTCATTCTTCTTGTTCTTCTCTGTTTTTCCACAGTGGTTATGTCTTTGATTATGATTACTACAGAGATGATTTCTACAATCGGTATGTGTGCCTGTATTTTTGTACATCCTACATAATTTCTCATGTTTGTTGATATATAATCCCATTGTTTGGCTAAACAGGCTAATTCTGGTTTTATCAATTATTCATTGCTTTATTTCTATTGTGTATCAGACTATTTTTAATATCTCGCAGAGAAATCACCACCACCAAATACATGCTTACTAAACAGAGCTTTATATTTTATCCTTCTCTAAGAGCTTTTGGGGTATTTACTGTGCTGAATAGTTTAATGGTAGTTTAATAGAGTTATTCCAGGCTTACTTTCACTGGGATGTATAGTGCTTGCAAAATTCTTCAGTATGATGTTCCTGGCTTTGTATTTCATCCATGTGTACGAAAAGACACAATGTCTCCTCGAGAATGTTCCAAGAATGTATAGAAGTCCAGAACAACTTTGAAAGAAACAAAAGCACAAGCTGAACAGTGTGTTCCTGTAGGACAAAAATAATTTGGATGCATGAGCAATTGGAGAGTCTGTTTTGAGTAGTTACACACAGCCAAGCTCAGCACTGTGAAAATGTATTTATTCAGATGTAGCAGAATCCCCACAACACAAGGGTAGTAAGAATGATCACAGATAACAGTGTTGTGATAGCAGTGTTGTGTCTTTGCATTAGAGCAGCTTGGTTTGGCACAGGACAAGTGAGCCAGAGAGGAACAAAGCATTGCTCCACCAACCTGTTCCAATTTGATAATTCTTCTATGTAAAGCAATGGACAGTAGCAAGGGAACAGTTTACACCCAGAAGTTATGTTAGCATGTGCTATATACCTTTCTGCTTAGGAACACAGTAGGAAAAATGTAGAAACAATATTTTCATATTTGTTTTCTCCTGATGCGTGTTCAGTTTGAGACACCAGTTTTAGCTTTGCATATAAACCACCCTGCCCCCTTTGGACAAAGCTAGAAATAGTGAGATATAACATAGATTATGAACATATGAAGTAAAAGCTATCAAAGCAGTTTAATCCTGCTCAGCCCAGCCTTTGCAGTAGGAGTAGCACATGTCCTGTAAAAGTTGATTTCTATAGGCTTTTATTTATTTTTTCCAAGGTTACAGCTCTGAATTTCATCTGTGGAATTGTATGTTTTTAAAGAAAATAGTGTTTCTCATCTATGCCACATGAATATTAAAGGTATATGTCTAGCTTTTTCCTCAATTCTGTATTTTATGGGTAGCAGAAATGATAAACTGTAATGGTTAATTTTCACCAAAAAACAAACAAACAAAAAAAATTTTTAAAACACCCTATTGGACGTTAAGGGTTGCTTCTTGGTGTCTCTCTTGATAACAGTGTTGTTATGGAAAACCACTGACGGTGAAATATATCCATAGATCTATTCAATAGTATAATTTTTTAAATTTAGAAGTCTTTCAGAATTAAGACAGCAGAACTTCTATAGTAGAAAACCTGCATGTGAGGTTGGCCTCATAAGGCTGGACATGGATCTTCTGAAAATAAAAACTGTACAAGGCAAACAGTCTTTAGATACAAGTTGATGGAAGGGAAGGATTAAAATCTCAAGAAAGTAGTCATGGAAAAGAAAATCCCATGGAGAATTCGGTGTACAAACTACTTATAGGAAATATAAATTAAGAAATATAGTCAGGATTCTTTGCATTTTTGAACTTCTGAACTTTCTGAATTTCTATGTTTTATCCCAAATCATAGATCTTCTTTTCTAATATTTCAACCAATTAATGTTATTGACTTTCCAGGCTCCCTGAAGGGAGAATATGTCTTTCTTACCTTGAGTAAAGCAGTGATGGGGTCAAAAAAGGGTGTCAGGAATGGATAGTTCTTTAAAGTAAAATCTATATGAAGACATATTGGCAAGATCCGAACTGTAAGTTTAGAAGTGTGACTGAAAGAAAAGGCATAGCTGTATGCACACTAGTGATTACTGGGGCAAAGAATTGCTTTGAAACAGTATTTCTCTTTATACTTTCTCATATTACAAGCACAAGAAAAATAGGCATGGTGCTTCAAAACTATAAATGGAAGCATTGTTTTTTAAAAGAAAGCATATTATTGGAATATACAGAACAGGACAAAATGGAATACCAAGCCCAAAACCTTTGTATAATTTCACAAATAAAGTAGGAATAGATTGATAACAGTCATTTAGATAAACATTCTTTTATATATTTTGAGAAAAGGAAGCACAGTTTCACATTTCACTATGTTATCTAAGCACAAACTATTGGAAGATTAAAAAATATTACCTTCAGACTCAAAATCATATTATGAACTTTTGCATGAGAGTTTATAGTACTTCAGAAACATATTTTCCAGTAATATCATAAAGGAGTTTATGACCAACCTGCAGATCATTTAATGTGATAAATGTTGAGTGACAATAAACACTAATATTTGTGTTAAAAGTAAAAAAAATGGTTTAGTGTCCATCTTCACACACAATTCTTTAGTTAGGCTAACAATGGCTAGAAGCTGCTAATTTGTGGGAATATTTGAGGCCATGGATTTCAGTCATTGAGTGTGACAGGACCTCTGTGTCACATTTTGTAGGCAGCTATGGAAAAGGAGGGAGACGATTACACTGTCTGTATGATTACAGTACAGACAGAAGTGTGGTTTGATTTAAGTACTAGGTATGTACTTACCAGAAAATAGGTTAGAAGATTTAAATTTGACTACGCATTCTGTTCATCATACTGTTAGATGCTGTGGTGAGTGAATTACTGCTTCTTGTGTGTCTGTTTTCAAATGTGTATCTATCTGCCCAGCTGGGTGACAGTATTCACAACTGTGAAAATTAAAATGTGGTTATAAATTTCCATAATTACTAGTTGCAAGTAAATTTGAGAATATTTTATGTGGATGGTGCTTATCCCTCTGCTTCAGACTCTGAACTGGAAATCTTTATTTTCTGAACTTTCTTCTCCTGACCAATCATATCCAGAACCCATATATTTTATGTTCTAAATATATCTGTAGCTTTGATTATCTTTTTACTACCTTTATTTCCCTCTACACAGGTTAGTTACCTCCTATTGATAACTGTATCTTTAGGATTAGGCTATTCTGTTTGGGAACAAAAGTTAATTTTTATCATAGAGTATCTTTTATTGACTGTAGTGGTAAAAGTCTGAATATCTGCCTGCTACAGTGGTTTTGGTTTGAACAATTTTTTTTTTTTTTAATTAAGCATGCTTGGTTATTTTAGTATTTCTACACCAATTAATTCTGCAATAAAGAAACTATATGCAAAAACTCTTGTTATTTCAGAAACTGCAGAATATTTCTTCATGGTGATGGTTCTCTTCAAGAAAGTTCTCTTTTCTACATTACTTTTACAACTTTAAGAATAGCAGATAGAAAGATAGAATTTAAGCCATGCATGTAATAAAGGAGCTGAAATGTCACAACAAAATGTACTGCTTTTGGCTGTGAGCAGTGAAATGATGTGGACCTGTGGAAAGCAAGTTATGGATTTTCCATATGGCAAATAGCAGAGTCCCATAATACATCCTTCATTTAAATGACACACAAAAAATCTGAGCTGGTCTATGCACCAATGTGTGACTGAAATCTGAATAAGGCACTTAATGTGCATAGGTCCTTGAAATCTAATTTGACTTGATATAAAGTGATTACAGTTTCAAAGGGTAATTTTCTCAGATAACATGCAAATTTAGTTGACAGAGCTCCCATGACATGAAATCACGGAGGGTTTTATGGAGTCCAGCTGACTTAATCTTTTCTAGGTTGTTTGATTACCATGGCCGTGTCCCCCCACCGCCCCGTGCAGTGATTCCACTCAAACGTCCTCGTGTGGCTGTGACAACAACTCGTAGAGGCAAAGGGGTTTTCTCCATGAAGGGAGCATCACGGTCCACTTCAAGTGGGGCTTCTTCCTCAGGATCCAAATGTGAGTTGCTCGTATCAGTTGAATATTATTGAAACAATGATCCTAGCAATTTCTGCAAACAGCTTCCACTACATAGATAGCCCTATTGCAGTCATTTCCTAGCCTAAATCTCTAGCTTGAAAAACTGGTTTGATTACCAAAGCTTCCAGGCCTCTCCTGCAAGTCAAGGAGCACATTGATGACACTTTTGAAGGAAATTCTTTCAACATTTGACCTGCTCCCTTGGCCTCAGAAAAAGGCTTTTTAAAATCTCCTGTCAACCTCACTGCTCATACACAATGAGATCTTGTGAACTGCTAGTAATAATAAAAAAAAGATAATAATCTTGTTCTAGACAGACAGAGGTACCTTGATTTCTGTGGAGACCTCAGGGTTGTATGTAAGCCGGTAGGGGTGGACTGGGTAGTGGGGGGAGGGGAGGTTGGGTTATGTGTCCTCTTTTTTACCGGATTCCTTTGAGTGTAGAAAGAGGCAAAATGTCTTTGTTTTAAAGAAAGTTCAAATTGGATTGGCAATTTGGGCTTATTTAATCCTTCTTTAGTGAATAAGAAGTGTTAACAGAAGAGCTAGATGAACAATAGGCATTCCCTCCTCCAAGCTCACCAAGCTCCCCACTCCCTAGTATGTCCTGGGAACTTCATCTTCCTCTTCGTGCATCTTTCAGCACCCACCCGTCTTCCCCTGCCCCTTATGTGGAGTGATACTGTCCTTGGAAGCGTCACTGGAAGAGGAAGAGAAAGATCAGGTAGGGATCAGACATTAGAAAGAATGAAGGAACTTAAATAAGCCTTTTGCAGTACTAGAGCGGCAGCAAAACATTATGCTGTCTTACCATGAAATAGGTGAATCCATCAACAGTACATCTCACTGCCAGAGGAGTTAATTATGGCATCAACAGGACCCAGTCATACACTCTGTTTGAATAACATATTCAAATCTTACATGCTAGTATCAAACAAAGAAGATGGATCTCGTGAGCCCATCAGGATCCATTCTTGATCCTATTGTATGGCCAGATTATATCAGAGACCTTGAAGGAAAATGTAATAAACGTGTAAATGCATGTGACTGAAAAATTGGACATGTAGTAAACTCATCTAAAGATAAGGTGCACTCAGGAGCAAGGATCTCAAGACATTCCTGGGAAAGGATGATGTTCTGACAGACAGGCTCTGTTGTATGTATAGTTAAATCACTTCCAAGTCTCCAGGGAATGAATGGGCTGGATGTCCACTAACAAGAGCTCTGATGCCTAACACACAGGAAGGCATCTAAATTTAGGTGTCATATTATGAAGCTTACTCAGAGCCTAAGAGGATGTCTCGGAGTAGCAATATATCCTTTGTTCTCTGGAGGATGAACATGAGCCTAGACATTTTCATACTCACCTTGAAGCAACCCTTTCCTCAATATTTTAAGAAATATTAAGATCTAATTTAAGATCTTCACTTTAGGAAACTTAGAACTTAAATTACATTGTCAGTCCTTTTCAGTCCTTGGATCTTTGGGGTTTCACACAGTGAACTAAAGCTTTAGTTAGATCTCATTTGTTTGTAATTTTCTGTTGTCTTATCTATATGAATACCTAGTAGTATTAGTGCATTGAAATTACTAATTGTGCTAAAGTATGCATTAACTAACAGTGGGCTTTTCTGAGGCACATTGCCACGAAAAGAGAGTTTATTTAGAGACAAGTTTTTATATATTCTTTTCATTGTCCAGAACAAGAATAACTATAAAATTCTTCTAGAGAGATGAGTATCTTAGTGTTTGTATCCCAACAGATCTCAAGAAAAGCTCTCACCCAGAAACCTGAATTTCTATTGTAGTGAATGAGACAGATAATATTACATTAATATACAGATATTTGTTCCTCAGAACTACTAAAAAATTTGCTTTATTTTGTCTGCATTTCAAAATATGCTTTGTTATACTGTGTTAGGACTTAAATAATGCATAGCATAGGTTATAGGATTCAACCCTAGTCCGAGTATCCACAGGCACTTACTATAAGATTTAAAAAACACTGCCTGCAAAATATGACAAATATTGCAGAAACTATAAATTATTCAATGGATGTGCAATCAGAAGTATCCAGACCCAAACAGACAGTGTTATTCCTCAGTGGAGGTATCCTTCAATGTATTTAGGTATGATCTGAATTCTAAAAGTGTCAGTCTTAGAGCTCCAGGTATTTGGACAAGATCATCCTTGAATCCAGCTCTTTAACTGAGGGAGAGCTGCAAGATGCATCACCTAAAACATTGGGTTTTTGACATATGTTAGTTTCTATCCTCAATTCATTACAATGCCAATTGGAAAAAAATGCAGACTTTTTATTGTGATAAAATAAATTGCACAAAATATTTTTTCTGCATGCAGCACATCTTTAAAAGGAGTCAGACACTGAGTATACAGATTTTCATGCCTAATTTTCCCATAGAAAACTACTATTTTTGTCAATTCCAGTCAACCCATCATAAATGTAGAAACACGATTTTGTTGACTTGGACAGAAATGTAATCAGCTTATTGGAAGACCTTTATCAGAGAAATAGCAGAGCCATTCCATTAAAGCTTCAATTTTTTAAGTAGAGAAGGTATGTTTTGCAACTTTTGCCATTTTCTTGGAAAAGTTGGTTATACTGAATTGTGGGAGAAAGGAATTTAATATTTTGTAGCCCCTTACTCTACACTGTTAATCTGAACCCCGTGAATTAATATACTGCCAATTCTAACATTAGTTTATTGTTAGGTAAATAAAGGATTTTTCAATAAAGAGAAATGTAGTTCATGGGAAGGAAGCTATTTTAAGCTTAATGAAATATAAGACCATAAAACACCTTAATTGCAAGTTTAGAATTGACAACGTCAAAATGGTATTGACTGTGCTTGGAAGATTTAACACCCATATAACAAAACTCTCATGAGATCACTTCCCTTAGGCGACCTTTCAGAAGTAGAAATCTCATAGATATGAGATTCACACTCAGACTGGATCCAGAAAATGGACCCATACTTGTCACACTAAAGGTCAGAACACAGGAGACCCCTAAGTGAAATCACCATAATCAAAAGGACTTCAGAAAAACAGATCCAAAGGCAGGTCTTTATTGTTGCACAAAGATATTACAAAAATCATAGTATCAAAAATGCCTTGCTCATTGATGAGCATATCTACAAAAATAATATCTGCCAGGACAGTAAACTCCTGTTTGACCAAGAAGTGGCAATATGTGTTTTAAATCTGCTTCCAAACCATAAGAAAGATTTTATTTCTTTCTTAAATCCATAATTTTTCCATGAACAGTTATCAATATTTTGTTTTCTTTTTAACTCCAAAGACTAGAAGAACATAAATTAGCATTTCCAAATTGCCAGAAGTAACTCATAAAATTAAACATGGTGGTTAAATCACACATAGTAGTTCTTCATGTTAGTGGTATGAAGCAGTGCATTCAAATTGTTATTTAGAACTAGGAAGAGTTCACTTTTTATTACAATGTAGAAATTGAAGTGCTCAGAGTGTGCACTTTCATTTTATACATCTGAAATCAGGAGGAAAATATTAATCAAATCTTTTCTACTCCGTGTGCTTGAAATTAAGGAGCAGATACTTCAGATGTTAAAATATGCATTGAATTATATCTTTAAATGATTTAATTTTGACTCATAGAGTTTATATTTAGCTTCCTCAGCTGATCCATTTTTCAGTGATATCTACAGTAATAAAATATGATAAAATATTTTATATTAAACATTAAGGACTTACTTAAAAATACATGACATTTCTTCCTAAAGAAATCTGATTCACACTTTGTGGATGAATCAATTTGCAGTTACAGCAAAAAATATGTTTCACAAAAAACTATAATTCAACCAGTACCACTTTCATTTTAAAAATGCAATTGCCCCTAATTTTATTCCTCTTATAATGCACTGGATGTTATTGTCTTCTTTGGTGTTAGATGCTTCAATGAAAGATGCATTCTAGAAGGCCACAAAGGGCTAAAAGGGTCACTGGATCCAATTCCTTACTCTTGCAAGTAGCAGCATCATCAAATCTTTTAAGATACATCTTAAAAGTAGTTAGGATTTGTTGGGGTTTTTTTCTGTTCCTTGTGACTTCCAGCTTAGTTTGTTTCTCATTTGTTCATATCCTTTGTTGTTGTTATTGTTGTTGTTGTTGTTCCAACACTGTTTTACCATAAAAGTGTTATTTCTTTTTACCTTTTTTTGTCTTCAGCAAACAAGTAAAACACTTCTGTCACATAAAGGCTTTCCATTTTTATGGTCATCTTCAGAGCTGCTCTCCACATGTACCTGCTAGAATCAGTGGTTCAACCTGTACTCACCAGGTCCTCATACAAAGGACCATACAAAGGACTTCTCCATCCTTAGCAATACATGATTTGACACACCCTAGCACTGCATTTTCCTTCTCATGGTTGCAAATTGTGATAGCCTGTTATCAACCCAAGGATAATTCTGTCACTGTCTTCTTCTGCTGATGAGCCTTGGTGCTAAGAGCAGGACTTCTGCTGTTAAGTGTAGGGTTTTTTTCAGTGAAATCTCATCGTTTTTTTCTAATGTAACATTCCTTAAAATCACCTGACCTCTTCTTCCATTCCAGTTTTCTCTGAATAAGCGTTTTCTTTCAATTTCATGTCATAATCAAATTTTACCTGTTTATTTACATTTTTGCATCAGAGTTGTTGAAGATATTTAGCCATTACTAGTTTCATTAATAATTATTCTCCCTTTCAATATGTGCATTTCTGTTATCTGCCATCCTTTATTTTATCTGTTAATTAGGAAAATATTCCCTGAGTAAGTTACTTTCTTTTCCTACTCTATTGCTCAAAAGCAGATGAACAGCTATTTTGGATACATGCAGTTCTGGTGTCATGTTTACCAATGGCTTTATTTCTTGCTGAGATCAATTAAAAAAATACATTATGTTTTAAAGGAGAATTTATATACTCAAAGCAGGACACCTAGAGGACAGAATTTATAATCTTTACATTTTATCTTTGCTGTAACACTGCTTTAAAAGCCTGAAGTTCTTGCCAAGTGCTATCACAGACTCGCAGAATGGTTGAGTTTGGAAGGGACCTCTGAAGGGACCTCTGGAGCTCCTCTGGTGCAAATGCCCTGCAAAGCAAATTTCCCAGGACTGTGACTGACTACACCCATGGGAAGAAAAAATAAAATTCTGGTGCTTAGATGAAATTTCACATGCTTTAATTTATGCCAAAGGTCTTTAGTGTGTCAGTGGGGGCTACTGAGAAGAGTCTGGATTTGTCTTCTTCATTCCCTGACATACTGGGAGCCCAGAGGTGGGCACAGTGCTCCACATGTGGCCTCACAAGTGCTGGGTAGAGTAGTGTGCTGGGTTTGGCTGGGGCTGCTATAGGGCAGTGTTGTGAATTTGCGCTGGAAACAGCGTTGATGACACAGGGAATTTCAGTTACTGCTGAGCTTACACAGAGTCAAGTTCTTCTCAGCTTCACCCCACCCCACCAATGAGCAGGATGGGGATGCGCAAGAAACAGGGAGGGGACACGCCTGGGACAGGTGACCCCAGATGGCCAAAGGGATGTTCCGGACCATGGTATCATCTTCAACAATAAATTATGTGGAAGGCTGGCCAGGGCTTCTTCAGAGCATCTGTCAGTGCGTGTTTTCATTCGTATTGCTTTTATTTCTTGGACTTTATTTCTTTCTCTGTTGTTTTCCTTTTTTATTATTATTATTATTATTATTATTATTATTATTATTATTATTATTATTATCATCATCATCATCATCATCATCATCATCATCATCATCATCATCATCATTATATTGTAATTCAATTAATAAACTATTCTTATCTCAACCAATGAGTTTTCTCACTTTTACCTCACTTTCTTCCTCCCATCCTTCTGGATGTTTGAGGGATGTGAGCAACTGTGTGGTGCTCACTTGTTGGATACAGTTAAACTGTGACAAGGAAAAGATCTGGCTCATGCTCAACTTATTTTTCATCAGGGTCCTTAATAATTTGTCTTTGGTAGTTGCTGCTTACTACAGTATAACTGAGAGTGCAATTTCTCTAGGTGAATAATTTTGAAGAGTTGTACAATCCTCTGCAAGGTAAAACTATAAGCAATTCAAATAATTACACCATCAAAATGTTGGAAACAGAATGAAAGTTTGGCACTTGTGCAGACTGGTTGAGATTTTTTTCCATTCTTCTTTCAAATTACAAATTACCTTTCAAATTACAGATTACCTTTTTAGTGTTAACTTGAAGCAAATGACTCTATGATCACAGAATCATAGAATCATTTAGATTGGAAAAGACTTCCAGATTGTCCAGTTCAGCCTTTAACTGCTCACCACATTGTCAACTAGACCACAGCTTTAATGTCAGACAGTGGTTTCTTGAACACCTCCAGGGATGGTGACTCCCTAAGCAGTCATTTCCAATGTTTAACAACCATTTCCATAAAAAAATTACTTCTAACATCCAACCTGAACCTCTCCCCAGGTGCAGCTTGAGGCTATGTCCTCTTGCCCTATCACCAGTTATCTGGGAGAAGTGGACACCTCCCACCTATCTACAGCCTCCTTTCAGTTTGTTGTAGAGAGTGATAAAGTCTCCCCCGAGCCTCCTTTTCTCCAGGCCAAACACGCCCAGCTCCCTCAAACATTTCTTGTAGTATCCTCATAGTCTCCTAGACTTTTCACCAGCCTCATTGCCTTCATTGCCTTTTCTAGAGACTTTTCAGCACCTCAGTCTTTCTTCAGCTGAGGTGCTTAGACCTGGACACAGCACTCAAGGTGTCTCACCAGTGCTGAGTACAGAGGGACCATGACAGTGGTCATGCTGGCCACACTGTTGCTGATACAACCCGGATACTATTGGCCACCTTGGCCACCTGGGCACACACTGGCTCATCTTCAGTCATCTGCTACCCAGCACCCCCTTGTCCTATTCCACTGAGGTTTGTTCCTTGAATCCTCGTTGTTGTCTTGTTCCGTCTGGTGCCATCTTCTTCCCAGCCTAGCTTTTCCAGAGGCACCACATGGAAGCCCCTGAGCAGCAGACCTGAGCTGAACAGCAGTGCTAGGCACGAGCACGTTTCCTTGTCAAACTAAGTGCAAAGGTTTTCTGCTTTGCTTAGTAGACTGGAGACAAATACCATTGGATCCTTGCAGTGTCACTTCTGGGTCTGACCTTTCGGGCCTGGCCAGCCTGCAGTTTGCCAGTCAAGGGAGCATCCCTGACACAACAGTTTGGCTGCACGGAATGTATTGCCAACAGGCTTCATGGTGGGTTGCTGCCAGCACTTAGCATTCCCCACTGGAGCAGTTCACACCATTTCACTCTGGATTCTGAGCTACCTTGCTACTCCAACATGGACCAGCCGCTGCCCCTAGGAAATCAGTAATCTTCTAAATATATAGTTGTCAGAATCTTAACATTTTGTTTCAGATCTGTGGGATTGGGGAATGACCCATTATTTTTCTAAGAACATTTTAAAGCCTCATTCTTTAAATACACAAAAATACTGTATAGCATATAAGAGTCTAGCACAAAGGTTAGTTTTATAGAAAAATTTTAGCTTTACAGAAAAATATACTTTTTTCTTTAAGTTATTCTGTTCATTCAATATGAGATCAGAGGTTTCAGCCTATACTGTCAGATGATGCAATTTCTCAATATGAGCACGATTAAACAACCACATATAGAAACCTACTGCTTTTAGCTGACATGTTATACTATAATGCACATGGCCCAAACTCTAAGATAAAAATCTTTAGTTTCAACCTCTCTGAATATGCTACAAGTTTGGAATAATGCTAATTTGAGGCAAACACCTATTCATCAACTATCACTGAAGCAGGCAATAGCTTGTCTTCACACTTCATCATCAGATTGACTGTCCAATACAAATTACCTGAGACACCAAGGTAACAGACATGGCCAAGGACTGGAGAACAGGACTGATGCAGCAAGATGCAGCCAGAAGACCCTTTTAACAGAAAGGGAACATGTTCTTCTTCATAGCACAGCATCCCTTTTCCCAGGCTAAATAAGGACCCTCCTGTTGTGCGTGTCCATGCTCTCAATACACATGCCAAAGTCAATGCACATTCTCCTACAGCAGTGGTGAAGGAGTAACAGAGCTCAGTGCTCTTCCACTATCAGTCCCTCATGGGGATGGTCCATTTCTTCCTAAAAGAGTTATAAGAGTGACAGCTCTGTTTCCTACTCTGGTCCTTTATAAATGGATTTATTCTCCCATACTAGCACAGGGTTGCCATTTTCTCTTCTTGACTTTTTCCACATGATATCCTAGCACTAACAGGGCAAGTGTATTTGTTTGGGCCACCTTCTGAGCATAAAACACATGTTCTGATAATGCCAAAATAATGAGGTAATTTCTGAGGGCTGCAATACTGTTTCCTTTGAAGCCAAAACATCTCCAGAGCTGTTACTCCTTCTTAGATTAGACAATGGGAGCATATTAATAAACAAAACTTAAGAGTAAAGCAGTGTAATAAAGATTTGGAAACTTCAGCTAATAGTTATAGCTATAAGCGATGCCTCCATGTCCTTGGATGTGATCATAAAATTTCCAGATATTATCCATAGCTGGAAAAAGGACATGAAATTGCCAACTGAAACTTAATTGAAATCTTTTGCAGCAACAAAACATGACACCTCTTGCAATGAGTTTTTGACTGGAACATAACCTTGCATTCCTGGCTGCCTAGCACTTATATTACCATTCAGTCTTGCTGAGAAATACATACTGTAAGGGATCTTTTTATTATTGTCAATATTATTAAAAAAGAGTCCAGCAAAATAACATTGCAATACTGTGACATGTCTATCATATTTGAATTATTCTTTCACTATAGGCTGTCTTTAACTAAAAATTACTTGGATTTATGAAGATGTTTTTGAGAGGTTTTTCCTGAAATGACTATTACTGAGCAACACACCTTACACGGACTGTTGCCATTAAGCCTTAGAATCCTGTGGTTTTCTAGGATTCTGCATTTTTAAATAACAATGTTAATGTTAAAAGCTAAATCTCTGAAAATATTGACAAAAATTAAAGAGTAGAATTTCTACTAGACAGAAAAGAAAAAAGAACATGTTTTTCTTGGGGGGGGGGGGAATGTTATCACAAATATAGTTTATTTCATATTTTGCATTTTGCTCTCTTCCACAGTGAAATCAGATGAGTTGCAAACAATCAAGAAAGAATTAACTCAAATCAAAACAAAAATTGACTCCTTGCTAGGGAGACTGGAAAAGATTGAAAAGCAGCAAAAAGCTGAAGCAGGTGGGTAAAAGCCATTTTTAGTGAAATGAATTAAATTAGAACCTTGTTACCAGTCAAGTAGACAGACCAAAGAGAATGGAAGCTTTCTAAACTTTTGGTACTTAATGGAGGCCTGAAGCAAGGCAAATCAACTCTTAGGTAAAACTCCTTGGAGAATAGATTAATATTCTTCACGGAACATGCATCATCATTTAAGAATCATTTTTATGGTGTAGTAGGAAAAATAATCTCTCTAGTTGTTCTGGATACAAAACATCACTAAAAAACAGAGTGAACAGAATTAAGCTAGAAGTTTTTGACCATGGTGATCCTTGTGCTAGACATATTAATTATTTATAGATGCCGTATATCAAGAATTATTGCCTGGGCAATAAGCAGTAGGTAATAGTCACTAGCTGAAGCAAGGAAAAAAATTCTGCTTGATATAAGGAAAAGAGATGCAACTAAGCAGTATGGTGAGTTGACCAGAGAGACCATACTGTCTCCATCCTTGGAAACATTCAAAACCCACTGGGCTCAGGACCCATGGACCTGGGCTACAATTTGAGTTTGTCCCTGATTTGAAGAAGGATTGGACAGAGATACTTTCCAACTTCAGTTATTGAGTGAAGTCTGGGTGTCTTTGTAAAACTGGTTACAGCTCCAATTTAGCTTTTTTTTCTGGCTTAAAAAACTTTGGTTTTAATCAAACCCTAGGAATGAAAAATTCAATACTACTTCATAATTTAATCAAGTCAGTGCATTGCTCATTTTGTTAGATGAATGATCTCACCTGGTAGCACTTTGAAGTCATCCTGAGAGTTGTTGTATTCTCACCATAATATATATAAAAAACAAACTCAGTTCTTATGTCTGTCTGTGGCATTTTCTTTGCTGTTTCCTTATAGATCACATATATCTTTTTTCAGGAGCTTTATATTAGTGAGTTGATTTTGTAAAAGTCAGCAGGGAAATGGACGCCTTATCTCATGAAAAACTGAATTTTTGTTTTCACCCCTCCATCCTGTGATAAAACATTTTTCTGAATTTTGTGTGAAATGTGTGAAAGAAATTCTGCCTCAGAAACCACAACTGCCTGGGTGTCTGGACAGTAGTCAGTTACATGAAGCCAAAAACCCATCAGGACACATAAAGAGAATTCTATCAAGACTGTCTAAAACATTACTGGGAATTAGCAGTTGAGGGTTACAAACTTGGCACAGTCAAAATAGGGATTTAGATACAGATGTCACCTGTTCCCAAGTAACTTGAAAAAAAAATTGCTTGAAAAATAACCTATCTTTTCTTTACAATCATTTTCTAAGTTGACAGAAAAGGACCAGTCCCCCAGCTGTTGTAGTTTATCTCACAAAGTTGGGGGCTTTTTTAAAATCTGAGGTAAACCATTAGTAGAGAGTGAGATTATCTCTTTCAGGAGATCTGTGCACAATACATATTCATTAGATTCTATTTTGTCCTTTGTGCAGTTTGGATAAAAGTTGGCATAATTGGTGAAGATGTAATTGCAAGGCACTCCATTGAATCATTTGTGCACTGAAACACTCTGACTATACATCCCTACCTTGGGGAGCTTTTATAAAAAATCCATTACTATGCAAAACAGTCTGCAGATCATTGTACTTTGATATCCAATTTTCACTTTTGCTAAAGGACAGTAGTGATGTCATTTAAAAAGAAATCATGTCAAAGAGGAAAATATTGATTTGTATTGAGTCATAGTCTTATGGCTTCTGAAGACATGCAATGAATATCCTCAGATATTAAAAAATGTTTTCAAAATATTGATGTTTTAAAACATCAGGTGCAGAACCCATCCCTCGTATTCTTTGCCTCTCATTGGAGGGTGTGAGGAGAAAAACACCTCAAAGATACCAGTAAGCCTGGAAACATATTTAAGTTTCCTGAGCAGATGAAGGAGGTTATGCAGCCTGGGTGATTAGTCTGCAGATCCAAAAAGATTTGTGTAAGCTGCATCAGAACTATTTCATTTAGATTGTTAGATGGGAGATGATGAGATGATTTTGTTTCTTCTCTATGGTTTGGCAATGTTATTTTTCATTTTCCTCTGCCAGAAGGTGTGGCCTCACTAAGACTGGGATCAGAGAGAGGATATGTGTCTCATTTATATAAAGCAAAAATCAAGCCATCATCTTGCTCTTTTGGTTTTCTAAGTTTGACTTGCTCTCCTGAAGACTATTTAATTTTTAATCCTAAAAGCTGTTACTTCTGGAGGAATGTGATGTTTCAGGCTGGACAAGCTCAGTGCATATGTTGATTACTGCTCTACAGCTGCAAGAAGACTCTCCTTGCAGTAAAAGCTGATGTTCTAGCTTTTTCTGTTACCAATCCCTAATCTTTATAATAGGGAGAATATAGAAAATAGGATTTCTGGTACATAGAAAAACTGTAGAAGTAGCTCCTTTGTTTGCAAAAATATGAGCCGGGAAGCTGGGAATAAGCTGTTCTGACATGCAAAAAAAAAAAAAAATTATATAGAGACTATTCTTCCTGTAATATTAGAGATTTGGCTTTAATTAGGCTCAAAGTTAGGTACTTGAGTTTAGTTTCTCAGAAGAGCCCAAAAGAGATAGGTACTGAGATGGTATTTTAGCCTTCTCTGAAGAACCCAGTCTATGTTCTCATTAATGCAATTAAGTAAGTGGTCTAATTTTTTAGAAGCTGTATCTTAGAAGGTTTCCCATTTAAATGTATTGTCTATCAATTAAAAAAACCTTGTTTTTAAGAGCCTTGACCAAAATTGATTCAGTTGTCATTGCCAGAGCTGAGTGATCTCAGAAGTGGCTTAAGAAAGGAAGTGGTAGGGCCAGACATAGAAGGCATAGGTGATTCAATCCATTTTAACTTGTGCATAAGGCAAGTAACACAATCACTTAAAACTAGCATGGCATTGTATGGAGCACCTTAACAATAGAAGATAAAGCTCCATGGGCTGAATCTTCTGCTAATATATATGACTACAGTACTGTCAGAGCTACTGTCTAAGAAGACTTTGTGCTTTTTAAATCTAAGAATCATTCTGAAGACATTAGGTGACTGAGGGAGGAAAGCGTAATTTTTCTGTTCCTTCAGTAAGCAAAGTTGAAAATGAGGGACTAAAGACTAATGAAGACTAAAGAGATTAATGTAAGTGGCAAAATAAATGTGCAAAGTCAAAAGGTAAAACAAATATCTTAGTTTAAGAATATGGAAAAGAAAAATGCCATCAGATTTGAATAGTATGTGTAGCTGGTAATAACTCATGGTAAAAAAATAATAGAGCTTCAAAAATATAGAGCTTCAAGGCAACACTTAATTCATTGGTTGTCCAACAAGATAGGTAATGAACTACTAGTGTTACAGAGCAGTCAGTCTTACAAAGGAAGAAATATTTTGTTCTAGAAATTCTGTCATTGATCACCCTCATACTGAAAAGACATTATTTTTCTAGCTATATGCAATCAGTTCTCTGGCCTGATTCACTCTGAGTACATAAAGTGTTTCATATAAGTTCCTTACATGCATAGAAATAAGACTCTGACCCCTCCAAACATTCTTCTAGCCAGTCTGTCTCTTGTCATTCTTCCATCAATCTTCCTCTGGATTTCTGCTGTTTGGATGAAGTTCCTCAGCATATCCAGGAGTTTCCCAATACCTAGTCACAATAATGCAGCTACCCTCATGAAGTCAACCAGAACAGATTTTCAGGCTTCAGGCATGGAAATGGTCTTTCTTTTTACCACTTGGCAGAAAATATAGGAAGCCAAATATATTTGGTTGATTGGAGGGGGACATTCTCCTGTTACTTCAGCACATTGTATCAATGAGGAGTAACAGATACTTCACAAAAACATGTTTACCTGTCTAAAAGTATTTGTTGATTACCTGTATTACTGTGAGGACATATTCACATTAAAGTCATAAAAATTCTTATTCATTTATTGGCAATTAACAGCCTTCTCTCATCAGATAAAAGCTATTTATGTACTTTTCATTGGCTGCACATGAATAAACATCTGGTGACTTTGCCAATTGGATTCCAGGGCAAAGTACAGAAAATCAAAAAGCTGGATCTATTGGCAAATCAAGCCTTCATCCACTGCATGGCATAGACGGGGTAGATGAGCATATTGATACTGTGATTTATTTATGCACTAATTTTTGAAAGAAAAGTTCTCAATCATATTTGCCTGATAGACATTATCACAGAGAATTTTACAAATCTAGCACATCTGGAGATGGAAGCTTAGGTTTCTTCTGCAGAGCACTTTCCTTTGCCACCAATAGGAAAGGCTACTGAATCTCCATAGAGTATGTTTTCCTTACAGAAAAGAAACAAAAGGAAGATAATGCTGATTTGATTCAAGAGGAATGCATATCAGAGAATGCAGATAACTCTACGGAAGAGCCAATTGAAGGAGGGCCAGATGCAGATGGGGATGGAGAAGATATGACTGATGGGATAGAGGAGGATTTTGATGAGGATGGCAGCAATGAGCTGGTAAGAAATAATCATGACCTGTCTGTCTATATGGTTCCTACAAGTAACCACAGAGAACCAACAGTCTGGATTAACAAAATAAGCTCAGAGCAGCATTGTGATGTTCTGTAACTATTGCCTAGACCTATACTCCTCATACACTGTGATATCAATTAAGCATAGGAATGTTTGAGGAGAAACAAGAAAAATATATTTGGTGATTTTAGAAAGGAAATAAAATGTAATTTTGATTTATCTCCATTTATTATTTTACATATGTAAAAGTGTAGGGTGCTATTTTTTCTTTTTTTCTTTTTTTTTAACTGCTGATTTTCAAAATTCAATAATATTCTAAAATTGTGAAGTTTTTCATTATTAACACATGCTTTCCACAGTCCCGAGTCTCTATCTTCCATGTGTATACTCTGCGGGCTGAATTGGCAAATACAGATTTTTTTGATGGAAGGATTTTTCCTTAAGAAATGTTTGGGTTTTCAGCCTGAGGCTGCACCTTTCATGAAATAAAAGCATTTCATTTAGCACCATTATGATGCTGAACTCCTAAGTTCTTCTAGAGCAACATTAAGAAATATTTGAAAAGTCAGATTTATAGCTTTCTATGCATTCCTAATATTAATGTAACAGTCAGCAGTTTAGCCTATAATACTCTCCCTTCCTTCCTGGTTTTCTTATTCTGCTTTGAGCTGAAAGAACTTTTGTTGCTCATTTGCTTGCATTTAAAAAAATTATTTAATCATGTGTGTACAGTAAAAATCTTTTAGTGAAGCAGCAGAAGTCAGTTAGTGAGCAGAATCAACAGCAAGTCTGGCGTAATGGGGCATGTCAATAACCAATTTGTACTGCTTACTGCAAAAGCAACTGAAACCTGCTGGTAATTTTTTCAGGTTTGTGTCCCATTAGCCAGCCCAAGACCTGAATTTCTATATCCTGAATAGCATTATTCCCAGAAAAAGCTACTAAAACCTGAATTTCCTCATCTTAATACATGCAGTGGAGAGCAGATGACATTATCCCTTTTTCTTATAGAGACAGATTCTCTTCTTCAGATATGAGGGATATCTGTAAGAAGCTATCACTCTGAATTTGTAGGGAGTTGAAATGTTGTAATTAAGAAATACTTGTAAATATAATCTCCCACCATGGATAATACTTGACCAGCTGAAGTGATTTTATCAATAAGGGTAACCTGAGTTTAACAAGAATGGTGGGTTTTGCACTAATTAGGCACCGGACTCCCCATTACAGACAGCTAAGTGGGGATGTTAACATACAGTACATTAGACTCTGATTGCTCAATGCTGTCATTTCACCCTGTGGATTTGACATACTTTGCATATATCCACACTATACGACACAAAAAGTAGAAGAATTTTTTTCATCTATCAAAGACCTCAGCAGGAAAGGCTCTATAAAGCAAGCAGCACAGGGAGAATCATTAGCAGTGAAAGTCTGGAACTGGCACAGCCACATTTGCACACTGCTGCTTCCAAGTCAAAAGCACTTTCCAATATTCATGTTATGGAATCAGTTGAAGCGCACTGTGTTGCAGACACAGCTCCAAAGACAGCTCAGAGGTCTGACACACGCATCTAAGGCAGGGTGGGGAACCAGTTCCAGTTTCTCTGCATGTCATCACTAAGTGCATTAGTGCTGGGAGGATGCAGCTCACTGCATGTGGAGAGCGGTGTCCTCTGCATTGCATCCTGGCATGAGTGGCATTCCCCTCATCCAAACATGATGGTAGCAAGGAAAGGCCAAGGAAGAGGACTTCTGTGCATCCTCTCAGTCAGGTGCAGCCTGGTGCAATGCCAGGGCAGTGGAGCCAGTCATCCTCATGCCTTCCACCTTTCCAAAGGCTGGGACCCTCTAGCTGAGAAGCTGTCAGTACTGTGGACTTTAAAGCTTACAACTAAGAATGTCACTTATGTAAAATCCCTGTCCTTTCCTCCCTTGCTATTTCTATCAAGTTTTGGAAGAGGCTACTTCACCTTAGCTTTCCTGTTTGCTGTGATGTGATAACACTTTCTTCCTTTTGCAAAGCCTAGGGAGATTAGTGAATGCAAAACTATTATGCAAAACTATAATGCAAAAAAATTAGTGAATGCAATGGATAAGATAAAGGATTGCTCAGCAAAGGATTGCTTCAAAGAAATCTCAGGGTATGGGTGTTTTCCTCAGAAAGGCAATTATAAATTGAATTATGTATATTTCCTCTATAGTTTTTACTGAAACAGTCAGCAGTCTTGTACTTATGAAGATGGTAGTTTCTGATGTATATTGTAATTTAGACTGTTTCATATTGACATATATTTATGTAGATATACTGGCCAATTCCTATAAGATTTAGTTCCTAGTCCAATTATTGATAGCTCTGTAAGGGGAAAGACAGTAAGAATACCATTAAATATATACGCCTGTAGAAATACTTGGGAATTCAGCCTGCTTCTACCTATTCTGTGTCCTCTTAGCTGAAATTACCTGCTGTCTTTTGAAAAGTAAAGTAGATATATAAGCTTGTTATATAGCAAGTCCTAACAGATGTTGTTCTTTTTTATAAAAGATAAATTATTTAGGAAAGAAAGCTGACTAAGAGGAAACATGTAATTTTGGAATGGAGGCAGTTACAAATCTTTTGAGAAAAAAAAAGAAAGGTTAAGAATTAAACATGTTAAGTGTGACAACAGTAAGAAAAACTTTACACGTAAGAAAAATGTTACTATTTTGTGTCAAATAGTAACATTGGACTTGGAATTTTTAAAAAATCCTCCAAAAGGCTTTTTTTAATTGAAATCTTCAATGCTTTCCAAATATAGAACTAAAGGAATTTAAGACAATGATTAAGAAAATATTTTCTTTCACCAGTAAGATCAGCAGAGGAAACAGAAAAGTATTTAAATGGGCAGAACTAATGCCCTGGAATCATTTCAACAGAAAAATTTAATTGTGAGCCCACTAGTATGAAAAATATTCATAGAGGGAAAGAGGAAAATTACTTAAATTTAGATCTTAACCTTGAGTGAGTTCTTCAGATTTATTTGTAAATCTTCTGCCAGGTCATTTCCCAAAACCTGCTGCAGAACTGCAGAACAGATTTCCTAAGGCTGTCAGTATAGGGGGGTATTCAAAAAGGTCATACCCACTGCCAGAGTCTAGGTGCTGCCACAATGGAGCCCCTGAATTTATATATGTGGGTTTTCATCTCTGGAGCAGAGGACTCAAAAATATATTTCTTTATTTCTAATTCTAACTTGCAAAGGAAGTGACTATGCAGGATGTTTGCTGTGGGTTTAGATGGTAGGATCAGCTCTCTAAATTCACACTGTCGGTTTGAAGGAACAGGTTACTGCACATTAACTGAGTGATGGCAGCTGTCCTCATGCCTGCTTTCAGCCTAGATCAACTGTAAAGAAAGACGCAATCTGAGTTAGGTCAGGCATGGATTTCAGAAGCCTTCAGTTGTCTGCCTGCCTGCAGACACAAAACAACATTATACTCAACATCTGCACACTTTCTTCATCCACCATATAGAACAGGATGTTGCTCAACCTTGCATTGTAATTTCCTATGACTAAGGACATGCCCACAAACAGTCATTATGGCTCAGCTAAAGTGTGAAAAAGTTTTCCATAGCAATAGCTTGATTGCCCATCTGAACTCCAATTTGAGACATGATGCATTTGAGGCACCTGCTGCAGTCATCAAACACCACCTCTTGAGAATGTCTCTTTTGTACTGTTTGCCCAGAAGTGTCTCAGTAAATGTCTCCAGTGTTTCAGACACTCCAGCTTAAAGGATCTCCTTAGAAAAATTCTCCAAGAATTTTGCTGCAACTTTTATACTGAAGAGTTCTTTAAAAGGTGATCTCAGAAACATGATCCATCTCTGTATGACTATGTCAAAGAGTTGGCTTCAACTTGCTCAGTGAAGTGTGCCATAAGCTTTCATCCACATGCTCTACACAGCCTCTCACTCTTGCCTGTACAAGGGCATGCATACTTTGTAGTTTTATACATATACAATAGCCACTGGTTTATTATGTAGCTCCTGATCTTACTTTACAGTTCTTGTCACTTAACTGAGGGAGATTGAAAACTGAGAGAAATCAAGGGATTGAAAACTTCAGGTCTATCTCCTTTGCTCCTTTTAGGTAAAAAAAGCAAGTAGTTGGTTATCCAAGATTTTACTGGACCCATAATTCAGGCTTTCATTCCATTCCTAACATTGAACAGCTTCTAGTAGCAGTGAACTTAAAATTTCTGTGTTCCTTCCTAGTACATTCCTTTTCATTTAAACTGTCCCTCAACAGTGTTGTGACAAAGACAACATATTCATCCCATTTTATGGAATACAGGCTCTCACGAAGAAGGATCTTTATGTTCAATAAATTAAGTTCACACACAAA
Source organism: Taeniopygia guttata (assembly GCF_048771995.1). Taxonomy (NCBI): domain Eukaryota; kingdom Metazoa; phylum Chordata; class Aves; order Passeriformes; family Estrildidae; genus Taeniopygia; species Taeniopygia guttata. The sequence continues at coordinate 124,903,297 of NC_133026.1, forward strand.
TCACAAACAGGTCACAAATTACCCAAACACAAATCTCCAGTGATATCAAGCAGGTCTTGTGTGGCTGCCATGTCTTCAAATTGTAAGTAGTGGGAAGGAAAACAAATAACCTTTTCTTCCCTCTGTGGCTGCACAGAAGATAACAGAAAAATGTTCTTTGCCACACAGTCCAACACATTACAATATTTGAGAAGCAGCTTGTCCTCAGTCCCTCTATAACAAGTCCCTTTTTATTAAAAATAGTATTAATATTGTGCAGCCTGGTTGAAAGATTGAAGGAAGAACATTTCTGAATTAGCAGCCTTGGTGGTTCCTTAATTCTGCTTATTTAACACATGGACAACCTGGTGGTGAACCAGAACATTTCATATATCTTGATGTCTTAAGGAGCTGGAACAGAGGCTAGATGGAGTTAAGAGGAATAAAGTGGATATTTATTGGAGTGACTTCAAAGGCCACACCCTGACAGAACCAGAGCCAATCGTGGCTCTGCCCGGATGGCTCCAAGATTGAAGCAAAGGAGGGCTTGGTCACAAGATCTCAAACTTTTATAAGTTTTAGTCCATTTGCACGTAGGCGTTAACTGTCCAATTAACAGCTTCAAACTATGAAGTTTAATCTTCCTTGCTTGCTTGCCCACCCTCCCCTTTTCACATTGTTTATGCTTTGGGCCTGAAGTTTGAAGAGATTGTCCTTGAGTCTCCAGCTAGAACAGGATTGTTTTGTCTTCACCAATTTGTGAAAAGCAACAGTTAATATAAAGCTAAAAGCTGCACACCAAAACAGAACAAAAAAACTTACAACCTAACATATCAAGGTTCTCAAAACTTGTTTCGAAGGGTGTTAATTAATCATTGAGAAAGCACTGATCAAGTCATTGCAACTCCCTTGTAAATAAAACAGGTAGCTACAAGTTACTTCACTGAAAGCCTGAAGTATTATATATTTTGGAAAAAAAAACCACAAAACACTTTTAGCCAATGGTTAATAAAATGCCAACAAAATAATTAACTGTAATGAATTATACACAAGCACTCATATATGTATTAAGTTGCCTGAGAATAATAGTGCCTATCAAAGTGTCAGCCTTTCATAGTAAATAACTATAATAGTAATAGGATAGTAGTGGTTCAGTAGTTGAGCATTCAGTACAGCAAACTGTTTTCTGGTAAAGTATGTGGTGCAAATACAGTAGATTTACGGTGTCATAACTCAGATCAGACACTGGTTAGTGCTTGGCTGGAATTTGAAGGATATATTCACAACCATAGCATTGTTTTTATGCTGGTGCAGCTGTGCTAAAAGTAATGAAGCCAGACAAGCATTATTAGATGGGAGTTCCACAATAATGAGTCAACTTTAATGAGATGTCTTAGGAAGTATTTTTATTAAATTATTTTAGAACCAAAGATACAGAGACTATAAAAGGCCCAGTTCTGGTTACAATGTAGATTTACAGCAGTTATTTCAACAATTATAGTTCTCTTTCTATTAAGTATATTTCCATTGTATTTACCTCTCAAGTGTATTTGATTTCTTACTTGTCCTTTTCTCCACCTCCACACTGCATGTTTTCAGTCTATGAAATTTGTTTCTAACATCTGATAGAGAATAATGTTTCAAATATTAATACCAGAAACTGCCACAGACATAAAACTCAGGATAATCCTCTTGCTGCACTGATTTTCATTATGCAAAAGCAAAACCATTATGATATAATAATAGCTACATTTCTTGTAGGAATTGATGCCATTACCATTTAAATCAATGGAACCAACTAGTGCTGTGGCCAAAGCTCATCAAAAACATTTCCCTCTTGTCACAAATGGGTGATTTAGATTGCTGACAAGTTCACTATCAGAGGTATTAGCCAAAATGGTTTTGATATGATGTTGTAGAAGAGTAACTAGCCAAGGTTCAGTGGCAAGGTTCACTGTAGCACTGCATAGCACAATCATTGGAACAATGATTCAAAACCACCAAGGCACAAATCAGAGTTACTAAGGCACAAATCATAGTTGCCATACTAAAAGGTTTTGTATTGTATCAGTCACTTCCCAAACATCTGCCGTTGGTAAATAGTCTGTCTGCTTCAAGAAGCATCCTTGAGAGGCATCGCAGCTCAAGGGGAAACCACCACCCAGCAGCCAGGTTGCTCAAAGAAGGCCCACTTAGGCTGTCAGATTTATGGAATAAAGTGTCTGTATTGTAGTCAAATTACATGCAATGGGAAAAGAATGTATGAGACTCCCTTTGTAACTTTCTCTGTTCCTTGATAAATGAGACTTTGAAAAGCTACCTGCTTTTCATGTGTTAATTGCATGATGGGTGTTCCAACATCACTCACATCAATGCTCCCTGTGCCACTCCTTGTGGGTCTTCAGAGAACAGGTTGCAACTAAAGGAGTTCTTGGCTGTCTGGGCCTTTACCTCCTTCAGAGTCTGAACCAAATTACTGCTAGAGGTTGGTTATGGGGTTGATTGTATGCACCACACCTCTCCTATGAGTAGCTAAAGGGAAATTAATTTAATAGCAAATCGGTATGAAATGTTTAAATTTTCCTTGTTTTAATTATTTTGTATAAAACTCAACAATGAAAATACTCAGCAGAAAGTAAAATAAAATCTACAGAAAAAGAACTAAAGTCTGCCTGATGAATTTCATCTAGTTTATATCCAGTTTTGCATACTTCAAGTAGCAAGATTAATCAAATATGTGACTGTGTGATAGTATTGATAGTACTTAATTTATCATTTTAATAAAACTACTTTTCATTGTCCATTTAGATGCTTGTTTTTTCAGTCCATAGCATCAGGACAAACAAGACTGACTCTTCTATTATCAGCCAAATTAGGCTGATTAGGCTTGTCAAAAAGATCAGTAGCTATTCTGACGACTTGCAGCTTTCTGAATGTGCTTGTACAGGACTACTTAGAAAGTAAAGGACGAACCTTATAATTAATGGCAATAGCTGAAGCAATGTTGTACCAGAAATCTTATTCAGCTTACTTTAAAAATCACTAAGATCATACAAAATTTTCTCTTTTCTATTGCACTTACCATTCATTGAAATCTTGCATTCAGTGTCAGGGGAACACGATGTTCTTCATCCCTAAGACAAATGAATAGGTAAAAGATTGTGTTCACTTGATAAATATCAGTGTGAGATGTTTGTAGTTGAGCAACCTAAGAAAGTCATTAGGGGCACCATACCCGACAGATACTAATTCCTTGTGCCTTCCAAAGCTGCAGTAAATCTAATAACCTGTGACAGAAAAAATGGAGAACGTAATAAAAGCATGCCATGAAATCAAAAATTGTAAGAAACTTCCTGATATGCCCTTTTATTATATTTAATATATGCAGTAGCACAGTGGAGGTGTTTGCTGTTCACCCACTGTTACATGAGTCATTGGAAGGACCTTGCCATTGCCCCTCCTCCCCTTTTTTCCTGGCAGTCAATTTATCAGAGGACGATTTCCTAAGTAGTGTTCAGTGTTTTAACCAGGTTACTGGTTTATGACTGACTACATAATGTTTTTCTAATTTTTATTTAAATCCTATCCCGTGCATATCACATGGGAACCTGCAGAAAATGCTGGCAATGTTATCATGCATTTTGTGTCTCTTTCTACTAGATTTTCCTGTCTGTAATCACATTTTTGTAAAACAAATAAGCAAACTAATTTTATTAAATTGGGATTTATTCCTCCAAATCTGCTCTATATATTTAATTCCCAGTTAAAAAATCCTCAAAACTTAAAATCATAAAACTTTTGAAACATTGTAATGTAAAAAATATAATTAACTTACAGGCATTAGAATCTTATGGATTTGATGTAAAAGAGCTTGAAAATAATGGGTTTTCTCTTATGTTTATGTCATTTTTAAGCAAGATATATGGGATCAGGAATTTTGGGTTCTGTTCTCAGATTTGACGATGTGTTTTGCTCATATTGCCATGTGGTAGGCAATATGTCTCAGAAGATTGAATGCGAAGGTAGAAGTAGTACCTCTTTCTGAGACCAGACCAACAAATGCCTTTCTTTGGCATTTAAGAAAGGAGCATTCCCAATTATTTAAACTTATAAAAAATTATCTGCTTTCCAGTAAAGAAAAATATTTGTGGAACAACAGGCAATATATTCTTCAAGGAATCTATTTTACTTTTTTCATTGTACCCTGCCATCTCTCTTGACCTGCCTGAAGTCGCAGTCATCATTTAATAAGATAGTCATGGTGCTTGATAATTTTGAGACAGCAAATATTTAATTTTAATGGCTCAGGTTTTATTAAAAACAACTGGTTTGCCTCCAACTTAAAGCAAAACAAAACCACATACCAATCAGTGAATTTAATCAGAGGTAAACAATGCTGTCAGATCAGGCCAAAAATTCTCTCAGACATGTAAACAAAATATTTGCCTAAATGAGATTAACTCTTCTCTGATATAACATAGTTGACCTTAATATTCAGTATTAATAGCCTCATTATTTTTGTTTAGTCTAAGTAGATCCAAATTAGCTCCACAGATTTTGCTGGCCCAAAATTTATGAGTATAGTCAACCTCTGAGTGAGTGCAGAAACAAGGACAGCCAAACACCTACCTCTTAAAAGCAAAACTGGATCCCATTTCAGGTGAGGATGATGATGACTTCTAAAAAATATCACGAGCTTTTTGCTGCTCCTTATGGCTGAAAAAGAAACACCAGAAATTAATTGAAGTAACTCAACACTTTAAATAAGACCGATTTTAGTTTCCCCCCATGAATATTTCTGCCAATGTAATTTTAACTAATTCTGGTGGAGCTGTACTTCTTTTACTTCCCTGTACTTTGGCTGACTCCAGTAAAATCTGGGTGACTTGTTGAAGCACTGCACTGGGGTTTGTCCACCCATCACTTACAACCAACCGTCCCCATCTGTGTATAGCGGGAATAAACATAGAACAGTAACCGAGTATAGATACCAAAGCAGCAGTATGAGGCATGTTGAGAAAGTGGCCGATGGGAAGGGGGACACTGGTGTTTTCTAGGCATTCACTAGTGAACAGAAATCCTCTGGAAAAACTCAGGACAGCCATTGGGTCTGTGCCATGGACTTGAGTCTATCAGCTTAAATCAAATTCTAAGATTTAACTGAAACTGAGCAATTGTCATGCATCACACATTTTTCCTGTGTGTTAGTCTTTGAAAATAAATAGCCTTAGTTCCCCTAGAAAACACTCATTCCACAGGCTTTATCACTAAACTTGAGCATCAAAAATGCTTAATGGAAAACCCTCAAAGGAAACATTTTTCTGTTGAAATCCTTCACTGAAGTAAAGAGTTGCAAGCATTGAAAAGCCAAAAGATTGTTATTTTTCCATACTAAAAGGCAGAAATTGTAAATGTTTTTATTTTTTCAATAAAAATTGCAGAGGTAATACAGTTAGTCACCCAATTATTCCAAAAGGTCTTCATTTTTTAGAAAACATAAATGTGTTACTAAGATTTTATGCATGATTAATATCAAAACATGAAAGGCAGATTGAATTTATCCATACATAGGCATTTACACGTCTCAGAAAAGGGAAGTAATTTAGAAGGTGATAAAACTGTAATTGCCATTTCAACAAAAAAAAAAGCAATCAGTGAGAATAAGACAAGCTCAGTCTGCCAAAAATGAAGATTTTGAAGTTAATCAAATACCAACTTAGCCAGCTTGTCATGCTGCTATGTGTGCCTAAAGTTTCCAAATTATTGTCGCTATTGATTTCTAAAATTACACTATCGTTCTGTAGTCTTTCAAAGTGAGCAGTGTTTTCCAAACCAAATAAACAAAGAATGAAAAGGCTAAATTCTTCTCTGCTCCCTCTTTGCAAGGTTATAGTAATCCTTTCTCAGCTATTATGAGATTCTGCACCATTTGCAGATCACGATTTGACCCCAAGTCCAACATTTTGCTTTGTAACTTTTATTTTAAAATTAATGTCTCCTGAAATCCTCATAAAACCAAAATATTATGCACTACTGTGCACTATGCATTCAAATAAGCTTTAGGCAGGAAAATACAAATAAAAAGCTGTTTTAAATAGGACCATCTTTTATTACCATTTCCACCTGGATCACATTGCCATAGCAAGACTTTTACAGATGACAGTTTTAAGCAGATAACACTACATCCTGTGTATTCAATTGACTGTCTTAATTCATTATTCTGTCACCATTTAAATATTCATTTTGCATTGTTTGTTTGGTTCCACTCCTGCTTCCTATGGTTTATTCTGGGCTTTCCCAGTATCTCTGTCTCATGTTATATGCTTCCAACATCTTCTTCCAGTACTCCCTCCTTCCCATGTATTTTCTTTTTTTTTTTAATGTCACTCCACCTGGTTGTTGAGTAAAACTTCTGCCTCCAAGTATCTGAAAAATCTCAGATTGATTAGACATAACACTTCTCATCTCAATACATCATTGCCTGCAATTATTTTGCCTGGAATGAGTGCCCTTTGGTTTTTGATACCTGTCTAAACTCTAATTTGGCAATAGTGAGAAAGTTTATTAGGTCCTTTCTGCAGAATTACGTTAAGGCAATTCTTCTTTTAAGCTCCTACTTTCATTTTAAAAAGCACACTTCTTAAAATGTAGACATATTAAATGGCCTCAGGGCACAAGTTTTAATAGTTCCTTTAGCATTAAACTGTGTGCTCAAAACTGCATCCTTGGCATTAGTAGGACAGGAACTTTTGCCTTGAGCATTAATACTAATTGGGCCATCTAATCTCACACTAGAGAATTCCTACTCCTCACATTAAGCAGAGATTAATTCAGTAGGAATTTTAGTCTACAGCTTTTTTACACCACCCTGTAACTGAAAAGCATCTCCTCTGTAGCATTCAGGATGATAAAGTACAGTACTTACTGTGAATCATGATAGGACTCAGTTGGACTTGCTTCTCATGGAGCACTGTCCCAAGAAACAGAAAACATCCAGGGATCTCCAATAAGAGCCCCACCCCTGAGAATTTGCTATGAATATCCACTCATATGCAGGGATAAACAAAGGTGTAACATTTTTTTCTCTACTCCCAAGGAGGTGTTGAGCATCCCTTGAGGCACATTGATATAGGCTGAGGGAACTCTGTGGACAGCACCAGGGAGTGATGCATTACTGCATTTGGATTGGCTTTATCAGCCAAAAGAGATCAGAAAAGGGAGTTTGGTGGTAACACTGTTTCACCATAGCATAGAAATGTGAGTGCATTCTGGTAAAGACTTCAGGGGAAGTGAGTTCTTCTAAAGCACCACCTCTCTACCATCCAACCTCTTCCACATCTGCTTGGAGATCCTGGCCCACCCCATACTCTGCAGAAGGCCCAGTGCCTCCAGCTTCAGATCCCTCCCACTGTCAACAGAAACTGCACTACTAGCCCCTAAGTCTTCTCCTGTTACTATAAAGGACCTTGCAGAGGAAGATTTTGCTCCAAAAGCAGTCTAGCAGGAGAAAAACACACAGCCTAAATAAAGTGGTAGATTCACTTTTTTTCTTCCTGGCCCCACTCAAGCTCTCAAATGGCCATGGTGACTCAAAGTCATTCCTTCAGTCTTATACCTGACCATCATCTCAACTGCAGTGTCCTCGCAAGCACTCTCCAAATATTGGATCCTGTCTCCACCACTACACCCAAAAGCACTTATCACAATTCTGCCTGGACTGTGTGAAAGAAAAGATATAATGGTCTAGGGGAAAAATCAGTATCTGATAGGGCTATCTTATTCTTCCTGCTGATTTTTATTGGACAAACAAGTGAAACAGAGCATTTTAATACAGAGAAGATTGAAGTTTATTTTCACTGATGACTAAAACAATCATTCTCACATGTACTCACATAAATACTAGCACTTCAAAGCAATTAAGCTGTTCACTGAACAGAAAAACGATTCTGTAATGTTTAGCAATTAAAGTATGATTGGCAGAGTCCAAAACAGAATGATTAGGTTTCGTCATTTGAAGAAAGGTTTAAAGAAGGTGCAAGCAGTTCTTTTGTTTATCCTTTATTAATATTTATCAAACTGTACAATCCCTTTATTTGTTAAATGCAGTTAATATTCTATCACTAGTTCATTGCAAAAAAATTTTGCTTTACTGCCATCATTTTGTTTTTCATGCTTTACAAGGGTTACAACTGAAAGCAGCAAAAGTGTGATACACATTCACGTTCCCCTGCTCACACCTACTGAACTGAGCATTTACATTTCATATGGGGGCATTAAACTAAACCACCTCTATGACTGTTACTGAGTTAGAGATTTGAGGCTTTAAATCAAGGGACAAAGTGTAAGGTGTACTTCAAATGAACACAGCTGTGAAGTCAATTTGACAGCAAATACAAATTCAATGTTCCTTGGTAAGCTCTGCTTCTTCCTTGTGGTTTTCCACTGATAATGTCTTTATCATCATGCTGTGTAAAAGCCAACAAAAGTGCATGTCCTCATGGTACCTTACAAATATAAATTACAGTGCTTTACACTCAGTGTGAGTGCCTGCTTAAGAGAAAAGGAGGATATTGTCTTGAGCCAGACAGCAGATAAACAGAATGGCAATTTGCATTACTACTTTCTGTACTGCATTATGATTTTTCTCATTTTACGTAAATATCTAGATCAATAATGGCCCACTAAGTTCTGGCTATTTTTTTGTGTTTGTTTTGCTTTTTTTTAAATACCTGCTCTGCAGACAGTTTCCATTTTTCATCTCTTTGGTGGTCCAGAAAGTGCATTTCATAATCAAAAGAAATTATTAGAGATGGAATAGAGTATGCTATCCTCGAGGACATAAGAGAGCATCTGTAGACCTGGAGTCAGAATTCTCATTGTACAGATAACAGCAGTGAGCATCAGATGTAATGAAAGCAGTTGTGCTACAATTGCAGTTTGATGTAGCACAAGTATGAGGGACAGAGTTGGGAGAGAAAGGACAGTGTACCTGCTGCATTTTAATGGAGCTTGCTGATGTTTTGGAGAAAGTGATGTAGAGCAGTCACATAACCTTCTGTCAAAGCATCGTCAGACACCAGCAGAAACCTAGAAAGGTGTCAAGCATCAAGTCTCCTACTCAAGAGGAGCCTGCAAGAGACAGATGTGCAATTTTACCAAGCAAGGGTCAGCAGTAGCTTCAGATGTCTCCATTACAGTTACTAAAATGAAAATTCCAGTCCTGAGAATGGGTTTGTCTGGCAAGGAAAAAGACACAGGAGAGTAAGAGGAAGGATACTTGAGGCTCTGGGTTTCAAGTTCACATGTGTATGTGAACCATCATCTATCCATCCTCCTTTTAGCTGCATTTTCTGAGGGTTTCTAGGATTAATGCTATCATAAAAGCCATTCAGAGCAAAGGATTTTTTAAAAACAGATGCATTTTTTCACATGAATGTCTTTCATGTATTTTGGATGCTCTTCTTGGTTATAATTATTGTGGGGTAAACTATATGGTGAAGTCTGTAACAACTATATTCTGTGAGACTTTAAGCATTTGCTTAAACAAGGTACGATGTTAATCATGTACATCTTATGTGGTATTTACTCATAGCACGTTCCTAATACTGCCTCCCAAAAACATATGTAGAATTTACACTCTCATACAGTAAGATTTATTCCTGTACATTTAGGACTGGAAGATAAGCATGGTAAAGTCCAGAAAGCTCTTCCCATAAACCCTGTGAGAAAGAAACTATTTAATGTTGGCTTTCCAATGTTATATAAAAAGTAATAGTGTATGGTTAAAATTAATTTAATGTAGTAGAATTTGAACTTGGAAAAAATTGCCAGAAGCATTATACTAGAACTATAATAACAGTAGCAATAGCATTTTTGGAAGACTGAAATACACTGTTATGTCTAAGAAGAGTGTTTCCAACAACTCATGCTCAAAAAGATATCCAATAGTGAAAAAAGAAAAAATAATTTCAGGTGGAAAATGAACCAATAAATATTCCATAAACTCTCTCCATCTTTTTTTTTCAGAGATTATGATGGTAATTAGGACAGTGTATAGAATTGTCTATGGATGCCAAGTCTATATGCTCAGTTGAGTTATTAAATTCCTAAAATGCATTATGTTCAAATCATACTTTCTAAAGTGGTTTTCTGTTAGAATTACATCAAATGAAAGTCTTATTGCTGGCTTTAACATAATTCAGTTCATCCTTGTTGTGTCAGGAGATGTTTTAATATATAAGGGGAAAGAAATGAAAAAAATGTTAAAAACCCACTAGTCATCATGAGGGCTTTTTAATATCATCAGCACTGCCATAAAGGCAGATGATAAACTGCACACTATTCAGAAGAAAGAAATAGAATGAAATTAGCATAGCCCTGGATTCCTGTCATTACAGGCAAAATAAATGTTTGACTCTTCCAGATTTTAATGTTTCCTCTCAAACTGTACCATTACTTGTAGTGAGAAGGAAATAAGAAATGCATGTATTGAAGGAAGAACACAGGAATATTTTGGACTGGTGGGGTTGCTAAATTTTTATCACTGTTTCCAACCAACAGCAAAGCTGCATTGATGACTTGGGTCCAGATGGGTAGCAACATTAATGGTTCACAATAGTAACCTAATGATGCTCTTTAGTGCTGTGACAGGTAAGGGCTTGAAAGGTTTATGGCAAGGGAAAAAAGCTTTGATAAATAACTTGAAAATCTGCCTCTTATTGCTTTCGTAATTGTTGCTTCTTGAGGATAAAAAAGAGGAACTCTCTTTGGAGCTAATAGGATGTACAGTGGAATTTTTATTTTCACTCTTTCTAAGATGAATAGCTAGTTAAAAACCATTAAGCCTCTCTCAGACTTAAGGGGTGAGTTTAAAGGTCTTTTTTATTATAGCTAGTCTCTCTAGAGATCAGACCTAAAACATAAGAGATGAAGATTTTTCTCTGTGCAAGTAGAGAATAATAGTTTCTGGATGATTTAACTTAAAGAAGAAAATTCTGGGGCCTCTCACATGAGCTTTTCTCCCTAATCCTGGTTACCTGTGAAGACACAACCACACACCTGGTGCCTTCTTTCCAGTGAAGGGGAAATCTGATGCCTGACTTCTTCAAAGGTTCAGGAGCACAGTCCTACAGTGACTTGGATGTTTCTGGAAAACCAGGTTTTCAATAAATGGAAACTTTAACAGATATTTTTTTTTCTTTTTCTTTCTTTTTTTTTCATTGAAGGAAGAGAAAATTGGCTGAAACATCTGGAAGATTTTCAGCCTTTGATCAGAAGTGCACCAGGTTTCATCAGCTGTTTCCTTTTTCAGTTATAAAACAAGATAGACTCCACCCCACTCCCTCCCAAACACAAAAAAAAAAAAAAAAAAAAAAAAGAAAAAGGTGCAGAAAAGATTGGCTGAAAGATATTTTTCCTGTCAAAATTAAAAAAAAAAACCTTGAAAGTTTCACTTTAAAAAAAGAAACCATCTACATCAGCTAACATTTTCTGTCGGTTTTCCAAACAGATGTGATTAGGAGAGTGCTGTCAGTTTCCCTGTGGGTAGGTGGAGCTGGTGTGCCTTATGCCCCCCTGCAGCATCACTCAATGCCTACTTGAAGCTGGTAGCATTAATGGGTCACATAGCAAGACTCAAATATTTAGATGTAAACTGCCTCCAGCTTCTGCTGAAAGAATGAACCCCAAAAGTGTTGGCTAACGCTGGATTTTTGCATTTTCACAGTGTGGCTGATAAAGCAACAAAAGAAATCAAAGGATATACTGTTATATCCTATGGCAGGTACACAAAAACACTAGCAAAATAGGCAAAGTAAAAGGGAAGAAACTGAGGAAAAATCCATCAATCTGGTAACTATAGGCATTGCTGAAAGCACACAACCAATGGAAATGGAGTAAGGTATAAAAATAGTGTGATGGGGCTGAAGCAAAGAATTCTACATGCAATTTATTTTAGATTGAATGTTATTATGCAAATAAAGCATTTCATTGCAAAGCAGCCAATATACATTATTCTATTCCCTGTTGCTAAAATACAAATTATTCAGCAGTTTTTTGCATTAGCATTATTGAGGGGAGATATACTTCAGCTTCAATAGCTCTTGCTTGATTTGCTGTTATTATTTTGGGCTGTACAGTCAAGTAAAGACTGTTGCACAGTCCGGATTGGCCACTGCTGCAGGAACACTATTCTTCTTTTAACCTTCGATGGTTTAAGGTGGGAAATCATTGTAGACATTTATATTTGTTTGATTTGTGAAAAATTCAAGTCGTAGTCCTCTTGGCTCTTTTCCCCAGCTGTTTTGGTTTCTTTTTGAGGTTCTCCTGGAAGAAATTCTATGCTTTCATACTAAAGCAAACATTTCATTTCTCAGTTTCTACAGATCAAGTGATGAAATGTCATGTGTGAACCCCCTGAAGGCTGAGAAGAGAAACTCTGACTTCCTCACAGAAAATTGTGAACTGCAGTTTCTTACTGGCTGACAACACCTTTGATTCAATTTGTATGAAACTCAATTTACTTATTAAAATGGACATTATTGTTCAGATATTAGAAACTCCATTTCTTATATGTTCTAAGCTGTACAATTGTCAGATTTTTATGGTTTAGATTGTAAATGTGGTTTTCTCTGGCTAATTATTGGTATTATTTTTTTAATTTTGATGTCTTAAAGGCCAGTGTACTGTATCATAATAATATGAAGGACGTATTTAACAGGTGTGGAAAACACTGTATACAAATGTATATTTCTAAAAGCTATTTTTATGATTAGCACATTTTACTGTTTTACCATATTTAGAGTCAGGTGATATTGCACTTCTTTGTTTACTGCTTAGTTCAAATAAGACCATTTTGATCAATGCCACAATTAAATACATTGTATGGTATTTCCCATTACTTTATTCAATTTATTTGTCATTGAAAATAATTACATTTGGTAATAGAATACCTTCTAAAAAGTGAATGGAAAATAAGAGAGAAGTCCTTGATAAACTGTAAATTGCATCCTCATGTAAATCCCCTTCTTCAGATAAGCCCTCTCTGTGATGCCATTCATCAGACAGTTCTTATAGCTGTTCTTGCAAATCTCTAAAGGCAGTTTGTTCCTACCATATGGAAAGCCAGTCAGCCTGCTGTCTAGCCAGGAAAATTACTTATAGCCTGCCAATATCTGACAGCCTGAGATAGCCTACTTATTACTTTTTGGGTTATTTTCTGGCAGTAGTCTTTCCACCCACAAACTCCTAAGGCCCTCCTGAAAGCCTGAAATTGGAATAATTAATTACTACAGATGTTGTAGGGGGAATCTCAGTATAGAATTTCTTAATAAATCATATTTCCTTTCAAACAGAATGGATGCATTATTTCTCTTGTGTTACTGAGATATTAAAGGTAAAAAAGCATAAGCACAAGGACTTCTTCCCCTAGAAAAATACCAAGTTTTTCACCATCCCAAAGTCAGACCTCTTTAGCATTGCAGATTACATGAAACAAGGAATATGTATTTATTCATCTATATCTTTAAGCGAGTGGTAATCATATAGAAAGAGACATGACTTTAAAGTGATTGCAGGGTAAATAAATTATTTATTAGCTTCAGCCTCCCAAGAGGCAGAGGCATTAATTAAGGAAGTATCTTACAAAGTCAAATGGAGCACAGACCCAGTCTGCAGCATTGAGCCCTGACCACTGAGCTCCATGACCAGGCTACTTACTATTTCAGATCATCCAGGACTACCAAGTTGCAATTTTGCCTTGCTCTTTCAAACATTCTTTTTAAAAGATCTAACTTTATATTTTTGTTTCAAAAAGCAGTTTATGAGATGACAGGTTCACCTCAAGTAGTGTGGGTGTAAGTGGGTGGGAGCTCAAGGTCTCGGGTCAGGTTTCTGGCATGGGGACCATCAATATAGAAGGACTGATATTTTTCAAAAACTTGGAAGAAAAGCATACATTTTAATTTAATTGTCTATTAATGAGTGAGAACCTTTTTCACTAGGTAGCTATGTGACATTGCACTCTCAGTTACATTTGTGTACCTTATATTTAGTTTGTCTATTGTGTGTGGAGTTACATGGTTTTACGTAAGTGCTGAGTAGTACCCAGCTCCTTAAATAAGGAAAGACTAGTATAAGTAGTTACACCTGAGCATAAAGAACTGCAGCTTCAGAATTTATCAGGGCTGACTCTCCTAGAACATTGCAGCAAAAAGATATTACTCCAGTGAAATGTTAGGTCAAATCAGAGAATGAAATACTCCACTTTCTGTCTCTTAATATAGGTTATGAACATTTTTAACTGTAAAGATGCAAAAGTAATTGCCATTTTGGAATTTCTGTCTTTGGCTGATAGTTAAAAAAAAACAAACAACAAAACGATCTCCATAAACTGTTGGCTGACTTAAAAGATGCAGAAAATCATCCAAGGAGATCAGTTCTGATATTGGTGTTAATAAACTAGATATGAGAAACATCTAGGTATATTGTCTCTTTACCACCTCCATTCCAAATAAGCTAACACTCACAGAAAACACTGAGACTTTTACACATTCTTTACAATCATTCCCCTTACAGTATGAACTCACAGAAATAATTGCACATTCATAATGTTGTCACTGTTTCACATCACAGTTTAAGTCCTGAGTATATTTTGAACACAAAAGTTACCTCTGGTAACACCATGAGGCACTATTTCATTTGCAAGATTGTTACCCCATGCAGCCTATTACTAGTAAGGTTTCTCAATGGCATGTTTGCTTAAAATCACTCCAGAGGATGCTGGTAGCTTTGACAGAGCTTAATAGTTCTCTGCTGTCCATGTATGCTGGATGCTCAGTGTTGTTTGCCATCACCTGTTACTTGTTTGTCATAAGTTTGTCAATTGTGGGATTTTTCAACATTGCTCATCCCTTGGAATATGGAAGAATAGGAAATATAAAGGATCATGTCAATCAGTTTGGACAGTCAACAGTCATAAAATCCTTTACAGATAGTCCTGAATCAAACCAAATTCATTTTCTACACAGATCTATATGCTCTGTGTATTTCAGATATTTGTTTCAAACATGGGCAGCTGCATGAATGGAAAATATTTACTAAAAAGCTTTAAAGTTTGGATCAAGAAAAAATATTTTTACTTTTGTAAACTCTTGTATTACATATTATTGCAATTCCTATTCGTTTTCTCTGTAGAGCCATTTTTAGTTCTGAAAAATCACTGCACTTAAACTATGTAGATAACTATAATCTTGTTAGCAGTCCTATTTTTAATTGGTGCCACTGCAATTTAGATTTTAAACATTCAGAGTTTGCCCATTAGAGCAGATTGATGATTCATTACAGTTTTCTTTAAAATGTTGTAACATAATTTTTACATGTCTGTAAATAAATATTTTCTCTGGTTTATGCACTACTTCAATTTTGCAATTTCTTCTCTTAAAATGGGACTCTAAGACACTTTCCAGGAAAAATGTATTTCTCTCATGGAAAAATGGCATTTAAATCTCTGTAGTATAACCATCCTTCACAAACTTTCAAAGCAGACCAAACAGAAGCAGACATTCTAATATTAAATACTAAACTTCAATAAAATGGATAAAAATGTTAAACCTGCTATTATTTTAATAGTTTGAGAAATTTAAGCACCAGTACTGTATTAAAAAATGACTGACAAGAAATGTGAACAACTTCCTTAAAAGAGGGAATTCTTCAGTGGAGTGAGAAAGAGGGAGGCACAGTGGGGATATTTCATGAGTTTAAGAAATGCATTTCATTAATCTTGGAAGCTTCTGTTTCATATATAACAAAAGAATTAGGAACATAATTTATGAAAATCATGCCAAAAATAGTTATCATTTTCTGCTCAGTACCCAAATCCATTTTTCTTTCATAGTTCCCTATTCCATTCATAAGGTTTAGCTATGCAGGCAAGCTAAAGAAAATTGGTCCACAACGTTTATGAGAATGATTTTAAATTATATTGGTATTGTTGGGAAGCAAAACTATTTTGAAATATAAGGTAAAACCAGCACAACTTGACAAGTGAGTACAGTAGCTCTGAGCAATTGTCAGCAATGAAATGTTCTGGCCAAAGGAATGAAAAAGAGAAAATAAAGGCACTTTTGCACAGCAGTTACAGACCTTTGTTTACAGTCTATGCCCTTACAAGAATCAGCTCTGGAAAACTGGTAAGAAAATCCTCTGAGAGACTGCTTAGAAAAAACACGAAGTGCTTCAGGGAATACAGAATTGCTGGGTTTTGGGTGGTGGAATAACTCATTTGAAACAAAAATTGCTTGAGGTTTTGTGGCTGCTATAATAAGTACTTTTTTTCTGATTAACCCCTCAAAGAAAGATTGTTGTTCCACATTTGCGCAAACAGAATAAATCCACAAGTATCATACTATTTTAACAGAAAACTAGTTTGCAGAGCACCCATCCCATATAAATCCCAACAAACAAACAAAAAATGTTTCTAAAGGTTACATTTAAGTCTTTCTGATACTGTCCTGGATACATGATTTAGCTGCCTAAGGTAATGGAGAAAAAACTTTGCATAAACACTCTACTGGTGTATTACTATATGTGACTATGTCTATGGTATGTAGCTATACATATGTGGAAAAAATATTCTTCCATTGCTTTGTGCTTTAGATAATTAGAACTAGAGACAACTAAAGTTGTGTAAAATAAGAATCAAACTCATCCCTATTGACAGTCATTAAATGAGTACCTTCACGGTCTACTGCAGCTGGATCCTTAAGCAGAAACTGTGGTCAGTGTTCATTCTATGAGTAGTTACAGCAGCATTTAACAAATTATTTAAAGAAAGAAGAAATTATATTGCTGCTGATAATATTGCTGCTGCTGCAGGACCACAGTGGAACATGGTGGAGGAGCAGAGGATTTACAGCATGGCAGAGCTGCAGCTTGAATCTGCTGCTGAGATCTGAATGAGCATTCTGACCTCAGTCAGAATGACTGAGGAAATTGTTGAAAGGGGATGTTTTGCACTTGTATTCATTTTACATTTGAAGAAACCTCCCCTATATACTTATTTATTTTCACATGTCTGACAGCATGCCATGATTTTGATGATTCTTTCAATGGGTAAGCTTCAAAATTTGCATGTGATTTTGGTCAAACTTAGTGAGAATTTGACACTTAGCAATAAATAATCAATCACATTCACCCCTTCTTCAGAATTTTGGCCTTGGTGTTTAATCCACAAGACAAGGAACAGATTTCATAAATATCTGTTTACTTGAGTGGTAACATTAATTGAAAATCCACTTACAATATCATTCCTAATTTTTCAGTCTATCATCCTAGTTTTATCATTCTATATTTTTTCTATCATTCCATTGATAGAAAAGCTATAGATCATAGAACCATAGAATGGTTTTGGTTTGAAGGGACCTTAATGGTCACCTAGTTCCAAGCCCCCTGCCCTGGGCAGACTTTTCATGAGACCATCCAAGCTGACCTGGAACACTTCCAGGGATGAGACATCCACAACTTCTTAGTGAAACCTGTCGCACTGTCTCATCACCCTCACATTAAAGAACTTCCTAATATCTAGGTATTTTTCTTTCCTTTTTTTTTTTTTTTCCACCAGTGTTTTATATTCTGGTCTCCATCAGTAATCTACATAAAAAAGAGGACATATTTTTATGTAGTATGTGATATCAGGCAAATCAGCTTTGAAACATTTCTTAGTTCTATATAAGACAACTTTCAGCGATACATGTCAGGAGTTTTACCATGTTTGTGATGACATGCTGCATTACCTGTAATCAATGTACCAGTGTCTGAAATTTTGTTTTGTAAATCTACCCATTGAGCACTATTATTTAATATTGCTTCAGAGAGAAAGTTTATCAGGTCCTGTCTCAGAAACATAAATATGTTTTTTGACAGCAAGATAGAAAAAAATCAATTGTACTGATTTCAAGGATGAGTGACCTTTGAAATTTGGATCCTTCCGCAATTACATGAGGATAATTTGTAAGTGAATTCTAAGTTCTGAGTTGGTTTTTTTTTGTTGTTGTTGTTCTTTTGTAAGCTAACAAGGTGGGGAGACAGTAATCCAGGAGTGCTACTAGCTTTTATAGGTCTCATTTTGGTCAATTTGTTCCACACTGGATTTGGATGATTCAAATCATGCCACAAAGATAACGTGGTGGAAGCAGACAATTAATAACAGCAACAAGAAAAATAACAAAAATCAATGCCTATGGAATTACATATGGGCATCCATGTATACAAATGACTGCTGAATTTTATATCAGATGTAAACTTGAGGTTCAAGAGAGGCTCTATTAAATTCCATTCAGTGCAGAGCTACAAAGAGAACATATCTGCTGCTCCTGGTTAATCAAGGGAGTGAATAATCCAAGCAGATGTCAGATTTCCAGCAGCTTCCTCAGACAGCACTTTTCAAAGATGTCTTACAGGGGACAAGTTCAAACTCTTCCCAACACTTTAAACCCCCTTTATGTGGTCTCATGTGTTAAACTGATTTTTTTCAGAGAGGACAAAAGCAGTTAAGCAGCCTCCTCCCAGGAATGAAGAGCATGACAGAATGCTTATGTGCACACCTACACACACAACCTATGGACCCTGAAATGGAGCACATCCCATCTCCATGTTCAGATCTAATGCTTTGAGGCCTGAAGCTGCAAAAGACTGAGCTTGGAGGACTAAAACTCTCAGAGAGTTTATGAGCTCCTCTTTAAATATGGTTTTAGAGACTGCTTTTCATGAACAAACCTCAAGCAGTCAAAGGAGAAGTTTGAATCATTTCTTAGCTACAGAGAAGGGATGTAGGACATGGAGAGGTCATTTAGCTCTCACGGACTTCTATTCTCTATTGGTAGAGGACTACATAGGACCCTGGCCTAGTAAAATCATTACAAATTGAAAGACACTGATGTTACAGTTCATCATATATTTGTGTCTCATTATGGACAAAATCCTTAAACTAAATATTTCATATCAAGCTGGGTATAAATTTTCACTGCTGTGAATAATCAGCATAGTAATGGAGTCTAAATCTTAAATCATATTTTCCTTCCCAGCAAATTCCCCAGTAGGGTGGTTCTAAGTTGACAGTGTTAACCAGGTTTTGGAGAAAATATTGTACAAAGGCAAAATTATTTAATCTCTTCAAGCTAGGATGGTGCCTTCAGTAATGATAATCAGATTTTAGTGGTCTCCATTGCAATGCAGGTGAAAATTTAGAAAAGCATTCAGCAGAAAATACAGAAATTCATAAAATTAAGAATGCACCCCATTGAGGACTGGTTTGCGGGGATGCTGAGAAAGTTATGCTCACACTTGTGATTGAAAAGTATAGACTTTATTTACCATGAATCACTACAATTGAGCAAGGATTATGCTATGTAGCATGTTGCCTCTCAAGAAAAATATTTCTACTTCCATATTTTTTACAGATATTTTTGGTTTTAAAATATAAAAATTACTGAGGTATTAATTTTAGTACATTCTCTCTTTTAATTTAGGCAACACTGTATGCTTTAATACATAAAAATCTCAAAATCACCTGGCTGAAAGATTAAGCACATTTACACAGAATAACAGAGAGTATGAGGTCGACACATAGGCTAGTAAAGATCTGAACCAGTGAATCTAAAACTGAAGCCTATAGAATCACAGAAACAAGAAGGTTGGAAAGACCATCTGTCCAATGTCAACACAGCACCATCAAAACCACCCCTGTATCCCCAAGTGCCACATCCAAGTACCTCTTGAACACTTTCAGAGATGAGGCCCCATCAACTTCCCTGGGCAGCTTATTGCAACACCTGACCACTCTTCCAGTGATTTTTTTTTTCCTAAATATCTAATCTGAACCTCCCCTGATGCACTCTTTTGATACAGCAGAACAGAACAACCCCTACCTCACTGCAATCTCCTTTCAGATGGTTGTAGAGAGCACTCAGGTGCTGCCCCGAGTCTCCTCTTCTTCAGACTAAACAGCCCCAGTCACCTCAGTTACTCACAGGACCCTTCACCAACTCTGTTGCATTCCTCTGGCCATGCTCCAGCATTTCAATATCCTTTTGGAAGTAAGGGGCCCAGAACTGGACATAGCACTTGTGATGTGGTCTCACCAGTGTCAAGTGTAGCGGGACAATCACTTCCCTAGTCCTGCTGCCACTATTTTTGACACAGGCCAGGATGTCATTGGCCTTCTTGGCCACGGTACATGCTGGCTCATGTTCAGCTGCTGTTGACCAGTACTCCCATCTCCCTTTCTGCTGAGCAGCTTTCCAGCTACTCTTCCTCCTCCCTGTAACAGTGCAGGGAGTTGTAGCATTTTGCTTTAATGAACCTCATGCAATTGTCCTCAGAACATTGATCCAGTCTGTAAAAATCTCTCTATAGAGCCTTCCTGCCCTCCAGCAGATCAACACTCCTACCGAACTTACTGTTGGCTTACACAAGCAGATGTGCTACCAGCTCAGGTTTTCAGCCTGTCCACAATTCCAAGTAGGCCAAAGACTTTCTCTGCATCTAGTGATGGAGATGTGCCTCAGCTGCACATGACACAGCTGGACAGGAGGATCTCCAGAGGTCCCTTCCTACCCCAGAAATTCTATGGTGCTGTGATTCCATGTTGTCGTAAAGTGACGCACATAAAGTCTACATTAAAAAAATGCTGAAGATCATACGGAGAGTACTAGAATCAGCATTAACACCCATGTTATCTATAGTCTCCATCACAAGAATATCTTCTCTATATTTAAAATATTCTCATCATGATCACTTATTGAAGCAGGAACCTTTTATCCAAGTAGAGTCCTGAGGTTGCCAAAGTCATGCTCAGCTTGCTTCCTCTCATCCTATTCAGGATGAACATTCATTCATAGCCATTGAGCACTTAGTTCACTACAAAGAGGAACAGTTTCAGCTGGAAAGAATAAGAAAGGGCTGTCACAGAAAATTCTGCACCCCTGCATCAGGGAGTTTGTAGTTGTAGATCCACAGTCTCTGAGGTGGTGAGGAGAGCTGGTCCTGTCTATTCCATCTGTGCTATGTAATGAGATGCTGGATAAAGAGCTACAAGAAGGCTGGAATTTGGTAAGTGTTGATCCCAGCTGTTCCCACAGAAGAAAAATATTCCTGAGATCCACTGTCAGATGAATCCCAAAAAGACAGCCTATACATTACTTCAGAGAAGGAAACAGCAAATGGTAATGACTGAAAGGCACTGGAGAAAGGAAAGATGAACAAAGGGAAGACCCAGAGGGAGAGAGCAGCAAGACATTGCCTGCAGCAGCAGCTCTCTGGTCACAGAGAGCAACACACTACTTTCCCAGGCATTGTCCTGGGGAAGGCTGTGAGAAGATCGGAGAAAAGTGATAAACAATTCTTATCTTCACTTGTTGCACCTGTTGTTGTGAACATGCGGAATGTGTTATGGAGATTTCTTAAGGGTGATTTCAAAGGGTGATTTCTTAATTGGCCAGTGGTGATGGTCTTTGGATTCAAGGATCGGTTGGGTCCACCTGTATCGTGAGTGTCGGTAAGGGTGATGGGTTTCTTAAAAAGTAGAGTATAATAAAGTGATTGATCAGCCTTCTGAGAAGCATGGAGTAAATGCTAATTATTACCCAGCTGGGGGCCTGTGGTAACAATTGCCAAGGAACCAGTGTTTGGCCCAAAGAACACAATACATAAGTGCACTAGGAAGGACAGTAGAGATGTTGAAAGGCAGAATGACAGGCGATCCGGTTGCCAAAATGCCACTGGATGAAAACCTAGGTTTTGTGCGGGATCCAAACGAGCATATCTAAATACGTACGTGAAATAATCATACCAAGTATAAGGTGGTGAGAGCTCCTGTGTGCATACAGGTGGGCGTGAGCTGTGTGACCACTGCACACAGAGTTATTAAGTCTATGGCAATTTAGCCCAGATCCAGACTGAGCATTTTCTTGCTTCCTAAACCAAAGCAGTATGGGCAGGACAGCAGCTGAGGCCAAGCGTCAAGGACTGCAAAATGGAACCCTATATACAAGAAGTCTATATACAAGTTTTCCAGTGGTTGTAGTCTTCATGGCTTAGAGAAAAACTGAGAGATCACAAGTCCTACTGGAGTCAATGGCAGTACCACACACTCAAGTCCTCAGGAAGCCTTCCTTAGGATCTCAAAACAGAGACACCAAGGAAGTAATTTAGATGGCTAAACACAGGATCTCAAAACAGAGACACTAAGAAAGCAATTTAGATGACTAAACACAGATGTCTAGTGCCATCTTAGATTCTCCACAAAGAAACAAGTCTCACATAGTCCTGACCATACCTGCCACTTCCAGGAGGATGTTTCAGTTACTCCAGACTTACTCAGAATCTCAAAACCTCAGTTTTGAGAAGGATGTAAGTTTTGGAACCATTTCAATATTTATAGATATTTATGTTGCTGAATGAGACTTCCAATTTTAACTGTGATGTTTTGATAGGATAACTGGGGGAAGATGCCAGTAAAAAAGGGCCAAGGTAGGTGAAGGAATGTTTTGAATACATTTTCAAACTAGAATCTGTAGCTGTGTAATTCAGATTAATGTCAACAACAGTGTCCAAAAATCTGCTAATATAACAGAGAATTTCTTGTGGGAACTCATGGAAAACTGGAAACCAGGTTGGACAAAGCTTACAAAAAACTAAGTTGGCAGCAAAAATTAATCAAAGTTATTGGTAAGTCCTATAATAGTTAAGTAGGAACTGAAACCCCGATCCCACTGAACAAAAATAATTAGATGTCAC
This sequence comes from Taeniopygia guttata, assembly GCF_048771995.1. Classification (NCBI taxonomy): domain Eukaryota; kingdom Metazoa; phylum Chordata; class Aves; order Passeriformes; family Estrildidae; genus Taeniopygia; species Taeniopygia guttata. Next base: position 124,926,067 of record NC_133026.1, read on the forward strand.
GTTCTAAATTATCCTTTTATCACTTATGAAAGAACACCAGACTGTGGCACCTATCATTGCCATTAGATGAACTATACCTCAGTCACACCTAGCCTCAATTATTGCCACAGTGAAAGCTGCAGCAGGTGATTTCATAATATACCTCAGCCTAGCTGTCTTTGTACTGCTGGGCTTCAAATTAAAAGAAAACTACTGAAAGCCCATTTTCTCAGCTTAGCACTGTAGGAACTTCAAAAATAAGAATAATTTCTCACCATGAACTGTGAAATGAACATAAAAGTGCTGTAGAGTTCATTTTTTCCCCCCTTTGAATTACAGGTTCACCTCTGGCTCAGAGTTAGACACTTAGCTCAGTAGTTACACCAAAGCTGCCCTGCAACCCAGCTGCAAATCTGGCTGAAAAGCACTCAGCCCTGTCCAACACAGTCATTTTCAGGGATGGGAGGGCTGAATCCCAGGGGCAATTCCTACCATGAGGGCTGTGGCATCCTCACAAACACATTTCTTTGTCTTTCTGTTTTAATAGCAGCAAAATAATGTAAAGGAGATAAGTATAGTTTTATACAAACTTGTTGTGCATAAATATGTAATATTCATGCACAATATGAATATATAATATATTGAGATCTTGTGCATTCTTTCTGTTGTGAAGTAACACTCTGTGTCTTTCTCTGGCTGTCACAGGGACATCCATGTGGAAGAGCATGAAAAGAAACAGGTACAATTTTTTCTGTAAGATACTGGCCTTTTTTTTTTCCAAAGACCTATCTATTCTTTTATTAGTGTTACATTGATAATTATAATTATTGACCAGTAGTGTTCTTGGTTTGTATATTGCCTTGTCAAACTTTTGTTGTGTGGCATATTCATGCCTATATACTCATATATCTACTGCAAAAGTTTCTTTTGAGACCATCATCAGCTAAAACAGCATTAGGGAGATCCGTTTTTAGAAGGATATAACAGATTTTGAACCACAGGCAGCTACAAAATTCAAGCAAAGAAAGCAAAAATGCAAATGCAGAAAATGCAGAGGCTTTGAATTTCTTTAAAAGCTATTCCCCAACTCTCAGTTTCACAGAGTCCTTCTTGTCCAGAACTGAGGGTTAGAACTGCAGTATCTGAACTGCCTTCACTGAATTATAATTATTATGTTGTTTGTTTCTTTGTGAGTTAGGTAACGTAAAACCAAGAGCTGGAATAGTATTCAGAAAGGTATTAGCTGTTCTGTGGATAATGAAAACTCCAAGAATATTTGAACAGCAAGAGTTCTCCTTTTAGGAAAGGCATACTTTTTTTTTCTCCATTGCATAAACTAAGCACTGACAGCTCAAAGGGAATGTAGAAACAGGTTATTCTGTTAATATTTACCTGGGGATTTTGAACACCTCTCTCTGCACCCTTGAAATGTAACATGATCAGAGACTGTATAATAGGACTTGATAAGAGGCAAGTTGAAGCTTAAAAGACATGAAGGAGAGATAGACATTTTACAACTGTATATTTTTAGTGTAACTGAGCAAAATTGTTCTGTAATGACTCCCTCCCAGCATAAGCAAGAGAATGCCATTGTGTTTCAGCCTACATTGAACTTCCTGTGCTTCTGAGAAATACAAATACACTGCTGGTAACTCAGGAGGTGAAACTACACCAGCATTTCCTGCTTCTTTGGAAAACAAAAAGGCAGAAGAGTATCTCATACTCTCAGGCTTAGCTAAAAGACTGTTTCCCAGACCACAGCACTGCAGTCTAGTTTCTTATACTTACAATTAATCTAGTGATAATTCCTAGCTGTTCTGTATATTGCTATTAGAATGGGCACACCAGAGGCTTCTGACCTGCTGTGATTAGGAATAATATGATATGGCTCTTATTACCAGCATGAAAATGAGGGGTTTCTGGTTGCAACTGCACAGGTTCGCACTCAGTTTTGTAGTTATTTTTATGTATAAAGAAAGCACAAAATCATTAGTGGAATTACTGTACTTATTCTGAACTAAAAGTTACTTTTCTGAGAAGTTTCAAAAGAAGGTGTTAATTATTTCATGTGCTGTATTTATTTAATGATGAAACTAAAAGAAAGGCAATGTATCAGACCTTTGCTCTGTTCCCAATTATCTGCCCATTGGCAAGTCCTGCATTCAGAAGCCCTGGCAAAGGAAGAAAACCTGTGAAATTCCAGCTAGATTTCTTCTCTGTGTTGGTTAGTGTTGGGTTGAGGACTGTATGTCACCAATTCAATACAAGTGAAGGTTTTTGTCCAAAGGGAGTCTTTAAACCTATATTATTCTTAAGAGTAACCCGTTGAACCACAACACTGAGGCTACATGCGATCTTTGTTTAAGGCAGTTCACTTAATCTGGTGATTAAGTGAACATCAGCTAGTGAGGAGTACAGGAACGGATAAGACTTACAGCTAGGACTGTTAGTGTCAAGTTTCAATCTTCCAGGGTTTTTCTTTAGGTTAAAATAAAACTCGTAAACGCAAGCTAGATCAATCTGATACCTGCTAGTGAGAGGATGTTCCCCAGCTGAGGACTATCCCAGGGAGCAGCAGTGCTGTCCAGTGTTTTGCATCCACCATATTTGATCTTGAGAAGTGTGTTAAATTAAATGACTGAGTTAATGGAAAGAATCTTCTCATTTTAAGAAAGGAAAAGCATGACATTTTTGGGGGTTTTTGCAAGGTCAGTCTTCCATCTTCCTCCCAGTTCAAGTGGACAGTCACAACAGATGACACATAGAAAGCAGGAATGCAAGGCTAGGAAAGGGGGGAGCAGAAAAGATCCTTTGAAATTTTTCTGATCTTGCATCAGGTGCAGATGATCTGCCAGAGATTTTTATTTTCTTTCTAGCTTAATTCAAATAGGTTACTTCAATAAGATGTAAACAACTATACCATAATTAGAAGTGCAAAACAGCATGGACCAGAGGTGAAGTTATCAGGTTTTCCTGGGATTACTACTAAGATGATGCCACCAGGGAGCCAACGGCCAAGCAATTTTTTTTTTATTATTGTGTTCACATTCTTTATTTGCAATTTCAATTACATGCTTTGCATATACATCCCTTCTGTTTAGTGTTGATTGGCCTGTATTTTCATACCTGAATACGAAAGAAGTTTTGCCACAGTACTGACTGATTACAAAATTTTAACATTCAAAAAATGTACATAAAAATATATTTGAGACTTTTTGTATGACTTCTGGTTATAACCCCTTGCAAACCATTCAGTTAGAGAGATATACCTAATTTTTAAACCTGAATCTTCTCAGGTCCTGTCCTTTCTTGCTATTTGTAATTCAGTATACTAAAATCTAATACTTCCATAAACAAAGCATCGCTCAAAGGAAGGAAATCACATGCACCTTTTACCTCCAACTTCAAGCTCAGACTTTTAGAGAAGCCCATAAAAGTTTTATTCTTCTTGACCTATTGGAGCAAATTAACATCAAATTATTTTAGCTCCCTTTAGAAAAATATCATGTCTGAGGTAGGCATGAGCTACTCTTAAAAAAAATAATCAAACTTTCAGATACCTATTTACTTACTAAAATGAGTTAAATATCTTCTCCATTTAAGAAACAAACAACAAAAAAAAAGTCTGATTCAATCATCACAATTGCCTTAATATTGACTCTGGTATTGCAAGGCATTTCTGAGAACTGAATGTTGTTTATGAACAGCTTGATTTTTCTATACACAACTTCATTTTCTCTCACTCTTTTTAATTCTTCTTGATTTTGCATATTTTCATTATGGTAAAATTGACAGTCTTGGAATACACCAGATATAAAAACACTATTAAATGGCATTTATAAGCATCATTTTATTTGGAAAGAAATCACCAAAATATCTATTTAGTTTATAACTGGGAAAGCAGAAAAATTATTTCTTTCCAATATAAAAAGTCTTTTTTATCTAAGAAAAGACTTATAGTAAGTGGAAGTTCAATACCATGCCTTTGAAAATTTCAGTCTGTTTAGACCAAAGTGAAGCGATTTGAAAGGAAGTATTAAATAGTGAGAAATAGTTATGTGTAATAATTTTCTAAAATATTTGGATTTCTACTTTCAATCTCAGTCACTTTCCTATGTGCAGTATCCTTTCTACTACATATCCAGTTTGCAATTTAAAAGCTGAAGCTGTCTTTGAAGTATGTAATTTATAGCAAAAAGCACAGCCACAATAGTACTTCTCTTTTTCCTCTGGTGCACTGAAGGAAAGAACACACTGAGACCCCCAACTGTGCACTTAGACCAGTGTGGAAAAAGCATTGCCTAAATCCCAGCACTGAAGGAGTGGTAAGATTATTTATTCAGTCATAGTGAAAGTCATATTTGCAACTATTCTCCTTTACTGCTGATATGCAGTCCTCAAGATACAACTAATTTATCTTAATAATATCATGTCAGTATATAATATCTTAACAAATCTTATCTATGCTATGATAGCTGTTTTGCTAGGAAAAGTGTTGACTTCAATTGGAAAAAGCAGGCAGAAAAGTTTGCTTCTCAAAAGTGCTATAAAAGAAAATATATTCCTTTTCCCTCTGTCCTCCACATAACATTCCATATGCTTGAAAACTGAGAGGTCATGTTTTACCTCTAGTTTTTCTGCATCGCTGCTTCCGAGGATCTGACAGCTTCCATAAAACAATCCCGATAATCCCAGAGGAGAATTTCCAAATTGACAATGTGGGGTCAGAGACAGAGACACGACACACCACCAATGGGTCAAACAGCATGTTTTATTGTTTCTTTTATAGATAGTTCAGAACACCTGGGTCTAGACAGGTCATTGGTCTGATCTTTAATGCCCCCCAGATCCTGGACCACTGATATACCTGCAGTTTAGGATGGAATGTAATTGGCTGAGATTCCTGTTTTTCGGAGCTGGCTGGGCAGGCAAATTAATTGCCCAGTACAAGCCAGCTTGTACTGTGATATAATGTGCCAACACTAAATTATTAAATTAAAATTATATTTAGAGAGAGCAGCAGCATTGCTGGGTTTTCTGAGAATTTATACATATAGATTATATGTAGGTCACAAGTTGTGTTTCCCAGGGCTCAGTATCAGGGCAGCTCCTGTTTAATATATTTATCAGTGATCTGGATGAGGGAATATCAGATTTGATTCCCTAGCCTGTACAATGCATGCACATGTGAATTGTGGAACTGAAGACATTTTCTCTTCAGTTTGTAACGACACAAGGAAGCAAGGACAACATAAATAGGTTTTTTCTTCTTTCCTTCCTGTATGTTGCTTCTTGTTGTTATCAGAATAATAAATAGCTGCTCTTTCCAGGGGCTTTTAAGTACTAATTCCACAAAGAAGGGTGAAATGAGTTTCCCAAGGAGAAAGTTGCATAAAGTCAAAGCTGTGGTTCCAGGCAAAATAATACACTGAAACGCTGCTTTGTGCACTATTATCTTCTCTTTCAGCATATGCATCTGAATTAAACCTAGAAATATTTTAAAATTCTCTGAAGTCAGTGAATTGATATTTGCATTTGCTGCATATTTATTGCAGATCTCTTTGTGACCCACGTGCTATCCAGTATCAAAAATGTGGTTATACTGCCTTCTGAACAATGAGAGAAGGAAATGTTATTGTTACACACATAATATTATAACCATGCTGGCTGCATATTTGTAACCTAATATTTGCTCTTCTGTGGCACTTCTCTGCTGTTTCTTCTTTCCTTGTAGCATTTACTACGATATCCAAATTATACAAAAGATATATATCTATCCTTATAACCTGATAACCAGGATGCTTTTTCATGCATTTTCTCTGTATATGCAAATGTGTTCTTGTTCTTCCGACCTGAGAAAGTGTGAAAAGCTACAAAATGACCTTTACCAATTCATTAAAAGGAAAAAAAAAGAGAAAGAAAAAATCAAATATAAGTGATAGACAAAGTTCACACCACAGCAAAAGGAAGAACATCATGCCAGCAGTGATATATTTAACTTTTAATTTTTCAACTTTTTGAAACGGGAAAATATGTCTAAGACAAAGAACTGCAAATGAGATTCAGTGGGCTTGTATCATTTCAGGAGTAAGAAAACTGAGTTAGACTATGCCAGTTATGTCAAATAATAGGGAGAGATGGTTTGTTTACTGGCTTTCTCTCTGAATCTAGATCAAATTTAAGCAACTTTACAACTGCACCATCTGAAATAGCATCTAAAAATACAGAATATTCTTTATTTCCTAAGGGTTGTCTTGGAGGTGACACAAACTTGAATTATTTCTTATCAGTCTGTGCATGAAAACATCTGGAAAGTGGAGACAGTTTTCTCAAGGGAGAGATGCCTGCAGGTCCTTTACTCTTTAGAGTTTGAGACTGTTTATTTTGAGGTTTTAATGAAGTTTCACTGTAATATTTAGACCAATGAATATACTGTAAAATGATGCAGCTTAGCAGCATCAGTACCTAAAAAGCTACCTGACTGCTTTTTAGTTAGTTACACAGCTCAGCTGTGAACGAGTCCTCAGACACGTAGATCAATTAATTGTACCAGTATAAACTCCTTTCCTATACATTAGTACAGATCTTTAAGGTTCAGTGGCCCTGCTTCAATTACCAGGCGAACAAGAATGGGTTGGTTTTTTTTACTTATTAGGCATTCACCAGAGGCCATAGGAGATGTTGCTTTTCAGATTAAAACATATAAATAAAGGAGCTTCTCAGTCAGGTGGCTGAGAATTGATCTTGAGTTTCCAGTCAGACAGAAACTTCATCATCTCTTTTCTACTGCAGTGTTATTCCTTCACAGAGTACAAAAGTTGAACTTCAACAACCACAAAAATCAAAAGATTGGGACTGATTGACTCATTGTCTACTTATACCTGACTCTTTTCTCTGCTACCAGGATTTTTACCAGCCTTGAAAAGACAGAAAAATATTCCTAGAGCTTAGCTGATTAAATTAAATGTCTGAATTTTGTTTTATGCTAGAGAAAGTGATTTTTTTATTTCATTATTTATCAGTCCATTTTAAGTGAATTTTTCCAAGAGTGTTACATCAGCTGATATACTCCATGCAGGTGAAGCAAAGGGTTCAAAACAAGGCAATGCTGAATCCTCACTGATGACTGCAAATGTGGATCTGCAAATACAGGTTACTGTACTAATTCTCACCAGTAACTTGTTTATTTAGCATCTAGTTTCTAAGAGTGATCAGCCCTGGAGATTCCAGAAAAGCTGCTTGTGCCTTCAACTTCTCCTTTTGCCTAGGCAGAGGCATCACTGCTGAGCTGTGACAAGATCTTTGAATACCTCTTGACACAGAAAACTATTCTTGAGGATCTATAGAAAATCTGGAGCTGGGGAATCTGGAGCATTACAACTGAGGACCAGTTGTTAGGCTTTGCAAAAGTTTTATAGTGACCATAGGTAAAAAAGGGACAGTAATTGATATTCAGTGATGTACCTGAAATCGGCCAGTTTGTGACAATGCCACGCCCTGCTGAGAAATATGTCTACGAATATTTTCATATTGCTTTAAGAAGCTGAAAATAGTGAAGCATTTTAAGCTAGGAGGAGCTATAGAAAGTATCTTTCTCTTGCAAAACCACGCCATACCAGAGTATAAAGCAATCAAATCTTTTCAATGTAGTAATAGTCTCCTACTATGTATAAGATTTTGAAAAATTACATAATGATGAAGATAAAACTCAAAATGTGAATAGCAATAGAAAGATAGTTATTTAGTTGTATTTTAAAACTAGCTATCTTGTTGAACATTTACTACCTCTTGACCTTCACAAACACTAATATTCATCTAAACAAAGTATTTGCTTGTACTGCATTTTGCTTCTTTCAAAATTATAAATCTCTCTTACTAAAATCTTTGGCTTAACAGGAAGGTGTTCCTGTCAGATAGAGGAATAGGCAGGAACGTGCTGAAGTACAGGCACTAGTTTACTTATTTTTAAATATTTGTTCATAGAAGTTGATTTTCTCTGAGACAGATTAATTATATATCCTTAAAAAAGAATCTTCTCTTAAGACCCATGAACCCCAAATTTCTTTGTGTGAGGGATACAGAAAAGAATGAAAATTATTTAGCTTTTCTGCAATTTATGATTTGAATGAGACAAAAAAAAAAAGAAAAGAGAATGTAGGTGGTGGGTAAGAATAGATTACTGGGGTTTGATAAATTTTGGAAGCGAAGTCTGATTGATTTTTGTAATTTTCTTTTGTCTCAGTATACACCCAGAGAATTTCAGAGAGTTCATCTTTCCTTTGAAAAAAGAGCCAAGGGCTGGGTTGGCAGAGATGTTGCAGCAGTGGCACAGTTGGTGAAATACAACCGTGGTGCCACCTTGGGCAGTTTGCACTCTACTGTGTTCTCCAGTACAGTCTTCAGCCTGCAAAATGTGTATACAGATCTCATGCCATTTTAGAAATCACTTGCATCAGCATCAGAATTGCACTATGCAACACAGGGCAGAAAAATGCTTCCAAATTTGCCTGGCATGTTGGTGGCCCTGACGCACATTTTAAACAACTAGAATTGTAGAATCACAGAATAGGCTGAGTGGGAAGCAACCCATCAGGATCACCAATTCCAACTCCTGGCCCTGCACAGGACACCCCAAGAATCAAATCACACCCAAAATCAAATGTGCCTGAGAGCATTCTCCACATACTTCTTGAACTCTGTCAGGCTTGATGCTGTAAGCTCTTTCCTGGGTAGCCTTTCCAGTCCAACCATCCTCTGGGTGAAAAAACTTTTCCTGATATCTAACATGAACTTCCCAACTCAACTTCATGCCATTTCCTTGAGATCTGTCACTGGTCACAAGTGTGAAGAGATCAGTGTCTGCCCCTCCTCTTTCCCTCATAAGGAAGTTGCAGACTGCAGTGGGGTCTCCCCTCACTCTCCTCCAGGCTGAATGGATCAAGTTACCTCAGCTGCTCCTCATATGGCTTCCCCTCCAGTCCTTTCATCCTCACAGTCCTCCTTGGACAATCTCTAATAGTATAATATCTTTATTATATTGTGGTGCCCAAAACTGCACGCAGGACTCAAGATGAGACCACCCCAGTGCAGAGCAGAGCAGGACTATTCCCTCCCTTGACTGCCTTAATGCTGTGCCTGATGCATCCCAGGACCCAGCTGGCCTTCAAATAGGAAGACATTTTCTCTAGAAATTAATTTTGATCCATGCATTGCTTCAGAGAGATTTTTGTTGCACTTATTTTTAGTCTTGGCTTTGAGCCAGACCCTCAGATATATTGGTTCTTCTATTGCTTTACACTATCCCTACAGATCTCACAGGAAGACAGTGATTGAAGGTAAACCTCTACTATAACACTGATATTTTACTTTGTCTTTGAGGGATTTGAGTAGAGTGCCAAATCACACTACAGATACACTTTGAAAAAATGAAAAATGTTTATATCATTCTGAAATAAAGGGGTTGCTTTTCTTTAACTTATGATCTTTGGGGATGGAGTCTGAGTCCCAGAGACAGTGAAGGGAAGGAATTGTTCTGACCTTGGCAAGGTTAATCATATGTGTTTGTCCTCCACCACCACCAAATTGCTATCTACACAGGTTTGTAGAATCTAAATTTCATTTCTTATTACCCACCTGAAAAAGGAAAGAATATAGCAAAAGTAGTAGTTGATTTGTTGCTGCATGGCAACATGCCCATTCTTGGAAAGGTATATTTGAAGCACAATGTTCACCCTACTCCAAATTATTTTCTTATAACAATATCATTTGGTTCTGTATAACATTATAGCCATCTTTTTCGAAATTAAATAAATTATAAAATAAATAGAGTAAAATTACAAATAAAATTCAACCATAATGCTTGATCTTGCAAAAACAGTTATTTGATTCCCAAATAGTTGCCTAAATTTAATTTAAACATACAGATAGATACCAAAATTACAAATGTTTTCTGAGTTAGAGAAATGCTTCCATTTCCCTGATGTCTATTTCTTTAACTGTACATATGACTCCAGGAATTTTACAACAAATAATTTTAAAAGCCTATTGCTACTTCTTTCTTTGTAAGTATAATCAACATGTTGCTGTTACTGACCTAATTATACTGCAGAGCCTGCTTTTATAAAGGGAATATTTGAGCAATTTATATGTTTTCCTCTGTAGTCAACATCATTATCTGAAGGACTGACTGAATTTACTGTTGTAGGCAACAGACATAGCTATAATTCATATCTGCAAGAATAAAGAGCTAGCTTTATAAAACCAAATAAGGTCTTTTATGAAGTAAAGTTATTTTGTTCCCCAGGAACATTTAAAAGGTAAAATATTTTTCTCAGTTTGAAAGATAAATTTAAAGCCAATCTTCAAGATGTATAAAACTGCATAAACCAAACAGAACAATCATAGCCAGACAACTTATTTTACAATTAATATTAGCTAATGCTCTCCAGTGTAGCTGGTTATATCAATGGGCATTTCTTAGAACCCACTATCTTCTATTACATTACGGAAAACCACATTGTCAGTTTCATCCAACTGACTCCAAGGCATTAATAGTAAGATAGTTTCAAGTGATATTGACATGGATGTCCTTGGTGAAAATAATGTCTCTATACAAAAAAGACAATGGAATCCATATATTTAGTCAATACTAAACCTACATGGCAGAAGGTTTTAGAAAACATAAGTGTAAGCTGTTCTGCTAGTCCATGCAAAATTACACTACCAATTTTTGCTTTTCTATTGTGGTGGTCACAGACCCTTAGAAATGTTGGAGGGAGGGGCCTCTGAAAGTTGTCTAGTACATCATCCTGCTCCATCCACAACTACATCAGATGAACTATAGCCATAGCTGAGTCTCCAGAGCAACCAGGAACAGGTGTTTCTCTATGCTGTGTATCTCTGGTTAGCTGAATCTATAATCAACATAAAAGATATACAAAATATATCTTTTGATATGAACACTGTGGGAACTGACAGAGCTGACAAAGCCACTGTTAGCGATATTGATCTCTTTGTAGTTTCTCAACATCTCATTTCAGCAGAAAACACTAGACTGCTATCTGAGTTGAAAATTTGTCATTTATCCAGCCTGAATTCCATTGAGTTTACAGTGAGAATATCACAATTCTCCACCTTCTTCTCACCTGTCTCAAAGAAGGATGCGGTGTTGGCTTTTTTTCAAGTCAGCAGGGATTTCCTCTGGTCAACATGAATTTTCATAGATTAGTTTCACCATCATTTCAGCAAACTCCTTCAGTATACCTACAGACGTACCCCATTAAGTCTTACAGATCTGAAGACACTCAGCTGCTCTAAATAGTCCCCTGAAGCTTTGCTCCTCGAAAATTATCTACTTCTCTCTTTCCTAACCACATTGATAGAAGCAGTGGTTCCAGAAAAGGGCTTTGTCTGTAAGAACTGACACAAAGAATACCTTGAATATATCAGCTTCCTGATTTCCTCAATGATATGATGCCCTCCCTCCAGATGTATGAAAGGCCCCCATGAGGATAAGTAATAGCTGCTTAAGGCCCATACCATCCTTCTCTGCCCAGGCAATCTGTTACTGACCTCCACCACACCACATCCAAATATGTCCAGTCTCACTTTGTTTCTTCCTGCAGTTTTACAACATTCAAAGGTCTCCTCAACAGAAGCTGCAATTATTCGTCCCTTTTCTGCTCTCATGTCTATGCTGAATATCCTGTTTCATCCATGCCAGTGCTCCTTTTTCATGCCATCTCTTCCACTTGCACTTCTCTCTTTGTAGCAGTGATCCTAACAGTAAAAACTGAGATAGCTGACCTAGGACCCTTCCCCAACAGGACTTGTTTCTCCTCTGCTGCCAGGGCACTGGACTATATTTAAGATTAAATAGCTGCAGGCTGAAATAGAGCCCTCCTCCCACTGCCAGAAGTCACAGATTTACACCCTGCTGGATGGATACCCTCTTGCTGCTCCACCATTGCCTTCCCACCCTCAGGGTGTCTGCTACCCAACAGAGTCCCTTGAAGTGGGCAGAGTCTCTTGAAGGCTCTAGCAATGCCTCATCTGTCATTCTTCACAGAAGGGCTGTTCATTTCTTGGTTAGTATTGTTTTGCTTGTTTTAATTCACAGAAGGAAAGCATGAAGTAACAGAGTTCTTTTTACGTTCTCATCTTATTTTTGTCTGGACTGCAGCCCCCAGGAACACATATGTGCAATGTGAATAGAACACCTGGCTTGTACAGATGGGAAGTCAGACTAGCTGACTTACCTGTGTACCTAAAATCTGTGCTCTACCATAATTTCTCATTCTCTTTAATTACTTGTGAAACAGAATGCTCTTCCAGCTGTGAAGGACACAGAAGAAGATGTGTAGAAAGAAATGCAGTCGAAATTCTGCAGTGTAAGTCTAACCTCACAGAGAAAGTGAGAGCATCAATTGTGTAGAACCTGCTTTTTGGAGCTGAAATGCCATCCAACTGTGCCTGCAGAGAAAGGAAAAGCTAATGAGCTGATGTCTTACTGTGAGGGTCTGTGCTGGGCATCTCTGAAATCTAGCACTGGAGAAGAGATTTTTTTTTTTTTTTTTTTTTTTTTTTTGCTATTTTGGGGTGAATCACACCTCACAGTCCATGTTTCTATTTTTTAATATTTTCTGGTGGAGAAACTAAACTGTTTGTATCTGCCACTATGAAAAATCTTCAGCTCTAGAAGAAATACATCTTGCGACAAACTGATACTTCTTCCTCAAAGGCAGCAAAACAGACATTTTTAGGAACAGAGGCACCTTAAAGTGATCACTTCAGTGTTCCAAGACAGCCTCAGAAAGCTCCAGGGCAGTTGTCTCTGGAATAAACTCCTCATGGAGACAGTCCACCTGAAGTCTCATCTGCCAGTGGCTGGTTCATGCTTTGAATTGTAATTTCTCTGCTGCAATTCTCTAATCTCTTATGAGCTCCTGCTAAGCTTCACAATAATATAAGTTTTTTGAATTAACAATTATAACACAATAACTTAATTATTGATGTGAAGTTACCGCAGTCCGTTATTTTCTCCTATGTAGACTAAATACCTCAAGCATTTTAATTTTTCTTCTGGGACAAAATAAAGATAAGTAGCAAATGTCCATTCACAGAGATGTCTTCTACCTGTCTATCTTAAATGTTAGAGGTACCTGTGACACTGAAAATGTAAGGAATAAATAATGTTAGTTTCCTTCTTGGACTGTACAACAGTTTGATAGACACTCTTGAATTTCATGGTGTTTTAGATGTGATTCAAACAGTAGGTCAGTAAAATTTACTCTTGTTCTTTAATACTTGTATACAGACCCAAAAGCAGGGAATGCAACCAGACCATTCTTATTAGATACAGACTGACCTGGAATCACTGAGATCAAGATGTATGCGAATTTACATCAGCTAAAGTTACAGATCATAATATTTACATTGTGTGTAAGCAAAAGGCTTATAGCTTCGGTTTTTGCATATCTTGACATGAAATAGTCTGCTTTATCAAGAATGAAGGTCCTGGTTCACAAAGCACTCTTTTCAAGTGACACTGACTCCCACATTTAACTAAAAAAAGACACAGTGATACAGGGTTCCTGCATAGCACACTTTAAAGGAAAAAAACTCACTATTATAATTCTTCTTCCTCTAAATCCTCCATAGTCTTAACTGTGGCTGAGAGATTTAAAATAGTTATATCAGACTTTACCTAGCAGGACTTCCAATTAGTTTTTAAGGCAATACTCATATTTCTACTATACCAGGAGAAGCAGCAAAATTTATGGATCATTAGGCCAGTAAAGCTGAGATGAAAGTAGGTACAGTTACATGAGACAAGACATGAATGCACCTATTTTTCTCATATTTTTATGTTCTAGGTTTAAACTATATGTCACTGCCTCCATAATTCTGAAAACTACCACTTTTTTTAAATTTTTTCTTTTTCCACAGCTTAATCTCTAACACAGCTTGAAGAGAAGGATTGTTACTGGAGAGATAACAAATAAATTACTATTGCATTACCTGTGTTCTCATATCTTAGGATTTACTTGAGGACCTATGAAAGCTACTATTACTTTTTAGGGGAAAGTATAATAACACATGCTCTGAAAATGGTTTTATGTCTATTAACATAAAGTAATCCCATTTTCTTCAGCATAATATGAAGATAGAAATCTGAACATCAGTTTTGACAGAAAATATTGCACTAGCTTGATTTATTTGAAGTAGATTAGGAACACTGATTAGACAGGTAAAGATTCCTAATTATACATTATTCTGCTTAATATATAAATATTAATTATAGGTATTCTATATGAAATGCCCCTGTGCTCCAGACCAATGGCTCATAACCCCAAAACACACTTCTCCTGGGCCCAACTCTAAGGTCAACACCATTATCCTGAGTAGTCACTTTGGCATCAAGGATGTCAGGCTAAATATGTATACATATGCTTGCATACATATGCAAGAATTTTGCAAAACTAAGGTCCTGCTTAGTAATCTCTCTTCCAGTTTTCACATCTTGCACTTAATAATAAACTTCATAAGACACTTTCTGATAAGATTCATGAACATTCACAAACCTTCATGAGTAAATCAGAGAAAAATAGCTACTAAAAAATTAGATTGCAAATGCTGATTTAACCTTTCCAAATTTTGCTTCTTTTGGTCTTTAAAATATCAAAATCATATAACTTCTTCTTTTTCAAGTCTCACATTCAAAACAATAATATTTAAGTGTCTTTCTCTCTTTCTCTGTGGTATTATTTTGACAGCAAACCTGATCCCTTTAGTGTCAATATTGCTACCTTTGTCTTTTATCTCAGCAAGAGCTGTCACCAGATTTGTAAAGGAATTTCACTTCCAACTTATGGATCATGGCACGAATAATATAAAATGCAGCAGACAAAAGGCTAACAATTGAAACCTCTGATAATTATTCCAATTACTGAAGAAAGTGAACAAAAAAACTCCCATCACTTCACTCTGATTAGCTGTAATTTCATTGAAATTATATGCATTATAATGACACTTTCAATATAGTGTATGCTTCAGAAGAATTCAGATGAATTAATTTCCTGAGAATTTGTCCCATAATTCACCAGGACTGCATGCATTTCTACATGAAAGAGCTAAGAGTTTAATTTTAAAACATGCTTTGTATATGAATACTGAGTGTGTTACCATTTTCATAAAGTGCTTTACTAGATATTACTAAGAAGCCCAGATGGTTTCCAGGCAAGAGTCAATATGATACTACTGCAGCAAGTCTATGAGTAATTTAACTCATCTACAAGTAGTTTTACTCACAAAACCATAATTTCTCTAGAAAATGCCCTAAAAGGGAGAGTGTTAAGCCAGGCTACAACACACACTCTTCAGTTTACCTACATTTCCCAACGTGCAAGAAACTGAAAAACATATAGGAAATCCAAGATCCATCTCTCTTGCTAGCACGAGTAGGAGTTAGTGAAGTCAGATACTGTAGGCCAAAATACAGCTCTCAAAAATGAAATCTGGGGAAAAGGAGAATCCTTGCTTATTCCCTTGCAAATCACAGCCATTGTCTGAAACCTCTGCCATCCTTTGAGCTCTCTCCCTCCATTTTTTCATGAATCAGAGAGCAAGTTATTTTCCTCAGTTGCCTCCTTTAGCCTCTCAGAGCATGATTTAAATAACCATTTATTTGGAAGCATGAACAGCATGCCAGAAAGAGGTGTCCAGCTGCATCCAGAGGCATTATGTGACACAGTAACACTAATGGAGTCTTATTTTCAGCAATGCTTCAGGGAGGGTGCAAATGAAACTTAACTACAACTTACTCTCTTCAATCAAACTTCCATAACTGGGCTTCTGGTTCATTTTGGGAGTTTTTAATTTGCTGTTTGATACAGTTCTTCAGTGAATGGCCTAAAATACCAAGCATAAGTTCTGTTCTGTGGAGTAGCTTTTGTGTCTGACTGGCCGCTAACTCATTACAAGTCATATAACCAACCATACATCCTCATTTCCACAGCCTGGAGGGGTCTTTTGAGGTTTCTGAGTATTTTTGTTCATAAATTACACAGGTAAGAGGAAGGAACAGATTTACAGAAGAGAACTGTAGTGGCTGTCTATGTATGACTCCACTCACAGCGATACTTCTTACTTTTATTGAATGGTCCCATAAAAAAGTTTAAAATGGCAAAGTCCCCTATGTAGCACATCCATCTGCTTCACTCTCACGTCCTTCCAGATGTTTTATATCATATTTTCCCTGGAATTATTGTAGATCCCATTAAGAAGGAGATATAGGAGAAATAAGTCAGCCTTCACTATAAATTGATCTGTGCTGATCACCAATGATTGATCAGAACTCATTTGTTCTACTTTGTTTCTCACTTGCTACCTTCATTATCACAAGACACCTTTTGGGACAGTAAAAATCCACTTCCAGATGCATTTGATTTAGTTTCTTCTTCTTATACCTTTGCATCCCAATGAGTTTTAGGAAACAGCAGCAATAATTATTTAGTTTCCTATTACACTCTAGTTAATTCTTTCTCCATTTCACTGTCAAATATTTTTAAAAAGCACTGAGGTAATTCAGTTAAATGAACTAAACATACATAAATGTCTAAAACAAGAAAATAACAGCCCATATAACAATAGCCTTTAATTTCCTATAATAAAAAGTGTGGGTTTTTCCTTCTTTTCTGAAATTGGACTGAAAACCTTCTCTGAGAATAGCCAAAATTCTATTTGATTAAGCTACATTTTGACATCTATTTTTCTTATTAGTGGACATCCATAAAATCACTGCTGCAGGAGTAAGTTTTCCTTCCCCAGCTGAAATAAATAAGGTGCTACACTTCAATCTGCTTATTTTTGCCTTGAGACAAAATTAGAAGACCTAAGCCTTGGTAAATTTATTAAAATAGTGAGGTAGTTTCTCTTTTACTTTCCCAGCAGATCCAAAGGAAAACATTTCAAAACTATGGTAAATAGGAAGCAGCATTTGGAGGAAGGACAATATTTTTGCCTAATTACAGTAATTCTGAATTAATGTTTTAGTAGTCATTGACAGTCCGTGTAGTTTCCATTTCAGGCTTTTAAGAAGGTAACATAGAGGCAAAAAGAAAAACAGATATCTGGGGTAAGTGGGTCCCAGTCAGCACACACAACAGCAAAACTGCTTTTTTCTCTAAATATACTGCAGTTAATTTCCCACCTAATTTTTCACCTTGAGGACACACACCAAGGCCCTTGACGCTCAGGAGAGTGCCTGAATTCATGAGCTCTACAATTTGAGGAGATGGTGTTAAAGCTCAGGTTGTCTTGATTGCAGAGGACAGTCAGAAAATTCAGCAAGGCACCAGTTGGAGGCTCTTGGCCTGTTTTTCCCCACAGTCCACAAGAACAGTATTAAATATTTGGCTATAAGATGAGATGGTTTCACAGTAGTGCTCTGAGAAACTTCTGCTGAACCACAGTCCTGTAAAGTACAACAGAATCTGTAAAGTGCAGTGAGCCAACAAAGGCATTTCATACAAAAAAAACAAAACAAAACAAAAAAAAAAAAAAACCCAAACACCAAAATATTGCCATGCATCTGTTTTAAGATCCTGAATGTAGAAATTGTCTGTATTATATTCATATTGAACAGATAAGGGATTTCTTTGGCTGTCAAGTGGAAAAGGTGTATATATAATACTTTTCTATTTTATACTTTCAATGTTCTGATGCTTCAGGAAATTATGGCAGTTATGGAAGGTAAAGGACAGGTAAGGAATCACCAGCAATCTGAGAATTTCACTACCTTGGCCTTTACAAAGACAGAAACTAAAAGAAAAAGAAAATTTTTTAAAACATTGGAGTTGTAGTAACTCGTAAGTAAAATAGAGCACCAATAAGGACTAACCAAAGACTGCTCTGTGATAAAGTCCAAGACTGAAAATCAAAATATAGTAAATTAGATAAATGAAGCCAATGTTCTAATTTACACAAAGACTATGATTATGAAACTGGAAATAAAATTAAAAAGAAGGAACTGAGATTTGGCTTTCTTGGATTTTCAGGGGTTTATTTTTATTTTATGTAAACTCTTTCTAACTTAGAGTAACACTAACTTTCCTCTTGGTTGGCATGTAGGTGTTTTTTGCAATTAGTGTTTTGAATGTATTTTTTTCCTACAGATGCCAGGTGAAAACCTATTCAGTCATAGTATTATGTATTTTCCTTCAATCTGGGAAAGACTATTAGTGACTTTCATTAGCTTTAAAATCGTAATAAGATTGGAGAGTAATCTTTTGTCTTTCATCTTAAGTTGGTGTTCAAGGAATCATTCCACATTCATAGATGAAAGCAATTTAATTTTTTTTTTTAAATATGCAGTTTCTGCCTTTGTGTACACCTGTCACCACACCCTTCCTCAGATTTCTCTATGAGCTCTCTAGGGGCACAGGGCAGTTTTTTTGCAGTTCAGGCAAGCCCTGACACTTTTCAGGTCCCTTACCTGCCCTTGAAAAAAAATCCATGTGTTTTATCAGCTGCAACCTCTGTTTCTTATCATCACAGTATTTTTCGTACTGTAAGATGTTAAAAGATATAAGTAAATAATAATAAAATATACTATATACTACTAAAGTCCAATAAGCCCCTTGGATGTTGCAGGTATTTAATCTGCAGACTGCAGAGAACAGTCTGCAAATAAATTATTTATTCATGAAGCCCAGTGTATTGACTGCCAACATGCAGGCATTGTAAAATACAAATATTGAAATGACACAAAAATGGTGATGTAGAAAAGAAAGTATTTAACTGCAGACAAACCCCAAGACAATAGTCTGATAGTTTTAAAGGTATTTGGAGTATTTTATATCATCATAAAAACTTTTGCAGAGTATGAGGTATTTCTTTGGCTACAGTGAACCATGAATAATATTGCAGAAATACTTAATTTCATTTAATACCATTGAGTTGTGTATTTCATACAAGAGATAGCCTGGCTGCCTAGTAAATTTGATTCACCACAGTGAAACTGGTCAAATAATCTATTGTGAATAAAACCTGTTGTAAATTTGACCATTTCTCAGAGAATAATTACCCATTAATAACTTCTTGTATTATTCAGCCAGCTATAGACCACAGTATATTTATTTCTGAGGAAGATACTGAATTATTTGAGAAACTTTTGAATTATTTGAGAAACACAGCTTCACTTAAACTTTACTCACATAAGGATATTGAGGTGACTGAATGCTAAATTGTATCACACGTGGCACACACATAATGTAGAGAAAATACCACAATTTTGATCAGACCATTAAAAGTAACTTTTAGGAAATTATATTAGAACAGAATCTTTTGACCAAACTCTGAAATGACAACTCACAGCCTTCTGTTTGTAGCATTTTGTGTTATGCAAACAATCCAGACAGTAGAAGATGTGCCTTGTCCTTCCCTTTACACTGCATTTCAAGTTTCATGAATATTAATCATATAAACAAACACAAATATTGTGGAGGTAAAGAACATTTTTGTTCCACATTCTAATGCAATCAAGAAAATTTTTTTTGCAGAAGACTCAGTGCCAGAGACTTCATCTCTGCTTTTCTCGAGGTTAAGCAAATCTTTATAGCATTCAGAGTAGCAATTACCTGGGCTGACTGGACATTAAGGTTTGACACAGCTGCTAATTTGTTCCTCTACCCTGGTATGAAAAAGGGACCTGAACTTCAGCACTTTGTCAAAGCATATAACTCACAGCAAAAAAAAAAACAAACCTGTTCAGACTTCTCATATAACCAATAGAGACAAACAGGTGCATCCTGGAGATGACCCAAGATATTTACCAGGACACATTCTTATTTATAGAGATAATATTCTTCCTTTAAATGAGTATGTCAATTTTCACCTTTGATGACAAATGTGTGCTATCATAATATTCGCAAATGTTACAAAGTATTTACCAACACAAGCTTTGTTCCCCTAAGTATGCTCACAAGGTACATGTTTATAGGAACAGAAGAATTGCAGAAAGCATTTCTTCCTGCATTTATGGGCTTGCAGTTGACACTTTAATTTCTATGGAAGGTTGTCAATACTGCAAAATGAAACAGGGACCATTAGGAAAGAGAAGATGAGAGGAAGGGACAGATAGTGTCAAATTGTCTGAAATTTTAACCGAATACTGCCTAATTCTATTTGCCAAGTTCACTGATACTGTGGGGCTGTCTGCTACTTTGCACAACACCACACTGCGTGTGCTAAAAAATTCTGTTCTGCACTAGATTAAACTACTTATATGGTTTTGGATATAATTGATAAAAGAAAATGAATGGGGTGTTGCACAACTGAATTAGGGAATGAGGATGTTGAATTAACAAGCATTCACAGACCTGCTGCAATTTCTCTGGGAAAATGTCACAGAGGTTCCTCCTTTATTCAATAATTTGGTGCAATCTAAACTTTGAAGATCTGCATCTATAATGTACTGAACATTTCCTGTGCTCATTAGAAAAAGCTGAAGGAGATTTGGATCTTCTGAAGGAACAAAGTCATGCCATGATTCCCGCAAATAAAATTAATAATGTATTCATTAATTTAGAACTATATGTATACTTAGGCTTAATGGAACTATGTGCTTAGGCAGATGTCTTTATTCTGTTATACTTTACAGATTGTCAAAAGTTTTTCTAACTTTCTCTGAAACATTCCTTTTAGTTTTGTAATAGTTTATAATGTGTTCATACATTTGTTAAGGTTTAGGTTATTACTTTTTTTTTAATTCTTTTCTCTATTCAACAATAGAACAATTTTTTTTTTGCTTGGGGTGTAAATTTATGTGTTTCTTCTTTTTCTAATCTTTCTACATAATATTTTTCTGTACACAACAATAGAAGAAAAAGTTATTTTATGGTTTATTAGGCTGAGTGACATATTCTTCCAAGATCAGCAGTATTTTCAGCAAATTGTTGTCATACTTGACTGCAGTTAACAAGAAATTGTAAAACAAGTAACTATAGAGTACAACAGGTCTAACTATTAATACACTGGCAAACTTTCTTTTCTGTATACGTTAGTTATAAACAGGCCTTGGTTGTACATATTATACAAACTTGAGTATTTGCCAAATACCTTCTACAAATGATATAGTCTTGTTAGCATCTATTTGTTCTGCATGTGTATGAAGAATCATCTAATCCAGGCTATATTACTTTTGTTTCCAAATTTGAGAAATGTTTTAACAGACAAACAAAACCCAGTGTTCGTTCTTGTTCTTTAGGATGTAGTATGTTTTCAAATTGAGAATATACAGTGCATTAAAAAAAATCCTCCCTTTAGAAGTTTATTTCTGTACCCATTTCATATAGCACTTTTCATGTTGTCTTATTCAGTGCAGAATCCTGCACTGAAGTAAAATTTTAAATAACAATAAAATAAGTTCAATGAGGTAGTAAATATGACAGAATTTATTAATATCTCTTGTATTTCAAATAGCAACCTTCTGTCTGTCAATTGCCAAGTATAATGATTTTCTTTCTAAAAAGCAAACTAGAACTCTATATAGAGCTCTTTATTAAAACAATTGCCAGTTACAAATTTCCTCAATATGTCTCTTAACTACAGGGAACACTTCTGTTTTGAGCATTTCAAGGCACACTGGGCAAAAAGCACTAGCTTTACACATCACTATGCCATCAAATATGCTTTATAGAAATGTTTAAAAAAATATCACAAAAAATCTTGAGGTACTTCGAAAATATTTTTGTTTGATATTTTGATGAATAACCTATGTCCAACTTAAAAAATTACACAACTGCTTCAGGCCAACTAACTGGCTGGTAGTTGGCAATGATGCAAAATAGTTTCACTGTAGTTTCACTATAAAACAGGTCAAAGACTGTAATGTTCCCAGCCTTCACTGAAATGATTTAATCTATCATTTCACAATGTCAGTGCTTGGAGTTTCCAGAACATTTTGCCAAGGCTGTTTTCTCTTTAAGGATAGTGAAAGCATTCTTTTGAAATAGATTTTAAAAACAGGTTGTAAAATGTTTTCAAGTTCTGATTATATATGAAGAACTTGTAAAATGACAGATTCATTTTTCCCTCATGATGAGTGTACTGCATCATTGAGATTAAATACAGTTAAATTGTCACGGTTCTTAGCTTATTGCTTTGTTTCTCTAAATTATCACATCTATGGGTAGTCTTTAGAAATGGGTGAGCACAAAGGGTCAGTAAGAAATCTGAGGCCACCAAAATCCAATTTAAAAAATCAGCTCTTACTATTTTCGATTTTATCACCACATCTTAATGATCCATAAAGTGATAAAGAAATGGACAACTCAAATCACACAAACGCACATGAGCAGTCTCCACCTAGCAAGGACAAAACAAGTTCTTCTTTGTACCAAAACAGAAGTGATCCCCAGATAAAATTCTTGAAAAACATCAAAATGCTTACTCTATAGAAGGAAAGTCCAAGTGGAAACTGTCAAGTGGTGAAGCACTTGGAACTGATAGCCCAGAGAAGTTGTGGGTGTCCCATCCCTGGAAATGTTTAAGGCCAGGCTGGATGGGGCTTTGAGCAACTTGGCCTAGTGAAAGCTGTCGCTGCCCATGGCAGCAGGTTTGGAACCAAATGATACTTTAAGTTTCTTTCCAACCCAAACCATTCTGTGATTCTATGATTTTATGAGACCTCCAAGCTGAAGAATTGCCCAGTGGCTGGCAGACAGTGAAGTATTCTGTTGTGTTGACACCAGAGTGTGCAGATCTACTTTTCTGTAGGTAAGTCTTGATCTGTAGAAGCTCTTATCAGTTGCTGGCTCTGAATAAGAATGAAAGGGAGAGAGACTTTCCCTAGCACATTTCTGGAGACACTAGCTCAAATTCACAGCCACACACTGGGTGAGCTCTGCTCCCCTCATGGTCTGTGCAGCCTCATAAGTGGCCTCATGGAAACTGTGCAACCCAGAGTGAGGAACTTAGCATGAAAATTAGAAATATAATTTCCTTTCTTTATAAAGTTTTTCCCAACCACACTCATTCCCATGACATGAGCAACTCTAAGGAGACAACTGGCCAGTCTGTTTCTCACCTTTTATACAGCTGCTCTGCAGTCATCTCCTTGGCTGAAAAGTGCACCACAGAGTAGAAGATGGGATGCTTTTGGTAAGATTTAATTAATAATTAATAATTCATTCATAATTAATAATTCATTCATAATTCACATAGGCACAAATCATGGAAAGTCCTGATTAGCTGTTCATGTTGCATGGAATGGCATGAGAGGAACTACAACACAAGACCCGGGAGATACTGTCATGACTAATTAAACAGTTTTCATGAAACTTTATGAGTGAAAGGAATAACATAAAAATTTCTGTGTGAAACTGACAAAAGTCTTGTTTCAGTATTTTACTTTACATTTACTGAGGCATTCAGTTGGAGTCATGACAATTAATATTTTGTTGGATGGAGACCCTAAAAGAATTATCTCTGAAAGAATGAATGAGTTTTCTTTGTGAAAATCATAGTGAAGTTCGCTTTTAAGTACTTATAAGCCTTTCTTTTCAACATAACTTCATTTTAGTGATTTAGTGTCAAAAGCATCTATTAGTTGTTTAATTCTTCTGTTTAAACTTTTGAAACTGTTGTTCAAACACACACTTGTGTTATTTATAACAGAATATAATAAAATGAATTTATGGAATACAAGCTAGTGAGACAAACATTTTGCCCCAAGATGATCTCTTTAAAAAGAAACACTGATACTTCCGTATTCTTCTTTCACTCAGCAATAGCTAAAGATTTCTGGAGCTGGAGAAGCTGTATTTTGTTGAAAACTATTAGCATAATGCCTCAGACCTAGATTCTAGTCTGGTTTATTCACAAAAATATTTAATCTATGTTTACTTAAAAAACAGAGTAAAAAAGACATGAGGCATATGTGGGTCAAAATCCGGGACAAAGAGAAGTCAATGTTGCCTCATTAATTACTGGCATTTACAAATCTACAAAGCTTTGTTAAAAGTGTGAAACTTTTATGAAATATTAAATATCTATAATCTGATTTATGATAAACACTATTCATTACAATATGCCTAGCTAATCAATCAGATTATCAATGCTTTTAAAATTTTAACAGCAAGTTTCAGTAAAAATATGTGGGAAATTAAGAGAACTCAAAATGATCCTTTTTCTTTAGAGTCATATCGGCTGTTTACCGTAAATATAGTTGAGAAGTTATTCAGTGGTTTGTAGGCTTCTAAAGTCAAGAGTTAATAAAATTATTTCTGCCACAGTAAATTATGTACTGGATATTTTCTCCATTATGAAAGGATATTTGTCCAAAAGAAGAATCCTCCTGCATCCAAGGCAATAAAGTAGAAAATGTACCTAAAGTTAGAGCTGAATCCCAATGAATGCCTTATCAAAATTTGAATGCCAAAAGAGCTCTTGTAATTAGGTAATTTTACAAGTCTTGTCTCCTCCTCTTGTCACGCGTCCTAAAACAGCGCAGTATATTCATCCCAGCGCCTATCCAGTTTGTGAAACCATACACCACCAGCTAATGCCCATGTCCTCTGTGTCCTTGGGACTGAGGCTTCTGTCTCTGGCACAGCACAGCACAAGAACAGGGTCTGATGCTCAGCCAGAGTCTGGCCTTGATTCTGAGCCAGGATTGGGCCAGTATCTTCCCTTGCAGATAGGCCATCCAAACTACACTATGGTAATACTGGGAGGTTTGCCACTTATTATTGTCAGAAGAGCTAGAGAGAGTTCAGGGACTTGGTGTACTTGTGACAAAGCTCTTACTGGACACACTGATGAGCTGCACAGCAATAGAATTAATGCCTGGCACACTGTTTCCTGACCATTTTCTGCTGGGATCAGCTTTTTCTGACAGTTCAGACTGCAGATACAATCATTTTATCTAAATCAATAAAAGGGAGTTCACTAGAGATAAACTATGGGAGAGGAAAATTTGCAATTCCTTAGAGGCAGTCTGAAAAATCCTATTATTTTTCTTAAGAAGAGTTTGTTTTCTTTATAAAGCCAAATGTTGCTCTGACTTATTTGAGCACCCTTGAAACAAAAAGTCAATTCTTGGCAAAACGAGTCTTTAAATGGCAAAGATAAAATCAAGTTTCAAAAGAAGAGGAGACAAACAGAAGGCCTGCAAAGTGGATATGAAGGGAGTTTTTTACCAAGGAGTAATTGAAGTTAAAATTTGGAAGAGGTCAGCTAAGGTTGAGAGCGTGCATGCCGCGAGGGCTGAATTTAGACTGCAAGAATATTGCAGGATTAGAAGTAAAGACTGCATGAAGCTTTTGCACACTGAGCTCATGAAAAATATAACATACTAAACACACACCCTGTCAGTGATTGGAAGGTTTGCCATTTATTGCAAAAGCTGATTACACTTCATTATCTTTTCTTCATCAATTGATGTGACATAGTTCTCAGCCATGAATGCCTGACTAAATAGGAATGAAGCCTGACAGCACAAAACCACCATTCACCCATGCACCAAATTGAGAGGATGTAGAGGATCTTTGAAAGCTGTAAAATAGCATTAGTCAGAGATAATAAATAGAAATTTTCCTCAGTGTTCATTAATAACATGGGAAGGAGAATAGTGCTAGATTTTTTCAGAGATGGAAATATAAATGAGAGGAAGCAAACTACATTAAAATGCAACATCTCTTGCCAGATTCCAGATTATCTAAGGTACCAGAAGAAAACTCCTAGAAAAAAATGCCACGGCATATTTTCATTGTGTATTTGCTATCCCACTTCATGCACCTCGGTGAATGTTTAATGAATTAATGGCAAATATTCTACACAGTAATTTAGATAACACAAAACAAGAAGTAATTCTTTTGCTGGTAAATTTTTTTGGCAGACATTTTTTGTGGTTTATAGCAACAAATGAGAATAATGAATTTTCAATTTAAAAAAGCAAGAGGGTGTCATAAAACACAGGGTCTTTAATGGACGTTTCAGGAGATATGAGTGAGGATATGAGTGAAGAACTCTAGTGTAAAGTGCTAAAAATTTTTTTTAATCATTTTTAGAAGTAACAGTTAAAAAAAAAAAAACTCACAAAGCCAACTTATTAAGGTTGTTCCTGATACAGCTTTCTGCCGTTTCCTCTTTGTTGCTCCACTGAGAAAGAAACTATTATCTCAGAAGCAAATTTTAGAAAAGAAGATTCATTTCGCCCTACCAAAGTAAATTCAACCCTCAATGAAAATACCTTTCAGTAGAAAGGTACAATTTTGTACTTTCACAGGAAAGCCATTCTCCTTCTAAAAGACAAAGGCAAAATGTATACCTGAAAGATGGCTCCTATGTCCAAAAGCTTAATTGCCATTTTATCCACTGGATAAAAGGAATTACTCGTCATTTCAGATCCTTCCTCATTTACAAACTCAGAATAGCATGGTAACAAAACCTTGATCATTAAGAATGTACCACACGTCTTGTAGACAAATTTTTCAGTGTAAAATTATAATTCACAGCTGTGACATCTAGTTGTAAAGAAAACTATATCCTTGGTTACATGCCTGAATTTGCTTTTTAGTGTAGAGTATAGCTTACATGAATTTTTCTATTTGTAAATTATTTCTACTAGAGAAAACCCAATTATTACTTAGTCTATTTTACCCACAGCCACTACTGTGTTACTACTCTGTTGATGCAAACCATTCCCAGGTCCCTTAAGTCCTGGTCTCGGAGCTAGAACTTCCTGTGGCAGGGTGTGAGTAGTGAGATCGAGAGGAGACTTAAAGATTGCGTGACACTGCTATAGGTACAACTTAGGTGGAAACTTACTGTTTAAAGCCTTAAAACTGAGAGCAAGCTTTGGCAAATTCTCAGGAGCCAATCTCTAAATGGTTGTCACCATGTGCCTCCATCTCACATCAAACACAAACAAGCAGCCTCAAGGCACATATTTAGTCTAAGCCTGGTCTGTCTTCGAGAGACACCTTGATTTATCCTGCAGGTCTTTGTGGCACATCTGGCAGTAGTTTGTCTGATTGAGTCACTCACTGCTCAAAAAATTAAAGGACAAAATAACATAAAATAAGACAAACTAAGATACAAACAAAAATCCTCTCGGGATTAGCAAGAGAAGCTTGACATACACATAGCAAAAAAAAAAAATCTTAAAAAGAAAAGTGATAGAAAATGTTAGGTGCTTATCAAAAATAGGTGACAAAATGTACTAAATTATTTTAATAATTTAGGCAAGATATTTCAGACAACATCTACTACCATATAAATTCCATAAACAAGAATGCAAATAATCAGGGACTGCTGCATGGCTGTTACATTAGCAGCACGGCTGGATGCAACATCAAAGTCCTCATAAATGAGAGGAATTGTGGTTGTTATGCTATGATATGAGACTTGAATAAGAGTTTAAAAGTAGCATTAATTTTCTTGATTAAAGATTAACAAGCTGAAGTGTTTAATTGGTATTTCAACTGGATAGCAAGGAAATAAATTCTGTGTTTTGGAATGTAATGAATTCTGTGGATCATGAGAGCATAGCTCTTTGTCTAATCTAAAATTAGCTATCTCAAATTGCATTTATTTACTAACATATTGGTTTTGACTTAAGGAAATGAGGGAACCTGATAAAATTTTATTTTGATTCTTAAGCCTTATTTCTGTGTCAACTATTTTTCTGCTTCTTAGATAGTAAATCTGGTGTAACTAATTTTTGAAGTTTAATGACTTTTCAAGTTTGGCTTGAAAAGTCAATGATGTTGATATAACATTACTTCATCCATGTCCTGGTGTCCTCTTAAGAACCCTACAAGACATCTTCACCTGCCAGCAAAACAACTTCTTTCAGCGCATCAAATTTTTTTGTTCACAGTATTTCTAGAATTTCCTTCTCCTACCTATGATAGAGGTTTATCCCTTTTCACAAGTCTTCTCCTGTTCCACCTGTATCTTTTTTTGAAATATTTTTTTCTTCTTTATCTATAATTTCTTTTTAATTTAGGTGTGTCATTTGGCCTTGCATAACAAAACCAAAAAAAAAATCCTTATAAAACCTTGCCCACCTCTGAGCTGGATGCCTCACTTCTGGCTTCACTGTTCAGACTCTGCTAATTTTGTCTGTTCCATAGCTCAGCTTAGTTCAAAAAGTGTCTAACAGGCTTCTTCATTGTCCTATGCTGTTTCTGTCAGCAAACTTGGCTCATTACATTGGGATGAGACATGAAAGAATTTATGGCTACATGACTGGAAAACACAGTGCCAAACTGAGGAGCAGTTTTTTATAACAGAACATAATAATTTCCCTAATTTCAACAATAATTCATACTTTGGATGGATTTGTACATTATATGAATAATTCCAGAGATCTGTCCACACTATAGTTCATGTCACCCAAGTAAGATTAGATGAATGCAGCTGTGTTTTTTGACTTAACAGTTTGTGATTATTTGAATCTGTGAAACCTGCTAATACTTTGCGCTTGTCAAGAGGCTGTCTAAAGAAAGTTTTATTGGTTGTTAATGTCACTGTTTAGAGAAGTTGCTTGACTTTCAAACTTCACTGCATAGTAAGATTGATTTGAAAGATGAAGCTATACAACACATGTCACAGTGTCTGGAAATGGATACAATCAAGTGTTGGATTAAAGACCAGTCAAATAAAATTTACAGGCAAAAATAATAACATTCTGCTCTCAGCATCAGCATCTGCAGTAGCAGATATTGATCAAACACCATGTCTTAATAATATGATCATGAAATGTTGTTGGATATGAATCAGATTCTTTTTCCCAAATCTGTTTAAGGTAGATTCTGCTTGGTGAGCTCAGAGCTCACTGTCAGTAATAAGTGGAGCAGAGGGCTACTTTCCTTGGAAGACATGAATCCATGTTCCCGTACTATTTTTTTATGTTAGAAATACCCAGCCCAATTCAGACCTTTTTCAGTGAAGTAAAGTCAGGAGAATCAAGGTATTTTCCTTTTTGAATAATGTATCTCCTTCTGAAAGTTGTTCTGAAGTCCTTAGATTTGTAGAAGTAGTATCATCAGCAACTCTTTGAAATAAAAAAAAAATTAAAAAAAAAACAAAAACCAAAAAAAAAAAAACTGTGAGAGGGCAAATGGAGAAGAGTTTTTGGACTTAGTTTTTGATACTGCAGTAGTATTCAAATGAGTAAACCTCAGAAAAATCACCTATAACAGCTGAGTGATGATGTACAGAGCAGTGGGAATTGTGCTGACATGCATCGGAGCTGAAACCTCTTTGGCCCATCTGGGTTTTGAAACCATGCACCAGAGGGTAGCAGATGTCCACATACAAAGGGAAATGTGTAACTCCACATGATGTGTATGAGGCATTTCTGTCACATGCAAAACTGTCATACTTATGCAGATTGCTATGTACAGGGGCCAACAGATAACAACAGGAAATTTACCATAATTAAATCTTATTCAACTTCAATAAAACCAGATGACAGCAGCTACAAGCACAAAGAGTAAAGGACTGCTGGCTTCAGGTGAAACAATCCTTCAGCTACAAGAAACTATAGGTACTACTATAAAAACTTCATAGGCAATGACTGGGATTAATAATTATGTTATATATGAACTGTTATATATAATATATATATATATATAATATAAACAAAATAACTTTTATATATGTTATATATTTGTATATTTGTATATATGTATATATTTGTATATTTGTATATATGTATATATTTGTATATTTGTATAAAAAAATAACTTTTATATATATGTTATTATGAAATAATTTTCTTAGGACTTACCAAGAAACAGCATCTGATGCAAGTAATAAACATACTAAAATAGTTAAAATTTAATACTCCTTGCAGAGACTCTAAAATCACCAGAATCGGAATTTAATTTCGGTAAACTATGTTCACTATGGAGATCCAAGAAAAAGCTTTCCAACTTGCTCTGACACTAAACAGAAATAAAAAAACCCCAGAAAATAACAAAAGCACTGACGTGTTCCTGTCTTGCTACACTTGCTTCTCAGTGATCTCTGGTAGCTCAGTTATTTTGCTTAATTGAAATTGTTTGTGGGATCACTATGTAATGCAATAAAACTTTTCAGTCTGTTTTTCAAGTGGAAAAGGACTGCTGCTGGAAAGTTGAAATAAAAAATAAAAATTAAACATGGAAGAAAAACACCCCAAAAGATAGCCATTCTTTTCATAATTTTTATAAATTTCATGCAGAACCCCCTGACGGTATTTAAATTTCCTATTTTCAATATACAAATAAATACCTTGGCTTTCACATAAACTTAGTTAACTGTTTACACTTGACATCTCAACTAGACAGAAAAAAAATTCTTCCTGGATTAGACTGTTATTTCACAGATGTTGGACATTAATTCATATCTAGCTACAAATGTTAAACCTTTTTGAATTACAGACTTCAGCACAGTCATAATTGTGATAATGGTCACAATATTAATGGTCCTAATATCTTCTGTCACTTTGACACATCCAAAATCATCAGTTCATCTCCAAGTCAATTTTAGAATTTTTTTCTACTTTATCCAATGGACACAAAATTATCTGTTCTAAATTGAAAAATATTTTTTATAATAATATACTTTCCAGTGGGTATCTTTTTTCTTCAAGAGCTAGCTCTACAATCTGATTGATTCATTCCCCACAAGCATTTCATGTAAAATAAACTTACAAAAGGCCGGCTGCAAAAGCTAGTACAATAAACTGCTTCTCGCCCAGAAATGCAATAGAGAAAACAGGTATTTATTATTTGGATTTGATTGTTCACAGCTGGTTCTTTCATCAGCCAGCATAAATATTGGACGTTCGATCCATACTGCAAATTAATTTTCAAATTTTAATGCCCCAAGAAAAATTGTATAAGGTTCAGATGCAGGTGGTTGTGGGTTTTTTGTGGGTTTTTTTGTTTGGGTTTTTTTTTTAATAATAAAGGGTGATTTGCAAATTGTGCTCTCGGGTGAAACTCCAGGCTCACCCAGGCCTGTAAGTAATTAGTTATATTGACTTAATTTGAGCACTTCTGTAGTCAGTACATTTACAGACTAATGATGCAAGAAAGGTAAAACTCATGGACTTAGAATCATAAAATTATAGAATTGTTTAGTTGGAAGTGTCTTGAAGCACTTGTTTTTTAAACATAAAGCTGGAGCTACTCGGTAAGATATTTACAGTTAACTGCTTTGTCTCCAAAAACTGCATCTCTAAGTTTAGCCTTTAGCCCGAACCTTTGGAATTACAATGCCACACACAGAATCAATCACATTTTAAGAAGAAAAGAATATTTTACTTAGAAACTTACAAAACTCTGATACCTTGTTTAAGTCACATTTCATTGAGGTTAATTATCAGCACTTCCATTTTTTTGTGTATGTGAAAGGTCACTGTTGTAAAAAACAATATAGGTCAGAACTCTCTTAATCGGCATTTTGGCAAAGGAAAAGGCCATTCTAAATTTCAGTATAGCACTGATTGTTTGCCTTATGTTATCAATCTCTTCAAACATGGGAATTCAAGCTAAAGCAATAAAATATGAACTTTCCAACTTGCTCTTTTATTTTTTTTTAAAGAATACTGAAAAGGCCACATTAGTCTGAAGAACTGTTTAATAAACTGAATAGTAGGATGAATGTGAGGTTCTACACTTGTGTCTAGATAGGAATTTTAAGTATTCTAATTCCTTTTTTAGTTTAAGGTGATGAAAAAAATTTAAAATTTAAATATCTGGTCTCATATCAGTTTGGGTAATCTCCAGAGATCTATTCTGTTCCATACAATATCTAGTCAACTTTGCTGTATCTTTCAGGTGGTGAAATCAGCAAGTAGTGTTTACCCAGGCCAGCAAATATATACTTGCAGCACAGCACTTTTATCATGAATGATCCCCAAGCACTTTTACAAACCCTGTGTTTACTCATTTTGGTCACATTATTTTCTAATGAAACACATCCACAGTTTGGTTGGAACGTAGCATCAATCTCAGAGCACAGCTACAAAGCAGTAGGGAATAGGAACTGAAGTATTCTGGATTCACATCAAATGACAGAAAGATTTAAAGTATAAGATTTAAGATTAAGCTACATATAAAGAAAATGGGTACTAGCCAAAAGAACACTTTCAGTCTTGCCAAGCATGCAAGCAAAATTGCTCATATTAAAGAGGTTGACACATTGAGAAGACTACATTCAATTTTCAATACCTGATCGTGTTTCTAATTACAGATATTTCTGGCTGTTGTGGCAGCTCAGCATTGATCTGGATGATGTGAGCCTTTATGAAATGTCAAACATATTGTAGCAATGTCTGTAAACACTGAAGGCAAAGCCACACCATTGCACAAACCAAGGACCAGTTTTTGTGTCTGATACAACCACTATTCTCTTGGAGAGCCAACTCATGTAAGAGCAAGTCAAGAGCTTTCTAAACATAACAGACTGGCATCTAAAACACCCTGGGGAATATCTTTGGAAAAGATACAGGATATTTCTGCAATATAGCATAAGATTTGAAAGACCAAACACAAGGGTTTTTCTAAGATACCAGCCAGAAGCTTCATCTGGAGGATCTGAGTGATGTTTGCCTATACTATGTTTGACATTAATTTCATACTATCACCTGTTAAAAGAGAGGCTACCACAGTTAAAAGAAAAAATTAAAATTACATCTCCTTTTTTTCCCTTCTCATTGTTGCTTTGATCAATTCTGTGATTTTTCAGAGGGTAATATGTATAATAAATATATTATTTCTCCACTAACTTCTTTAAAATATGTTACCTTTAAACTTACATCACCATCTGATATTATGAAAGACTTACCTAGAAAAAATAAGTTATATATATAATGAAAACCAGAAATTATCTTTTATGAATAATGAAATGTAAACATATGTTGGGTTTTTAAATTATGGCCACTGCTTTATATCATCTTCAGCTTTAACACGTGAGGCCTTACTTGATCAGGTTTAAGGAATATTAAGGAAATTTTTGGGTTTAGATTTATGCATTGTTATAAATACAGTAACTTTCATTTTCTTGCCATGTAAAACAGCTAATATAATTGCTTTCATTTATTCGGAAGTTTGAGGCTGAATTTACCAAATCTTTTCTTCTTCCTATTCTGATTCTAACAAACCAAATGTATCTATTTTTTCTAGATGCTTTTTTCCTAGGTGTGATTCTATGGAGAAGACACTCCCTTGACTTTTAAACACGAAATATCTGGAGTCCAGGAGTCAGCATCATCAAAAGTGAAATAAGAATCTAACCAAACTCATTAAATGAAATCAAATAATCCCTTGCTTATATCATATTCACATTTTCACAGAATTCCACTGCAAACCTAGTATTTTTAACACTTATGGTTGCTGAATCCAATCTTTTGCACTACATAATGATACTGTAGATGAAACCAAGAAAAGCATTGCAATTAAAGTTATTCTTGTAAAAAAATATTAGAACCACTCAGGTATGAAATAGACAATTTGAGAGTAGAAAATCTTTGTAATTGCAAAAGAAGTCGATGGAGTAGGTGGCTGCTGAGGCATTCAAAAATCTGGAGACTGAAAGGTCACTGCTGCTTGAACAACCTCTGCTACTCCTCACACTGGGGGCAGTGCATGGTTTGGGAGAGGAAGGAGGGCAGCTTCCAGCCCTGTTCTCACTCCAGCAGGGAGAACAACCTGCATGCTGGGCTGGAAGAACAGCCCTGCTCAGCAGAGAAGGTAACACATATGAGTGAGGGGAGACACACAGACCTCCCTCCTCCCCAGAGCTCTGTGACTCCAGCCTATCTCCGTGCTCTGCCACGTTATGGCTGTAACATTTTGCCTCCTAAAACTTCCCCTTACCATCCTGTCTTCTTTCCTGTAATCCCTCCTGGGACTTAACCTCTGCTCCCCATCCTGAGTGGTGCAGTCTGCAGAGGTGAAGGACAAGCCACCAACACCATCATGTTGGAGCAGAACGTTCATTCGGTCTGTGTCACTACAAAACCGTGGGCTGGCTCTGGGCCGAAAGCCTGCTTTGAAGCCAAAATCCTGCCAAGCACCCTGGTCCATGGTCTTTAATGGCCCATGTTGGCCAGCTTTTCCTCTTGCTTAAATTTAGATGAATCCTGCTTCAATTGTACTGACACAAGTGAGTGATTAACCAAATTTAATTAATCCCTATTTGAAGATGTTTCTGAAGAGGTTTCACAGGACATGATTAGCTCAGTTTCTCAGAGCACAGTGCTGGTAACACCAAGGTGGTGGGTTTGATCCTTGTATGGGCCATTCACTTAAGTGTGGAACATGATGATCCTTCTGGGTCTCTTCCAACTCAGAATATTCTGTGATCATGAGGCAAATCGGTTTTACTCATGGAGTCTTTGTGTTAAGTAAAGAACACCAAATGGTATCCTATGCAAGCCTCAGACTTGGGAATTCTCTACCAATAGAGAAAGCAAAGGAGGAAAAGGAATTTTAAGAGTAAAATTATTTTCAAAATCAACACATGTGTCTATTATATACCTTGAATTACTGAAGCTCTGCATTTTGAACATGAACCACAGCAATATGGAATTAGACTACAAAATCTACCGAAGACCAAAGTTACCATTTGCATGGGGGGAAAAAAAAGACATTACCAATTATACAGTTATTATTTCCTTCTTTGTCATCGCTGGCACTCTGCCACACAGTTTATTAATGCACATTTCAGAGGAGCAGGGTGGAGCTGACATCCTAAGAGTTTTTGTGCTTACTTTGAATTCAGGGCTCTGCACTGAGTATGAACCTACCATTCCTTGGATCCTTTAATGTACGTCCAGTTTTAGAAACTTTCTCCTCTTCCATTTCTTATTTGAAGGAGGCATCCTAGACAGAAGTAAAGTTTGGACTACCACAAATTTGCCTTCTGTATGGTACAGAAATACTTGTTCTTCTTAGGAAATCAACTGGTAGGGAAATGCACTTCAAATATACTAATTCCACGTCCTACTAATTTAGCTCTGTAAACACTCAAGGCAGTTTTAACCTTGTGACTAGTAATAGAAATTCATTGTTGTGGAATTGTGTTACTATATGTTCTATTATATGTAAGGTCATTCCATGTATCCCCCCCGCACTCTGTAAGTGACCCCCCGGGTTCTCCCATTCCCCCCCGCGGTCTGCCTTCCCGAGGAAGTGCTTAGTCACTTTGTTTACGTCTCTCAGACCATCTGTCAGCCACGTGGCGGGATCGAGAGGCGACCGGGCACCCTTCCATCTGTCCATCTCCCATTGGACCCCTGCACCCCACTATCCCCAAGTCCCCCCGTGGCGTTATCTCATTGGCCGCCCCGGGTTTCCCCTCTCGAGTATTTATAGAACGGGTTTGGGGACGCCCCGGGGCTTTTTCTCCCGCCTGGCCCCTGTTCGCTGCTGCTGCCCGGCCCGCCGCCTCCTCTCCCGCCGGATCCCTGCGTGCCGCCGCAGCTCGCTCTCTCGCCCGGCCCCTGACTGCCTCAGCCGAACCGCCGCCGCTGCCGCGGTCGCCGCGGCTCCCGCACATGCCGGCAGCAGCGCCGCGGCTCCACACGCCGCCTCTCTTGGATCGCGGCCAGCGCCGGAGCGCGCCGCCCCGCCCCTGAATCGGCCAGGCGGCACGGACAAACTCGAACTTAGCACGCAGCAGCTTCTCGGTTTTTTCCTCCCCGACCAAACCATAATAAACCGAGATATCGCCCGCGGGGGAAAAAGTCTCTCTCCTTTTATTCGCCTCGGGACTCGCCTAGCTCCCAGACCCACGCAGCACCGGCAGTTACCCGCGAGGGTTCGCCGGAAAACACGGAAGTTGCCAGCGCTCCCCACCCCCTCACAGAGCTAGCTGGGACGAAAAGGGGGACAAGAGAGAGCGCTAAGGCACATTGTCTCTCAGAGAATTCTGCTTTTCTTCAGATACTCCTATCAAGAGTCATCAGGTTCTCTAAAATGTATATGTATGCAAAGTTTTATAGCAAGAGAAATTGCTTTTGGTGGTTCTATCTCCTTATTAAGGTCAGAGATTATATAGGAGATTACATATTCATCCCTAAAGAAAAAGTGATTTATAGCCTTTGCCAGAGAGGTATAAAAAGCTGGAATTTATTTTCTTCCTTCCTTCCAATCCAAAGTATTGAATGAAAAGCTTTAAAAAGTGATGTTGAATGTGCAGATATGAACAATATTTAAGTATCAACAGCGATATATATTATACTAATATAGTACTATTACTACACTACAGACCTTCTATATGACAGGTTCAGCTTTGCTTTTCATTGAGATTTTTATTTTTATTTTTAAGTAATAGTTTTAAGAGCCTAGGATTACGCTTTTAAAACACAACATCTATTCCTGAAGTAGTTATGGATAGGTTGTTACCTCTTATTTTCTTTAAATTCTATCAGTGTTCCTGCATGGTAGCAGCACTGAGCAGGCACAGGTGCTGGTATGGTCAGTGGGGAGGGAATAACCTGGACAGCTTGTGGATGGGGGAGCAAAAGCCATACAAGGAGAACTGACCTATCTGCACAAAAAAAACATTTTTTGATGGTTGAAGACCTAAGAGATGGCTGTAACTCCAGCCTGTCAGGGGAGGGACAGAAGCAAAAGCAGGGACGTGCCACTCTATCTGGACAGACACCTCCATGCAGCAGCACTGTCAGATGTGATGTGATGTGATGCGATGTGATGTGATGTGATGCTCCATGCCAGCACCAGAGCCATGGCAGCCTGGATTTCACCCCATGATTTGGCAGCCCAGCATCTCAGCCATGATGCTCAACACAGGTTGTCCCAGACATATCAACTGCTGCATTTGGATGGGTCTGGCCAGCCAGGGAAGGCAGGAGATCATGGTAGTTCCTGCCTGTACTGGAAGCCAAGTACATGAAATAAAAATGCTCATAATAGCAAAAAGGTTAAACCTGCAAGACAGCAATGCCTACAGAAATACAAGAGTCCTGAACACTGCCACACACTAACTGAAACTGCAAAACTGTCTCAAACTCCGTATCAGCGCTGTTACAGAGATTAACCATATCCCACAATTTGTTTGGATACAAAGCCCTTTGATGTCAAATAAAAAGTTCCTCAAGAACTTCTGATCCTGGCTGCAGAGAGGAAAAAGCAGTGGGACACTATAGATACTGATCCAGCTTTTGTTTATTATGCTCTAAGAGTAGGGTTTCATATGCTGAAGTTAATCTAAAGCACAGTGTTTACAAAATGTCTTCAAGTGGCATTTTGAAATTGACTCTGGTACTTTTATTTAGGTTTGACTGAAAAGCAAATATCTCACTGTTGTATTGATAGCAAAAAAAAAAAAAATCACTCTCATATTTTTGAAGTGGACTGTAACAGATGTAAAAAACTGAAGTATGTACTAATCTTAGGAAGAACACATTCTTTTTCAGTATTAGAAACAGTGTCTTCAAAGAAATCTTTTCCAGTCCCAGCAAAAGCTGTCACCAGCTACTTTGAAGCTTTGTCTCTAACTTAATAAAGCTCATAACCTAGACATCTAGAGGTGGAAGGGAAAACTTACTAATTGGGTTCAATACACATAAAATAACAACAAGGCTAGAGAGCTTTTTTATTATTTTATTTCCCTGCAGGAGAGGTGTCAGGGGGATTAAGATATGACAAATGTTTGACAGGGTGGTAAATTCACTTCCAAATTGCCTGTTTCTCAGCTACCATATTCCCACTGGACTTCATAATAAAGTCAGCTCTCATCTTTCCATTCACACCACTGGGCTTAGGAGGTGGACTGGCATTAACAGGACAGAAGTGCTCTTTCTGTGGAGGAAAAAAAATATCATAATGATTTTCAGAACAACAGAAAAACATCCATGTCAAGCAGCTGCATGGGATTACCAAGTAAATTCTAGCTCCCAGTGTCCTACTTCTAATACTGGCCAGTGGAAAATGCTTAATAAAAATATATTTAGGACAGCAGGCATGGAGTGAATATGTTCTCAGGGTACTTTCTCAACCTCTAGCAATATGCAGCACTAGCACTTACCAAGCTAGAGATATGACTTCTGATGATCTGCAATGGATTTTTCTTTATTCTTCCAGGTTTTTGTTTTGATTCATGGTAGCATTCCAGCATTCAAAACATCCAGTCGTAAGAAAGAAATTCCAGACTAACTACTCATTTTCTTAAAAATGCTATTGTTTTTGCTTTTACTGCCAATTTTTAATATGATTCTACTAGCAATTGTTTTGAAAAATCCTCTTTCATCCATGCCATTCACAATTTTACAAACTTCATTTTGCCTTTACTCAGTTGATTGAGCATCAGGCTGATGAATTCTGAATTACTCATTGTATCTATGACTAGTAAAGAGTCAGTCTTTGTTTACCTTTGCAACCCTTTTATCTTTTCTGCTTTTACTAAATCCTTCTAAAACAGGACTGAAACCACACTAAAAACTAGTTTTAACTTGCAAAAAGGCATGGTGTTGTGCTCTGTTGTTCTCTGCTCCTTTTCTGATCATTCCTCTAGCGTGGTACTTGCTTCACTAAATCACTGCTACTGGTCTCAGATATGGTAGTTTCATCAAAAGGACTTACTTTTACCCCAAGGTCACTTTCTGAAGCCTGCTCATATCCCATTATTTCCCAACATTTTAAAATAAGGGTAATTTCTTTTCCATTTTATTATTCTTCTCATATGTAAAGCAAACTACCTTCTGGTCTACAGTCTGTGGCCAATGCACCCAGGAAAGTTGCTGTGCTCTAGTTTGGGTCTACTTTGTGACTCCCCAGCTTAAGAGTTCCAAGAAAGCAGTGAGGCAGGAGAGACAACCCAAGTGGCCAAAAGCACCATGAGAAGGGTCTGCAGAAGCTGGGTGAAGAGAAGAAGCTGCAAGAGCAACCAGCAATTGCTTGAAGGGTGGTTGCAAAGGTGACAAAGCCCACAGGTTCTTGGCACTGGCAAATGATACAACAAGGGGCCGACCACAAGCAAGTGGGACTGAGGTTGGACAGGAGAAAAATTTTTTCAATGGGGATATAGTGCATCTTTCAAAAAAATCCTGCAAAATCTGCATATTTAGAAGCTTTTCAGATTTATGCGTAGACATTGACACAGCTGACTTGGTCTAGTGCTGGTGATGGTTCCACTCTGAACCAGTGATTGCCTAAGGCTCTCCCAGCCAACAAGGCTGTGAGTCTGTGAATGAATTACTTCATTTTCACTCTAATGTATGATACTTGTTGATCTGTTTCTTGAGTCAATGGTGTAGAAAAGCTGACTACCTTAATGAGTATTCAGCTTAATTAGATGTCTGTAGTTTTGACAGTGGCTTTAAAAAGATAAATCCCTGATCTATGGACACAGAGTTTTCATAGTTGCAGTAAAAATTAGTTTGAATTGACAATTATTCATCCCTAAGATTTTACATATTTTAAAAATATTCATCTAATATAATTTGTTTCTTTGCAACTTCAAAAAGAAGAGCCCTTAAAAGAAAGTATGTCTCTAGCACTTGGCCACTGGGACTGATAAGGATAGCTCATACAATGTGATTCAAGCAGCCAGGCAGATTGAGGGATCCTTATCCCCTTCACTGGCTGATTCAGTGTGCTACAAGCACAGGAGATGCTGAAAACCTTCAGTGAGAGATGAAACAGGAGTAAGTAGGTCTCAAATTTTAAAATATTCAAATATTTTTCCATCAACTCTTTCCCAAGAGTTTATATTGCATTTAATAAGGTCTATAAACTCATGATTTAAAAATAACTGTTTCCTTATAGAATTGAAGAAAAGAGAGAGTAATATATCAGGTTTATTCCCAGTAATCAGACTTTTCAATTGGCTTTCTTTTGTCTTACTCACAGTATAAAATTTATTTTCTGTCTTATCCGTACTGCTTCTATTCTAATTCCTAATGCAGTAAAGAAATTACTAGAAAAGCATTTCTAGCATAAATTCAAGTCTGAAGGCAAACAATCTCAGTTCTGGTTTATATTAGTGAAAAACAACTGCTCTAAATATTAGTGTAAAGAAATAAAATTTTACAGGAAATAGTGCAAAGTATATGATCAAAAATAATTACATTTAAGTTTGTGATACACATTTAATATGCAATGAAATTTTTTTTTTGTAAGTGTAAAACTCTTCATATTATGTTAGGGAAAAAAAATATTGTACTAGTGCATAATACAACATAATGTACTTTATTGACCACAACAGGCAAATATTTTCCAAGAAAAATAATCACAGTATAGGTCATGCACCTGTTTGCATTGAATAGTATTTCACTGCTAGAACCATAACTCATTGTCAATAATGCATTAAATAACTTTTGCTTTCTTACTGTCTTAATTTTTCTCCTCCTTTCTTGGTTTCTTTTTCCACTCTGATTTCCAAAGTTTTAACAAACCTTGTCCTTAAAACTGCTTTTCAGAAAGAGATTTAAAAAATCATATTAAGGCTTTTGACTGACCACAGTATATTTTATTACCCAACTTGATTATGATAACCTTTAAAATTAGGTTTGTGGTGTCAACAGAAGTAGTAGAAAATTCAAAATTAATTTACTAAATGAATTTATTAAACACTACAACCTTTGCTTTAAATTAGTTGTTTAGCACACAGTTCACTCACCAGATATACAAAGGAAATGCAAAACCAGTTCAGATAGAAACAAGACAAGAAATTATTTACACAAAAATGAAAACATATGATGCAATTCCTCTGTAACCTTGAATTCATGGACTTCCTTTAGATAAAAGTAAATACTTCAACCATACAAAGTAAAGGGCACTGGCAAAAGTAAAAACCTTACTGACCTGTTATGCTTTTACATTTCTGCAAGACGGAGGAAAGCTATTGCAAACTGATGCATCCCAATGACAAATTCTACCATTTCACAAGTAATAGAGGCTGCAATGGCCTGGTGGAAGACCAGGCACAGGCACTTGAGCATGTTTTGTCTCAGACACTCTTAGTGCTGCCACAGGAAGTGGTGATTGGAAGGGAGAGTCCTGCTAAGGTGGGGCAGCGCTGTTCTGAGCCAATTTCCTTTCCTGCCTCGAGACCAGTGCCCTATGGGCCTCCACCAAGACCCCCAAGTCATCTCCTAGAGGAATCAAGAGGACTGACTGTATGGGGAAATGGCATGGAAAATCTATTTTACATAAGTGGTGTGTACCAGACAAATGGTAAAATGATTAGTGCCCCTTGCTCTCTTTTTGTCTCTCTCCTTGCCAACCCCAGATCCAGACTACCCCCAGCATCAGGCTCGATGCAGGATCTAACAGCTGGTTCTTTTTCCTTTTACCTTTCTCTCTTCCTCCTTTATTTCTCTCCTCTCTTGCTTTATCCTGGCAAATGCAGCAATCATATTCTATCACTTACTCCACACCTGAAGCTTGTTGTGGGAGTTGGGAGCTTATTAAAGTTAGTTGTAAAAGTTGCTACCTTGTTAGCCAATACTTCTGAGACTAAATAGTGGGCTAGTTTGCAGAGTTAAGATGAATAAAAAATAAAGTGTAAGACTTCAGCGACACTGACATGGACAGGTGTCTGCTCTCCACAATAAGGAAACCACAAGATGGGGCATTAAACCCAGCCCTAAACAAATTCAAATTATTGATGTTTTTTGGAAATTCATGGCAAATTTGGGAATTCAAGGTGAAGTGCTGGCTTCCAGGAGCTTCCAAGAGAAAATTTCCCCACAGGAATTAACAGGGGATGTACTGATGACTATTTTTGGATTTGATTTACTGAAGGGGAAGGCACAGACTGATTCGAGGGGAAGGAGATAGGTGTTTGGACTTGCCTCTGCTGCAGTCTGACTACTACAAG
This sequence comes from Taeniopygia guttata, assembly GCF_048771995.1. Taxonomy (NCBI): domain Eukaryota; kingdom Metazoa; phylum Chordata; class Aves; order Passeriformes; family Estrildidae; genus Taeniopygia; species Taeniopygia guttata. Next base: position 124,967,896 of record NC_133026.1, read on the forward strand.
CAGCACCATTATCGCCTCCCTCTAAAATAACAAATGTGAAACTTGTATCTTACCCTCAGGAGCAAAGGAAAGGATTAACCCTGTCATTAGTGACTTAGTGAGATAATTAGCCCTAGTCAGCCTCCTCTTGCCAGTGGGTCCAAATCTAACAGGAAGTGGCAGCCGACCACTAGCTACCAGCACCTGCAAGAAAACACAGACCCTTTAACTGCTGCAGCTCGTAATATGGTCTAATTTGGCTATCCAGGGACAAGATCACCCAGTTTCTGGAAACTATCAACATGAAATATGTGTTTTTTATAGTCCTGCTAAAAGAATCAGTCAAGAACAATTTGCATCGACATGGGAAGGAGAGCAGTACACCTCTACTCAACTTCCCCAAGGATACTGGCATTCAGCCACCCTTGCCTTTCATGCTCCAGCTCAAGAACTGTCCCAAATCGATCCAGGAGAGCACTACACCTCTACTCAACTTCCCCAAGGATACTGGCATTCAGCCACCCTTGCCTTTTATGCTCCAGCTCAAGAACTGTCCCAAATCGATCCAGGAGAGCAGGTCAAGACTTGCCAATATACTGATGATGTGCTAACTGGTTGCCTAGAGGTGGAGGCAGTGGACCAGACTTAGACAAAGACAATTGCTCATTTGGAGGGTTTGGGACTCCATATCCTGACAGAGAAGATTCATCTCCCTTCCTGTGAGGTAAAATTCTTAGGAATCTGGTGTAAAGGCTGGACAATAGACATTCACCCTGAGACATTAGCACTCTGGATTGAGACGCTAGGAACGCCTGGAATGCTAGATCGGGATGCTAGGAAATTTAAAAAAAAAAACAAAAAAACTGCAACATGCCATGCAACTATTACTATTTTGAAGAAAACACATTCTTGACTGTTCCATAATTCATGGAGTTACTCCCTATATGATCTGACAAAGAAAAGGGCTGTTTGAGATTGGACACAAGTCCATGAGAAGACTTTGAAATGGATATACAAAGCTCTAGGTCCCAAATATCCCACAGACCCCTTGCATATTGATTGGGGTTTTGGCATTCATGGGTTATCAATTCATATGTAGCAATAAGGACCCAAAAGGCCTAGACAGCCTATTGAATTCTATTCCAAAAGCTTCAAAAATGTAGAAAAATTATATTCACCTCAGGGTTATCTGTAGTAAGCATAGCTTTACAGGAGGCAGACAAAATATTTAAATGACAACCCATTGTGTTTCGGGTGTTAAAAGCACTGACAGCAGGTACTCCAGCCACTCCAGGGGTGGCCTAATGTGAAACTCTCAGAAAGTGTTATGTGCAGATAAAACTCCACTGTCATGACCATGATGTTAAAAAAAGCCCACCAAAAGACCTTCCAATACAGGGAGTACTAAACTGACCCTGATGGGCTCAGTGTAAATTCCCCCGCAGAAACAATTTCCCTATTTAGCTCCCAGATGAAAAACCTATGGTTTACTGATGGCTCCTCCAAAAGAGAAGGCAAAATAAAGAAATAGTGAGCTCTGCATGGGTTAGGTTAACCACAGAGTGGGAAGGGACTACCTAGGTAAGCAAATCCATAGCAGTGTGAAGTTCTATAAAGAATTAAGCCAAATACATTGACCCCCAGTATGTCTATATTGATTTATATGCAGTGTTTTAGGGATGCACAGAATGGCTCCCTTTCTGGGAGCAAAATGAAAAGGAAGTGAATTGACTTCTAACATGGCAAAAATAAGTGAGAGGAAAACTTGCCTGAAAGAAAGACCAATATGTGGAATGGGTTGCTGCATATCAAAATGGGGATAACCCAGTCTACTCCTCAATAATAAAGTTGACTCTCTTACTTGTCTTGCAGTGGCAATTACCCTAGACAAGGACAGAAAGGATAATCTCCCTTGTCAACAGAGCCAAGTGGGAGACACTGCTGGAGATGTTCCATATGAAGCAAGGCACTCCAGAACAAACAATTTGTTCAGGGAAGGTCAGCGAGCTGAGAACTCGGTACTACCATGGTAGTAGTACCAATGGTACTACTCGGCACCATTTCAGAGTGCAGTCAGCGCCACTTGTGCCTGGACCACCACCCCTTGCGTGATCCACCCCTAAACCTGAAGAAGAAGAGAGGATTTGGGTAAATATGGCAAATTAATTATACCAGTCCTTTTAACAAATCTGAAGGCAAAAAATATATTTTAGTAGGAGTGGAAGTTGTGCCTGGACTAATCCAAGCAGAAGCCCTTAGTTGAGCCACAGGCAAACCAACACTTCCGAGAAAAAATACTGGGCTAGATGCCAGAATTAAGATAGTAATAAGGCATATGAGTTCCCTGATGTGCAGATTGGTGTCTTTTGTTCAGCTGAACAAGAATTTACTATGAACACCACTGCTGCTTCTGGGTTGTGACAGGCCCTCAGCATAATTTTCACTAGTTAGCTTTACGCTAGCTGCACTATCTCAGACAGCAGTGAGATGATGTGAAAGCCCATGCCAGCATACATTGGTGGCCAGTGATGCAATTAAGGAAGGGAAATTGATATTGCAAAAAATCACATTGAAAGAGAACACATTGAAAGACAAGAGTGACTTCCTTCTTTCTACTCTTGTCAAGTAGAAAGGCCAAAATTGTGTAGTTGTAACAGACCAGCCATCTCACCCAGTGTCTTGGAGAGGTCATTTCTCCACTTCCAGCAGTCCCTAAAAAAAATAATTCCTGTTGGAGGCATCAGTTACCAGAAATACATAGTCAAGCCTGGCCCCTTTTACAGGACAGTATCACATCTTCAGTGGTGACAGCAATGGAGATTAAAACAAAAGCTAGGACCCAGCCTTTGCAAGTGTTTCTGGAGAAAAGCAGGTGCAGTCTGCAGGCTGAGCCACTGTAAAGGGAGATCTTCAGTGTCAGGCACGCCCAGGGAAGATGCATTGAACTGAGCTACAAGCATGTATGGGGCCATCAGAGCCACACCAAAGCTTCTGTTTCACTCTCTTTTCCAAAGAGAAGAGACAAGGGGAGTGGATGATGCAAAATTAGTGCATTCAGCTTTTTTACCAGAGGCTGTGCCCTGTATGACAGAAGTGTCATCTCCCTTAGCAGCAAACTTCCATCTGCTTTACAGCAATGAAACAGTGATGCACCTGCAATGGACACTTAAGGGGCTGAAAGGATACCAAATTCTGGGACAAAGGAAAACTCAGATAAATCTGCTCCTCCAATTCCAATGCAGGCTGCTGATACAGTAAGAGAGGCCATGGGAGAAAAAAAAAAAAAAACCCTCATTCCCACTTCCTAGTTGTATTGATTGATATGTTTTATCACAGACTTTCAGCTCCTCCTGAGACTCCTATGCTGTTGCACAGTTGCCTTGTTTTGGGAGAACTTGCAGGATGCTTGAAAACTCCCATTTTTTATCCAGAAGAGCAGATGACTGCAGCTACTTGATAGCATGAGGATGTGCAAGAGCAGTGGCAGACTACTAAATACTGCAGCAGTTACTGAGGGTTTTCAGCGCACAAAGAAAGAGACTGGAAAGAAAAGATGTCACATGCAAGTACAGTAAGAGGGAAAAAGCTGAAAAATCTCAAAAAAGTACATTAAGGGAAATTTTAAAAGGATCAGTTTTGGTGTTAAAAATACTACACCAATAGATTAATTTTAAATAATGTCATTTGGATCAACAGAGTGTAAAGGGAAGAGTGTTCCTTTTTTACATGTAAAAATGTTCTAAGAGATGCATTTTAATAAATGTAATAAGAATGTGCGGGGAACTTAAGAAAATCACACTCAAAGGATCTTCAAGGAGTTAAAATGTAGGCGGGGTGTTCTTAAAGGCATTAACATTTATGTGAAATGAAAGCTCAAACAAGACCCTTCAATCTCATATATAATTCAAGCCAATAGAGAAATAAAACCCTGCTATGTTAATGGGAGCCACTGCTTTCACTGGGATTGCAGCAAGACTCATTATAGTCCTACTTTAATTTAAAGTTTGATTTGCAAACTCAAATTAGTACTTTTTATTTGAGGAAGATTTCTTAAGCTGCATTGAAATTCAGCAGACAAAGATGAATGCTGCTTTCCTTCTCATCTCCCCGTTTCTCCATTTTCATGTGCTTCAGATCATCTCACAGACAGCTATTCACTGATCAGCATCACTCTGCAGCTACCTGCAGGTTTGTTTCTGCCTGTTCCTCTGCCACATCACTGATCTCTGTTTTGTACTGCTAGTACACAGTTCATAATACAGTATATAATTCCCCATATACAGCATATAACTCACCTTACTCCAGCTTGGGTCTGGAGCCTAAAAGCTTTCTGGCTCTGAAGGAATTAACCTTCCATTTGTTAGCCTGTTAGAGCACCTCAGCTGATAGCTATAGCACAAACAGGAAAATTATATTTCTTATAAGTGCACAGGGGACGGGATCAGCCACGGTGATGGCAGTGATTTACCCGGAGCTGCTGGTTCCTGACCCTTTCCTCACTAGTGTGAGGAAAACCCCTCTCAGAGGGCTCCACTCCCATCTTGGTGCAGATGAATGCTGCCTCAAAGTCACTGGTAAGGAAGATGCAAATACCAGTACCCACCCAGATTTCAACTGAAGTGGCTGGAAAGGCATGGGGAGGTTGGAGAAGTAGTAACTCTGTCTTTAACCCGTGTATTAAGTGTCTAGAGCACTTAGACTAAAGCACAGCTAAATGCTGCAAGACTAATACATAAATCAGTGGTCTTTCGTACTGGTGAAGAGAGATACCAGAGAGGAAGGGAGGCTTCTCTGCTCCCAGGACAGCTTAAAAGTGACTTTCTCCTCTACCCTCACCTAGTTGTTAAAGGACTTTTCTGATGACATGGGTGAAAGGAGATGCTTCCACTAGACCAGACAACAAAGGAACTGTGATCTGAGACATATCCTTGCCTCTGAGGTTTGCTGCTCACACCCTTTACCTGAAGTGCTGGTTTGTGTGGCTTTCAGTGAAAGATGGCTAAATGGCACCATTGACCATGCAGAAATCATGATGAAGGTAATTTAAAACTTTTTCAGGCATCTCCACATGATGCTGAGATACCGATCCAAAAACTCATTCTCATGTCTGCATTACATGATCAATATTTTTAGAAGAAATACTGCGACATGATCAATGGCTGGATGCACTTCAACAAGGTCCCAGTTAAGGCTATGAACCTGATATCAGCTGCTACAAGGCACATTGAATACTCTGGACTCAAAAAATGAAATATGATTTTTTGTATCACCCATCCAAAACAAGAAGTGCAAGTCATCTCCAGGACTTAGAAGTCTGACAATTACTGCTTTGGAACAGGTGCTAGAAGCCTTGGCAAACAAGAGCCTGAGAATAGCTCCTTAGAGTGACACCATGGCCTAACTTGGAATATAATTTATGTGGTCGAAATGAAAATTCCCCATTTCTCCATACAAGAAATCTGCACTGTGTGATTGCATTTCAGATATTAAGTCCAGTTTCAGTGTCCTTAGAGAATGCTGATAGAGGTCACTTAAGAGAAAATTAAGAAAGAATCACATTAAACACACTTTAAAACCCCTTAATTTTAGTGAAGATTTCCCTTGTGACCAGGGCAGGCTTTGAAATGTCTTGGTCAGTCTAATAAAATATATATGGTGAACAGAAATTCAATAACAGAAAATAAAGGAAAAGGCACAATCAATCCAGAAAGTGAAGGGAGATTACTTCAGAGATTAAATACTTTTAGAAATGCATTTTTAGACATCAGAACACATACTAAGGCCTGTCTATTAGTGGAACAACCAACAAGCAGCAAGTATAAGATAGCAAGCATGGCAATGAACACATAAAGATGCCATTTCTGATAGCAAATTTCAAAACTTATACTGGAGACAAAGCTAAAGACCATAATTCAATGTCCTGAATGTTTTCACATTTGGGTGACATTTTGATATTTTGCATGTACCTGCTGCAGCAATTCTGCTGAATTAGTCTAGCCACTGACTGCAATAAGGATAAACTGCAGATGAGGAAAGACTGAAATGATAAACTCACATTTTGGCAGATGTTGTGTTTTTCCCTCAACAGCTTCTGAAATTCAATTCAAAACAATGCCATAATTTTTTTTTTTTATTTTTTTTTTTTTTTTTTTGCCAAGACCACAAATTGATATTATTAGACAATTCAGGGGAAAAAAATGGAGCATAAAAGAAAGGTCTAAACATACACAGAAACAGTTTCAAGAGAAATTTCTGTTGGAAAGAATGTCAAAGTCTGCAACTTACTTGCTGCAAAACGGGACTAAGGAAAAATGGGACAAATAAGTTACTCTCCTGTTTTGTGAATATATCTTTTCCTTTAGCTTTTGTGATAGCTCTAGTCTTCAGTGTTCTGGTGAAAGTATAAGTATAGTATAATGCTGTATAAAGTCTTTATGATAGAAAGTATGTTATTCCCTTTATTTGACTGTTGTTCTAGCAAAATGTAAAAATATCTACAGTGGATGGAGTTTTTTTTTCTTTAAATACTGAATTGAAAGTCATTGTCATGACCACAGCATTCAACTTCAAGTACTTAAGCTTCAACTACCTATTTAAAAGCCCAACTTGTCCAGCAACTTTTTAATAGACTGGAAAGCCAATCTGATGACAACACCCAAGTTCTGTTCCATCTAGGATCAAATTTATTCCAGTTACTTCTCTCAGAAAAAGTGGAAACAACAAAGTAATAGAGACATCACTGTGTTAGTTTAAGTGCAGCTAGGCTTTGATATTATAATCCCAAATATAAAACTAATTGTGAGCTCAGTAAATAACAATTTATATTGCACAAGCAGAGCTTGAGTTACTATACATAAAGGGCATTTCAGACCCCTTTCCACATTCAGCCCATGATTGGCAGGATGCTGCCTGGAGCTACTGGATTTTCCCAGCTTCTGGCAAGCAGCCTCACGGCACCAAGCCTGCTTGTGTACTCAGCACAGCAATTTGGTTCCAGGGTAATATGTTGAACTTGTCCACATCAGTGGGTTTCTGCATCTTATGACCAAATTAATTTTCACATGTGTTACAATACTGCAGTATTTCCTCATTCTTCAAGAATGATTTACAATTAATCTTTGTCCTGACTCCAAAAAATCCAAAAAATCCACGTCACAAAGAAACCTGAGCTAAAGAACAGGTTCTCTACTGCCTAAGAGCAGGCAGGAATTCACACTGTATTCTTCCCAACCATTAAAGGAATCAATAGCATCCCCTCCTGTTTGCACTGACATAGTTTCTTAAAACTCCAAAGAAATTCATTATGTTTGTGGCATCCTCAAAACTTCGGCTGAATTTGACTGATGAGCTCAGAAGTTTTTGGAGCCAAGTTAAACAGACAAAGTGACGAAACGCAATCCCTCTCAGAAACCAGGCTAAAAGGGACACCTAAGGTATTACTAATATTTACCTTTATAGTCTTCCTTTTTTGGACCAAATTTTGGTTTTGCCAACTGGCTACATTAAGGGAATTGCTGAATTAAAAGTATTGTACACAAACCTAACATTGCATTGCCTTGTACACTTCCCCAAGATTGGAGAGGTTTACCAGTTTTATAATCTGGTGCTCTACATCATGCAAAGAAAAGCCTGTGGACCCCAAGGAGGACCCAGACTCTGAGTTTGCTGCATACCATACACACACAGTTTTCAAAGGACAGACATTTCCTAACCATAACCGTGATGCTCCATAGGGCAACTAGTATCTCAGTAACCAAAGAGGAGGGGAGATCTCAAAGGAGCTGTGAATAAATACATACGGTTTCATGCAAGCAGTCTTTTACTAAGACGAATGATTCTGGTTTTAAGGCACTGGTACTGACATTAACATGCTCATATTCCCCTGCAGACTTTTAGCTGTAGATTTGCCATGACATGACTCATTATGCATGCTTTCTCTTTTTATTGCATCAATTGAACAGGAACTGAACACATAGAAATGTCAACTGACATTTTCCCTTAGTATTTCCATGCTTTTGTCAAAGCTAGAGTATAAAACGGTTGCCATGTTTTTTCTCATTGATCTTAGACAGTGTTCACTGAAAAATTCAATGTTGTCAGATAAAAATTCCTAGGAAAAGAACCAAGAGCATATTTATGTGAACAATGTATATTGACTCTAACCAGAATGTAAGTCCAGGCGTACCCAGCCCCTCTGAGGACCAGCTGGGACACAGGAGTGTCTGTGTTCTGCCAAACTTCTATACTCTTAATGCAGCAGAAAAACACCTTCACTCCTAGGAGTAAAGTCTAGTTAGGAGAGATTTTCTCCTGTATCTCTTCCATTTATAACACCATTGAGAGGCACAGTAAAAGATTTCTTTCAGAAGGATGCAATTTACCCACAGAAACCCAAAGGGAACTGAAGGTAGACTTTCTCACGGCTGTTGATCTTGTTCATATAAGTGTTTCTGCAAGGAGAATGATACTGGTCACATTTACTGTGTGAGGAAATTTCTGATGGCCATGGGACAGGTCTTGTTCAGTTTAGAATCCAAACATACAACATAAAAAGTACACCAAAGTAAATCTCATGCTGAAAGTGGCAGAAACCAGAGTAGATTCTTCTACCTCTCCATGGTAATGGTACTAAGACATAAGTCAGTGATGGAGATGGCAGAAGTGTGAAGGAGTGAAGAAGTGTAACTGCGTGCTGCGGTCACAGGAAGGTGTTCCCCCCCAGCTCACTCCCCAGGCCGGTGCAGTCCCCAGCGCGGCCGCCCCGGATCTCTGCTGAGCTGCCCCGGTGCCGGTGCGGGCAGGGGCTCGCAGCTCCCTGCAGCAGCCGCTGCGGCATGGGGAGCACAGCACAGCACAGTGCCAGAAACCAGGCAAAGGAATAGAGAGGGGTCACTTGTCTGAGCTCCAAGGAAGGTCTATTTCCCCAGAGGAGCCAGGGCCAAGTAACAATAGCTGAGGGCAAAAAAAAATGCTTTTAAGGAGGGGTGGGAATAAGGGGAGGACACAGCCCTTTACCAATAGGAAGGTATTAGGGGAGGGGTGCAGGGTAAGGGCTATCCAATAGAAGCCAACAAGGGTAAGGAGCAAACCTTGCAACCCAATCTTGCTTCAAGGATGGATGAAAGACAGGGAACATTCCAGAAAGGAACAAGGGAGGTACAAGGAGACTAACAGGGGGATTGACATACGCTTGGCGGGAGAATCTTGGGGTAAACAACTCATGACTGAACCATTGGGGAAGCCAAATGGGGTACATAGAATGAACCATTACAAACTTATAACAGTAATATTTAAAACCTACTACAGAAGAACAAACTGTAAAATAACAGACTACCACAAAGAAGTACACAAGGACTACAAAGATGTTAGGAGGTTATACAGGGAGAAAATTAAAAGGCCAAGTTTCAAATAGAACTTATTCTCGCTAGAGCCATAAAAGGCAAGAGAAATTGTTTTTACAAATATATCACCAACAAAACATGAGTTGTGGAGAATCTTCATCCTTTACTTGACACAGAAGAAAACATAGAGACAGCAGACCTAAGGGTACTCACCCCCTGCCCTGGAAGACAGGGACTGGAAGTAGAATACAGCCCATATAGTCCAGGAGGAAATGGTTAGTAATCTGCTACACCACTTAAAACACCCATGAATCTATGGGCTCTAATGGGATCCATCCAAGGGTACTGAGGGAGCTGGTAGAAGAACTTGACAAGCTACTTTCAATCATTTCCCAGCAGTCCTGATTAACTGCACTTGACTGGAAGTTGACAAATGTAACATCCATCTACAAGCAGGGTTGGAAAGAGCATCCCAGAAACTACAGGCCTGTCCGTTGGATCTTGGTGCTAGGGAGGGTCATGGTCCAGAGGATCTTGAGGGCCATCACATGGAACATACAAGACAACCACGGGCTCAGTCTCAGCCAGCATGGGTTTATGAAAGGTAGGTGCTGCCTGATGAGCTTGATCTCCTTTTACAACATGGTGCTCCTGATTGGTGGATGAGGGGAGGGCTGTGGGTATTTTCTACATGGACATTAGTAAAATCTTTTATACTGTCTCCCATGGCATTCTCCAAAAGAAATTGTCACTGCCTGCTTATGGCTTAAACTGTAGAAGCAAAGTAGCAATTTTAAAGCAGATTCCACAATGCTTTGCAAGGAAAAAAAAAACCAAAAAACATCACTCTACCACCCTGAGGATTTCTTCTTTCTTAGCTCAGTAGTTTTGAAACTGATGGATAAAGAAGACCCAAAAAAAAAAAAAAATCCCTAATCCATGCAGCTGAAACTCCTGAAAGTGTTCCTTGGGAAGGAAACAGAGTCCATGACAAGCCTCACTCCAAGGCAGGGCAGACCATTTCTGCCCAAGTTGGATTTGGTCTGTGTTTCCCATGAAAATGCAAGACAGTCTGGAAAGAAGAGCCTGACTTGGAAAGATAAGAGAAGAATTTCAGCTTTTGAAAACTATGTTAAAGACCCTGAAGTCCTGCAAGTTGAATAATTCAGTCATTGAAGTAGCAACACTGAGATGCAGAAAGCGTGGGCTACATGGCATGTTTTACAGTCATGTATGTTGTCTCTTTTTTATTAAGGTAGACCAAGATTATAAAAAATTTAAGTAACATTTTCACCATCTTGGATTATGAGTTTTAATTAAGCACAAATGAGTCCAAATTTCTAAACAGATTTTTGTTTTTAAAGCATCTAAAGTAGAACATATAAACACTTGACTAAAGAGTATTTCACAGGTACTGCAGGCCAACTAAACTGCACTCAGAGGTTATGTATGTTCTGTGTCGAGCGCCGATCCTGATGCCTTTTTGTCATCAAAATATGGGCACTCTCTTTGTGACCATTACTAAAATAAAACCAAAGCAGTGTCTAAATTAATCTTCATAAGATAACTTTTCAGGTAAGAAACTGAATCAAAATAAATAGGAAGAACAAATAAACCAGCAAACCAGCATGTTCAGATGTGTCAGCTACTGAGGGAGGAGGATCCAAGGGGACAAACTCAGAGCTGGAGCCCTGGAGGTTGCCACACCACACTCGCCTATGAGGTGGTGGTGCCACCCTGCCTGCCCTTATACCCTGGGGCACTCAGGTGCCTCCCAACCCATCCCCATGGGCTGCGATGGGGCAGCCAGAGTCACAGGCAGGAATGGTGCCCTGTGTCCTACTCCTGGTCTCTCAGCTCCTCTTCATCGGAAATAAACTAAAAAAAAAAAAAAAAAAGCAGTTCCAGTGTCTTCCAGCAATAAAAAAATGTTTGGAAGGTTTGAGACAACAGCAGGAATCAGAATCATTACAGTTTAGAAGAATTCCATGATGCTGTTCTCTTGAAAAGAAAACTCTGTTGTCCCAAAATGGGTTCTTTCACCCAGTGTGCAAAAGGCTGAGCCATACAAAGTAAAGGTATTAGATTTATTTTCAGTTCTGTGCAGAAAAGGCTGGTAGGCAGTAAATCCACAAAGCTGGCAATAATTATCAAAACTTTCCAGACGCTAATGTTGATTGGCTCCCAATTACACAGTCTTCCTCTTAATTAATATTCAATCTTCTATTGGTTGAATGATTCTCTTGCTTCATATGCTAAGTAGTCCACATGCTCCATCTTCTTTCAAGCTGGTGCCCACTTTTCTTCAGCTGATGCCTTCCCTTCTTCAGACAGATCCTTTCTCCATCCAGTGAGTATGATCTACTTCTGGAATGCCTAATTGAATAAGTTTGCCTTGTTTAATTCTTCTTAATGTGGCATTATATTGGTCATTTCACCAAGTGTCGCTCTGTTCTGTCTGATTTCAGTTATGTACTTAGCTTCTTTCTTCTCTTCTTTTTTCCAATAGCTGCTACAATTAGTGAGACATGCTAAATATAACTTATCTATTTGGGAGCCATACCTTAGAGTATGTCAAGTATACTGAAATCAAGTATCACAGCCAACTGAGGGCTGCAATTTCTTTATTCATTTCCTAATAAGGAAAAAAAAAAAGACAAATTAAGAGCCAGTGTGAATACAAGCCTGAGAACCATGATAACTTATTCACCAAAAGAAACAAGAATCTGTACAAGCATTAGTAATATTTAGCCAATACATGTGCTACCACCATCACATACCACCATCTTTCTAGCCCCACTAGCTTCAAGCACGTCCTTAGGCACCCAAAACATAGAGAGTAGGCCAGAGAAACTGAAGGGATCTATCTCAAGGAACAATGGATCTCTATCAAGGTGCTTTCAACAATAAAAAAATAAGACAGTTTCTGAAGAGCCACTACTGAAAGCTGGAACTAAACGTAAACGTAGACACTGAAAAGGAACCAAAAAATCAAGTCCAGTCACAAGAGGGCACAAGCCCTGATATAACACAAACAAATCCCTCCTCATGCTAAAACACATTATTTTGCTAAATGAGAGGAGGGCACATTTTTCAGGAATAGCCTCCTTGATTAAAGAGAAGAGGCTTCCTCTTTTATTTTAAGGCAGACTTAGAAGCATAAAGAATTTTATGTAATTTCATGCATAAACATCTGAAAGACAAATGGATTCAAGGATCTTGAAGACTGAATACTCAGTCTATCTAGAACAACTTAATACTGAGAAGGCCTGCCTCAGACAATGGGTGCCTGTGGAAGACTTCTGCTGAGTTCCAGCAACTCAGAAATCCTCTCTCAGAGGAGAATATTACAGAGTTGGACTCATTAGCATCAAACCATCACGGGCAGAAAGCTCCCATGTCATACCAAAGATGCTTGAGCCATGCCAAGTTAAAAAGAAAGTCTAGAGAGCCTACAGAAAAGCCTGAAATTCTTGCAATGTTTCATACTTAATTTCTTATCAAGAATGGAATGAGTGCTATCCAAGTGTTACCATGTGTGCCTGCCTGCAAGGGAAGAAATAGGAAGTGGTAGACTGAGAAAAGTGCTCTCCTTTCAGAGCCCCACCACCCCGGAAAAGTTTTTCAGAAGGACTAGTGACAAGACAGATTAACTGGTTTGAGAGGCCTGTGTAGGTGGACCCATTGCCTTTTTCTGCCAAAATTGCCAACAATTATGCCAAATTCAATAATGGGTTTGCAATAAGTAGATGCCTTCTATCCTGAAATGAAAGTCTTGTAACACAGGCAACTAAACAGTAAAGAGTGATAAATAATTGTGACCACATACATATGCATAATATACATACACATAATACCATGTGACAGAAAGTGCTATAAGACAAAAAAAATTACCTCCACTAATTTGGTTTTGTCTGGATTTTCCCACTGTTGGTAAATGCGCATACTAAGAACAGAATATAATTTTGCCATGCTTGATATACTGACGTTCTCAGTTGCTGCGACGGCAGCATCCAACACTTTCTGAAGAAGAAAAAAGTAGAAACTACAATTCAGAATAGGACAAGGTATGTCCTACCTTCGTATATTGCTAAATAGAAGTGGTTCTTCGGAGATTAAATATCTCACAAGATTTAACTGGAGAAAACAATTTATCACACTTCAGACAAAAGGAAGGTTTAAAGTTCAGATAATATTTTCTTACTCGTCAATCTATGACATCAACTGCCTCCACCAGAACAGTGGGGAATGACACAATCCACTTTGTTATAGAGTAGATGCAACTGAAAAGCCATGGTTATATTTACTTACAAATGCAATACAGAACCCTGAAAAATATGTCTTTGGAAGCCAGGCTACAGATCTTCCAGATATAGCTGTGCCAGCTGGAAACAGAAGCTCCTTAGGTGCTCACCTCGACCCATTAGCTGGATGTTACTGTGCCAAACACCAGCTAGCTCCTACTTTTCAACTCTGGAGTGGATGACCACCGGTAGCAAATTACCAATCTGCCACACAGTCCCTTCTGTTGAGATGTGAATGTGATAATCTGTGGAAATGTAACACTAGCAAGCTAGTGGCACCCCTGCTGTCCAGTAACTCTGTGTTGTGTGAGGTTGTGAAGATATAGCTTAAGAAAGCAGCTGCACCAAATGAAAATATTACTGCCTCACAGCTCCTTGCCATTTACTCAGCCCTGCTCAGATCAGTTAGCACAACATTCAAGTATTTCCCTGAACTTCCTTCTATCCAACGTGAAGCTAAGAGGCACAAAACTCACACAGTGTGCTTTCAGCTGCTGCAAACACAACACATAGGACATGACAGAGGTGCATGGCCAACATCCCCAGTGAAATGACTTCTAATTGCTGCCACATAGGTGAGTGTATGCTTTTCTATTTGTTCATCAAGTTCTAGGCCTATTACTAAGCATATAAACAAATATCAAACCAACTTAACAAACCCAAACAAATAATAAAAAACCTATCTCATACAAGACCAAGCAGATATATTTTGGAGGGTCACCCAGCTTATCGATTTCAGGAAAGTTCCAATAAAGTTCTCAGGTACAAGTGCCAAGTTCCAGAGACACTCATGAAAAGAAAATAAGTTTTCTAAACAGTTTCTAAATAAGTTTTCTAAAGCTTCATGACTGTAGCTTTCTCCTCACAGCTGAAAAATATATTGACACTGAAACATCTCTAAGGACTCTACCATACCATTTCTTCAGCTGGAAATAACTTTGGAGCACATATTATTAGCACTCTGACTCTAGAAAAACCTATGTGGTTTCTCTCCATATGCAGGTAGATGTGAACAACAAAAGCCCCTAAAATTTGCTTCCCTAGGACACCAGCCTTAGAAAGCTAGCTTCACTTCTACAAATTATGTCACAGCTTAAAAGTGTGACAGAAATTGTGTGGACAATCCTTTTCATCAGAGGGGATTCCGCTCTGGTCATATTCTTCCCATACAGAGAAAACATCAAAATAATACTCCCTTTCTCTACAGATAAACAGCAGCCTATTCTGCTTTGACCAAACTCCAGGACTTCAGCTAGCAACTTCCCAAATTTTTGTCCAAGCAATATTCCCTGAAAGTCAGGTCTTCTTTTATACCCTCTCCAATTCAAGCAAACGAACCTTTTACCCCTACAGCTAGGCCCACTTTTGACCCTTTCCCCAGCTATAGCCTAAGGTAATAACTTTGCTCCTATAGGGGAGTAGAAAAAACTTATAACACTGTAACTGTATGGATGTAAAATTCTAACACTGGATTTTGAAAGAATTTTGTAAAAGCAGGTATTAGTATTTTATCCAGGATGTGCTTTGTTCAACTTGCTAATTTCGGGTTTAAAGCCATAACTGCTAAAAAATAAGGTCCTTTTCTGGTTCCTAATACAAGAAAATATGCAAACAGAAAAACAAAACAACCCTACTCCAATCCATCATAAAAACTGCATTAATAACTAACAGTACTAGAAGGTTATCATTGGGCTATTTTAAAATTTAACAAGCCTTTTTACATTAAAAATTAGGAAAAGAACCCTACCGTCTAAAATACAGCAAGAGCAGCAGTTTACACCAGCTGCAGAAACAACTGTCATCATCCCTTACAGGCTAAATTTTTTCTCATAAATTGTTTGCAAAGGCATTGGTTAACAACCAAATTAATTTACAACCATAAAGAAAATGTCCTACTTCAGTATTAACAAAATTGAAGTTAGACTTACTCTGAGCTCAGAGTAATCCACAAACACTCCTCGTTTTTTAATTTTGATTGCTTTCTTGTCCAGTACTTGTTGTTGCCCATTCTCTTGAGAACATCCTGCAGGAGGGTGTGCCTGTGAATCTGAAATGATGCAAATTTAAGTCAGGATTTCTCTTATTGTGGAACAGAGTGTTTGCCAAATATCCTGTACCTGAAATACGGGGCCTCTCTGAAATAACAGGGAAAAATTTTAGTCAATTCATGGTGCTTAATTGCAAGTACATGAAAGATGATTGACAGAGAATTATCACCAAAGCAAATACTGTATTAGCTGTTAACTTACAGTAACAAAATTTTATATGTAGAAAATCCTTACCTGCATTGTTTTTTGATGCAGGGGATTCAGCAGCTTGCTTCATAATCAAGTCCTCATAAAACCCTTTTCTTTCAGCACAGGTAGGCCTCGGGATAGTGAAAACTTCTTCATGATTAGGATTAAACAATGTTTTTATCTAGACCATGAGAAGAAAAGAGATTTTCAGATAACAAAAATTTTCAGAAAACAAATTTTTTTAATTTTTTATTCCAAACAGACAAGTGCATTTCTAAATTACACTGAATACTCATCTAGATAAAACAAGCTATTAAAAGTTAACTTCTTGACCTTAAAAGCTGGATTTCCATAGCACTGCAGACTAAAATACCTTCTCTTATCAACCTTCTCAAGTTTAAGATCCATGAAAAAAGTATGATAAACCAATCAGAAAGGGGTGACATTTACCATTCCAAATACTGCTTATTGTACATGTACCCAGCTTGATGTCCTTTAGCTTGAATATTTATGACAGCTACAGAGGGAAGAGGAAGGACTCAGCAGACAAGTACCTACTTTTTGGTAATGTGGGGTTTTTTTGAATTTTTTTTTTATTTTAGAAGTTACTTTATTAATTTTATAAAAACTTTGCTACTTAGACAAAATAATCAGAGCAGCATATTAATATTTTAAACACCTTCCTTTAATGAATACTCTCAGATTCTAGAAAGCACATTCTTAATTAATATTATTACAAAATATAACTAAATATTGATTTCCAAGTTGCTTAAACAGAAGTTATTCCTTAGGTTTTTAATTTGCCAAGTTTCCACCTAGATGAAGAAATTGATTTTTTTTGTGAAATAATTTAAATTAGAAATTACATTCTATCACTAACAGTGTGACCACAGTACTTTTTCAGTAAAAATGTTTTCAGAAAAACAGTCTTTTTCCCAGCTACCTTTCAAGCACTGTGTATTCTTTACTAAGTACGCACCAAACCATCCTGAAGCTACTGAACTGGTTGTCTGAAGTGCATCTATATGTCTGAGTCACAAGTCTCACAAGTGTGTGAGAAGGGAGAAAAAGTTGAGCCAAAGTCAATCTCTCTTCTCAGAAAACACTTTAGACCAATGCTTTCAGCATTGTCTAATCTCAGCAAATTTTAAGAGACAGGGTTCTGGTGTCTTAGTAATAACAGCATAAATCTGCTTAAAAGCAGCTAAGTTCTCCAATGTTATAATTTAACAAGAATCTGAGTAACAAAGAAAGAAAAATATTGACAGAAATACCTCTTCAGGGAGATCTTCATGTGGTACATCAGATGTTGCAAGGAGCAAAACTGGAGCAAAGTATGGAATGTTATTCAGCAATCCTGTAAAAGCAGCTTTCAGTGTAGGTCCAACAGCCTCCCACCACGAAGCGATTTGTGGGGTATAAATGATACTTGGTGCAGTTATTTGAGCTTCTCGTAGCAACTGGTAAAATGAAAGCTCGGATAAGAAAACTGCATCATGTAGAACAGGCCACTAAGTAACTACGTATCAGTCAGACTATCTTGTGAAATAGGAGTGCATAAAGCCAAGACATCAAGACAAACCAATAAATGAACAATTCCTTAACAATAAGGTGACATTTTCACTTTGACTCAAACGTTGACATTGCTATGCAGACAGAAACAGAACTGAATCAGTTTTCAAAACTACTTAGGGGTAAGATAACTCCTAAAGAGTGTCAAAACTCAGATGATGTGGTGATGTGCCTGAAAAATCAAGACTAACTCTTCAGCAAGATGTGTCAGCCTGGAGAAATCACTACACAACTGCGACTGCACCACTTCCAGTTCAGTGTGGGCCCATACCCACGTTAGACTGGAGCACAGCCTGAACAAAGACCTATGTGAAAAGATTTGGGCTAACACAGTAAAAGAAGCCTGGTCCAAAATCATAATTTCAAGAACATTTTATAAGAGGTGACGAGTCCTTAGCCTGCCTGAGGAGCTAAATCACTCAGAGCCTGTCATTCCTCTCATTATCAAAGTAGAAGTAAAAAATAAAAAATGCAGTAATCTGCTTATATTTTTTTTTTCTAGTTAAGAGACACACATCAGTTTGCACATTTAAGCATTTCATTAATTGCAATGCTTTCATTGCATTTCACTGCAGCAGTACAAACTGTATATGTATATTCAAAAAAACTTCACAAAAACTTTGGCTGCCCTACAAATACAATAAAACAGAAGGTTACAAAAAGTGCATGACGCCATCAGGCTGATGCAGAGCCAACTACTGGCAGCACAGAGATTTAAGAAGTACCAAAACAACTTTTCTGGATCCCATCAAGGCCAGCAGGATTACCTGCCACAAAGAGAGGCTTATTAGCAGCACCTCCCATCTTCCCAAGCTGCTAGCAACATCCTCTCTCTTTCATTTCAAATAGAAATTAAACTTGTCTATGTACAAATGTCTTTATTCTGTATCATTCCATCTACAAGAAAAGTGAATTTTCAGACAAAAGTAAACATATAACAGGCCAACTCCATTAACAGCAATTTGTGCTTATTTCACTGATTTATATACAGTTCAAGAATCCTATGAGAACAACAACAGCAACAAAAAAAGATACCCGTGAACATGTTTCTTCTTGTGATGAGCTGCTAACAAACAAGGTGGGTAGATCTAGTGTATAAGCTGGAAACTTTTCCAGGGCATGTAATATGGCAGGTGCCAAATCAAAAGCCTGCCCACATCCTGGCTCTTCGACTAGTAAGAACCGTGGCCTGAAAGATGTTGGCTGGTAAGAAGGATTTCTACAACAATAAAAAGAAAACAAGTTTGAAAAAGAGTGATGAAGAGGCACACAGATGTTAAATATTTTTCCCATACTTTTTTTTTCTACTAAAAAAGTTTTTTTTTTCTACTAAAAATGTTCTACTAAATAATAAGTTGGTCTGTGATTCTGTGATCAAAAATACCAGTCTATTTATCAAAGTCTATTTTCTTAAAAGCTGGTATCACTCCTCTGCTAAAAAAAATCCTGCTAGTTCCCAGCATGTCTACTATTTCTTTGGCTGGGTTAAATAACAATTCTTAAATCCCACAGGGTGAATGTCCAGTCAAATACACACAAAACAGCTGGTCAGCAACCTGATAACAGGGCAAAATAACAATTCTTACAGCTCAAACCAGTCTGGGTCTCTTTACTGTCCATACACAATCATTTTCAGCTCATCTTGACTTAAAGTGAGATCTCTACACCTATCAAATTTACCTAAAATTTGGCCACAGCTCTACTGGAGATGGTGGGAAGAAAGGAGCAAAACCACATTTGTAGGAAAAAAACTTATGTGGGTACTGAAACACATTATTTGTATCTGGAGAAGAACATGACTTGATTGCTTAAATTACAGCACTACACTAAATATGCGTAAGATTTATATTCATTTTATTAATTAATCATTCATTTTGTTCATTTAGTCATTCTAGTTGCTTCATCTTTGACTTGACCAATAATTTCCTAGACATCTTGCTTAACATGCGTGAAATACACTTGTGAAGAGGTTTGTGCATTTCCCCACCACATTATTATTGTACCTTTACTTGCTGAAGTAAAAGATCCTAGAAACCTAGTGAAGCCTAGCAAGTCATATTTTCTGGCCAACACAGCCATAGGAAGGGAGAAAAATATCTGACAATAATCTGTTTTAAAAATTACTGGACTATGTGACTTCCACAATTAAAATGTCAAAAGATAACAAAAAATAAGTAGGGTAAAGGTAAAAAATTGACATTTAAATTTTTCTCACAGTGATTTAACAAACCACTTCTTGATTTTGTTTCTGATACACAATTTGCTACTGGTACAAACATTTTGGAACGTAGAAGGGTAAAAGATGGCTACATAAATCCATAGAGGTTTTTTAAGCTAAAAGGACAGAATGAGCATTTTTTGGGTTTTGAGTCTTTGAAAGAATACTATGTATTAAACATGTTTTAATAGTCTGTGAACCAGTTGGACTTAGTAAAAGAAGGCTGGGCCGACCAGTTTGACGAGTTAGGGCAGTGTAGTCAGAGCCATTAGATCTAGTACCCAGCTGGATCTTCACAGTTGAATTCCTGCAAATATTGATCACCACCACATGCACCCTTAACTCTTTCATCTAGTAACCCTCACATATTTACATAACATTTTACAGATGCAGCCTTCTCAAAAATGTCACCATAAAGAGGACAAATATGTACCTGCTCAAAGTGTGGAATTCTGCCTTTTTGCTGTCAGGCTTCTTTTCAGAGACTGATGGTGAGTCATCATCACTGTCGATCCCATCATCCCCTGAAATAGGATTTAAAGACAAGAGAAATTTGTTTACTGAATAGTTCATATCTCGCTCTTGCTTTAATACACCTTTGAAATCAATGCTGGAAACCATTTCTCTTGCATTTTGTTATTTGAATGCTATTATCTGAAGAGTACACCCTACCACAGATCTAAGGAGATAGCTCAGGTATATATTAAGCTGTCCTGTGTCCTGTGATTTGCATCAGATATTATCTCTCTATTAACAAACACTTGGGAGGTTTTTTCTTTAGAATAAAGATGATCAGGAACAACCTCTGTAGTGTCTAGATACCGGAAAAACCCTTCTATCCTCATTTAAGCATTTATTTACTATATTTGTAATAATTATTGACTATATCAGTGGACAAAGGAAGGGTTACAGACATCAATTATCTGGACTTCTGTAAAGTTTTTTATATAGTCCCCCAGAGTGTCCTTCTCTTTAAATTGGAGACAGATGGGTGTGGTGAGTGGACTGTTAGATGGATAAGAAAGTGGGTGGATAGTTACATCCAGAGAGTAGCAATCAATTGCTCAGAGTTCCAATTGACATCAGTGACAAGTGGTGCCTCTCAGGGATGCCTACCAGGACTAGTGTTATTTAATATCTTCATTAATGATATAGATTAAGGAATTGAGTGTAACCTCAATAAATTTGCAGATAACACCAAGCTGAGTGATGCAGTTGACACACCTGAAGGATGGGATGCCATCCAGAGGGACCTGGACAAGCTCAAGAAAGGGGACAAAAGGAATCTCATGAGGTTCAACAGGTCCAAGTTCAAGGTGCTTCACCTAAGTCAGGGCGATCCCCAATATCAACACACGCTGGGGATGAACTGACCAAGAGCAGCCCTGCCGAGAATGACTTAGGGCTGCTGGTGGATGAGAGGCTGGACATGACCCAGCAATGTGCTCTTGCAACCTAGAAAGCCAATTGTGTCCAGGGCTGCATCCAAAGCAGCCCAAGGGAGGGGATTCTGCCCCTCTGCTCTGCTCTGCTGAGACCCCACCTGCAGTGCTGCATCAGCTCTGGGGTCCCAGCACAGAAAGGACATTGACCTGTTGAAGCAAGTCCATAGGAAAGCCACCAAGATGGTGAGACAGATGGAACACATCTCCTATGAGAAAAGGCTGGGAAAATTTGGGTTGTTTAGCCTAGAAAAGATAAGGCTTCAGGGTGACCTACTTTTGAATTTCCAGTGCCTGAAGAAAACCTACAGGAAAGACTCCTTACAAGAACATGTAGTAAGAGGATGAGGAGGAATGGGTTCAGACTGAACGAGTAAGTTTAGATTGGATATTAGTAAAAAAATCTTTACTGTGAGAGTGGTGAGGCATTGAAACAGGTTGCCCAGAGAAGTCGAAGATGCGCAGTTCTTGAAAGTGTTCAAAGCCAGGCTGGATGGAGCTCTGAGCAACCTGGTCTAGTGGAAGGTGTCCCTGTCCAAGGCAGGAGCGTTGGAACTAGATCACCTTTAAGGTCCCTCCAACGCAAATCATTCTATTATTCTACAATTTGGAAAGAAGTGCCTCATATGTGAAACCTCAGATCCATCTCTGAAACTATTAACAGGATGTGAGCTACTGTCAGTAACAGGGGGCTCCAGTAGAGAACCCATAGTTCTCCACTGACACACAGCTTTGCACACTCTGCAAAGGATAACAATTAGATGTTATTGTAATACCTTGGTTCTTCAGTGCAAGCATTGCATGGGGAAATGGTCTCTCCAAAGCTTGTAAAATTCTTTTCAGGGTGTTTTCTAACAGCGGCTTTGAAATAGATGGTAGTGCTCTCCCAGGTGGAGCCCCAGCTCTGTGTGATGCTGGAACAATCTTCTGCATGGCCATGGTGAAGTCCTTTGCTGTTACTTTAATCGATCTGGCATCTATCTTCAGTCTTTTGTCACTCTCGTGTATCTGCGGATAGCGGCGGCGCAAAGCACAGAGCCCAGCTTCAACACATAAGGCTTTAATATCAGCACCACAGAATCCTGACAAACAAAACAAGAACCAAGTGTTACGTCAACATATATATGTGTTATATAGGTTTAAAACTGTCTGGATGGCCTGGCCAAGAGTGTCGGTGAATGATGCTACATCCAGTTGGCAGCGGGCTCACTAGTGGTGTTCTCCAAGGCTCAGTCCAGTCCTTTTTAATACCTTTGTCAATAATGTGGATAAGGGGATTGAGTACACCCTCAGTAAGATTGTGGACAACATTACATTGGGTGGGAGTGTTGATTTGCTGGAGAGCAGGAAGGCTCTGCAGGGGGATCTGGACAGGCCAAATCAATCGGTATGAGGTTCAACAAAGCCAGGTGCCAGCTCCTGCACTTCAGTCACAGCCCCATGCAGTACTGGGGGCAGAGTGGTTGAATGCTGCCCAGGGGAAAAGTACCCACACTGCTTTCAAACTCACCAACACATTTCTCAGCCAGGTCTTCAAGTAAGTTGTCAGATGGCTTCAGGGTCCAGTCTCGTGTGTGAATTTTGAAAATTTCTAATCTTGCCTAGAAACACAATGGTTGCATTTTATTTTGCCTTAAGCTTTCTCTTAAGAAAACAATCACAACACAAAACCTCCAAACCTCTCACACTAGTACAAATACTTTTGTCTGTTAGACTTCTAAGTATTTTAAATGTCAGTTATTAATACACTCGCTTCTTCTTCAAGATGGAAATTTAATAATTCTTAAATTCTTACATCAAACTCTTGTGGAGGATGCAGTGAAATAAAAGTCAAGTGCATCTTTTATTAAAAGTGAGTTGTATAAGCATGAGACTTAATGATTTTGAAGAACAAATTGTAGTAAAAACCTCATCTGCAAATGGACATTTTGCATCAAAGAAAATTCTCCCAAATTTAGCAAAATTTCCCAGTGACAGTTTCAGTAGTTCATCAAACTTGCTTTTCTGCCAGTTGATTCAAAGAAAACAGTCCTAGTCCATTTAAAATTGCTCCAGTTACTACCAAGAACAAAAACTATGACTCTCAAACTACTGTCACTCATCCAGAAAATATCAAACATCTCCCATTCTCATCTCTGATCCTAGTAAGATTTTCAGTGAAGTATCTCCTGGTACACAGATTAATTATGGCACACTTCTAGAATTCTTCCACAGCAGGGAATTGTGTGTTAGATCTGTTTCACGGCACCTTGTCTCTTGTTCCTGAGAGCAGATAAATACTGGATACAAATGTTTGTGCTAAATGCACTGTTTTTGCACTTTTACTAGCCTTCAATCCAATTAGCCTTTTATCTTTGCTCCAAAAATTGCCAAGAAATATCAGTGATAGCCAGAGAAAAAACACAAAAGCGGGGTTACAGTTTTGCACAACACGTCTCTCCCAAACATCCCCACACCAATATTTTTGGTTGCTATAAAACAAATTTCTTCACTGCTTAACTATTGCCATTGAACTCGAAGTGCTGCATCTGTGCAGTGTACTTCATATCTTTGTCCAAGAGAGAAGCATCATCTTACTCCTATATATATTCAGCACCAGGTTTGCCCTTCACAGTACAATGGAATGTATCCAGATATCCCTCTTGTATCCAAGCTGTATACTACAGATGGAGACTTGCAGTGCTCTGCGATGCTGCCTTGTTACAGGGGTTTGTCGTAAAGATGGATTTTGCCACATCTGTTTGATTTGAAGTTCTGACCTCTTTGTTTGGCAAGTTGAAGCGGAACTCTCGTTCAAAGCGCCCAGGTCTTCGTAAAGCGGGATCGATGGAATCCAGTCTGTTGGTGGCTCCTATCACCACAACCTCTCCTCTGCTGGCTAAGCCGTCCATAAGTGTCAGAAGTGTCCCCACAACAGAGCTAACAGAAAAATATAAATTTCATTCAAAAGTTTAGTAAATTTTCTTCAGTTCCACATAACCTTCTCTACTGATCCTTCAAAAAGGACAGGTTTTTATTGACAAGATACTGATCAGTGAAATAATTATTTTAAGACATAGCAAAATACAAATAAGGTAACACCGACCTTGTACTTATATCAAACTTAGTGAATTGTTTCCATTTGTTGTTTTAAAATCATTTGAAATTCACTAGCACTGAATTACTAGTTTTCAGGTTAAATGAAGGTGTCACATAAAGATAAATAGGTTGGAGTCTTCTTTTCACAAAGATTAAACATGTCCTACCTGTGAACCTGATCTTGTTTGCTGGACCTTACAGGAGCAAGAGCATCGATCTCATCAAAGAAAATAATTGAAGGTCGCATCTGGTAGGCCTACAAAGAAAACACAGGAACGCTGACATCAGGAAAACAGCACTACTTGAAAGAGAAAATATATGAAAGACATTATGGTTGGAACTAGATTTTTCAGACTAGCATCAGGGATCTCCACTAATTAACTTAATGTGAAACAGCAGTTTGTCAACAGAAAACAGCAGCCTGTCAACCCACTGAGACTGGGTGAAAGGAAACAAATCATACCAGTAGTTTTTACTACTATTTGGCAACCATGAGAACGGAGACAGGACTCAAAGTTTCTGGAAGTGACCTTCCATTACTAATTTAAATGAACATGTTTTCACCCTGCATCTGTTTCCCTCTCACCTAAAGCTATCATCTCTTGCTTCTTGAGGCCATTTTTGTGACTGAGTTATGTGTATGGTGAAGGGTTTTTTGAGAGTGGGAGTGGTGGTGGTGATTTTCTTGTTTGCTTTACTAATCTTTTTGATACATCTCAAGAGTCTCCACTGAGAAAGGGAACACTAATAGTCCCATTTCAGTGGAAGGAGATTACAAAACATGAAAATGAGTGAGTTCTTGACTATAAAAAGTTACTTATAATTCCAACAGAACACATGGCTTACCTGCTCAAACACTAAACGAAGCTGTCGTTCAGACTCTCCTACCCATTTACTCATGCAGTCAGCAGCACTTCTCATAAAAAAGGTTACTTTCCTGCCATCTCTGCTACATTCATTAGCAAGTGCACGAGCAACCAGAGTCTTTCCAGTCCCTGGTGGACCATAGAATAAACAGCCTCTACAATTTAAAAGAAAGAATTTTTTTTTAAAAATCACATAAGAAGAAACGCCATGGAAATCTATTACAATCCCCATTCCTAAAATACACAACTCTGCTCTCCTAAGCTGAACTTCATGGATAAGATAGTAAGAGCTGAAGTGTGAGAAAAGTCAAAGGTCAAAATTCTGCAAGGCAGCAAACAAAATGAATAAAGAGAGTAATGCACATATACAAAACCTTGAAAAAAGATAGTAGCGTCCCATTTCTGACAAACCAACAGAGATGGCTGCAGTAGGGTGGAGCAAAACAAGAGCAAATTTCCAATGCAGAATCTGAGATTGCGCTAACTTAGGAAGCATCAGTCCATTTTTCAATGACAAACTGCATATTCATTCTTGTTTTCAAAAAGTCAAGGTTTGAGAGTAAAGCATTTCATTCTCCCTTAAAAGCTTTGAGTTACTGGATTTGGTCTCCCTTTGCTGGTGATTAAGGAAGAGGAAGTAGTCTAAAAATGGGAAGGTATTCTGCATTTCTGTATTTCCATCAACTAGAAGAGCTAATGCACTGCTGCTTCAAAAAGAATTTCAATGAATAAGACACAAAATACAGATTTTCTTCTGTTTGTAATACTTTTAAATTCACTGGAAGCAAATAATTTAAAGTCCTATTTCAATATACCATGACCAAGGCTAATAAAGCTAATGAATCTCCAATAATTTAATTTCATAACACAGACTTGCTGCGTAAGAAGGGGACAGATTCTTATTTTAACCCAAACATAACACTGCAAAGTTCTAGTTGCAAGTCCCACAATTGTAAAACTAATACCTGAAAATACTTGGGAAAAAAAGAGTTGGTGTAAGATAAAACTGGACTTCCACAAACCAAAAAACAGTCAACTAGCAGTAGATAATGCCTTCCTACTCACAAACTGATTAAGTCCATTTGCATGCCAGACTCTAAAGAAAAAAATCTCCAACTCCGCCTTTTAAAGTCTAGTTTTGCCACACAGTAAATCTCTGAACCTACATATATGCTGCATTCTTTTTTTTAAATTACTTTTGATTAGTGATAAAAAGAACCATAAACACTGCTGAAAATTTTGAAGCATGGAAACATGTTGATACCTCAGTTGGATATTGTCCTGGAAAGAATGGAGTTAAGAACTTATTGTTTTAAATGGCGTCTCTTACCTTGGAGGTTTAAATTTCAATATCTCAAAGACATCAGGATAACGCAATGGCAAAAGGACCATCTCTTTTAAAGCTGAAATGTGGTCAGAGAGACCACCCACAGCATGAAATTGTGCCTAAAATGAAGTCAACAGAATATGTGTTAAAGAAAGCTGCAACGTCTATAAGGTTCCATCACAAATTAGATGTCAACACAAAGCAAATGTTAGTGAGAATTTGCAAATCACTTAAGAGAAAACTGTAAGTAAAAGGAGCTGTAGATGGCCCATTACTAGAAGCTTCCATAAATACTGCAAATGTCTCACTGACACCATGAAGTAAAAATACTTACTGAACCATCTATTTGCATTTCCTCCACACCAGCCAGGCTTGCTCCAATTCTCATGTGATCATTGTGAACTTCATTTAAGTTGCCTTTCTGAGTTGCTTCAGTGTTCGTGTGATCATTTGGAGCTCCATTTATGTCATCTTTCTGAGAGTTGGCCGAGGTAGACCTAATTTGAATTAAGGAGAAAGAAAAAAGTGCTTTCTAATTTACAATGCAGTTAGATGATTTTAGATTTTCTAATGATAGCAAGTTAATTCAAAAGACCTTATAAATGAACATAAACTTCCTAAATAGTTATTCATTCTAGCTGTTTCACATTTAATGGCCATGAGTAAATAAAGAACTTTAAACTGAGTTTAACAACTCTTAGCACTTAGAAATATGAATATTACAACTTATAATTTAGAATTTCATTAGGCATTTTTCTTGTTTAAGGATAGTTTCATAGAGAAACATGAACTCTCTTGAGTAATTGAACTAAAAAGCCATTTAAACTTCCATACAGGCTCTCCCTGTAAGTTGTCTTCAGTTTTAATAAATTTTACCTTTCAAGATTGAGTCTTAAATCTTAATTTGTACACCTTCAAGTCTAAGATTTTCAGAGGGGCATTATAGCTTCCATTCCAGAAAAAATGAAATTTCAGTTATACAAGCTCAGCCACACCTTATCAGTGACCAAAAATACAGGATTTTCAAATAAAGTCTAAGGACTAGTAAAAAGGATGGCCTCTCCTGCAGTGTATGTTTTTCTTATACCCTCAGACTACCACAGTAGGAATCTGTAATCATATTAATCTCTAATTACCACCAGTCAAAAAAAACCTTGAAAGCATTATTCAGTCATATGAACAGCACAAGGCATATCAGCACATATCAACATCACTCTTATAAAGGAGAACTAGCATAAACCATACACCAACCTTTTACGTTTTTTGCTTGAACCTCTCTCTTTGACAGATAAAGTATGGTTGGACAGGCTTAGGTTACGTTTTCTTACATCTGTTGAAAGCAAAGAATTTAGAATTTCTTGTGAACAAGTTTGGGAGAAACCAGGATGGTCAAAGGCAGAAAATGGGACAGATATCCATCTCTAAATTCAGGGAAAGTTTCAAGGAGGGGATGTTGAGTGGTTTAATCAGCGCACAATAGAAGTAAAAAGACACACACCTGATTTTTAAGAAAAATTGAAAACTACAAGAGTAAGATTATTAAGTCTCTTTAATTGCTATTATTTTAAGGGTAGGCAGGTAAAATTTTTAACTGAAAACCAACAATAACGATGCCAAATGTCAAGAAAAAATAGAATGCATACAGGATACATGCATTCAATTAAATTTACTGGCATAATGAAGTAAGAAATATAAAGTTTGTGTGCATGTATTTTCATTTTAAAAAAACAAAAAAACCACCTAAGCCAACAACCCCTCACTTTCATACAAGAAATTAGCTCTCAAGAGAAGCTGTATAATATATATATAGTATTGTAGAATGTACTCTATTGGGTCTGGCCTAGATGGAGTTAATTTTCCCCACAGCAGCCCTCACAGTGCTGTGCTGTGCCTTGGTAGCTGGAAAGGTGTTGATAACACACCAATGTTTTGGTTACTGCTGAGCAGTGCTGGCACAGCATCAGCGCTGTCTCCCCAAATTTCCACTCCCAAGCAGTAGTCTGGCAAGATCCTGGGAGAGGACATAGCTAGGATCGCTGACCCAAATTAATCAAAGGGATTTTCCATGGCATATGGCATCAGCTTTGCTATAAAAATTAAGAAAAGTAGGAGGAAGGTGGGGCATTTCTTTTTCTAAAATGTTTGCATTCTGGAGCAATAGCTATACATGCTGAAGCCCTGCTTCCTTGGAAGTGGTCAGACATCACTTGCTGATAGGAAGTAGAAAACAAAGCCTCTTCTTTTTTCTTTGTTTGTGCACAACTTTTGCTTTGGTGAACTGCCTTAACCTTCAAGTTGTCTTCCATCTTATTTTCTCTCCCCAGCTCAGCTGAGAGGCGGGGGTGGTAGAGCAGCTTGGTGAGCACAGGGCAGCCCAGCACACCTACTTTCCAATGGAGATTGGTAGCGCTCAACAGCTTTCCTCTGCCGGAAGGAGCGACGCAGG
This sequence comes from Taeniopygia guttata, assembly GCF_048771995.1. NCBI lineage: Eukaryota > Metazoa > Chordata > Aves > Passeriformes > Estrildidae > Taeniopygia > Taeniopygia guttata. Next base: position 124,996,706 of record NC_133026.1, read on the forward strand.
CCATTGCTGTCTTTTCCTTTGTTTCCTTCTGGTGAAACCATTGCACATCAACACAATATTAAGTTGTGTAAGTACTGTTGCAAATGTGATGTATTCAAAACACACTACATGACATATTCCCACCCATCCACAACTTTTTGTCTTGTTAGCATTTTGGAAAAACATGGATTTTTTTTCCTCTGGCTACCTGTTCTGAGCTCACTACAGTACAGCCCTAGAGCTTAAAGCTTGTAATGGCATTGGCAACATAAATTCTTTAATAGATGAAAAAGAACAAGTAGTTCGGCCCATCTCAATTATTAAAGTCAAGGCTTTTGGCGAGATTGTGGTCAAGAAAATTTAAAGCAGAAATAGCCTACAATGCTACCTGGATCATCAGGGGTTTTTCTGTTAGTTCTTCCCATATTGAGGCTTTCCTCAAGAAAGATCAGTCAGAAATATACAAAAAACATTCCTTTATATTTTATCTTGTTTTATGTAAAATTTTATTTTTGAACATTTTTATGTTTAGAAAATATCCTTGTATTGGAAGGTGAAAGTGTTTCTGAGTTATCTCACTTGTACTACATTTCAAAGGGAGCCTCAGTAAAACAACCTCCAGAATATTCATTTATTATTACATGACAAGGGATGAGCAAAAATTTGCCTTAAGACACATTATTTGGTATTTATATAGGAATATTTTCAAGGCAGCTCATATACACAAAAGATTAAATTAGGCACAGGAGGAGCAAATGGGAGCATCTCTCTGATACCCAGGATTAATAACAAGTATTTTTTCTCTAAAATATGCTTGAGTACATGTGATAGTTAAACACTTCACCAGATGCAAACAAGAGTGTATCAATTAATCCCAGGTAAATAATCCAAGAGTGTAGCAGAACCTAGGACAAAGCAATTCCTGGCAAACAAAAAAAAAAAAATCATCCTGGTCTCTGGGAGATGCTAAACAAAGTATGGAAAAATCTGATTTCATTAAAAAATAAACAAACAAAGAAACAAACAAACCAAAGAAAACATACAAGAATTCAGATCTAAACAAAAAAAGACCTATCAAAGCAGGCTATGAAGATGTTCAAAAAACAAAGCACTTGTCATTCAAAAGGACAGTGGACTAACTTAACAGACGAAAATTAAGAGGGAATTTGGCTGCTGAATATAATTTTAATATGACTTCCTCTCACAACAGATGACTATTTGAGCTCGCAGGCAAGGCTGGCAAAAAAAAAAAAAAAACAAGCACAGAGAAAGCACTCATCAGTTTTTAGTAAGATATGAAGTGAAAACTCAATCCCTGGAACAGCTATTTATAAGTAGAGTCCATTCAAAAGTCATAAGGCAATTCAGAAAGCATAGTTTATGGCATGTATTGCAGCATTTCACTGCTATTTTTGAGTTTCTTCTGAAGAAGATACTCCTTCACCCTTAGACTGTAGATGTGATACGACTGTAAGGTATTAAACTATAATTAGAGAACAAAAAATAAATCGCTTTCTAGAATAAACTATGCTTTCAAAAAAGTTTGTTGACCTAAATTAAAAATACAACTAAATAATTCCTCTATGTGAAATACCCTACAAATGTTCTCCCCATCATCCACTTTTTTGCCAGACTGCTTCTGAACTACTAAGATATAGAGCTGATATGTAAGAGCAAAGATAAGCAGGTACAGAAAACTTCATTGAAACCAGCACATGCAGTATGACATTTCAATACAGTGTGCACAAAGCAAGTCATTGACCTCCAGACAACTTTTCAACACTATTTAAAAATTAGGTCAAAAAGTTTACTTTTTTACAGAGAGATTTAAGAACAAGTGGTTAAGCATTTGCAAACATACACCATTTTCAGGTTTATTTTCCCCTCTTGCTGATTGTAATAAAAAAAATCTAATTTAGCAATTAAAAAAATGAATTCTGAAGATCATATTATGATAACAGAAAGAAATTATGGAAGTTTGTCATCACACTTAGGTTGCTCTGCATGATAGCATTAAGTCATTTTTAGTTCACAGCCTTCCTCAGACAACAGACTCACAGAGTGTGTTGGAAGGAAGCGACAAGGACCATCAACTTCAACTCTTAATATTGCTCATTCTTGTAACTGGAATGACGGTCTTGCTCTGATTTTCTATGATTGTATATGGTAGAAAAAACATCTCATTGCTGTTACACTTTGCAAACCTTTCAGAAAACAGTATCAGTATGGCTTTTACAGAGAGAATTAAGATACAGACACAGAGACAGAAACACTAGGACTGCTTCATTTTGTATCCAACCTTCCACCATGTCTCAACTCAACCTGGCATTACAAAATAATTTTAAGCAGGAAAGAAAAATTACTAAACATCAAGGTGCTTCTGATGCAAGAAAACTGATTTAGAGGAAAAGTTAAATCTACTGAAAGTCACAACATAAAGTGACTGTTTTGGAGCATAAGAACCAGCCCACACATAACAGAAGCTCAGGTGTGATGATCTATCTACAAGAGGCAATCCCAAAATGAGGACACCAGTAGCCAATTTAAGCTGTGCCCAAATTCTTTACACATGAAACACCTGCCAAACACATCCTTCTGAACATACTCTGAAGTCTTAAACAACCTCAAGAGCCTGTTGCAAAAAAAAAAAAACAACTCAGGTTCAAGAGCATGGCTGCATAGTACAAAGGCCAGCACTTTATGTAAAGTAGCACTTTAAAAATAATGACAGGACATACCCATGCAGGCAGAGTTAAAGAGAGGGACCCTGTGTGCCAGCTGTGGTGGAATGTTTACAGAAAGGCTGTGAGGTTGCTGAGCAACAGCCCCTCTCCACAGTTCCAGCCTTGGCCACGCCCAGCCCTGGTGCGGCTCTGTTCTAGACTGGACCACTTGGAGCCTGGAACTTCGCAATTACAGCATCATGGAACGGTTTGAGTTGGTGGGAACCTTTAAAGATCATTTGATTTCAACCCCTCTGCTGTGAGCAGGGACCCCATTCACTAGACCAAGTGGCCCATCCAAGCTGGCCTACAACGGGGCGTCCACAACTTCTCTGGGCGCCTGTTCAGTGCCTCACCACCCTCACACTAAAGACCTGCTGTATGTGTGGTGGTACGTAGGAAAGTCTCAGCCTAAACACATTTATCTCTTGCTTCCAGGAATACCTTTTCCTATTGTCAAAAGAAGAGAAAATCCCTAGCCAATATTATGCATAAAGCCTTGCTAATAGGGCTCATTTAAGTAGCTTTGCAAAATGATGAAAAACCCTAATCACTTTTAAATTCACTAAACAAAACATTGATTTGTAGTGGTGTAACTACTTTGTCAAGTCTGCAGCTTTGGTGGACCTCAAAATCACCTTTTCTTCAGCTTTTATCCTAACCCATACTACAGAAAGTATAATGTGAAACTGGTTTAATAGGATTATTTTCCAGAAATACAAATGAACTGGCTATTACTTCCTTTTAATTCATTATTAATTCAGTTTCATGTAATCTGTTCCATTACTTTTTCCAAGGAATTATGTGACACTGACAAGTTTATAATTTCCTGGTTCATTTCTTTTTTTCTGTTTAAATATTGGCATGTTATCTTTCCTTTGCACTCCTGAAATTTCCCACGTTGCAAGAGTTACGAAAAATCAACATTAACAGTCCAACTTTTCAATAGTGCTTCTAAACCTGCAGGATACAGCTTGTCCAAACCTGGTAATTTAAAAATGTTCCATTTCCAGTTCCAAAGTAAAAATAGCTTCTGAAGCAGATGCAGCTCTTATCCCTCCAAATTAAACCAGTAACAATAGGAATGCCCAGGATCCCTCATCCCTTGAAGTAAGTTATAGAGGACAATGACATGAGTAGCTTCTAACTGTGATACAGAGGAGAACACCACAAGTGAATGCTCTTTGACCTGTTAGTTGATAAAACACAGGTGTTTCTGGATTGGCATATATGGAAACTGAGATGTAGGGAACCTTAGCAGTATCCACAGTGCATGTAGCAAACATAAGAGCAGAAGTCAGGAGGTCTGAACAACTCATGGCCTAACAGCTCCAGGCAGCTCCTCATACATCCTCCCCTATTAATCCACAGGTACCAACCAAATATCACCACATCAAAGCACAAAAAGTCATGTACAGCTGTTCATTATTAACTGATCATCTTTTTATTGGAATCACAGTTAACATTAACTATGAAAAGGGAAGTAAAACAAATTATTGCTGCGTTTTTTCGTTCTTTCTTTGTACTGTTTCTGGGGTTTGCCTCAGAACGATTTTTTTTTTTTGGTAAAGCAGTCAGCACATGTGGAATTGGCATGATGTATAACTGCAAGTAATTTTAAAAATAATACTGATAATAATTTTGTATTTTACATTGTCTTTTTAAGGAGATAAAGAACAAAAAAAGGGCAATGCAGACATACATACAAATATTGTGTTAGAAACCTAGAAAAACAGATAGGGAGATTGCATGTCAAAATGGACCAGTCAGTACAGTATGGATAAAAAATTATCCACATTCTATCTTTACTACTTGTAAGGGTAAAGTTCTGAAATATGCAAGCATGCATAAGCATAAAAGAATTATAAAGTCAAAGACAAAAAAAAAATTAAAAATGTAAATAAATGTCTGATATAGTCTAGTAATAAAAGTCACACTTCCATATAGCATTTTCTGAGATATATTCAAGTAGGAAAGCAGCTGAGACCAACTGAAGCAAGCTATATATTGCCAGAGTAGCTAAGATGAGTTATAAATTTGAATTCTATTCCTTTATGCTTAGTGCTTGGAGATGTGGAATTATCCATCAACAATAAGTAATCTTTATAAATGTAATAGTATATTTGCTTATTTGTGATTTAGCATTCTAAAACACTCAGGCCAAAGAAAGTCTGCATTAAGAAAACATCAGTGACTCATATTCAGGGGATAGGCAATACCATACCTGGGATTGCTTTTTTAATGCTAATTCAGCTCAGCTGTGTGAGTCTCTTTCCAACAGGGGTCATTTAATGAGAGCATTCTTTTTCAGAAAATCCTGTCTCTCTCAGATCTGGGAATAAGTCAACATTTGTGTTGAAGAAAATACTAAATGTGAGGCAGCCAATCCCTCATTTGCTGTAGAAGAGGAGGAATTTGATGAAATGAATGATGTAGCACTTGCAGAACAGTTGCTGGATTTAGGAATTTGAGTATTGTCCAAAAGAAGACACATTGCTCTTTTTCTATAAAATTCCATGGCCATACTGGACCAATTTAAATAATAATTTTTCAAAATTGCATTTAATTCTGTTTTCCCCATTTTCTATACCAAACTTTAAATTCTTATGCTTGATTTGTGGAATTTTAAAATCTCATAGTTGTAATTTAACATAAAGGAATTGCAGTTACCCACAGTTAGTCAGAAATTGAACTAAAGCATACCAGCTATTCATCTAAACCAAAGTGACTGTGATAATTTGTCCAATTTTCCTTTTTGTAGTATTCTTGGAACTTAGTTCCAGGGGACTATAGGCAGTCTGAACCTACTAATTACTATGAAAAAATCAGCTCCAAGGTACCCCGTCTTAGACATCCAAAGTTAGTTAGCAATTTTGATCATACTTCCTTTGTTTCCATCTAAAAGCTGGAATGAAAGGAAATAGAAATCTGTATATAATGTCTGAATAGTGTATGTTCACCAATTCCCTGGCTCTTTCCCCTGCTTCTAAAGATAAACATCTATACTTGGATTTGAATCTCCATAAATCTCCATGCAGGTATTTGATGTGAATTTAAGGATCTCAGGGAACATCATAAAACTGATTTCTTGTGCAATGTACACATCAGCTTAACTTACTTTCAGCAAGCAAAGATGATACCACTGACACAGCTCATGAGAGTCAAGAGAAGACAAGTTAGTGGTTGTTTGTGATGTGCCTAGGTCCGCTCATGAGGAACACCGTAGAAAAGTCTGTAAGATATCAACAGTGTCTATGAAGAGCAGCATTTGAGTAGAGAGTGATAAACAAAATGCAAGATCACACGTTGAAATGGGGAGAAAATGAAAGTGAATTATTTGGCACCATCCATTCATTCCAATAAATGAGGTAAGGGTGTATAGAAAGAAGAGTTTATGATCTGATAATGCAAGGCCATTGAAAGGTGCCTTTGCAGGGGTGCTTAAGCTTGCATGGATATTTTTAATTCTGACCTATTCTAAATTTTCTCATCTTGTACATTTATGTGCCATTTCCTACATTTTTGTTAAAATAAAAACTGTCTACTTCACATTCCAGAAAGATACATGTTGGGGAGGGTAGATAAATATGATTAAGAACCACAATGGTACAGCCAGGACGAATATAACGCCCCCTACTGGCTGGACAAATACCCTCACCTACAGCGGGGTCCAAAAGCCGAATGGATTCTCCCATCTCACCCCCCAGAATGTATGGTTCACCCCACATCTGTAACCCTCCCCTGAACCATCAGGTGCCTGTGACCCCATTGGCCCAGGTCCTGCTCCAGCCCACCCTGGAGCCCCCTTTGATAAAGGGTCTCCGGGGGGCTGGACGCCCTCTTGGATCTTCCCTTCCCCTCCTGGAGAGTCCTCCGGGAGTCCCTGCTCTCCTCTCTGTCTCTCCCCTCCCCCATCACCCGAGGCCCAGCCACGTGCTGTGTCTGGCAGCTCGAGGCAGAGCCTCTCTGCGTCCTGAATAAACTTCATCCTCCAAGAGCAACCACAGAGATCTCGCTTGAATCTGTCCGTGGAATACATATATACGTCATTACAGATACATAAATGCAATTGATTTCTTATTACATTTCATTGGGACTTTTGAGTTCCTTGATTGGTTGAAACTGCTAAACCTCTATATTTGAAGTTTGTATCATTAACAAATACAGGCTCCAATTACACAAACATACCATTACATATGTTATCAGTAGGTACCCAATTCATTAGGGAATTAAATAGTTGACACACTGACAAGAAATTACATGGACATAACACACTCTGTTGGAACTCAAAATGCCCCTCAGACATTTTTGGAGGTTCCAGGCCCTGGTCAGAAGCATTTTAGACCCTGGCAGGCAGCTGGAAATAGCTGTGATTTTGAGTTTGAGCCATAGAATGAGTTAACAACTTTGAAGGTGGAACAAGCGGTCACAAAAGTTTAGATATTATAGTAGAAGTAGTTACAAAGTAGAGGGGAGAATTTTTTAGCATTGTACAGGGGGGTTTTAGCACCTGTACAGGGGGGTTTTTACTTTGTACATGGGGATCAGAAGTTTTAAGATGGAGGAATGTAGGCCGATCCTGTTCCTCCTCTTTCTTCTTCCTTACCTCCATGTTCTTGATGATGTTGGCACTCACAGATTGGTTTAGAGTAGAAAAGCACCATTTAATATAGCTAGTAGGTATTGGGGAAAAACTGTAAATATGTATCATGTAATGTACCAATGAAAAGGATAGCACCAGCCCTGGGCGGGGAGAGAACAAGAAGACACCAGACAGAGAGGGTGTCAGCGCGTGTATGCCTCTGCTTGAGCTGCTGAGCAAACCACAGTAGCCAAAGACAATCTTTTAGATAGCTTGCAATAATAACCACTCCGGGGCTCCGACACACCCAATTGAGCAACTTCCCTCTGATGCTTGCTTTTCCTAATTATCTGGTCTACAACACAGTATTATTGTTACATAAATTTTTTTTTTTCTCACAACTTTCACTTTTCTCTCACATATTAAAATATAGATTTAAATAACTTACTTGAAAGTACAGTTGAAAATCTGTGGCACTGCCACACCTGTATTTACAAATCACCGATGGATGCTTTGGTCACAGTAAAATAATTTCTTCCATTTACAGTTCAGTTCTTAAAATATAATTATTCTACAGTGATGAGTTTCATGATATTTTGAATTTAAACAGCAAAAGAAATGCTTTTCCAAAAGCACTATTAAGCGAAATTAAACATTGTTTCCTTTCTTGCATTCAGCAGGATCCAGTCTGCAGCTCAGATGTATACACTGCAGTCCTCATGTGTATGAACTTCTCTTCAAACAGCTTGTTAAAAGATATAATTTTTTCTTCAAATTTTCATTCTGTGTGCATTATCACCTTGAGAAAAGCCACTTGCTATATATATTTGTTTTAATTTGGGGACTAATTCCAGTAAGAGTCAAATCCTTTTAAACCTTTTATTGATGGCCACCCTCAACTTTGGGTAGCTGTGAAGAATTCTTTACCTATAATTCCGATCTCTAAAATTGTTATATATCAGTGAATTGAATATTCACTGATGTGACTACTAGTAACAAGATTTTTTTCATTCTACTGTGTTATATGTACTGTGTGTTATAATTACACTTACCCTGTAAGACAGTTTCACAAATACAATATCCATCAGATCATGGTGTAAGAGTGATGTTCGGCTGGGGCCATCTGCTGGTTGTGTTGCTGATCTTTCATTGCCAGATTTGGAAAATTACTTTATATTTGTAATTCTATTGTAATAATAAAAATAACAGCATCTATTAATAATCACCTACATATATGATGGTTTTAATGTACTTTATTTTTAAGATTAAATATTCCATGAACTTTATATGGTCCAATTATCAGAAGAAAAAAGAATTAATTTATCTTTCTTTCATAAACAAAATAAAAATGGAGAGGAGGAGGATTAAAAAAGCTCTTACTTCTCAATAACACCAAAAAGAAAGCAAGGAATAAAGTTATATTAAGATGTAAATTATTTAGAAAAGGAATCTACGTATCTTTAGCTTTTATTTCTGTGATGAAAAGGATAAATAATTCTTATTGTCTTTCTTGATGCCTTGTGAGATTTCACATTGAATTTGTACGTGTTGTTCTAAAATAGGTAAGATGCACCATGTCCAATTTTCTTGCTATTTAAAAAGATCTCAGTCAAATTTATTTACTTCAAAGGCTTTTATTAAAAACAAATTAATGACAAAAAAGTAGCAGATGAAAAAAAAATCAAGTCTTTAAAACCAGAAGTTCTAATCAGTGAGCTACTGCAAACTAACAATAATCCAGACAATTTATTTCAGTGTGAGTGTATTTTTATGATGCTATTATGTATTTATTCACTTACAGTATGATAATATTGATAGTTATTTGCCTTGTGATTGAGTCTTATTTCTAATATTGCAAGACTTTATGCAAATTTTAACTGTGTTTTCAGGAGCAGGAGAAAGCATTTTACAGATTTTGCAAGTTTAAGAGAGATCTTTTGCACCTATTAAATTAGTATACATATATATTTACGTATTTATACAAATGAAACCAAACATATATTGTCGGAATCTGTGGGTGTTGGTGATTCCGAGATTGTAGAAAGTCTCTGCCTTTCTGCCCCGTTGCCAAAGAAGAAGCCATAGTTCGTCCGTGCTGGTTTCAAGGTTGTTTATTTTTGCTTATCTATAACAAGTTCTGCTGCCCTGCCGCAGGTCTGTCCTGCAGGGCAGTGTGTGGGGCTCTGCCCCTCAGTGGGATGGTACAAACATTATATACAAGAAATTACGTGTACTATATTTACAATAATGTGCCAATATCTATCATCTACGTTGAATAGTGTGTCCCTAGCCTAAACCAATAGAAAAATGCCAACATCACCAAGAACATGGAGGTAAGGAAGAAGAAGGAGGAAGAACAGGATCAGGCCCACTTTCCTCCATCTTAGAACTCCTGACCCCCCTGTACAAAGTAAAACCCCCCCTGTACAGGTGTTAAAACCCCCCTGTACAATACTAAAAAATTTTACCCTCTAATTTGTGACTACTTTTACTATACCATCTAACCCTCTGTGACTGCTTGTTCCACCTTTAAAGTTGGTAATTCATTCCATGGTTCAAACTCAAGATCACAGCTGTTTTCAGCTGCTTGCCAGGGTCTAAAATGCTTCTGACCAAGGCCTGGAACCTCTAAAAATGTCTGAGGGACATTTTGAGTTCCGACATCTCCCCTCTCTGTTTGAACCAGAAACACCCGGTTTATCATGCTGTTCAAGGTCTTTCAAATACACACGAAAATGCATGGTAGAACAAGCAGAAGAACTACAAGTCCTATAAGAATATAAAATACTATTTTCAAAAGTTCTTTTCACAATGGTGAGATATCAAAAAAGCCAAACAAATCATCCCATCAGGACCCTGTAACTTTGTTCAATTTGCTAACATTACTTTGTATTTGTTTTATATTTTTATGAATAGATTTTGAATGATCGGACAAGTTCATGCAGCACATCCCCTCAAATTCCTCACATCCGTGCCCATGTTTCAGCAGCAAATAATCAATTGCCGCCCTGTTTTGAAGCACTGCTTGCCTTGCACTGTTGATGTCTGTTAACATGTCACTCAGTGCAAACGAAATGGCACGACTGTGTTTCCTCAACCAATATGCTATACGATCCAATTGTGTCAAGGCCGCCCCTGATGCTGCTTGGGGTGAGAAAATTGCTATTGCAATTCTCCGAGACTTGTCCCAGGTAGAAACATCATCATCATAATTTGAACTATATTTTTCAAGGGATCCTTTCCTTTTTGAACCAAGAACACCTCTTTGACAACTTTGTCCATGGTCTGCCTCATGCACTGAGGCAAGGACAGCACAAACATTAGAAGAATTACAATACCTTATAATTACATACAACTATTTTCAAAATCTCTTTTCTACAACTGTGAAAAGTGAAACAAATTGAACACACCATCTACTTATGATTTAATTTTTCTCCAGGTGTGTTTGGTCCTCTGATATCTCTTTAAATTTTCATTCATGTGTCTATGTGTTTATAATAGATGTTCAATTACTGTTTTGTTCTCATTTCTCACTGCTAGCTAACAAATCATTCGATGCAAAAGAAATGACATGGGCATCTTTACTCTGCCCACAACCTCTTTTGATCCAACTGCACCAAGGCTCTTTTTGATGCCACCTGCTGTGAAAGCAGAACCACTCAGTTTTTCCGAGCCTTTTTTCTTGGTATTAACATTATCATTGTCACAATTTGGATCATTTCATTCATCAGATTCTTTTTTCTTCCTTGCTCTCTTATCAAGGTCATGCTGTGTGTTAACAAAAGATCTTTCAATGCTGCATGGACCACCCTTGATTTTTGCAGGGATAGCAGGCCAAATCCTGTCCCCGCAAATGAAAAACATTCCCTTCGGTAAAGTGGCTGGATGTTGAAAGGATGGTTTGCTTGTCATTTTGGTATGATTGCACCAAGATGACGCATTTTTATAAAAAGGCTGATTCGGAGTGACATCTATTGTATGATTATCTGTCTTTGCCACTCCTGATGAATTAAATTTGATGCACCATTTCATTTTTGTTGACCCAAAATGTCCAAATCCAGAGGTTCAAAGTGAGCAGCAGGAAGGAATTGTGTCCAAACATGTCATCCCTCCACAGGGTCTGAAAGAAACTTCAGAACCCCTGGAAGGATGTCCCCTGGGACTGACCATCCCTCCACTGGCACACCTACCAAGCATGTTGAAAATGGTTTCTCTGGTTTCGAATGGGTCAGGCAAATGCTGTCCAGACCAGTTGCTTTTGCCAAAGTCTCCCACACTTTTTTCCCTGGGTTATCTCATGGGAAAATCTGTCCTGTTGCCCAAGGCAACAGGTGAAAGAATGAAGCACATGAACACTATCTGTCTGAATCCCATGTCCATGTCCCCACCCTCTGTGAGAAACCCTGCAATGCAGCAACACCCAAACAACACTTGATTTCTCAGAAAAAACCCTAAGTCTCTGGGTGATCAATCGTTGTCCGACAAGATGTCTGCAGCGTTGTTGTCTGCCTTCGTCTGCGTGCTTGCCTCTCTGTTTCTCGGGTCCACGTCCACTGACGTCTGCACCCGATAAGGTTACATGTGCCTCGCTGGCATTTACTTCAGTCCTCGTCCTGTAGAAACACAAGCGAAACCCTCGCCCCAAGTTATTAATGTAAATGAATCTTCAATCTGTCCTGACTCTGGACTTCTGATTAAAACGAAAGGATTTTTCCTTAGTTTTTCCTGTGGGCTGTTGTGGGCTTTGAGAAAAAACCATTTAAAAAATTCAACACATTTGTTCAACCCTGCCTCATCCCTTTTCTGTCCATCCAAGTGGATTTCAGGGTGTGATGTGTTCTTTGCTTGCTTGACCTGAGGGAGAATGAAGAATATTGAAAATATGTTTGACCCTCTGTTTTTTCAAAAATTTGTCAAGCACCTTGCTTGTATAAATTGGACCATTATCTGTTTCTATTTCTTGTTGCACTCCTAATGATGTAAATGCTTATAAAAAATGTTTGCAGGTATGTTCTGTGGTCTCCCCTGTATATGATGCAAAAATCGCCCCTAAAAATGTATCAATTGAAATATGGATATTTTCGAGCCTCTCAAAAGTTGGGTATTTTGTGACATCAGCTTGCCACAGCTGAAGGCTTTTACAAACCTCTCAGATTGTCCATTCCTGTAAATACAGGAGACTGCACAAACTGGCACTCTGGCAAGCAGATTTCCTTTGTCTGACTTTCAGAAGGGTGAAAGGTTCCCATCAATGCCTGTGCATTTTTGTAAAAACATGCACGGTTCAATTTTGCCTGCTCAAAAATGTTTGGCAGTGTCTGCAAAATGGGCATTGTGAGCCTATCTACATGAGCATTCTCTTTTACTAAAAATCTCGGAGGTGAAGAATGCACTCTGATGTGTTTATTAATGTTCTCTGTTTTTCTAGGATTATTTTCATGCATAATAGATAGGAATATAAAATTTCCTTGTCTGTATGTTTTAAAAGTGATTTCTCTAATTGTTTGACCACATTTGCAACATACACTAAACTTGTGATCAGATTGAGGGTTCCTAAAATAACTGAAAAACCCCTGACTATTGTTACCAATTTTGCAACTTGTGGTGAACCTTGTATCATTTTGATATTTGATTCCCATTTCCCTGTTTTTTGATTTTTCCATGTGACCACTGATTTGTGAGTTTTTTCCCAAACCATCAGTGAATACTGTCATTTCTTCCATTGGTTCCTGGCTTCTTTTTTGTTTTTTCCCTGAAACTCACTTTTACATTTAACATTTTGTGTGTTGGAAAACAAACTGTGCAAACTTCTGAATGCCCTAACAACGTGATTGAAAAATCCTGCGACTTTGGATTGTCCACTCAAAATATTTCTTCTTTAAATGTAAATGAATGATTAAGAAATCTTTCCCTGACATTGTCAGCAATCTGGTCTCTGCCACAATAATGATCTGAGCTCCCATCTCTAAATCTGTAAGAATTGTTTTTGAGGGTCTGCAAACTAAAAAACCTCACTTTCAACTTCTGTGAAAACATTAACAAAATCCTTGCTCAAAGCTACTTATTTGAACGATTTTTTTTTTTTTCCCTCTTTCAATTTTATCTGTCCAGTGTCTAGCACTCTCCTCATATTTTTCTCAATGATAAGCAAAATCAAGTCTACAAAATAATTATATCAAGAAATTAAAACATACAAAATCTTCAACCTCATTTCAGCCTTATTTCAGGCACTTCTTCACTCCTTTTCTTTTTTCTTTTTCCTTTTTTCTCTCTTTCTCTTCTTCTCTTTTGAAACAAGAAAGTTGATATATAAATCATAATATAGAACAAGACAAAATATCTCAATAATAAAATGTATAAAACTTATCAAAATCGATAACAATTCAAGAAAATTCAAAAGAAAGATATTCTAAATAGCATATATAAAAATGAACAAAGCATGATCATTAGAAACATTGTGACAGCATTTCAGAGTCTGCAAACAGCTGAAACATTTGTTTCCAGTGAAAACCCTTGGCATCCCTTCCCGGGCAGGGCTGGCAAGTTTCACCTCAAAACTGTGTCAGCTGTAACATTTGTAGGATCGAATTGATGGGTCAAAAATGACCTGCATATCATTCATTTTTGTGCAGAAACCTCTGAATTTTGCTGGCAAACTCATCTGTCTAAGTTAAAATCAGGGTCTGGCCAGGACCCAAACTTTAAACTGGAGAGATGTCCCTTAACATATTATATAAAACAAAACTTACACTAACAATACATATATAATACTTAAAACATAACAACCTATTATAACATTTTCTTATAAAATAAACACTTGAAGTTCAAACCGATAAACTGTTCAAATGACACAAAGATTCATTTTTCTTGAAACTCTTTTGAAGGAAAAAGATGCCAATTGGAGAAATCGTAAGATTAACAATGGCAAGAGGTTGTCAGAATGTTTCAGGCACCTCTCTCTGAGATTTTCTGAAAAACATTTGAGAATGATGAAAAATAGAAATGTAATGATTCCACTCACGAGAGATATAAAAACGAATCAGGAAGTTCACCTAGAAAAATGCACAATACAGTTAAAATCCAAAATGAAACTTCAGAACTGGCATGTAACCTGGATAAGATTACATAAACAATAATAAAACATACGAGGATTCACTATGAAAAAACGAAGCACAAATCTTCACCTGATAACATGATAAAATTTCTTAACAATAACGTTTATAGAACACTTAAATAGTTAAAAATAAAGGATTTGAAAACAAATGCCTTTGTATCACTATACAAAGAAATAACAGACTATAAAATTGATTTTTAAACAATGAAATCAATCTCAGAAAACTCAAAATAAATTCTTTTACAACTCTTATATACTGATAAACTTATAATAAAACAAAAAATACTAAAACAAAACCAAGAATCCAATAAATCCAATAACTTCTCCTTAAATCAATGTTCATTATTACTTTGTGAACTGTTTCAGACAAAACCTTCTCATTCTCAAAGAAAAACAACTAAACCTTGCTGCTAAATAAACTTGACCTTTGAAAAACTTAAAATAATTTTTGAATTAAATAGTACTTAAACTCAATATATAACAATCTTAGTAAAGAATCCCTAAATTATATTAACTTTACGAAATCCATATGTATCAAATTAACAATATATAAATCCATTATCAATTAAACCTTTATAAACTTAACTTCTTCAGGGCCCAAACCTAAAATAAACTTAAAGTGATATACTCTAATTAAATAATACTTAACTTAAACGCAAACCAACTATATAAAAATCAATTCTATCATTAATAAAACGTTAAAATACAACCTAACTTAAACCTTAATATAATAAATTACTAACATTTCATGCTATTTAATTCTCTATTTCAATTTTCATTATGATATCTCTTTTTCACAATGTGTTCCACAATTATTACTTATCATCACACCGGCTGGGCGTGTCTGCTCGATCAATTCTGTGACCTAACTGAAAAAATCTGGGGTTGGTGTTTAGAAACATTGGGGAGATTTGAAAAAGGCCTTGTGTTGGCTGGTTTTCAAAAAGCGACTGATGGAATTTTATTTCAGGGTGAAAATTGGGAATCTCATCTCTCAGCATTGCTGCAGGATATTTGCTGCTTGTAAAAAATTATTTGCTGTGGCTGTTGTGATTTTTTGTTTGCCGCGGCATGAGAGCACTGGGAGCATTCCTGGTGCAGTCAAACCCCGCTTCTGCCTGCGTTAGGATGGCTGCGCCCCTCTCTCTTGCTCACCCCATTCTCAGCCACTTCCGCGTTCGCTTTAACTCTCGCAAACGCATGCGCAGCCTTGATTCACCCTCTGTTTGTGTCGCCATGGGAACAAGGGAAGGAACTCCCGCACCGACCGCGCCCGCCCACACCGGCTCTGCGCGGCCGTCCCTCGGGAATGTCCCCCCCCATTCTCTCTGTCAGGCCTGGCGCTGCCTCGGTTTTCGCTCTGGGTCGGCCCGCGCCGTCCCCGAGCCGCTGCTGGAGCCTAGTGCGATTCGGCGCTCTGCTGACGTCATCGGCACGCGCCGCCGCGTTCCGCGCTGTGCAGCCCCGCGCCGCGTCCCGCCCGGCCCCGCGCCGCTCGGGTCTCCCCCCGCGGTCACCGCGCAGTCTGCGGACGGCTGGCTGGCGGCCACCGCCGCCCCCGACGCCGTCTGTGCCCGCGCCCGTGCGTTCGAAATGCAAGAGATCTCCGCTCCGACTTCCGGGTTTTGCTCTACCGTCTCGCGCATGCGCGCTGCCATCGCCGCAGCGACAGGAGAGTCCAGCTCTCCGTCCAGCCGCCGGCCTGGCCAGCGCCGCCGCTGCGAATTGGGAGCTATTCCCCGGCACCTGCCGGACGGTGCTTTCGCACTCTCACGGATTCCCGTCATGGAACGCATCACTGGGCGCTCCAGGCGTCTGACCGCCCCATCCGCGCTCCCGCCGCCTCCTGCGTCCGCTGGTTCCCACTGCCCCCCCCCTCTCGCCTGCACCGCGGGCTGTTTTGAACTCCCCACCCGCGCAGCTGCGAGAGTTCTCTCCTCTCTCTCACTTTTCCCTCCGCTCTGCACTCATGTCTGCCCCTCCCCCCAGGAGCCGCCGGCGCCGCTGCCCCCCCACTGTGGGTTCGGACTCGGGCAATGGCCAGTCCTTTCCCCCACCGAGGGCTGCGTCTGTGCCTGGCTTGTCTCACTGTCTGGGGATTTTCTGCAGCTGAGGAGCTTAGAAATTGAGATTTGAGGAGTCTTGAGGAACAGTGTGAACCCGGGGACACAGGACATGATGAAACACCACCCCCCCTGATCCTCTTCGGGAGGCAATTTGCTTCCCCTGGTGAGGAAAATTGCCCGAAGTTGCTGGCTGGGCCATCTTCCTCCTTGTGCTCCCATAGGAGCCTTAGCTGTTCAGTCTAAAATGCCGCGTTGTGAAAATGACTCTTATTGTCCTTGCTGAAGGCAAAAGTTTTTGCGGCAGTCTTATCTCTCTTTTTTTTTCTTTTTCCTGTGGCTCAGTAATACAGTTGCTTATTGATCCCTTACGAAAATTTAACTCAAACAAAAGATGTACATCTGTGTGCGGGTGAGTATACTGCACCCACAATAACAAAGCTTTCATCTCATTTGAGGCTATCTCTATCAGATGGGTAAAAGTCTTGCCCTGTAGGGCTGAAAAAATTTTTTTTGTCTGTCCTTGGGAGCATTCCTTCCCCATGTTCTTAATTTCAACCATTCTCACCAAAAGCTGAGTCACCACGAGGTCAGTCCGGAGATGGCACTGTTCATCGTCCAGCAGGTCACAGGCGAGAAATCCCAGGCGCGCTTCTGGTTTTCCTCCTCCTGGCTGTCCTCCAGACGAGCTGTCTTGGTGAAGGTCAGGTTCTTATCTTGAGCTTTCCTCTCCCTCTCCTCCCGGAATCTGCCGAGAGCATTTGTGCTCTGTTCCTCTTCCTTTCTTTATTTTTTTGTTTTTCTCTGCTGATGAAGGTTGGAGGTTGTTTGCTGTTTCTTCTTGTTCTTGCTGATGCCCGCCAAGGGACGCCAATTGTCGGAATCTGTGGGTGTTGGTGATTCCGAGATTGTAGAAAGTCTCTGCCTTTCTGCCCCGTTGCCAAAGAAGAAGCCATAGTTTGTCCGTGCTGGTTTCAAGGTTGTTTATTTTTGCTTATCTATAACAAGTTCTGCTGCCCTGCCGCAGGTCTGTCCTGCAGGGCAGTGTGTGGGGCTCTGCCCCTCAGTGGGATGGTACAAACATTATATACAAGAAATTACGTGTACTATATTTACAATAATGTGCCAATATCTATCATCTACGTTGAATAGTGTGTCCCTAGCCTAAACCAATAGAAAAATGCCAACATCACCAAGAACATGGAGGTAAGGAAGAAGAAGGAGGAAGAACAGGATCAGGCCCACTTTCCTCCATCTTAGAACTCCTGACCCCCCTGTACAAAGTAAAACCCCCCCTGTACAGGTGTTAAAACCCCCCTGTACAATACTAAAAAATTTTACCCTCTAATTTGTGACTACTTTTACTATACCATCTAACCCTCTGTGACTGCTTGTTCCACCTTTAAAGTTGGTAATTCATTCCATGGTTCAAACTCAAGATCACAGCTGTTTTCAGCTGCTTGCCAGGGTCTAAAATGCTTCTGACCAAGGCCTGGAACCTCTAAAAATGTCTGAGGGACATTTTGAGTTCCGACAATATATATCTATCAACTTATTATACTAATGCCATGGTTTAGTTGATGAGGAGGTGTTTGGTCATAGGCTGGACTTTAATGGTCTTAAAGACCTTTTCCAACCTAGTTGATTCTGTGATTCTGTGCCTATACATACATATATGTGCATGTTTGCAATATATGTGTATACATCTACATATGTGTATGCATGCATACACACCTATATATCACATCAACAAATAAATTGTACTGTTTACAGTCTCAGTGAAACAAAATCCTTTGTTGTCTCTTAGTTGTACTGAGATTAAATATCTGCCATTATTCACATTTGCCTTCAGCAGGTCCATCAGCAGGACAGACTTCTAACAGGAGCTGTAAGTGGCAAGTAAATTTATCAAGAAATGGAAAATGCAATTTAAAATGTATAAAAGGCAGATAAATAAGAAGACTTCCAAGCATAAACAGGAAAGCGTAAGCATATTGCATGTTTGGAGACCAGACTATGGGAGCTAGAACTAGGAAGAAAGACATCGCCACCATCATAAATGGAACTGGTAAAAACACCTGTAAGAGAAAGAAAAAAAGTGGTTTAAGAAATAAATTAACCAACTGTGATTTTTTTGCCTCGTTCATTAGAGTAAATTGTGTTTGTTGCCACAGGAGGGTACTATTTCTCATGCTGCTATAAATTCACCCAGGACAAGGGTTATCTGACTCACATTGCCTATAAGAGAGGAATCTTTCTCTTTTTGTAGTGAAGCAAATTTTTCAAATAGGGCTCTAAGCATTGAGATATGTATTTTTGTGACTATCCACTTTGGATTTGCACTTCTATGACTTTTGCATGCTACTCAGGACTCAAAAAAATCTATAAAAATATTTTTAACTTAGATCCATTTACTTTGTATGGTCGGTGTAGATGAGGTTCCCGGTATCGAAGTACAATCAGGCTTGCACAAGTCAATCCAATCATAAGCCAGGCAGAAAATCCAAAGTAATTTGTTAACATAATAAGGTCAGAGGGAATGATAAAAATGGATGCAATGATGGTTGAAAAAATCATGGCTGGTGCTGGCGTATAGGAGTGGACATTAAGCATGGATATTAAAAGAGGTAAATGTCCTGACTGACTTCCAGCATAGCTTAATCGACCGAGTGTGAACATGCTGCAGTTGAGGGCACCAAATATTGAGACAGCAACAGAGAGAGGAATGATCCAGGCAACAGAGGGGATCACTCGATCAGCCCAAGTGACTGCCACAGCAACTGCAAGAAAGCAAAGAATTAGTGTAGTACAAGCACCATGTTCTGAATAACTGACAGACTCAACAGGAACAAAACTTAAAATGCAAGAAGCACCTATTATTTATCAACAATGCCTGCTTTTTCGTTGCAGTAGTCAAACACTAATCCAATCCTAAGGGTATTTCATTCAGAAGCTAAACATTTCCTGGGACGATGACAGCAAGAAGGAGTGCTGCCTGCCAGAGCAAGCCAGGGAAACCTGCTGGGGCCAATACCAAAGTCATGGACTGCCCAGCATGCCACAGCTCATGTCCTGCATCACAAACATACACAGCTGGGCAAGGAAAGAAAATTAACTCCTTGGTCCCTGGCATGACCACAGTGGTGGCGCAATCTGCTGTTACAGGAAACTTGCCAACACGAGCACATCTACGTTCAGAGATGAGCCAAAAAATGTGCTATTAGTGAGATTTTGCTTTGGGTGGAACTGGGAAATGTGAAAGATTGTTTCTAAACAAGAGATACTCCATATTGCTAGGAAATTAGCTATAGCTGATATTGTAATGAGGACAATATTCAGCGGGTCTATAACCAAATGTCATAAGGAACATAGGTCTTGCAGTGTCCTGTGCAGCACATGAAGTTATTAGAGATGGGGAAAATAGTGCCTCTACCCTCAAAAACAAACAAAAAAAAGTAGTGGAGGAATAAGAAATGTTTGAAAAAGTGCTATAATTTTAAGGTTATCTTCTCAGCTGAAATAGATAAAAGTTCCCCTGGTATGCATGAAGCTGGTCATGCCAGCTGGCAGCTGCTATTCATGGATAGTCTGGTATTTGCTCCCTCCTCATTGTAGTATACAAATGATCATCTCTCCCAGCAGACAGTCTGACACTGGCTGAGCAATAATATGAGGTTACTGAGTGACAGGTACACTGTTCTCATTTATATTAGTGAGCTTTTTTCATAGGAAAAAAAAAATATTGATCCATCCAAATGAGGTATGGTTTTTGTCAGATCTGTAGGCAAGGTCTGACAGCTCAGTGTCATTACAGTGGGATTTAAAATGTGCTGCTTGGACAATCAAGGAGAAATACAGTTCTCTTTGGAGCTTTACATGGCCAGTTTACTGGTACAGGATCTGAGACAGGGTTTATACACACTGGAATTTTGTCTAGGCTCTTATGAGAGGTCACAGTATTTATCATGAATAATACACACCAAAAATCAATACATTTTTGTGTCCATAGCCTTTTCTATACTCCTGAACATGTTTGACTTGTCCACCTCCTAAAGAGTAATGGCTTTAGTCTGAGACTCAATAAGATAGAGAAAGGAGGAGGAGGAGATAGGATTAAAACTACAGAAAAACAAATATCATCTCTATATTTGGGACCTGACTTTCACCTTATTTTCCAGGATTTAATACACATCTGATTTCTTTTTAGACAGTGCAGGGAAAAGCCAACAATTTCAACAATCTGCCTGCATTCATCCAATACATGTCATACAGTAAAATTAAAGACTTTTCTGTTAAAAGAAAATTAATACAAATTTCTGGACTGTGAAGTTAGGTTAGCAGAAGTAACCCAGGGTATTGACATCAAATGGATATGTCAATGGGCCAGTCCTTTTTAATTTAAAAAATATTAAAAACATACCTGAGGAGACAATTTCCTTAGGTGTGAGGACAGTCAGATATGATATGTTCACTAGCAAATAAAAAACAATTACTGCAGGAACAGCAGTCATCACAGTTAAGGGGATATTTCTGCTGGGGTGTTTCATCTCCTCTGAAAAATACAATTTAAAACAACAAATGAAGCAAGCAATGTAGCTTCTGCAAGTGGTTTTCAGTAGTGAAGCTGTGCAGAGTTTGACAAGCCTGATACCAAAGTCCTGCCCCAATCCCTAATCATGGCTGCTAAATTCTCTGCTTGTGAAGTCCTACAGTTCTCAAATAGGCTAATATCAAAGATTCTTAAACAATATTTTTTTACTTAGCTGTTTTTAACTATTTTGGAAGAAGGGCCAGATGAAGAGCTGATTGATTCTCAAAATGAGAAAATGAGTGATAATTTCTCTTTGATTTGATTATTAACGTATTTGACTTACATTAGAAAAGTGACTTGGTAGAAAATTTTCAAGTAGCTGTACTTGAAAATTACTAGCTTAAACATGAAACTCTTAAGTCACATTGTTTATTCTTATGTCGCCTCATGAATCCTGATCTGAAACTTACTGAGCAGATTTGCCTATTTCTACTCAAAACCTTTCTCTTTGCTCTTATATCAGAAGTAACAGAACCGAAGGTATAGACACAAGAGCAATAATGCAGTGGCTTTAAAAGGGGGCCATTCCCAGATGGCCCCCACTTTTTAATGATTATCATCTTTTCCAGGGCAAAGATGGTAGAGAAAAACTGTTTAGTGCAAAGCCTGATAGCCTAGAACTACTATTATCAAATAAGAAAAAACCCCAAATTTTGCAGGTGAATAAATCAGGCACTGTCACACATTCCTGGGCATGTCATAGTCCCACCAAAAGATAGAGCTGGTTTCCAGAAGCTTAATCTCAATCACCCTCATCTCAATCAGAAAGGTTATTTTTAATTTCTTTCACTCCTTTCTCTTGCTCCCTTACCATTTCCCACTTCTCTCAGCATTTACAGACAATTTCCTGAGTATTACAAGCGAATAACTGATAAGAGGCAAGAAGTGAAAAGTGAAATGTGCAGCTTATTTGAACTCTTTTTTAGGAGACAGAAATCTGCTTCCTCCTTCACATGTGATTTCTATCTTCTGCTCAGGACATCAGCCTTGAGCCATGAACCCTGTGCTGGCTGTAGTGCATAGAGACAAAAAAATAGGACCACGATAGTGGAATTCAGATACTATCAGAAAATTTGGGATTTATTTCAGATATAAAAAATACACTTAGTAATTTTGAGCTCAGAAGAGGATAATCACCAAAATTTCCAATTTAAATTTATCTTTCGATTTGTTTTGTTGCTGCCTGCAGTCTTGCCAGCCAGCTGGCACCTGATCCATCAGCTGAAGCTCACAGAAATGAAGTTATTGTTGAAGCATAGGAAACTGAGCTCAGTTCAGAACTATGTCATAGGTTACATCTGTCTAAACAGCTGTGCTGCCTGGTGTATGGCACTTATTAGTACTGCTAACTGATCAGAATAAATAAGTATTTTACCAGAAGTCTTGTATTTCTCCGGCTTACAAAGCCAAGTGCTTGTCTTTAAAGAATCTCTAAGTTTTCAAAACCATACTTCCCTGATTTATATTTTTTTAAATTGCAGCCTATTTTTAAAGCTGGAGTACCTGGATTATAAAGACAATAGTCAGGTTTTTAAACCTGACTATAATTAACCAAATTTTCACACTATCCTCACCATTGAACTTTGTGGTATGCATTTAACACATTCCATTTATTTAATATTTTACATGATAGAGGTCAATAGATACAAATGGTTAAAGATATAACAGCAATATTCACTTGCTTACAATGTAATTCCATGAATCTTATGATATTATAAAACTTTATTGATTTAACTTGTGATGTGATTACCTAACATTATGAACTTCTTCTCTGTAGCTTTCATGAAAAAATACTCATTTATTACTGCCACATGTCAACAGATACAGATTAGGGAAGTAAATAGATATTCAAAAACCTTTTGAATGTTAAAATTGAGTACAAATTCTATGAAAAAAATTATCTTCCATAGACCTCTCTTTACCTTCTATTAGACTTCAAAAGTCTATTTTCCCAGAAAATATGTCCCATAAAATTACTACATTCTAACCGAAGTCAAAATTAATTTGTCCATGTTCAAACCAGCTGCATAACCTCAGCTAAGGCACAGATATTTAAACCAAAATTATCTATGCACCCATAGTTTGGCATGGATAACTTTCCAAAAAATACACTTACATGGACACTGAGAAAGACAAAATGCAAATTTTTAAGGTATGAAACATTCTGTTTATGCATGAGATTTAAAATTAACTATTATGATTTCTCTTGTACTTCCCTGAAAGTGTGAGCTTGTTTCTGCACAAAACACAGGAATTTTCCCTAGAGAGGAAAAACACCTCTTCCACCAAACATCAGCTCCAACAAACACTCATGTTAAATGAGAAGGACCCAGTAGTCTTGAAGCAGAGTCAAGTTCTCCAAAAACAAGCTGAGGAACACAAGAATGAGAACTGCAGAACTAAATCTAAAGGAGAGGAGCAGAATACCTGCCATGTAGTTGAGGGACCACCAGCCGCCGTACGCATACAGCCCCTGGAAGAAGGCTTCGGCAACCTGTGAGGCGCTGGGGATCTCTGAGGCAAACATGTCCTCAAACCTGGCCAGACTCTCCTTTTGCCTGGTAACGAGGAGAACTATGCCACCGACAGCAATCACAGACAAAGCCATCATCTTCAGCAGAGTGAAAACTGCTTGCAGCCACACAGACATTTTGACGCTGAGGCCATTCAAAATCCCCAGGGACCAGAGAACGGCCAAGGCCAAGCACTTCTTCAGCACATCTGGTGCAGGACAAATGCCATAGAAAGGCTGTGTGGCATATTCAGCAAATAGCAAGGCTCGAGCAGCATTTGATGCTGGCTTGTTGAATGTTGATGTCCAGATAAACACAAAGGCTGGTAGGGATCCAAGGCCTCTTTTAATATGGCTGTATTCTCCTCCGGAGAAGGGCAGAGCGGTTCCCAGCTCTGCATAGCAGAGGGCACCCATCAGAGAAACCAGCCCAGATGCAGTCCAGATCGTTAGAGCAATGCCTACATTGAGTAAGGAATGTTTTAACACCCCTGTGGGAGACACAAAGATCCCTGCTCCAACGATTGATCCTATAATAAAACTTACCCCATCAAAATAACCTATATTTCTTTTGAGTTGCATCTTGGCTTTTCCTTTTCTTTGTACATCTTTGGGGTCATTGTTTTCTTCTTTTCCCATTTTTTCGTGTTTTCTTTTCCACAGCAGATTTTACTTTGTTGTTAGCAGTCTGTCATAGTCCTTCTTGCTGGTGAAATGTTATGGGAAGCTTGGCTTAATCATTCAGCAAAAGAGAGCATACTTTGGGCTTTGATGTCTCCTGTGTGAAAATAATTAACCAAATACTTCAAGAAATTCCGGCAAATCATGTACATGTTGGTTTAATATGTACTTCAGAAATTATTAAGGTCTGAAAGTATTTCTAAAGAAAACAACATTAAAATTAATGCACAGTAAATGCTCATTTCTCAGACAATCTTCATCAACAGATTTCAATTTATTTCATGCACATCTTCAGACACAACCACAAAGGTGAGTAAATGTGACTTCTACATCAACGCTAGGGAAAGAGGAAGGCTATGGCAGCATGAGGAAAGAAATCAACCTTCCATATATTATTGGCAGTGACAGGGACATTTAAGATAAACATCCTGGCACTATTTTTCCACCATCTATATAGAAAATGGACAGTGATAACCAATGCTCACTAGTATGTTTTGCCAAAATCTCATCAGTCACTGGGTATATTAGAGCTTGTTTATACTTCAGTCATTAAACACTACCCTAGAAAGAAAATTACAAGTATTCTTCCCAGTTTTTTTCTAAGCACTAATTGTTAGACTAGTACTCAAGCATGTCCTGTGATGGCATTAATCTTTGGACACTGTTGTGAGGGAGAGCTGTATCATAATTTTCATTTCTGCACGGGGGCTGTGGAACAGAAAGAGGAAGGACGGAAGTTCACACCGATGTGGCATATGCCTTTTAAGGTGCGGCTGCTGATTTTTCTACATACTTATCAATCTGTTGTATATTTTGTATTATTAGCTTCTCTTCAATCAGATGTCGACGTATTATATATATATATATATATATACACTATATATATATATATACACTATATATATATATATATATATACTATATATATACTCTTGTACAAAACATGCAATTATTTAGTTTAAAAGATGCAGAGAAAAATGGGCAGAAAGAAGAAAGCTAACTGAAAAGAAGCTCAGCATAGACCCTAAGGGGGGTAAGTGCCCAAACTCCTAGCTGTGAAGTTCTTACTTTTTGTCAGTCAAGTCTCAGAACCAGTTTTGTCCTGCAGGTCAAAGCTCAGCAGTGCAGTGAACAAGACTCATGCTTTTACAGGGGTCAACTTGAAAGACACAGTGGTTTACACCAGTCTTGAACAGTAGGATTTCCACGCAAATACAATATAAATTCATCTGAAAATTAGTTTATATAATATGCCATCATGTAAGAAACCTTTGGCTAAAATAGGCATGTGCACAGACTGTTCTTTTAATTGTTTCAATGACCTCAAATGGGTTTCCTTCACCACACAGAAGCTTTGCAGCATGGTCAGTGACAGAAACTACAGCCCCAGAGCAGTTTCTAATAATAAGAAAATTCTTCCATTTTCTCCAAATCCCTGCAGTACTCACTAAATACTTTCACTGTATAGACTACAAAAATTGTAGTTTTACAAGAAGCACACCTCTACTTACTAAAACATGCATACATTTTAAATTGCATTTATTAATTTCATAAATTGCAGTATGTATTTAAGTATGCATTTACCATGCATTATTAAAATTAATAATTAAAATATTAATTATCTAGTATTCATGATTGGGAAATTCAGCATGGCATATGTTTTACATGGCTAAAATAAGTAATTTCTTGTTTTATTTTCTGAGTCTCCTTCTCTGTGAATGCACACATATTATTTGATATCCAGCAATCTTCCAGCTCTCTGTATTCTGCCACGTACAGCTGTATTTGGATCACTATCATAGAACAAATCAATGGGACATTCAATCTTAAAGTACAGATGCAACTGACTTTTTTCAGTAATCATCCTAGTGTACGGTTTCTAGTAAAAAAAAAAAAAAAAAAAAAAAAAGCATTCACAGAATCTCCAAAACAGCATCTTAATATGGATTTTTTTTTTTTTATTTCTGACAAAGCTGCCTAATCTCAGAGAACCTCAGTGACATTATCCCTTGGTGGCTGGGCACGGCATCAGGCTCCCCAGAAGGTGCTCACAGTTCGAGGACCGACAGAGCTGCACAGCGCTCTCAGGCACACGGTGCGACTCTTGCGACGGCCTTCCATGATCCCTGTGTGTTCCTTCCATCTCAGGATGTTCTGCGATTCTCTGAAACTCTTAACACCTGGTGAGCTCTAAAAAACACCAAAGCCGCCCCGCCCCGGCGTCCCCTCGAAAAGAAGGCAAAGCAGTCCGGTCTGTAAACCCGGCCCCTTCCTGGGCCCATGGCAGGAAGCGGCAGGGACAGGCAGGGACAGGCAGGGGAGCGGCCGGGAGCGCAGCGAGGCACGGGCCCGCCCCCGCCGCCTCCCCGCGGCGGGAGCGGGACGCGGCCGGGGCGGAGCGCGGCGGGGCCGTGCGGTGTTTGAGGCGTTTTGTCCCGGCCTAAGGCGGGCAGTGCTGCCGTGGGAGACGAGGGAGGATTGAAGCGAGATGCGGTCAGCGCGGCGGCCCGGCGGGGTGGCGGGGATCCCCGGCGAGCTCAGCCTCATGGATAAGGGCGTTAAGAGGTGAGTGTGGACGGGCCGGGGAGAGGGGCCGCGGCGTAGGGCCGAGCTGCCGGCTGACCATGGGCTCCTCTCCGCAGCCTCAAAGATGTGTCCCTGAGCTCGGACCTGCACACGCTCAACGCCCACTGTAACCTCATCACCAGGATCCAAGGGCTCGACCACCTCCGGAATCTGCAGCACTTGGATCTCTCATCAAACCAGATCCGCCGCATTGAGGGGCTCGATTCCCTGGCTAAGCTGCGTACCCTGAGCTTGTCCTGCAACCTACTAACCAAAGTGGAGGGTCTGCAGTGTTTATTTCTGTCCATTTAGCAAGTTACAAAGATTTTCTAAGAGTCGACTTAAGGTTTACTTCTGGAATGCTTGAATATAATTAAGGTTATGCTAAGTTATTATGAGTTAATATTCTAGCCATTTTATAAAGTAAATTTTAAGATGAGTATGTATAGTCTTTGTAAGCCTTATCAGAGCAAAATGCCTTAATTTAGAGTAAAAACATGATTTTTATAATATGATTATAGATTAATGTCATAATTCGTAGTTATGATCTTTAAAGGTTCACTTTGCAAGCTTTGAGTTTCATGAAAGCAAAGCATTCTCTGAAAATCCTACTGTTTCTATTTTTTCTCCTCATTTTGTTTAGGACTGGAAAAACTCTTTAATTTATGTATGCTGAACTTGTCATATAATCGCATACACGATCTCTCTGGTAAGTGATGTTGTCATGTGCTGTGGAATACAAAGCATCTGTCTCATTTTAATTTTGAAAAAATGACCAAGTGTATTTTGAGAAGTTTCTAGCACTTCAAGTGCCAATTCACTAAATAATTCTAATACAGGTGGCAATTGCTGCTCTTCTCAGCTGTAAAGTTTTTAACACCAAAGATTTTTCTGAACTGGAATATATTCTTCTGTGTTTGGTGAGGCCAAGCTTATTCAGAAAGTAATACAGTAAATTTCATACTTACTTCCAAAATATTTATATCTTTCATTTTTATAGAACAAAAATGCAACTTTACATATGATATGTAAGTTCTCTTGTATATCTCTGTTGAAATGGTGAGTAGTTCTTACAATTTCATGCTGCAAAATCAAGAGAACTTGTAATAGAAAATTAAAAGAACATTAGTAACAATTTTGTTAGTGAGCTTGTATGAAACTTCCAGGGTTTATTTTTACATGCTTCTTAACAGCTGGAGATGAATCTGTTTCTTTAAAGTTAGCTCATATAGTAGCTTAAGTGTTGTACTTGGTGGTAGAGTAGCATAGGTAATTAATATGTAGACAAGGATAGGAGCAAATGTTGTTCCATCATTTTTAGTTATGGTACATTATTTACTGAATATTTTTCAACAAGATGCCATTTGTTCTAAACCCCATAGTCTAGGATTGTAGCAGAAAACATTATTTTGTGGTTGTTCGCTTTTTTTCCTGAAATTTCCAGGATTTCGATCCCTTCATGGAACCAGACATAAGATCAGCCACATTGACCTTCACAGCAACTGTGTAAGCAATATTAATCACTTGCTTCAGTGCACGAAGGGGCTGCGCTGTTTGACAAACCTCACGCTGGAACGAAATGGAAAAGCCAATCCAGTTTGTCACGTAGCAGGTATGGATATGATCTTGCCTACATGATTTGTGCTCATTAGGTAAGTGATTTCCTTTTAGCTGTGAGCCGTTTACTGAAGCTTGCAAATTCATTTGTAAACTGGCCAGCCTGCAGAAATCTAAGTTCTGTCAAAATGAATTCATTTTCCATTTTAAAAAATCCTTTTTTTTTTTTTTCACAACAGCATATTCTCAAAATTGTAAATTGTATACTTCAATAAGGCTCAACAATTTCACTTATGAATCCAGAGGAGGGCCACCAACATGATTAGATGGATGGAGCACCTCTCCTATGAGGAAAGGCTGAGAGAATTGAGATTGTTCAGCCTGGATAAGAGAAGGCTTCAGGGTGACCTAATTGTGTCTTTGAAGTACTTGAGAGGAGTCTAAAAGAAGGAAGGGGAGACACTCTTTCCAAGGGCATGTAGTGACAGGACAAGGAGGAATAGCTTCAAACTGGAGTAGGTTTAGATTAGATATTAGGAAAAAATTCTTTACTGTGAGGATGGTGAGGCACCGGAACAGGTTGCCTAAAGTGGTTGTGGATACCCCATCCCTGGAAGCGTTCAAGGACAAGTTGGATGGGGCTCTGAGCCATGTGGTCCAGTGGAAGGACATGAGTATTAATATTTATAAGCTGGAAAGGTGGAGAACTCAAAGAATGTACATAGAGATACTGAACTTGCAGATAGCGGGCA
Organism: Taeniopygia guttata; assembly: GCF_048771995.1. Classification (NCBI taxonomy): domain Eukaryota; kingdom Metazoa; phylum Chordata; class Aves; order Passeriformes; family Estrildidae; genus Taeniopygia; species Taeniopygia guttata. The sequence goes on from NC_133026.1 coordinate 125,025,825, forward strand.
GGCACAGGAAGTAGGTAGTCTTCTACTGATAGAGACTGCAAGAGAAAGATCAGTAACAGTTAGCTTTTCCTGCTTTTCCCCGGCTTTGGTTAGCAGTGGCAGACTCTAGGGTCCTCTGCAGTAATTAGCATTGTCACCCAAATAGGTGTCAGGTGTTTGACTAGGCAGCTGGGAACAAGTTGGAGAATGCATGTAGATATATCACTTTCAGCTGCATTTGAGCTTCTCGTTTGGGGGTAGGTTTTTCAGGCCTTTCAAATGTTACACTCTTAAGTTCAAAGAAATTAAATTGTAGCATTTTATATTGGTGTGGGTTTTTTTATTTTCTTTGTATGTAAGAGGAAAATCTTACAGGAAGGTAGAAGTAAAAGATTGATGCTTTTGCAAGACTTCAGAGGTAATTTCAAAGAGTAGGACAGTAGGAATTGCAACCATTCAAAATAGCAATCATATCATGAGCATACAATTGATACAGGTGTAATGTATGTATGGTTAAAAAAAATATCAGGTATTACTGAGGACAGCCAAATAAGGTTTTAAGTAATGTTTTTAAATGCACTCATCGTGTTTTACAAATACATTCAGGCACTACAGAAACAGTAACAGGACTATTAAAGTTATCTGATTAACTTAGAAAATGCCACTAGTTTTCTTCTGCAAGTATTTATGTACCTCTTCATCTCTATGTCTGTGGTGGCACTTTCAAAACTGCAGTGTTCAGCAGCCCAAATTCTCATAAATTAAAAGTGCTTACTTCAGTGCTTTACAGTTTCATAATGCCTTATTTCGTTCACTGACAAAGGATGAAGTTGACTAAGCCCTTTCAGAACTTGCTTTTCCATTACATTTGTCTGCCCTTGCACTTGCTACAACTGTTTGGGTGCAGTAGGCTGATGTTGAAAGGTTTTCTGTGCAATTGCAGTGTGCTGATGGTGGCTGGGAAGTCCCTGTGTAGATCAGGACTAGGCAGGCAGATTTCCAGTTGAGTTAATTTGTAATGTTGTCTGTTGAAAGCCTTGGGTGGGGAAAGGTGAGACAATTGTAGATAACTCACTACTTTTTTTCTTACATTAAAAATGCAATGAATCATTTAAGATGATGAGGTACTTAAAATATATCAGGCATCTTCTTGTAAGGTTGATTTCAATTTAAATGTGATCTTTTCCTCAAGGTTATAGAGAAACTGTTCTTCAGTCATTGCCCCAGCTAACAGCTCTAGATGGAAGAAATCTTTCTGGTGAATCAGTGGACCTGGCAGAAGAAAACTGGTCAGATTTGCAGTGTTTAGAAGACATTTTGAGCTCTTTTGTTTCATCTGGGCGCCCTTCCACCCGAGATCAGGTGCCACAGTTTGTCTGTATTGGTTTTAAAATTGACACATGCTATTTTTATATTGCGTGCAACTTAGTAATGCTACAAGAGTTGTCTTTTCTTCTGACAGAACAATGTTCCCTTGCCACTGGCGACACCACACATTGACCAGGCGCTGGCTCAGTTTCGGCAGCGTACGAGGATACCAGTGCAAGGTGCCACCAGCTCCTCCACAGAGCTTGTCTCATCTTCTGAACCTGAGAAGGACCAGCTTGATAAAATACACAGTGAGATGAGGATTAAAAAAATAGAAGAACAGATTTTACAGATACTGGAAAAGGTGATTTTTTTTCTGTGATTGCACAGCAGGTTTTGTTTGTAAGTTACAGTGTGCCTTTCTGATAATGAAAAATTTGCTGAACCAGACTCGAGCATTTCTAGTGGTATTATGGGCTAACTGTGCTAATGTGTTCTTAATCATTTTGAGAAGCTGGGAATAAAATAAAAACAAGTCTTTAAAACTGAAGATTGAACTTCGTATCATGAATCATTCTATACAGAATAAAAATCATAGTGTATGGGACTAGCAGAGCTATCTGATCATGTTGTATTAGAAAATTCTTTTTATGTTGTTTGTTTGGTTTTTTTTATCCTGAAATCATCAGTGTACTAACTGAAACAGAGTAAAGCATGAAATGCACCAAATTGCCTGGATTATACAGTTGGTGAAAATTAATTTCACCAATAGGTCAACTTGGTCTGATATGCTTATCACACAATATAGTTAGTATTGTTAACATACGTAACGTAAGTTTGTCAGGTTTGCTTGGTACTGATGTTTACAAGGCTTTTTTGGTTATAAGTGCTGTGTTTGTTTTACATTTTTCACCAGCTGCCTAAGGATTTTACCAAACTTTAGGTATTTCAAAAGGAAACAACTATGTGTTCTCAAGCATCCTGGGTTTACTTTGGCATTAAAACAACAAAATATTTCAGCAAGGAGGGAAGGGATTGTAAAAGTAAAGAATTGGAAGCAGTTGTTTAGTTTTTGTCCAAATTATTTTATGTGAACTTTTTTTAAAATTACACCTGAATAAGTGTTAGCCAATCAGAAATTGTAAACTTTGTATCTAAAACTTTGATCTCTTCTTAGGTGTCTGATAGTTCAAGACAGGAAGCTGCTCCAAGTGCTCTCAAAGCTAAGAGGGACACAGATCCAACTTCTGAGAGTGAAAATGAGAGTGGAAAAGAGAACAACAGAAAGGTCATGAAAGGAAGCAAGATCCCCACTTACCATAAAACTGCCTTATCTACAAAAGGTCATGCAAGTCATCTAAAGAAGAAAATAACTGTCAGGTATCCCAGTGTTTACTATACAAAGCCAAAACGAATTCAACTGAATATTGTTAAGCATGAACATAGTTTTAACTTGAAGCATTTCACTGAAAGTGGTAGGCTGAGTAAATCAGGTCAGTTAATAGTGCCCTGAAAATGAGTAGCTACTCATGAGGCTTCCACATAGAATGAGGCTTCCTTCAATTGTTTCTCCATATGAACCATTTCTTTCTTGAGGTGAGAAGGAAATTGAACTGAAAATTCCAAAACAAACACTTTCAAAATTTCCATCTTTATTTTAAATTGTGGTGACAAAAGAATTCTCTGCAAATGGAACTGAGTAATTAAAAAATAAAATATTCATGGTGTCAGAAAAATGGTTAAGAATATATATTCTTGATGAAGCTGAGGATGCCATAGTAATTTGTTTGATTTATATAGTAAATACCAGAAGTGATGAGTATAACACAATAGAAGTTGGAATATATTTGTTCAGTCAGCCACTGCAGTGCTACAGCTACTCTACTCTTCTAAAATAATTTTGTGTCTATGTGATCATGAGATGGTTTTAGGCAGCATCTACTATTTGTAAGTTTCTTTTTAGGGCTGAATATTTGAATTTAGCTGCTTCTGTGGTCTGATTGCAAATTATTATCTAAATGGTTTTGAACTCTCTAGTATTTAGCTGTTGCACTGAGCTGTAAATCTTTTTTCATTTAAAAGTGTCCACTGTTATTCTTCAAACTCTGCATATAGGGAAGAGAAGAAGAGTTCCTCAAAGTGTCCATGCTCCAGTCAGAATGACTCACATTTTAAAGTAGTGGGAAGAAAAGCTGAAATACTAACTGGAAGACAGAGCAATATGGAAAAAGTAGAAGAATGTAATTCAAATCACATAGAGGAATCAACATACCGAGTAGGTTTTGCATCATTTCAAGTTAAATATATCATCATCTGAAGCCAAGCATGTCTCCTGGTCAAACTAAAACTGGAGGTGACAAAAATAATTGCATTTAGATATTATCAAAAGTAGTGCAGTTCTTGTAGTGCCAGCTGGGAGAGGATGTATTTTATTTCACTTTTATGCGCGTTTTTGGCCTGGTTGCTTGCACTTTCTTTTGTCATCCATGAATTCCAGAAAGACAAAAAAGTCATCTTCTACAATTATCAATATTGTTTGTCATTTTTGGCTATGTTTGAATGTTTCCTAGTAAGTTGATGCTTATCGCATTTTTGCTAAGGCACTGATTCAAGAACTGGATCAGGAGAAAGAAAGGAGATGGAAAGCAGAACAAGCAGAGAAGAAATTATTAGCGCATATCAGTGAGCTACAGGAGCATGCAAAAGAAGAAAAGAATATTCAGAGTATGGCTGTATTCACTAGAGACAGGTAGGGAAATAATGCTATAGTATAAGAGTTTGTTGTGATTTTTTTTTAGTTTCCAGTAATTCATTTCATAAGCTTAAGAAACAGGGACAGCTTTAAAATACTTGGAAAATACGGCATCAAGAACCAGTGCTAGTATTTTTCTCTGTATTACCTAGTGAAATTCCCTTCTGCAGCTTTCTTCTTGTTCTTGTCATAGAACAGTATCAGTATGCCACTTTCCTCCATTTCCTCCATTTCTAGCTATTATTTCCCAAACAATCTGTATCATAACTATACCTTCAGTTCAAGCTCTAGTAGCTGTCCCATATCATACTTCTGCCTTCTGTGTCCCAGTCTCCCTTTCCACATACACCTAGAGCGTTCTTTCCTTTTTTCTGCACAGCACATTAGAACAGAAATGTTTGTGGCAAGCTAGAACTGCCCTATAGGCAATGTATTGTGCAGGGCAGGCCTAGCACATCTTCAGAGAGCTGGCTGTCACCATCCTTGTGTGTTCTGAGCAGCAGCCTTTTTTTCAAAAAGATCTCATTTTTGGAGATGTCTGCTCCATTTGGCTTTTTCTTAACTGTATTGTATTTATCAAAGCTATATTTTCTTTATTTTAGGAGAAACCAAGCTACATGCTTCCTGAGTTACCATCCATGACTGACTGTGAATATTTCCCTTTTTTCCCCTTTTTGTTTTAGGTTCACTTTTCCAATCTTAATTTTATGCCCATCTACATTTATACTTCTATAGGAGGCTTATGACATTCCTGTAAAGCAAAGTAATACTGGAATGTCATTTCCTAAAAGATGTATCTGTCAGGTTGTCTCCATCTGAAGTTTTTTAAAATGAATCTCCATATAGTAATGCTACATATGACTTAAGTAATAGTTTGTCTTTTTAAACAGTTTAATGTGACAGTGCTATAAATAGTAAAACTCAGTAAAAAAGAGGGTATGTTGCTAAAACAGCTACTAATGCCTTTTTCTCAATCTATTTGGCATGAAACTTACAAGTAAAATGTTTATAATACAACATTATTGTGTTTATTCTCAGGTTAAAGGAATTGATATTGGAAGAGAGAGATGCCAAAGCAAGATTGCAAGCAGATGTTCAACAGTTGAAAGGTGAAACTGAAAGACTTACTAATGAGCTAAATCAGGCAAAAAATAAAGAAGCAGAATATCAGAGGGCCATGCATGCTTTAGAAGAAACACTGTCCAAGATGGAGACTCAGAGATTGCAGCAACGAGCAGCAGAGGTAAGTATTTTTCATGAGTAAATAATGCCATGGCAACAGGGTAGCTACCATAGTCCTGAATACAAAGAAATAGTAGATTTTACCAACATTGAGTCTGAGTTTTTCACAATAAAACCTGGGGCTTTTTTCTGCATAGTAGTAATTAAAAACTGGTATCCATTTTAATTGTCAATTAATGTATTTTATAAATATAAATTTTATGGTGGCCTTAAGATAAAGGAGAACGTGTCCTATGTACTTTACACTGAGAGTTGATATTTTCTGAAAGCACAGAGTGATAAAGACAAGTTTTTAAAGTTGCTAAAATCAGTAGACATCTTACGACTGGAAAGGTCGTGGTTCTGTTCGTTTCACTGGTCTGAAGAATTAAATGCTTTTAATTGCAACCAGAGCAAGACAGTAATTGCTGAGAACATTAAAGATGCTGGTTAGTTTGTGTGATGTTTTGTGTTTGTTTGGAATTTTTTGGTTTTGTTTTTACAGCTGGAGAAGATAATGATGCTTTTGTAGTCAGAGGCTCTTTGTTGAGTGTACAACTATATAAGATCAAGATGCTGGACCAGATACTGCCACTGTTTTCTTTCTGAGAAATTAATTGCTGAATTTTCAGTGTCCTCCAATATCTACTCCTTTTGTTTGCTTATATTCCTATGTTAGTCCATTCCTGTGTCACTGAACATAGAGAAAATGAATCTTAACACATCCATCCTGAAAAGTCTTTGATAGTGTAGTAGTCTAGCGAGTGTTGTTGTTTAGGTTCCCTGAAAGGACTGAAAATCTGGGAGTGTCCTGACAAACGGCAAAGTACCATCCAAGACACCCTCTACTTTAGGCTCCTCTTTGGGCACTTGAGTGGCTCTTCCATTTCTTCCTTAGCTGTAGATACCCTGGAGCTATTATAGAATGTACAGGTGACCTTCAGTTTAAATCAGGTATCTGCCTGTCAGTTTGAAAAGTACTAAATTTAGTGATTTGGGGAACAGGAGAGTGGGATTTGCATATGTGTGTGGTTTTTCTATCCTGTAAGAATGGAAACACCTTACTGATGTATGAGGCCTTTATTTTTCCTTCAATGAGTTTATAGAAATAAGTCATCTCTTTTGGTGGTAGTAACATTGTTTTTATTAAGGGAAGATCTTCGTTCCTGTCTTTAAGATCCTGTAGCAAATACTCCTTAATAATTATTTTTCAAAGAATAATCATGATGTTCTCAAAATTAAATCCTCTTTTTCAATGTTCAGATTTAATATACCTTTGGCCTATTTTATCAATTCCAAGATTAGATTAAGAAATTCTAGAATATTTCATAGAGCTTTCTCATTATATATCCTGGCAGTTACTTTCAGTGCTAAATTATGGTTACTCCACGTAGCAAGCACTATTTAAGGCCTTCAGTCAGCATTACTAGATGACTTCTTGAAGGGATTAAAGATGAGTAAGTTTACTATGCATCTAAATGTGTACCTTACTCCCTCGTTCTTCCTTGACATTTTTGTCAAAATACGTTCTTGCTTGACATTTTTAAGTGCTTCAGTTTAGGAGAGAACTGCTTCACTTCTTCCACAAAACAAAGAAATACAGTGTGATGTGTCTAAAAGTTACTCATTAAACTATTCATGAAAATGCTTAACATAGAAGATAAGAACTTAGCCTTCTGAAGTGTCCTGATTTTGAATTACCATTTAATGAGTAATCAAAACCTTTTTTATAACTTTTTTCATATCTTCTTTCTTCATGTTGAATCAGAAAAGAGTTTAATATTTAAAAGGTTTAAGTCTATAAAATGGAATTACTCATAAAAGCTTGCATTGAATGGAAAATGAGGAGTATGCCATCTGGTGTTTAAACTGAGTCTACATTCTTTGTAACATGATTAGAAAGCAGCTCCGTTCAGCAACTCTAAACAGTACAAATCAGAAAGACAGAGATTTTTATAAAGCGAAGTGTTAAAAAAATGAAGGTAATGTTGAATAATCTAAAAATGTATTACAGTAAAAGTTTCTAATTGAGGAAATCGTTCTGCCAATGCATTTCTTCCACTTCTTCAGGGCACCTTCAAGTTCTTTACAAATGAAGTAACTGCCCTTTGTTCTTTATTAAGGTTGCTTTTTGAGTTGTAGAAAGTTAAGGCTTTATTTTAAACATCTTGTCTTAAATTTCTTCAAGTCTTAAAATATATTAAGAAAAAAACAAGCAAAAAACCCCAAACAAAAAACTCTTAGAAAGCACCTATTCCTTTGTGTTCTAGTATAAAACATGAAGATTAAATCAGAGTTTTAAGAAAATCTTGCTCTTGTCTTTATGACACAGATGAAACAGGTGCAAGAAGCAGAGCTTAAAGCATCAGCAAATGAAAGAGAAGTACAATTACTGAGAATATCTGTCCGACAACAGAAGGAGAAGGTAAAACAACTACATGAGCTTCTTGTATTAAGAGAGCAAGAGCAAAGGTATGGGGTAATTATTTTTTTTTCACATGTTAATAGAGATGCTTGTGTTACCAACATGTTTTTTTAAAATGTGTTCTAAATAAGAGATGTGATTTTGTTTTGGTTTGGTTTGTTTTGGAGTTTTTTGATTAGTGGGAGAGATGGTCTTTGTAAAAACGTAGATGTCTTCCCATACATTTTCTTGCTCTACAAGATATTTAAGAATATCTTGTATATCTATTTAAGAATATTAAAGAATATCTATTTAAGAATATCTCTACAAGATATTTAAGAATATCTTGTAGATTCCTGACTCATAAGTTCATGTAGGCAACTTCCAGCCTTTCATGTGAAAGTTTTTATCTTACAATATTGCTGAATTCTTTATTTTAAATACTTGATCTGTAATCCAGGAATAATCAGATAAAAATATTATCATATTTGAATTACTGTCTGAAGAGCTGCATATGCTACAATAATACAAAGTGCTCAAAAAAATTAGTCAGCCTCTGCAGTACCTTGCTTGTTGGGTGGAGTGTGAGTTACTTGGCTGGCTGTTTTCCTCTATGAAAATTTCCCTTTTTTGGAGAATACTTGAGGCTAAGTTCTATGATGTTCAGCTAATGCAGTCAAATATGTGTACAAACTATATCAAGAATACCATGAAGTATAGCATTATATAATACTATAATACTATATATAAAGGAAGGTTATTAATAAAATAAGCTGGTTACATTTGCTAAATTGTACAAGGGAAAATGTATTCAGATACAAAGAAAATTGCAGGTTTAGATGGGAAGACTCTTACAGCTTTGTTTTGAGATCTTTGAACAATTACCTCATAAAGCTCCAGAAGATATAATGTGAAGGACAGTGAATATTTTGGTTCATATTTTTTGCTTTAAAGTAGATGAACAGAGTAGTGTTGAAGTAGAGGGTACATTTGCTTCAACATTGTCCTTTTAGGTCCCTGCTGCTGCTGCTTTTCAGGTTTTGGGTATGAGTGAATAGCAGCAGTTGTTGGGTGAGTGTGAAAGGAATGACTGACTACAGAAGTGGGTGTCTGGCTGTACAGGGCTTTTCTCTGATTCTAATGTCACTTCCAGATGTTTGTTAACAGCAAAGCAAACAAGTGCTAAATGACAGCAAAAGCACAATTGAATAATTTCTACAAATGTTTGAATTAAAAAGTAAGGCTGTACCTTTGTGTGTTTTTAACAGTAGTCAATGGAATTTTCCTCATGCTGGGGCCATTGTAAGAGAAAACTGAAGGCTATCTATAAGATGAAGGAATTTATTCCATTTATTATGTAATTCATTATCCTTCTTCAGTGAGACCAAGGAAATGAATTAAAACAGCTTTATGACATCCTGCAGTTCATGTCTCAAGTGTATGCTTGGTAATTTCAGGAAAGAACTTGGAACCCGAGTTGCTTTAAATGGACCTGAATTTCAAGACGCTTTGTCAAAAGAAGTGGCTAAAGAGGAGCAGAGGCATGAACAGTGTGTTAGAGAATTGCAGGAGAAAATTGACTTGTCAAACCAGAAGTACAGAGAGTTAGAAGATGAATTTCGTTTAGCTTTAACTATCGAAGCAAAAAGGTTTCAAGAAGTAAGACTAAGAGAACATTTCATCTCACACTAGGAGGGGTTGTAGTTCTCTTAAATGTGTGAGTTTGGGCAGATATTCTGGGTGTGGTTTTTAGTGTTTTGTTGGGTTGGTTTTTTATCCCTATGATCTTTGCTCCAAGGATTCATGCAAAAATACTGGTAGAAAGGTTTGAAATATCAGTGATTAGAACAATGACAGCAAATGCCAAGTCAGCATTCAAAAAGACCAGCATTTTTGTTCATATGTAGAACTTGATCAAAAGAAATTTAACAAACCCCTTCTGTCTGATGTTATTAATTTCTTTTAAAATATGTTGACCTTCTATTCAATTACAGTAAAACCTCTTTTTTGTTTTGTGTTTGGATAAGATTATTGTTAAATATATATACAAGTGTGTTTAGTATATAGTTCCTGATTGTGTAAATTTTCAATATTTAATTTTGGATATACATTTTGATACTCAAATTCAAAAATTGCTTGCTAAATTCCTTAGAGAATTTATTTCTGTGGCTAGTATTTACATTTTTTTATCTGTTAAATAAAATATTAAATTCTTCACCTTAAACTTCGTTGTCTTTAAACTTGGTTTTAAATAAGTTTTAAATAGATGGGAGAAGAGGGGAAAGAAAAGACAGGGGTTTTACCCTTCAAATCTTTATGTTGCAAGAAAAAAAATCTGGAATTAACTTTGTCTTTCTTTTGCAATTTTAATGTCAGTTTTAACAATGAGATTTATATCAAGGCATTGTTTTTAGCTCCCAAGTATGGTTTTTCTGTTCTGCTTCCCATCCAGCCATGTTTGTTTTTTTTTTTTTTTCTGTGTGTGGTTTTTTTTTGGTTTGTTTGGAGTTTTTTGTTATGTTTTGCTGGGTTTGGGGTTTTTTTACAAATACGCAGCTGGGTAGAACCAGTTTTTCAATTTGTAGTTTCATGAACAAACCAGGAGAAAACTGGTTTCAGATATTCACTAATTTCTTATAGAGTTGATGAATTTCTCTGTCTTCACTTGAAATTCAAATGTCAGTTATGTTTATATATGCACATTTTTTACCAAATGTTAGCATTTTTCAAGTCTTGTCTTATAACATTTTAGGTAAAACAAGGGTTTGAAAAAGCTTCTGCTGATCTAGCTGAACACAAACAAGACCTGTTTGAGTTGGAACAAAGGGAAAAAGAAATGGCAAGTCTGATCCAAGACCTGACAAATTTAGTGGAAGAACAGAAAGCAAAAATTGCAGAATTAACAAAATCAAACGAAGAAGCTACAGCAAACCTAAAGGTATTTGTTTCAAAACATTTCAACTACATAGGTTATTTTTTGTGATGTTTCATCTATAGAAGTTAATGATTCCATACAAGCTTGATAAACTAAAAGACACAGGTTTCCTATTGCACTAAAACCCAGTAGTGTGTGTCAGCCTTTATTCTTGCATCTTGCACTTCAATTTCTCACAAACACTGCTCCTCATATAGAAAAATGTTGACTCACTCATGTTTTGGAAAGTGCACTCCTTGCCCTGTGAGCAGTAGCAGTTTGTATGTATCAGTTGGTCAATCAAAACTACATTAATAGCCCTGACCCTTATAAATTCAAAGAAGTGGAACATGCTTTTGCATTGGTCACTTATACCAGGTAAAACTGTAATTGAACAAATAATGCAGTGTAGTTATTAGCAGCTTAGTATCTCCTAGTTGTATAATATTAGAAGTGTTATTCATTATCTACTAAATGGCAGTTTTTAATCTTCAATACTGTGGGCACAGTTGCTTTGTGGTAACATATTCTAATACTAGTCTATTATCTACAAATAATTGTTTTAAATTTAAAGGGCATAACTTTTAAATGGTTGTGTGATCCAGTCCAGCTTTGTGCTAAAACTTGGGTGGGGTACAATCCCTGCACAGCTGTTTCTAATCCATCCTCTACATGTTGTTGTTAGGGTGCCCAAACATTTTGTTGTTCTACAGAATATGATTCTGCCAGTCAGTGACGCTTTCAAGAACAATATTGAAAAATACCTATATTAAATGGCTGTAATCTGTAAAACTAAATGTAGCTTCGATAATTGAAGATACATTCATTGGAAGTGAAAGTACAATCCCAGCTTCTGTTGTCTTCTGATTCAGTTTTTAATATCTTTACTTTATCTTTTGCTTTTCTTGACTTGTGCATTTATAACTCTAAACAGGTTTTTATGATTACATTAATGACAGGTTTTTATGATGACAATATTTAGAAATCAGCTTTACAGTTTTCTGGGATTGGAGTATATCTATTTGAAGCAAACATTTGTGTTTCACAAGTGGAATGAGATGCAGATAGAGCCCTGAATGCAAGGAGGATATTTCTCAGTTAACTTAATTTGGTGTATATATTTGGTGTTTCCTAACCCCTTAGTATTGATTTGAAATTTTGCATATTTTTGTAAATGATCTTACTGTCTTTTCCTAATGTTTGTTCATACAGTGTCGAACTGGAGAACTTGAAACTGTGATTGAGGAGGACAAACAAAAGGCTGTTCAAGTTGAACTTCTAAAAAAGGAAAATGTAAAACTTATTTCCCAGCTGACAGCGCAGGAATCTGTGATTGATGGATTAAAAATGGAAAGAAAAATATGGGGGCAGGAGTTGGCAGAACAGGGTAAAATAGTGGGGTTTTTTTCTTTTGCAGAAAAAATGGTGTTCAGTATCTTATGTTTATTCAAATAAACACTCCAAGAGAGTTTTAATCATTACAAGGTCCTTGGATGCCTTCCTGATCTTATCCACTTGTAAAGATGATGTGCAAAAATAGATGTTTTGTGGCACATGGTCTGATAGAGGATCTCTAATAGCAGCTGTGGGAGTCAGATGTGAATACAGTTTATCTGTTTCCTGAAAATGTGAAAATGCCATGAAGTCGTACAAAGAACTTTTAAACATGAAATTAGAAAAACAAGGATCTGTAAATAATGTTATGTAATGCTTCTTATCTAGCAGGGAAATCTCATATAGAAATTTCAGTATATATCTTAAAAGAGTGTTAAATGCTGGGAAAAAATTTGAGCATTTTTTATTTTTCTCTATTCCTGTGATTCAGCACCACCTTGTGGTCTTTAAGGGTGTGTAAGAATTACTGTCAACTATTTTTCAGAGAAGTTTTCAAAAAGGATAAAACACAGACCTTCAGTTCTGCATTTCCTCTTAAGTGTTACTTACCCACAAATTAAATCCCTCCAGTGTTTCCAATGGGCAAAACAGCCAAACCTGTGGTTTGTAAGGTTCTTACCTTCGCTTCCCCCAGCTCAATCTCCCAACATTCCACATCTTGAAATCAATATCCTGTTTTGTCCAGGAGCTCATCTTGCACAAGATCGGGGTAAACTGGAAGCAAAAATTGAAGTTTTAACAAATGAGATTGTCACATTAAAAAAGCAAAAGGAACAGGACAGTGATACCATAAAAATTAAAAACAAAATAGTGGATGATCAGACAGAAACAATTAGGAGACTAAAAGAAGTAAGTGCCATATCTGACAATTTGTGTGCTTAACTTTCATTGCAAGTCTTAATTTTAACTGTCACAAACCCTTTGATAAAAGCTGAGTCTGCACTTGTAGTTTTCCAACTCACAAATCACAATCAGGCTGTCAGTGGCAATTCATTTCACTGAGAGCAGAAGAGGGCTTTTTATTAAATAGATGCAAAGTGATGCTACTTTGAATCTCTCACTGAGCTATATTTATGTACAGACTTTCTTCTCTTTGCCTTGCTTCAGTTTATTCTTGATAATGATTTTGAGAGAGTTGAAACTAGGATAGCATAACTCTTCTTGAGTGTTTAAAATAAAAGGAAAAATCATTTTTAAAAGTTTGCTTTACATTTATTTTACAACATAAATATTTTAAATTTATTTTGTTCTTGTAAAATAGTATTTTGGCAGCAGAAGTAATATGTTTTGTCCAAATAATTCCATTTATCTCATTTAGAGAATTAAAACTTTAGCTTAATAATCAAAATTTTATAGCATGTTATGACAAAGTTAGATGCATTAGTCATTGTTACACAGATTGTGAGCTCAGTGACTTACATGTAAGTTGTTTATGTAACTCTTTTGTAGAATAAGAATTCAAAATAACTTTTTTCTTATCTTACTTTCAACTTCAGATTTATGTTTTGATGGCTTTTTTTAAAATTCAGACTTCTTTCAGATGAAGATTAAGTAACTGACTATCGCTTTACTAAGTGTTCTTCCTACATTCAGAAGAGTAAACTTTTATGTTGTTCTCTGCTTTATTCCATCATAGACTAAACACATACTCTTAAGGGGGTAATAATAAAATAAAGGGAGTTTGTGTATTCTAAAATACTTATCTTCTAAAGGGCTTACAAGAAAAAGATAAACAAATCAAAAAACACCATGAAGAAAATCGGGAAGCTCTGAAATTGCTTCAAATACAGTTGGATGAAAAAGTTGCTGAATGTGAAAAGCTAATGAAAAACTTAGAAAGGCAAAATGAAAGAAAAGAGGAATTAAAGCAACTGCTAGAAGAAAAAGAAGTAGAACTTGATGACATTAAGAATGCACACAGGTGATACATACAAATCACAATAATTCTTTGGGATCATTGTATGCAACACTGCTCTGAAGTTATTCTTGCTTGCTATTAAAACCTGCAGAAATGAGGAAAAATGGAAGTATGAGAAATTTTTCTGCATTCCTAAGAAGTGGTATTTACATTCATTGTAAATATGTGCATTTTATTTTCAGTGCACTGAAAAAGAGGTGGCAAGGTAAAGCAGAGCTTTTAAGCCAGCTGGAGGTGCAGGTTAAACAAATGAAGGAGAACTTTGATTTCAAAGAGAAGAAGCTGATTGAAGAGAGAAATAAAAGTCTTCAGACTCAGAGGTGAATACTTTAATTGTTTATTTTGTGACTACTCAATTATTGTAGAGTTGTACTATTCATAACTGTGCAGAAATACTCGATTTTTTTGGTGAAAGAATGTGTAATACCTTTTTAACTACCCGGTGAGCCCAGTTACAAACTGGGCCTAGAAGGAATTCTTGCTTTATAGGGTGACTTACTTTGTGGAATTGGCATTAAGTTACAGCATTCAGCATCTGAACTTTCATTTTCTTTGAAAATAACCTCATACAATTAGCCTCATCCCATCAGTGCAACCTGCCTTGATCCCTTCTGTAGAGCCTTCCTGCCCTCCAGCAGATAAACATTCCTGCCCAACTTGGTGTCTGTTAATCACTATTTCAGTCTGTGACAGACTGTTTCTAAATTAACTGTCATTCTTGTCCCATACAAATAGTAAGATTTTAAATTTATTTTCTTGTTCTTCTTACTGTCCATCTCTTCAATCAATTAATAGTTAAGTATGAGATGATACAGAAACAAGTACTCATAAACTGAAAAATTATTTCATTTGCTTCTGGAATGATGGAGAAGTTTGCTAAACTGACGATTTTTACTTTATTCTTTGGCCCCCTTCTCATGTTTTTCTTCCTTTCTCCCAACAATTCTTGGGAAAATACCAGCTAGTTAATAAGACTGCATAAAAAGAAAAAACAGAACTACAACAAATCAACAGCAACAACAATAACAAAAAAGCCAAACAAAACCAACTACTTCAAATAGTCAATAGTATTGGGGTTTGAAACTGTCAGAAGATCAATTGTGAAACTGAAATTTTTGTTCTAAATAATTCTGGTTTGTTTCAGAATTTTGTTGTAAATTAATTGTATAAAATTGCCTTGCATTTTGTTCCTACATATTTAAGAATTATCCCTTATAAGCAGAATTTGCTTGGAGTTAAAGAAACATTTCTTTATGGTGAAGGAGACGCTTCTCTAGTTCTGTGAGACACAGGCTCATAGGCTATTCACAGGATCACACAGTTCATTCACTTCTGGGAACCAAAAGCATAAGGAGATGTTTGAAAATAGGTAGAGTTCTTGTCCATGTTGACAGTAGCAAGCCCTAATCTTCCTATCCTTTGCTAGGGATTAAATGCCTCTCCTTAGAGAATGCTAGAGGTCCTAAACACAGTGCATAAAGCTAGAACTTGTACTTGGGAAAACAGGACACTTCTGATGCCAATATAGAATTGTCTTCATGCTTAAGTTATTAAAACCTTATCAAAGGCCCAACTGGACAAACCAAAACACTTCAGTTGTTTGCAGGACCGTGATTTTTTTTTCAATGATTTTTTTAGGATTGCTGTGGAAAAGCTTCATAAAATGGATAATGCTTTCAGAAAACAACTTGAGTCAGTGTTGGCAGCACATCAGGAAGAACTCTTGCACCTGGAAAATGAAAAGGAGAAACAAATTGAAGCAGCAAATGAGAAAGTAATTTTAATATGAAATTTATACATTTATTATATTTCCATTTTTATTCTACAGCTGCTAAAAGAGTGGTGCTGGGAAGCCTCCTGTTTGAATCTATCAGGCTGACTGGATGGAAACAGTCCTGATTTAGTACTCAGTCTTTGCACAGCAAGAAAATCTCTAGACTTGTGCCATTGTAATGTTTTATATTCAAGCAAAGTGAAGCTCCATGCTATGCAGCTGTTATGAATCAATAGCTAAACATATCCATACAGGCAAGAGTAATGATTATCTATGCCAGATAATCCATTTAACTCACCTATGCCAACCTTAACTGTTACTGCTTCTGTATGTACTGCATTCTTCCTTAACATGACAACTGGTGCTTTTTTCCATAATAAGTTTTCTGTATTGATACACTACTTGCTACCTCCTAGCAGATTAATACATTTTTTTAAAGAAAAAATTCTGCTTCTGCATCCAGTATCAAGAGTAATGCATTGCATATTCAAACCTAAGCATATAATCTTACATTGCTTGTCAGTGTTAAAAATTGCCAAGATTATATGGGTTTAGGTGTGTTAAGAAAAGCAAGAATTCTACTTCATCACCGTGTGCTCTTTCAGGTCTACTCTGTTGAAGAAGAAATGCGGGAGCTCCTGCAAGAAATGGCAAGCAATAAGAAAGCCATGGAAAATAAAATAAGACGACTGACACATGCACTGAATGATATTCAACAAGACTTTGAAGAGTATTAATGTTTATACAAAAAATGTATATTACACAAGCAGTTTTGTCTGCTACAATGCACTTTTCTTTGTTTTCTAGAGAATTAAGTCTTTGTTGTATATTTTGATAGTTCAGAGAGCAGATAAATGTTTTTGCATTATTTTCATAATAAATAGTTATTTCTAACCTTTGTTTATTTTTAACTGCTCTCAAAATGGGTCAAAACATGTATAGGTGAAAAGCATCATATGCAATTAGGAATTAGCATGTTTAATAACAGAAAAGGAAGTCAGAAAGTTCCAAGTCAAAACCTTGAAGCTTTGCTTCAGTGAGGTAAAGATTCTCATAATGAGAGAACCAAGAATGCTGAATCACAGAAGGGTTTGTTTTGAAAGGGACCTTAAAGATCATCCAGTTCCAACATCCCTGTCATGGGCAGGGACACCTTCCATTAGACCTGGTTGCTCAGAGCCCCATCCTACCTGGCCTTGAATACTTCCAGATATGGGGCATTCACAACCTTTTTGGACAAGGTGTTCCAGTGCCTCATCACCCTCACAGTGAGGAATTTTTTCCTATCAGCTAATCTAAACCTACTGTCTTTGAGTTTAAAACCATTCTCCCTTGTGCTGTCACAACATGCCCCTGTAAATAGACTCTCCATCTTTCTTGTACCTGAAAACAGGTTTAATCTGCCATTATTGGAGAATGTGCAACTCCTGCAACTTAGAGTAGCCTTTTTGGCAGCATAGTTTGGTTTTCTCCACAGCAATAGGCTCCCTACCAGGCTTTTGAAAGAGAAGGAAATAATAGCCTAAGAGCTTCATATGGAAGGAAAACATAACCCTTACATTAATATATTGTTACACATTTCATGGTAGAGGCTTTACCATCTCTGCAGTACTCAGGTGTTTACTTCATTTGCTTGTTCTCAGAATATCCTAAACTTGCTGCTGAAGTAAAGACAGCTGTGTGTAGAGTTGTGTTATTTTACGTTCTATTTAAGTTATTGCGTTTATTCGATGTACACGGTTGGTTCTGTGTTCAGTTGGTTTGTTCCATGTACCCCCGGTTTTTCAGTTGGTTCCATCCCCAGGTTTCCCGCCTTCCTTCCCCGTCAATCCTCCCCAAAAGTGCAAAGTCATTCCCCTGTCCCCTCCCTGGATCCCTGTCCATCACCTGGTGTCCCTGCCCTTCTATCCAGAATCTTCTACCCAGGGCATCGGGTGATTGGGGCCAGGTCCCGGGGCCCCTCCCATATCCCTTTCCTATTGGCCCTTCCCCAAGAGCGAGCCACACCCCAAAGATTCCCATTGGTCCCAGTTTTCCCCGCCCCCGGCAGTATAAAATCCCTTGTCACCCGGTTCCAAGTGCCTTCTCTGGCAGGCACCAACCCTGTTAGTTGGATCCTGGTCAGCGCATTGTCCCCGTTGGGACTAATAAAGAGGATTTTGGCCCCCGGAGGAGGACTCTCTTCTTTCTCTACACCGCGGGGATTTTCGGCTGCTTCTCCAGAAACCCACACAGCGCTCTCCAAAGCCCACAGAGGTCCAGTGGGGAGTGCTGGAGACCTGTCCGCTCTCTCCCTCACGGAGAGCTAGCCGGTGGCGAGAAGACGAGGCTTGAGGGGGAGAATGCGGCAGTCATGGCGCTCAACGTGCGGCTCGAGAAGACCACCGAACCCCGCGGTTGAGGACTCTAGATCTCACTGGAGATCTTTGGATTACCTCCTGGCCGTCACGACACCCCAGTTGTAGCAGGCTCGCGTTTTAGTGAGCGGCACTCCTGGGGACGGGACCAGCAGCTCCAGCAGGCACTGTTGGAGTTGGTCCCCCTGCGGTGTCCCAGCGACCGGACGTCTTTCGTTTCCCTGAAGGACGTGGATCCCTGGGAACCATAAGTGTGTGGGGATCCCTGGAGCTTTTCCTTTTCCCTCTCTCAGAAGGGTTTTCCCTATCCTCTTTGGTTTGGGGGGGGGGGGGATTCTCCTTCTTGGGTGGGCTTTCTTTTCCCGGTGGACTTCGATTCCTGCAAGGGGAAAGACCCCACATTTGTGTGCTCCCTTTCCCGGGGTGCGGGGAGCAGGAGAGTGGGAGTGTTAAGCAGTCTCGAGGGGTCTTCTTGGTTTCGTTTGCATTTTCTGGTTGTTGGGTGGGCGACACAATTTAAGAACTCAGCAGCATGGGTGCTAGGCTGTCTGTGTCGCAGACGAGGATTTATATCCAAGTTGTGGGAATCTTTGTTAGGGGTGATATAAAGTTTAAAAAATCTGATGTTAAGCGGTTTGTTCGTTGGCTCTCAAACCTTCCCTGACGTTTCGGTTTAAAAATTATACCAGATCCCCTTTTGGGATCAAGTAGGGAGAGAGATTCTCCGTAACAGGGATCCCTCTCTCTCTGCTCACTCGTATTTGGCTCTCCAAATCCGTAGCATTGTTAAGAGTACTTATGAAGGGTTGACACAGCCATCTGGAGATAAACCTGCCCCCAGTTGTAAAAACCTTATCCCTCATTCCTCCCCTTCTTCCCCTAACTCGGAGCCCCTCAGACAGGCATCCGGCGCCGTCCGCAGATTCTGGCCTCTCCGGGGAGTTTCGAGACCCTTTGCAAGACAGTGCAGGCACTGTCCAGCCTCGTCCCTGTACCCCTTCTTCCCTACTGTGTACAGCCCCATCCCGTAGGAGTTCTATAAGTGTTAAGCCCCCCGATGATATCCCTAATGTCTTCCCTCACATCCCACAAAATGGCTTCCCTTCCCACCAAACCCCACAAGATGGCGGAGGCCGCATGGCTTTTCCCACCACTTGTACTCCCTCTTCCCATAATCTCTTTCCCTTTCCCGCCTCCTCCCAAAACCCCTTCCTCCATACACCCAACCCTTTCCTTTCCCAAGACCGCCCACAAGATCTTTCCAACCCCTCTCTCCCTCCGCCCACCTCAAACACCTCCTCCCATGCGGTCACGCCCCCTGACGTCACCTCAGTTCCTCCCCCTGGCATTTGCCCCTCCTCTTCTGTCACCGCCCCCAATTCCCATGACCTCATCTCCATCTATGCAGAGTGGGGGATTGGGAATCCGCCACAAAGCAGGCGGAAAAGATTCCTAAGGAAGCTCTAACAGCGAGCTCAAAAGCAGCAGAAAGGGCCTTTTTCAAGCTAAGGCTAGTGGGCCCAGTCACTAACTACTTATCCATCAAGCAGGACCCAGCAGAAACATTCGTTAGCTTCATGGACAGGCTGTGCAGCGCCATCGAGTCCCAGGTTCCGGACGAGGGGCTGAGGAGGGGAATCATCACCGAGGTCGCCAGGCAAAACGCGAATGAGGCGTGCAAGCAGGCGAGCCTGAGTCTACCCCTCGATCCGGAACCCACGCTTCAGAACATGCTCGATGTGTGCGCGCGCAAGGTCGTCACGCCAGCCAGAGACGTCCCCGGGACTCCCCGAATGGCATCGAGGAGAGTCTCGTTCGCCGAAGCGGTCACTCTATCGACAACCCCTGGTCCGAACGGCGTTTTCCTGGACCACCAAGAAGAGACAACACCCACGAGAGGCCTTGTCACTTTTGCAAACAGAGGGGACACTGGGCAAACCAATGCTCTCTATGGGGGGAATTAATGAAGTTTAAAAATCAACAAGGGCAGGGGGCCCCCAGACAAGGGGGGAAGCAAAAAAACTAGAGGAACAGCGCAGTCCCTCCCTGTGCGACGACATAAGTAAGGTGGGACAAGCTACATCTGAGGAGGGGAGGGACACGCCAAAATGCCCACCTGAGGAACTTTATACTGGACTTGACACAAAACCAGACATGACACCCAAGGGAACAAGGGCGAAAGACCTAATCTATATGGATGAAGACGTTAGCTTTATCTCCAAAGCTTGGCTTGGCCGAGATCCGGACCAGCCAAAGCCGATTTTAAATACTAAATCTAATTTCTCTCCATATAGGTTGGTCCTGACTGAGGCATTGCACTTGAAGGACACCAATTGGCATTTCATAACCATCGATACAGAGGACCCCGGAACCTGGAGGAAACTCCACAGTAAGTACATCATTCTTGGGGACACAAAATACACGCCTCTTGACATCACAATCGCACCAGGCCTTGTAACAGCAAACCCTGAAAAATTGGTGTTGTGGCTGCACTGCTCCCACCCTCCAGTTTTTCTGCCTAAAGGGCAGATTCCGGTATCTGGGCCTCCAGTCCACCTTGAAGATCTATGGAGGAAGACCTCGGCTGAGATCTATGAAGTATGCCAGGCCCAGGTACTGGGAAAAGACTGTCCCAAAATATCGTGCTACATGTGGAAGGGTGGGGAACACAAACATCTCAACGGACTTTTAGATACAGGGGCAGACGTCACGGTCATTCCCTCTCAGGATTGGCCGTCACGATGGGAATTGCAGGATGTGGCTGGCCGGATTCAAGGTGTGGGGGGCACACAATTGGCCAAACAATCAAAGAGCATCGTCAAATTCGAGGGGCCAGATGGGCAATCAGCATACCTACGCCCATTGGTTTGGATTATACGGAGCCCCTCTGGGGAAGGGACCTGATGGCCCAATGGGGGGTGACATTGGACATTCCGACTCCCCAGGTTTTTCGGGCAGTGGTCACTGAGGAGCGTCCTATCCAAAAATTGAATTGGCTCTCTGACATTCCGATTTGGGTAGAGCAGTGGCCGCTCAACAAGCAAAAATTAAAAGCGCTCCGTGAACTCGTGAATGAGCAATTAGCCAAAGGGAACATCCAGGCAACAACATCACCTTGGAATTCCCCCGTCTTCGTTCTTAAAAAACCAGGACGAGACGAGTGGTGGCTCCTCCACGATCTTCGTTCCATCAATAACATCATTGAAAGCATGGGTCCCCTCCAACCAGGGATGCCGTCCCCCACGATGCTCCCAGAAAATTGGGAATTGGCATTCATAGATATTAAGAATTGCTTTTTTCAAATTCCCCTGCATCCTGATGATGCACCACGTTTTGCCTTCTCGGTTCCCTCCATCAATCGAGAAGCCCCAGTGGAGCGCTACCATTGGCGAATGTTGCCACAGGAAATGAAGAACTCGCCCACCATCTGCCAATGGTACGTGTCTTCATTGCTCTCCCCTGTATGTGCAGCCACAGAAGGCGTGATAATACAACATTACATGGACGATATCCTACTTTGTGCCCCCAACAGCAATATGCTTACAAACGCGCTCAGCCTGACAACCGATGCGTTGGTTGCTGCAGGGTTCGAGCTGAGAACGGACAAAATTCAACGGATGCCACCTTGGAGGTACCTCGGTTTGGAAATTAATAAGCGGACCGTTGTTCCGCAGAAATTGGCAATTAAAAACAAGATTCGGATACTTGCTGACGTTCAGCAACTGTGTGGGTCTTTAAATTGGGTAAGACCCTGGTTAGGTCTGACCAACAACGACCTAGTCCCTCTCTTCAATTTATTGAAGCGGGGGGTGGAGCCCAGTTCTCCCAGGGAACTCACCCCAGAGGCCCAGGCAGCACTAGAGAAGGTCCAGGAAACAATGTCTGCCTGGCAAGCCCATCAATATAATCCTGATGCGGCATTTAAATTCATCATTTTGGGCAGACTGCCACACCTCCACGGAGTCATCTTTCAGTGGACTGAGACCCAGAACAAGGACAAGGACCACAGGCGAAGGGACCCTCTCTCTATCATAGAGTGGGTCTTCCTGAGCCATCAGAGGTCCAAAAGGATGACGAGGCCACAGGAGTTGAGGGCTGAGCTCATTCGCAAGGCTCGCACGCGAATTCGGGAGTTGGCAGGGTGCGATTTTGAGTGCATCCATTTACCTATAAAATTGGAATCGGGCCAATTCACAAAGGCCATGTTGGAACACCTGCTTCAAGAGAACGAAGCATTGCAATTTGCTCTAGATAGCTACACCGGTCAAATTTCCGTTTTGAGACCGGCCCACAAAATTTTTGATTCGGATATTCAATTTACACTAACCACAAAACAGGTTCAGAGCAAAAAAACCCTCAATGCTCCAACAGTTTTCACAGATGCGTCCGGAGGGTCCCACAAGTCCGTAGTGACTTGGAAAGATCCTCAGACTCAGCGGGAGGCATATGTTGCCGAGGTGGAAGGTTCCCCTCAGATAGCTGAGTTGGCTGCAGTCGTTAGAGCTTTTGAGAGGTTCTCTGAGCCATTCAATTTGGTAACTGATTCGGCCTATGTAGCAGGTGTGGTATCTAGAGCGCAGGATGCTATCCTGCAAGGTGTTTCCAATGAGGCCCTTCATAAGTTGCTCTCAAAGTTAATCAAATTAGTCTCCCACCGAGAGCAACCTTATTATGTGATGCACATCAGGTCGCACACCAATCTGCTGGGGTTTCTGGTCGAGGGAAATCAGCGTGCCAATTCTCTCGCGGCAGCTCCCGCGCAGATGCCGCCTCTCCCTGACATCTTCCAGCAAGCCAAGCTCAGTCATCAGCTGTACCACCAAAATGCGCCTGGTCTGGTCCAGCAATTCCACCTGAGTTGCGATCAGGCCAGAGCCATTGTGGCCACATGCCCGTCCTCTAAGTCGCTCCCACTTCCATCGGTGAGGGCAGGGGCGAATCCTAGGGGTCTCATGTCCTGCGAGGTGTGGCAGATGGACGTAACACATATCAACTCCTTCAGAAGATTAAAATACGTCCACGTATCGGTAGACACCTTTTCTGGCGCCGTCTATGCCTCTGCCCACACAGGGGAGAAGGCATCTGACATCAATAAACATCTGATGCAGGCCTTCTCTACGCTGGGCGTCCCCAAATTAATAAAAACACATAATGCCCTGGGGTACAAATCCAAGGAGTTCAAGGCTTTCCTGCAGCAATGGGGAGTAGAACATAAGACCGGCATCGCCTACTCCTCGACAGGCCAAGCAGTGGTGGAACGGACTCACCAGAGTCTAAAAAGAATGCTGCAACAACAACAACCGACAATGAAGGTTGAGTCCCCCCAGGTTCGATTATCGCGGGCCCTCCTCACGTTAAATTTCTTGAACTGTTCCTTCAAGAATCTTAATCCACCTATAGTGAGGCATTTTAACAGCCATCAGCAGTGTCAAGTCAGGGAAAAGCCACCGGTCCTCGTTAAAGACCCCAAGACCTGGCGGTTGGAAGGGCCTTATGAGTTAATCACCTGGGGACGTGGGTACGCCTGCGTATCTACGCCCTCAGGTCCCAAGTGGGTGCCCTCCAAATTCGTCCGCCCTTATGTTCCCAAAGTCCAACTGAAAAAGGGAATCCCTCAGGTGGAGCAGGCGGCATTTAGGCGGCGAAGGAAGCCTCCCCTGTCTGAACTCCCAGACATCTCAAGCTTCTCTGACTCCCACGAATCCTCCCTTTCTCCATCTACCTATAGTGACTCGCTCTTTCCCTTTGATTTAGACCTACTGTGTTTCGAATATTAACCCCCTTTTCAGTTGTATTTCAGACCGTCCCC
Organism: Taeniopygia guttata; assembly: GCF_048771995.1. Classification (NCBI taxonomy): domain Eukaryota; kingdom Metazoa; phylum Chordata; class Aves; order Passeriformes; family Estrildidae; genus Taeniopygia; species Taeniopygia guttata. The sequence goes on from NC_133026.1 coordinate 125,049,656, forward strand.
CATGCAAAGCCAGCTTGAGAGAAGAAACCTCAGGATGAACCTCATCCTCATCATCTTCGCAGTTACCATCTACCAACCCCTGGAAGCATGGATCATCCCTCAGCCCCCCGCCAACGTTTGGGTTACTTTAGCTAAAGCCCTAAATCAAGACCACTTGTGTTTGTCCACCTCTTCTGCTGCAAACCCATTCCTGTCCTGCCTTGTGGGGATCCCCTACCCCCTTGACCACCTTCCGTTCAATTTCCCTAATACTGTTCCCACCCCTAGAAACCGGTCCACAAAATTTCAAAGTGTCCAGCTTAAAGTTCCACATGAGTGGAGAGTGTGGTACCAGTCCCTTCCTGTCCTTAATGAGGAGCCCCAAGCAATTTCCCTTTTAGGTTCCGCTTTGGCTTATACTTGTGTTCAGTTTTTCATTACCACTGAATCCCACCCCATCGTTAAGTCCAGGTCCTATTTCGAAATAAACCATGAAAGAGTATACCACCAGTGAGTGGTGCCTCAAAGTAATTCAAATCGATGCATCTACCAACTATGATGAACAACCTCGTAAATTACCAAAGGGCACCTTCTTCCTGTGCGGCAATAGGGCCTGGGCAGGCATCCCATCTCGTCTTCTCGGAGGACCATGCACATTCGGGCAGCTGACGCTGTTTACCCCCAACAAAACGCAAATTGCACATTGGCAGGAAGTAAATTCAACAGGTAATTTGGCCAGATCTAAAAGAGACACCAACTTTAGAAATTTAGATGAGGATTGTAATGATGAAATTTTCCATTGGGATCAGACCAAGAGCGTGCTCATCACCACATTTATTCCCTGGTGGTCGATAGCACAGAGTTTGAACGAGCTCAAGGGTCTTGAGGTTGGGTAGCGAAACAAGTGAACATTACTTCAGCTGCTTTATCAGGACTTCTAGAAGACGAGAAAGTTACAAGGCAGGCTACTCTACAAAATCGTGCAGCCATTGATTTCCTTTTGTTGCTTCATAATCATAGGTGTGAAGAGTTCGCAGGTTTGTGTTGTTTCAATTTAAGTTCAAAGGCTGAGGACGTCTGCACTTCCATCGTGAAGATGAAAGAAATGATCAATCACATAAAACAAGAACCAAGTGACTGGTTGGGGTCGGTTTTCAGCGGATGGGGATTCTCAAACCTTGGCCAATCAGTTCTGAAGTTTGCCCTCATACTTTTGTTCGCCCTCATGGTTTTTGTCATTGGTTTCAGTATAATTAAAAGGTTGGTCTTGGACCACCTCAATGCTGCCATCAGCTCCACACCTAAAGTATGCCATGCAGAAATGACACTGCTCACTACCACCGAAGATCAAGAGGAGCCAAGAGAAGTGTGGTTCAACGAGAACGAACTGAACTCTGACTCCCGGTTTAAGTTCTCCCCGTTTCATTTGTTTTAAACAAAAAAGGGGGAGATGTAGAGTTGTGTTATTTTGCGTTCTATTTAAGTTATTGCGTTTATTCGATGTACGCGGTCGGTTCTATGTTCAGTTGGTTTGTTCCATGTACCCCCGGTTTTTCAGTTGGTTCCATCCCCAGGTTTCCCGCCTTCCTTCCCCTGTCAATCCTCCCCAAAAGTGCAAAGTCATTCCCCTGTCCCCTCCCTGGATCCCTGTCCGTCACCTGGTGTCCCTGCCCTTCCATCCAGAATCTTCTACCCAGGGCATCGGGTGATTGGGGCCAGGTCCCGGGGCCCCTCCCATATCCCTTTCCTATTGGCCCTTCCCCAAGAGCGAGCCACACCCCAAAGATTCCCGTTGGTCCCAGTTTTCCCTGCCCCCGGCAGTATAAAATCCCTTGTCACCCGGTTCCAAGTGCCTTCTCTGGCAGGCACCAACCCTGTTAGTTAGATCCTGGTCAGCGCGTTGTCCCCGTTGGGACTTTACCACATTGGCACAGTGTAATTGATGGTTCATTTTGGTGCCCAGCAGTCCTTTAAAAGTACTTTGTGCTAGTAAAAAACCCTGGCCTTTGGGTAACTGTGTGAGGCCTGCTGGGTTTGTTATCAATTTGTTAATGAAAGCTTATTGTGTGAACCAGAGCTTGGTACTAGCTGCTTCTTGTTATAAGGTGCAGCTTAAGGGGTGACAAAGGCCTTGAAAACATGGGCTCAAGTTAAAAGCAGAGGTCATGGTAGTGAAAACAAAATCTGATGATCAATGACAAGTCTTTAACAAAGCACGACCTTGAAACCTGGGAACAAACTCTTTGTTTTAAAAATGGAAGTAGCAGTAGCAAAGCAAAATAAAATAAAAAAAGAAAAGGCAGCCCAACAACTGAATGAGGTGCCTGCAAGAGCCTGGGAAAACAACCCCCACTCTGCTTTGCACGGGGGAGGTGTGTAGGGCTGGGAATTGGCTAGAGATTGCACTGTTTTAGAAAAGGGTAAAATTCCAAATTTGTGGAGGAGACAGAAAGCAGACACCTGCTTCAGCTCTGACTCCCTGCATGGCGTTCCCACACCTGACCCATGAAAACACCAGGAGTGAGCCATCAGCAATAATGGGGTGTCTGCACTGTGGTATTTTCAGCTAAGGTAGGAGAGAGCTGCTAAGGACTGTTTGCTTGGAACCTGTGCCATTGGTTCATAATACGTAAAAATTAAGAAATATTGGTAATGGTTAGCAGGGTGTAAGAACAAACTCCATCAGTTTTCTAAAGGCAGAAGAATTATTTTTCACTCTTGTGCTCTTAAACGCTGTCCACAGTGTGTGAGGGAAATGCTCACCTGGAAAGCTATTCAGTAGTACTTTCATGGATATCATTGGTGCAGAAAACATGCACAGCTTCAGAGTGCTTTTCTGGCATGTTGATCAAGTGTTTCCTGGGGCACTTCTTTTTTCTTTGCTTATTATTTGACCAAGCTACACTTTGGGTGAAGTAATTGAATACCTGGAATGCACCAGGAAGTTAAAAGAACTTATTCTTCCCCTGATTCATTTTCTTAATATTTCCTCTGAGCTTCAACTCCAAAATTGTTGTTCTGAAACTTTCTGATTTCATCATAGGGAGTTGTTAACATTTTTAACATGAATTATTTCTATTCCTTGTTCTTGGCTCAGGAATTTAATATTATAGTACTTGGGTGTGTTAGTAGTGCTTGGAACATTGTTTTTTTCTTGTACATGACTCCATCTTTGGCATTGTTTCCCTCTTTATGCTTACATGGCTTCCTTATAGCTTTTAGTAAGTGTTTAAAGTATTTTTACTTTCAAAATGGTAAAATAATAAAGACATGGTGCAGGTGAAAGCTGCACTGAATTTACCTATTCACAAGGATAAATTTCAACCCAGCATGTCTGAAAGACATAACTTAATAAAATAAATTTAATTAGATAGAAATGTAAACAAAATGTGAACACTAACCTTGTCAAATACAAAGCATGCTCTCATGCATTAATCATGACAATTTAAAATTAATTCCATTATTGGACTTTTATTTCCTGACTAGAGAATGATCTGTTTCGATCAATACTGAGTAAGGAATCAAGAAATTTTTGTGTTACTTGAGACCAGGACTGCGGTTCCAGGTCCCGAGAGTGTTACCATGCAGATGCTGCCCTGAACCTGCGATGGGCTGTGCAGGTGTAGCTCCTGCGCGCCGTGGCACACCCAGGGTCCCGTGCCCCACTGTCCTGTGTCATACCCAGCTGAGGGTCTGCTCTTCTTTACGTGCGTCCCCGGAGTTCTTACACTGTATGGACTTCATCGCTTCTCTGCTTTTATTCGATAGTAACTGAGGGAAAGAGGTGTACCTGAACTAAGGCCAAGTATATACGGACACCGGGGGAAGGGGCTGGGTAAGCGTCGAAAATTCGCTATGCCCCTGGCCAGATCGCCAGCGTGTCTTGTGCCTGGCCTGGGGATTGTGAGACCACCGTCTGCAATTAATCTCAGTGTTTTTATATCAAATGCGAACGGTGAAATGACTGACAAGGAGCTATCGAGGCGGCAATTGGAAGGTTCGAAGGACATTGTCAAGCTCCAGGCCGGCGCTATCCGTCCTGGGCGCCCTGAGGGAGAGTCGGGAGCAGCCCGACCCAGCCGACTGCAACCCCTCCTCCGCAGCCCGCCCACCCTGCCGCGGCCGCAGGGGCCGGGCCCGGCCCCACCGCAGCCGCAGTCCCGCGGCCGGGCCGCGCCGGTGTCCGGGCAACGGCGGCGGCGTCACTTCCTGCGGGCCGCCCCTGCCGCGCCCGCTGGGCCGGGGGCCGCGCTCCGCTCGGGCCGCGCTCCGCTCGGGCCGTTGCGGCGGTCGCGACACGTGGCCCGGCGGCGGCATGGCCGCGGCGGCCGAGGCGGCGGGCGGCGGCAGCAGCCGCCACGAGAAGAGCCTGGGGCTGCTGACCACCAAGTTCGTGTCGCTGCTGCAGGGGGCCAAGGACGGCGTGCTGGACCTCAAAGTGGTGCGAGAGCGGGGGGCGGCACCGGCCGGGCACGGGGCCCGCCCGGCGCGGCGTGGCCTCCCCGGCCGCTGACGGGCTGCGGGTGCCCGGTGGTGGCTGACAGCCGTCGCGGCCGGCTGAAACACGCGTTTCGGCCCTTTGTAAAGGGGTGTAAGGGACACCGTGTGTGTTAAGTTTAACTTACTGAGAGTGGTCTTGTTTACTATGCCCTGTTCTGGGCTCTTCAGTAGAAGAAAGACAAGGAGCTACTGAAGAGGGTCTAGCAGAGGGCTACAAAGGTGGTGCGGGGTCTGGAGCATCTCTTATATTTTGTAGTCTTTTATGAGAAGAGACTGCGGGAGCTGGGCCTGTTTAGTCTGAAAAGAAAACACTGAGAGCAGGTCTCACTGGTGCTTGTATATGTGTATCAATCTTACTGGTGTGTGACAAGAGGATGGTGCCAGACTCTTTGGTAGTGCCCAGTGATAGGACAGAAGCAATGGCCATAAACTAAAGCACAGAAGTTTCACCCAACATGAGGAAGAACTTCTCTACGTTAGGGGGGGCAGAGTGCTGGAAGAAGCTGCCCAGGGAGGTTGTGGAGTCTCCCTCTCTGGAGACATTCAGAACCCACCTGGATGGCTTCCTGTGCACCTGCTCCGGGAGACCCTGCCTTGGTGGGGGTTGCACTGAATGATTTCCAGATTTCTTTCCTGCCCTAACAATTCTGTGATTTTTTTTTTTTTTTATTGCCCTATGTTGCTTCCTCCACTGACTCGGTGTATAGGCTGCTGTTTAAACCTGTTTCTTGCCCACCTCCTCCTTTAAGCAAGAGAAAACCATGTTGAAAAACAGACCATTGCCACCTTATGCTTTCTGTGTGTGAATGCAAGAAGCTGAATTGGTATAGGAGTGACAAACCATTGTCACGCAGCTCTGCAGCCAGCCCGCTGCCTCCAAGGCATGCCTGTGGCTGCAGCAGCTGAAGCCTCTCCGGTGATGCCCTGGGACAGCCCACCTTGGTGGGGTCCTGGTGCCAGGAGGTCACTATGCTGCAGGAGGGATCCTTGTCACTGTGTCCTGCCAGGTCCCTGGAGCATGCTGCTGCTCTGGCCCAGGAGCTCAGGCCCTCTGGGCTGTTGGGTGTGCAATACATTGAGGCAAAGGTATGTTAACCTAAGTGCTTAAGGTTGTCAGTGAACAGCTGAGTTGTTCAGCAGAGTGCAAGCAAGAGGCTTGCGTCGTGCTCTGCTTGAAGTCCTTTCTGGAAAACCGACCTATTTTTGATTACACTTAATAGGCCCCACGAGGTAGATGGTGTTCTCGGAGCTTTTTTTGTGTATCTTTGGTGATGTTAGTCTGGCTAATTGAACTTCAGGGTGAATAGGGAAGGACAGTGATAGGTTTTATATTCCTCATTTAGTTATGCTGTGGTCTGGACAAGTTGATGAGCTCCTTAGTATTACTTGCCTCTTAATCTAGCAAAACAAAATGAAAATGGCTAGATCTTTGGGATTGTTGTGCAGGTTCTTTTAGTGTCTGCCACATCCTGAGGGATGTTCCAGGTCAATCTGAGAAGCAAAACATACTCAGTATGAAAAACATCAGGCCCAAGAGCTTGGCTTTAGGTGCCAAAGAGGATTGACTTGAAGAATAAAGTTGGACTGAGTAGTGGGATGGAGCAATGCATCTTGTTTTCTTTAGGAAGAAAGGTACCGACTCAGAGGGAGTAAAATGATTGATAGCTACAGAAGAGTTAAGTGGGCATTGCAGCCCATCACAGGCATTTCTGCTCAACACCTATTGGAGATTGGTTTCTGAATTACAGGTTATAATTTGTTGAAAGTAAATACTAAGTGCAGTACATAAAGTGTTGGTATTTTCATAAGTAGTGAGTGAGAACATACATTTCTGAAACTGGTTTTCTCCTAAATAAGCTATGTATCTAATGGAAAATGAAGACCAGTTTGTGTGTTTGGGTTAAGCCAGTCTGCTCAGCAAACTGAAGAACAGGACAGCCTTGAAATGGAACAGAGCATTGCAAGAAATGATTCATGCAGTGAACACCTTTAAGTGTCTCCGTGATGGCTGGTACTGACTGTCTGATGTGCTGCAGATTGGTATTTCTGTAGCAAAACCAGCAGTAGAAAGAAAATAAAATTTGAAAACAGGTACATTTCCAGCTTTTAGCAATTGAGAAGGAACATCTGTTCTATGGGACATTTTCTGGTGATTTTTAACACCTCTATAATTACAGTTTAGCAGGGTGTAAGAGAAAGCTGTGAATATGTTTTAGTGCTGGACATTGGTAACATCTGAGAAATTGTGGGAACGGAAGTGAAAATTTTCCTCACTTGAAATTTCAATTTCGTATTTACTTTAAAATCAGTGATTCTAAAATAATTATGTACTTGTCATGGAATAGGCCTACATAAAGAAATCTACTTATGGAATTAAGTTTAAAACACTAAGGGATGATATAGAAGGAAAAGAAAGCTAAATTTCTATCTGCAGCAATCCATGAATTGCAGGAAAGAGAGAAAAAGAGCAAGATGAGTGAATAAGAGATAAACCACCTGACTGGATGCTGTTCATAGTGTACAATACTTGTGCCCTAATTTCTAAAGTAGGCTTCATTGCCTTCATTTCTCGCAAAATACCATCCCTGCTGTAAGGATGTTTAAGTAGTGTTTCTTCTGATCATCAGTGCAAAACATGAGATATTCTAAAATCTACTTGTTTTAGAAGTGTACTGGTCAGGGACAAATAACTGTCTAACACTTGCTGTACTCCACAGGAGAAGAAAGAGCCTGTGTATTAGATTTACATTCCTTTGGTGTTTATGTTGCAATGACATTCAGTACTTTTATATACAATTTGGCAAGAGCGCCATTCACTTTAAAAGTCTCACCAAACTGTTGACAGCCCTCTTGCAGAGAAAATGTTGTCATGTGGTCCAGGCAGAGTTCAGAAGGTGCAGGACCTCCTTCCTTTGACAGACACATGGAGAGAGCAGTGCTGGCCCTTGTGCTTTGTTAAGGTTCTCGGTAAAGACTCTGCCTCGGTGCTCTATCAAGTACCTACTCTCTCTAGGGCTAATGAAGCACATTTACAGCTCATCATTTCTGCTGCCTTTTGTCAGTTCCCAGGGAGCAAACAAGTTGGGGGGGGGGGGCTACAAACTCCCAGCTGCCTTTTTCCTGGCCTTTCTTTCTTACTTCTGGGCATGTGTGCCTGCCTGTAGCTGAACCTGTGCTGTACAGTGTGTTTTGTGTATTCCATAGCTCTGTGCTTAGATACTTTACTCCAGCTCTGAACCTATCTATGAGACACTGATGAGTGCTTGGCTTGAATACATACTTAATCATAAGTCTGAGGAGATATCAGAAGGAATAATGATAGAGTTCAGCAGCTTAACATTAGAAGGATTTTATAAAAGAACTGTGAATGTGGAAGCTATGTCCACCCGGGTTAGCAGGGCCATTGTTGCAGATTTCCCTTTCCTGATACAGTCTGAGAAGAGATGAGTTTTAACTGTGTTTTTGACGACAGATTTGTGTCAGGAAGCCCTTGTCATTATTTAAATTGTTAGTGAATTGTTTATGTGGTGGACTGAACTTAATTTCTGACCCATGCACCTGGCAGAAGTTATCACACTGATAACTGCTAGAATGTCAGGGAAGAACTTCTCAATTGCTTTTTAAAATATCTGTGAAATTTTTAAAAGATAATTAGATTACAAAGTCTGTACCAGAAAGCTAGTGAATATCTGGATTAAGTTTTTGAGCTTAGGAACTGGCCCCAGCTTGTGTTGGAACTCTTGTAAGCAGCTGAACTTCATAGCAGTGATTGAATTGTATACAGGGCTAGTCAAGCCAAATACCTATGTAACTGTGCTGTCCATTTTCCTATGAAATGAGCCCCTGTACTGGGGATCTGGAGCTGCTGGTGGTGAATCTGCTTATGGTGTTCATAGGAGCTGTGCTTTGGGCATACAAAATGCAATAGCATTTACAGTGGAACAATTCTGGAGCTGCTGGTGGTGAATTTGCTCATGGTGTTCATGAGAACTGCGCTTTGGGCATACAAAATGCAATAGCATTTACAGTGGAACAATTACTTCAACTTTGAAACATTTGAAGTTGGACACTCAGAAAAAGTGACTTCTGTTTAAAAAAAAATCTTAAGCTTTGGTTTCGTAGCTCCAAATTTATATACGTTGGTATCTTTTGCTGCCAGTTTGAAAATACATTAAGATTAGTAAAGCATTTTTATTTTGTAGACAGGCCTTTGGGAAAATTTCAAGAGGTAATGAAATCTCTCTCCAGAGCAGCTTCTTCATTGTTCAAGCCATTAGTGGTATACTAAGTCCTAGGTAAATAATGTGGAGCAGTGGGGAAAAAAAGCAGAAAGTTGAACAACATGTGTGTGCTGCCCATTCCTTGCACTGAATAATGTAAACAGCCTTCAGAATAACTGAAGACTGTGAGATGTATGGGGTGCTGATTCAGCATTGTGCAAACAGCATCAACTCTGTCACTTTCTAGATGTTTAAGGTTCTCTTGCAGTCCTTGGGAGCAGTGTGTATGTATGCAGCAGAAATAGCAAATTAAGATAGCAGGTGCATACCTACTGAAACAAGTGATTGAAGAGCTTGTTTCCTTGGAGACAATTAAACTGCACTTTATATGTATTTGCATGCATCTGGTTTTGTTAGTTAAGACAGTGTTTTAAAAGGCTCATACAGAAGACCATACAAAAGATAAATGCTGCTAATGGTGTCAGTGGAAACAGTGCTTAGTGAGTATATCACTGTTAGGGATAAAGAGCAGTGTTTATACTTCATGGCTAAAAGAGTACTTTTTATAACCTCTGTTCTTTCTTTTTATCCTTTCAACTTTATTTCAGTAGCAAAACGTAATTGTGCTATTAAGCAAAGAAATTTTGTTTTCCTTCCAGGTTATGGTTGTTTCAGGCTGTACCTTTCTTTCATATAGGCTGCTCACAAAAAGCATACATTTAATAGATTGTTGGAACAAATTGAAATAAATCATGATGTTCCTGTAGTAGAAATTATTTGCCTTTATGCATTAGTTCAAATTCAGAAGTCTTTACCTACCCTTCTTTATTTTTCTTGTATTTGTTTAATATGTACAATCCCATGTAATCATTGTATTGAGGTGTCCCGAGTAACTACAGAGTCAGATTCCTCTGTGCTTTCCCTTCTTTTAGTGAACATCCTTTGAACTTGAGCTGCTTTTGAGGTGCGATTTGCTTATTTATCTTAACTCTTTGCATCAGTTACACAAAAGTCACCATGGAGAGAAAGAAGTAAGGCACAAAGTGGTTGCCTCTGCCTGATGCTGCTTTGCTGGAAGGGGCGAGGTGTGTCAGCCCTCAGATGCACTGCACATCTGGCTGTGTGTCAGCAGCAACATCCCGGGCAGCTGTTCGAGGGTGCTGGTGCTCAGTGTGACAGATGGAGCGAGCCCTTGTGCCCTGCGAGGGGCATTTGTGCGAGGACAATGCTGGCCTGAAGTACTGCAGCTCTCCTGCAGCCACTTGGTGAAATTGCAGCCCTGTTGTTTGGTATCCTGGCACCACTGAACCCAAACAAAGGCTGTAATAGCTCGAGTGTCGCTGGAATAAATGGTTGTTGCGGCGGGGCGTGACCGTCCCCCTGCGAGCTCTGCAATTCCCAGTTATCGGCAGGTCCGGCGCAGGGACAGACAGCGATGACACGGGTCTTGGAGGGAAACAACATGGATTTATTCCTGGGCTCCCAGACAAATCTGGGGTGGGGTTGAACAGAAGTTTTTCTACAGCAACTCAGGAGGAGGGGTGTAGGAACATTAACCAAGGAGGGAAAGGCTGGGGAGGGGTCAAAGGTGGGAATAACATTTTGTAAACCTACATTTTGTAAACCTATCAGGGAGAACAGGGGAGGGGAAATAATACAATAACAAGTGGGGTGTCGAGGGCAACAAGACAGACACAGAACTCTCTGGAAAAAAAGGGTAGGGATAGGGAGGATTGACAACTTGGAAGGGAGGGGTTTAGGGAAGGGCTTCATGGTGGTGTCTGGCTCTTGGAGAGTGGAACCTTCTCCTTTCGAAGTTACATTAGATGGCATTTTTCCAAGGGAGTGGTTTAAGTGTCTTTCCCTCAGCATGCAAGTTGCTGATACTTGTTCTCTCAACAGGCTGCTGATACGCTTGCTGTGAGGCAGAAGAGAAGGATCTATGATATCACCAACGTTCTGGAGGGGATTGATCTCATCGAGAAGAAGTCAAAAAACAGCATTCAGTGGAAGTAAGTTATGTCAGTTCTGCAAGTTTTCACATGCCTAAGAGCAACAAAAATTGACTCTTTCAACTTCTTCTGACTACATATGACACCATAACATTGTGCTAATCAATGAGCAGTGTGATTTTGTAGAAGTACAAAAAAGTTGCAAATGAACTGTATTTGTTTTCCATTTAACTTGTGTCTGTGATATATAAAATCAAGTTTAAAGCATACGGAAGAGAATCTTTCAGAAAACGTGTAGTGCTATTTTATAACTAGCATTTGCTGAAAAATTCACCCAGAATTAATCAGGGAGGACTGTCAGGACTCACTGTGTCCACTTATCTGACCTACCACAGTCTGTGCCTATTTTCTCTTAGGTCTCTGAAGGTAAAAAAAGATGAAGATAATAATTGTAGGGGAAGGAGCTAGGGCCTGCAAAACAGTTCCAACACAGAAAAAAAAAAAAGTGTTCCAAAAGAAGATAAATTCTTGTAGAGGGAAATTGTAAATTTGATCTGAATTAAAGAATTTTCATTTTCCTGTGAAAATACTACTGGGACGTTAAATGCTCATTTCCTTCATATTGAATCTTAGTAGATTTTCCAAATGTTGAAAATAGTCTTAAGAAATTATCATTGGATATTTGCTTTAGATTTTTGCATGTGAACCCTTCATTAACCTTTATACCTTTTTAAGAGGAGTAGGTGCTGGCTGCAATACAAAAGAAGTCATAGACAGGCTGAGGTATCTGGAAGCTGAAATTGAAGATTTAGAGCTAAAAGAAAAAGAATTGGATCAGCAGAAATTGTGGCTTCAGCAAAGTATCAAGAACGTCATGGATGATTCTACAAACCACCAATATCCTTTTAAATTAATTGTGTGCATTTTGGAACTAGAATTAAAGCAACAGTTTGAAGTGTAGGTAGTGGATAAAGCATAATGTAACTCATTTAGCAAGGTACAGCAAGTATTTTTTCAGGTTTTGCTTCAACAAAAGAAGATGTAAATCTTATTTACGTGTCTTTTTAAGTTCAATGACTGTGATTGGTAACTTGAAAATAATTTAGCATATATATATATATATATATATATATAGATATATATATACACAACAGTAACTATTAAGTCAACAGTATAATCTTAGTGTCTTACTTGAAATTAGTGATGCTGCTTTCAACAACTTAAATTTTGTTACCAGTGCTTTACATGAATCTTTTTTGTGCTTCATTCTTTTGAAAAGATTAAGCTATCAGCCAAAGATAAATGGAGTTGACCATGTCCTGAAGCCTGTTGGGTTTCAAACTAGAAAAAAAAATCCTTTCTATAAATACCGAGAGTCGCATCTGCATTGCTTGTAAGCATGTGTCTAGCTGTCTTGCAAAACAGACACCTGAGAATGGGAGCAGGAAAGTGCCCTTCCTATCTATAATACTATTGATAAGTTCTTAAAAATTAATGGAGTTTCTGTTCAGAAACTTTCTGTAAAATGGATTTTGTAGCAAAGTAGATTGAAGCTATATGTTAGGAAAAACTTTTGGTAGAGCTAGCACTGAAATTGATCCCCCAGGGAGGTGGTGGAATATCTGTCACTGGAGCTTTTGCAGAAGAGGAAAGACAAACATCTGTCTGGAATGTCTGAACAGTGGATTTATCCTACCTTGAGGCAGAGAAATGGGATGGCAGATGAATTCTGAAGTTCCCTCTAGCAGTATTTCTGTGTGATTCTTGGAAATGCTGATACATACATGAATTCTGTATTGTCAATTTAGCAAGGTAAATGTTATTCTTCAAAACAAGACTTTACATGTTCTCCTTTTTTAGAAGAATCTCTTCTTGTTCAAGCTACACAGCTATTTTTCTTTTTGTATTTTCTTTGCTGATGCAGGTATTTTCTTAAAACATAGAACTCTTGTTATTTGTAACAAGCCATTCTGAAAGTCAAAAATAATACCTTGATTACACCTCTAACAATAATATTATAGTTGAGGCTCAGTTTGGACAAACTTCTGAAGGGCAGCAAAGACTAATTTTATATTGTATTAAGAAAAATGTTCCTTGACATAAATTACATTTTCATATGTCACCCATGAAGATATCTGCAACTGCTTCAATGGTAAGTTGCTGCTAGGCTGTATTTCTAAAGTGAGTGATTTGTTGAAAAATAACTTGCTAACTAATCCGCTTTTTTCCTGCAAGTATTACGAATTGAGAAGTACTCAATAGTGATCATTACTAGGTAGAGGTCTCATAATGTTCACAGCTACCAAGTTCTGGCATTTTCTAGTTGTAGTCATAGATTGTATAGAATGGAAGTCCTGGAGTCCTGGTTTTTGGTGTCTTTTGGTATTCATACTTTTCAGCAGCTTGCTATGGGCTGTTAATGGAACCAGAAATAGGACATGTTGGTCCAACCCTCCAGAAGAACCAGGAAAATCCAAATTTTGTATCATGTTCTGGTGGCAACTGTGGCCAGACAGAGCTTGTGATGCTGTATAAATGGAGCCAGCGGAAGGTCAATGATGGGGCATTGCTACTAAATTGAAAAGATTGCTGTACAGGTGGTTTGAAGCAATTGCTGGGAAGTGCTGACAGAGGTTACTTTCCTTGACATCATCTCCTGATCCTGGGGCACCCAAGGAAGGTTGTTGTTCAGCCTCCAGCTAGGCTCAAAACAATATTTTCTTTGCCACAAGGAAGACTTTTTAAATAAAAACACTAGATTAGAAAACATCTACAGAATTTTAACAAAAATGGGCTGTTACTGAAAAGAGGTTAGTCATTACAAAACATGGAGGGAGCTGGCACGGTGCTCACATAGTACTTCACTTAAGTGTTTCTTAGGAGGCAGAGAAAGAAAAGTGTTACTCCAAATTAGTTATGGACAAAGAGGAAATGATGTGCAGGTAAGCAGATAATCTGCAGTATTGTGCCAGTGCTGTGCATGTAAATGTGGTCCCCTGATTTTCACCAGCACATTTTAATGTGCATAGTAAGCCACAGGTGAGTGTGACAGACAACTGTTACATCCTAGTTGTATGTGCTGTGGAAGCCATGAGCTTAGACACTTGGAAGTGCTGGCACTGAAGATGAACATTAATACCTCTTCTTCCTTCTGTTAAATCTCTGTAGTACCACCAGTCATCAAAGTCATAAAGTGAGCTAGACCAGAGAGCTGGTTTAGCTGAAGTCGAGGAGCAGCTGAGGGAGCTGCTGTTGTTTAGCCTGGAGAAAAGGAGGTTCAGGGGAGACCTTATCACTGTCTAGAAGTGCCTGAACCAACCAGTGACAGGACAAGAGGACATGGCCTCAAGCTGCACCAGGGAGGTTCAGGTTGGATATCAGGAAAAATTTCTTCAAGAAAGGCTGATTAAACATTGGATCAGCCTACCCAGAAAGGTGGTGGAGTCATTATCCATGGTGGTGTTCAAGGAACAACTGGACATGACAGTGCTGTGGTCTAGTTGATATGGTCGTGATCAATCAAAGGTTGGACTTGATGATCTTGGAGGTCTTTTCCAACCTCAATGATTCTTTGATTCTGTGAAAAAAGGAAACTAGTTAAATATTTTCACCTTACGTTATATATACAACTAGATGACAAATGGGTAAAGAATATGGTAAATCTTGTACTGTTGTGAGAAAAGATTTTTGCAACTATGATTTTAGTATTGGAATTTGGTGATTTATACTGTGCAATATACTTGGATCTTAGAGAGACTGCACGTCCTGCCACAAGTTTATATATGCTAAATTACACAGTACTTTTAAGTGGCCTTAGAGAATTTCCAGATCTCATTTGAGTGGATACTATACAAGACTTAAGAAAAATACACTTAACACTTTCTTAAAAATTCCTGTTTAACCAGGAGATACACTTCTAGCAATTCAAGCACCTTGTGGTACAGAATTAGAAGTACCGAGGGCTGAAATGGTATGTACTTGTTTCTCATTTCCCTAAGTGTTCTAAAGCAATAGTGGCAAAGAAGAGCTGTTTTAGAGCAGAGGATTTATCTCTATCCGCGTGCAAGAGGAATGGAGAAAGGATTAGGATTTTTTCAGTTGAGAAGAGGCAGGCCAGACAGAAAAACATGGGGTTTGTACACTTAGACTAATGGTAACCCTGCCTTCTATTAAAACCAAAATATGCAAGTTCTTCTCTCTTGCTTTTAAATGTTGCAGCTTTCAAAATACTGCATAGTTGTCATGAATTCTCTTGAGAACTCTGTGACTTTTATGTGTCAAGTTTCTCTGTTATATTGTTAAAATAGATCTCTTATGGAAAAGCCTTTTAGATTTAGTTTTGATGTAATTTAGATTTAGTCTCATGGGTGCTAGACTGGATAGAGAAACAGACTGCAATCTCACTTTTGCCAAAAGGATTAAATTGGCAAGATTAAAGTAGGAAGCCAAATTACTTACTTTTGTCCATCTTTAACTTTTTTGTTGTTGTTGTTGCAGCACTTGATTTTAAATAGTGTTTACATAGTTGGGAGAGAGTATGGTATGAAGCGTGATAGCCACTGTGCTTATACAAGGCTGAAGTTCACCTGAGAAGTTTCACAAGCTATTTTTAGTGAGGCTAAGCAGTCTAACATCGGTAAAACCCTCCTAGGGTAGAGCCATGAAGCTAATCCATGGTCCTATCTTTGTCCATCTGTGCTGAAATCAGTTCAATGGTAAGGTTCTCTTCAAAGACCCAAGTTAGCAGCTGTGATGTTGGATTTTGGGTTTTCTTCTTTTTGTTCAAGACTAAAACAGTTGATCTGTCTTCATCACTTTGTAGAGTTCCAAGTTCTCAAGGAACAGTAACTTTCATAATACATCACCTTTGCAGGGACAGAATGGACAGAAGAAATACCAGATCAATCTTAAAAGTAGTTCAGGACCGATCCATGTGCTGCTCATAAACAAAGAATCGAGCTCCTCCAAGCCCACGGTGTTTCCAGTTCCTCCACCTGATGACCTTGCACAGCCCCCATCTCAGCCTGCAGCTCCAGCGACTCCACTTAAACCAGCTGCAGCTCCCCCAAATCCCCCAGAACAACGTGACCCAAACCAAGGACAGGAGTTACCGCAAACAGCAGCTGCGGACACACCATCAGGTGCATCCCGGGATTTTCCTGCCTCTGATGGGTGGGGGAGGAAGCAGCTGGAGGGAAAGAATAAACTGTTAAGAAAGGTGGTAGACAAAGGAAAGATCAAGAATTTGCATAGCTTAGCAGCTGTCAATTAAAAAACTACTCTAGGGCCTTAGTAACAGCTCTGAGGAGGTTACAGACACCTCTTCCTCTTCTGTCTGGTGAAATAGATGCTTCCCTCACATCTTACCATCTTACACTGAACAGGTTTTGGATGTAAAACTGTTAATTATTCTGAGGTACTTCTCCAGAATGCATTATGGAGCAAAATTGCTCCATATTTGAGCAATTTGACAGAGGATGTAATTTGAACGCATATTGACAGAGGATGTAATTTGAACGTATACCTTTTAATGAGATTGATAATACAGACACCAGTTCCAGCTATTGTACCAGAAGGTCACTTACCTTCTTCCACATAGCCACAGTAAGAGGCTGCCTGAATGTCAGGTACTTTTTTCATAGTAATACTGAATTAATAGGTAATAGGAAAAGATTTAAGGAAATGCTATATTACAACTGCATTCCTGAGGGGTCCTGATTACCTTCATTTATTGACCTTTAATTAATTGACAATTAAGTTGTGTCTGTGACTGTGGAAGGGGAAGACTTCTCTCACCTGATCCCAGACACTGGCTATGTTCACCTCAAAAGACAAAGCTGGGGGCAGGTGCTGTGGGCTGTTTCACCGTAACAGACTTGTAACACGCCTTCCTGTCCGTGTAGATGGCAGCACCCAGCAGGACAGCACAGCAGCCCCTGCAGCCCCTTACTCCAGCCTTCCGGAGCCAGAGCTCTATCCCAGCCTGTCTGGAGACAGTGCCCAAGCCTCAGCCAGCTCCAGTGACTACCAGAGCTTGCTGCCTCTGGATGTCAACTGCATTCTCAAGCCAAACTCATTTGACATTGCAAAGATGGAGGAGCCTGCAGGTAGGAAGCAGTAGTTCCTGTTCAAATATTTCAGTGGTTCCCTGAGCCATTCTTTGTGACTGAATTACCAATGAGTTACACAGAGAAAGACACAAGTCTCTGTTTATCTTCTGATGAAGCCGCTGAGGCAGCTCTGAGGAGCATACTAATTTTGAGCAAATGAGTTTCTTTGCCACCAAATAAGCCTCATGGTGTATATGGCTCTTGGGATTTAAAGACAAGTGGGAAAAATGTATTGGGGGAAAAACTGAGGGATACAAAGGTAAGTATATTTTACATGTACATGGCATACTATCTCTGCAGCTCCTACACTGCGCAAGCCATAGTGTACTTTTAATACAAAGAATGTGTTGACTGCTATAAACATATTAAAAAACCCCACATACGTAAAGCATGTGCTCCTGTCTTTCACAGGAAATATCAGTGGAGATATTATTGATGAACTCATGTCTTCTGATGGTAAGTATATAGCATCTTTTCTAATAATCACAAGTAGCAGCATGGTATTTGTGTGAACAGCACTTAGAAGGCATCTCGTAAATCTGATGCTGAGAGTCAGTATGAAACTACTACTTTCCAGTGTTGCCTCCTCTGTCACTTTTGTCTTTGCTCCCCTTTCTATACCCTGCAACAGTTTTATTTAACAGTCAAAATAGGAAAACTTTAATCCAACAAGCACTCACCTGCATGAATAACCCACCAGTACCTAATTTAGGGGAAAAAGAAAGAGCAAGCTGATGACTAGTGTGCTGCCCTAAAATAGAAATCTGGTTTAATTCTATTCTGCCTAAAGTCTTGTGCAGAGGCTTTGAATAAGTATTTCAGAATATAGTTCTGGATGCAGACTGATACATGTCCATCTGTGGTACACTAATGTAACAAGTGTCACCCATTTCTGTTCTTGCATGGCTTTGGCCATATGAGTGTAGCACTGAACCACAGCTACTGCAGAATTCATGTGCTACCCACCTCTCTGCCACTCTCACTGAGGTGCCAGACAGGGAGGTGAACTTGACTTGCTTTGTTCCTTTGGCCCTGTATTCTGTAAGGCCTGTAATAACATCTGCCCCTCAAGCAGACCTTCAGGGCTCATCCAGCAAGAGATGTGGTTGTAAGATCCAAGGGGCAAGATGGGATTCTGTCAATGTGCCACTATGTGGTTAACATGGAAGTACCCTCTCCTTCTAGAGCACAGATATAGACACAGGAATATAAATTATGGCTTTCTGATTAAAGTTTTCAAAAGCTGCTCAGGAACTCTGTTGCTGAGAAGAAATCAAACCCATATTCCACACCTATCACTCCACTTCAGCAAACTGACTTAAAATACCAAGCAAAAATGGCAGATACATCTATTACTGCCTTAGTTTGAATGCAGTACAGGTTTTCATGGTATGAATCTCAGTGAGCTTGTCAGATTATCAAGACTATTTTAATTATTAAGACTAACCCTTGTGACAAACATACTGAAATATGATAGGGCTGATTTTCCAAGTGTTTTAATTTAAACTAAACTATTCCTGCTTTACAGTTTTTCCTCTCTTACGACTCTCTCCTACTCCCGGAGATGACTACAACTTTAACCTGGATGATAATGAAGGAGTCTGTGATCTCTTTGATGTGCAGATACTAAATTATTAGATACTATGTCAACCAGACTACTTATCTACCTCTAACTGTAACAATCTAGACTTCTTCATAACCTAAGTATTTGAATAATGAATGTATAACTTCTTAGTTCACTGACTCTGGGAGTATATTTCCTTTTGCTTCCTTTAACTACTTCACAAAACAAATTCAAGAACAAGAAAAAAGGGCTCTTATCTAAAATTCTGGCACTTTTTCACCTGAGTGTTTTTCTGTCTAAGCCAATTGTTCGGAACGTTTTTTAGTAAAGTGAAAATACTGTATAGCCTTTTGATAATTTTTTTTAAAAATGATTAGTCTTCTTGCTCACAGTTAACAGCATTTTCTTTGAAGCTTCACTGCCAAGAAGCTTTCTATTCTTTAACTTTTCAAACAATTTTGAAGCTTTCACTGCCAAGTTGAAAGGTGAAGGGTATCAACTTGAGTTCCACTAAACTGTTTCAGTGAACCAATTTTGTGAAGTGCCTTCTGTTTTAGCACTTTAAGTTTCTCACACTGACTTCTGACATTCCACTTTCCTAGATAATAGGAAAGGTCTGTTTGTAGTTTGTATTGAAGTGTGCCAATACTTGTATATTAACAAGATTTTTTTAATAAAATTGTGCAAACAAAGCCATCAGTATTTGTGGTCTTTCATTTCTTGTAACCCCATCATTGTCCATTTTTCATTACAACTGAGATAACAGGCTTGTGGCAGCATCCACGTTTGCTGGTTCCTCTTCCAGATTTGTGGAAACCTGGAGAAAAAAAAGTTTCAGTTTAAAGCAGAAAACAATTTTATTTTATTCTGCTTGGAAAAAAAAAACAAAAACGGACTAATAAATATCCATTGGCCAGAAGATTAATTTGACTTTTATATATTTCAGCTAATTTTGCAGTTATACTTCAATAATTTGAGGGGATTGCAGGATACACTGAAGTTGAGACATAAGCAGAAAATGCTTTGTGCTTTGGGAGCATCATACCAATAACATAACACACATGGCTGTAACGTAACAACTGAGACAGGCTCAGCTTTTAGTTCACAACTGCCCTCAACAACATTTTGCGACTTTGGAGAAAATACTATTACAGCCTGAGTGATGTAGAGCCCTACTAGCAGAGGAGCAGTAGCACAGTCTGAATTCTTGGAGGAGTAAGTAACAAGCCAGCAGGGACAGGACCACTGGCTCCAACTGCCTTGAAATCCTGGCTTCATCCTGTGCTGGCAGCACTGTCACTTATGTTTCTTTTTTCCCTCAGCCTCTCTTTAAGGTATTTGACACTTGTTTAGTTGCTCCCAGCTGTACAGAAACTTAATCACTTCAGGCACACTGACAACTCATGTCCACTTCTCCAAACTCCACCTTCCCCCAACAGCAGGATGGATTAATCTGCATCTCATCCTGAAGCACTGCTTTCTCTCCCTGAAACTGTGCCTAGAGCATCAGTCAGCAGAAAGAGTTTACATGGAGGAACTTGTCAGGAATTAAACTTTTATGAATTGTTGTGCAAGACTGCAAGTAGGCCTGTATAAAAAAACAAACTAGACAAAGACACGAGAAATACTGTCTTGAACCCCAAGTGCTGCAGGCAACACCTCTACTACAGAAATTGCTGCTTCAGGTGCTGGTCCTTCTGATGAGGTAGTACAAAGGCTTAGGAATCAGGAACAAACAGAGGCAGAACTGTTTGTTTCAAAGCACTGTCAGGAACTTCAGGTAGGGAACAACCAGGTTCATCCTCTCTGTGTCTATTCATGTAGAGATACAAGTTTCAAATCAAGGGGATGGAGCTGGGACTAACTTAAAAAAAAATAGAAATCAGCTATATGCTTAATTAGACAATTAGAAATCAGCTAAAAATACGCTTTTGAAGTGTGCTTCAGCATGGCTGCCACCTCCCTCTCTCTCTAGTATATAGAATTTGAACATGCTAACTAGGTTTCAGCATTGCCACACACTGCAATTTATAGAACTGGGATTCTAGCTTTAAAGCAATTGCATGAATTCACAGAATATTCTGAGGTGGAAGGGACCCACAAGGATCATCAAGTCCAACTCGTAAGTAAATGGCCCTTAAAAGGGTTGAACTCAGCACCTTGGTATTAACTAGCACCATCTGACCAACTGAGCTAGCTGCAGTCTAAGAGACACATTATAATGCTTTAAACACACACATTCTTTTCATTTTCCTCAGATTTTTACAAAGGAAAATTACCTGCTGAGTGTTCTGCGGTTCTGCTGTGGTACCTTTTGATAGCTGCTGGATTTCTTTCTGAACTTCAGCAAATGCTTTATTTATCGCGCTAACTTTTTCGGCATTTTTAATGTTTATCTGGGAGAGAAAATAATATACACATTGGTATTTTTAACAAAAATTCCACTGATGTGAAACTACCCCATTTTTGTGCAATTACTATGCAGACAGTGTTACATGCTTTTCAGTATGTTTTACCTGTTACTTCATTAGGTCATCTAGCTGTGTACTAATAAATTCAAAATTAAGAGTTAAACTTGCTCTACTGGAACAGAAGCCTACAGTGATCCAGGAAGAGAACACAGAAAACAAAAGTCAAGCTTCACAGACCCTGCTACACCACTCTCAGCTCCTCCCTCAGCTCTTCTTAGCTGGAATGAAGTCCCAGGAAAGGTTCCTTCCTTCATCTATGGTGGACTGACTCTGGCTGGATGCCAGGTGCCCCCCAAAGCTGCTCTGTTGTTGCCTTCTTCAGCTGGGCAGGGGAAATATAATGAAAGGCTCATGGGTAGAGATAAAGGCAGAGAGAGATCACTCACCAGTTGCCATCACAGGCAGAACAGACTCAACTCAACTTGGGGAAAATGAATTCCATTTGTTGTCAAACAAATGCTGCAGAGGAATCTCAGCTCAGGCACATAGGGCACCTCTTCCCCCTCCTTCTTTACTGACCTTGGTGTCTGCAGGGCCGATTCTTTTAAAAATTCTCACTCCTCTGTTCTGACTGCTGCTGGTGGTATGCTTCTTATCTACATCAATCCAGAGGCACTCCCAGTACCTGATGGGCTCTGCCTTGGCCAGCAGTATATCCATCCTGAAGCCAGCTGGCATTGGCCCTGGCATTCCCCATAAGGGAAGCTTCTAGCACCTTTTTAGAGAAGCCATGCCTGCAGTCCCTCAAACCAAATACAATTTGTAAATTATTTTACTATGCTGAATTTCTTCCAGTAGCTTACCTTTCATCATCACACCTTGCATCCTAATTGTTTGTATTATAGGTCTGGCCAACAACATCTACCAGGTTTTGCCACAGTATTTAAAGAAATTCTGCAGCTGTAGCAGAGTGGAATGTGTATCTCTGTCTCTTTTAGCTAAAGTCTGCCTTTGTAAGTTGTTTCATCAAAAGTTTTACTTTCAAAGAGGAGGCACTAGAATATGGACATGTGTTGCACTCTGGGGACAGCTGTCTGTGGCAGAGGAGCAGGGTGGATGCAAGAGGGCATCAACTCTCACCACTGTAAGATTCAGCTGATCTGAGCCCTAGCACCTGCTGCTTCCAAGGTCTAGAACAGGATCATAGCCAGATAATGACCTATTGCATTGCAAACATTCTAGAAGCATGCTCATAGGTCTTCAGGCAACCCCAAATTTCAGCATACCTACGGCTGTTTCAAAGACTACCCCTATAGTTCATCTCTGAGCAATTTAAACAGGCAGAAGCACACTGTGAATGGTTACACATATTCATTTTACTTTCAAAGCCTCCGTAATTTCAGAGCACGTATACAGTAACAACAATTCCATTCTGACCAGGAAAACCAGTATTAAGAAAGCAGTGGCAATGAGGCTGATGGAACAGGCCTCGTTGTTCCTCAAACAGGAACGTTTGAACTGGGACAGTGACTGGAGAAACAGAGCCCCCGTTCCCAGCTCTGATCAGAGTCAATGGACTGTTGGTAACATGATGTACAAAGACCATGTGTTCAACTGGGGCTTGTCACCATCTTCCAGCTTCACAGGGGTTTTAGAAGGTTCCAGTCAGTTTTAATAGTGATATCCTCAAGTACTCAGGCAGGACTCATCCACAGAAAGAGGCTCTACAGCTAGCACGGGTACCTACATGAAAAGTTGTCTGAACAGTTACAATGGGCTTTTAGCTATTAATGAATAAATGTATTGTTGCGATTTTTTTTTTATGAGCATCTTCTTATACTGCTTAATGATAAGTAAATCGCATTAAGCCCAAAGGCTTAATGCATTAAAGAACACAGCTTCAAACACACAGAATAAAATTTTACTCCTAATAAGCTTTTCAAGACTATGAAACTCAGACATTTCATGAATATGTTTTCAAACCTGTTTCTCCCTTTATTATACAGAACAGTCTAGACTAAGAGGAGATGCGACACCAGCAACATGAAATTGTTTTTTCTAAAGTTTGTTACATTCCTGTCTGTCCACCAGATTAATTTGTCAAGTGGAGCTTGCAGGAGAAAATCTGAAACAGCCTTTTGTTTTAAGAGCCATTTACTTGTGTTTGTCCAACATACTGCAACTGCCTCAAATGGAGAAAATAAGCCACCCTCTGCTTTTATTATTTTTAGTACCAGATGCTTTTATAGAGGGACAGCTGAACTCTTGCAGAACACACACCTCTCAGGCTGGAGTCAGGGTTTGAGAAGATACCGTATAATGACTCACTGCTCACAACAGGAAAACTCTTGCTAAGATCACTCCCATCCCTCTTCCCCTGCACTGCTCCCTGCTCCATAACCCACTCTCTCCCTCCTCTGGGCTGTGCTCCTCTACAGACACAAAAATAACAGTAATATTTTTGCTTCTTTGTTTTTCTATTGCTTTAGTATGTTAAACTGGCTCACAGAAGCATCTACAGAGCATCACAGCCCACGTAAGGGGCAGAAAGGAATTAAGTACAAAACATCCAGCAGTGCACACTCCTGGCTCTGTTCACTGCATCTTACTGACAGTTTTACTTGATAGCTGAGGCAGCTACTGGATCAGAAAAAGCTCCATCCTTTCTGGTTCTTCCCCACCAAAATTCTTCTCTCTGCATTCATTCATTTGTAATTAAGTTTGTTCAATTCACAAACCCAGCACATAAAAATGCAAAATATAGTTTTAATGGCTTTTGCTGCTGACTTAGCAAGTTGAGTCACCTAGCTGGCGTAGAGTTCCTGAGCCAGCATCAAGGAGAGCTGTGGGAATGTAGCCCAGAGCCTGGGAAATGGATCCCTCCCTGGGACCAGGAAAGTGATGAAAAGGAGCAGGACTCACCCTTGTTAGATGCCCGGTGGTTTGGATCAAGGCATTTTGTTAAACTCTACCGTGAATTACACCCTCAGGGATGCTGTGAATGCGGTCCAGCGAACGCGAACTCGAACTCGCTGAACTGCTGACGCTCCCTTTGGCCTCGCATTCCCGAGGACAAGCAGAGATACTGTCAGATACTTCCCGAACGACACCCCTCAAGCACAGCCGGATACCTTGCATATGCCTGCAAATTAGCCAAATGAACCTCTTGTGGTTCTCCTTTTGCAGATGCTACATGCAGTTTTCCACCTACAAACCTAATTTTCGGGTGAAAATGGTGCATTTTGCCGTTTTGTGCCCGGACGCGCAATGCCCCTAAGACAGCTCCCTGTAACCAGTGCCGAGCGCTCGCAGCGTGGTCCAAGGGGAGGAATCCCCGCCGGGCCGCGGCCTCCCCTGCTGGGGCGCTGCCGCAGCCCGGCCAGCGCCTGCTCCCGCCGCGGCACTCACCTGCTTCAGCCCGGAGGTGACGGGCCGCGCCTTTCCCTTGGCCTTGGCCCTGAGGACGCCGCTGCGGGCGATGCGGAACACGCTGCCGCTGCCATTGCCGCTGCCGGCCTTGGCGGCCCCGCCGCGCCTCTTGCCCATGGCGGCGGCGACGGCGCGCGGGCGGGTGACGTCACACGGGGCTGCGACGCGGGGAGCCGCCCGTGGGCCTCAGCGCCGCGCGGGGCCGCCAGGGGGCGTGCGCCGCCTCGGGTGGGCGCTGTGCAGGCGCCGGGGAGCGGGTCCGGCGGAGCGCTGCTGTCCGCTCCCTCTGCCGCTCCCTGTGCCGGTACCTGTCCCGGTACCTGCCCCTTCCCTGTCCGGCCCCGGCGTCAGCCTTGGCCCCAGCCCTGCTTGCCCCTCCCGCGCCTTCGCAGGCAGCGTTTGGGGCACGGGAAGGCTGGGAGCTCCTCGGCGCGCGCCCGCAGCCCAAGCGCAGTCCCAAGCTCCGCGTCGCCACAAGCACCTGCCCACGGGCAGCCCCCGGCACACGCGGAGCTTGGATAAATTCCCAGCGAGTCTGTGGGACACCCTCCTGCCTCACGGTCCCGCTTGGGAAAACGTGAAATCTTCCTGTGGCCCGTTCCAAAGGGAATTGGGTTTACAACCCTGGGAGAAAAATGGGAGGGGACGCAGCGGTGCGGACTTGGCTTTACTTTCGGAAGCGGCGGGGGTGACCCCAGGAACGGGCACTGCCGTCTTTCCCTGGACCCCAGGAACGGGCACTGCCGTCTTTCCCTGGACCCCAGGAACGGGCACTGCCGTCTTTCCCTGGACCCCAGGAATGGGCACTGCCGTCTTTCCCTGCCGCACACCTCGTGCCCTGGCGGGACGGGGGCTGGTGGAGCCGCCTTCCCTCTGTTGGAGCGGGCTCTTGAGAGATGGCACTGCCTCCCCCGGGCCACCCCGACGGTGCTGGGGGAAGGCTGGGGAGAGCCTGGGTGACGACGGGCATGGGGCGACAACAGGCACGGACGGGCCAGGGGGCCGGAGCGCTGCAGTCTCCTTATCAGCGCCCGAGGATCGGGGCGTCGCCGCCCGTCGCCTTCAAATCGGGCGCAGCCGCCTCTCCCGCCCCAGCCCGTCCCGTCCCATCCCGTCCTGTCCCGTCCTGTCCCGTGGCGGCAGGGGAGCAGAGCCATGCTGCACTGGGGATACGACGAGCACAACGGTAGGAACAGCGGCCGGGGCCGTCGGGGCGGCCAGCGGGGTCCCGGGGGCAGCGCTCCCCGCCGCTGGGCTCGGCAGCTCCGCGCCCTCGGGAGAGCTGGACGAGCTGAAATGCTTTGCAGCGTGACAGCGAGCCGATTTTTGCCTCGGCATTCTGCAAGGCAGGCGGCTGAGAGGTGTCCGTGCGTGCGGCATCGCCTGCAGAGCCGGGCAGGGCTTGGCCCCGGGTCGGGTCTGCGGCGCTCCCGCTTGGGATTTCGTTCGCTCTTTCAGCTGAGCAGTTGCGTGCACAGATCGAGTACGTGGCTGACAGCTGCACTGATCGGAACTAATGTACCAGCAGTGCTTTTCTGATTCCGGCTCTGCTCTGCTTCTACTACACGGTGGGAAATCCTAGTTACTTGACGGGGTTATTTAAATGTATGACTATGCACCTAAGAGGAGACGCTTTTGGATTTTAGTTGTTCAGTGGTTTCCTTCATCTTGTCAGTCTTTGAAGTCCCAAGATGGGCTCATCAGCAGGCTTGAAGACTTGGCTCTGTTTTGCATCTTTAGTCATGCGAATGCTGCTCCAGTGTTCAGACGGTCTCACAAGTCATGCAAGTAGAAATAAAAGTGGTTTTGTAAATTGTAGGCTCTACTCTGATAAATCACATAGAATATCTTATATTGTCTGTACACAAATAAATGAAATGCTGTGACAGTAAAGGGAGACAGCTGTATATTTGCATGTAGTAATGCGTATAAAAATATACTTTGTGTATATTATTACGTAGACTTTGGAAAACTGTTTGTGCAAGTCTTACCTTTCCTTCCTGGCCGTCTTGTTCCATCTTTTCTGGATGCACTTTTCCTGAAAAACTGGGTGGTGGTGGTGGTAGATCACAGGGATGTTGCAATGATTGGGTGTGTTATCTGCTGTTGTGCAGTCTACCCTACCCCTCCCCTGAAGACGTAAATGGGTCTTGTTTTTCAATTTTTTTTCTCTATACGTTTCTATGCTTTGAGCTTCACCTGCACTGCCTAGATAAGAAGTCCACTTTCCCTCCCTTATCCTATCTCTTCTTGTTTGCTATTCTCAACTTACAGAGAGGGGAGGCTACCAGAATACCTACTGGGTTGACCCTGGACCTTGCTTGAGGCCCTGTCTCTCCTATGAAATTCTATTTACTGCCTGCCTGGTAACATATTTGAGGTGGAATTTGCCTTTCACTTCTTTCTTGGAGCCCCACAGCAGCTGTGGAGTGGATAGTTCCTAACCAGTCCATTCCCTTCACCACACCTTTCACAGGAGATGAGAGGAGGGAGGCATGGATATTGAACACTTCAGTGCTTTTTCCCTAGCATCAGTTTCATTTCTCAGCGTTTTCTCTTCTACTGCATTTGTTTTATTGATTTTGCTTGTTATTATTATTTGATTGAGTAGCAGGTGACGGAAATTGTTCTGATTCTTGAAAAATTTTGTTTGCCTTCATGGAACTGAAAATAGTTTCTCTGAAACTAAGATTACCTTTTGCAATTCAGACAGAAATAAAGTGAAATTAATTAAATGTAGTGCAGGTTGACTGCTTGAAGAGTTGAAAAGACATCTGTGTTCACTCTGAGTTCTGCAATTGCTACTTGCAACACTCACAACATAAGTCATTATGTGCATAAAGTAAACAGGTAAATACTAAAAACATATATGTCTGCATATATAGAGTATCGATGTTTAAGGACATGGGCTCACTGTTAGGTAAAGATTAAAATATTTGGGGATTGACCCAGACTGGACACTAGGTGCCCACCACAGCCACTGTATCACTCCCCTCCTCAGCTGGACAGAGCAGAGAAAATAGACTGAAAGGCTCAGGGATTAAGATAAGGACAGGGGGAGATCACTCTCCAGTCACTTTTCCCAAGACTCACTGTGGGAAAATTAGTTTATTTGTTGCTTATCAAATCAGAGTAGGGTAACAAGAAAATAAAACCTTTAAAACACCTTCCCTCCAACCCTCCCTTTATCGCAGGCCCAACTTCACTCCTGATTTTCTCTATGTCCTCTCCTGCCCCAGCTGTGGTCAGTTCATCACATGTTGTCTCTGCCTCTCCCTTCTCTTCAGCGGCAGGACTACTCACACACACTATGCCCCTGCTCCAGCATGGGGTCCCTCCCATGGAGACAGCCCTCTGTGAACTTCTCCAATGTGAGTGCTTCCCACAGGCTGTAGTTTTTCACAAACTGCTCCAGTATGGATTCCCCAGGGGGCCCCAAGTCCTGCCAACAAACCTGCTCCAGCCTGGGCTTCCGATGAGGTCCTGCCAGGAGCCTGTTCCAGTGTAGGCTGTCCATGAGGTCACAGCTTCCTTCAAGCCACACTTTCTCCAGTTGTGACCCTCCATGGGCTGCAGGTGGATCTCTGCTTCACTGTGGACCTCCATACAGGGCACAGCTGCCTCACCCTGGTCTTCTCTATGGAGCAGGGAATCTCTGTGGTGGCTCTGGGACCATGTCCTCCCCTTCCTCTTGGTGTCTGCAGAGCTGTTTCTCTCACATATTCTCACTCCTCACTTTCAGCTTCTGTTGCATAGTAACTTTTTCCCCTTCTTAAAGCTGTCATCCCAGAGGTGCTAGCACTGTCCCTGATGGGCCCAGCTTTGTCCAGCAGTGGGTCCATCCTGGAACCAGCTGGCACTGGCCCCACTGGACCTGGGGGAAGCTTCAGCAGCTTCTCACAGAACCTGCAGCCTCCCTGCTACGAGTATCTTGTCACACAAACCTAATGCACAAGTTCTCAGTTACTTTGATGCACCTATTTCTGAAATACATGAAGGCATTATTTTATTTCTGTGAAAACTTTGGCCTTTGCTTTCTTGCCACTTTTCTTACCTCACAGTTTTGATTATGCTTATCTGTAGAAGCATAATACTGAAATCTTGAAGACTGACTTCAGTGCGGCATCATGCATGCTTTTCACTGCTGCTCAAGGTTCCTGTCAGGATGGGAATGTTCTTGCCCCTTAAATCCTTTTCCGTTTACAGGGGAATTGCTTTAGTTAAAAGACAAATCAAAAGATGAGTAAGGGTGGAAGGGACCGCAGTGGGAAATCAGTTGACTTCCGTTTACTATTTGTTTAATGAAATATATGGGAATTATTTACATGTATTGTCTGTTACAGCAAAAATTTCTCTTGATCTAGTTACTACAGTAATGCTGAGGCATTTTCTAAATAAAAGGGATATTAATTCATAGAATCATAGAATAATTTTGATTGCAAAAGACCTCTAAGATACTTCAGTCGAGCCATAACCCCTTTTACGTTTTTTCTTTCTGAGAAAAATTACATTGTTTCAATATCTGCTTTTAAAAGGTGCTTAATTTTACCCATAATGAATTTTTAGTTGCTTTTGTTTGAGGTCATCTTACTGTAACCTAATATGCAATCAAATTATTTGCAAAAAAAGAATGAATTTTCTATATATAATAACAAACTGTAAACAAAAAAAATCCAAACTCAAACCCCTTTTCACCTGTACATGTTCCATTTTATGCATGTATAGAGGCGCACTGGAATTCAGCTGTATCCTCTAGTGTCTTCACTGGGCTTGTCTCAAGTTATCCTGTTGGTGAAATTTGTGATCTTCAGCTTCAGCTGGATCAAAATGCAGCACTGAGGTGCTATAGTGAGTTTTGGTTCCTGCCAAATTCTTAACTGCCTTCCTCGTGAAATCTGTTTCATGAACTGGCTGTATGCAATGCTGGTGAGTGGTATGTGCAGCGATAGTCTGACCTAAAAGTGTCAGACAATTCATTGCCTGTGGTAATGCTGTGTCCAAAATAAAGGCATGAAATCATCAGAGCAGATGGTTCAGTTTTTTGTCATAAATCTCAGTCACAATAGCTTTGATTGTTAAGAGCTACTAGAAAACTGCCTCTAGCAAGACAACATTTTCCCAGCAGCAGGAGAGGATTTCATAAGTTCAAAAATTGGTATATTAATCACTTTCATTCAGTAAAGGAAAACATGAAGGGAGGTGAATTAATTAGTTATACTCCCTGGGTATGTCTTAAAGTGCATGTTTAGAAAACTGAAGTGTACATTATTTTTATATGGAGGAATCTAACTCACAATAAAGTTTAACCCTGGGGACCCCACTGACTTAAACCTGATTGTATGACATGTATTTGAGTATCTCTTTCAATAGTAATGACTTTTTTTTTTTTTTTTTTTTTTTTTTTTTTTACAACAGTCATGCACAGAGTTTCATTGGGCTGGGGTCTGTAGAAATGAATTGAGTCAAAGTTTTCCTAGAGTGGCAAAAGCATGATAATTGTAATAGATTGCTGGTAGATTACCTAGTAAGGAATACCTCTTGATATAATCTAGTGGTGTAAAATGAGCTGAAGTTTCTTGATACTTTCCTGTATATTTTGAAAGGTCAGATGTCTGGTAGTTGGTTTACTGGTAGATGTTTAATCACCATAGTGAACCAGTATTTTGTTCATCTGAGCCAAGAACAAGTGCCAAACTAGCAATAATGTCTTTTTAGAACTGAATGTTACTGTTAAATAACTAAGTAGTGACAGAATCACAGCCTTGGGTCCTCTTTTTGGCAACTTTGTATTATTTCTGAATGCAAGTCACCATATTATTTAATTCAAATAACTATAGTTATTTCTGAGACAGAGCAATAGGAGACCAAGTAGTTAAGTGCATAAATATATTTTTGGCTTTTCTCAGTTAAGGAGTATTAGAATTATTAAAATTAAGTAGCAATAAACTTTTTTTAGTAATTCCAAATCTCAGTAGTGAGGTATAAATTATGAAGTGGTGCTTCTTACAAATAAAATTTTGTGTTGCATTCCTAACTACAGGATATTAGGATCTAAATACAATTAAAATTACATTCTAAACTGTATGTACTTATAATATTAAATAGCTTTGATGACCATTCATTAACTGAGGGGAATTAAGTTAAGCAGTTTTATGTTTCAAACCAGTAGGATTTTAATCTTTGGCCTTAGACTCTATTTTCTTATTTAGTTTAGTTAATGAAGTAATCAACAAAAGTACCTTTTAAAAAAATCAAGACTGAAGGCCTTCGTCTTTGTTCTGAGGCTTAAGTCTTAGGCCATTCTTTACAAGTTTTTCCCACTTCTGTTTTTCAGTGCTGCTAAGAGGAGAATCATTCTCTGCCCAGGTGCTGTGCAAGCTGCAGCCCCCCGCGCTGTGGGCGCTTCCTCCCTGATTTACTGCCGGGGTGCATGGGTGCTTTTAGCACCTGTGAGCTTCTGAGCTGTGTTCACTTCTATTGAAGTCAAGGAAAGAAAATGATAGCTTTTGAGGTTAGGCTATTAACCACTGCCTCATACATTTTCATCCTTTTTTGTCATTATTTTTATTTAAGTGCTAAGTCATCCAGAAAGACTCAAACCAAATTTTTGCACTGAGGTCAGTTATCTTCAGTGTAGGGAGATAGTTATGAGGATTTCCAGTGATGCAGATTTTATTTGACCAGGTTCTAATGCTCATATTAAGTATTTCTTATACCCAGTCTCTCAATTGATTTATTATGCTTTTTACCCATTATAAGCCTGGAGGAAAAACAAGTTCTGTGCTCTTCTTAATACTAAAAGATCGTTTGCCCTGCAGACTTTCATCTTTCACTTTTTCCTTTCTTCTTTCCCGTTGCTCTCCCCTCATTTCCATCCTAAACCTTGTTTTCTGTCTTTATAGAATATATTCCCCAGGCAACTTACTCTTCATATTTTTCTTTACCTTCTTATCCAAATATGGTTAAAAAATGGCATGTATATTCTTATTGTGAATTCTTGGGAACTCTCAGATGTTTAGTAAGTAACAACAGATAACTCACACATCTCATCAGTGAAGCTTTTCTTACTATTTTAGGATGTTATTTGCCATTTTCTCATATCCGTATTATTGATTTATTAGCTTTTCAGGTGACATTTTGCTTAGCCTGCTTGGAGGGAGGAAGGTTGAGATGACTGGTATTGATTAACAGCCTCTTTAGTCCTGTAATTTCTACTTAAGTCGGGTCAATGGCACTGCATCTGTGTCTGGAAGGCAGTAGAAGGCAGTAGAAATACAAACCTCACACAGGCACCACTGTACTGAGTGTTCCTGTTCTTTGATTTTGTCAGTGCTACACTAGTGTGTGTGTATGTGTGCCTGTGTGCATGGACACTTCATGATTAGAGGGTGACAGTCTCTCTTTCTTGTGACAGCTGATGTGCACTGTTGGTGGGCTGGGAAGGGGTGATCCGAGGTGCAGCAGTGTTTAGGTTCCAGGCACTGCCATCAGGCTCCAGGAGCCACTCGGGATTTTCTGACATCACCAGTCACCTTTTTTGACATCTCCCCATCTCATTCAGAGTGATCAGTGGAAGATGTGTTCTCAGGTCTTTTGCAGCAAATTGCTAAGGCATAAAAAATTCTTAATACAGAGATTTGCATAGAAGAGAGGTAATCCTTAAAGACACAGTGAGACATGATATGAGGCAGAAATGGCATGTCAAAAATGTATTGGGACATAGTGCCTGTTGGTTACAGGATGCCTGATTTGAATGAGCATTTGTTTTATGTGTCTTTTGCATAGCTGAGTCTCACCTGGGAATAATTATCTACATCCTGTGGCCTTATTTAAAAGGGCATGCAAGGGAAGGGGTCTGGAGAACTGCTATTGCAATATGATGCAGCAAAAGTAGCTGAATTTTTTGATCTGTCTTTTCCTGATGCATCCTTTTTAATTTAAAAGATGCAGATGAGGACAATTCAAGCAGAGTTTCTTTTCATAAAAATGAGGCTGCTGTCAGCAATTTAGACTTCTCCTCCAATGCATTGCAGGGCCTGCCCACTGGAAGGAGGTTTTTCCTGTCGCTAATGGAGACCGTCAGTCACCCATCGACATCAAAACTGAGGATACCAAGTATGATCCCTCCCTCCGTCCTCTAAATCCCAGTTATGATCCAGCTTCTGCTAAAATCATCCTTAACAATGGGCACTCCACCAGTGTGGAGTTTGATGACACCGTCAACAAATCAGGTTTGTTCCTTTATTCTTGCACTGTAACTTCCTCCACCAGTTCCTAAATAGAATGCCTACAGTCTGGGCACATCTCATTGCTGGGTATGAACTCCTTATAAACAGTAAGGCTTTGCTTCTTTGGATGAGAGATTCCTTTTTCTCTGTCCTTCAGAATGATGCAGTGTGGGAACATATTTGGACACAAGTTCGAGGTTGTGTTTCTCAGAAAGTGCTGGGATTCCCTACTTACAGGAGTGGTTTGATCCACCCCCACCAGCTGGATAGTGCAAGCCCCCTGTTTGAAGTGTTGTGTACAATCTTTCAAATGCTGCTCTCTCTCTCTCTCTCTCACTGCAGATGAATCCTTTGTGTCTCATTACAGGTTCATTCCAACCGAATCGCTCAAATCTCTTATCTGAATTTATCTGCAGGTTTGGTTATATGTTTTTCCCCTTTTTACAACCTATACTCAGGCTTCTTATAACAAGTAAGAGCCAATACAGAACAAATTAAATAGATCTCAAGTAATCTCTTTTCTTCTCTGAAAAGTATTATTGCCCAAGTCTTTTCCAGGAGTATGTAGCTTCCCTTTTTGCAAACAATAGTTCTTATTTAGAAGTTCTCTGACATAATCATAGTCTTTGTAATGTTAGTGCCTTCATCTTTGAAACCTTCTCTTGGATTTTGGCCAGGCCAGCATGCCTCCTCTTCTAGCTGTAGGAGTGCAGAATCTTGCAGCAATAAAATCATTTTGTGGCTGTGTGAGGCTTAGCTCGGGATCCAAGACCATATGATGCTTTCACAAGCATCAAAGCCAGAGAGAGACTAATTTTTGATGACCCCTTAGTCCTGAGGACTTACTAGCTCATAGTGGCAAGAGGGAGAGACATAGATGAGGACACCGTCATGTTTTTGTTTCCTGAACAGTTTTAGTTTTAAACTTTCTGTCAGCATTGGATGTTGCCTGAAAGCCACCAGCTGACCATCAATGATCAGTCTGACCTTGTGTCAGGTGCCGTGGAACTTCCCAGAGCTAATCTCTGCTCCGAGCCTAGTAGATGCTGGTGAACTAAAGCACATCTCTTAGAAAAATATACAATCTTGATTTCAAATTTTCCAGTGATGCTGAACCTACCACAGCCTTTGGTAAGTTGTTCTAATTGTTAATTACCCTCACAGTTTAAAAGAAAAAAAGTTAATGAATGTGAATACACCAAGAACCTCTTCCACTCTCTTTACTCCTTTCAAGAAGTGACAGTGTTTCTCTAGGCTTCCCCTGGTACCAAAGTAATGGTGATGGAATCCTCCTCTTACTGCTTTCCCCAGGCCATATCTCCAAGGATATAGTTCATATCATGGCAAAGCACTAATGGATGTTGATCAGATAATTAACGGATGGAATACTCAGTCTCCTTCAGTAGATTCCTTGTTTTCTATGCACGGACCAGATTCTTCAGTCCACAACCATAGATTGAATAATTCACTATTTTCCCTAATATTTGTCACTGACAAACTTTATCAGTATTGTTTTTGTTTTCTTTCAGGTCATTGCTCAAAAAATACTGAATTTTCTAGGGCCCAAATTTGGCTTCTGGGGCACCTCTGTGAAGTAAGAACTCCTGCCATGTGCTGGTTTCATGAACAAATCAAATTAATTGGTACTAAATACATTAGCATCTTCTAATGCATTATTAACTGACTCCCATATGAACTATTTCCTCACTTTGGTCAGCATTGGAACTGGGCTGTCAAGTCTGTAGCTGTTTGTGTAAGTCTGTTTATGCTCTTTGGTACCACATTAACTCCATTCTTTGAAATTGCGCTATTGATCTTCTTCCAGTATTTTTCAAAAGATACTGATATTTGCCTTAAGAATTTCTGACTACCCTCTTCCTTAATTACTGTTGGAATGAAATGGTTTTACCATCTCTGTGTGATGTGGTACAATTACATCAACAGGCCATTTTCCACATTTTTCAGCATAAGTATTTTATGCTGGAGCATTTCTACATAATAGTTTTTCCTCAGCCAGTTAGAACACTGATCTTTACTATTTTCTAGGATCATTTGCATTGAAGTTTACAGTCCTTAAAATAAAGAATTTTAAAGTGCCACTGCTCCATGTCCTCTGTTTGCTAAGTTTATAGGCTGTGAAAATGCATGTTTTATGAGTTGAAGATTTAAGGAAGTTAAATATTTTTCCCCAGAATAAACAGTCCTAGTTCTTTTTCGTTATGCAAGCTACTTGTGTTAGCAAATAGGCAACTTAAAAATTATTCTTTAATCTTTATTTGGTGTATTTTGTTCCTAAAAATATGTAGGTTTTGCACTAAACCTAAAAGAGAAAAAAATTGTTATTGTCCTCCCTACTGCTCTTAATTTTAAAAAAATCTGGCTAAATCTCCCTTCATTTCCCTTTAAAATTTCTGTAATGAGCCAGTAAACTGTTCCAGACTGACTCCCAAACACTCAGAGGACATACAGAGTTGGGAGCATAGAGTGATTTGTTTTGCTGTGAATAAGGAATCTCTCTGATTTTAATTCACATTCCACATTCTCTGTGAAGAGATATTTTGATTCTAAGTCTGACAAGAAAATTATGAGCACTTGCAAAAACAAAATAATGAAAAGCCCACCCATATGCATGCTGCTTTGAATAGAATTAGAACAGAACAGAATATAAGTAGAAAGAAAATTAAATAGAGTAGACTCTTTCAGGTGGAAGGAACCTGCAGCGATCATCTTGTCGAACTGCTTGAGCAGTTCAGGGCTAACCAAAAGTTAAAGGATGTTGTTAAGGGCATTGTCCAAATGCCTCTTAAAATCTGATAAACCTGGGGCTTGACAAGCTTTCTAGGAAGCTTGTTGCAGGGTTTGACCACCATCGTGGTAAGGAAATGCTTCCTAGCATCCAGTTTAAATCTTCTCTGGCACAGCTTTGAGCCCTATCCATGAGTCCTGTCACTAGATACTTGAGACAAGAGACCAGCAGCCCCCTCTCTGCTTTGCCTCCGCAGAAGTAGAGAGCAGCGAGGACACCCCGCAGCCTCCTTTTCTCCAAACTAGACAAGCCCAAATTACACAGCTGTTCCTCATAGGACATGCTTTCCAGCCCTGGCTAATTGTCAGTAATGTTGCAGTTGTACAATGCACATATAGCATTGGCGTAATTTACTTTATGTTAACATAAGCTCCTTTTCCTCAGACTTCAATCTGATATAACTGGATCTAGTTGCAAATGAAGGAAAGAGCCCTGAAAATTGCAGCTCCTCCTATCTTCCACCAAATTTCAAAGACAAAAATAAATTCTGCTGGCATTAAATTTTTATGATTCTGCTCCTTATTCATAAAACCTATATTTTGATCTTAATTTCTTAGTAATTCTTTTGAATATAATCAAGACAGGAAACTCTTGAGTGTTGAAAAAAAGAAGTATTTTCCCATTCTCTGAGAAATATCCAACCTTGACAATAACAGTATACCCTTTAGTGGGTCATAACCCACTAATCTGCCCATAAATGCAATTTTCGTAGTCATATCCTTGACAGGTGAGGGTTTCTGTAGCACTTCCAGGAAACAGAAAGCCATCTGAGACAACTTATGAGCAGGAGCAGAGGAGTGTCCGAAGACGGAATTCTGGTGTGAGGTTAGAGGATGTGGATAGAGACTCTAGTTCTCTCGGTGAAGCCTTTTCCTCTGCTTGGGTTTCCAGTGCTGACTGGGGGGCCACTCAGTGGGACCTACAGGCTGCGCCAGATTCACTTCCACTGGGGATCCAATGATGAAGCTGGCTCTGAGCACACTGTGGATGGGATGAAGTATGCAGCAGAGGTAAGGCTTTACATGGAGTCATCTGTACCTCTAAGCTTGTGACTAGTTCTCCATTGCAATAATATGTTACCCTTCCTCTTCCTGCTTTTCATCTTCCCCTCATTTTATCAAAAGACGAGTGGTCTTCCTGAAGTGTTTTGATCCTTTCTCAAAGGAGAACCTCTTTGAAAGCTTTGCAGAGGATTAAAAAAGGAGTACAGAAGACAAGAGCTTGATAAGAGCAAGACTTAATGTTCAAGAGTTATTTTAAACTTTGTCTTTCATTGTTTCTTCCTTGGAGAACATTTTCAAAGTCATCTTCAATGACAAACCACAGAATTATTGGATTTGGGGCCTATGTAGTGTAAATTATGTAGTGTAAATGCACGACTTAAGAACGTTGCATTTTGTGGTGCACTTAGCAATGTGGTGGTTATGACTTTGAGAACCATGCTTTGATATCTTGGGATGCCTGCTGTCTGTGGGGTGGCTGCTGTCTGTGGGGTACTGTGCTTCAGTGGAGGTGGTGTGCCACAGGGAGAAGTGCACCATCTGCTCTGGCATGGAGCATTCACTCCTGCTCTGTCTTTGGCGTATTTGAGTAATCTGCAGGAGAAAGTTCTCAGTATGAGATTCCTCTTTGCAAATGGAAGTAACATGGAATATTTTCAGGAGATTGATATATTTGAAAACATATGATTCAGACAGTGTCAGAGTTTTCTGGGGTTAAAAAGAAGTAAAAAGTGTAAAAATAAATGGACAAATGAAAGGCATAATACTGCAGAAGAAAGAGATGTAATGTATGCACTGTGATGTGATCAGATTTTACTGGAAATTGTATAAGAGATACTAATCAGGAAAAAAGATTGGTTTTCTAACACAAATGGGGAAAAGTGACATTTGCAGTGTTTAAAGGCTTATGTTTTCCACAGGAACCAGGTGAGATGGAATATAAAGAATTAATAGAGGTGCTTTAAAACCATTAAGTACCAACCCCAAATTTCTAGCTGAGAAAATATATGTTTCCCATCTAAGAAACCAAATGGAACGAGAAAATATCTCTGAATTTCTAGCCAGTCTAAAAGCCTTTCTGTTACCTGTTGGTTGGGTAACGCTCCACAAGAAGCTCTCTAGATGTCACTTTGGCTTTGGGATATGAAACTCAGAATTAAAACCAAGGCTTCTGAATATTGCTCACACAAAAGAAAATACCTCAGAAGGAGACATGAAGATGTTTTCAGTGCTCACCTTTGTAAGGAAGATGTGCAAGGTTTGAAGAAAAAGCATCTACTGAATTGAAGAAAGAATTAATGTACAGGTAAGGAAGACTGCAAGGTTTGGCCCTTAAGCCCACCAGGAAGCAGAAGGGATCCATTGCTCCATTCTCTGTGACAGCATACAGTCTGATCAAGGTCGCTTCACAAGCTGCAGTGACACCACGGTGGTAAGACAGGATATATTCCTTAGAGAAGTCACACACCATTGAGAACGGGTCTGTACCCAAAAGTGTTTCACACTCTGTTTGGGGCTCTGGTTTTTGGAGGGTTACCTTCTGGGGTTTTTTTTGGCAAAGCTATGAGGGAGTGGGAGTGAGCTTTTAGTAGCTGTGGGAATTTTCTCTTTTTTTTTTTTTTTTGGTTTTTTTTTTTTTTTTGTTGGGTGTTCTTTTTGATGGTGTTTTTTTTTTTCCCCCCGATATCCACAATAAAGGTAATTTCTGACTGAGAGTATCTGTTTCCTTTTTGTGTATGTAAAAATGTAATTGTTTAAAAGTTGTTCATCATAGGCTCTGTGAACTTACAATAGGGAGCAGTGCAGACACTATGAACCCCAGGATATTAATGCACTTGAGAAAGGTCTAATGTATAATATTCTTAGCAACTTTCCTTCAAGGATTTCTAAAGCTGTGAACCAGCATGGATGTCATCATGGCTGTACATATCCTTACTTGCTGCAAGTAATGTTTCATCACTTTAGAGCCAAAATGCTTAAAATGTTGATGCCAATTAAGACCAAGAGTTCCATTTTATAGATATGGAAAATTGTAACTTGTAGAGGTTAAGCAAGGATTGATATTTAGAATAAAAATCTTCATACTTCTAGATCCCTATTTCAACCATGCAGCTATGTTGCTTCAGATAGAAATCCTTTAAAACAGGTTTCAGCTTTCCTAAATTTTTCTTACTTTACTTGTCCTGTAGGTGCTATGTTCCAAAAGGAAGCCTTTTTTTTTTTATGGGTTCATCCCAGTTTAAGTAATTCAATTAGTTGTTTTTCAGCATTCTTAAAGTTCAAAATCTGAAAAGATGGTCACCAATTTTAGAAAAGCCAATCTCATGCCCTGTTTCTGAGCATCTTTAACTAAAAATTATATGTAATAAGATTTACTAATCCTTTGAGGATTTGTGAAAGATTTGTGAAGTAATTAGAGTTAAGTGCTGTGTGAGTGTGCTCTCT
Organism: Taeniopygia guttata; assembly: GCF_048771995.1. Taxonomy (NCBI): domain Eukaryota; kingdom Metazoa; phylum Chordata; class Aves; order Passeriformes; family Estrildidae; genus Taeniopygia; species Taeniopygia guttata. The sequence continues at coordinate 125,088,301 of NC_133026.1, forward strand.
CCAGTTTGGCAGTCAGAATATTGCTCAAGGTTGGAACAACCTGGAATTCTTGGGAACCAGAAGCTCCTGTCATGAAGTATGGTCAGGAATTAGGAAACCTAATTTTACAGCAGGTACTTAAGTGGCATGGAAATAGGCATCACGGGCTTTTCCTCTTCCATCCTGGCTGGGTAGTGCCTTTAAGCTTCTTAAGCAAATATGACAGGACACTTCCAGAATAATGCATGCTGGAAATGCAAATGCTCAAACCTGAGATAATCAAGCTTCTTGTAAGGGTGTCACTACTGGTAGTCATAGAAAACAACATTTGGAAAGTGTCAAAAATAAAATGCTGATGTTCCCTTAAGCTAAAGAAGGGAAAAGGGGTCAGTGCAAGTTTAATACGTATTTGCCTGTTTTCCAGCCATTTATGTGGATGATTAATGTTGCTTGATTAAAAGAAAAAAGAGGAGTAAAATACTAATGACATCCTCATGAATTTCAATCACTTTTTAGAATCAGATGTACTAAAAATGGATTTAAAACTTCTAGTTATATAACCACTGGCTTTTTTTTTTGTCTTAACTTCTCCGTTCAAAATATGGGGACCCAACAGCAATTTGACAGGCACTGTGATGTGCCGATTGCTGCTAAATTTTTAATAATCTTAGCCACCGGAAATGCTTTTGCCATTTGTGTGATCTACATATTTACTGATTTCATTAAATTTCTGCATTTAGAACACTGAATGATTCTACATACAAAAGAGTGAAATAAAAGTAAAGTTGTAATATTAATTTGCCACTAGAGTTCAGTGAAAGTTGATGCTGTCTGTGTCTCTTGCTTTTCAGCTTCATGTGGTCCATTGGAATGCAGAGAAATATTCCAGTTTTGTTGAGGCAGCTTGTCAGTCAGATGGACTGGCAGTCATGGCTGTATTTCTGAAGGTAAGAAGAGAATGCTTCATCCTTCATAATAAATCTGCATTATAAACCCAAAGAGATAATGGTTGTGGTTTGTATAAGAATTGCTAAAGAGATACTTGTTTTATACTTATTTCCTTCATAGTGTTTAGCTGCCGATATAGAAAGCTGTGCTTCCTTTAAGAATAAAAATATCAGCTTAACAGATTTTTCAAGACAGTCAAATTCTTCAGTTTGCCTAGTCTGCAAGCCCAAACAACATTAGTTGTGGAACTTAATTCAGCTGCCCCTATTTAGATCCCAGTAACTTGTTCTTGACTAGCATGTTCCTTTAGGGGGACAGCTTGATTTAAATGCTTTCTTAATGGTTTGTTTCTGAGCTGGTAGCTTCTTCTAGAAAATAATAATAATTAAATAATGCAAAACCAGAAACTGAAGAATTTCCTAATAATTATTTTATACCCTTTTTTTGCCTTTTCTACCTGTTCTAAGATTAAATTCGTGCTACAGCTTCACTGAATTCTGTATGAAGAAGCAGATGGGGACTTCACACAATCAGTGGCAAAAGATAGGGCTTTGGTTAATTCTGTGGTTTCTGGTGGCTGACAACAGCTTCCTGAGAACAGCTAGTATGGGTGCTGGCACAGAGAGCCATTCCACGCAGCAGTTGCAAAGAACTGCTTCAGCAATTCAGTAATTCTGTCTTTCCAGTTTGCATTACAGTGACTCAAGGGAAGTATCATTGGATTTCTTAGCACACAAATTCAGTTTGGAATGTTCTCATGTAAGAACATTGTTTTCAATGTTATAAGCAGTTTACATTTTTGATGTTAGTCTGTAACTTTTCATATCCTGCATATTAAAACAAAATATAAAAGATAAATAGTTTCTATATCCCTGTAGTGACAAATTCATAATTCTTTTGTAGCTGAAGTAATTACTATGGGTACCCAGAATGCTATCAGCAAGGGAGTGAATCTTCTTTATGACCAGTATTATTACTAAACACCAACTAGTCACAGGCGTCTACTCACAAAATGCATCAGATCTTTCAGTCACTTCAGTTATATAAAGCAATTTCATTATGCATTTGCTTTTTTATTAGTTTTTGTTGCTTTTTTCTGGAGTTCCAGTGTTTTTGTTTTTTTTTTTCTTTGGTGTTAATAGATTGGTGAATGCAACCCTCAACTGAACAAGATTACTGACCGCTTGGACACCATCAGAATCAAGGTGAACAAGTGCTTCTAAAAGAATGCTAGCTAATAGTGGTGTTGCTTTTGTTGTTGTTTTTTTATTATTTTTTGGTAGGTTTTTTTTATTTTTTGAAACCTGACTGCTACTCCCTGCACCTTCATGTTTCATATCTCTACTGATTGATCCTGATTTGAGACAGTTTATATGCATTCTGTTTAAGTTGAAAACTAAGTAGACAAAAAATAATTTTTACACAGTTAAAGATTAGAGGAATTTGTTAATTCTTCACAGAACCCAGTCTCTGATAAATCTGTTGCTATGAGGATAGTAACAGGGGAAAAACATACTTTGTGGAAAGCTGTAAAAAAGATGAGGGAAAGACTTCCTTCCCTGTTTTGATGAGGTACAGGGTAAGAAATAACCTACAGCTTGTGAGAGTGAAATCAGCCAGACTCTCAACATGGTGTTCAGACAGACATCTGTGGCCTGATATCCAGTACAGGGGGAAGAAGAAGTAATTCCTGGGAGGAGTGGGAAGGGAAGCCAGTAGCAAAAACCTGTGGGGTTACTCTGCCAGCCCTACAGAGACCTCATTGAAAGCCAAACATCTTCTCTCTTATCCCCTCAACTTCCATTTCATGGTCTTCTGTAACTTAAAGGTGACATCTGAAAGGTGTCATGGTATCTGTGCCCTGCTGGCATCAAGGAAAGTCACAGCAAAGCTGTCACTGTCATCAAAAGGGCAGTGATGAGGATCTCCTGTCATCACCCAAGATAGTGCCAGCCCACTTGATAATGGAACAAGCTCTACCTCCTTTGGCACGATTTACTTTGGCCTCTTGCTTTTAAATAATATTGCCCTGGTATTTCTTTTTCGTTTATTTCTTTCCAGGGAAAAAAAGCACTATTCACAAACTTCGACCCCAGCTGTCTGCTTCCCAAGTCCCTGGACTACTGGACTTATTTTGGCTCTCTCACTGTTCCACCCCTTCTTGAAAGTGTCATCTGGATTGTTCTGAGAGAGCCCATAAATGTTTGTTCTGAGCAGGTATCTTTGGATTTTTCACTGCTATAAAAATGTCGCTTTTGTAAGAATGGAAATTGTAAATGCCACCCAAAATTATGGGTTTTTGGAGACCTTGGCACTGCAGACCTTACAAGATTTTCAAAAGTCAAAATTTGTATATCAAATTTATTCTGACTAGTTGCCTTTCTTGTTGTAACAGCTATTTATTATTATTTTTTAAAAAGAATCTGCATAATCTAACAATTAATAAACAAAAATTACCAATAGCAAACTTTAAAAAAAAATTCTGGTGATGCTTAGAAATTCTGGAAGTCCAGTTGATTTAATTATTTGCAAATTGAGCATTATCTGCTCAAACCTCATCTGGCAGACAAGTAGTAAATGTCTTCTTGCATTCTAAATACATAAAACTTGATGAATTTACTAGAATTGTGAAAAGAGAATACTACTGTAATAAGTTTGGGTTATGCTAGGCTGTTTTAGGAGAGCTGTGATTCGACATAAACGAGTCTATTTACAAGAGTCTATTTACATTTATTGTTAAGGCTTCTTGCTGTACCTTAACTTGGCAACAGTGACACCCAGCGGGCTGATCCTCCTAGGTGTAAAGTATTTCTGAGTAGAGACCGTAAATATACTCAGCAGAAGTGGTGACTTCAGTCTTTTCTGTAAATATTAAGACAGTTCCCTGAATTGATTGTTTGCTAGGAAACCTTAGATTTCTGTTTGTAACTGATTTGAAGTCATTTATTTGCTCAATGTGTGTATTTTTCTCATCTGTATTTCTTCCTCACTCCCCTCAATCTGGCTTTGTAAGGCTCACTGCAACGTGTTTGGATCTAGGATTGAAAACTTGTCTTAAAAACAAGCCATTTTTCAGGTTTAAAGCTTCTTATTTGGGCAAATCTTTAATTAATGCATTCTAAAATGTGAAATGCTGTATATAAACAGCCGCATGTAACAAGCTCAGGAAACATGGTGTGGGAAAGTGTCAAGTATAGTGATCCTTTATTAGTCATTTTTCATAAACTTTAGCTCTATCTTATGTATTAAAGTAGAAATTGCTATATTCTTATCAATATAAACATGCATGCAGCTAAAGTGTTTGCTTCCAGTAATGTCCACCATTGTGATTGATTAGTCAGCACTGTGACTAATATTGTTCTACCATTTAATTTTATTCCTCAAATTTGTATTTCTGTAGGGCTTTAGAGTTTACTACAGACTTTTTGTTGCACTTTTCAGGTTGAAAGAAATTAAAAATAGCTTTTAAGTTTTTAGAAACTTACAGGACCCTGAAATACAAACATTAGTTTCAGAATGGGGTGAAGCAATATAGGATTGACCTTTTTTATTCCTAATATCATTATGATGCAATGTGCCATTACAAATAAATGCTCTATTATAATGGAATGGTTTTTGTACTGTCCTACATTTTGTAACCTAGGAGGGGAGTAAAGTGATATGTAGAAATAGTTAACTATTGCAAAGATTTGAAATTAAACAAAATTCTATACTTAGGTCAGAAATCAGGCTCAGATTTCCCAAGGTTTAGACATGGAGCTCTGATGGGGTTTCTGCTGAGATCAGCATATGCTGTGCTATAAATAAGTGCTTGTCCTGTATCATCACAGGAGAAGAATTTGGAATCTCTCCTGGTTTGAGTGAGTGCTAGTTGCAGAAGCTTTCTGTAGCACCAAAGATGGTGTGGTTCTTCCAGGTAAATTGTAAATATACTCTTTGAAGAAGGAACCATTTGCAGAATGTTTGTATGGTAAGAAACATAATCTTATATTTTGGCAAAAAGCATTTCAGAATCTCCAAACAATGAAATATAACTAAAAATATATATAACCCCTTGTTTAGATTAGGTTATGGAAGACAGTGTAAATGAAGGAAACAAGTAATCCTTATGCTCAGTTTCATGTTGACATGTATTTTGGGACATTTTCGCAGTAGTCATCCCCTTTTTCATTTACAATAACAGAAATGGTGAAATTGCCATTCCCCTCATGACTTAATAAAATACAGTTCTGTTCTTTCAGGTGGAAAAACATGACATGTGCCTGTAATAGCTAGATGTTTTTTGATTAGTGTTGATATGAGAGTTTTCTGCTGAACCTTGTGTGTCTTTTGGTTACAGCTGGCCAAATTCCGCAGCCTGCTGAGCACTGCTGAGGATGAGGTCGCCTGCTGCTTGCTGAGAAACTTCCGGCCTCCCCAGCCTCTAAGGGGACGAGAAGTCAGAAGGAATTAAAGGAGTATACCCAGAGTAGGCTCCCTCTGAAACCAAAGGCTGAATTCATTTTAATAGTTAATATACTTTGAGATTTCTCTTTTTAGTTGTTTTAACTAATAGGTGTTGTTTTATTGGTGGTTTCCATGCAATCATTTCTCATAGGCAAGTATGTCCAGAGTTATCACAGATTCATTGATATTAACAGGTCTGACTGGGTTTGAGTGCATTGGCTTGGAAGCACTAGGCCATCAGCATTGCATACACACAGGTCACTGCTAATCATAAGGGTCAAATGTGGTGAAGGAGTTGCCCAGATTTTGCCAGCAAATTGCTGAATAGGATCCTTGGTATTATTGACAGTATAGGGTGTTCTGGGATAATTCTTCTGATCTCTAACATAACACTTAGCTTCTGTAAAAACCTCACATTGCAGTTCTCAAAGAAAACATATTTCAAGGATGATGTAATTTCATTGCTGACTTCTGCAATACTGTGCTTACTTTCCTACAAAAAACAGTAATGATTAGCAGTATTTAAGTAAAACAGATATTTATATGATCCTGTTATTCTGGCTGCTTCATAGAAGTAATGATGTACTGATTGATGAGTTTTTTATAAGCAAATAGTAAGGATTTTGTATATTGCAAGATCATGTCAGGTAGATTGGGTATTCCTGAATTTCACAATGTCACACAATGAAATTGTCCTGAAACCTGAAAACTGCAAGGTGGAAAGGCACAGAGGGAGCTGTTTGTGCCTAAATCCAGTTTGTTGCGTTTGGTGAAAAATAAGGGGTTATTACACAATATCCATGTAAACATCATACTTTTGCCACTTAAACTCAAGAGGCAGGGATAGCTGTTGTTCCAGACCATTGCACACTGCAGTGTGAACCACATGCTGCTTACCTCTCATCTCACTGTGGAGCACAGTCCTGCCCAGGTATAGAATGTGTCAAGGTGCTGGCTGATGTTCTGCTTCATAGTTGAACTTCAGTGGTTGCACTTACATTCCAAGACCAAAGAGAATAGTCAGATAGAGCCAAAGAAATTGGAATCAAGTCAACATTGAATAAAAAGTTCAGCCCTCAATAGCAATATGTTGAAACGTCTGTCTTTATGAGTTGACTTGACCCAGTGTTTCTCTCAGGAGCTTTTTTTATCTGAATATAATTGGTTTTTTTTACACCAAATATTTTTATTAATGAGCATGCCATAGGATGTAGCTTAGGATAGAATTATATTTACTCTCAAGCTGTGAGAACTGCATAGTGAAATCCAGTGAGTGATACCTGAAAAAGGCAGCTAGAGGTTTTACTGGCAGCAACTAACACCAATCTCTGTAGGACTTCTGACAAATTCATCTTCCATAACTTCTCTCCTTGAATTCATTTCTAAATAGGTTTTATATGCTTTGCCTTTTACCTCAGTGGGTCATTTGATCTTAGATGAACAAACATGAGGGAAATCACAATCAGGATTGACATTATATGCTGTTTTAGAGCAATAAATTAGACATAGACATAGAGATATTTTATCTTAGTTTAAGATATGTGGATTTTTTTGTTTTCCCCTCCCCAGAATATAGCTATTCTATCCTGCAAGGCCTCCCAATGCCTTTTGAATATTTTCTGAAGAAAAATACAAACAGACCATTGGAGAAATAAAAGGCATTTAGCAGAACTGCTAAAAAAGCAGGAATGTGTTGTATGTTTTCACTCCCTTTTTTAGACTTAGGATTGATCTCACATGTTTCCCTGTTATGTGAGTAGCTACAGAATGTGGAAAAAAATATTTACAAATTGCAGGAAGGATACAAAGGATTAGTTAGTCTCAGAAGAGAAAAGAATAAGGCTACTGCTTCATAGTGTAAACAGAAGTTTTGCGTATTTCTTACCTATTGTAAACAGTGGAGTTGATTAAATTCTTTTATATTTATAAGGATTTTACAAAATAAAATATGGATTTTATGAATGTGTCTTGTATTTTCTATTGAAGTGACTAAAGTTTTACAGAGAAGGCTATACTTTTATAGTTAACACCTGCAACTTTCAGTTTGGAAAAAATTGTCACCCATTGTTTGAAGTCTGTCTTTGGGTAGTGTAGTATTAGTGTCTCTATAAAATATTTTTGGGAGTAGTATCAATTCTGAAAGTTTCTGATAGTGCATTTTTTGAATTTTTGACTATTTTTATTGTTATGCTAGTAAGTTTTAGAATAAGTCATCCTTCAAGTAATTCCCCTTTTGTGGAGATGCCATGTTCCTGTTAGATTGGCCTGGCTAGAACATCTGAAAAAGAGTCGAAATGCTCAGTTACCTGAAATCCTTTGGGAACAACTTCTCAGGTGATCCATCCCCTACAACTGTAAATTGTGAATTTAGACACAGTCTCAGCCCTGAGCACTTGGCTGGGCCCTCAGTGACTAATTTCCTGTGTGCCCAAGCTACACTGAACCTCAAACAGACTACTCAACATGCTTCCAGAGAATCTTATCTCAAGTATGAACTCCATGTTGTCCTCTATAGCAATTGAGGCTGAAACACATCATCACCCCCGCCAGCCCCCTGCAGCCACATGTCCCTTTGATCAACTCTTAACTCTCTGACACACTTGGAGCCTTTATATTAAGAACAAAATGCTCAGCGACCAAAAAAACATGGAGTGTATTTGCTAAAATAGTAGCTGTCAAGAATTGTGGACTGCTGGAAGGTTGATCACCCATAAACTTATTATCAGGATTAAATAAACCACGGCAGAGCCCTGGGGTCAGCTCTGCTGTTTTTGGCTCAGGAGGGAAGCAGTCTGCTCTGCTATGCTTATAGCATTTGTCATCATTCTCATGATGTTTTTAATGTTGCATATGTTTAACATCTGCTGGAAATTTTGTTTATGTCAAACAAAAACACTGAGATGTAGCTTTCTTCCCTTCTGGAGTACAGCGGGCTGAAGACACACCAGACATCTGTTTGATGCCATACACCCATTTGCTGTGGGTACCTATGTTTTCTCTGCTGGTTTAGAGATTTGTCTTTCAATTGCTTCCAGGCATGAACTGTGACCTAAAGGAATTCTAAGAATGAATTTGAAGGAAAAAACCCTAAGCCGTCAATTAATAAATCTCACAGACAAAAAAGTGAAATGTGGCATATGAATAAAATAACATAAGTCATATATATATATATTGTACAGTGTCTATAAACTTAATGCAAAGGAAAATCTGGCTTTAGATTCTTGTAGCTTTAAATAGACAAAGGGAAGATTACAAGATAAATCTTCAGATGTTAAAAGCTGAAAATAATTGAGAAACTTGGAGCACCTTCAGGTTTTAAGCTCTGCATGAAGGTATGAATACCAGAGGAATCTGGCTCAAGAGATGTGGCTTATTTCTTTTACTGCCTATTAATTAGTCTAAAAAAAAACCATGGTGAAATTTCCCTTATCACTCTGCTACTAGATGGACTGCAACTAATTTCTGACCTAACTGTTACATTTTTTTTGTTCTCCCACCCAATCTGATCTTGCTTTCTAGTTATAGATGTGAAATACAGAGATTTGGTCTGTGATTTACTCTCTTAGATACTGTTATTTCTGTATCTCTTATTTGTGATGTACTTGACTCAGTGACAGGGGACCTTCTCTGCATGTCTGCTGTTTTTGTGAGACAGGAGATAATACTGAAATGCTGAAACAAAAATGTTTCTAAATACATGGGTTTTTTCCTATTTCTGTCAACCTCTCCATCATTTATGCCAAGTACAAGTTTTTACTGTGGTGGAGCTTTCTCATGTGCGATCTGTGTGTCTTCTCCTGTGCAGCAGAATTTGAGGACAGGGAATGTCTCTGACAGGAGAATACTGGATTGTCATGTGAAAACAAAGATTCTCAGCCTCTGATTAATAGAGATGATGTGCTGCACTGTCAATTTCTGTGTCTGTTTCTATTTTATCAAATTTCACCCACATACTTGGGTAGATAAATTTGAATAATTTGTAGATACTACTGACAGTTTCATTTATCAGATGAAAATCATATAGGTTACATGCAACAGGTAGAAAAAAATATATGTTTTTGTGAAGATCTTATTTAATTACTTTTCTGTCTCTGGTTTGTAAATATTTTTAATGAAGTATCAGCTGTTTAAATGCCAACACATCTTGCCATTCTTTTGCTTTCTAAAGTTGTATGAACAACAGAGAGAAATGTGGCCTCAATATTTCTTCTTTTTTAGCAGCACTTTGGTGATTTTGAGGAAAATGTGAACCCAGTTCTTGGTGTTTTTCTGAGAATTTTTTCTTGATTTATGTTTTCCCTTTGTCCTGTTGAAACTTCAACTTTTTTATGGTTTATGTTTTCATTAATAAACTGGCAAATGGTGCTGATGATATAGACTCTTCCCCTGTCAGAAATAGATGAATGATTAAGAACAGGGATATTGAGTTAGAAAAGATGATAACAGGCTAAGCTGTAGTAAGTAATCTAAAATTCTGAACTGACTGGGAAAAACTGAGTGGTGAGATTTGGAGAAGATAAAGAAAAATGCTAAAGGTAAAAGAGGTACTCTAAAAGCCTTCTAATAGGAAAAGAGGCCCTTTGCATATTGCTTTTGCCAATAGATGTCACTGTGAATAAGGCAATGGTCACCTGCCCACTGACACAACATTCTGAATGAGACCCACGGTGCCCTGAAGGCTCAGCCTGTGAAAGAAGAGTATGCAAGATAACTCACGTATTAAGGATGTGCTGTTGATAGTGATTTACTCCCTTTCTTAAAAGTGAAACAAGATTGTGATAAAAAAAAAAAAATTGCCTATCAAAAGATACTCACATTTAAAAACACATATTTAGGTGAACCTGTGCATTTAAATGCTCCCCTAATTTCCATAAGGAATTGCTGTTATATAGTTTCACACATGCCTAAAGCCACATGCCAGAAACCACCACGATAGGAGCAAGGTAAGTTTTTCTGTGTTTTCTTCTATCTAGAAGTTTCCCTAAGCATTAAAAAAAAAAAAAAACCCAAAAAAACAAAGTCATTTGTGTGCATGGCCACATCAGCACTACCAAGCAGACTCTGCAGGTCTGGTACATTCTAGCTTAGCTGGGCATCCCTGAACCCATGGAAAGCCACTGGGCAAATCATGTGCAGCAGGGCAGGCTGTGCCAGTGCCTTAAATTCTGGCTGCAAGCTCTGGGCAAGGACAAATTCACACATACAGTAAATACAGCTGAGCATAGGTAAACATCGTTAACCAGTTGTGGGGTTTTTTAAAGGGTGCAGTGAAGATTCATATGGAAAATCTGATCAGTTATTTAAACCAGTTTCTGCTTCAGTTTTCTGAGTCAGATGAATGGTGGTGCCTAACACTCTGTGTGAGGTTCCAGAAAGGGCTTCTCTGCCTGTCTCTCTAAGTTATGAGATATTTAAATATCACTGTAAGGACTCAAGGCAAGCTCCTTAGTTCACACAAGCACACTGAAAATGTAAATGTGTGCTAAAAGAGCTTTTTGGTATTTCAAAAGTCACATTAGTCAGGTGAAGACCCTGGTGTCTAGAAAAAAGGAAAGATCGCACCTATTTTTTAAAAAGGGTAGAAAGGAGCACCCCAGGAACTACTGATCTGTCTGCCTCACCTCTGTTCTGGGAAGATCATGGAAGAGATCCTTTTAGAAGCTCTGCTAAGGCACAGGGAGGACAGGGAGGCAATTTGAGATGCCCAGCATGGTTTCACCAAGGGCAAATCTTGCCTCACTAAACTAGTGGTCTTCTAGGTTGAAGTAACTCCATCAGTGAACTAGGGAGGAGCCATGGATGTCACCTCTCTGGAATTCTGTAAGACCTTTGACACAGCCCCCTACAACACCCTTCACTCTAAATTAGAGAGGGATTGATGGGATGGGTGGACTGTTCAGTGGATGAAAAATAGGCCACATATCATGCAGAGGGTCTTGGTCAATGGCTCAATGCCCTGATGGACATGGGTGACAAGTGGTGTCCCTCAGGGGTCTCTACTGGGACCAGCACTGTTCAGTGTCTTCAGCAATGACACAGACAGTGGCATCAAGTGCACCCTCAGTAAAGTAAGTTTGCGAATGACACCAAGCTGAGTGGTGCAGCTGACACAGCTGTAGGATGGGATGCCACCCAGAGGGACCTGAAGAAGCCAAAGGCCCATAGGAATCTCATAAGGCTCATTAAGATCAAGTGCAAGGTGCTGTACCTGTGTCAGGGCAACTCTTGGTATCAATACAGGCTGGGGATGAACAGATCAAGAGCAGCCTGGCCAAGAATGATTTAGAGGGTCTTGGTGGATGAGAGGCTGGACATGAGCTGGCAGTGTGCACCCGCAGCCCAGAAAGCCAAATGTGTCCTCAGCTGCATCTCTTTGTTTAATTTATTTACATATCTGTCATTTTTACTGCTCTGGATTTCCTCCTTCGTGTCAGCATACAGAGGGTATACACAGCCTACATGGCCCCACCTGTGAGTTATGGTAATCAGGATGCAATCTAGTAATCTACCCCTGCAGTGCAGCCATGGCCGAGTGGGAACACCCAGGATATCAGAGTTGAACAACACTTGGGTATACATGCTGCTTAGGAGTGATATTGCATAAATAATACAGAAGTCTCATGATTGTGCATCACTTTTCCCTAGTGACTGGTGCGTTGCATCCTGACATTGTGTTCAGAGGTCCTTATAGAGACATTCACATGAAGTTCCTGCTAATCTGGGTTGAGATTAAAAAAAAAAAAGCTCAGCTAAGGACTTTCTTCTGCATCTTGCATGCAGTAATTCATGCAGGAAGAAACATGACTGACTGAACAACTTTTTAATGAAATAGAGAAAGCTCCCTTTAGTTTTCTGGAAAGTGTGTATTCCTGTTTAGTTGCGCTTTACATATTGTTATTTATATGTCTGTAGTGAACTTGTTTTCTGTTATGGCTTAAGGCTCTTTAGAATCAGTAGCCATCCCAGCCCAGGCAGTGGGATAACTTCAGCCTGCACATCTTTGAGTACTAAGATGTGCTTCTCTTCTAGTACCTAGCTCTTTTACCTAGCACTGTGGTAGGCATTGAACACACATGAGCTAATGCTTCTCACTGGCACTAAGTTTTACTTTTCTCATTTGACTGTGGAAAAGCTATCTAAGCCAAGAATAAAAGCTCTAACCAAAAGAGATGCTAGATGGCTAAAAATAACTATATTTTGTTGTATATTCTTGTTTGCTGACACTGTTTTTTGAGTTTACAGCAAGGCATGAAATCACTCACCATGTAAGTACTCCCAAATTATATCAGTGTCTTCACTGACCAAAAAAAACCCAGTAGCTGATTCAAAGGCTGCCCATCAAGGCTCTTGCAGAGGCAACAGGGATGCCTCAGGCTGAGCAGAGAAGAGCCACTTACTTCTTGAATTAATGTGCTAGCTACCAACACCCCCTGCTTTTTCAGAGGGGAATCCAGCATGTCTGCTGTGCCTTGCAGGGAACTTAATATCTGTGCCTCTCAGGGTTAATAAACAAGTCAGGACTCACTTTCTGGTCCTGGAATAAGGGCCATAACATGTCCTGAGTTTGTGCAGCTGAATTTTCTGCATATTTTATTCCATACAATCTATGGGAAACCACCATCTCACTTGGTTTAGTGAATTTAGGCTCTCCCGCAGAGAGCTCTAGCTGACATTTGCCAAAATGGGGAGCTTCCACTTGACCATGGCCAAAACTTTCCTTCTCCAGTTGCTGGTACAGGCACAACTAACACTTCTGACATGTGCTTAGGGTGCCACATACAGCAGCGTGACCCAGGCCTTCACCACCACCTCTCTTTCTAAATCCTGTGTGACGCCTTGTCCCCAGTCTGGACACTTGGATCTCCACAAGCTGGCAGCTGAGTGAGCACCACTGCACATGGCATTCCTGCACAGCAGCAGTGTTTAGATGTCTCATAAATGAGAGGCAGCCTGGTGTCTGCTTTCTGGAGTTCTCTACTGAATTTAGCCACTGGCATTCATCCTAAGTTTCATTACAGGTGCCAAAAATGCATCTTCTGGAAGCTGTTGTATGTTTTCTTGTGCCTTATTTGCAAAATGAGGCATTAATGCTTGTTCCATTCACTGTTGTTTTGCATGTGGTCATTCATATTGTCTTTCAGCAGATTCAGTTTAGGACATAAACTGATTCAGTTTAGGACATAAACTTTCAGATTTTTGTGACTTTTGTGTCACAGAAGCCAGCACTTACGTGAATGCTGTTTCACCACTGTCTTTCTTAGGTATGCAGTCAAACTAGAACCAGCTGGTCCTGTGCTCTGAGCCAGGAGCATGAGGGTGAGACCAAGGATTAGAAATTGAGTACCCTCTTCTTTCTCTTTGGGCAAAGGTTTGCAGCATGGAAAACTGGATATGTAGAGGGAGTTGACTATATGCCAGGACAGGTCACATACCTGTTTTAGAGAGAACACTGAAAGGTATTTTTAGAATGGTAGGTCTGCTCTAGGGGACTGAGCCATGTCTAGGATGGGAGCCTTGTGCAGAAATTCCTAACTTTGCACCACTTTTCTTTGTGGCTTTGCAGGAGTCACATTATGTCTGTACTTTCAAATGGATACTTAACTCCTTGTTTAGCCATTTAAAAAGAAGCTTTCATTTCCTTTAAGTACTGACTACCTAGAAGATCTCCTAGTTAACAGAAGCTCCAGCCCTATGGATCACTTGTGTTGTGGTGTTTAGAAATTTTGAGGCATGACCTTTAAGAACAAGAGCTCAGGAGTAGCTGCTGAGTCTTTTTATTAGTCTAACCATCTCACTGTAATAGGTATATTATTGTATGTTTGCAGATATACAGAAGAACATGAGCACAATATATTTCACACCCTTTAATACAATTGTCTTAATATATAGTCCTTTATTAATAAAATACTGTTCTGTTGACTAATTTATTTGAATTCCAGCTATGTTCCTTTCACAACTGACACAACTTGCTGTAGTATCACAGAAATGAGATTTCAGAAATATATCTAGAGCTTGATCTCCTGTACATAAGGGTCTGATTTTGCAACTGCTTGAGCCAAGTATCTGTTCTCCACCTCTCTCATCAATCAGATATTCTTGAATGAGTTAAAATGTCAGTTGAGGAAAGAAATATGTCTATAACAAATGCTTGGAAGCAGAACTAAAAGATCACAGGATAGGACAGCAATGTTCATGCCAGGGGAACCTAGGAGGCAAAGCAGGGTGCAGTGAGTGAAATAGGAAACAATTCTGTAGGTCTTGGCGGAGCTTTCCTTTGCAATATTTATCTAAAGCTGTCTGGAGGCTTTCCCTGGAACCTTTCTCTCTTGACCCAATAACAAAAGCATTCATGCTACAAACTTTATTGCGGGATATGTAAAAGACATGCAAACCACCAGATTATTGGCTGACAACCTTGGGAAATGCTGTCTTAATGTTAATCCTGCAGAACTTGTTCAAGGGCTAAAAGCACTCAGAATAGATGGACGGTGGCTGTGTCAGGAATTTCTCTTAAACCCGTGCATTTTTACAGACAGAAGACACAATGGATCCATGGGACCATAACTCCAAAATATGTAGCAGAAACAACCTGTATGATTCCATGAAGATAATTAAGAATAAATGGTCGTGGGAGGCTGTTAGAATGCACTTCACAATGGTGCAGATCAGTGTAAGAGCACACAGTTTGGTGAGGGACAGAGGGGATGTGCAGATCTGGCCTCCCCTGAAGAGTGCAGGGATGCCCGATCCCATGCACAGAAAGGGCTGTGGATGTCCCCCTCCTTGCTCTTCCTCATGGGGAACCTCCTGATAAGACAGGGGTAGTTCTGTTGCATCAGCTGCTGACAGCTTTTTGCGCCACTACTACCAAATCTGTCCTAACACATTTTTAAAGGGTAAATCTAAACATTTCCTGATGTCACGTTTCAGGGGTGCCAAGGGTTAGTATCTCCTTATCATAAGGAAGCAGTTTGGTTTCAAGGGACAGCCCAGATGACCAGATTGCCCCAGGCCTCAGCTGTCCCCGGGTTAACACCCTCCAGCTGAAGGATCGAGCTTACAGCAGGGCAGGAGAGGGTATCCTCTGAGGTACCACTTCTAAAAGTATTGGCTTTGCATGTCTTGGTCTTTCGTATTAGAATCACAGAATCATTCAGGTTGGAAAAGTCCTCTAAGTCCAGCAAGTCCAACCATTAATGATTCACATTATTGCATTGCTCTGGATGCTGAATGTCCCAAATTCACCTAAGAATTATTTGCATTAGTCATGCCAGACTTTTGCACTCTTTTGGTCCCATTCACTTCTTTATCCTGTTCAGCTGAGGTTAACAAGGAATTTGCTAAAGACTCCAGTGGCAATAAGAGCAGGCCAAACCACCACAACACATCAAATCTGTGGCCTCAGAAAAGCACGCCCTTGTGCCACTGTGTTTTCTGTGAGCAGCTGATGTTTTTGTGACCAAAGGGTCAGAAATGGTGCTTAGGAAACTGTCTAACCTGATGCTGACAAAGTCAGCACTGGTCCCCTCCCCTCCCCTCTCTTCCCCTCTCCTCTCTAAATCACCCATGCAAATTACTTCACTGGGTAATTTTCCTTTCCATCTGTTTTATATTGCCAGTAAGTTCTATTAGATGCCAATATAGTGATAGCTTTATGTCCTAAACTGCAATCCTGGTTATATTTTGTTATCTTTCTTGGCTGTAAAGATAAGAGAACTCCTCTACTCTGCTATTTGAAGTCTGGAAATTTTGTGAAATTAGCTTGCCTTTCCTTGATCAAGTTAAGGACATTTCCTTTTCCTTACTATTTCCTAGACTATTTTTGTCTTTTTTGACAAAAGAGAGATTTTTCTTCATCAAGGTGGAGGTCTAAGGCTAAACTAAAGTACTGCATTTTAGCTGCTATGTGCTTATCTGCTATTTGTGCTCTCTCTTCTTCAGTTTCAATTAACAAGTTTTCCTTTAATTCCAAGCCAGGAGAATAAGACTAAATGATCTCTCTCTCTCTTTTTTATTTTTCTTTTCAGGTGTAAATTGCTTGTGCTATCTCAAAATCTGTTTCATATGGAAAATTGTCCGTAAACATAGTGCCTATTTTGGAATGGAATAAAGACAGGGCATGGTATGATTTCATTGTGTTTCTTACAAATGCATTACATTAAGTTAGAGTATTGACTTCTGCCATCATGCTTAACAAGCCAATGGCAAAGGGCAGCAATACTACACAAGCCAACCAGGTATAACATAAGTTTATTCATTTCACAGGTTCTGATATACTTATTGCTACTACACTGTGATAATAAGTCACTGACCAAGGCCTTGGCAATCCATCTGCTGGCTACACACATTGGTTAGCTGAAAAGGTGGTCCTAGGAATATGGCTCATTGAATGAAGCTTATTGCATCAGAGATGCTATTTTCTATTTAAAACAATTCAGCTTTTGAGTATGTTTGGAGCAGGAATTTGAAATTCCTCTGTAGTTTATAAGGGAAGTGTGTAGACCTGTAAATGTTTACAGCCAGAGGCATGCAAATGTAAAAGAAGCAGCTCTATCTGTAACAACATATGCTGCAAAACCCTAACAGATAATACTTGCTGAAACAAATTAAGGCAGATATTTAATTTCAAACAAAAATCTTATAAATTACATAGTGGGGTTGACTAGAAACCTAATTTTCCTAATGCTTTACGTTGTTCCTTGTGGAGTCTGACTATCTTCTTCAGACCTTGAAGTGACCTTGGTCACTGCTGGCCATTAAGTAATTCAGTTGTCGTGGCTGGAGCAATTTCTAAAGCTGAGAATTGCTGTGCTTGAGGAATAGTGAAATGCAAGTGAGTGGCTTGAATGCACAGCCAGACCATGGGCCTTTATTTTTCCATGGACATGTGCCAAATAATTATTTATTAGATGTGCAGTAACTATCTCATAATTCCTTTTAAAACACTGACAGTGTAGCACCCTTAAAATACTGTTTCATTTCAGATTCTATCTCTGGTTGTCTTGTGCCTTTATGAGGGAATTAGTGTGAACAGTTATTGTTTTACAAGACAACATCAGAAAAGTGCATTTCTGGTGTTAATTTCTCCCTGTTTTTTTCTTCCTTTAACCGAGTAAAATTTCAGCATGGTTATTGTGAGGCTGTGCTGGTGATAAATACCAGGGTTAATTTTAAATAGATGGATGGAAGTGCAGGATTAGGTAGGAACCAGTAATGGTGAACTCTTACTTCTACATAAAAAGCCCATATCTATCTGCAGGATGGAGCCCTAACAATACAAAATTTTTCATGGGATGCCATAAACTCATACCCAGGATCATGCTTTCAGCTCTCAGATATCAACGTCTTGTTCAGATGAACTCCTGCATTACTTTGAAGTCTTCAAAAAGGCAGATGAGAGACAGCATAGATTTTAATTTAACTATTCTCTATATTATTATAATCAGGATGTGATTATGTTTACCCTAGTCTTTACTGAATTCAAGACTGTCAAGAAAAACTGTTAAGTTTTTCATTGCATAAGCTAACCTGCAAATAAAAACATACTTTAAAATCCTAAATACATAATGATAGTTTTATTTTAACAGAATAAAGAATAAGAATATGCTTTATAAGTATTGATTAGTTGAATTTTGCAAACCCATTATGAACAAGACAAAATTTTGAACTTTTGAGAAAATAACAGGAATTTTCCCTTCTGTTTTGCAGAATAATACAAACAGTGGTGCAAAATTAATCTGTGTTCAGAAGTAAATGATTGCATTGATCATATGTGCTTATCATTGAAATTCACTTTGAAAACTTCCTGGTATCTTTTTTCCAATGTGAACGACGAGTAATTATATTTTAGGAGCATATAATATTGAATAATACTGTGTTATATTGGTTTCTTAATATAAAAAGTTCTGTAAT
The DNA here is from genome assembly GCF_048771995.1 of Taeniopygia guttata. Taxonomy (NCBI): domain Eukaryota; kingdom Metazoa; phylum Chordata; class Aves; order Passeriformes; family Estrildidae; genus Taeniopygia; species Taeniopygia guttata. Next base: position 125,106,586 of record NC_133026.1, read on the forward strand.
AATAAGGAATTATTTTTCCTGCCCCAGTTGGTTTTGAAAGTCTGAGTATGTCATGCATGGATTCAAGATTTCTTGGAGTTCTGATCTAGAATTTTCTTTTCTGATTGATAAGACAGAAGTGCCACACATGACTCAGTCTGTCTGAGAAAGTCCATATTGTTGGAGAACAAACATGAAAGGTGTGAACATTTCTTGTTACAAAAGTAAATGAAACAAAACAAGTTCACTAGCGCCTATGTTTTAAAACAGCTCTTTTTGAGTGGTCTGTGGTTTAAATGGACATCCAGAAGCATGGGCAAAGGTGGAAACATTTGCTATATCAGCATAAGAGGCAATAATTTCCACCTACTTAACTGAAAGGTGTATTTGTTTTAGTCTTCCTCACTGAGGCTTTGATAAGGAAAGGGAAGAGAAAGATATCTGTTTTCAGTATGTCAGTAACCAGACTCCAGGAAAACAGTGACAATTGCCAAGCTATCCAGCTTGATGAAAGCCTCAGCTGCATTCAGATTCTTGTCTGTCTTCCAGTGAATGATATAAAGCTGAAAACCAATTAACAGGATCCATTTTGCTGGTTCTATTACAAAGGAATTCTATTACAAAATCAGTGAGAAATAGAAAAGCCACTCTGCATTCTTAGGGTCTGAGGAAACTGAGGACATGCCCGTGAAAGCTTGCAGATTTATGGTGGTCAGCTGAATTGCCCTGGCATTGTCAGGACTCACTCAGGCTTTACCTTGGGTAGGCACAACTGCAGGGATTCCTGAAAACAGTTTAGGGGTAAGTACACAGAGATGTGGACAAGCACAGCTTACAAAAGACAGACATTTTTCTAACTCTGCTGCTAACAGTTTGCAGTGCATGCCTTTAAAAATGTAGTGCATCAAATAGCATTTTGTGGAGTGCAACCATTTTGTTACACATGGTGCAATATTTACCCACAATAGCCCCATTTACTGCAAAAAAATGATGGTATGGCCATGAATGTCATAGAGTTTTAAGGAATTTTGTTTAGTCTAGCATTGTATATTGTATCTTGAGCTTTTTTTTTTTTTTTTTTCCTTTTTTCCTATGGAATATATACTTTCAGTTTGGAAAGCATAAGAATTTCTTTAAATGCCATCTCACCTATGAATATGTTTAGCATTTCTGTAGGAATTAAGTAATTCTATGGCAATAGACTAATCCTGGATTACTTGTATAATGTTTCAGCAACATCACAAGAGAAAATATAAAATCTTCTTAAAATACAAGGAGGAGATTCTAAAATATAGAATCAGAACATAGAAATTATCATGTAATAGACATAATCCTAAACATTTGATTTCAATCCCTTTTTGTTTCTAATTCCATTTAATTTTAAATCTGAATTACTGTATTTTCAACTTAAGATGTTTATTGTTTCAACATATTTTAAACTATTGATTCAAAACAAACTATTGAATATCTAATCATGCACTGCTTAAACACAGCTGGAGTGCACTACCTCTTTACAACTGAAAGCAGTTCCAAGGGGACACCCCCTTCTTATCTTGGCTGTATCAAGTGAGATAACTTGATCACTTTGGCAAGAGAAGAGGAAGATAGTTCTGGCTGTGTGTTCCTAATGTCTGGATGAAAAATGTATAATCCAGCTCCTTAGTTTATCATGTTGGAATGTTCATAACATTTAAAAAGCTGCCAATGATAACATTACCTGGAATGAACATGAATAATTTGTGTATGCTGATGACTATTAGCAAGACTTTAAGGCACTGGAAAACAAATAAAACCTTTATTTTTGAGATGGTTTTAAATTTTTGTAAAACACACCTTGTTTCATTATCTGAAGACATACTGGAACAGCTGCTGGGGCCCTTACTAGATAACTTTTTTTCCTCTTTGCTTTACTAATTTCTTCTGTGTTGCCTTCTTATTTGGTGTCCTTGAAAAGCCAGGAGGAACAAAACCAATAAACCCAACCAACTTGCAGAGATCAGCATGTTTATAGCTTTGAGGCACTCCAGCTACAGTTTTAGTGGGGCATCGGGTGATCAGGCTCTCTGAAAAGCAGATGATGTAGTGTCAGGCTCCATGTACTTGTACAGCTGACCTTTTAAACATTTAACAGAGGTTATTTACTTTTATACCTGTACCTTACAGCCCTACTTCACTATTTAAATATGGATTAGATTATCTAAATTTAGCTAATAATCACAGTCAACATAACCCAATTTGCTTTTGCAGGGTCAACTTTGCACTTGCAGGGATGGTATTGTTTTTGTAAAATAAAATAACTACCAAAGCTATCTACAAATGCTTTTTTTTTTTTTTCCCTATGTATGATATATGTGGACAGACCTTGAAAACTTGACTTTGTCTTTTCTTTCATTGACTCTGCCTCTGAGGCATATTTCCTTCTATCCATTGTGTGCTCTGAGCCTTGCTTATTAGTTTTGAATGGAAATGAAACTGTTGCAACATTTGTGTTCCAGAGATGGGTCCTCCAGTCAGCCTTGCAAATGCAATGTAAAAACTTCATCAATCAATAGTGTCTTCCTGACAGCCAAGTTGTACATTTCAAAGATTTTAATACTGTGCAAGCAGTTTTCTCTTTATTCACACCTTCTTACATGAGATTATGTTTAAGTAGCTAGAGAAAAAATCCTGACAGTTTATGCAGTTAATCCAAAGTCATTGAAGGTTTTAATTCTAGATATGTATACAAGTGCATCAGTCATAGTAAATCTGCAAGTCTCTTTGACACAGTTTCCAAATTCAGGTGAAATATATGTGAATACATCTTCTCCTCCAGAGAGTATGACAGTGTTTTAAAGGTCTATTTCTTCACAGAAGTAACAGTTATAGGTACTTGATGTTTTCTGAATTTAGAGTATGAGCTGCCCCAGGTGTACTGACATTGCTTATTGGTTATTTCCATTAATTCATTGCTTACAAGCACATAAAAGTGTATTGATTTACACTGTAGTGATAGGCACCTGTAATTGTGCATGCTGCTTAGAAATATGTACCTGCAGTTGCAAATGCAACGTCACACATCTGCAGAAAGAAATCTCCTTTGCTATCAAAGTAATAAGACTCACCAAAGGAAAAAAAAATCCAAAAAACAAAACACTAGTCCACAGTGTTTTCATATGGGTTCATAGAATAACTTTTGCATATGTATAAACCTCCCACTGTAGAAAAAAAAAAAATTTAAAAAAAAGGCACAATTGAGTAACACAATTGAGTGTTTAGAAAGTCTCCTCTTATGTTCCCCTCCCCAAATCAGTGAGTGTCCTGGAGATTTCCTACTGGGAAATTACCTTTTACCATTGACACAAGAACACTTGCCAACAAGTCCTAATTTTAAAGAACACAATTTGGATCTTCTCTGACATTTAAAAGGTGTTGCCAAATCATATAACATATATAGTCTTTATAAGTACTCCTGAAAAGCAAATAGTCTTTCTATATAATTTTTTTAAAAGAGAATGAAAAAAAAAATCTTATATCCCCCCCTCTTCAGGTCCCCTTTTTACTAAACTGAAGGGTTGTCTTTATCCTTATCATTAAATTTCATGTGGAATGAAAGTCCAATACCAATGGTCTCTTTGCATCTGGAAGGTTTCCAAGAGACACAGAGGAGACCCACAAATTGAATTTTTAAAATATTTAGTTTTAGTATCTATAGGAAACTGAAGGTCTCCACTGGCAATAGAGTATAACATGTACCAGTGTTCAGGTCCCAGGAAAAATAAATAATTGTAGTTTTCTGCTTCTAACTCTGTACCAGTACTGAACTGATGTCACTTTTCCATGGAATTGCATACATAATAAAGATCCTTGATATAAAATCCATGTAACCTATTATTGTTATAATTAAAATAAATAAATACATTATTAAAAAAATCTCGTTTTTTGTTAAAGATTACTTCTACCATTGTTGCCTTGATAACTGCAGCTCAAACTTGCCTTCTTTTTCTCCTTGCAAGCTGCTGTCCTTTTTTAAAAAAATGCTACTGGTGCCAATGAAAACTGTTAAGAAAAGATCACTGATTTGAATTTCTTCTGAATTTCTAACTTACCTAAGAGTTTTTATATGCCTGCTCGAACAGCAAAGACATTAGCCTTTTCTAACCAGTCTTTATTGATTCCATATGACTTCAGAAGGGCATGAGAACCTACGGCTAGAGGTTGTAATAAGATTGTGGTAAGGAAACAGTGTGGTCTGCACAATCAGAAAATATTTATTTTTTGATTCAGTACAAATATTAAAACAGATGCGAGTTGGATGCCAAATTAAAATACAAATCATTCTAACTGTTCAAATACTACCCAAAGACCTTTACACTAAATAACCCAAAGAATAATTATGATATAAAAATGAAGACTACAGAAAAAGCAGTGGATGCTCAGCCTTTTTTAAAATCCATGTCAGTGATTTAAGAAATTTACATGCAGATTTTAGAATATTGATTTTGAAAAATCACTAAAAAATAGTCAATCTCTGTCGCTCTTAGTGGTGGTAAACAACCTTCAGTGTTCAAGAAAATGGTCAATATATTATTAAATACTACATTAAAACAACCAACAATGCTCTTAATAAGAAAGGAGGTCCAAAACCTACTAAGTCCTAAGCTTCAGATGCTTTGGGAATGATCTCATGCCATTTTTATACTGCTGGGAATCTGCAAGGCAATCTTTTGGGGATTGATACCTGATTGTTTTAAAGCTAAGTTCTGCTAACACATATGAGATTTTGCCTGGATAAACTCTGTCTCATGCATACTTAAAAGCATGATTGCATTTTTGGGACCTTATGCTTGATAAGTAGTGCAGCATGTTAAATAGTTGTGGTATTATCTATATTTGTAAACATTTTAACTGAGTGTATGGAGTAATTATTTCTATATAAAATAAGGTTTATCACAGATTATGTAAGTCTTGCCTTGTCATCCTGAGTTGCAAAACTGGAACTTGTTGACATTTTCCTGTTTTTCTTACAGGCTGTTCTCAGTAATACGAAACTACTGATATCTGCCTTTGCAGATGTCCGCAGCTGACGTCAGGAATTTCAGGCACCATTGTGCAAGTTGTGTTCTAACCTGTAAAACTTGTTGCAGTGGTGATTAGGGATATGACAACTTTCAGGTACATCTCATTCATAGCTGGATTGCAATTTTCTGTTCATTTTTTTTGGGGTTGTTCAGAAATTATGTTTCATCAGAATAGAAAATGTTCAAAGAAAAATTAACACCACAAACTTCTGCTGAAGGTCATCTTCAACTGCTTGATCTCTGACTCAAATCAGATTACTAAAATGATATCAGTCAGCTTGAAACAGAATATGCATCTTGCAGAACAGAAATTTTGACTTTTGACCATATCTGATATCAATTACAATTGCTCCTTTGGAATAATGTAGGAGATCAGTTCCTTCACTTCTAAGAGAGCCAGAGCACCAAGTCACTTGCAGTTGTTCACACTCATGGCAAGGTGAGAGACCCCTCAGTTTCTTGTCTGCCATCAGTTATCTGTAGACTATGTTTGTTACTGTGAGTTAGTTATATAAGGTTATCAAATGTACATAATTATACAGTTATATATCTATATATAACTCTATATATGGAATTATATATAGTTATCAAAGACCTTTTGCCTGCGGTCAAGAAATATCAGCTGAACCACTGAAAAAAAAAAGTGACTAGTTAGATGGGACTAACCTAAAGAGATATGAAAATGTATTTATGGTTTGTGTGGTGCATGACAGCATGATAGATGGACAATATAATATAAAGAAATTCAGTGACAAAAATACAAAAGAGTAGGGCAAGGTAATTTTGAATTTTCTAAGAAAGGAATGAAGTTTTAGGAATAATACCAAAGGAAAAATAAATATTATCTTGTTATACAGATGCAATGAGAATATAATTTGGAAATATTACCACAGTTTCTTTTGCTTGATCAGATAATCAATGTCAATTTTATGACTATGAAAAATATTCTTTCTTCACTAGGTGAGGATGGCAGAGACTCAGTAAAATGATCTCTTGGAAGAGAAGCCAAGATTTCGGAACTGTGACCTTTTCACTGTCGCATCAGCCTGGCTATAAAGTAATTCTAGACTCTGGTTTAATGCAGCAGCTTGTGTGTGACTGACACAACAACTGCTTTGCTTCTTGAAACCCAACACAACTGGCTTACGATTCCTGCCATTACTGTTTTCTGTTTCTACATCCTTAAGTGTACTTCAGCTTTTAGCTATGATCCTATCACTGTTGTTAAAATATTTAAATGCAAGTATTTCTTAATTAAAGAAAATTAATTCTAATTCTGCTGATTCTTAGAACTTTAAATAACAATTTGTCTGTCAACTCCTTTTCCTTTTTCTTCCGCATGAATGCAGGGTGTAAGGTTATTGTTATGAAGCAGCTCTTGACCTCATGCAAAGTCCAAGAGCCAGGAGTCAAAGAAAAGGAGTCCAGTGTTTTTTTAAATAAACTTCCCAATTTTTTTAATTCTTGAAGTTACAAGGTGGCTGTGCAATAAGCCTTTCTCAAGATGGCAAAGAAATTAGGTTTGACTTAAAAGAAAGTCCTAGGAAATGCAGCTTAGAAAGGGTGGCTGAATGATTACTGCTTGTTGCACAGCTCTTTCTATTTAGGCAACTTCTTTCAGATCCCTTATCTAGCTGACAAAACCCATTTCAAGGCTTTTTTGGCAACTACTTCATGGTAGGAGGAAATACCTGAACTCAAAGAGCAATGAAATTCTTTTTTTCCCAAAATAAGAGGTTTTTGTAAATTTCCATAGGGACGGAAGCAAATTATTTAAAAATTTAAGTTAAAATAATATTATTAAAGCAGTTTATTTTTGTGGCTCTTGTGCATTTCTCCTCTGTTCTTGTAATCCAGAGGTTGTCATGTTTTTTCAATACATTAGAAATTGTGGGACTAAATTGGTGGGACAGAAATCACAAAAATGTCCTAGCAACCCATGGCATAGGAAGGCTGAGGATAATAGATGCTAATACACTTCTTAAAACTCAGCCCTGTATCCCATCAACCACTGATTGTTATCTACATATTTTAGGCTACCCCAACCTGCAGGGAAAGTGTTAGCACTCTTCCAGGAAACTGGGATTAATGAAACGTAATAGCCTTGGCAAAGCCTTCACAGTATAAATAGAAGTGGATCCCTGGCTTTCTGGATGAATGTGTGCAAAGTTTTAATGTCCAGAGCTCTGAACCTACAAAACATAGATGAGTTTAACTTTAGGCACAGCAGGACACCTACTGAAGTTATATGAGAGTATGAAGTTAAAAATGAAGATAGTATAAGAATGAATGAAAGAGTCTTATTTTAGGGATGTTAGTCGAAAAAATCCCAGAAATCTCTTCCAAAAAATATTATGTTATGTTATGTTATGTTATGTTATGTTATATTAATTATACTATATTAAGTATATTATATTATATATTAATATTGAAATTATGTTTCATTTTGTAAGTTTCAAATACTACATATCTCAATAGTGTATTGATTTGTGAAAAAAAACCATGCAAATATTCTTACTCCATATTTCACTAGCTCTCATAGTGACCTTTTTTAATTTAATGTTTGCAGAGAATCGAGATACAGTTATTAGTAATGGTCTGGTCAAAATTCAATATTGTATCAGACAGTCTTCCCATATAACTATTGTAACCAGTGGGGGAAAGTTGCAAAGTCACGAAAGTTCTGGAGTGAAATAAGAGGGCGCTTCCAAGCTGCCAGTCACTGCTTGATCTGAGGAAGCTCTGGCCGTCCTGGTGTAAAGTATTGCCCAGGGTGAAAGAGATGAGGATCACCTTAAAAATAAAATAACTCATAGTAAACATTGGCCTGTGGTTTAAAGGTGTGAGGTAGGGCCCTGATGGCTCTGAAAAAGCTGTTGTCTCATATTACCCCATACCTGCTTCATGCACTGGGCTTTGCTAATGTCAGAGATACAGCTCAGTTTGTGTGTGCACAGCTGGTTACTGAGGGTAGGATCAAACTTGGCTCCTCTACGTCAGGGAAAGTGTCTTCTTAACTGGGCAATTTTATCTGCTATGGCCTATAGTTTTAGGCTTTTAATGCTAACTGAACATATATTTTAAGTTGTGAAATATAGGACATCAATCTATATAAAAAGTATAGACCTGTGTCCTGTAACTCCCTGTCCCAATTAAAAGAACAAAGTCTGAAGCAAGGAAAAAACTTGTGTCCAGACAGAGAAGCATTCATAATCTTTTCTTGTCACTGGGTTCTAGTAATATGTAGTCTATATTATCTAACAAATAACAACAGAACTTTATAGTTTTCATCATGCACCTCATATTCAGGAAATATATTTGATTGCAACTAATATGTATGTTTAGATAACAGAAGAGATTTGTAGGTAGACAGGAAATGTTAGTACAAACAAATTTTATGTTTGGCAGTTATGCTGACACAACATTAAAAAATTGATATTAGAAATGACGGGGTAGTTCTATGTTTTTGTCTTTAACCTTGTATCTTAATATGAAAACAGAATATATTGTGGCAGACTCATAGACTTATAACATACATAAGAGAAAGACAGACTGTTATGTTGATATATTTTACTTTCCCTAGATTAGGGGTTTTCACCAAGCAGGCTTGTTCTTCTTGTTGTCTTTCACATCTAAAAGAATCCATAGACCCCAGAGTTTTGGACCTAAAGTTGAAAATCATATTTGTGTGTCAGGAGATTGCTGAAAATTGTTACTTGAATGACACATGTTCAGGATTTGCATGCTTCAGCTGGACTTGCTGATAGATTTAAACGTAGCTTTGCCAGGTGTATTTATACATACATACATACATATATATATATATATATGTATCCCTGCTATTCTATTACTTGAGAATCATTTTCAGCTGTATCTGTGGCACTGTATGTATGGAGCAGATGTTTGTCCAAGGTAATGAAATGTATTCAATTTTTGTAGTTCCAAAAATTTTAGTTCTTTATTACAAGGGTTCATGGTGACAGGACAAAGGGAATGGCTGTAAACTAAGAGAGGGTAGGTTTAGATTAGATATTAGGAAGAAATTTTTTACTGTGAGGCACTAAAACAGGTTGTCCAAAAAGGTTGTGAATGTCTGGAAGTGTTCAAGGCCAAGTTGGATGTGGCCCTGAGCAATCTGGCTTAGTGGAAGTTTCCCTGCCCATGACCATGGAAGGGAGGTTAGAACTGGATGATTTAAAGTTCTTTCCAAATCAATCGATTATTCTACAATACTTCAGTGATTTGTGATAGCATTTATTCTGCAAGTTGCATTAGGCATTAACTAAATCTCATGATTTTGTACAGAACTGACTGTTGAATAAATAGCGCAAGAGAAATGCCTTCTTTAAGAGGTGTCACTGACTGTTGAAACTGCATTGTTTTAATCAAAACGTTGCTCCTGATAGAAAATATTTTAATCAGAATAAGGCAGTCACACAATCTCCAGCTTGGAGGCTTTCACTGGGGAGCTGTGCCCTCTGCTGTTGGCTTGGGCACAGTGAAGGAATAGCAATAAGCACCAGCCTGAATACTTTTGACCTGAAACATGGGTAAAATGGGACAGTTCAAAATCCTTCTAACATTACTAATTTCATAGGGCAAGTTGTTGTCCAAAACCCATTTGTGGTATGAGAATTTTTCTCAAAATGCTACAGAATATTTAATTCAAGCTTCATTGTAAATTGCATCTGGTGGCTAAGAATATTTTTTGTTTCTCATCACCTGAGAGACTCATCAGTGAAAAAGAGGAGAAAAAGAACTTTTGAGATGGATTTTTTTTTCTTTTCTCAGTGATGAAGCTTTAAAAGTCATGTTTTCTTCTGAAACAATGGGTAGAAAAAGTACTAACTCTTCTATCAAAACAGAAGTACAAAACCAAAAAGTGTATGGTTACTGGAAAGGTTATTGTTCATTTAATTATTGTTGAACTTTTTTTCATCAAATACCGCTTAAAATCCAATTCAAAGCTTATTTTTCTATATTGTTGGCTGGCTATTCTGCCTGTAATTTGCCATACCTTTTACTCTTACTGTTCACAATGGTGATAGTCACAAAAAATCTGTAAGTCATTGAGGGATGCAGTGCTTCTTTCACTATTTCTCAAATACAGTTCTCAATAACAAAGGCACAGGGGAAAAAAAAAATATTTTCAGTTGCTGTTCTAAACTATAAAAATCATAATTTCAGCTGCTATTCTAAACTATTTTTCTCTTTGAGATACTAAGCTGCTGGAAAGACACCTTCATGAGCAACACAATTAAGTTTTATAACAAATGTAAAATTCAGATGTGCATATATGCAAATAAGCATATTTATGCATCACAGTGGTAGTTTAGCTGATTTCCAATCTAGGATTTTATTACACAGGCAGTGTTCTTTCTTGTTATGTTCCACATTAAACTCTACAAGCATAGTGCAAGTTGGAGAAGTATCCAAACTGCAAGACAGGGACTGGGGGAGCAAAATCCCTCTCGTGGTTAGAGATCAGGTTTGTGACCACTTGAGGAACTTGAACATACAGTGGTCTATGGGATGTTGAAGTAAATCCCAGAGTCCTGAGGGAATTGGCTGATGTAGCTGCCATGCCACTCTCCATGACATTTGAAAAATCATGGCAGTCAGGTGACTAAGTGACTGGAAAATGGAAACATCACACTCATTTTTCTAAAGGGCGTAAAGGAGGATTCTGTGAGCTACTGTCTTGTCAGCCCTACTACCTGAGAATAGAATAGACCTTCATGGCAGCTATGCTGCATGGAGGACAGAGAGGTGAATCAGAACATCCAGCATGGCTTCACCAAGGGCAAGTCCTGCCTGACAAACATAGTGGCCTTCTGTGGTGGAGTTGACTACATCAGTGGACAAGGGAAGAGCCACTGATGCCATCTGTCTGTACTTCTGTAAGGCCTTGGAGACAGTCCCCCACAGCATCCTACTGTGTCAGCTGGAGAGAGATGGGTTTGGGTGTCCTGTTTGGTGATGGAGGAATTGGTGGAACCATGGCGCCATCCAGAGGGGTCAGGGGTTCAATGTCCTGAAGTATGTCAGTTGCAGGTGGTGTCCGTCAGGGGTCCATATGGGGACAAGTGCAGTTTAATGGTTTTTAACAGTGACTTAGGCTAAGGGATCAAGTGCACCCTCAAGAAGTTTGCAGATGACACCAAGATGAGTGGTAGGGATAACACACCTGAAGGATGGAATGCCATCCAGAGGGACCTGGACAAGCCTGAGAAGCCAGCCCACGAGATCCTCAAGAGTTTCAACAACGCCAAGTGGGGGCCAAGCCTGAGTCAGGGCAAACCCTAGGATTATAAAAACTGGGGTATGAAGGGACTGAGAGCAGCCTTGCCAAGAAAGGCTTAGGGCTGCTGGTGGATGAGAAGCTGGAAATGTCCCAGCAGTGTGCGCTCACATCCCCAAAAACCAACCATATCCTGTGCTGCATGAGAAGATTGGCCAGCAGGGAGGTGATTCTACCCCTCTGTTCTCATGAGATCCCACCTGGAGTACTGCAAGCAGTGCTAGGAACCCCAGCACATGAAAGACATAAATCTGTGGGAGTAAGTCTAACACAGGGGAGCCACAAAATGGGTTGAGAGCTGGAACACCTCTCCTATGAAGAATGGCTGAGAAAGTTGTGCTTTTTCAGCCTTGAGAAGAGATGGCTCCATGTAGACCTCACTATAGCTATTCAGTACTTTAAGGAGGCCTATAAGAAAGATGGGGATAAACACTTCAGTAGGGCATGTAGCAGTAATACAATGGGTAATGTTATAATTAAATATGGTAGATTCAGATTACATAAAAGGAAGAAGTTCTTTACAAAGAGAATGCTGGAACACTGGCACAGATTGCCCAGAGAGGTGGTGGATGCTCCATTCCTGGAAACATTCAACTTAAGGCTGGACAGAGCTCTGAGAAATATCATCTAGATGAAAACATCCCTGCTCATTGCATGGAGTTGGAAGTAGATGACCTTTAAGGTTCCCTTCCAACACTCCATGATTTCATGATTCTGTGGTAAATGTATCCACTTATTTGATGGTGCAAGGACAGCCTGGTGCAGTGAGACTTGTTGGTACCTTTCCTTTTTCACCAGGGCATATTTGAAACCTCCTGCATATGCAACCTAAGAATCATATTTGTTAAGAACCAGAAATAGTTGTAGGAATGTCATAGAATTCACAAGTACCCCAGGGACATTAAACCAACTCTGTCACCTACAGACACTCCATTTCTGCGTTTTCACTAAAAAAACCCCACCTTAGCCCTGTGTAGAGTTCTTACCGATGTGCAACTGACAAGAATCCCATTTGGGAAAATCTAGTGTGCAAACTGAAGTATGAGAATGATCAAGATTTAATGACAATTGTAGAGAAATTGAGCAAGGTTTTTGCAAGAAATCATACATATTCCACAACCATCTTCCACCTCCAGTGGGCATCCCACTGGGAGGTGAGCAAGCTTTGTGATGCCTCCTCCTCATCTTTGTGATTCACCTTCCTAAACAGGAGGGAGAATTAGTTGTTTACAATAAATTAATCTTGATATCTTTTCTATTCTTAAATGAACATCTGCTTTTGCAAATTTCTGATAAAATCATGATGTGACTCAAAATGTCAAAAAATATGGCATGCTTGCCCTGTTTCTCTGAGTTCCTGCTGCAGTTTAGCACATTCCATGCCCCTTGCTACCATGAAATCACACTTTGTATTACCTGGTTATCCTATTCCTCTCACAGAGGTACAAAAAAATGAATTCTGGTGTACTGCCAAAGCATCAGAGAGAATTGTGGGAGTCCCAGGTCAACAAGCTGCAGGTCTCCTTTCAGTAAGCTTTTTCATCTGTTTTCTTCCCAGAGATGGCCTTGAAAACCTGAAACAATGTGAACAGACTGAGATGGAGGCAAGCGGCCAAGGAGTTGATCTCAGCTTGACAAGAGGCAGAAAGCAAGAGTGTTGCTGAATGGAGACAGGTGCATGATGGCATTCCTGCACATTCATGCTCCTACCTATTCAGAAAAGAAGAAATCCTGAATAAAATCTCCCTCTCCCTTACCATCTCCCTGGCCATTGTCCATCCCATTGCAGGCTGACAGAGCAAGAATGTGGGAGACGATGGAGGACTCTCCCAGCTATTTCACTGCAACTCTGAAGTACATCTTTACCTGACAAGACAGATAGTTAAAAAAATCTGAATTATTACTTTTGTGAAGAATTCATATTCGGTTTGTTTCTTTGCAGTTTACCCCAATTCCATGCTTCCCAGTAACAGTGTCTTGAAAAATGCCCACTTTTACTTGAAAGGACCATACCCTCGTGTTTCTGTAGACAAAGATTAAAATCACTCAGATGATCTCAATAACATCAGTCTTTGACAGCTTTTTGAAGTGACAAGAAAACAGACCTAAATAAAGATATTTTGGCTTCTATGTTTTAGAAACTGAACCAAGAAAAATGTAAAGAGGAGGCTGTAAGAAATAGAAGGACTCACAGAAAAGTATCTGTTTAGAATAATATGGGAGCAGACTGGATCTGAAGATGTGGAAAGATGGAAATGAAATGTGTATTAGAACAACCTGGTGAGACCAGAGTTCTAGCTTGTGGCTGCCTCACTTGCACACCTTGAGTACCTCTAATGTGTATACGCAGAACAAGGCTATCTTAGCTTTGCTTGGTGGCAGAAACGAAATGTTTCTGTCCTTTGCATTAATCATTCTATACCTTGATGGAGGCACTAATTTTCAGTGAAGGATAGCCCTTCTTTTTCTCATCTTTGTATTGCTCTCTGCCACATAAAACAACCACTGAATTTGGGTTCACTATTTTTCTTACAAAAGTACTGCTCTTAATGTTTTTTTAGTTGGCTATATGATGCTACTCTTGCCTCTGCACTAAAACTTGCTGTACATGTAGGAAGGTTAATCTTGTCTAGCGCAAGACTTTGGACTTCAGTGATGTTATTTTCCCTCATTGTTTTATTGATCATCAGCATACTGTACATTAATAGTCCATGTATGTTAACCCTACACATTTCTTTTTACATGGCCAACCATTTGAAAGTGTATTTTGTCCAGAGACTACTGAAAACACTAGTTCTTCTACTTCTTTCCCAAATGTATATCAGTAAGTGAAATTAAATTTTAGCAAGCATTTTAAGAACGAATTATGAAAGCAGTTCTTATGCTAAGTAAAATTAATATAAACGATTTTATTGTATTTTCTGACATATATGTGAAATATTTTGAGGTTGTTATTTCTGCAGGAGGTTGGGCTAGGTTATAAAATACTTCTCTATCACTATAAAAAATACTGGAACACTAGATAAGACCACTGAGTTCCTGGTTTATTCTATTCATTTTCGAAGAACAGATTCAGGAATCATAGATTGTGCCATATAAAGAATATGTCCAGAATTAATGGCAAGAAGAATGAGTCAGAGATGTGGGCATCCCCTCAGGAATTTTGAACATGGATGTGCAATGATTTTTATAATTCATTACATTTGGATTAGAAAAATATATAGATAATGGCTGTTCTCTGAATTTTTATGTGGTGAAAACCATCATGTGAATAAAGTAAAACAGCCAGCAGTCCAAAACTTACCACTTTGTTAAGATAAACTAATAAAATTGAGAGTTCAGACACGTATATTTATAGGAAAAAGAAGAATATCCAGTAAGTGATGGTGTGGGATGTTGCAAGATGGGGATGATCTCAGTTATTACAAACAGGAGACTAGATCTAAATGAAGGGGATTATAAAAGCTATAATTAGCTAATGCTCCCTAGAAGCCTAACCTAAACTGTTGAGTTTTTTCCATTCCAAAGGGCAATACTATACAGAGATCACATATCATGTAGTAAGTACAGAAAGAAAAACAAATCTTATACAAACAGTATTGCCTTCAATTATTTCAGAGCAATCTTTTAAATTTTCTGGGACAGACACTTTACCTTTAATGATGATTAAAGGATAAAGGTGATTGCTGAAGGACTGTTTACTTATTATATTGGAATATAACATACACATTACAATTAATGTCACCAAGTTACACTGATTTTATTTACATACTCATAGATGATGCTTTACTCTTTAGATTGTGCTGTAAATTCTGAAGAAGGCAGATGGGCTGGTGAAGAAAACAGAATCCTTTGTCTTGTAAAACCAAACTTACTATTTTCAGGAGTGATTTCAGTGCTGTGTTACTTATTGTTTACAAATATTCATGTGTTAACATAAAAACTCGAGGAAGAATGGCTGTATCTGTTCTGCATGAATCTTATTCTGTCTGTAGAGAGTTTTCAAAGTCTGCAAATGTGCAAGGGTTCAAACCCTGACTGCGAATAAGTGAAGGGGCACAGGAGATCTTTCTTTTCACAGAGAGACAGCAAATGTGTATTGCCCTTTACTGTAAACACATGGATAACAGAGGGAAGCACCAGAGAAGGACTATAAGCAATGCCAAGGCTTTTCAGAAGTGTGGTTAATGCTGTCTTACAAAGGACAGGCTGTTTGTACCATCTGCTAGAGATGCAAGAGAACGAAAAGTGCCTTGTGAGACATACATAGACTAAATATGGAAGCTCAGGCTTGATTCTCCCAAGTTCCCCCCAGCACATCCAAAGAACATCTGGTAAGCTAATTCAGGAACCAGACCAAGTTACATTAATTTTAAAAATAAATTCATAGTCTCTTCAAATGCAAAGCTTTATGTCACTTTAAAAACAGACAACTGCTATTTAAAATAAACCTCCAATGTCTGGAGTAAGTAAAAGCGTTTTTTACCTGAACTGTGTCTATAAAGAGTACAAGTATGAGCACTCCAGCTAAAACAAAGGATCTGGTTATTAACTTAAAATCCTTCATGTGCTTAAATTCTTGGTTAGGTTGGGCTTTTGTGCTAGATGGCTTAGCTATCCATCATCAGTTTGGAAGCAGAGGAAGGTCTTGCAACCATTTCATCTACACAGCACAAATTTTTCACTGTAACAAGTATATCAGTGGTCCATTGAACTTCTCTTTCCTCCCCCATTGTACTAAAGAAATGAAAGCTTCAGTTCTTATGCCATAGAAGCAAGTGACACTGAATATTTGACTTTCTAGCAAATCTTAGTCTTTCTGAGTCAGTGCTAAATGTTGTTTTCTGTTTGAGTGATAGATAAATATAGCTTATATCTGTTATCCATAAGGAGGTTTCCTCCATCAGGAAGATGTCTTGCCTCCATGGAGGCACTAAAGCTATAGTGGTGACTGTTGAAGCAAAGACATCAGTTTCTAATGTATATTTTTTCCTGAAAACCAGCAGAATTCTTGTAATACAAAATGGCTCGTATTTATCTTCACTCTTGCCGCTGGCATCTGTATATAAGCATGACTAACTATTAAAATATAAACCTATAAAAAGCACATCCTGAATGTCTGCTTTTCAGTATTACAGGATGTTTGGTAGCCAATGTCATTAGATGTTAGTCTGTGTACTACCACCTAGAAAAAAAAAGTCATAATATTGCCAAAAGCAAAAGACCGGTGTCAAAGCTGACAAATTCAGAAGGGCTTAATGAAGTTGTTTTCTGTCTATGATGAAAAAAAAAGAGACTTAAGATGCCTTTTTAAAAATAATTTTGGTATTAGATCATTGCTAGTCCACAGGAGATTGCTTAAACTCTCAGAAATTGTTTTGGGTAAGGATTGTTTGACTTCGTGGACTATGCACCCAGCTACTGAAGTTAAATTCTTTGTACTTCCTAGTTGTTTGGGTATATTATCTGTTATTTTACCATAATAAATAATTTTGGTGTTTTTACAAGATTACAGTTTATTATTTTATTATACCCAAAGGTATTATCAAACTCGGACCTTTAATAAATTCAGAGAAGAAAAATACAATGCATTCAGCATCTCTGAATTTATAGCTAAACAAATGGTATTGGTCTTGGAATACACAGATGAAAATTGTTGGACTGTTGCCCAATTGTGTGTGTAAGACCTATAATTGAAACACTAGGTTCATTGCCTTCTCAAAAAAGGTATAGTGATGCAAGGTTAGAAAAATATTTTCCGTGTCTAATGCCTTAAAATACTTTGCTATAATTTCAGTAGAGAACCTTTACAAAAAGCATGTGATTAAAGCTGGAATGCCCAGCCAGAAGCACATAGAAGAATACTGAGTAGTGAAACCAACTTTACAAACACCAATGTTTAGGGACACATACTGACAAGTACTAAAATGAATTTGAGGTTGTTGTGGGTGCTTGTTCTGCTGTTTGTTCCATCCAGCATGCTGCTTACCAACTGCAGCTCTGCAAGAAAATAGTGAAACAGATTGTGATGTTCTGCAGTAGGGACACCCAGAACAGGCCAGATTTACCCCTTCAAAAAAGGTGTTCCTGTAACGAGCAGTTAGATAACATTTAGCACTTCTGTGACTGTTTTGATGACTAACAGTTTGCAAGAATCATATTATTAATCTTTAACACAGTCCTGTGAGGTAGAGAATAGGGTGCTGTACTCTGCATGGCTACAGCAATGTGAACACTGGTCAGGGACTGACAACCACAGCTCCTCAGAGGACATCACTGTTTGAAATGGGACTAAATGTAATGGCTTCTCATTTTTTGTCATATCCCTTTAATTGCAGTTGTGCTGTCTTGGAGGAATTTGTATTTTGAATAGATGGGAAATCTTTCCTCTGCGCATGTAGGATGTTTGAGAAATTGGCAGGTGCTGATTGACCATACAAGCTGCCAGGATTGATGTGCTTGAGATTTCTTATAGGCATTTCCTGATCTGTGATTCTTCATGATGATATATTTAATCCTTATTTATGCATTTCAGCTGAGTATATTTCTTAAAATTAATCAGTAAGGTCTACCAACAAATGAGGTCTGTTTCATTTTGTATCTGGGTTGTGCAGTAGTGAACTCGCGCATTATGTATGTCCTCAGAGAATGCACCTGAACACAAACATTACATTGATCTCAGTTCTGAGCAAATCAAAAGCATTTTACAAGTCTAGAATGGCTGACTAGATAGAGAGTTTCTTGGTATCACTATAATAGAGGGAAAGACATCAAGCCAGCACCAAGCAAATGTGAAGAGCCAAAGATAATGATTTATATTCTTAGCTGCTTTCCACAGGCAAAAACATGTTCTCCTCCAATGACAGTGACCAGGAGCTGTGCCTGTGACGATCGGGAGGATGTACAATCACCACTGCTGGGAGGGCCAAAGTCTGTAGATCCAAATGGCAAAATGCGCTCTGGGCTTGCAGTTTCAAGCTAGAATAATAAAAGGCATTTAATTGTTCACTATTACTGAACTCCTTATGTGTTGGATTATAAGCCGTGACCATTACTGCAATAGCAAAAATAGCAAATACCAGAGGGCACTTCTCAGTGTCACTCCTTGGTATGATGCAGTTAGTGTTTTCAAAAAAGTCAGAAGTGCAGCCCAGTGCAATGGTAGTCACTGTCTTTCTTACAAGGATGAAGCATAATTGCCTTATTTACCTCTAGCTTGTCATATCAAAGCCCTTACTAACCCTTGCAGACAGTCAGGAAGTTAGGAAGATCAGAGAATTTGTGCTGGAAAATACTCTGTTCTTGCCTGGGAGAAACAGTTCCACAATGACATAACAAGCTTACTAATAATAAAAAAAAAACAAAAACAAAAAAAAAAACAAAAAAAAAAAAAACAAACAAAAAAAAACCCAAAAAAAACCCCCAAAATAAACAACCAAATAAAAACCAACCAAACAAACTCAATCAGAATATTCAAACTGGCCTATTACATTTGACTGCTTTTATAGATACCTCAAAGCATCCTTAAAGACAACAGTAAAGAGCTTAGTTCTGAAAAGGTCTGAGTACTTTGTCCCCATATTTCAAACTTATTTCTGTACCTCAACACTGCTGTAAGTATGTGAGTAAGTTCACTGAAATTACTATTGAGAATTAAAAAGTTGGTTGGATCACTTAAAATATGTCTGGCATCAGTCTTAAATCAGCCATGAAATCTTGGCATCCATTCAAGTGATTAATAAAAAAGAGCAGGGTTGTGTTTTTATTTTCAAAATACATAATGCAAAGATGCATTAAGCAACCAACGCATTTATAGAGAATGGATAGTAACACCACAGAGAAATTTTTAGAAAGACACTGAGGAACATGAAGACACAGAAAGGTAGGACTAGTGAAAGACAAACTAGCAAAACCTTTTTTTTTTTTTTCACTGACAAACCATTGCGCTGAGTCGTGCTAAACTGTGAGACAAACGGCATTTCTGCTGGTGCATCTAACTAGCATCTAGTAGAGATGTATTTTAGAATCCATAGCCCAAGCCTGTATGTGGTCATATTAGAGAAAGCTGAATATTGCACTAGAGCCCATCAAGATGCATCAGTATAAATTCAGATAAATAAGACTTAGAATGCAGAAGGTGAAATCTGAGGATTTTGTCCATCAGACTATCATGTACTATCAACTGCAAAATGGGGTACTGCTCTATTATTGTATCCCCAGATAGATTTTTAAATATTACATCTTAGGATTGTTGCATATCATTATTTCAATCTGCTTCTGTCAATTCATGATAGACTGTTTTTTTCTTATACTGCTTTGAAAAGAACATTAGCATTCCCAGCCAATATTGTTTCTAGGTTACTAAAGGCTTTTTGTCACAGTTTTGTTTCCCCTCTCTTCTGGTCATACCTGCTGTTCAATATGTGTGACAAGCATGGGCTTCCTAATACTGATTCCTTTTTTATTACATACTACTTACACTTGCAATTCACGAATAAATGTTTATACTTACACACATCCAGTTACCTTTTCATTATTGAGAGATGATTCTTTCAAAGGTACGTTGTGGTCTCAGTGAAATTTCAACTCTATTGAAGTGAAGCACAGATATTGATAGAAATGGGATGTTATGTTCTGACCTTTCAAAGTGCACAAGTTCTATGGACTCAGAAGGAGTGACTTTCTGAAAACTTTGGGAAACACACATTTCATGGAATTTCTGGAAAATGCCTATGAGATGAAAACTCTTCTGCCTGCTAAGACCACATTTCAAAGGTTGGAAACACATGATTTTCTTACAGAATTCTCTTTTAGGAGGACATAACTCACTGGAAAATATGTGTGAAGTATTTTTGGTTTGGTGCATCATTAATTATATGATATATTTCATTGAGATGCCTCTTATAGAACACTTATGAACTCCTCCAGACATGTTAGCATTTCTGTGGCCTGGTTAGGACAGTTCCCAGGCAAATGCTACTGCCAGAGTATCATGCAAGATAAAGGTCATACATAAAACTCTACCTTGATATAGAAGAGTTGCCAATCTGCTGGAATTTCCAAACAGGCACATATGGACCTTATAAAAGCAAACAGTACAGGTCAGACTCCCATACCAGGATTATTTCAGGTCAGACTGTGCCAGTGTATATAAAAGCAGACAGCCCAGCTCCGATTTGGGTTTCAGTGTGAGTGCCATACAAGAAGAACCCCATGGGAATCAATAGGAGAGTCATATTCCTACAGAGTTTATCTGTTTCATTTTTCAGATCTGGAAGAGGTTTCTGAAATACACACTGTCTTTTTGTTGTATCAGATTTGTATGTCATAAATAGTAAACTTACTCTTTTTTTTTTTTTTAATGCTATTACTCGTTCTTCACTCTGTGCTCATTTTAGTAGACTGCTACAAGGAAAGCTTGTTCACCTTTTTGTTCCTTTTGTTAAATTTACAATCTGGCTTATTGTTTTCATGTTTATTGTATCTCATAGACTAAATATTAAGTTTTGCAAATGATAAAGCAGGTTCTAAACCACAACAGAAAAAATTATGGAAAAGGTCCTAAAGTCTAAATTGCAGACTGCTGAGTTACACACCTTCTGAACTGGAAAGATGCAGTAAACTTCTGACTAATATTTGTCTGGAGGTGCTACACAAAAAAAAAAAAAAAAGTGTTAATGTAGCTAAAAAATTCACTGTGTATAAAACCAGCAAAATCAACCCAATATGCTTCTTATTTTCCTTTGGCAGATCTTCCAGTAAGCTCTGGCTGTCAATAGGGGTTTCCATTCATTCATTCCTACAATGTTTTCCATAGCATGGCATCTCAGTGGAGGCATATGACAATTTGGCTTTTTTGGCTATGGCATGCCACCATGGCATCCCTCAATCAAAAGCACTGAGTGACATGCTTTTCTTGCACGGCCTGGCATGCAATGTCCAATATGTCAAAAACACTGCTGCCCCTTCCATACTGTGTGTTATCAGATTCCTTTTTGTTGTATTGTTTTCTTCCACAATCTATTAAATATAGTAGAATACATTTTATATTTAGATTGGCCACAGGCACTGAGTAAATGCTTTTGCTCATTTAATAGTGTACTCAATGTGGGCACACTCTGTGCTCCAGCAAAACCCTTTGCATGAAATCACCCACGGGAAATATCCTTGAGCATGGTGAAACTTGGAAAACCTTACCTTTGAGCAGAGGCATTCTTGAATGACATGCTGCTGGCATATTTACCTCTATGTGTCCCCTCACAGTCAGCCATTCCTAGCTCTAATGCTGGCTCCTGGAGACAGCTGGAAATTGGCATGCTGAGGTGAAGCAGTATTTTGGTTGCTCTAGTTATTTCAAGGTATTGGCCAAGTCAGTCATGGCTGGCAGAGCTCAAAACTGCTGCCAGACACTTTTCCATGCATCATTCTCCTGTATGTGCTTTGTGTGCTCTGGGTGTAGCCATGGCTCTGAGCCATTTTCCAGACTGCTTATTCCTTCTTTCCATTCTCAAAAAAGAAAGTCTCTATGACTTCAGGTAAGGTATTTTTGTAAGTGAGATGAGCATGATTAAGTTGTTTGCTTGTTTAGCAGAAGCAGATGCCGCATCTGAACTGCACATCCAACAGAGGGTGTTCCACAGGTATAGCATGTTATTTGTACTGGAGCCTCTGTTTCAATCTTTCATTTAGGTAACAAATGTAGAACCCCCTGAAGAGCATCTTATGTGTTAGGTATCCAACAGGACCACCATGTTCTACTTATTTTGATAATCTTTTGAACAGCTGTGATTCTGTGACTGGGTTCCAGTTTTGGGCAAGACCATGTCTGCAATTACTGAAATCCTGAGCTCCTTCATGAATGGTGTAGATTGATCTTGTTATGCTCTTGCCTTTTCTGTTTCAGATGGCTGATGGCTTTTACATGTCCAAAGTTCAAAAAATAGAAAGAAATCACTTCAATAAAGTTGTGAATGCACTAAATAATACCATTCCTCTTAAATGTTTGAAGCTGTGACCTTTTCTTAATTAAAATGGCATTTCTATGACAGAAGTGCTTATTTCCTGGAAAAAGCAATTTTTTTACAAGTTAGTTGATAACGAATTTCTGCGACAATATCAAGAGAAAATAGTAAAGGTAGATCCTGAGGAATGCAAAAATAATGTTATTCTGATTATCTCTTAAGGCAGGTAGTGCTACTACATTTGCTTTTTGCTCTTCCTTTGATGAGGAAAGCAACAGGAAAAGAAAGCATTGGGTGAGACACTGTGGGATGACTCAGTGCCTGGGGCTAGCTCCAAGTACCTATGTTTGTCACTTGTGTGCAAGTTACTGCCTGGAAGGCACAACGTGCAGAAGCTGACAAAAAGATGCTTCTCTGGGTGCAACAGGACCTGGAAAGCTAAGATATGAAGACTTTCACTGTTGGATGGGGTTCTTTAATAAAGAAAATGGTAAAAATTCTCACATAGAGCAATGAATTAAAATACTAAGAGAAGAACTGACTTGCACTTTTTTCTCTGTAATACAAATCATGTCCCTCACCTCCACAAAGGGCTCCAATAAGCATTCTTTGTGTGTATGAAGTTGATAAAAAGTCTCTCTGAGAATTCCATGAACAAGGCCACTAAAGCTGTCTGCTTATACAGACAGAAAATGAGCTGCTTCAATTAGAATTCCATGAGCTCACAAGTGTTTCTCTCTAGACAGATAAGGTAGAAATCAATTCAAAAGGATTAATGCCTGAGCTTTCTGAATTAAAATTGCAACAGGTGTCAATTTTACATGCCTGCCCTTCCAACAAATGTGACATTACCCATTTGATTGATGGCAAAGTAAAAAAAATGGTTTTTCTTTTGTCCCAGAGTTCTCTTTTGAAAGCAAAAAGGTGTATCCTTCCATACCATTGTACCTGTCACCTCCTTGTATATTCTTAATTGAATGCTGCCTAAAGAAGATATGAGGTACTACATGTTTTGAAGGATACTTTGATGATGAATGCATCTCTGTTCCTTTAAAGATAGTGAAAGGATGCTTCTTACACTATTGTGCAAGTTGCTAAGGTTCATTGAGTTTTAATTTGATGTATCTTCCTTATGTAAAAATACTATCTACATCGCTACAGAAATTTTCTCAAATCAGATTCCTTAGTGAGACATCTTGTCCTTCCTGTGTCTCAAAGGACTAAGTATCTCTACTTAGATTATACTCAGAGCAAAAAAAAAAAAAAAAAAAAAAAAAACCAAACAAAAACAAAACCAAAAACTAACCAATATTTAAAGTAATTTTAGTTATGCTAAAGAAAGTCCATATTTAGATATTATTAGCCTAGATACACAGCACAAGTAGAAGGGGAATCTTTATCTTCTAGATGGTTTTGGGACATCAAATAGGACCAAGTTAGTCCTAAGCTCTGTATATTACAGCTTCTCAACTTTTTTCCTGTACCTCACCAACACAAAGGGTAGAACCTCTCAAAGCTGCAGATTTTTTTCCATGTTGCATTACCATGCTGATAGGTATAAGGAAGCATTTGAACAAGTTCACTGCCCATGTGTTGGAAATCTCCATGGTTTGTGATGCTTCTTGACTGACTCCCAAATATTTATCTTGGAATAGTATTTAGTTTGAGTTATGTAGCTTGAGTTTTTAGCTCAAGGTAGACAGAGTTGCAGCAGTGTTAGCAGGGACTAACAAAGCGGTGGGAGATTGCAGCAAAGCTGGCATTTCAGAGAAAAGCTCTGAGTATCCAAAATAGATGTGCAGACAAAGCCAACTAACACAACCATACTGTGTTAGTATGGTTAGATATCTAACACAGTTAGATACTGTGTTGGATAACTCCCCATCATCTGAATGCTTCCCTGACTAAAATACCCACTGCTAAGTTGCCTAACACGAGAAATGTATTTGGTGTAAAGCTCCCTGCATGAAGAACTGACTGCACAACATCAAACCCAAACTTGAGCCAATGGTCAGCAGTGGCCTCCTTTGGGGCTGGCAGAGTCTTCCTCTGTCAGTGGCTTTGCAGGCTGTGAGCTATCATTTCAGGCAGACACAAGGCCTTTCCGAGCTGTTGCATAGGAGCATTTGAGAAAGCAGGGAAGCGGCAGTGGGTGCCTGCCCGCCCTGGGGGCCCGTCCAGAATCGCCGGGGGTGCTGCCCAGGGAGGGGAGAATCGAGTTCCCCCGTCCGCTCCCGGCGCCGGAGCAGCCGCTGGGCGCTCCAGGCAGCCTCTCCTGCCCCGAGCCGGGACCCGCGGCCCGGGGGCTGCGGGACGGGCATGGAGGGAGCCGCGGGCTCCGGCCGGCGTCCCCTGCCTCCTCCGGGGGAGAGCGAGCACGGCTCTGCCCCGCGGCCGCCCCCAGCCCTGCCCGGCCCTGCCCAGCCCTGCGGGCAGGACTCGGAGCCGCGGCACTCTATAAAAGCCCCCGGGCCGGCCCGAGGGAGGGAGGGAGCGCCGGGCGGGACGGGCCGCGGGCAGCGGCGGCATGGCCCAGTCCGTGTGGGGCTACGACAGCGACAACGGTGAGGGCTGGGGCACCGGGGCGGCGTGAGCCCGGCTGAGCAGGGGCGACGTTCCTTTGTTTTGTCCCTCAGGACCCGAGCGCTGGCACGAAAACTACCCGCTGGCCAAGGGCGACAAGCAGTCGCCCATTGAGATCAACAGCAAGGAGGTGCAGCACGACTCCTCTCTCTCCTCCTGGCACGCCAGCTATGACCCCGGGGCAGCGAAAACCATCCTGAACAACGGGCGCACCTGCCGCGTCGTCTTCGACGACACTTTTGATCGATCAGGTCGGTTTGTATTTTTTGAGGGTTGTTAGGAATCAAGGTTTGCAAAGCGCCGGGTATCAAAAAGCATCCTTTAGTATCCTGCCTGTGCAGGCCAGCAGAGAAAAGTCACTTGGGAAGGTAGAAACGGTGCTCCGGGGGTTTGTTCTGGTGGGTCTGAAGTGGGATAGAAAAGCTGTTAGCTGCAGGGGAACCCTTGAAATACAGACTCAGCTGGATGGTGGACTTCTCCCTATGTCACCTCCTTCAACACAGCACATCTTCAGGTTTTGTGTAAGGGACAAGAGTTGTCCAGTGTAAGGTGCAAGTGTAAGGTGCCCAGAGGGGTTTAGAGCGCTCTGAGACACTTCGTAAACCAAAAACTTGTATATCTATTTTTACTGACCGTGGTCTTGATTTCTTCTGTATGGTAATTGTTCGGGTACTTCAGAGCCTGAAAAAGTTATGAAAATAGCATTTATGTAAATAGCATTTTATAGTTTCTGGAAAACTATGAAATGGCTTTGTTATTTAATTGAGAGCGAGCAATCTCATACCTCTAAATTAAATTGTTCAAAATTTGATTGCAGAGCTCTATCTGTATATCTCTGGATGCAGATAGGCAACAAGTGTCAAAATGAATATTAAATTCACACTATCATAGTGCAACGACATCTCAAAAGCATGAAGTATTGATTGGTCCTTCATCAAGAAGGAAAGCAATCTAATTAATGGGAAATTTTTACTTTTCTTTGTATTTCTGTGCTTCTGTTTTTATGACGCTTGTATTGAGATTTTGTTTTTAGTAAACTATATCTCTAATGAAATATATTGACAATACATTGAAAGATCACTTTCCTGCTTATCTTGATGAGCCCCTTGTTTTCTGGATTTCTTTATTTATCATACTTGTTATTGTTCCACGTCTCTCAGATGGGATCTCAACTATTTAGGACCAGGACTGTCTCTACATTATGTATTTTTATGGCCCTTTAGTATTTATTACCACAGTTTCTACACAGTGGTCTCATAAATTGCACTTTTATTACCATAGAAACACAGAATGGTCAGGATTGAAAGATGTTCTTTATGATCATCTAGTTCCAACCATACCCTCATCACCACCTTCCACTAGACCAAGTTGCTAAAGATACATCCAACCTGGTCTTGAACATTTCCAGGGATGGAGCATCCACAGCTTCTTCAGGCAACCTGTTCCTGTGCCTCACCAACCTCACAGTAAAAAACTTCTTCCTAATATCCAATGTAACCATACTCCCTTTCAGTTTGAAGACATTCTTCCTTGCCCTATCACCACCTGTCCCTGTAAGAATTCCTGTTTAAAAGCCAGAATGCACTTTCAAACCTCTGCATAAAATGAATGCCATGACTGAAAGCATGGGAAGGAAATTGGTGATGAACATTTTCACATGGTAGTTCTGTTCTATCTTCTTTACAGCTTCCTAAAGGCTGAAATATTTTAGGCTTCTCAAGAAGTTGTCTGTCTAGGGAACAGTATTGGAGAAAGATCCCAGTTTGGCAAAACAAAATTCAGCCCTTTGTGCAGCACTTCCTGTAAATCATCTTCCTCCATTTCCTCCCTGTCTTCCCCTCCCAATCACCTCTGTTGTTTCAGTGTGTGCAGTCACTCCTGGCTGCCCTTACTTTTTGCAGGTTGCTGGACAGTAATTTAGGACTCAAGTGTTTCATAGGCACATGTCTGATCGGAATCAAATACAATGCTTGATAGTTCTGAAAGACCACGAGGAAGAAATTTGTAGACATTTTATTACCTTCATTTGTTGGCTTCTGCAGTGCTAAGAGATGAGGATAAGTAGTAGTCACAGATTCCATTTTAATTGGAAAAAGAAATATAGTTGAAGATTTTGTTTCTCCAAACGTGAAAAACTTTGAATGTCAAAAGATTTGGTTTTATGCTAGAGAGATTTCTATACTATTATGAAGTGCTGTTTTCAAGTGCTTCACAGTATTTTAGATCTGGGAAGGGCCATCTGTAAGAAATGATTGGTAAATGAGTTTACAAATCTGCAACTGATTCAGCTTGTAAATGTAGGTAGACCATATAAATTTAACTCTTGCCTCCCATTGATTCCAATGTGAAATGGCAACCAAATACTTTTGAGGAGTTGGGCCTTAGATTCTCACCTTTTTTTGTCCTATATTTGAAGGTGAAGTAATATTATTATTATTATTATTAATAATAATAATATTTTCTCAATTGAAGTCTTCTACAGAAAGTTTACTCAATATTGCTCAATACTATACTGAGTTATGATTATTTATATATGAACAAAGTAAAAAAGTAAGAGGAACTACATGCTTAAATCTCACCAGTCCTTTTTTTCTGGCCCTCCTCTTGATGGTTGTGACACCTACCAACTAAAAAGAGAAATTGTAAACTTAAACCTTTTGCTCTGTGTAGGTATTCCAACTTGTAGGATATCAAGAATTCATTTGAGACCATTGGGCAAAAGAGGATTTCAATGTTAACTTTGAACTTCAAAGTTATTGGTAGAAGTTCAAACTTGAATGCTATTTAGACAAGGCCTTCTGGCACTGCAGTTGTGAACTACATTATCAGCTTTCTGTGTAAGGAAACACGACTCATTCCAACCTTAGGTAATGAATGAAAAATAAATTTGAGAGCTTATCCTCTAAGCAGTCCCTGCTCAAAAGAATCTCCAGGCTGAAAGAGCAGGTGTGATGTTTTGAAAGTCAGAGTTGATGTCAACTGTCAGACTGATGCATGGTCAGCATTATTTGGCTAAGCACAGCAGAAGTAACAGCTTCTTAGTTTCCCTTGTTGGTGACTCAAGAACAATTCTCTAAATCATTTGACCTAAATTTTATTGTCTTCCCTCACTTCTAAGAAATAGATAATTTAAAAATTTTTTATATTTTTTGGAAGCAGCTATCTGTAACTATTGTTTAGTTGTCTTGATGCCTTGTGAAGGCTGACCTAGAACAGAGCTAAAGAATAAAGTAGGTATTTATTAGAAGGCTTTAATGGATATACCTTGGGCAGCACAAGGTGACATGTAAAAGGCATGCCAATCATGGGCGGGAGGTACTTTTTGAAGCACCTTTTGGTTAATTTGTGAATACCCTCCCTTCTCTCTCCATACCCGGAACTGCAGTGTGTCCACTTGCCAGGAGCAAAGGGGCTTGTTGGGCCGCTGGGGTGTAACTGTGCTTGACCCAGAGCAGCCTCCGCAGCATCCCCGCCGAACAGAGCTCCCGACAACAGCGTTTGCCGAGCTGGCGGGCGCAGCGGGCGCCTGGCGGTGGGCTGGCTGCAGGAGGGGATTGCGGGGCGGTGGCGGTGTCGGTGGCGGTGTCGGGGCTGACGCCGTGTCCCCGCAGTGCTGAGGGGGGGCCCGCTGAGCGGCGCGTACCGCCTGCGGCAGCTGCACCTGCACTGGGGCTCCAGCGACCAGCACGGCTCCGAGCACGCCATCGACGGCGTCAAGTACGCGGCGGAGGTAGGACGGGACGGGGCGCTCAGCTGGCCGCAACCCCGCTGGCTCCCATCTGAACGCACTAACCATTCTCCCTCTTGAAAGCATTGAGCTGCTGGCTTTTCTCCGCCGGTGAAACTTTTGGATGCTGCTTAACATGCAGTGGGATAAGCTGCATCTGCCAACACGTGTCCCTGCAAGTATCCGCTAACACGGATTTCTTTTCTTCACGCCAGAGTTTTTGCTGGTATCTTAGAATGTTTCAAAAATATTTGTGACAAAGCAATCTGTTACTTCCAAATAGGAAGTGCTGCTGAAGTTTTTTTGGCTTTTAGTCATTTCTGGTATAGCTTGAGTTACCAAGTTAGTTTCAAAAAGAATAGAAAAACTCACTGAAAGCATATTTGATAAACTGACGTTCAAAATTAGATTAATTTTAAAACTGATTCAGAGTATGTTTTAGTTGCTGAACATCTCTGCTTTAAAATAGCTGGGTTTATTTTCAGGAATCACAGAAAATATAATGTTTGGGTTTTGTTGATTTGATTTTTTGTTGGTTTCTTTTTTGTTGTTTGTTTTTTGGTTGTGTTTTTTTGGTTTGGTTTGGTTTGGTTTGGTTTTTGGTTTTTGGGTTTGTTTTTTTGGTTTTGGGTTTTTTTTTTTTTTTTTTTTTTTATGTAAACCACTGCAGGGCTGTTGTCCTAGTTTGTTAAAATTCATGAATGCTTTAGACCCTGAAGACTTTTTCAGGTCCTAAATATAAATGAATTAACTACTGATGGTAGAGAATTGCTAGCAATGGCTGCCTCCTTCCTCCACCTTATTTGAGAATAGGCTCAAAATACATACCTATGCTCACAAAAATCCTGCAGTAGTGTTTTCCTGCCTTCCACCTACACTCTCAAGGTCCAGAGCTTGGAGAAGCTTAGCCCACCTCTCACAGGACAAAACTGAGGCAGATTTTCAGGGTCAATGTGCATAGATATTGCAGAGAGGACTGCGGGTGATGGCTTAGGAATTTTTTTTTTCCCATTCCTTAACCACAGCTAGTCTTTGCTAGTATTCTGTTTTCTCTGGTCAACAAAAAAAGAATAAATTTGCTTCCTCAAATTGGCTAGTTCAAATTGGCTTCCTCAAACTTGGCTAGTTCAAGCACAGATTTTTGATGTTACTTTTGTTAGCAGTACTCACTGATGGGAGAAGAAAGCCTGGATTATATGTAATTTAGCTACATTGCAACCAAAGCATGAAGCAGAGATTTTCTGGACAGGGATGCAAAAATTTGAAATATATCCTGTACTTGAGAATACAGCACTGTTGAAAGCAGATATGTTAAAAAAATGTCAGATTATATCCCCACTCCCTTCCAGTACAATGTGCTGAGAGTAATAAGAGATACAAACCAATAACGTATGCATTACATTCAACCCAGTATAAATCCCTGAGCTGACATCTGCATAACCCGAAGATCTAAACATGTACTAGATATGAAGTGCATGTCAATAGGTGTTTTATGCACTGCATGTGTGCATGTCATGTGCTTGGATTAATCTATTTATAGTTGCATTGTCTGATATTGTGTGGTAAACTCCATTTTCTTTTCCTATGCTTCAATTAAATGCAAAGCAATACTGTATGGAAAGCATGAGCACATAAAAGCATGGGAACAGCAGTAAGAAATACTTACATAGAGTTTTCTTTTTCATGTCCATTCCTTTACTTACTCTGTACCAGAATATTTTCTTAATTTAATTTAAAGTGAAGATTGTGCTGTTTATAATTTCTTGCATTTATAATTGAGGTTTAATTGATTTCTAATTATGATTTTAGTTACATATGGTGCACTGGAATCCAAAACATGGTAATTTTGCTGGAGCTTTAAAACAACCTGATGGTGTAGCTGTTGTGGGCATTTTTCTCAAAGTAAGTGGCAAATACTCAGTCTTTGTAAGTTTTTATATTTTTCCCTCTTTCTCTAGTGCCAGGGAAAAGTTACCATTGTTTTTTCCTGCACTGCAGCCCTGTCCTGTGGTGTGCACTGGGTGAGGAGGTGGGTCTGCATAGGCTGAGTGTTTCTTCTTGTCTTTTGTGTCTCTTGTCTGCTAGCAGGTGTTGTATCTGCCCATCAGCAAGTTGACTGATTCCCTTCTCTAGTCTCTTGTTGATTCCCACACAAGCTGGGAATCAAAATGAGTTTGATGAACCTACTCCAAAAAGAAAGAATTAATGGTAAAAGACGACCACGACCACTCAACATTCTAACCTTAAAATACAGAAACTTTTAAACAAAGTAATATTGTAGCAGTATTTTCAGATTGATTTTTTAAATGAACTCAATAGAAAGAAAGTAATCCTTGTATCAGATCTGCATGTGGTCTAGGACATCAAGAAATGCTAACAGGCACACAGCCTAATATTGATAAATTACAGAAACTTCAGTCCTCTTAGCTGCAGGTGGGCATTTCAGCTTGAACACACCATCAGGGAATAAGTGTCCTTTTACTGTTTTATCACTAATAAGTGGCATTTGTACAAGCAAGAGCAAGTGGATGTAATTAATTGTGCTACAGTATCCCTGGACAGACTAGGTGGTGTCCTTTTAATTCTATTACACTGTGAGCAAACCTGACCTTTTTTCTTGTGGTTAGTCTAAATTGAAGGTCAGCACCTGTCCAGAATCCCCCTTCAATTATTCTTCTTTTGTCATTCCTTTCGGTCTATTTTAGTCTAAGGTTTTATGTTGTCAAACACAACTTACAAAGCACACCACTATATCTCTATTAACCATGCTAAGGTCAGCTAAAAGGTCTAGAAAAGTAAGGAGTATCATTGTCTTCTCTGGCTCTCTTTCCCTTTTTCCTTCTTGCTCTTTGATGAAGGAGCTGTTGTTTTTCTCTGAATTTTTCATGTTCCATTACTGGGTTTTGGGATACTACTAAAACAGGATTGAATTATCTTCTGAGGAATTGAAGTTAATCTATTTTGGAACAAGACATGGAAATAACTGAACATCTTACTCATACTGCCTTTACTCTTCTGGGATGTCAAAGCTTTTGGAAATGCTAAATGTCATGAACACAAGCAATAAAGTGCCCCCATAGCTTTAGGTCATCTAGACGTGAATTCATCACATCTCTTACCTCAAGTCTGATCTGACTGTGTGTGTGCTGCTGAATGAAGTGTCTGCAGGAACTACAGCCCTTCAGGCCGTCAAGACTTTGCCAAATTCTCAGACATCCCACAGTGTGTTGCTTTTGAATGAGGAGCCAAGGGCTAAGCCCTGGGTAGTGACACTGAGTGTGCGGTCCATTCCTCAGACAGGTCTGATGCCTTCTAGAGTCCTTCAACACACATTAAAATTGCAAAGCCAGCTACTGGAGTCTGCTATTTTGGATGTTCTTTGAACACATATAATTTTCTGTCAGTCCCTACTGGATTCTCCGAGACTGCTATTTCCTAATGTGACAGAAGGGGTGTGATGAATTTCTTTCACATACTGTGGAACATGATGAAAAAGATAGAGTATTTGTGCTTTGCATTACAGGTTGGAAACACTCCCAAACCAGAGATGAAGAGAATTCTTGAAGAAATTGAAAATATTAAGACCAAGGTATCAAAACAAATTTTTGTGATATAATGTAGCTGGAAAGCCACAGAAGCAGAAACCAGTAGTTCAGATGCATATTTTGGCATGTGGAGCATGATATTTTCTTTTGCTTAATTAAATATTTAACTCCTTGCTTCTGTAAGTATTCTGGTTGAAGATTATTTTTTTTTATCAATCCTTGCATACACAATTGGTCCTGTAGGTCTTATTGGTCCTGCTCTGTAAAAAATACACCAGTGGGCCAATACCAAGAAGAAATTAAAAGCTTTTTGAATTTGAGGACAACAGTGGCCAAAAAAAATGCACATAGCAGAGTTAGAAATTTAGTTAGCCTAAAATGAGCAGAAAATAGTAGCAATGATGGAGCAGGCTCTCAATCAGTGTTAAGGGAGATCAAAATTGTTATTAGTTTTAAGAAGGAACTGTGTTTATAAAAGGAGTTAAATGGTGCAGTTTCTGCCCCAGTCCTAAGTTCTCTCTTCCTATGATACTAGCAGAAATAGCATTGCAAATATATTCTAAACTGTTTTTCACTTTAATTAATAATCTAAGGCAGCAGTCCATACCTATTGCACAGATACAGATGCTGAAGGGAGTTATTTGCAGAGAACTGTAATATTGTATCTATTGGCATTTTGCATTATGATTTACGATAAACTGAATCTCTAGGTATACTTTAGCAATTCTACTTCATTGTAAACTTTATGATTCTAATAATGCTAAAAGTTGTTGTGTTTTTGGTTGTTTTTTTTTAATTTCACTTTGAACATGCCACCAGACCACCAAATTTGTAGGCATTTTCTTGCAAATCTACCAGAATTCCTTGCATTTAATATATGTATGTGTGTACTGCCAGTAATGTGCAGGTCTGAGCCTGACAGCTCTTCTCTCCTTTGTAAGAGTCATATTAATTTTATTTTTTTCAACTCAGTTTTCAAATGCAATAAGGTTCTTTCTTCTAAGGCAACTGAAAGTTATTTTTCCACCCTATTCATGCCCCTGCTTTGATGTGTCAATGGTATCTCTTTTGCTGGCTTTCTCTCATAATGCCTACATCATTTTTTTGGCCGCTTACATGTAGTAGTTCTGGAAAAAGAAACAGTTGAAGTAAAGCAGAGAAAGATAAGTGTATATGCAAAGAACCACATGTTGTATTTCATCTCTTTTTCTTTTCTGTCATCACAGATATTTTCCCAAAATTACTTATTTTTCAGAAAGATTAATAGGTGGTATCACTGGTGTAATTATCACACATGCAGTTTCAATTGCACTGATGCATTACAGGCAGAGGAGTTTCTTGGTCACTGTACTGTATTTACTGAAAAAGCACAATTCTGTGAATTTATTTGCAAATTCATGTTGAACTTACAGAACAATCTTCTCAGGAAGATATAATTGGAGTTACTCTTTCTACTCTTAATTTGTGCAAGAATGCATAGAAATGATTTCAGCTTCTGGCACTTTGTTCTAATCTAGAGAAGATTATCCATGACAGAAGAAGGAAATAGCAATAATATACCTTCCTTCCCAGAAGGAATCCAAAATACCAATAGCGAAATGAACTGCATTTCCATGGTTAGTTTTTGTTGCCCAGAGGGCAACATTCATCAGAGTCCTGTGGAGTTACAATCATATTTGGTGGCAGACTTACCAGGAAATTTTGTCTAATGTCTGCTTTCTCCCTTGTCTTTTGGTAATCACCTTGAATTGTAAGATATTTAGGACCCAGTACTCTTACAGGAAATATTTTAATTTTTTACTAAGTGTAATAGTGCCAACAAAAACACTGAGAGTGTCACCATGAATATATAATTAGAGGACAATCTTGGGGGGAGAGAGATGCAGATTTAAATTCCTTCAGACAGAAGAGAAGACTGTAATGAATCTGGGATAAATGCCTGGCCACCACTATCCTGTTGGATAAAAAGAGTAACAGTACCAGCAGTGCCACAGGCTTTTACTTTTATCCCAATGGCCCAAAATAAAACACAATTTTGATAATTCCAGAATAGAAAAATATAAAAACAAGTTTGCTTTGATACCACACAATTCAGTTTTAATTTCTTTTAATTTATGAATGCAGTCAAAATGTCACTTTTTATTAATTGCTGGGAAAGTGCTTGACAGGAAGAAAAGGAGATTGATTTCTTGCATGAATCTTGGTATTTAATTGCTTCCTTTATTAAAACATCTATACTGTTGACTTTTAAGATGCAGATCTCTAGAGTTACTGCAGAGAATTTTTTTTGTTTCCCTAAGGGGAAGGAGGCTCCTTTTCAGCACTTTGACCCTTCAATTCTTTTCCCCAAATCTCGTGACTACTGGACCTACCACGGTTCTTTCACCACACCCCCCTGTGAGGAGTGCATCACTTGGATTCTCCTGCGGGAGCCGATTGAAGTCAGCTCAGACCAGGTAAACTCCAGCCATTTCTGCTGCTCCTTTACCAGTTCTCAGCAGTGGCTCAGTATGTCAGGGCAATGATTTGCAAGCCCTGTGTTACCTTGCACTTTTCAGTAGGGAAAGTTTTAGCTGCGAGCAGTGAGAAACTGCCTGCAGAAAATGCATTGTTGAAATGAGCTGTAAAACTGACCCTGAGAATCGGGTGCTCTTGTAGGAACTTCCTGGAACAACCTCAGCAGTGTTGTTCTTGGGATCCAGAAAATCTGCTAAGGCAGGAGTGCCCCTGAGCCACAAAATTCAACCATCATGGAAGCCTCAGTTCATTCTATGTGCTTTACAATTAAGTGGAGGGTGAGACTAATAGTTTCCTGGTTTCCTGGTTTAAGAAATTGCTGGTCCAGACCTTGACTTCTTAAAAACTGTCAGTGAGAAAGATCAAACCACCTACAACCTACAAGCCTGAACATTCATACAAAATAATGTACCACTTGCATTCACATAGCTCAAATGTGCATTTATAGAGGGAAGAAAAAAGCCTGTCTAGATAAGGTGACATTTTTAGGTCTTGTGTCAGAAACTTTGGCTATTTATACCAATTTCTGCTTCAGCAATAAAAGTCAGGGTACATTCTTTCTACTGAAATACTATCTTCAAAATAGATTTATTTTGCATTTGGATGAAAGGGTAACTATTAACAAAGCAACACTGAAATTAAGTAAATTTGAATAACAGCGGCTGAGTGCTGAATTCATTATTCAATTTAATAATCCAGTTGGCATATCTCTGCCTTACAGATCAAAATAGAAACTTCGGCACCAGCTTTTTCTATCACTGCCTTGCGCTGACATCGGTTTAGATCCTCCTTCACAGATTAGCTGTATTTTCACAAGGTGTCCACCTTCAGCTGGGTCACAGCAGAGCCCTATTCTTTTTCCACACCACGGGCGTGAATCAGAGAAAAAAACAAAAGAAGCCCAGTCAAGGGTCAGATGATAAACTGTTCTGTGGATGAAAAGTGTGAAGATCCACAGAAACTGTGCAAGCTCCTGGGCTGCAGCAGTTTTTATCAGTAATCTCTGTATTATTAGAGACTGACATTGTCATTGTGTGCTTGTCACTACACAAAAAAATTCTGCAGTTCTTCCACATGGACACTTGATTTTTTCTTCTTTGCAGATGGCAAAGCTCCGTAGCCTTTCCAAGAACGCTGAGAATGAACCCGTGAGCCCTCTTGTTGACAACTGGCGCCCACCGCAGCCCCTGAAGGGCAGGATAGTGAGAGCCTCATTCAAGTAAAATCTCAAGTCTCACTCTGCTGAACCTGAGTGAGAAAATCCCTACAATACAAAAGTGTAGTTAGTTTTTGCTGTCTACTGCTTTTCCTCTGGATCCAGGTTTGTGTTTCTCAGTTTGAAATTCTGAGTGGCAAAAGTGAATCTATTTTTAAAAGCAGAAAAATACTGTATGCAAATGCTAAGCATAATGCGCAAATGGTAGAAGTAATGATTCTTGACCACAATTGCCTCAGCATTTATGGTCACTTCTCTGCCTTGTGGTCTTGTAAGAAAAATAAGCTTAGTTTCAATATTTAAAATTAACTTCAAAAGAAATATATAATGCAAAAAAATGAACCAGTATTTCAGGAAAGCAGAAGTAGCAGTAGATGAACAGGAGGGAAATGCCTGTCTCTACAATGTGATGTTGCTCAGACACCCCATCATCAAAGGAGACATCCAAAGAATAAGTACCAAGTACCCCTTTAACATAC
Source organism: Taeniopygia guttata (assembly GCF_048771995.1). NCBI lineage: Eukaryota > Metazoa > Chordata > Aves > Passeriformes > Estrildidae > Taeniopygia > Taeniopygia guttata. The sequence continues at coordinate 125,142,954 of NC_133026.1, forward strand.
GAGGTTTTCCCCTCCCTGTCTTGTTCATAGTTTTTTATCCAAGATTAGATTAGTGTTCTGAGAGTAAAATCATTCATACTCAGTTTCTGTGTGAAGAAGAGACCTTGCTGTCATTTCAGTATTTGCTGTCTTCACCATATCCTGCTACTGCCATTGTTGATCTTTTCTTCTTTCACTGTTTCTGTTACTCCACCCATCCAGTGTAGAGTCCTGCTGGTTTCATATTGCCTTGCATTTAGTATATCAGCTTTGGTATTGCTGAGGGAGATTTGTCTTTCTTCTGCTGCTCTCTGTTATCTCCCAGAATTATGGATTTTGGATATTCTGCCTGCTTCTTGTATTTGACACCTTAATGGTTTCACCTCTTAGGGATTTTGTTGTATATGGAAAGGATATTTCTGGATGATTCATATGTGTCCTTTGCCATCCCCACTACTGAAAAACCCAGATTAAGTCACCTAAGTGTTTGTTTATTTGACTTTGTAGCTGGAGAATATAAGTGGATTCTGTTTGGCTCAATTCCTTTCCGGGGAGACACATCAGCTTTCAAATATGATCCAAGCAAGGAATCACTGGCAGACAGAAACATCTATATCAACTTCCCCTGTCCTTCATCATGTAAACTTTATCATTTCAGTGTACAAGTACCATCTAGGTTGAACCCACATACAGATCATGTGAATAAAGATCTACATGATATTCAACACCCAGGTGATTCTTCAGTATTGGACATACAGGAGATTGGATGGTCAAAGGTGGTGCATGAACCCCACTGCACAGGCAGCTTCTGGGTTCTTTGTGTTCCTGTGACTCACAGGAACTACTACTTTAGGTAGCAGTGGATGTTCTTCTGGAGATGTTCACAAACATGTTCACAGCAGCATTTATGTCAAAGTCTGAAAAAACAGGGCTACAAATGGCTGGAATAGGCATTTCCCAGTCCTCCTTAACTATTTCACTTTCCAACTTTACTAGAAAAATGATGTTCCAACACAGAAGTAATGAATGAGCAACACTGGACAAATTCTGCTGTTATTACCAGCACAATTCAGTGCAAATGCAGAAATGAAACTGAGGGTAGATTTTGATCCTTTTTATTCATTTAGAATTTTTCTAAGGATTGCTGAATTCCCATTGAAAGTTAGTATTTTAGTTTTTTAGGAATGTATTTTGCTTAGTATAAAGCAGTTTCTTTTTAAAAACTAAGTTCATGTGAGTAGAAGATAAAGTATTTATTGAATCCTGTTTACAAATGTTTTGGCACTGCCTTAATTTTATCAGAAGATCAGCTTTTGATATTATGAGTGCAGCACTTGCAAGGGTATGGATTTTAGGAGCCCCTCAGATCTTCTTTAAGGTTTTGAATCTGTAAATCTTCTCAACACATAAAAATGTTACAACAGAAAGCTCATAAGCAACAATTTTTTCCGACTGGACTATGTCTTATGTGTAAAATTTCTTATATCCATATGCAGTTGATATTGGTGATGAGAAAATTTTAACATGAGTAACTGAGACAAAGGTTTGAGTCTTTCAAGCTAAAAGCCATTGACTGTGATGTTTTAATCTCTTGTTATTGAGGCAATAAAACAAGATAGTTGTCAGCACTTGAAATAACTGCTTGTATGTCTTGAGAGAATCAATAAATTGACTTACATAAAAAATAAATTGATTGCTGTTTTTATGCTAAGTGATGACTGAGAGTAGCAAAAACTTAGAAAACCTTGCTGCTCCTTTCTTTGGTACATATGCTTGTAATACAAGGGGGACATACATTTTAGTACTTTTTAGCTGTTGGAGTTTAGTACAAGAAGCATATCAATAATTTAGCTGAAATGTTACATAATTCTGAAAATTCCTGATTAGTTTATACTTTTGAAGCACACAAACTCGTTAAAGAATAATTGCCTGCAAATGACAGAATGAGTGCACTTTGCTTGGTTTGCATGTTTCCTATACTGCTTTTGAAAGGTGGAATAGGTAGAAATTTATGAACTGCTGAAATAGTGGTTTTGGTTCCAACAACCAACATTTGGTTTGTATGCTGCAAATAGGAAAATACTGAAAAGGAAAAGACTGAAAATACAGTCTGAAATTTATATCGCTTCCTCATGCATCTCCTCTGATGCCATTCTCTCTTCAAACTATTGTTGCACAAAAGCATCAGCTTTAAAGCATAAAAAATATTCTTTAAAGGTTTTTTTTTCCTTGAAAAATAAAGTGCACAGAGTTTTGTTTCATTGCCTTTCTTCCTTTGATGACTAGTGTAGCTCAGCATTGATTACCTTGGTGACAAAATCAGAATATGTGGATTCTAATCCTGCTGCCCCATGTATTTTAGAGAAAAAAAAAAACCAAACCAAAAACCAAACCTTATGAATTTAGTGCCTATAATGTATATTATAGGCACTAATACTAATACTAATACTAATACTAATACTAATACTAATACATAATAATGTATTATTATTATGTATAATGTATATTAATTACAGCAGGGGAGCCAAGTGATTTCACATTGATTACCACCTATTAGGTTTTGACAAAAACTTGCCTAGTTTCCCACACCTCACAAGAGAAATTACTAGAAAAATTTAAATCGTATTCCAGTAGTTTCAAAGGTTTTCTTTACTAACTGAAACAAGTGTCACCATCTTTCAGTCATGTGTAAATTTGTATCTGGACTATGAAGTCCTGGTATGACCCTCATATACAACCATCTATGATGCTGCATTTCTACTACAACATGAAAAGAACATATATCTTTTTTTTTTCTGTATCTCAAAGAAAGGTGCTCCTGGATGTCCTTGATGATGTTTTTCTGCTGAGTAATCAGCACTGAAGAATGCTCATATTTTCAGAGAATTGGACAAAATAGAATATTATCTATTTCTTCCTGAGGTATTTTGTCCCATGCCTCAGCAAAGAGAGCAGTTGTATCATGTGTGTTCCACCTTGTCTATCTGCCTTTCATTTCAATGAATTCTGGCATTTATCTTTGCCATTACCGGAGCACAAAGCATGTATTCAGGATTTATTTTATTTTCATGCACAAAAATTTAATAGAATATTTTATAAGATTCCTCACTCCCAAGAATTTAATAGAACTTTTTATAACATTCTTCACTCCCCCAAGAGGTAATGTACAACCAACGATGACTCAGAGATCAAATCAGACTCAATTTTTTTTTTAAACATATTTTTTAAAGCATCTTCTTTTCCGTTTATGGCTGCTGTATGTGTTGATTTGCAAAAAAGTGCAATAAAACTAAATTATTTGTTAGGAAAAGACAGAAAAACTCACATTAAAGCACATAAGCAGATTTGAATACAGATGGAGAACTTGTTATATTACTGGGAAAATAAACACCAACACAGTATTGCTATTATAGAAAACTGCAACTGTATTTGGACTGAATAGTATAATACTTGCAAGAATCTCCATGAACTTTAATGAGCAAAATACTTGTAGAATTATATGCCTGAGCTGGACCTTAAAGACAATCTAGTTCCAACTGTTCCCTGCCACAGGCAGGGACACCTTCCACTAGACCATTATTTGGGAAAAAATACATAGTAGATGGAAAATTTTCTGTAAAAAAGGAGGATGGAGAAGAAAGAAATGTAATTTGTACTGCAAACTGATGAAGTGAAGATATAAGTCCACAGTCTAAAGTAATACTTCACTTTCAATAAGGATGACTGTCGCCCTGATTCTTGAGTTTTCTAAAGCCTTCTAAGTTTACATTCTATTGGGAAACTTTCCCACACAGTTTCTGTAAATAACGTGTTGTTTTGCATTCCTTCGTGGGGGTGGAGAGACTTGATGTACTAGTGCTTTGTCCAATGTCTTTGGAGAGGTGGCCCATTCACTCTCCAATCCACTGTCACCTTTGGAAAAGTATAAAAGTTGGAGTCAGAAAATAAACTTTCTCTTTTACCTTGCAAAGTGGCAAGTAGCTCGCATTGTGCATTCTCGTGTCCTATGGCGACAGATGACTGTGAAGAACATGAGTGCAAATAAAGAAGGGTTAATAGGAATATACGTATATGTGAGAATGAAAATTACCATTAAGTGAGATGGTAAAGCAAGTAGGACAGCAGAGCAAACTTCATACAGATGGAGTTGTCTCTGCTTTAGAAAACAAAAAGATTGGCATAATAAATTACAACCCTTCTGTTGAGCACTCTAAGATCTCCCTGGAGACAGCATCTTGCCTCTCTACAGGAAAATCCAGCAGGAAGGCTGGAAGCAATGATGCCATCAATATGCAAAAGAAAGGTTTCAGTTCCTAAAGAACCACACCTGTAGCTAGTACAAGCAGGAACATTGACAGAATGTTATCTGCATGGGAGTTCTCAAAATAAATCTCATCGATTCTGCCATTAATTCTTTAAGTCAGAGGTTGACATTAACTCATGCTTTTGCAGTTCTGTCATGCCATCAGTAAGCAGAATATGCAGTAGGTGTTAGGAAAAAAATATGCCTTTGGTAAATTTCAGTAGCACACTGTCACTCTTTTAGTGTTACTAATATCTTGCAGAAGATGTCAGAAAACTCTTGAAGAACTTGAAACTCCTTCCTGCAGTTAGACCAGTTTCCAAACTTGAAACTCCTTCCTGCAGTTAGACCAGTTTCCACACTGCACTAGACCAGGGAGCCCATGGACCAGTTGTCTCAGACTTTTATGGTGGAGATAATACATCTGTACTAGACTAAGGTTTTTAATTCTTCCAATTCTCATTATATCTTTCTCTTTTTTCAAATCGACATTCCCACGATTTATTCTACCTTCACTCCATAGACAATGCAAACATTCCTGCTAAAAACTCAAGTGAAGGATGCTGCTTCTTGCTTGGCTTGAAATGGTCATTTTCCAGAGCCCACACGGTGGAGCCAGTTCTTCAACAGTCACCTTCCTGACACCACTTTCAGCTAACAGGAGGCCTGGGCAGTGCAAATTCTTCTAGTCCTGCACAAGTTATTGAGCATTGAAACAAATGCTGTTAATCCAAGTTCTTCTTGAGCTACAGGATCTGGTGTTTAAATAAATATTGATAGCAATGGAGTGGTATTCATTTCTATCTAAAAATATTCTGTATTTTGTCTGCATGATTATTCATGCAAAATCTATCTAAGGAAGTGGTTTTGTTTTTACAGGCCGAGAATAGTCCAGATAATTCCAATCCTAAAGTCCCAAAGAATCCTGTCACAAGGTAAGAGCAGTTTCAGGTGAAAATCCCCCACTGGTATGTACTGAACTGGTTGCTGATTTGAGTAATTATGAAATCAAGACTGCAGGATACATTACCCTCCATACTAGCAATACCCTGGCTGAATAGCAATTTCAGTCTATATAGCCCTTTTCTCTCTGCACATCTCAGCCATCCTTCATGGTTATGATAATTTCTACACTGAATTAAAAAACAAAGACATTTCCATTAAGGTTCGCTTCTTTCAGAGAACAGTGACTTTTTTTTTTTTTCTTAACACTACAGGCTACCAGCCATTAAGCCCTAATTAAAGAGCTCCCACAATGTTGTGAATTGTCTGTGTAATAAATCTCTGCTGGAGAAAGAGGATAATCATCAAATATTTTTTCTTGTCAGACATCATTGAGCAACAAATGGCAACAGTGTCAGCAGCCTATCTAAATTTACAACTAAGCAAATGCTACTGACCCTTGAATAAACAGATGAAAGTTGATTTGTTGCCCAATAGTGTGTAAGATCTATAATTGAAACACTGATTTCATTGTCTCTGTTGGGAAAGGTAGGGAATGCAAGTTCAGACACAATACTTTCCATGCCTAATGTGTTGGAGCATTTTGCTGTAACTTCTACCACTGAAAAATCCTGAAAAAAAATTGATAGAGTCAGTGTAATCTAAATAAAGCTGAGGCTTTGGAATATTTCTTCTGCCTTTAAGGTAATAATTGTGCCAGGACTTACATTAAATTACACACCATAAATATGGTACGTATTAATTAATAGTGAAAATAATCATGTTCTTATACTGGTGTCCATCATCAGACTATTTTAATGCCACTGTAAAAAGCCCTGTAAAATATTTCAAACATTTCCAACCAGATTTCCTATATGTTCTTCTCATGGCTTCAAAACCCCAAATTCATATTTGCTGTGTATACAAATAGAACATTATTTGTATACACAGCAAATATGTATCCTCCTCATCTAAAAGGTAATGGTGGGTAAAAGTCCACTGCAGACAATCTCAACTGGCAGTTCTCTGTAAAAGCAAATCCCTGCTGGACTCTGATAGTGACCTTTTATTCTGGATATGATCTGGGTCATAGTGAGGTTTGCTTTCTGGTTTATGTTTCAATCAATTTGATCTTTTAATGGTTAATATTTAATAGCATACAGCAATTAAAATTCTATTAGTTAAAGTAAATAAAAGTAAGCATTGCCATTAAATAGACATTTTTGGAATCCTGACAAAATCTGCTGCTTTTGCTACTCTGCTGAGCTTCGCTGTCCTAGTTAGTCTCTGTCACCCTTTCTGGAAGCAGTGTTCCTTTTTACAGAATGTGACTGAAGGGTTTGCCATTTTTACATAAGTTTTTGGTGTTTGCTGGTTTTTTTTTTTTTGTTTTTGTTTAAATGATGAACCAAAAGCAACACTAGATTTCTCTTTTTTTTCTTCTTACTGTATTGAAATGTCTTTAATCAGGAAATAAAGCCCCATGATTTGAAAATGATCTTCCTGGAACAGCTTCACAATATGCATAGAACCATAAAACTTCAAGTTAAACAGTGAATCCATCACTTGCATTTGTATCTTCACATCACAGGATGTAGGGTCCAGTTCCTGATGCACCTGTCCAAGTGAGCCATCTCTTCACTTGGCAATATTTACTGTGTCTGAGATATTGAATAAAAGACACACACTAAAATTTGTTGCCTGGATAGACTTTGTGAATGTGGGTGTACATATTTCCATGTCAGCAAGGGAACTCAAGGAGCAGATGAATTCCATTTATGCAAGCATGGAGAAATTTTTGTGGCCAGTAAATAAGTACCATAGCAGTGCCTGGTTATAACCAGACAGAAGACAAGCTGTTGAACATCTCCTTGCTCCAGCTTCTGATTCACTGTGTGGTCTATCTGATGCACAAAAAAGTCAAGATTCCCTAGTTGGAACTGGTGAAGGGAATGTGTGAGAACATCCACATAATCTTAAACTAGGATGTGGAGTTTTGCCAAACAGCCCAGATGGAGAGGGCACAAGGCAGTATTACCTGCAGAAGCTTTCCCGTCTGTGCCTTGTCACAGGGAATCTCTGTATAATCCATCTATCCTGCTAGCAGTTGCTAGAATTTGTGATATAGTTGTAATTTTTCCATTACTGCTTGGACACTTAATTAAAGCATGCAAATTACTTATTTACACTTACTTCACTTGGAAAACACCCCTGGTTTCAGCTGGGGAAGGAAATGGCAGGGTCTTCACCATCAGGCTAAACACATCTCTATATCCATGATTACTCTGGCCACAGCCCAGAAATCCTTCTTGCTTCTGTTTCCAAAATAATCTATGAATCAATGTCATACACCAAGCATCAGATCTTGCCATGGACATGCTTTCTCCTCATGCTTCTTTTGTATGTACTTGATAAGATCTATAGAGATTATGCCAGCCTGTCTCAATGGCAGTCTTACTGCTTGACTTGTGCCAGGGTTGTCTCTAGCAGCAGGGTCTGTTCTAGAGTTTGCCTCATGGATGCAACATTTTGGGGGGCAACATCCACCTTTCTCCTGGTGATGCTTTTTTGCTTACCCATGTGTGGTATAGAACAGGCTGCTTCTCTTTGTGTCGGAGATGGTCACTGCGGGCTGCAAACCGTGCTGAAATAGCCAATGTGGACTTGGATTTTTTTGTCCTAGAGTTGCAAAATTCTCTGGAGTTTTTTAGAAGTTCCCTGCACTAAGCAGCTGTCTGGTTGACCCATCTCATCACCAGACAGAGTTTTGCATGTTTCTAGATCATCCTGCACTGCCATCTCAACTGTACCAATGGCACAAGCTGTTATCCTTAAGATGGTTCCCCATACGTCAAGTAATATTCTTCTTGGGCACACTGAAGTTATTCCACCTAAACTGCTGCACAGTCACGGCAGTGAACCTGTTGGCTCCACAATTAAACTTGGGTGATGTGTCTGTGTGTGTGTGTGTGTGTGTGTGTGTGTGTGTGTGTGTGTGTGTGTGTGTGTGTGCTTGCTTGCAGATGCAAATATTTTCCAGAGCTTTGAAAGGAATTGAAAGGTAGCAGGCAAAACAATGCAGTTGACAGAAATGCCTGGATGGCATTCAGAAAGTATCCAAATGAGCTCACAATTATGTGTTGTAGCTGCACTGCATTGCAAAGTGGGTAGATGGGAACACATGCTGAAATAGGCCAAGTGTTTTACCCACATTCCAACCACGAGTGCCAACACATTTTTAACATTCACCTAGATAGGTTTACTTGGGCTTTTATTTCTAGCTTATCCATGTATAAAAGTTTTTACCTACAAATGTGACAAAAATACTGATACTACCAAATATGCTCTTTTTTTCTTGTTTCTGTATAGATTTTTGTCTACATAGACTCTTAAATAATGTAAGTGGCGGAGCAGAATGTGTCATAGCAACTCTTCAGTTTTGTAGGTGAGTAGCAATAAAACCACAATAAATCCTGGCAGAATGATATTTTATAGATCTATCTACTCCTAATCTGTAAGAATCAGTTCCTTGACAATAGAAACTGTAGGGGGGAAATGGGGATTGTGACATAATAGCAAAATAATTCAATGCAATATGTAGTTTTTCTTATTTTGGCAGACAAAGATCTCGCTGTTGATAGGTTTCCATTCATGCCTACCATGTTTTCCATTGCCTGGCACAGATTTCAGTGAAGTGGAAGGCATATGACAAACTGGCTTCTTGGCTGTAGCATGCCACACCAACTATGGCATGCCCAACAAAAAGCACTGTGTGAATGTCCTTAGCACAGTGCCAGGCATGCTAAGCACAACCCGCTACAAAACAATATGGTGCTTTCTGCAGCTTCTTTTTTTTGCTTTTTTATTTTCCGCACATTCCCTATAAAAATAGAAGGTAGACTATATTGATGTTTGCACAAAGCACAAAACAATAATTCCAAAACAGTTCTGTAGTTTGGTGCAATTGCTCTGCAGCCTGGCACTGCACTGAAACACAGTTGATACAGGTATGTCTTAGCCTGGTCTACTGACTGAGCAAATCTAGTGAGCTCTGCTTCTCCTTGCCTGTGATACTCCAGCCCACTGTCTTGCTGGCCCTCCACTGCACTTGCAATGCTTATTCGATGCCTTTCTTGCAACAGCCGGCTCAAAATTGGATTCTAGAACTACTTGCACTAATGTTGAAGATGGAAATTATCACTCCTGCCAACCTGCTGACTATACTCTGGTTAGTGCAGCTCAGTGTGCACCACAGCAAGGGCACCCTGATGGCTCAACACATCTGTTGTCCACCAGGATCTCCACATCCTTTTGTGCAAAGATGCTTGCTGGCCAGTCAGCTCCAGCCCATCATTCCCAGGTGCAGGACTTTGCAGCGCTTTTGTTGAACTGCTTCAGGCTCCTGTTAGCCCATTTCTTCAGCCTGTCTGAGCTCCTCTGGATAGCAGCTCATGATTTCATCCTTAAACTTGCTGAGTGTATATTTTGTGCCATTGTTCAGGTCATTAAAGTTCTGCCAGTAATGAGCTCAGAGCTCCATATGTCCCCTGTCCAGGCTATTCTTATGACACAAGAGAGGCTTCATATCCCTCTTCTTCCCTTTATTTCCTTCTTCTGTCTTGTCGCTTGGCCAATAAATCACTCAGTGATTTATCAGTAAATATGCCTAATTGGGAAGATGAACAGAGAAGGCATTCAGTTTATAGCTGGGCAGAAGAGTATTAACTGGTGTGACCAGCTGGCTGTTTATTTGATCTGCAGAAAACTGCAGAGTTATTTAGGCTACTGGAGTGCTACAGTGCTGCCCATTCCATCGTTATCACATTACTTCCAAGCAGAGAGAAATGTCATCAACATGATGTCATAACCGTCAGCCAACTGGCTTATGTGATGCTGATCCCAAAACTTTTTTGAAATATGCCACAGTTCTGAGGTTGGATCTTGTTAGGTTAGTTTTAGGCAAGCTTATATATATCACAGGTACTAAAATGCTTCCCATTTGTCAGCACATTTTCCTCATATTTTTACTCTATTGCATATGCATACTTTTCAGGTTGAATTTTATGCGTACTGTAGCTCTGCAACTGACCACCAGTTGAATAAGAACCAAAACCACTGGGATTTTATTCCAACTGATTGCTTTTCATGTATAGATGCAAGACTAAAATGTCACTTTCTGAGTACATAATTTTGAAAAGTGGTGTTTCACTCAATTTCCTAGAAGATCATGTCATTTCCAGCAGCAATATTCCACCATCCTGACTAATAATAATGAAATTACAAATGTCTGCTTAGTATCTTTTAAGTCAATTACTCTTCTGGCTGTGATCAGCTAATTTTCAAGTCTTTGTGTGTTTATATTCAATAAAGGTCAAACAATTGAACTATTTCTGCATCTTCCTTTCTTCAAATAAAAGTATAGATAATTTTGCCTGCTTCCTTTAGAAGCAGCTGATAGCCATTCTTGTGAAGTGGGACTTCATGACTTTCTCCTGGTGGTATATTAGGTGTGACTTTATTGCTCTCTCCTGGTAATCTACAAAATATTCATAGGACTTTCAAATTCCTTCTACTTAAGCTGTTATGTATATTCATCACAAAACTTAATAGTTAAAGACTCCAGATGCAATCTCTGAAGATAGTCTGAAATACCTGCTGTACCCTCATTACTGGCAATTTGGGCACCCCAGATAGGTTGGATAATTTTCCTACAGATCTCTTCTCTGTTCCTTCTAGTCTGTGTTCAATTTTGTAAATACTGTATTAAAAGTTTATTTTGAGGGTTAAATGTCTGTAGAAGAGTGAGCTGGCATTCTCCATTTCTTGCAGAAATAACTCTAGCGAAGCAAGCATGGCCTTTTGACAAAGGCTCATCTCCTGAGATCAATGCTTTTCCATTGCCTTGCTCTCCCTTACATAAACAATGTAGGATAAGGAGGAAGAGGCAAAGAAAAAAAATTAAAAAAAAAAAAATCTGGGACAGAATGCTTGAATTAGTGACAGAGTTTGTATCAGTGCTTTTATGAAAAAGCCAAAACTGGAGTTGGTGTGTGCTATATAAGTGGCAGCATGTGATGAAAAATAGGTCTGATGTTACTTGTAATTTCTATTGATCCGACTGGTAATGGAAAAAGGAATTTTTCTGTTTTAATAATGGACTTTCTCAATCACTGTATTTCTTTTGTCACTAAATTCTAAATAAAAAACATACGAGGAACAAGATTCTTTGGATGAGAATCCTGTAATAACCTAATGCAGCAGAAGCTGATTTTTCCAAGACCTCCTAATAGAAATTACAGAAGTACCACAGAACTTTCCTAAACTTTACTCTTTCATTATGCAAGAAGGTGGCTGCTATTCATTAACTTCTATGGTTACACATTAAGTCTTTTCACTGACTCTGTAACTTGACCCTCTGTGTGGCTATCTTGCGTTAGAGCTTCTTCTCTATTTTATCATTTTCTCAGCAAAATGACAGTATGTGGAATTTTTGTAGATAGAGATGAAAGCATCATAGTTGCTGAGATCTGTGGGAGATACAGAAATAACCTGAAAGAATAAATACACCTTTATATTTATAATCCAAGCAAAATTCAGACATTCTGATCTGATGAGTTTTTGAATTACACATCTAAATCCAGGATGGATGACACAATTACACTACCAAGAAATACAGTAATTCTTAGATTGATGAATGTATCAATCTGATTTGAATGAATAGCCTTTTATTAAAGCATATTTGTCTATGACCTGTACCTAAATTCAGAATAAGATTCAAACACTTCTCCATCACCACTGTCAAATCCCTAGTTTTAATGGTTATTAGTATTATGTGGAAAAATATCTGTCTGAAGTGTAAAGTCCAAGCATATGTCTGAGAAGTAAATATAACTGCCCAACCTAAATCTCCTGGCCAACTATGTGCCTTTGCCTCTTTGAACAGGAATTATCCTCGTACTTGGTCAAAATGAGACTTCAGGCTCTTGTGTTAATGATCTTTTGTCTTATGCATCCGAAAGGAGAAGTGAATAATCATGAAGGATGGAAACAATATATGGAGGTGCTAGTCTGCTAATCAGTCAAGGATATTGCACTAATTCCCAGTCCCTTGAGCAAAGCCTAAATAAAGTCATTTGGGAGGAATCACTATGTCAGGATTGCTAGAAATAGCAACCTCCTCCACCCTCTGGAAGTGAGTTATGAAACACGAGCAAACACAACCTCTTCATCTATTTCTGGAAGTAATTTTCGTATCTTTGTCCCCAGCACCATCAGTAGTATCAAGGCTTTGGCTGATGGAGCCTCACAATTGAAGATCTTCCCTTCCACCATGCTCCTCAGAGTTTTTAGTTAGCTGACACAGAAGAATCTTTTGTGAGCACTTCTCCATGACATGTAAGGAAGGGGGATTCCTGCTGCACTTTCTGTCCTAGGACTTTGCCTCTCATTAGCTATACTGCAGAATTATTTAAGTTCTGATATATTTCAGCCCTTCTATAAAGGTAGGTAAGGTGCAGGATCTGGACCATAATTTTAAAGTGCTGAGGTTCACCTTACATCAAAACCATTTCATGGAACATTTAAAGGCATTTGAACCATAAATGTCTTCTGATAAAGACATGCTACAGTGAACATGATCAGAGGAAGGGCGAGATCTGGGGCATTTTAGTCTGGGAAGTGGGACTGCTGTACAAGTTTATAAAGATTGTGGGTTTCTCTTCCAGATCTTCCTTATGTGTGTTTGGATCTTGAGACAAAAAATTTTATCTATCACTTACAACCAAAGATTGAGAATAAATGGTTTATGTAAACTTTAGAAAATTATCCTGGTAAACCTAATCACCTGTTTAACACTGGACTAGTCCTTTTCATTTCTGACTTCCACTTTAAATTCAATGCAAATTAATATAAACTATACCTAAGTGAACAGAAATGACAAAATGGTGGGATTTTCACAGCAGATACGTACACTTTGCTTTTATGAAGTAATGACATCATTCTTACTCGGTGCCTGAGCACACATGAGCAGATTGATCCACACTTAAATGGAGACTTACATGTCAGCATATATGCCACCTGGGTAATGCTTACAGAAACACTATAATGGCTAACTAACTAGAAACTTCATAGCAATCTATGTATTGAATTTTTGTGGCTTTTTTTCATGGACAGATGCTGTCTGGTGAATTTTAATCTCACTTCCTGAATGAACTTCATTTCTGAACTAAATGATTGTCCTTTAAATCACTTTGGAGACCAAGCCTGTCGTACTTTTTTTTTTTTTTTGATAAATCTGACTTTAACATTATCTAAAGCAGCAGTAGATTTATTAGTTACAACACAGAGAGGGGACTCAACAAATTGTCCTGAAATAACTTTCTGTATCTCACCAAGATAAAAGAACAACAAAACTATAGGAAGTCAAGGTTCTAGGGATTTTTATGCATGGGGTGGATTACGAAGAATCCTGGAATACTATTTCTAACTCCCTCATTATTCTGCTTTGTAATAATGAACTACTCCCAGTGTTCCTGATTACCTAGCTGCTTCCCTTCTCTTTTTAGACCACCTCTGCTTGGGACCAAATTCAATCTTGTTTGTCTTCTTGTTTGTCTTCTATGCCATCTGTGTGTTTTCTTAAAACACTTCTCTTGTACAGACCATGTTCAATAACCAAGAGCCCAGTGAAGACTTTTTAAGGCTTTCTTTTTGGCAGAGAAGAACAGGGTTTTTAAGGGATTCTACACAGGTCTTTTCTGAGAATGAAGTGAGTATTTAATCTGGAGAGAGGTGTTGATGGACACAGGATACTCAGGCTTGGGGAAAGGAATAAAACCCAGAGGAAAGGTATAAGAACACTACTTTGAATAAGGATGAAGATCAAAGTAGAAGAAACCAGAAGAAAGCCTCATGTGTCACTTGGTCCTCTTGATGACCTTCAAGTCCTAGAGAAAGAGTTGAGTGAAAGCACATATACAGAAGACATTTGTTTTTCCTCAGAAATAACTTATTTACTTGATTTAAAGGTCTTAATTAAAGTGTCTAATGTTAAAATATTTTCTCAGATTGCTCCTTCTTTCTTTCCACAGTCATTTTTAGGTTATCTAAGTGTCAAGGAGTTCACACTGACTCTGAAAAATTTGTGTGCCTGAGAGCTCAGGACAGAAATTACAGTATCTAAAAATTCTTGAGTCTTCCTACCTGGGCCGTAAATACAACCTCAAATCTGTCCCTTAAAGTCAGTTTAAAAGACACAATACTGTTATGTCACATGCTCTCGATCTGGAGGTTTGTCTGTGGGTCATGGCAGTGAAAAGATGCTCAGAAATGGAAGTGAAAACTGAGGAAGAGGTGGGAAATAGTATGTGCTCTGTCAGATATAAATAGAGCTCCTGTGTACTTTGTTCACATCTCCACTTTTAATACTGCAAAGTCACAGGAATACCTCAGGTGTTTCCAAACCTTGATCTGTTATCTTGCCTCAAAATGTTCATGGCAAAATTATATGTAATTGTTCATTGGCTGACACTTCTCTTTAGCTTCAATAACTCTTACAATTTGTTGGTGTTTACCTCTCTGATGAAGTGCATAGAAAGACAGCTGTCACTTACCCTCTTACCATTTGTTTGCTATGCAAACCACACTAAGCTTTTATAGTCTCATCTTATAAAAGAGGCTCTTTAATGGCCTTGTCTCCCCTGCACCTGTTGCAATTCATCCTAATTCAGCTTCATGAGGCCAACAGACCTGTCTCAGAGGTCATACCAGGGTCTCTTCAGCTCCAGTAACATGTCCTTGGTTTGTTCCTGGGTTTTTCTGTGAGCAGCTCCTGCCTGGTAATGCTTCTGGACATGTTATCACCAACAGACCTACTCTTCTTCCTTCTCTTTCACTTCTTCTTCATATCAGAAAAACATCTATCAGCCAGGGCTATGATTCAAGACCACTGTGTAGCACCTTCAGCTACTAAATTTCACCCACTGTAGTTTACACAGCATTCAGGGATACTGATTTTTTCTGCACTATGACTCCACACTTCCATCCTGGGCTATTTGCATTTTTATTCAACTAACTTGTACATTTTTTCACTCATTTCATCACTAGCAAGTAAAATAAGCTCACTCCTTCTTATACAGAAAGTCTTCTAAAATTTAAATCACAGTAATTCACCTTTCAGTCTAGTGTTTTGTCTTCTATTTAGTCAGCCCCTCATCCATTTGAAACCGTTGGTGCTAACCTCTGTCTTTATATCATCTGGCAATTCCCTATGTGTCAGAATAAATATTTTTTGAAGTAATTTGATTTCTGTGTGCCACATAAGGAACACATGCCCGCTAGCAAGCATGTTTACAATTTTAAGTGCAATCTGATGCATAACACCCTCCTAAATGAAAGATGAATTAGAGCTGAAGCAAAACAAACAAATCCTATGCTTAATTTGCTAATACCGACTTTATCTGGAGCTGGAGGGAAGTGGATCGTCAGCTAGTTAAATGATTTCCATCTACCAAGAAAACATTGCAGTAGAGGAAGCAGCACCTTTTTAAAGGCTGGAGCAATTAATGCCACCGAATTTTTGCAGGGAAGTTGTTTACGAAGGCAACGGGAGACCGCGCAGCAGGGAGCAGCGCTGGAACCCAGACGAATACACGGGAATTTCCTAGGGAAGGGTGCGAACCTGTGATAGCCATTTGCACGAAAAGCTGTTGGACTCATCCTCTGACCCCCTGCTGGCCCCTGGACCGGGGCTATGCCACACACCCGGGAGGGAAACGCGGCTCCAGCGCGGCCCCTGAGGAGACACCCAGCCCCATCGGAGCGGACAGGCCTCACGCCAAAAGAGGCTTTCTACAAACAGCCATAAAAAGCCCCGCCAGCCTGCACATTTCATTTCAGCAGCCAGCCAGGCTAGAGCTGATCTGGCTGCCTGTCCGCGCACGGATGCGCACCTATGTCACTTGAAATTGAAAGCCATTCCTACATTTCCTACAGTGTCCTGTGCCTAGTGCCGGACATTCGTGCTTTTCTATATTCCCATCTCCGCGGCGGCGGGGCAGGCGGTGGCAGCCCTTTCCCCTGGCGTGGCATTCCCGGCGCTGTCCGGCCGGCTCCTTCCCCCGCATTCCCGGGACGGCGGGAGCCGGGCGGGCAGTCCGAGGCAGCGCGGCTCTCCCCGCCCCCGGCTCCGGGGCCCTCCCGGCCTCGGGCGGCGGGGACGGGCGCGGATTTGGCGGGAGTCTATAAAAAGCCGCCGTGAGACGAGGCCGCCGTCCTGCCAGAGCCGCCGGCAGAGGCTGGGGCGCGGCGCCGGCACCGCACCATGATCAACCCCAACTACTACCCCTGGGGCTACGACAGCGACAATGGTGAGCAGGGGCCGCGCCCGGCCCGCTCCTCCTGGCGCCGAGCCCCGGGCGGAACGGGACCCGCTTCCCGAGGGGCCTGGCGGGGTGCGGCTCCAGGCGGGCCCGGGGCTCGGCAGGGGCGCGGCCGAGCCCGCTCGGTTGTCGCTCCAGGCACGGAAGAGGCGAAGCTGACGGAAGGAGAGGTCAATGGCAGGGGGTCTTTGAGTTAAATAAAGTCAGTTTTCCTGCTGCTAATGTAAGTTAAAATTGGACATAGCAATAAAATCCGGCTTTAGGCCAGCCCTAATGAAGGAAGAGCAGCGCTGGGCTGCAGACCCCGCCTGCACGGAGGGGTTGGGTATGGGTGGTTTCTTGCTCCTGCTGCAGGAAGAACAGTTCAGCATTGGTCAGGCTTTTTCCACATGAACTTCTTGGCAAAATCTTGATGATAATTAAATCCACGTTTCAAATTCTTGGCGTGTCCAGGGATCAGTGGCCTTTTCTGGTTCCATATGGCTACACGGTGCCACATTTGAATCATTTGGGTATATCCCATCATATTCCTAGCCACTGCTGAACTTGGAGTATACACCTCTGGTTTTCTTCCTTGGCATTCCTCAACACTCTCCTGATAGTCCGTGTTGAGGTTGCTGTAAGATCTTAGGTTCAGTTGGACGACTTGAAGTATCCATTATTCCAGGTAGAAATCAATCTGGTTGCTTTTTATACAACGAAACTCTTGACAGGGCATGAATAATAGCTAGGCAATTACTTACTAATGCACTTCAATGATGTTCTATACTTAAGGAAAGCCAAGCTTGTGCTAATTGTAAAAAGTATAATTCATATCTCTCTGGAAAAGATTTTTATGATACTTCTCTGTACTTTTTTGTAGGACCAGATCAGTGGCACAAAAATTACCCTTTTGCAAAAGGACGCCATCAGTCACCGATTGAGATCAATAACAAAGACGTGCATTATGATAGTTCTCTACTACCATGGTTTGCTAGTTATGATCCTGGTGCAGCTAAGACCATCCTCAATAATGGGAAAACCTGCAGAGTTGTATTTGATGATTCATTCGATAGATCAGGTCAGTTTTGTTTTCATCTCTAACTGTCATTATATGTAAGTGACTGTTTCTCAATTGGCATGGAAGAGCCTGCTCTGAATGTTCAGGCTCTTGGAAAGGTGCTCTGTACTGCCTGTGTGTGATGTACAGGTTTCTCTGACCAGGTACCCTGTGCTGCTGCTGGCAAAGTCTAGGACTTCTTTTAAAGTTCATAGGTAAAATTCCAGGGAATGGAGAGAGCAGCAAAGAAACTTGGTAGAGGGTGAATTAAGGTGTAAGATAAATTTCTGGGACTGCAAAAAGTCATCGCAGTTGTGTTGCTTTCCAGAATGAAGGAGGCCCAGGCTTTATCTGTGAGAACTGAATTCCATTTTACCTATTTGAGATGCCCAGCAGAACATCTTAAGTTACAATATTTAAAAACTATATCCATGTAATTTGTGATGAATGAAGTAACAAGGCAGATATTGCCGCAATGTCAGAGTATTTAATCAGTTGAAACTCTTTTTGGCATTAATGAGGTTTTGTCTTAAGATGATAGGGCTGAAAAATTTAATTGTGTCAGGTGTAGTGTCCAGAATCTTTTATCCACTTGCAGATATGAAAGTATACAGTGTACAGACTTATTTCGTACCTGCATTAAAACTTACACTTTCTGTATGACTGACAGCTGTAATTACTAGGAGAAATTTTACTAATAGATTGTTTCATGTTAAGTATATATGGATGTGGATTTGATTTAATTTAATGGATTTTTAACTAATTACTTGTGTTTCATGTATGTTTCATGATCAAAATGTATGTAGGCTGGATTAGTCAATATGCTATCAAAACTCACAAATTACTATGCAGTCAAGAGTTTTGTAACTTTTCTAGTAAGATGGGAATTTTCATTTTTATTTGAATTAAAATATTAATGTCAAATAAAATGATACACAAGTAAAGAAATGTAGCTGTGGCATGTGAGATCTCCATGACTTACCATTTTTACCAACTGTTGTATTTGTTATATTATATAATGGTATATTACATATATACCATTATTATATATAATGGTATATTATAGATTTGTTATATTATCTAATGGTATATTAGATATACCAATGGTTGCATCTTCTGCATAAAAATAAAAGTATTGTTAAAATAACTCAGATTTTGAATGGGAGGGAATATCCAGACACATCATGGGTGCAACACTCACCACAAAGAGCAGAAAGTTTCAGAATGTTCTAAATTTTTTTTCAGATGAACTGCTCAGTAAATATTGTGTTTTGATCTCAGAAATAAAAAGCGACTCACTGCAAAAAAAGTAGGTGTATATCTCAACTCTTTGAAGTCAAGAAACATTCAGTGTTTGTTGTTATGTCTCCTTTGTTATACCATTGCCTGCAGAGTCTGTGGGTGGTGTTCTTTCTCTAATATAATGCTAATTGCAGGACAAATTCCACTGTGCATACTCCTACTGACTTGAACACATTTTCAGTTTTTCAGGATATGTACAATGGCTTATTTTTTATGTAAAAGAACCACCAGCTGCACAAAACATACGTATGCAATATCAATCATATAAGGAATGAAGCTTTTATTCCTTTGGACAAAGATACTCATTCTCTCTATATCTGTGTATGTGTCTGTTACTCTATCTGAATTATTTCTGAGTTAACCAGAAAATGAAACATTTATTTTCCTACGTTTCTTCAGTTATAGTGGTTATACCCATATCTGTACTTCTGTCTACATTTTCATTAATTTGGATAAAACAGATTGCTGAAAAAACTGCCAAGGTGAGTAATAAAATCAATTACTTTGAATGGCTCCAAGTTTTACATCTATTGTGTATCCTGCCAAGAACACTTGTAGAATTCACAATTGAGCATAGTTTCTTAAATTCAAACAATTAGAATGTCATCCAATGTAATTCAGGTATTATGTTGAAAAAGGCCTTATTACTTTTATGTTTAGGGTTAGCCTAGTGGAAGGAATTAGAGAATTTACTTCCACCTACTTATAAAGCCTGATTGACTTTGAGAATCTGCTACAAAATTGAAAGCTTTGCTGACTTTGCTGACAGATGGAGTTGCTGTAGGAGCAGTATCGTGCCTCTGCTGCCTATCCATACAAGTTAATGGATTCTTGTGGATTCAGTTTCCTGTGTCACTGTACCCGTGTAGCTGAACGTTATGCACTGTAAAATGATTGCAGGTGGGGGCTGGAGTATGAAAATTAAGAAAAGAATGGTGAGCTGAAATCAAACCTTCTAGGTAGCTGGTCTCAGTAAAATAAACCAAAACTTGGGTACTTTGGCAGCCTACCCCTGCTATGTTTTTTGGCCTGATTGGCAATTCAGATATTCTTTTAGATCCAGCAGTGACCCATTTTGGATTGAATTAAGGCTGAAATCTTATTTCCAGTATCAGAATCTGTTTATTTCTAAAATTCATAAAATATTCATATCAGAGAAGTGTTCTGAGAGCTTCTTGCTGGTGGGACTATTGTCATGATGCTCCTTGAGATATATAACTTCCTTACAGTTACTGACTCTGGCTGTTGTTGTGATACCTTGGTTAGATGGTTACACCAGAGTGTTTGCTTGAGAAACAGTAAAGATACAAAAGTGTGGTAATGGAACTCGGAGCAGCTGGATAGAGATACACTAAGGTCTCATGGATACCTGCCTTCATCTTCCCTCTTTGTTTATTGTTTTTTTTTTTTTAACTTCCTATGGACATTCATCAGCCAAACAGATTCCTACTTCTTCTTTTACTGGCTTTCAGATGGGTGACATTGAAGGGTTTGGAGTACCTCAGTGCAAGAACACATTCTTACAGGCTTACCTTGATGCTGTTTTCAGAGTTTTTCCTATCAAAGAAATGTGTGGCTTTGAAAGTGGATGATGAAAAAAAAAAAAAAATAGAGACAGTTACTGTAAGAAATTGGAGCTTGTTGGTAATCAGCTCTTTTAGCATGACTAGGACTTGTGGCCAGAATTTTCTCAAATACCTCTTTGTGGGAAATCTCATTTATTTTTGCAAATGAAATCTTGATTATCAACTTCTGGTAAATAAAGCATACATTTTTTCACTGATTATTACAAAGTGAGGACAAACCTCAGTAACTTTAATTAAACCAGGGGGAAGTCTGTCCATAGATATTCCAGTTTTGGTTGATTCCTGCAAAATGTTACTTAACATTTTGTCTGCTGTATTTACAGTGGAAAAAATCAGTAGCTGTTACAAAAATAGCACCACTAAATCCCAGTACTTTTGCAGTTGTACCACTCAGTGGCTGTACTGCATAAGGCAAAAGGCAGCAAAGTAAAATTTTTCCTTCAGTATGACAATCTGTCATTTGTTGTGTCTGCATGAAGGTATTGAGAACTCCTGTACTTGGGTACAGGGAATGTAGGATTTGAGCTTCTGTTAACTTGGAATTTCCATTGTTAGAATTAAAAGTGCTTGACTTTTAATTAGACTAGTCAAGGGCCTGCTGAGGTTACAGCTACACAGAGGACTGTCATTTTTCTGCCCCTGGAGGTGAGGCAGCCACACAGATCACAAATGAGGATGATTTGGAAGCTCACTGATGAACAGGCTGTGATCTGGGGGCACAAAACTGGCAAAGTTGTGTAGGTGAGAGTGGGTGGCAGGCTGACAGACTTCTGTCTAACACTTCTCTTTTCCAGTCTGACCCTAAACGAGTACAAAGTTCAAATAGAAACAAACGTAATCCTGCTGCATATCTATTTAGTGCTTGCTTAAAGAATATTTTAGTGAGAACTGAAATTTGAGTTCCAAAAGCTTTTAGGTAACACAGTTTATCCCTGCAGTTAGCCGGACAGTTTCAGATCCTCTTCTGAGCAGAGGCTTTTTTATGACTTCTAAAATGTGACACTGATGGGAACGAGCTGTGGTTTCTGTACTGCACTGTTAGATTCTATTGTGAAGCAGCATAACAAAAGTAATGTGTCTTTTCAATTGTCATATAATTGTACATTACTAATTTCATTTCATTGTGGTTTACCAGTTCATTTTATGGATTTAGCAGGATGCAAGATCATAAATCTTCCTAGCACAGTCATTTCTTGTCACGTTTATAAACAACCCTGGTCTCATGAGTCTGTTTTGTTCTCTGTGGGTTTTTTCACCTGGCTTTACAGCAAACAGGGAAGACACTCGTGTAGGCATAACTTCACCAGTCTTACTTTAGTGAGGGCAAATGACAATTGACACTAGCACAGATTCAACAACCAGACCCCTACAGAAGCTGCTCAGCAAGTAGATGTGGAAAAGCTTCTTGTCACTTTTCTGTTGTCAAGGGCACTTTACCTCAATAAGGTAAAGTGACTGGAGCAGCCATCTCCACTCAACTGCATGACACCTTCATTTTCCTGTGTCACAGAGTGAGAGACAGGGTTTTCTTGCCTTAGTTACAACCATCTGTGCAACACTTGCCCTAGTGATTACATTGAAAGTGAAAAAAAGCCCCTTCTTCTATTAGCCCATTTTGTCTCATGCTGCTCAGCTGATGACAGAGCAAATAAAAGGTGAGCTTTTTTCCAGAGCAGATGTCCATGTGTGTGTCCATGTAGGATTGTTCTGTGATAGATCGTTCTTCACTGTGGATGTGTAGGGGCAAGAATTTGGGCAAGACTGACGTGACATTTTTATGGCTGGTATCAGGCACTGATGGGTCACTGGGGTTGATGTGCAAACTCATTTAGAGTCAGTCACTGAGCAATGGGATGAGAGTTTGCAACCATGGGGCACCAAAAAAGGAGTGAATACTTCTTTCCCCTGTCTTCCTGAGCTGGTTTGCATATTCCTGCACCTGGGCCATGTTACTTTAATGGCAGCAAGTTTAAGGGAGTTATATTTTGGTAATTCTGCCATTACTCTTATATATTTAAGGTGAACATATCCTGTGTAATAATTATCAGAAAAAATCCCTGTTACATGTGAATAATATATACTAGCATTACTGAAAAATAATGTCAAGATACCATCTCTTCTTTTATAAACTTTTATTTTATATTCTTTTTCTGTTATGTGGTTGCGCATTTTTATTTGCATAGTATTGAAGCCCAATAGGTTAAAGATATGTTTAGAATTTAAGTTCCAAAGCACATGCTTAAAAATAAAAAACCTTACTAATTTTGACCTATTCAGACATAATTTGGGATTTTTAATGTGCTAAATATTAGAGAACTTAATTCTTGTAATGGTTTTGTTTATTTTTCCCTTTTTAAAATGCAGGAAAATTTAATTTACTTACATTGTCATTTCATGTATTTATGTGTTTAATACTACACACTTGTAATTAAAAGAAAGGAAATATTTTTTTTTGTCCTTCAGGAGATATTGTTTGCATCATTTTTTCTGCTTAACATGTGCTAGGTAAAAGTTACTGCCTATTTATAGATGAGTGAAACTGGAATGTGTTGGCATGAGATGATGCAGAGCTTCACCTAATGCCCAATCAAAAATGTCTGCTGATGGCCCATCAGTGGAAATAATTACATACTTTTACCTTAAAGAGGATTACTTGGCTTTACAGATGCATTTTAATGGAGAATTGATGGCCTTGTCAGCTACTACTCTTACCCTAACTGTATTCACCACAGTTATGAATGTCTGTGGGAAGAAGTAAAAGGAATTTGTTGAGAAAAACAGTTACCTCAACTCTTAGTGCTGTATTTCTTGAAATGATAATGGATTTAATTATTTTCAGATTGAAGGATATTTTTCTCTGGCATATAAAGACCAGTTCTTGAGAACTGCTGAAGGTTTTATAGGAATGCTGTAACTTCTATCCTCAAAAAAAGTGAATGAGAATTGAGTATCTTGCTGAATGTAAATACATTTTTATATTTCATTGATTCTTTCAAATAGACCACCTTCATTTACAATATTATTTATAAATAGTAAGATTATTTAGAAAACTAGATATCATTCATCACTGGCTGGACTTTTTTTTTTTTTAGGAAAATAGCTTGTATTCTCAGTATTTGCTTTTCTGGTTTATTTTCTACATTCTTTCTCCTCTTCTATAAATGGAGGGAGCAGCCATTAGAGCAGAAGCAGCATCAGTGATTTCATAACTCATTAAACAAATAAGTCATAGCCTGCAATAAGATACACAATTTTGTAGTGTTTTCTGGGAATTTGTTTATCATCTAGCACTTCAATAGTTGATCATAGTCATGGTTATATTTGTGTACTTTCACATCAGCAAATCTAGATTAAATTTGGGGGAGATTAAGACCTCTATATTTAGGTGTCTTATTGTGGGATTTTAAAAGTTGGTGTGTTATATCTAAACTGCTGTGTGAGGTGTGTTATATCTAAACTGCTGTTTGAGGCAACAGAGTTGGAGTTCAAGGAATCCAGAGAGCAATTCAGCTCACTGTCTGTTGAGTGTCTACTTTAAGGCTTGCAGAATTACCCTAGAGACCTGACTGTTCTGATTGGGGGTTACTTCAGTTACCCAAACATAGGCATCCTGTGACATATTTGATAATCTAATCTATTTCCCCTTGCCTCCAGATATTGGTTTAGAATGTACAGTTCTTCCACAAATCCTGGACCAGATCTCTCAGTCCTGTACAGATATTTCTGGACTATTCCAGAAAGTACTAGGTGCACATTCTTGCAGCTGAATTAAATCAGTGATCTCTAGTGACTGTAATGGAAGCCCAGACACAAAAGTTCTCCTCTGCCTGTAGGTGCATATGACTGAAGGTAGTTGCCTGACGCGTGGCTAAAATCAGTGCGGATTTTCAGAACATAAAACTTCTGTACAGCAAATATGTAAATACACAAGTTGCAGATAGATATGTATTTCATTTAAAAGAATTGGGAGGTCCTTGAGTCTGATGCTGTTGCAGATTATCAATTGCAGTGCTGAGAGGTGGGCCACTTCCAGGAGTCTACAGGCTGCGGCAGCTGCACTTCCACTGGGGTTCGTCTGACGACCACGGCTCAGAGCATGTTGTGAACGGAGTGAGGTATGCAGGAGAGGTAAGACTCACCACTTCTTGCTCTAAAACAGGGTGTAAAATAAAATTTTACACTATTTCTGGTGGGACAAAATTTGTCATTTCTCTGTTTTTCTGGGAATTCTTTCTATTTATTTATCTGTACCTTTTTATTCTTACTCCCATTGATTCTTATGAACATAAATCAGGTTGAAGTCATTCTCACAGCAGGAGAAAAGAAAAATTCTGTGTGAAACAAAGGTTTCCATGTTCTCAAACCAGTGTGGTGTGAAACAGCACAGCAAGACTGAATTACTCAGATGCAATCCAAACTTACTAAAACAGTATTCTGAAAATACAGAATTATAGTAGAAGTATAAAATTGCAGTGATAGAAAGGGGTGGAAAGAATTAATTACCTTGGTTCTTTAGCACCTTAAGATTGTAAAGAAAATGAGAAATGTAGACTAATAATATACATGAATGATATTCATAGGGATTCTTTGATAGAATTTGTGTAATTTGAATGCCAAATGGAAATGAATCACGTATCAGTAGATGATATCTGAACTGCATGGTCTACCTGATTACTTCAGCAACTTTTCAGCTTAAAGACAAGATTACAGTTAATATTTTCAATTTCTTATTCAGATGTTTATAGTTTATTTTAAAGCAAATAGTATAATTATGCTATTAGATAATTAGATATAACTAATAGATGACTTTGCTGTCCCTTTTTTCTCTCTTTTTTGGAAGGCCTCATTATCGTTCCTTGTTGCCTCAAACTCACACAGTTATGTGAAGAACTGTAAAATTCAACCTTCTGATGGCTTGCTGTTGAGTAATGGGGTTTTTTTACATGTTTTTCTTTGTTTCAAGCTACATTTGTTACACTGGAATCCCAAATACAGTAATTACCTTGATGCTAAGAGAAGAACTGATGGGATTGCTGTTTTGGCCATATTTTTGCAAGTAAGTAGAAGCATGCAAACCTTCTTTGCATTGATACTATGAAGTTTCTATTCTTAGAGGGGTAAAAAAAAGCAAAACTCTCTGGTGGGTATATTTTCTAGGGATCCTACCACATTGAAGGGGTTGACTTTCAGTAATGTATCCCTTTCAAGTTACAGAGCATGAGTCATATTATCTCAAGTGGTATCCAAAACTACACACACTTGTCCCTGCAGCTATTGTGTCACTATGTGGCTCGTGGAATGGGGCATGTGTCAAAAGTGGCCCCCTGACCAACAGCAGTCAGCTGTCTTTTTTGCTAACTGGGGACAGATTTCAAGGGCATGTATCTCTTCGAGGTTTTTCATGAACTTTCTCTCAAACAAAATATCTCATAGGCAATACATTTAAAAATCCTTTTAGGGGCATGCAGCCTCAGCCTGAAATATTAGCTGTTGCTATCTCTTGTTTAATCGATATGCACTAGAGATAGAAAGCTGGATGTCTTTTTTGAGATCAACAATTGCAAACAATATATCTGACCATGAAATCTATGTTGTGAAATTACCTGTAATGCTAAAATTTCTGTACTGATACAATTTCCTCCTTCCCTTCTTCCCTATCATAATATCTGTTGGGATACAGGCAGAGGTAACAGACGGAAGACATAGCTTATCAAGCTGGTAGGGGTGATAGGTTGGGTTAATGCATTATAATTTTATAGTTGATAGATGTTTAGATAGATGCTCATAGTTTTATAGTTGGTAGATGCTCATATAGAAACCTGGTCAAGGAGAACTTCTTGCTTAGCTCACACTTTCTTCTTTACAGGTAGGGGAAACTCCCAAGCCAGAGATGAAGAGAATTCTTGAAGAAATAAATGCTATCAAAACAAAGGTAATGATGTTGGGCTTTTCATTATAGGCAGATTGCTCAAAGTCTCAGGACCAAAAAAAAAAAAAAAAAAAAAAAAAAAAAAAAAAAGAATAACAATGTCTGACTCCCTAGTCTTTAAATATATTTGGGAATAAAACCATGAGCAGCTTTTCCTTAATATGAAAAGTCCTTTCTTCCACTTATATATGGGCCTTCTTTGACTTCAGTGGGGCTTATGAGTTTGGTGCAAATGACCAATTTCCCCAGTCTTTGCTCACCTAAAAACTAGGGCATGGAACCTTATTGCCTCAGGGGCAGTGCCAAATAAAAGGCATATTTAGAAATTGGTCCATTTGGTTTTAATATATAGGCTGCTTAATGGATCTCTGGAAATGCCACTTGACTAGACATCTGTGTCTTAGATAACATTATGTGATCAATCTCACATTTCATAGGCTGTCTTACTTGTTATTAGCACAAATATTATAAAAGTAGTACCTGTCTCACTTGATTATATGGTGACCTAATGCAATATTCAATAGATAGAAAGAATTTCCATAAGAAAGGAGGCCAGAAGGGGAAATATTTCTTCACAGAAATGAGTGAAACACATTGGTACTGGACACCGCTTCACATGCGTTAGCTCAGGTACAAGAAGCAGCATCATGGAGTTTTCTGTTTCGCCATGCTTCTCTGGGCCCATCTGTGAGGGTCATTCAGTCCCCCCGTCTCACTGCACCATTATATCTCGTGTTTACGGTGCTTACTTTCCTCAGTCCATACATTTACAGTACCTGAGTCACTGCCTGTTTCTTAAAGTAACAGAGCTGCCCATGAATCTTGGCTAGATTTGTTGAAGAGTTTTCTGTTTAGTTTTCTTGTGGTTTTGTTTTTATTTTAAAGGGAAAACATGCTCCTTTTCCAAACTTTGATCCTTCAATTCTTTTCCCTAAATCTCACGACTACTGGACATACCATGGATCTGTCACTACTCCACCTTGCGAAGAGTGCGTTACCTGGATTATTCTTAGAGAGCCCATCATAGTCAGTTCAGACCAGGTAAACTTTGCCCTTGATTTTATTTACATGCAATAACCTGAATTTATTCTTTTTGCAAGGAAAACAGTCATTGGATTTGTGAGAAATTACAGGATTAAAAGCCGAAGAACTGCCTCACATCCAACAGCTTGGTAGTTCAAGCCCACAGACATCACAGAGCTTTTAAAATCAATAAAAACATACCACAGTGTAGATGGTCAGGATTTTCTTTCAAAACCATAATTTATCAGAATACAAATGTAATGGGATTGGTGATTCTGTCTGTCCCGTGCAAGTTGGAAGTGTTGAATTGCATGCATGTTACCTGTTTCTGGAAGGCATACCAGCTAAATTTTCACAAACATCAGCTATCTATAATTTATTGTTAATCTGAAAAACTTCTTTGGTCACTTACTGTAAAGAAGTATGTCTTGTTAATTTCCTCTTCTTATTTCCCCCCAATCCACTTACAGGAATTTCAATGCCCTCTTTCAGCACATTTCAGCCTATGATTCTATTCTTACCACACAAGTAATTTTTCTCACCTGAGGTTATTCCTCTGGTCAGCAGACTATAATGATGCAATACAACAAATTTCAAGACTCCAGGATACAAAGCACATGAATATTAATCAAGGGACTGACATATTATGTAGGTATTATATTTAGACATTTAGCTTCTCATTTTAAGTTTTCGAGATGATCATGTGTTTAGTGTATTCACTGATGTGCATGTTATGACAAAAAGGAATTATTTTTATTTTCTAGTACTTTGTATTTAAGTGCCTCTTTATCTTATAAGTAATACAACTCAGGTATGATGAGAACCTTAGCTGGCAATAGATGGAATATGGTAATGTGTTCATATAACTTACAGCTTAATTTTCAGAGTTTATTGAATTGCTCTGCCTTCTGTTTCCTTGTCCATCCAAAAATTAAAATACGGGGGCTATTTTAAAGTGGGTACTTCCGTTAAAAATACAAATATGGTCTGACTGGTTTCCACAAAATTAATCATCTTAGATGTTTATATTACAGAAGATCAGCTACAGATTATATTAGGAAAAGAGTAGTCATTTTTGAGCATCTCTGATTTAAAATGCATTTTTAAAGAAATAGCTAATCACATTATTAATCCAGATTCATGAAAAGACTTTTTGACTTCAGTTGTGTTTGGGTTATGGTCTTTTTCTCAGCTATTCTAAAATTAGTGAGTTTTGGGTAACATAGAGACTGTTCTTTAACTATCCCTCCTGTAGAAAAAATGGAGCATTTAAGTTAAAGATGAAATTACAGCATAAAGATGAGACATTGGCTCATACCCTGAGGTAGCTTCTTTTAAGGCAGAATTGGCAGTGTATATGAAATATTGTCTAGAAATACAATAGAAATACTTCCCTCACTGCAGAGTGCCTGCACTCTAAATAATGTATTCATAAGAGGATTGTGTTGCCAATTATTTCTAATCCTAGACAGTGTAGTACATGGCAGCCTCATTAATAGTGATTATTTTAAGTGTGTGTGCATTTGCAGTGGATTTCTTGGATGCTTTTGCAGCCAGATGGTATATATTAGCCACAAGGGGAAGTGCAGTCGCTGCAAATCAGTGCTCTGCAGGAAAATCAATTCACCAGAAATCCCAGGGAGATATAGTGTGGGTGGCCTAGCTGCTCAGATTACTTTTAATGAAAGAACAGGAATTTAACTGTGGAATAACTCTGTCTAATTGCAGACTAATTTTTTCATCTTTATGTAATCGTAGCCTGAATACATGTTGGTTTTTTACTGAGTAGAGCAGATCTTCTACAAATAATAAACTCCAGCACTCTTCTCCAATATAAATTTATCAGTTTTAACAAAACTGATGAACAATTTTCTTCTCTTCCTGTACAAATTATTCATCTGAAATCTTAAATTTAATTTCAGAATATTAATCCATCGGGTGCAGATTATGCTGGTTATAACTGTGACCTTACCATTGTTCAGGCAGCCTGAGACGGCTGGCTTTTCTGAGCTGTTCAGTGAAGAGTAATGTTGAGATGCCTGAGCTAGCTCAGTCCATAAACTGGAACAAGTTTCATCAAAGTGAACCCAGGTTTTACAACCTAGTCAGAAGTTCTGCTTGTATTGGCCTTGAAGTCTGTACTGAAAAGTAGATACATCAGCATATAGAAGCTCCTGGCGAACAAAGGTGATGCATGCTCTGCATGGGGCTATGTTTTCAAGCTTACATGGGAAATGTAGGCTTGCTTTTCATGGTAAGTCATTCAAACAGGGACAGGTTCAAGTGTCTGAATCACAGCTGATGTACTTTGGGTCTAGAGTAGTGCGTGGTAGTGACAACAAATAAATATAGGGTATCTGTATACATGCTGCAGCCTTTGAAAATCAGAAAGCACTAGAGAAAGAGTATTAAAAAGTTCTGATGAGTATGGGCAGAACTCTTCATATGGCATCCCTCAAAAAAGGAAACATACCTTGATATGACCAAGGAGAGTCAAACTGCAGACCTTGTTTACAAACTGTTTGAAACCTTGACCAAGACTTTATCCAGATTTAAATTCCAGTTCCTGTTATTTATAATGATCTTCTTGTGTAACTGCAGCAAAATATATCTTCTGCTGTAGACCTACCATGGAAGTGAATAATTCAGCTTTAAAACCTTGTCATTCTAAAGGATTTTTAACAATCAGGCCCTAAGGCAGGATTAGAGTAGGAGAGGTTTATTACAGAATGAGCTGCTGTATTCACATTTTCTGAGTGCTTCCCACAGTTTCTGTGACTGTACACAGTTCTGTAGACAGTACCTAAATGACACTATTTTTTGCACTCCTGTTCAAATAGGACCCATTTTTCTATTTTGACTATTCCTAAGCGTATCACTAGGAAAAGAACAGAGTACAGTTCTTGTGGTGGTGGGGTGAAGGACATCTTTGAAGGAGACTTTTTTCTCCAGTTGTACCAGCCTCCTTAGTTTAATTGCTGGGCTGTAGATTTGATCCCAGAGGATTTCCATCATTCAATTTTTACTCTTCTGCAGATGGCAAAGCTCCGCAGCCTCTCCAAGAATGCCGAGAACGAACCCAATCACCCTTTGGTTGATAACTGGCGCCCAACTCAGCCGCGGTATTTCAGGATGGTGAGCGCGTCGTTCCTCTAGGACCTGGCTCCTGTTGGGTGGCTCTGAGAGGGGCAACCTCTAGAAATAAGAGGTGGTTTTGTTTTGTGTCTTTTGCTTCATTTACACAGAGCTCCAGATGTATGTCTGGAGTATGAAACTTGAGTTGTGGAATGAGAATTTCACTTTCAGAGGATAGCATTATTTAGGCAAATCCTACTGTTAAAATGGAAATAGAGAATCTGTTTGGTTCTTCATAACTGCTTTAACATTAGCTTTTGTTAATAGTTAAAGGGAAGAAAGAAGATGCTACTAATAATTACAGGACAGTTTCCTATTGTGCAAATGTCCCTTGATGCTTGTCTGATTGTATGCTAAAGAGGTTTCAGTTAAGAGAAGTAATTATTTTCACCATTAAAGACATATTTTTCAGTAGATGTTTTCAGTGTTATCCATATCCAGCTCTGAGCTGCACCAGTTAATTCACAAGGCATTCTTGGAAATTAAAAACTCTTTTCGTCTATGGTACATAAAATATGAAAGGATAGGAGATTGTGTTATAATCACTGATAAAGAGCTATACTTATACTTTCTTAAAATAATGTACAGGTGAAACAAAGGTCTGTTCTGAAAATTGTATTCACCGAATTATATGTAGTTAAAACTCTGGGAAGGGGGAAGAGCTATTTCTTTTTGTGTCACAACTGGTTCTCTTTATTAAAAGACTAATTTCCATTTTAATATTATAGCAGTCAAGGTGACATAAATTTTGTGAAGTTGGTTTTTGTATCCTTCATATATATTTTATTCATGTATGCAAATTGATTTTCTGTGTAAAAATAGTGTTAAAATAAGAAGAGTCCTTAGTCTTTTTAATTATTTTCAAGACTAATTCTCATTTCATATACAAATGTAATCAATCCTACTGTCAATGAAGTTTTTGAATAAACATCTGAAACCACAGTTGGACTCTTAATCAAAATGCAATTGACCAACGTGTTCTTGTCTCTTGTTTTGGAACAAAGAACAATGAAACAGGGTTGTAAGCCTCAAATTGAAATAACACTATTTCTGCATTTAAAAATCCAATAAAAATAAATACATTTACTTAAGATTTTTTGTTCTGTAGTTTTTTACTATTTAGAAACATGTAAAAGTAAAAATTTTAAAGAAAGACCTGTCAATGTCCTCTATATTATATCTTTATAGAAACTGATGCATCGTATCTTTTTAAGCTACTTATTTGAACTACAAGAGTACTGATTTCACATGACACCTAAATAGCCACATCCTTGCGACATTCACATCTATGCTTTTAGTGATATCATCTCTATTCTGACAAAGGCTTTCTTGCAACATCTTATGAATCAACTTCACAAGTTGATTGCAGAGTGGAAAAGTTCAGTCTGTATCCAAACTTAGTAAACTGAAAGGTAATTTACAATTGAGCTCAGGAAATACAAATCAGGTGCTGCTGGATACAGGAAATACAAAGCAATGACTGGATTCTTGGCTGCCATGTTAAGGGGCAGGAGGACATTGCTGATCTTGTTGATGGAAGAGGGGTTATGTTCCTTCATTACAAAAAGGAAAATTGAAGCAAAAATTGATTTTCCAAAATGGTTGGTTTGTTGTGAGTTACAAGGTAAGTTGTTTTATAAGGGACTTTATTAAACTGAGTTGCATATCCTAGAGTAGGCTTTTTTTTTTCCTTGCAATTCTTGGTATTGCAAATGTGGAACATGTAATCTCAGGGATTTTTAATGATATGGTGGCTTCCCAGTCACATTTTGCAATGGAGCTGTCTGGGTGCTATAAACGCAGCTGAGGTAAGCCTCATTCTCCAGAGCCATGTTTATTAATTTGGAAACTTAAAAGTTGAAGTAATCTCTCAAAAGAAAGTCTAATTTGACTCTCCTATGCAGTTGACTTAATTTTATCTGCATTTATAATTAATGTAATTAAAGAAAAAAGTAAAAGTGGACTAAATTCAGCCCAGAAGAGCTGCAGATAGGAGGAAGTGTGTGGAAAAGGGTTTTGGCAGTTTTTTCACAGATCCTGCTCCTATGTTCAAGGACTGGCGGAAGTAATGATGACAGATCTAGAAAACAGTGGTATAGCAGGCATCGGGAAAAACGGAAAGAGTAGGAGTAGAAGGAAAATAAAAAGTGAAAGAATGGGGGTGGCGGCGCTTCAGAGACCCTGTGAATCATGCTGTAAACTGAGTATATGAGGAGTTTAGGGAGAGTTTTGAAGGCAGCAGGGAGAAATGTGGAGTGCTGTGAGTCAGCATTTAGAATGTGCTCATGTATCATGCAATTTTCTGCTCTCTTTGGCTGTGTTCATTGTTATTCTGCAGAGGTTATGCCTTGCTTTGCAGCTTTCCCAAAGTACAAGAAAAATTAATCACTGGTATGACTGAATTCAGATCACATAGTAGTAACATCCATCAATACCTCACTTCTTACCTGCACATTTTCACTATGTGGTCTAACTCTGCTCTGCAGGAGCAGGGAGCACTGGGTTCTTAACTACCTGGTAAAAAGGAAAGACATCCAGTTTTCATCTTGGTGGGGTAGCACACAACGAATTACTACTGTATTTGACTTTCATACCATGTAAACCTGACTACACTTGGTGATATCAGTGCAAATTAGGAACAGCCCCTCTGAAACAGAAATGAGACATGCAGCCACACGGCACAGCTCATTGGCAGCCCCTTCTCTGAGTCACTTTTCATCTGCTGCAGAGGTCAGAAATGGCACAGCCATGCTCTGTGGTGCTGTGAGTCTTCCTGAAATTTGAAACATTTTAGTGGTATGGCTGTACCTGCATCTGTGTCACTGACAGTCTTGAACATGAGCAAGAAGGGGCTGTGGAATGAATTGGCAGCTGCAGTAGCACCAGAGTTTATGCTCTTCCACAATCAACTTTAGCTAGGCTCTTCCCTTCTAGACTTCATTAAACTAAAATATATCAATAGTAAACGTGTGGGGAGTCCATTTTCTTATGTTTGCCATTGAGAACCTTTTCTCTAGCCCCAGTGTGTTGATTACAGAAGTTATCTGTGGGTTACCTGTCTGCAACTGGGCAGGAGACCATCAACCTGCAGTCTCACTTTGTGGAGCTCTCTGAGGAGGGCAAGAGGAGGTAGATATAGATAATCTAAAATTCAGTATAAAAATAGCTGTAGGTTTAATTTTTAAGAAGAATCAAAATTCAGATGATGGCTATTTGTGAAGAATTTATTCATTAAATCTTTAGATCAGAACGAAACTTGATTAAATCTGATTTATTTCCAAATTTATGCCTATTGTCTATTTCATTAGAGTAGTTACAGGAAAACTAACAGATCTTAAGACCCTTTTTCTATAACAAGATAGTATTTTGCAACCTAAATGTATAGCTGTTAATACCATGATAAGATTTCGGAATGGTTTTTACTCAGGTTTCAGGTCTGTGATCACAAATGATTATTGGGACTGATGCTCTGTCCTGTTGTTCAGCTGTGTGGCAGCAGTGGCAGCTCACTGGAGCTGAACTCCAGTCTGTCACCCGGGGAAAGAAGGACACACAGCAAATCCCTAGTCGTAGTCATCAGGACACATCATATCTTCAGCAGAGCATGCTGAAGTTTGGTTTGGTTTGGTAAAGGTTTCATTCCCTCTCCTCACAGCCTTTTGCCACTGTCCAGACCTATGCCTCAGTCTTTTTACAGTTTACTGTCTGTGTATGTGTACATATGTGTGTGTATCAATATATACACAAAACATGTGCTGTATAAACACACATTCTGCTGCTGATTTTGGTTAATGTGCAGTAATATTTTGACTGAAACTACAGCTAATTTCAGACTCGGGAGAAAAAAGCATCCTTCTAGAGAAGTTACTGTGTTTTTAACAAACCTGTCTCTGGTTGGCTGCCTGCCACACCTAGCTGTTTTCCAGAATAAAGTAGCAGAGGAAACAGCTACTTTTCCTCCTTTCCCTCATTTTTCAAGAATAAAAGAACTCCTCAGTTTGGAGAAGGTATGCTTCTTTCTGAGATCACTGAGGCCATTCAACACCTTGTCTTGCTTGAATATTCTTGCTTAGAAGCCTAAGAGCACACTTGCTGGTCAGAGACTAGGGCTGGCACTTGGATTCCCAGTTTCAAATAACAGGTCAAGAGAAAGAAGTCTGTGAAGGATCTTGAAAGTCAAAGTGAGTTAAGTGTGTTTGATGTGACAAAAAACCCCAGCCAGGAGTCATAGAGGTGGTGACACAATCCAAAGGACAGAACAAGAAAATTATGTTAGCAAACAGTGGAAAGGTTATGTTTGCTGGTGCTGGAAAAAAGGACATGACAGCAACGAGGGTATGAGACACTGAGACCCTCAGCTGATTTTAAGATGGTTGGAATAACAGAATTTTCACCCATTATTTTCTAAATACCAATGCTGTTGCTGAATAGTATTTGGTTCTTTGCTTGATTTCATTTTAGAACTGCCCTTCTGACTTAGTTGTTCTTTGTTTTTTTTTCAGTTTGAGCTTCTCTTGTAGCAGTTCCAACCTATTCTTCAATTAGATTTTATTATTCTCTAGAACTAAATATTCCCACACCTTCAAACCACACTTCTTAGGATGTTACTACTTGGCATTACTGTACAGAATAATGTTCTTAGCATAATTTTCTGTTCAAGGCAGAAATCTTTGTTATTCCTTTATTTACTGTTCCACTGTTTTCTTCTGTATTCCCACACAAATGACATGTAGGAGGGGCATTCAAAATCATGAATTCATTTAGCCGTTTTTTTTTAATACCTCTAAATTATTTCTTTCTACCCATTCAAATGCTGAAAAGGGCATAGAAATACTGTCAGTTGAAGGAGCTTCTTGCTTTAATGACTGTATCTGGACCAGGAATGCTGTGAGGTTAAGCCAGTTACTTAACTGAAAGTTCATGAACCTTTCCACAGTGGTCCTGTTCCTGCTTGAAATGCTCTGACCTTTGCTATCATGTTTCTTCTGCAAGGTGCCTTATTAGATAAGTTCCTGATTTAAATCCTTGATGGACTTAATGAAACAAGCAAAATGCTGCAAGTAGATGTGAAACCTTGACTAGTTTCTACTTAAATTGACTCTTTTGGTTCACTCTGCTAATGATAACTCCTGCATTAAGATGACATGCCAAATGGTATTCCTAAGTGTCTTTATTAAAATTGGGTAAAGCAGGTTGCAGTTCCAAACTAATTTATAAGCTTCAGAAAGAGTAGCTGAAGAGATACTTGCACAGATAAAGTAGGAGAAAAACTGTAGCTACCTGTGTGTACAATTTAAAATGTCATGTCTTTATTTTGCCCATTTAATGATAAAGGCAGAACCAGAGACAGACAAACTGATAAACACTCTGTCAGTGCTGCCCATGGTGACTCACCAGCCCTTATAAACTTCCTCACTACTTAGGTATTGATTGGCTTTTTGGACATCTTCAATGAAAGCTAACACTATTGTGCCATCCATAAATAATTCATTTTGCAGTGAGACGGGGTAAGATCCATGGCACACAAATTTCAGAAGCCTCTGTGACCTGTGAGAATTGTCAGTGGGAATGATTTCCTTGTCCTCTTTGAAATGGCTGTGCAGCAAACCCAAAGGAAGTCATAGCCCTTCCTCAGAGGGGGCAAGGACAAGTCTCCTCCCATCTTCTTGGCTGCTCCATGCAACCTGCAGGAGAGAAAACACTGTGAGACAATGTTTTACTTTATCAAATTTGGGCAACAGATTCAAACATGGAAGGGCTAACTGCCAGACACATGCACATATGGATATACAAAAGAACATTTTGTTTTGCTAAGCAAAATGGTCAGGTACTAAAAATCAAAAGGGCCGTCATAAAGAACAGAAAAATATGAGCCTGCCCACCTGAAATTTCATGATTGCAAATATGTTGCTACCTCTTATAAGATGATAAAAATACTATTTCTGTGGGCTTACTGTTTTGCTAAAATTTATTATTAAAGACAGTAATAATAGAATTTCTGTATATATGAGCTGAACACAGAGGATACGATAATGCATTTAATTGATGGCATATAATAAAGAGTGAGCTTGTTTTGCTTAGTGGTTGTTCTTTGAAATTAGTAAATTCATGTTCTTTTCTTACTGAGATTTTAAATCACTCTCATCTCCCCTCTGCCTGGTCCTCTTGTAAGGAAATAAAAATAATGATGTTCTTTAGAAGAGATTGATAGTAAGCAGATCTTTCTAGATCAGTGTTTCGGAAGATTTTACTTTCCAATATAGACATTTTTTAATAATAAAAATATTAAAATAGGTGCAAATTCTTAGTTGAAGCACATACTTCAGCAATATGAAAGTGTGATTGAAATTACTAATTTTTTGTGAGGGCCACCTATTTTTTACTTTTTCATTTAAAAAATCTAACTATTTGCATCTGCATAAGGCCATTAAGAGAGAAGAATGAATATCAGTAGCTACACTCTTTCCTATTACATGCCCTTCCAGGCTGCTATTTGACCCTCCAATCTGGCAGACCAACTCTTTTATAGCTTTTTACTCATGACATTGTTGTGGGAGGTTTCTGAGGCCAGGGCCCAGTGTGTCTGAGCAGCTGTTCTTCTAGGGATCACTGATGATCTTTGTGTGAAAAAAGGTGATTTACTAGAAGATTAAGTGTATATTTGCCCTACATACAAGTCACATAACTGACATCTATCCCTTTGTTTATTCTGGCAGACCCAGGAAGAGATGCTGATGGGTTTTACCTCAGATACTTCAGTGCCGCCCCAGTGTCTTGCTCTGTCCAGCCAGGCCAGGATGAGTTTCCCACAGTGTTGTTATGGAGCGTAATGTAGCCCTGAGGCTAACACTGCTACTAACTAGTCTTGCCTTGCAAAAGTATTCCATCAGTGACTAGAGTCCAATGTCTCAAGCCCCTTCATGGCCTTTGAGCAGGTTCTTTTCATCTTTACATTGGAATACAGAAATTAATCCTAGGAGAAGGCATGTAGAGTCCTGCCAGTGCTTGTCCCAAGCAATGACTTAGGATAAGCGCTCACGGTACATAATGAATGCAGTATCTCTGGGGACTGGAAGATGGGTCTCATATCCATGTGACAATCACAACTGTCCTGCTAAGGGAGTTGAGTATCCTTTTTTCTCCTTCTCTCACTCTAGACCCCTGAATATTTCACATTTTTCTTCAGGAACTCACCATTTATAACGACATGTAAGATGAAGGATTGAATTCTCTTAGAGGACAAAGAATCTCCAGGACCTAGTCAGCAGCATATGAACCTTGGCTGGCAAAAGTCTGAGCACTCTTTGGCTAGACAGCTTCAAGGCTCACACATGCAGAGTGTCCCAGCAAAACTTTTTAAAGAACAGTGGCAAAACTGCTTTAGAGAACATTTTGTTCCACACTTTGTACTAATTTGGCTTGAAAAAAAATGCTTACTTATATGGCTGCTTCTTTGGTCTATCAAGAAATACAGCAAAATTCTGAGCATAGGGTATGTTTATTAATTTGTATGTTGTTGAAACATGAGGTGCCAGAGTAGTTGTCAGTCTAGAAATGACTTTGCAGAATTCTTTTAATTTTTGTTTGCAGAATTCTTTTAATTTTTGTACTTCTGCAGCTACATTTGGCTAAGATTTGTTAGATTGTTAGCTGTAAACAACAAATATGTGAGAAGAAACTTTATCTTTGATCTGATAGCAAATCTCACATACAAGAACTGCAATGTATCTTTCCAAGATATTAAAAGATTTTAGTTAATGGATTTTATGTTCTATATGTCTAGGCAAGGTGTGCATTTAAACTGTTTGCCTCATGGATAAAGCTGAGATATTAGCACCCATTGTTTGGGTCCAGCCCCTTTCTCCTGAGCAAAGTCCCACTGAAAGTCTAAGCAGAAAAGCTATTTCAGGGTTTCAAGGAGTGTTCTCCAGCTTCACTCTCCAGTAGTGAGCTCTGAAGGTGTATTTAATTTCAAAGATATCCACCCTGTGATCATTTGTTGAAAATTGTTTCTTGGTAACAATAACACAAACAGTAGACATTTTCACCTCTAGAAACAGTGGGGTTTAGCTTTACTGTTCATAGTTTCTTCTGCACTACATTGAGTGGTCTTCCACAACAAGTAAGAAATGTGGATTCACTTTTTTTTTACTAGCTAGGCTAGAACTGAGAGATCTTGCACTGAAGATTACCAGCTACACCCTTTCTGATACACCCTTTCTGATAGAAAATATGGACACTGACAAATTATAGAAATAGATTCGAATGTCTGATAATTTCTTAAGTCTATAAAAGGTTATTCTTCTATTAGTCTCAGTAAGCACCATGGTCTTAAGCCTGTTCTGACAAATTATTTGGTTGTAAGGATTGTGAAGAAATTATAGCCTTGCTTGCACTACTAGCCTTGAAGTTTCATCCTAGTTCTTTGCATCCTTCATTTCCTATTTTATTTGAGCTATTCCAGTGTGACTCCATATTCTCTTCAGACTTCAAGGGAAAGTCAGTATCTGTCAAACTTAAACTTTGCCTTGGGAGACTCACCAGCCTGCTGGAATTTAACAGTGAGTCTAGAGTTGATAAATAAGCTTAGGTCAAACTTTCAATCCTAGATTACTCCAAGCAGGCTATGCCAGAGTATATTTGTGCAGACAGATCAGATCAGATTTTCATTCTTGACTGAAGCCTTGAGTTTCAGCAAGCACATAATTCAAGTGAGTTCATGTGAAAGCATGGCAATAATCACCTAAAGAAAGAGAGTATGCACTATGCACGAGCCCTGCATGCTTTTGTTTTAAAGGAAGCAATTAGAACTGAAGTGCAAAACTTTTTATAGAAAGGTTGGGTGTCAATGACCCCCATGGAAGAGAATGAGACTGAAAAAATGTTTAACTGTAATTTGGGTCTTCGGGAGGGTTACCTGGTACTGACATGTACAGTGATTTGTGTAGTGCATGCCATAATAAGCCCCAGACATAAATTTTCTTCTCAGACGCTTATCAACACAGCAATGAGAGATCATGTTATTGCCAGCAGAATTGCCACATTGGGATGGCAACATTTATTATCCCAGATTGCAATTTAAAAATGTAATACAAACATATCTATAAACACAAACATGCATATTAAAGCACATAGGTAGTCTCACTGAAATCCATTATTTTTAAAAGATAAGTCTCTATTACCTTTTATAATAACTTTATTTACTTGTTTAAGGTCACAGCAAACTATTGAGCAACAGTTACACCTGCCTTTCTTTCTAATTTATAGATCCTATACCCAGAGAGTGAAGAGATGGAGGGAAGCAAGGAGATTCAAACTCAGATATTTATAACAACATGTAAGATGAAGAATTGAATTCTCTTGGATGATTTTCAAGGACCTGGTGTAGCTGGATCAGAAAACAGAGTACGAAAAATAAAGAATAATGGTTTTCATTTTCCCATTACATTCAAAACTCATAAGGAAAATCCAGCAGGGAAGCAGAGAAGGTTCAGCTGTCTGAGCTGGCTGGAAAGACAGTTGTGCAGATGGGATCCAGTGTTTCTTCTTTACACATGCAAACAGAGGGAACCACTGGGCTTACCAGGTAACTTAGCTGCTAGTCTGAAATGTGTTGCTTGGCAGCTCCCTTTTTATGTGCACAGCTTTGTTGTTGCATCACTTTGAGCCCCCAGCACCAAACCCCACCATGTAGTCTCTTTGCATATCACAATCCCGATATTCCTGCCACATGTGTCAGAAATCTCACTACAGGTCAGGTAAAAAAAAAAAAAAAAGTGATTCAGATTGTGATTAATCTTCAAGCATTTTATCTAGGATGAGGCAGCTAGCTTGAGTTGGTTGTTAATTACTCACATCTGTTTCTGCAATAGATGGGCCTAACAGAGGTCTCCAACACTTGTATCCAAAAAAAAACTTTCATGCCTGCTTGCCTCCAGTATTTTGGTTAAGTTTATGCCATCTCTAATTTCTCTGGCACAAAATCATCGTATCTCAAAACAGAAAATTCCATTGCTGAATGGGAAACTGAATTGTAAGGTAATGTCAATGCTATTGCTCTTGTCCATACTCAGGGAGGGAATTGCCATTCAAAAAGTACTGTGGCAGGCCTAGAGAAATCCAGATAGGCCGGCAGAATCCTTTGCACTAAAAGTCAGTCGCAACAGAGGAAAAGCAGTTGGTACTGCCACAAGTCCCATGTAAGTAGCCCATTGAGATGCCTATTGTTCCAGGCAGGTTCATGGAGTGACCCCCACTGACTTAAGAAAATCTGGATGAAGCCTGAGGACTGTGTACAACTTCCCTGATGCTCACAATTTTCCACAGAGCTGTCTGGAGGAGACAAGCAGACTGGTACAGGACAACACAAGGCTGTCTTAGGGACATCACTGCAAAAGCTTAGTTTTGCACTTCAAATAGCCCCCAAATAGAATACAGATCCCACTCTGTTGGTAACGTCCTTTGGTGACTCACTTGTAGCAACAGCTCATTAGATTGTCTAGTATTTTCCATTTCTGCACCCCCAGTCTCTCTTGGCTCTTCTCACGTGCACACATCTACCCAGACACATTCCCACAGAGCCAGGCACGAGGCTGCTGTGATCTGAGGATCTGGTGGTGAGGTGAAGGTGCCATGACCTTGTGTCAGAGTGGGACAGCCTTTTCCCTGCCCCTGGCAGGCAGCAGTGTCTGGCACAGGGCGGCAAGATGCCAGGAGTGGGCAACACATGGAGCCTGTGTGGGACATCAGCAGTGTGCTGGGTCATCAGGGAAAAAACCCTACAGTTGCAGGGGTAGTATCCCCTCAATAAATCAATAAAAAAAGCAAAACCCCTAAATAAGTCATTACCATACTACAGAACTCGAGAAAGACTCCACAGGAGTCAAAGTAAAGGAGCTCAAACCAAAGAAGTCAGTAACTAGTGGATATCAGCTGGGAAATAGACCCTCCTGCAAACACAAGATGCAGGAGAAATCTGACAACTTAATATTTTATTCTGGGGCCTCAGGAAACCTACATAGTGCCTGACATCTAAAATATTTTAAAAAAAAGATATTTGAAATAAAACAGCAAAATACTGTCAGTGAAATTTTTGTCAGAATATCAAAGTTGCTTTTTAATAAATTCCTTGACACTGAAGCATTTTTATGATCCTTTTAGTGGCCTAGAGTCTACACTTGGGTTTTTTCTTCTGGTGCATATCTGGGAAGAGATGAGGAAAACAGAACTCTACATTCACCACAATGCTCACAAGGTTTTGAATATTGTCATCCCAAGTTAAAACATATTAACTGTCCTAAGTTATCTCATTGAATTCAGAAAGGTATTTCACAGATCGTGTATGTCTGAATGATCCAACTGAATGTCAGAGCATGCACTCCCTCCCAGCCCTTGGCCTGATCCAGGCTGTGATAGGGGCTATGGTATGATATGCAGAGGTGTTCCAGAAACCCCACAGGGCTCTGTCTACTCACTGCTTCCAACAGTCTGTCTAAATACCGGGATACAAGACTGTGAGATACACTCATAAAGCACTTACTTTTCAGGGACAACAGCTTGCTTAAACACTTTATTGCTTTTCCTAAGTCACTGTTCCAGAATTCATTGTCAGAAGACAGAATCTGAGGATTAAGAGTTTTCAAAGATCCATTTAAAAAGCTGTAAAACAAAACAAAACACAAACCAAACCAAACCAAACTAGCTAGCTAATAAAAAACATTTAGAAGTAGATTCCAGGAAAAAAATGCTGCCCTGCTACAAGAACAGCATTCCCAAACTGGTTTTAGACACAAGATCATTGCTGGCCAATTAGACCATGCTTCACAATTTGGAAAATAAATTTTTTTTGTCATCCTTGACAATGGGTATCTTATACACACACAAATGACCTATACTCTCATGTCTGCTCTTGTGCCAAGCTGTCAGACAAAGTGCAACTGTAGAAACAGAACAAGTACCAGATTTCCTTTTTGCCTGATTTTAAGAAAAGTACATAAGAACACCAATTAAATGCTTAATTTTTTACTTTTCTTAAAATAAGATTAATGAGAAAATAGTTTAGCACATGAAAAATTAGTTTGCAGGCCTTAATAAATACTGAAGAAATTCCTATTACCTTATGGAAAGCTTTCTTCATCAGTATTCTTAGTAAAAATTTCATTTCTTAGTATTTCCTCTCTTTTATTTTTATGTTGAAAAATGATGGTGAAGTGAG
This sequence comes from Taeniopygia guttata, assembly GCF_048771995.1. Classification (NCBI taxonomy): domain Eukaryota; kingdom Metazoa; phylum Chordata; class Aves; order Passeriformes; family Estrildidae; genus Taeniopygia; species Taeniopygia guttata. The sequence continues at coordinate 125,185,784 of NC_133026.1, forward strand.
GAATCATACTATCTTTGGGCATTATTAACCTGGAGTTTGGGATGCTGCAGGTCAGTCATGTCTCACCAGTACATGGAGTTGATGATTCAGTCAGCTAAGCCTCCTGCAGCACTGGGATGCATTTTGCACCCCCAGCACGCCTTGTACAAGGCAGAGGACAAGCAACACAGGCTTCAGTGCTTCACTCATTAAGTGCTGAATGAGGAACTTTTTTTCTCTTGCACATGGGTGGACATGAGGCCAGCCTGGGCTGCCCCAGAGTGGCAGAACTTCCCTGCTGCTGTGGCCAGGGGTGCCCTTTATCATTTCATCTCAGTCAAATGTGAATGAAATCTGCTGATAAGAGCAGCAGGTCATGGACACTTCACCTTTCCTCATTTCTGCCAAAAGAGATGCTTGGTCCACATCATGCCCCTAGTAGCCCAGGAGTCATAGGCCAGCAAGAAATCCAGCCAAAAAAATAAATTGGCACCTCCAGTGATGAGTCACAAAGCTCCGATGGAACCATGAAGGCAGGAATAAGCATGATCCTTCTGCCCTTTCAGTTTTGACTGCTGATCCCTGAAAGGTATTTTGTCTTTTTTCCCCCCTCTTTGTTTCCCAGGTTTCTATTCAGTCCCCTCTTCACATGTCTGTTTTATCTTTCTGTTTCTGTGGTTTCTACCTTCCTGAAAAGAGTCTGCAGGCTTTTCAACAGTATTGTGAGATACATAAAGCCATGGTAAATCTCAATTACTTCTTATTTTACTCAAAGCTGGTTAATTTTCCTCTCTTTCTGCAGATAAGTAATTTAGTTCAAGGCATGTGAAGGAATCTGCCATGCTTTCTGCAGTGACCTGAGGCAAAGCTACAGGGACTTAAAAGGAAAATGTAGAAATTAGCTGGTGACAAAGACCTCTCTGAAGAAGTATGATTCTGCTTGCCAAATTCCTACCAGATCACCTGAACTGGTTTGCATTACTGTCATTTCACACAGTCCCCTGTCCCAGAGCAGACTTCCTGAAGCTCTGCTGAAGTAGGATTTCAGCTCCACGTTTCTGAAGTGGACAGCTGTGAACAGGAGCATGGAAAGAGCAGAGGCAAACCTCCACGAGCCTTACTCTGAACCCTGCAAACCAATGGCCTGGTTTGGTCAGCAAGAATGAAGTCAATCCTTAACACAGGTGCAAACCACCGTCTCTGCAAAGGACTGACTGTTTCTGGCTCATTTTTTATTAACATGGCACTCTGACTTCCCAGTCCATACTCTTCTGTTATCTCTGTGTTCTGAAGGCACAAGTTTGGGCCATTCAGCACCTCTTTCTCTCACTGTAAATGCTCATTTTCTACCCCACTTTTTGTGACATCAGCGACAACAAACACCCATCCCCTTCTTCTGCAGGGGCCTCACTTCAGGAATATGACCAGACCTTGAAAAAGAGTCAAGTGTAGTAGTGAAGGGAGCCCAGCCTGAATGTTTCTGTGCCGGTGAATCCCCGGTGCCTGCCCAGCCCGGCTGCCCCCGCTCGCTGCCCCGCTTCCCGCAGCCTGTCCTGCCCTCTAGTGCCGGCCGCTGGCTCCCGAGCCCGCTCTCCCGGTGGAACACGCACTGCCCGGGCTCTGCGCCGGGACGCGGTGCCACCAACACCGGCAAGCCTCGCAGCCGAGCCCGGGGCGCGCTGTTGTGAACCCTGGCCCGGGAGGACTGTGCAGTCTCCAGCCTTGAAGCCATTCCAAAACCTGAGCGGACGTGGCCCTGGACAACCTGCACTGCCCTGTACTGCTTCAGCAGGGGAACTGGACTAGATCTGAAGAGACCACATCCAACCTAATTATTCTGTTTTGCCTGGGCTTAAGCGTGGCTGAACTTATCAACATCTATTAAAAATAATTTCTCTAATTCCATTGCTTAAAAAAAAAATCTATCAGAAGCATTTGTATATTTGTAGATGCCTTTGACTGCTTGTGCATGCTTGTATATTTTTAAGACACTCCTTTTAGCTTTAGACTTGTTGAAGTATGAGGAAGCTTTTAATATCTTTTCTTGATTGTCTGGTTTCTTTTGAGCTTTGTGCTAAAGACATAGCTAAGATCAAGAATTTAGTGTAAAAAATCAACATTGTGCCTTTGGGAACTAGAAAAATTTATTTCGGTGTATGGGTTTTGGTTGGGTTTTTTTTTTTTTTTGTTAGTGGTTTTTTTTGGGTTTTTGGTTTTTTTTTTCTTTTTGGGGTTTTTTGGGGGGAGAGGGGTTGGGTTTTTTTCTTTTCATTACGGATTTAAATAACAAGGTGTTTTCATGATTGATGGCTGCAGTATCTTCCTCATGGGCTACAATTGAACTGTAGAAAGCTACACTGTAGAACGATGTAGCTCTTCAGCCTCACCTCTCTATGCTAAGGCAGGAGCAATGATACTTTCTTTCTTCAGGAAAAAAAAACCCAAACCCCTCCAGAATAGATGGATACAACCAGCAGACCAGACTAAGATGGATACAACCAGTAGACCAGACTATTTGTATCTTGTTGAATAGATTTGATATTTTCTTTCTTTTTCCCCTAATATGTCAGACATTGGGCACATCTAGGGATATGATGACAGGTTTGATGTATCACTCGTGTTTTGGTGAGACACAAACAATTTCCAGTGCTGACTCTTGAGCACATCAGTTTGAACTATTTGTAATCTGTATGCAGTGTAATAACCTGTGAAGCAATCACTATAAAGCTATAAAATTATAAAACATTACACCAAAGTCAAGTTTGTAATAAGGTATTTTTGTTGTTTACAGCTAAGAAAAGCAATAATCTTAAAAATAGGTCACAAAGTCTGCAGTAAACCTATATTGCTTTTGTCTAAAAACAAAGTAAATAAGTTTACTCACTCCATGAGGAGTGAGTAAACACATATGCAAAATTATTAACCACATAAATAATTTGTATCATTCTTTGCCCTTTTTGTCAACAAGAAAATTTATCTCTGGCTAGTCTTGCTGGCATGCGATGCATGGAAAAAAAATTACCCCATTATCACAAGACACAAGGTCATGTGTTGATTTTAATGGAACAGTGTATTATGGTCATTTGTTCCTCCTTTGGTTACTTATGATCCCAACACAGCCAGGGCCATACTGAACCACAGGAAACATATAGAAATGCATTTGGTAGCTCCTCTGAATTTTCTAGTTACTTTTCTATCAAATTTTTATACTCATTTTGTGAGACAAAATGTCCATTCTGTTCATTATTACAACAGGATTATGGTGAGATAAAAGCTTATTCATTTCTACAATTTAATTGTACCAAATAAATTTTTTAACTCCACAGCTTCTTTTTCATATGGAACAGCACAAAGACAGCATTTAATATATTGAATAATTGGGATATTTATTTCAAACTGTGAGTTATCACTCCAGTTGGCAGAACCGGTGTCTGCTGGGAGTTTTAATGCTTTCTCATAAGGACAGACAGTGATTTTCAAGTCTATGCCTGCCATCCTACCACTGCTGAACACTCAGTATAGAAGGCCACTAAGGAATCCTGTCTTTGTTGTTTCACCTTAATAAATCCTTCTTTTGGGAACACAATTTTCTGCTACCTCAAGTGCTTCCTCCAGATTCTCAGAAAATAGGTTGCACTGTCCTTGCATTGCTGGTGTGATCTCATCAGCTTCTGACTACTTCTGAAGCAATAAATTCTGAAAGCCATTTCTAGGCACATTAGAAACAAGAAAATAATCAGGGCATTGGCAAGCCGGAATGTCATGAAGTTCAACAAGGAGAAGTATGAAGTGCTGCACCTGGGGAGGAGCAATCCTCTGCACCAGTGTATGATGAGGGCCATTGTAAGTAAAGGGTTAATGACATTTGCTTTTTATGCCTTAAATAAGCACTGGGTGGTGAAATCTCTTGCAGAAAATATAATTGGTGCCTATGCACAAGCTGCAAGAGGAACAAAGTCTCAGATCTGGCCTTGCCAAGGCAGGACCAAAACTGATACTTTTCATCACAGCCTTCCATTGTGACCCCCAGAATAGATCCCCCCACAACCACCAAATTGAGACCTGAGCAAGCAGAGTGGCAAAACACATGCATTCTCTTGCGTCTCATGCTAATGAGGGACTGTATAAAGTCAGGGAATGAACTGGGTAAGACCCCACCAGCAAGAAGCCCAGGACATTGAAGGCCCAATGGGATGGTACTGGATCCATTGTGGTGATTATCTTCTGCTTACAGTGTCTGTCACTTACTCCCTTTATCTCACTTTTTCTGTCTTTCTCTCTTGTCTCCCTATACAAACAATTTCACAAAAAAACCAAACAAACAAAAAAAAACCAAAAAAAAAGCTGGAATTATTGTACCACTTGTACCTTAATTTGGGCAGAGGACTTTAACATTGAATTGTAACAGCCATTAATCAGAGAATACTTGAAAATACATGCAGGACACAGTGCTTCAAGGTCTTCCATGTTGTACAATTTGTTGTACAACAGATGCCAATTTACATGACTACTTTGCATTGTCTACCTAAGTTAAATCAATGATATATAATTAAAAACCAGGAGCAATAATCTTCAAGTTCTTTCTGGCCCTTTATTAATCCCTGACCAGCACTAATGTAATTTTCAAAAAGTTTAAATTTTGATTAAAAGTGGCCCAGAGACTCTAGTCTCATTTGCCTGAAAATTCATAATTTGTGATAGAATAGTTATTGGTCCCAGAAACTGGGATAAAAATACAATGTGAGATCAGCCTTGCTGATGTCCTAGAGAACATGAATCTGTTAGAGAACATCCTTGGAATATACATGCCTTAATGACTCAGTTAGGGCTCACATCTCTGAAACCAAAGATAGAATTGGCAGAACTGTCTTAGCTATATGCTTTCCCTACCCAAATCCAAGATGTAAGGAAATAGAAGAGAAAAACCAATATTCCCACAAAAGAAAAGTCCTAGCAAGTCCTTCACTTCAGTGGTGAGCAAAGACAGAAAATCTATTATACTACAAGGTAGCACGTATATCCATTATTACTGACTACAACATTAAAGCAAAATGATTATTTGATCCACCCTTTGAGCAGCTATAAACAGAGATACCAGTTTATTTCATTGTTATGAGACGTTGTTATGTGCTTTAAATTCCCTAGCTGATGTGATGGAAGGCACAGGTAGCATTTTGCATCTGCCTCTTAGGATTCTTGCAGTGTTTTTATCAAGCCTGATTTTCAGTGCAGTTCATACCTGTTTTATCTACCTGCAGCCACACGTCTCTGTATCCATGAGTGTGTGCACCTGCCATTGCCATCAATGCCACACTCAGAGGTGGAATTGCAAAGCCAGCCTGAAGGTTGTGCTACTGTGTGGCACTGGCCCATCAATTGATGTGAAGACATTATTCCCAGAGCTCCTGTTGCATGGTCCTGAAAATCTGCCCCAGAGTCCCTGCCCTATAAAAGGGAAGGCATTGTTTTACTCTCTAAGGCAAAGTCCTGAGCATTTCAAATTGTACTAGAATGCCTGCAACTAAAAACCAGTCAGGGCCTGCCATTAGGTTGTAAGTCCTCTGAAGACAAGGGCCATGTATTTATTTCATGTCTCTGCAGTACCTAAGTATCTGTTATTGCTAGGTTATGTCTCACGACTGAAGGTGTAGCCACCATACATGTAGGTAAGTTTATGTGGCAAATGATTGCCTCTGAAATAATGAAACCCCAAATCAATGTGACACTGCCAGATTAATTAAATGTCCAGTCATTTTCCTCTCTGTACCAGACCAAGTATTCTTAAGAACAGTATGCACAGATTTGTCCAGCTATCAGATGAATACCATTCCTCTTTCAAAGCTAGTGATAATGCTACTGAAAAAAGAACCTGAATCCCAGCTGAGATAAAAAACATGCTGCAAAAAATTGGACCAGTGAGACAGCACTTATCTTTTGTATTCTAAATTAATTTCATACTAAAATTAATATACTCAGGTGGGCAAAATAACAAGGATCTAGGCATTTTTGTCCCTGAGTGAACAGTGACTCAGTAATGATCCTGCTTTTATCTGAGGCACAGATAAAGCTGTAGCTGATGCTATGTAACGTAGATAGCTGAGTCAGAAATAAAGATCTGTATTTTGCAGCCAGAAGCTGATGAGATCACACCTACATGCAAGGACAGGTTTCAAAATATCAAATAACCTTAGTACCACAAACAAAAAAATGAGAAATGCCTTCCAGGCAGATCTACATTCAAATGAGCTGGTCAATACTAGTATTTAAACACAGCTGAGCAGAAAGCTTGTGTTAACTTTAGCCTAAGACTTTGGTTCACATCATATTTGCGCTCAAGTGAAATCACAGTCATCCATTTTTGAAAAAAATAAGCAAGCATATTTGTATGGCATAATAATGTGAGCAAAAATACTGACCTTAGCTTAGTTGTACAGTACCTGTTAATTACCATGAAACATAAGGAGTTTTATAAACAATCATACAAAACCACATATAACAACTTCTAACTGAAAAAAATTGAAGTTTACATTCCAACTATACTATGCAGAATACGTAAATTGTGAGCACTTATGTAGCACTTATATGCAAGAATTATCTGAATAGAAAAACAATTTCCAGAAGACGAATTTATCAAAGCATCAGCAATTTCAGTATCAGTACACGATCTGGAGAGGGAGAAAATGGCCTTTAGGATTGACCTAAGCTGCTGTGTGTCAAACACTGGAGTTTTGGTAGTGAGGGGCGTTAACTTCATTTGATAGCAATTGGGTTGCTGGATTAATGTTCCTCCTCATCACTTGTCATTGACTGCAGCTCTTTCAATGCGACCATTCTTATCTCAACTCAGAACCCCGGCTTTTAGTCTCCCTCTCACCAGGAAGGGACAGGGGAAAGAAAGCAACTTAAGTGGGACTTGATTTCCCAGCTGTGTTTTAAACCAGCATTGCCATGTAGAATAGTAATTTTCTTCTTGAGAATTACAGCTTTACATAGATGGACAGGACAGCTTTGAGCAAGTCCTTTGATTTGTGAAGCCGTTCATGACAGTTAATTTCTACTTGTTTTATGTGCTGACGATTTTAGCTTCTCATCAGACCTTGCAGTTCCTAAAGTGGGCACCAGTGAGAGGCAAACTGAGCTCACAGCACGGTCACCCACGAATGGGCACTGGGCAGCCCGCACTTTCCACAGACCGAGATCTAAAACGGGGACGATTCTTGTCCCGTCCCGTTTGTGCCGATGCTGCCGCGCTCAGTGGAGCGCCCCCACAGGAGCCCGGGCCGGACGAGGCCGCAGCGCCGCGCTCCGCCCGCCGAGCGGCAGCCGCGGCCCGGGGCTGGGCCTGGATCGGCCGGGCCGGGCCGGGCCGTGCCGGGCCGGGCGGGGCTGGGCTCGCTGCCCGCTGCGGCGCCACATTCCCGTCTGCTCACGGGCAGCGTGCACGTAGGATCTGCCGGGAGCGGCACTGGCAGCCCGGCGGGCCCGCTGCTGACGGTGTGTGCGGCCTGTGCTGTGCAGTGCGGCGCCGGAGAAGCGAATGCGGGGTTGGGCCGGGTGAGGCGCCGTCACCTCGTGTCCCGCTGTGCCGGCGAACTGTGGCGCTGAACCAGGGGTAAATCCGGCCGAGGCGCAGGCACTGCCCTCTCCCACCGGCCCAGCCTGGAATCTGGGGAGCAGTCTGGATTTGGGGAGCAGACTGATATTTGAGGAGCAGTCTGGATTTGGGGAGCAGTCTGGGACTGGGCAGCAGCCTGGGTAGCCCATGTCGCACTGGGCTGAGCGTACCCCATGGCACAGCCAGGCGTGTGGGCTGAGCTGTGGGGCCCGCGGAGATCTAATGGGGTTTTGAGCTGCAAGCAGGGAGCAGATTAATGCGGATTTGAACTCCCTGCGGAAAGAATTGGAGGGGGCGTGTTCAGGCGTTTGCAATGTGTTTTTATGTGGTATAAGCTTTCCTCCCCCGCATATGCATTCTGGATTTAATAGCACAAAGGTAGAATTCTGCCTTCGCCTTTCAGAGGAACTTCTCATCACTACAGGGGCGTCATCACTGATACAGCTCCATGCGGTCACAAGACCCAGTGCAATAGAGACAGAACATAAACTACCTTTATATGCTTAAAGTAATAAACAACAGTAATAATGCAGGCAGATACAGGCAAATCCAACTGAGATTGTGCCTTCTGGATATGCAGTGTTTTTCAACTCCCTTGTTTTTGGGGTCTCCTTGGGTCAGCCCTATTATGCCATTTTCTTGTAGCCCTTCAGATGCCCCCTTCTCCTCAGTATGCCCTGTGCTAGGCACACTGTATTAAAGTAGTTACATTTCCATGATGCAAACAGAAACAAACCTTGTAAGCCTTGTCAGAGGCAGAAGAAAGACTCACTGGTGTTACATGGCAGGGTTTAAAATGCAAAGCCTGAATCAGCAGAAGAGCTTGCAAGGCTTTTCTACAGGTTGAAGGACCAAAAAGTCATGGACTTCTGGTTCTGAAATTCCTGTTTAAGGTCCAGCAGGGTCAGGCTATCAGATCTGGTATGGCACGTTCTCTGCTGTGTATCAGTGAGTAAATGAGAGACAATTTTATCTCTCACACATATTTAAGTCCTTCTATCTGAGGAAAGAAAAAGGGTATAAAGATGAACCCCCAAACAATGGAGGAATTACTTCTGTTAGATAAGTCATATTTTCTCTAACTTTGGGAATAATTCTGAGTCAACATCCCTTTGCCTCAATACAGATTGGTTTAAAATTTATCTGACTTGAGGAGGGGCCCTAGTAAAGTTTAAGGCCTAGAAAGTGCTTCTGTCCCGTTGCTCCCTGGAAGACCCCAGCAGCAGTGGCAGCTGATTACAGAAGTTTTCTTCATGGGACCTCTGCGCAGCCACAGAAGAAACATTCCAATCTGCTTCCATTTGCCAGGTTTCTCAGGGTGGGCAGGAGGAAAACCAGAGAGAGCTAGGCTGCACTTGGCACTGGCCAAGCCATTATTTTTCACTGTCATCAGAGGTACACAGTAACACTGCCGTGGAACTCAAGAGTTGGGAGTTTTTTTCCTAGAACTTTCATTTAATGACAATTATTTACCATGATTTCTTCTATGACTAATTTTACCCTGTACAATGTTACCCCTACATCCCTTAAATCTGTGATTTTTTTTTTTTTTGCCTCAGTGAGTTTATTATTACTGTTTCTCCTTTCTTTGTTTATCAAAATAGAAAGAATGCTATGTTATGCTTGGATTATCTGGTCTGATCTACTCTGTATACCAACAGTTTTTGAAAGTGTACCCAAGATAATTAATACTTGTTGAAGTCAAGGTGAAGTCTGTGAGTGACTGAATATGAACACATAGATGTTTGTATTGATAGAGGTCATCTGATGCATTATTTTATCTATGTGTTGCTTAGTTTTCAAGTTATGTAGGAAGCCTAGAAAGTGGAGCTGCTGTAACTGTCACTAGGTATGTCTTTGCATTCTTTGCACTGTCTTTGTCATTTTATGGAGAAAATACTTTATTTTTTGTTTCTGCATATTGCTGTGGGCTTTTCTTCTGCTAGCATCAATTTGTGTTGAATTTTCTTACAGATTTTGTGTGAATAAAACTTGGTTTATATTCCAAGGCACTGATGTTTCCTTGGATTTTCATGAAACTTTTATGCTCAAGTATTGATATTTATTTCCTTGTAAGCTTAAAAATGAGCAAGAAAACAAAAGATATTAAATAAATGGAGGAAATGCAGCCAGCAAAATTGTACAAGTACAACAGGACATAGTGAAATAATTAACCCTAAGTTTATGAAACTGAGGTTCAACAAAGGCTTGCAGGCAGCCTGCCTAATAGCAGTTATATAATAGCAATAATTTGTTGCTTTTCTGCAGAGCCCTTCTTACCCCCCTTCTCCCCCCTGATAAAATGTTTAGCACACCTTGTACCATGCTGCAGGGGCTTGAGCACATGAACTTATTGTTTTGCTGTTTATATCTCCCTTTCCCAAATGCCTGGAATTTCTGGTTCCCCAGCAACTCCAAGGGTGTCCAAATCCTGCACTTTGCACTATGCAATAATGTCTGTATGGTCTGGAGTGGGTTTAGGGATGAAAAGTCATTGTACTTTAACCTGCAAAAAAGAAACCCAAAAAAACCCCAAGGAGTGAAACCTGCAGACTGTAGTACCTGAATTTCCTAAGAGTGGGTCACAGGGAGCATTTCAGCCATGGTGATTTATGAATTTGGAACCACTTATTGACTCTGTCTTGCTGCTATTTATCCTGTCTTCCCAGACATTATCCATAGAGCACAAGACTGTAATCCCTAACTGTAAGAATGAAAACTGAAATATTAAACAGACTTATCATGGTCTGAGGTTTTCTGCAACCACTGTCTCTCGCCCGTTTTAGAAAATTATTGCCTTCACCTACACAGGGCTTATTAATGTAAAATTGCAACAGTGGTGTTATAATGCAGTGGTTACATAATGCAGGAAGGGCTTGGCTGCGGATTTTTTTCCCTCTCTGGTAAGGAAGTATGTTTATTAGAGGGGCATCAGCAGGGTTAGGAAAGGAAAAGCAGCATGGGAAGGTACTTAGCCGTCTTTTTCTCATAGTTGAACGAAGTGTTCCATTTGGCAAGCAATAACCTTCATGACAATAGCCATTAACTATGCTGCCATGTCTTCAGTGTCAAAACTTTTTGTACAGGAATGGAGACACATTTTGTGAAAGCAGGGAAGTTGACTCTATTAACACTACATCTTAGGCAGCTTTCACAGTCTTGTGGTTCTTCCTCTCCCAGATCATCTCAATTTTCAGTCCTGCCCTATAAAAGTTGTAAAATGTCCATTTTAGAGCATAATGTTGGAAAAAACTTAAGTAAAATGTTCCTGGTTAGATATATAATGATCTCACATGATTGGAAGCTGCTGTTCAGAAACAGCCTCTTTTCAAAATCAGATTTTCCAGAGATTGATTATGCGGGAGTCTAAGGCTCCGTGCTTTGCATAGGGCCTTACCAAAAAGCTGTCAAAAGGGCTCGTGACATGTGGAAGGGACACATCACAGAGTGATGAGAGACATATTTTTGAGTGACGTCCTTAACCTCATCTTGCTGCAGGTTGATCTGCTAAGGTCATTGATAGAGCAACCTGTAGATACCCACATGCACCTAATGTTGTAAGACCATGAAACAGTGATGCCTGGAACTTCTGCTAATGTCACCCTTCCAGGGCCATCCATCAGCCTGTGAGAAATCTAGTATGCTTCCACCATCAAGGAGTTTCAGGCACTGTTCCTTGATTTGAGAGGACAAGAATTAATATTAATGATGAAAGTCTTTTGAGAAAAAAAAAATAAGACTAGCCAGCACTGTCATATGTCTATACAGTTTTCATAAAACAGGAGTGTAGGGGAAAATGAATACAAGTTTGTAGAAGCACTGGAAGACACAGAAATGTGAATAGTCTGCCTGGTCCTGGTTACTTCTCTCTCTACTACACTTTACCTTAGAAATTGTGGGAGAAAAAGAAGGTAAGCTTTAGTTTTCTAAGTTGGTTATAGTCTCATAAGATTATTTTTCTAATTCAGGTGTTACTATCCCATAAGGATAAGTCTGCTAGCTCAGACTGCTATCATTGCAGATATATAAAGGCATTGAAATCCTAATTGTGGGTTGGAGTATAGATGTCATTAACAATAAAAGGGCTTGTGATGCAGACAAGTCTTTTACTGGAAGAGTTTAGATGTCCACCAGAAGAGTCAAATACTGGATGTGCACTAAGTAAGATGCAAAGGACAAAAGAGGTAGAAATGGCACATTTAGTTTGAACAGAGCTCTTCAGGAAGCAGCCAGGAAGATCAAAAGACAAGCTAAGATGCTTGAAAAATAAGGCATGAATTGATATTGTCAAAAATCCATCAAATCACAACGAAAAACAGAGAAGGATGAATTGCTGAATATTTGCAGATAAAGAGAGAGAAGTCCTGGATAAGTTCCATGAATTAGCCACAGAAGTAGACTCAAAGTGAGAAAGGAAAGAGAGGCATTCTTAAAAGGACAGAGATAACATTATAGTGGAGATTTTGGAGAAAGGAAAATGTCAACTCCAAAACTGGCCCTTCTGGATAGTAGAATTAAGAGAAGGCACATCAGAAAGATTGACTCAAGAGTGGACCAAGACAGAGACTGAGATGCTTCAAAAGAAATGTGGATATATCAGGGGGAAGATAGTGTTTATTGAAATAGCCATAACTTATAAAGAGAAGAAACTTGGATTAAAGAATAATATTAATAAAAAAGTTGCAAGTAATAATACCAGCATTTAGTTCATGAATCCTGAAAACTAAAGGAGGAGACAGATAGGAGAAAAGGTAAATAATGTTATATTTTGTGTCTATACTATTACCTTAATCAGCCTGACTTTTACGTTAAGAACACTTATGATAGAAAAACCTGTTCATCTCCTGTACAAATATTAGCATAAAATAGATATCTCAGATCAATACCACGTCCACAAGCCATTAAATAGCTTGTAATCAAACAAAATATTTTGTTTGTTTAAAAGCCAATCCCATGCAGTCAAGTTTATTTTGTATTTTATTAACACTGAAGGATACCCTGTCTCTCTTATCTATCTTCTCAAGGAAAAATAATTCCTTTTTAATTAGGTCACTGTAGTCATGTGCTGCTGTTATTGCCAGGACTCTTCCTGGTATATAATGATGGATAAATACAGCATAGCATTTAAGGAGGTTTGATGCTGGCATGGATAGGTAGAGACAATAGACCTTGATAATACAAATTCCTTTCCTGAGTTCTGTCCCAGTTCTGACCAAACCTAAGGCTGGCAGATAAGTTAGGGTCATTTTTACCAATACTGCCAAGCTGGAGGACACAAATTTATATGAAAGGCCTACACTGAAGCCATTGAATAAAATCTGCTTTTCAAGTCTGTCATCATTCGGTTCTTAGAATTTTAACAAAGATCAAGATATGATTGTCCCATATACATAACTCTGAGCTATCCACACTTACTACCTTATGCTTTTGTAAGGTAAAGTCAGACAAGAGAAGTGAGAGGGATTTAAGAGCGATGTTGGTTGTTGTTCACCTGGAAAGGAGATGGGTGATATTTTTCAGAGGAGATTCAGTTTGTTTATAAGTTAAAGGAGTTTATTGGCAAAAACTATACAGCATAATAATGTAATCAAAAAGAAAGGCAAAAAAATGTTGAATTAAGCCTCATTTAAATATAGGTTTATTTTGATAAAACTATTTTAAGAGGTATCTTAAAACACCTTCTTTATAAGGCTGTTTAAATTCTGAAATGTCACTGTATATTTTTGCTATTAATAAAGTTTAGACCGAGTTTTCATTATGTAAGACTCCTATTAAAAAATCCATGGATTTTGAACTTGGCCCTACTGCAATTTTTCTGCTAGGAACAATTACAGATTCTTCTAAAGACTGTTGATTATTGGTATGTGTCCGAGGCTGCCTCTGTAATGTTACTGTAACTGGACAAATTATATAATTAGAAAAATAGTTATTTGCTAGTGAAGTTCCATGTAGGTGCTGCCCAGAGTGACTTTCAGTTTTGTGCTAGCTTCTTGGATCTGGAATAGTTCTGCTACAGGTGTAACCTTTTCCCCAGAACCTGCACTGTGGGAAAATGTCAGACTGTTGCTGTACATAACTTGAACAGTCATGAGGCAGAGAGGGTGAGTTAACCAGGTCAGGGAGTGTACAGTTGACTGTGCCAGCCTATATGCAATAAATGCCCTGGATTGCACAACTTGGAGTGGTGTTCAGAGCTCTTCCGTTTGTAGCTGTTGTTTCCGCCAACAGTATTGATTAGTCCTTTGCCTGTCTGCACTCAGTCCAAGATAAAGCTATTCCTGCCCAGAGGGGCTTTTGTCTTATCCCAGTCTCCATTATTCTGTGCAGCATATCATTGATATGAATTGATGTTAACCACATCTAGTCAATTGTCTTTTGGGATAGAGATGGCTGTAATTTGGCATCTAAGTTCTGTGTAACTTGCCTCACATTCAGGAACAGCTTCCACCCTAGAGAAGTGTGCCACTTGACTGACAGGGGTTCTGTGCTAGTGTAGGATCTCATGAGTAGCCCCTTTCTGCTGGAAGAAGTGAGTTGGTACAAGCTGATTAATCCAGCTAGTCACACCACCAGTTGTACATGCAGCAAGCACAGCCTGGCTCTGCTCACAGTGAGAAGCTGCTGTCATGTGTGAACCATCCCCAGAGTTCTTCCTTTCCTCAGCTTCTCAGTGGATCTGGCACTTGTCTCATGACCAAATGAAGCTTTGGATTGTGGCTCACCAGTTCTTGTCTCTCGTTGTTATCAGCTACAGGTCTTCTTTTCATGTTGCTTCCCTGTCTAGAGCTGCTTAGTTCTTCACACCTCAAACTGTGCTGTGAGTTCTGCCCATCACGGTAGAACTATTATCAAAAACATCTTGATGATAATGCAGCCAATGTGCTGCAATACTTCATCACAGATCAGCCTGTTATATCATCTTATAGATAAGCCCATGTTGGTTGTGAGAAGTAATATTCTGTTAAATAGCCAGGTTTTTGCTTGTCTGGCAGAGAGGTAGGTACAAGAGCTTGGTACAGCTTTAATCTAGCAGAGAGCCTGATCCTGTGTTGACCATATAGTTACTGTGAAAATTCATCAGAAATGATGGTTCTTTCCTTTTCTAGGAGACCACTTGTCTGTCTGTAATGTCTCTAAATTAAGCAGATTAATGATTTAAAACTTGGTTCCATTGATGGATACAAAATGAAAGTCACACTTTTTTCCTGAGCTTTTTGATAAACAGCCTTAGCAACTTGTTGAGAAGTGTTCAGTAAGTAAACCATTAGCATCAACAGTTCCTATTAATCCCTCTACAAAGGTGTATGAAAAAGCTCCAACTTCTACAATCTAAACTGAGTCCGAGGACTTATTTTGGATGTTACAAAAGCTTCATGGCCTAAGCAAGACAAGCAAGAAATGCTTCAAGATGCATCCTGTTCATGTTCCATATGAAAACAAAGTACTTGAAAAGGCTTGATTGACCTTTACTCTACCTTAGATCTCATCATGGAGATACTTCAAAATTAAGAACTGCTCTAGGACAGGAGAGATTTTCCAGGAATCTTCAAAGTCTGGGTTTCTGATTGCATCAGAGGTTTTAATAAACTCATTGAAGTGATGTGTAAATGTCTCAAGTTTTACTTCTTCCTTTTCCTCTCTTTCTATGGTGATAAATGCTATAAAAAATTTATATTGTTTGCCTGAAAACTGCTTTTTGATTTCTTTAAATAAGAACTGGCAGTGTATGAATACTGTTAAGACTGATGCTCTACCAGGAAGTCTTTCATGTCATACAACTTGATCTGGATTCAGTGACAAATGGCCTTCAATCCAGTTGGTCCGCAGGTATGTCTGACCAAGATAACAAGTCTGAGAAGTGTTTGTTTCCTTTTCAACCAGAAGCTGACTGGCTTTATTACTGCTGGCAAATCAGTTTGGATGCTTCCACTTCATACTGACAAACCTGTGTCAAATACAAGCCCCATCTGAACTATTTCTTCAAATAAAATACAGTCTCTATGACTTTTCATAGTCAACCTTACTAGCTATTTTTATTCAGCACAGCAGCTATGTCCATTGCCCTTCAGTGTTACTTTGCATTCAAGAAGGAGGTTTCATAATTTTTTCCCTGTACATAGAAATTTCAGATGGTAGCTGTAACTGACTGCAGTAATTCTTGGCTTCGACCACAGCAAAAGAAAAAAGTGTTCAGCAGATACAGGATATGATGGCTTTCAGGAAAACATGCAATTTTTAGAAATTTACCAAGTAGTCTTAATTTCTAATTGTGCATTATCTGTACAAGCACAGAAAAACACTGTTGCTATTTTTTTTTTTTTTTTTTTTTTACAGAACTCTGTGTTCTAGGCTGGCTGTACACAGCTTTATCCTCACATTACCACCCTTCTGCCTGCATCCCTTTCTACAGGATTTGTCCCTAGCACTGTCAACTGCAACACATCACTGCCACTGAAAGAGCTATAACAGCTTATACACCACCATGGATTTTTTTCTGGGTCAATTCATCATTGTGCTAAGCATCTCCACTTCTATGAACTTATTATTTGGGGGTTTTCACCATTTTTGTAACCCACGATTTGCAAGTTAAAATTAAACTTATTCAAAAAATGTCAGCTGTGCATTCTGACAGACCCACATACATAAACTGGTCAGCCAAGCCTGTTTCCCAGGGAATTGCTGACAGACAAAATCACAACTACCAAAATCATGTTCTTGGTAAAATCAGCTTTTGTAAGCAACTCTTTCTCCTCTAAACTTTGGCAATAAGATGTAATTACTTTCTATGTCTACATTCACTGTGAGTTCCATGTTTTGAATATTCAGCTCAAAACAAGTGGTGGGAAAGAGATTATAGCCTGCTGTCAGTCCAATATAGAAAGCCATTTAGAATTTAAAGGCCAACATAATTTCTGTAATGCTTTGATATATAAGAAGCGGTAGCTGCTCATCATTATTTGCAGTTGTTACCTGTAATAGCAGACAATTTGATACACAATGTACAGTTATTTGTAGCTTTTGAAAGACTTTTTACAATGAGCTGCATAATCAAACTGTAGTGTATCAGTTCTGGGAAAATACTAATCCGATCAGAATCCTTAATGAGGCTGACTAATGCTAATGCTTACTGAACAGAAGTTTTCAGAGTTGCATGCGAGAAACACCACAAAAAATGAAGAAGTATGAAAACAGTAGATACATTACTGAACTTTGCTTTCTGTGTTGAAAAGTCGATTTTGTGAGCTATGCAATATCAGAATATGATAAATTAGAGGTATTCAGGTAACATTGCAATTTTAAATTTTGATTAGTTTAGAGCAATCCAAATTCAAAGCATCTACTTTCTATTCATTCTTGTTGAGGACTGCATTCGACCTGCAAGTAGGGTCTTCCTCTAGCTGTAAAGTGGACATGAATTTGGAGTCTTAATTTTCCTCCATTTTCTACTTCTGTACAAAGAAGAAAAATGTACAGCTTGGACAGATATGAAAAACAAAAGAAACTCTGTAGAAGCATTTTACAATCCATGAATTTGTAAATCTGTCTAAAACTGATGAGCTTCTAACAATAATCTTTGTTTTTAATGTGCACTAACCCACATGTTCAAAATAAGCATCTTAAATTGCTAAAAACATAAAAAGTCGTGAACTGTTATTTTTTTTCAAGATTGTCTCTTTGAAAATTCTGTCACTCCCCTGCTTGTTTCAGAAGATAATTACCATTTTCCTCTAATAGCAGCAGCTAGCCAATTTCACTTTAACTAAAGCCATCTTTTCTAAAGAAAATCTATGGCAAGCTAAGTTCTGTCACTGATGTGTTTTAATAATTTGTAGGGAGTGTTACAGGGCGACACTAGTATTTTCAGTTAGCCTGGTTCTTTTCAAAGTTGTTGCATCCTAAGCAAGTAGAAGAGATATTCTACGAAATCCTCTAGGATGGAAAAGTATGTAGAAGATTTTCATAGAAAGGAGTAGAGTGAAGAGCAGACAATATCCATTCCAGCACAAAGCCTTAAACATGGCTGGGATAACCAGTGATGTTGTCCACTGACACAGGCTGAAGTTTTCAATAACTTTCTGACTAAAAACTGGTTCAACCAGCTCTGTACTGCTTTTCCTTTTCACACCACCTCAGGCTTTAATCGGCAGAGGACAGTCTGGGGTCAAGCTCTGACATGAGTAGGAGATGAAGTATTATCTCCAGTTTAAGCTGTTTGCAAGATAACATATCTGAAATAGTCACCCTGGTACCTTGTGTCAAGGAGTCAAGAAGCTATCACGCAGGTCAACATTCAGAAAACTGACATGAAAGAACCTTTTCTGCATTTTTTCAGTCTGTGCTGAAAACAGTTTAGCTAGTCCTACAAGGCTGTTTTTACAGTTTGCTTTGATTGCATATGCCAGTGAAAAGGTTGAACTGATTTGAACTTTGTGAGATGGATAGCAGCTGTTGTACTAAGCTGTTTAAACCCACCAATTTGGGCTTAAACTTTGGCTGAGTAAATACAAAGCCTTAACCATACATAATGAGCTTTCCTCTTTCAATTTCTGTGAATAGAAATTATTTTAAAATCAACAATATTTTACTGCCAGATTTTCCAATACCACATTTTCCATTGCCAGATACTGAAGCATCTTACAAAAAAAACCCCCAAAACCAAAAACAAACAAACAAACAAAAACCCCACCAAAAACCCCAAAAACCTAAAAATAAAGCAGGTGAGTTTATTTTAATTTTTTGTGAGTGAAGTTACTGTTCATCACTGCTGAATGCAGTACAGCTCTCTCCTCCCTAAAACAAAGTTTCAAAAAGCTCAGAATCGAAATTATGCAAATATATGGAAAATTATATATTTGTGTATGTGTGTGCATGTCTAATACATCTCTGGAAGAGGAGAAACGAAGATAAAGTGGATGAAAAGAAATGTAAACAAAACCAGCCTATGATAGTGTGTGCACTTCCAGTTGGTTTCTGTAGCCTTTAAAGTCCAAAAATCAGTATATGCATATAATAGGAAAAGTTCCAAAGCATTCTTTCTGAAGTCACAAGGTTGTTTCCTTATCACTGAGTAAGGCATCTAATGCTGACACAAGTAGGACAATAATGTTAATTTTTTACCCAGGTAGAAAAGAATGAGTGAGCAGTTAATAGTGTAGAGACAGAAACATTAGTTCTGAGACACAGGCTTGTTACAATTCAGAATTATACTCAACCCCATAAAATCTGAAGGTCCTTTGCCCAATATCTTAGCCTATCACAGAATTTCATAGGGAATGCAGAACTTTTCATTTAGTGGCAGCTTGGTGCATAAATGTATAGCAAAAGAGATTTCTCAGTATCTTACTGTAAGTATTTCCTAGACAGAAATGTAAACAAACCAACAGATATTTTGTCAAAATAAAATTCAGCTATTTTCCCAGGAACCAAAAAAGAGATATGCATTATGTGACTATTTCATTGCTTTATTAGGTGTTTGCAAACCTTGGCAGGTTTCATTGCTGCTTTTAAAGTACTGCCAGTTCAGTGACAGATTCACACAGCTGCTAGGATTGTCCAGTTCAATTTGCAGTATTTCATTAGAACCAGAAGCCTCAGGTATAGGCTTTGGATCAAAAGTTAGGGTTTGTATCCGTCCTTCTTCTTTGCACCCATTTATGGCAAAAGACATAGATTAGTGTGAAAGGGCTTTTGGGCAAAGCTAGGTGAAGGTCTTTTGTTACTAAGAGGGTTCTGCTATTTCCTGCTTGTTTGGTTGTGAAACTTTAGGAAGATAAACTAAAAAAAAAAAAAAAAAAAAACCCAATATTTATTCCCTTCTGACATGACACTTGAAAGCTCTGCACAGTGCAGTCATTGGTATTCAGCTACCATCTAACTCCCTTCCTGAGGGCAACTGAGAGCTCCTGTGAGAGCTCTCCTTGGTCACTTCTCTGCACTCAGCTCATAGTCCCTCTGTGTGCTCAGCGCTGCTTTTCCCAGCCCACGAGAATTTTCATTACACTGTCTGTAGCTGGAGTAGAAACTTCTTTCAAAGGGTAAAAGAGGAGCTTGTCACCATTCCCTTGTACCCTGAGAAGCAGCATTCCTGCGTTCAAAGCAAGAGCTCTGTGTAGGATCTCATGTAAAGTAAATCTCAGAATGCCTGTTACAGGGATATCTGGTTGAATACTATTTTCAGTGCCTTCAATTTACATATTCAGCAAACAACAGTAGAGCATGGCATCCTCTCTAATAAAAAAATAGAATACCTCACAGTGTGCTGTTGTTGTTTGTTTTGTTTAATTTGAAATTAAGAAGGTGTCACAGAAGTTCAAGTCTCATTTCTTCCTAAATTTTACATTTTTACCTGCAATGAAGGTGAAAGCGATATGCCTGTTTGATTTTGGTGGTTTTTTTAAGTTTAGGTGATTTAATTGATCTACATTTAGCAGGATAGATGGCATTAATAAACTCATCAGAGAAACCAACAGAATTACATAGATACAATTATTTAGGTATATGAACATTTGTATGGTAATATTTGACACCAAGGTAAATACTACATTTTCTCACAAATCTATTTTCTGTTACTTCTTTCAGCTATACTTAGAGGTAAGGTCCAATCCTTTTTCCATAGCTATCTCTTAGCATGTGTAATTAGGTACTCCTCTTTTTTTGTTTCCATTTCTCTCTTCTTTAGTTCAATTTCATAAACTGATTTCCTACCTTTTCTTTGTTTTTGGAAAGATACAGAAATTTACTTTGGAACTTTCTGTTCTGTCTTTTAAGAATTTCTTTCTCACTCACACTGCACTCATTTTAGTGTTTCTAAAGCTGTAATATTTGGTGAGTCCAAATATGAGTATGTGCTACATGTACTATTTTTCACTACAGCAGAGGAAAGCCTTTCATTTTCATCAGTCAGTGTACCAGTACAATAAAAATGTTTTATGTTCTAGCCAAATGTATCTTTTTGCTTCCAGAAGTTACTGAGGACATCAGAAGCAAGAACCTTCTGGATGCTAGTAACTTTTAAAAAAATGTGTAACTTGTTGACTTTGGTGGGCAGGAATTCTAGAGTTAACATTATCTCCTCTATCTTCCAAATGGTGCTGGCATCTTTTGGCAGAAGAATAGTGAGTGAATTCCCTGTGACCAGCTGGAAGCTGATGGCTTTGATTATTTTATAAACCAGTTTTAAATGCTTTGCATATGCAGTGTCAGAGTGGTGAGCTGCTGCCACTGTTGCCTTGCCATACGCTCATGTGCATCCTGGTAATAGACTTTCCAGTAGGAGTTGATGTAAGTTTACCAGCAACAATGCCAGTTGCAGGAGGCAGAGGTTTTCAAAACATTATGGAGTTTATTTGCAGCAAGTTACATAGTGAGAAGTCAGGATGATGACCACAGACACATTCGTGTGTGAGAAGGAAGGCACACTATCACATGAACAAGGAAATCTCACGTGAGACTGTACAGACCAGACACCTAAAGGCCAGGCTGTGCGACAGTTCAAGACATCGTGGCAGCTAGTGAACCAATACTTTAGCCTGGTGTGAGAAGGCACATACACAGAGATTTTCCTAAATATGCAGGACTTAACTAAAATGTCTTTACTGATATTAATTTTATACTGCACAGGGCTTTATCACGTGGATGTAATTTCACTGAATCATGACAAATAGCTTTTGTCTGGAAACTAAAGTATATTCATGCAGTCAAGCTTGTTCATTTTTACAGCAGAGACTACTTAAAGTTGGTATATTTCAAAGTTTATATGTATATTTCAAAATGCATTGAAGTAGCTTGTATCAGCAATAGTTAGAACTCAACATGTGAAGCAGTCAGGCTTTTCCCACTGCACTGACATGTCATGAAGCTTGTAGCACTTGTATTAGTCTCTCATTAGAAATTAGTAGTAAACCATCATTTTTGTAATACAAGAAAGGACTCTAACCTGACCGAGGACCAAAAATTACTTTTATTTTCGTAATTGCATTTAACTTTCACAGAATTGCTAGAATTAATCAGAACACTGCAAAGTTCTGCATCTTGCTCAGCACTGAACAGTAACATGACTGTTAATGATACAAAAAGACTGCAAATAGAGTTTCAGAGTTGAAAATCTACCATGAAAATGAAAAGGTAGATTCACAACATAATCATTGAATGCACGTCTGCTGAAAATGTCTAGCAGGTTATAGCCTGTGTGACATGTCACCACTCCTGCAGCCAGAGTAGTACCAGAAGCTGGTAATTTACTAAGGAAAAAAATACTTAGATATTAAAGCATCTGTGCCATTTTCCATCTGTAACGCCATTTTCTGTGCTTCACAAGTAATAATAATCACAATAAAAATATATTTCAGGAAATTTCATAAAGCATACACAGACAGGATGTGCCCTTCCTGTGCACAGAGTCAACAACTGTTCTGTGACATGTAAAATTTCAAAACAGAACTCAAGTGGGGCCTGAGTGATGTACAGGCTTTGCACTGTCATTTGCCCATGAATGAGTACCACAAACAGCATGGAGGTATGTGAGTAAATGAAGAGTTTGCACTTACTGAAGCTATTGATGCTGCTTCTGTTTGTATTTAATATGATTCAGAAGTACCATCAAATCTAGAAACACCAATTTGTTTACCACATTTGGATGTGATCTGACTCTAAGAAATTGAGGAGAGATGAAGAATAGCATCTGCTTTTATTAAATTCTAAAAACCTTCACAGTATGTGGCACCGGTAGTGACAGAAAAGAGAGACAAGATTGCACTGGCATCTTTTCTACCCAAAATGTTAATGTCAATCATGAGTAATCAAATGGCTACAGTAATTATCTAATCTGTTCCCTTTATTTGTATTGCTTGAAATGCATTTATAATGCTTCTGTTGCCACAGGATTTGTGACCACATGCTTTAGGAACTGCTCCTACACATTCTGTACATGCAAGTAGGCCTCAGTGGTGTGCGTCATTCCACTGACCTCATCACAACTGGGCAGAGAGGAGCAGCCTCGTGGAGAGTAGTTTGGATTTCTGTGAGAAGCCTGAACTGCTGCAGGCACCGAGCTGATGTGTATTTTGCCCTTTTGCTGTTGCTAACACGCCTTGCAGCTTCACCCATGTGCAATGTGATAGATTGTACCGTTTCTAGTATCCACCTTCCACTTGGGGCTAGCTTATGGCTTTGCCTGAGGCACTGCATTCTGCCACAGAGCCACAGTCACAGATTATGAGTCTGATGCGGGTGGGAGAAAAGAAAGAGGCTGGAATCAACAAGCCCAAGTCAATGCCAGGCTCTCATTAGTCCCTTGGCATGGGCTCAAGCCTGCAAGTACTGCTGAATGATCAAGGAAAATAGGTATTTGATTTCAAGAGCATGGGACTTTCTATTCGGAGATGTATGTCTGCATGCTTAGCATGCACCACATTTACTGATAAGAAAATGAAGATTAAAAAAAAAAAAAATCCCAGTCCCTTGGTGATGCTGGTGACTTAAAATTTCCCTGGTAAGAGCCCTAAGATCTTTTAGGAAGCCTACCATGCCAAACATCGTGTCATGTTTAATCCTGTACTTGTCCTTTATATGGTACTCCTGTTGACGTCAGTGGAAACTTGACTTGTGAGGGTACAGAAGAATCAGGCTGAATGGATTTTTTCAACAGTAAAATTGAATGGAAGGAAACCCTCTGAAATGTACTAAAATCTTATTCCTTCTTACAACATAAAGAGATGGTTTTTGGTGTGTACTTTAAGGGTTTTTACCTATATGGGTTTATGTATTTCCGCATTTACTGTCTTGATATACTGGATAGCATGACTGGCAGAATTGAAAGTGACTGATGCAAAGTATCTATAATAATAGAACAAGGAATGACTAATAAATGTGTAACATGCATTTCCATTTGTTGTTCTACATCACACACCACAGCCATTTCTAAATAAGTTCTGTGTATACAGTTTTGCCATCAAATTTCCATTTTGTGGTTGCTAAACCATATTGAAGCATGCAAATGTGAGAACACACACACTGTTAATCACTAATAAGCTTTAAATATTTTCTGCTTATACTTGAAAGGATCTGAGAAATGTCCGTAATTTTTTAAGTGACTTCCAGTTGGTTACATTTCCTGTTACCAATAGTACCCATTACACAAATAGACTTTTCTCCCTCCTCTTACAAATACAAACAAAAGATGCAGATTTTACAATGCAGAATGTAAATGATGAAGTCATTCTGGTGTTGTTATTCTAGATTTACAATGACCTCACTGAAAAGAGAACCTAGTCCCCCGCGGTTAAATCACAACAGAACGATATTAAAACCAGATTTGAATAAACCATCTTAATAAGAAAATGGATTAAGTTACAATGTCATTTCCATACCGAAAACTGCTCAGAGCAAGACACAGAAAAGCCTTCGAACAAGACCGTCTGCAAGCGCACTCGGCTAGGAGCTGCCCCTCGGGGCCAGGAACGGAGCGGAACGGAGCCGCCGCTGGAAGGGCTGCCAAGGTCCGATCCCTCCTGTCCTGCCACAGAGCACCGGAGCGTTGCGCAATAGGAAAACATCTAAAATATGTATTGCACAGTTTTGTTCTCGCTAATCCAGCCTCGAGAGCGGTAGCTGAGCCGCACTCACAGTTAAGCGTGTAATGCCTCAATGATAAGAATTACACGTAAGCGCAGCTCGACCTGCAGCTTCTCCGGAGGCGATCAGGAGAAACGCACTACGGAGCAATAAGCGGTGACGTGCCCGTTTTTCTGAAGCCCCACCGCAGCTCCTCTCCGCAACTCCGCCGATCTCCGCCTCCAAAACCTGACACCTGCGACAAACCCCGGCTGCAGGACCCCCGGCACTGCTGAACTGCCCTCTTCCCTCTTTTCCCTCCGCTCCCGGCAGGGAGCAGCACCCGACCGCCCTGCCGCGCCGCGCACCCGCACGTACACACAGACGCAGCCACCGCGGGACACACGGGCGCGCCCGCGCTCCCTCTCTCACTCCGCACCCTCGCACCGCCGCCCGCCCCGCTCCGGCTCCCTGCGCGCTGCTCGGCCCAGCCACCGGCACCTCCCAAGGTCACGGCGCCTCACGGCGTCCCGCAGCGCCCGCAGGTGCGCGGTGCGCGATGCGCGGAAGGATGGAAGGAGGGAGCCAGGAGGGAGCCAGGAGGGAGCCGGGAGGGAGCCGGGAGGGAGCCGGGCACCCCCGCCCTGCCTGCGGCCGCTGCGAACCGCCTGGCACCGCCCGCCTGCCTGCTGGGGGCGCTCTTCACCGGGCCCGCTACAGCTCCGCGGCCGATGGCGGATTATAAGCGACCGCTCTCCCCGCCCCCAGCGGAGTCTCCCTCCGCCCTCGCCCGCACTCCCCACCCCTCCTCTGGCCGAAGAGAAGGGCATGGAGTTGGCGGGAGCCTATAAAAGCCCCTGAGAGCGTGCTGGGGCCACGGTGCTGTGACAGCCTCCGCGGGCAGAGCCGGGCCGCACCATGTCCCACCACTGGGGATACGGCAGCCACGACGGTGAGTGCCCGGCGTGCGGGACACCTGCCGGCAGGTCCCCGGGAGCCGCGCCCGCTGCTGCTCCGCGGAGCCTTTGCTTGGAGCGGCAGTGAGCTCGGTGGCGCTTTTTTCTCGTAACCTTGAAATGCACCTGCGTCCGGGCAGCCTGTCCGGCGCTCCGCACGCCGTGCCGGAGCATCTCCTGCTTCCTTGCTGACATTCCTTTACTTCGGGAAGGGAGCGATGGGCGCTGCTCCACAGAACGGGGTGTCCCCGGGGACTCCCCGGTACAACCCCCGCCTCAGCCGCCGAGGCTGTGCGGCTGCCGGGTGTCTCGGTGCCCAGGTGGGATCTCTGCTCGCCTGTGCTGCTGCTACCGCCAGCCCACACAAGTGGCACGCAGCTAAAGGCTGATGCTGCTGTTCGAACATCCCGATTTCCAGAGAGAAGGTTATCTCTTATATCCCCCGAACTTTGTGTCTTTTCCCACTGAGTTGCTTTCCGTTGTCTTACAGGACCCGCTCACTGGCATGAGCACTTTCCCATCGCCAATGGAGAGCGCCAGTCCCCCATTGACATCTGCCGCAAGTCCGCCAAGTACGACTCCTCTCTGAAGCCTCTTAGCTTCAGTTATGATGCCAGCACGGCCAGAAACATCGTCAACAACGGGCACTCTTTCAACGTGGAGTTTGACGATTCTTCCGACAAGTCAGGTGAGACCTCACCTCCGTGTGCAGGAGGGGAATGACAGAAATTGCTATTAACACTCCTACTAAAATGTATTCTAAATCCATAAGGGTATTTTAAGGATGAAAACATACTAAAATATTCTGGCTCCTGTAAGGTGAGGATTCAGCAAACAGGAAACTGAGATCCCATTAGAAGAAAACTAAGGCTGTTTAGGCAGCTAAAGTCCAGTGAAGTGAATTGGTTTATTTTTGTATAAATCAGAAGGATCTGGATAAGGGCTTGGCAGTGGAAAGAAAAAAAATTAAGCGTATTTGACAGGATAATTTTAGGCATAGATTATCATAAGCTACTGCTTAAATGGTTAAAAGAAGAGGCGAAATACATTGTAGCAAAAATTTGCCTTAGAATAGCAAAGGATTACAGTTAACAACTTGAAGTGGAAATAGTTTCTTTGGTTATCAAAATATTATTTCATATTTCTGAAGCCAGTATGCTCCCAGGTTAGTACAGAAACAGAGAAATTATTAGAAAATACCTCTTTGTTCCTTTATAAGTCAAAAAAGCATTATCCCTGGCGTTTCTTGATGCTGGGCTTTCTAGATAAAGTGTCTGATGGATTCTTAAAAAGTTTGCTAGCAGACAGTTGGTCCACAGTATCTTGCTGTTCATTGTGCTCTGTGGTGAAATTAAGCACAGAATCCTGCAAAACCTTAGTAATTCTTACTGAAAAGAACAGCCTTTCTGATGGGCAGACTGAATCCAAGCTGTCCTTGCAACGAGGGCTCTGTATGTTGTCTTTGATTGTAGTTTTTCATACGGCTCCATTTGCAGAAGTCATCACCCTGCCACAATGAATGTGCTTTTAATTTGGATGACAAAAACAATCCTGTTGTAAGTCACTGCCTTCTCTATACACTGCCTGATTTAACTTGCTTGAGCAAGTGTCCTATTTTTCCTAAGTGTTTTGTTGGGCATGTCATTTAGGGAATGGTGCTGAAACCAAATGATCTGTGCCTACTAAAAATATGAGGTTTTTGTAACTAATGTAATACAGCAGAACAGACATCCAGCAGTGCTCTAAGAATTTGACTTTGTATTTTAACTATATTTTTTATGTTGGACAATATTAAGTAGTCAGATATAAGTGTTAACGGTTGTATAAATACACATAGGTCCACATACAATTTACAAAAAGCATCAATGTTGATATTTGTACACTTTTAAAAAGTAGAGGAAAAAGGTATTCTGACCCCTGTTTATTTTTTGAAACACTGGGAAGCTAAAGGAGCTGTATCGTGTTCAGTTTAAGTGTCATGGAGAATAAGGTAAATGATCCAGAGTACAAAAAAAAAAAATTCTTACCAGATATGCGCAAGTCTACTCTTGCTGCCATCCTGCTCTCACTGAGCCCAAAAGAATGAGGTTTGGGTCTCCACAGTGTAAGAAGCTATTGTGTTCACTTGGTGTGTACCTAAGTCAGTGAAAACAACTGTGAAAATCAGGTTGTGAGGAAAAAATGGCAGGAACATAAAATGATTTAAAGAAATGTCTGCAGGAAGAATGCTCTTTATGAGAAGTCAGTGCAGAGCCAGAACATCTGTGACAGGGATTCTTTGACAAGTACGCAGTGACACAGCTTTCAGAGTGGAAGGATAGGAGATGTGAGTAGAAATATTCTCAGAGTCTCTATTAGTGAAGCAAAAAATTATTATTCTTTAGAAACAAAAACGACTAAACAGATACCTCTGAAGCTGGGTAAGGGTGGATCATTCACTACTCGACTTCCTATTGAAACTTACAGTGCATATAATCTACCTGGCAGCATACTTAATGGCTTCATTTGTATGCGGTTAACTAGGTAACCTACTTTCCTTACACAAAATAGAGCTGTCTTTGACTTGTATCTGCTTGATTCTGAATTTGAGACTCAAATATGTGTACCCTGTTCTTGCTTAGACATCACACAACAGTCACAGGGAGAAGCTATGTGAGGTTATGTGATGTGCTGGTATGTTTTACAAAAGACAATGGAATAATATCCTGTAAATACTTCCCACAGGCTATATTGCTTGCTTCTATGAGCTGTCCCATATGTGGTAATGAATTATCTGTAGGCGCAAAATGAAGTAATAAGATCATTGTTTGTGAATAATCTTCAAGATGAGTAACTGCACGAAAAGTAGATTCATTTCATTAAGAACTGTCAGTGTCATAACTAACAACACTGAAGCAAACTGAACAGAAGTTCTAGGTCTTAGTGTCTGACTGATCACTTCTGCTCTTCAGAATATACAAAATTCAATTTAAAATATAATAAATCATATATAATAATAATATAATAAATGATATAATAAAAAATATACAATTGCCACTAAAAAACTCCACGCAGGTAGTAATAGCATAATGAAAATAGGTATTTTCTATTTTGTATGCTGGGAGCCTTTTGGAATGCTTTCTTGGGGTTGTATGTACCAACTGAACTCTGAACTTCCCCATTCAGTTGTTACTTAGTCAGCCTTCGCCTTCAGTTCTTCCAGCTGCTTTATTAATTTTCATGTCCTCTGTCTTTTAATAGTAGTGGAACATAAAGTATTTGTAGGCATTAATCTTTAAAAGTCTTTAATTTCAAAAATTTCTTCTTCATTTTGACAGCAAAAACTCATTATCATAAAAGTGTCACTAGGAATAAAACTTTGAATTCAGGTTCATCCACTCTCGTAATGGAACCAGACCCTACTTGTATGAGTGAAGCAAGTGATGATGATAATTCTTAAAATTAGATTTGTAACTATTATACAGGAACTTTACAGCAAAGGAGTCTCATTAAGGGGATGTCTTTTAACATAATAAACGTTATGTATTCCAGTCTTCTGTAAGGACTTGTGTATCACTTCCCTCACTTTAAAAGACAGACATAAACAGTGACCTCTCAGAGGCATAAAACCACAGGACATGACTGTGCCCAAAAAACCCTCAAGAGCTTGCAAGATTTTGTAACATGCATAAAGTGTGTTCCCTGTGTGAATTTTTCCAGAGAGTCTTTGAGAATTTATCTAAGTTCAGAAATTCAAGTGAGGCATGTTCACAACAGTAGACTCTCTATTCTGTATTTTATGATCAAGTTTTTGATGAGCTTATAAAAGAAAGAAGTCAATCAGCCATTAATTTATTCCATAACAAGAATGCTAAAATATCATATTTTAGCTGTAGAACCTGACAGAAGTGAATTGCAACTATGGTGTCAAACTCTAGAGACTTGACAAAATGTGCTGGTAATTTATGCTTGTGGCTAAGTCTCTCAATTGTTTCCTTCTCCTTGCTGCTGAGCTAGAGTATTCAAATTCAAGTCAGTGTCCCAAGAAAATGTGACATTTTTGCAAATACTAAGTCATAGTAGAACGTAAAAGTTATGAGAAGACCTTGAACATTAAAATCCTGTATTTGCCTAAATGCTAGCTCCCCTTGAGAGTCTTTCAGTCGTTGTAATCCAATATTTTACCTGATTCTTTCTATAATTGTAAATATTAATGCATACACTTCAGCTGTCTTGAATTATGACTCACTGTAAATAAACTAATCTATTTTGTCGCAGTGGTTATGGAAGAGCCAGTGCGTTAGCACTGCTCAGTTGGCAGTGAGTTTCTTTGAAAATAATGTCATTTTTGCTCTTCTACACTTCCACCTCAGCTGGTAAGTGGAAGAAGAAACATGTAGGTCTGCTGTCTTTAAGGCACTACTCTTAATCAAAGTCACTGCTACTGGTATATTTTTAGGCTTCCCAGATCTAAAGATATAATATTAACCATGCCAGAATAATATTGCATGTCATCAGTATAGGGTCATGCATTGTAGGTCTACATTGCTTAAGCAATGAATGTGTTGATCCTTTGGAATCAGAGATCAGAGAGCTGATTGATTATAGATTTAGGGGACTGTATTCAGACACCTGTTTATGTCACATGTAATGTTGTGTATGGCTTAGCTAAAATGTCAGAGGTTTCAAGGGCATGATTTAAGTCATTTTTCTTGTGAATTGGGATCACCAGAAGTTGCAAAGTCTGTATAAACAAGTGACTTGAATTTCCAGGACAAGTGACAGTATTTCCAGGAACTGGAAAGCAAGATGAGAGGGCATGAGTTTAGTCTTGCAGGTTTCAGGTCTTCATTTCTTTACAGAGAAATGACCTTCTTCATTTGCACTGTGGTGGGGTTGGTTTGTGGGTGTTTTTTTTTTTTTTTTTTTAATGTTAATATTTCTGAGCAGAAATTTGACCTGAATTGCGCATTTAACAATCATGGAATCTTGCTTCCTTCCCTTTTGCTAATCGCTCCTCTAGAGGTGCTTTTAATGCAAAACCAGGAGAAACTAGTCAGCTGTTATCAGCTGGGGCCACTTGGCAAAGTTTATTTTTAAGTTGTAATGAAGCTCTGTGCCAGATGTCACGATTACCACTCTTCTCAGCTGATAATTTGTTTATTTACTTACAGCCATGAGGGACTGCTGCATACTCAGAGTCTCACACCTTGAGTTTGTTAGTCCTTCATTAGAAGATCTGAGTGTAGTATGAACACTGCAGTGCACAATTTTCAGTATAGTGAGCAGCCACAGCATAGTATTTAAGTATTGCTATTAGAAATTAAATCAGTTGATACTTTCAAGAGATGCTTTCCAGCTTGGTTCTTAAGAGTTGGTGTAAGCCTATATAGTGTGAAATGTGAGGGCTGAAGGCTGGTCAGAGACTCAGTACAGCATCTTATGATTCTCAGAGAATTTCTGTTTAAGAGATTGCATGAGAAATAAGCTCTGCTGGTCCCAGGGAGTTGGAGGAATGTTAAGAACCTGAATGACTTTGTATCCTGAAGCAGGTCAGAGTCTTCCTGGCTGCTGCCCAGTCTGGATGAAATAGTTCAACTGAGGTGAATTGGAACCACTGACCTGCTGCAGATACACACGTCTTCAGACATGCTGTGTTTTGGCAGCTGTTTCATTCTGGTCTATCTCTGTGGAACATCCTTGTAGCCTTATCAGGCTCAATTTCTGGCAAGGTCAGAAGTATGTTTGGTTTGGTTTTTTTCCCTTATGATACACCATTTTTTTTTTATCATAGTGAAACCCATTACGGACATTTTCTGCAAATATGAGTCCTACAGTCAGATGCTTCAATGCTGTCTTGCTCTTGTTGCTTGTCATGATACAGTGTCCTAGGAGGAATGTCTGAAAGAGATAACATAAAGAAGGAAACATCTCACAAAATGTGACTCTCTGTACTCCATGTTTCACAGAAGTGACAGCTCACCCTAACTGAACTCTAGCATGTCAGATGGGAAGCCCATCCTTGCATAAGAACACAAGGCTAATTCCTGAGCATCCTCATAAGAGCCTTTTTCATGTCATTAATAGTACATGGTGCTCAAGTAGTTTTTTTTTTCCTTGCCTCAAGTAGTGCTTCATCTGCTTTGTCTCTTCAGGTCCTGTTTTCCATTGTGCAGATGTCTGTGTACACACAAAAGCTTAACAAATATTAGTACTGTGCATATGTTTACATAAACATATGCCTAGAATATTATTTACACTTCACATCTACCATAGGCTGATACAAAAGCGTGATTTTCTTTGTGCTAAAGCAGTGTGTGTGTGAGAGGGCTCTTCTCAAAGGTAGGTGCTTTAAATATCCTGCTGCTAGGTTTTTGTTTGGTGGAATCTCAATTAGAGATTGAGATTTGGAGTTTTGAACATCTATTGTACTCTAGTGGACTCATTATTTCAGCTACTGGAAGGAGCTTTGTAGTCAGTGATTGTCATTTGTAGAACATTTTCTCGTTCCGTATTTTCTAACAAACGTAACAGTAGTATTTCTTCTTGTCACACTGATTTGTAAGACAGGAAGGAATTCAGTCTAACTCATTAAACAGTCTTGTAGTTCCTCCATTTTGATGAATCCTTTGACATGTTTATTGGCTTTATGAATGTATTAGTCTTCTGCTCGGTATAAAGAGAACATTCCATAGGATTTAACTAAATAACAGTAATTCCCACAGTATTGCAAAAATTTCGATGTGGATACTGCCACTTCCTGAGAAAAGGTATGAAGTGGTCCACAGTATTTTTTACAAGGCTTCTCTGCTTCACATTAGAAGGATATTTGTTCACCAACCTGCCTTTAAAAAGAAGAGTGAAGGTGTGTAGCCTCACTAAACAGCTGTACTAGATGCAGCAAAACACCCTTTGATTTCTGTGTGTTTTCAAATACCCCAAGAAATTATAATGGAGTCAAATCAACTTCATCTTCTGTATCCAAGAAATCCTACAGTTGGCATAAATCACATAAGTGGAAGAGTTTGTGTAGTTATTTGACTTCCTGAATTAGTGGTGCTAATACTTGTATTCACCTAATTTAGACCACATTATGAGATCATTTAACAGTGAAATATCATTACTGGATGTTGCTAGTATAGCCTTTCCAGTAAAGGATAGAAGATAGAATGGTAATTGAAAAAATTTACCATTTCTTAATCAAAGGAAAGTAGCTCCAAATTTGTCTAATAAGTGTCTAATAGGGAAAAGAAGAAAGTGCACTGTCAAACTGTCTCCTCTTGGGCTGTAACACAAGACCAGTTTATGATGTAAACTGTCTTGAGTAAATGGAATCTGTAAGAAAAGAATGTTTTTTCAGCTCATCTTATGTTGTATTCAGACAGCATGCATCTGAAACTGTGCCATAAAACAGAAAGGATCACAGCTACATATGTATTTCCAGGATGGTTTTAACTAATACCGATTTCAAAAGTAAGGGAGATAATGATGAAATGCTCAAATATGGATCAGAACTTCTCCATCCTTTTTTAAAAAGGGATGGAAAGATTGGAATTTTTTTCAACGTGGTTTCGAGTTGATATTCCTGTCACATGGAACTTGGACAGGGAAATTGCTGGTATGAATGTTGTTCTGATTCTCTGTGAACTTTTATAGTGCAAAAGCTGGTAGCATTCATTTATGGTTTAAAAAGCTTGTTCTGAAGAAAATAGCAGTTCGATCATTCCTACTTTGCCTTTTAAGTTTAGTTTTAAGTTTTACTTTCTTGGAAAGACTGAGAAAAATTAAAAATAAAATAACTGCTTCATGTAGGCTAAAACAAGAGGGCCATTCTGTAATTAAGCCTGCTGGATTGTATTCATTCTCGCTAATCTAATTATTACTTTCTTTGAATGCTCTGCTGTGAGTCAAAATAAGCTAGTGCTGGATTTGAGAACCACAGAATGAGAAAAGTAAGCAAAAACTGCAAAGAGATTTTTCTGTATCTTTCGGGGTTTTGAGACTTTAGCAAACTTTGTGTGGAGAAATAACACTGCAAATGAACTCAAGAACGTTGCATGGTTCTGCTTTTCAGCATGCTTTCCATTGATTAATAATGGCAAATTAACCTGTGCTGTGCTAGTGCTTTCTGAGGTGAAAGAGTGGTGGAACCTCAGTCCATTTGTACCTGCAACAACCAGCAAGACTGTGAGCTAAAGGAACTGAAACATTGCAACTCCATGGCATAATTTTAGAATGAGACATGCAATTGTATGCATTAAATTCTTTTGAATCTATAAAGACACAGCAACCAGGTGCTTCATTTCCAAAAGTTACTAATGCCCTTCTACAGCTGCTGTTCTGAAAAAAGTTCTCATATTTGTAGTCCTGTGCTTGAAACAGTTATGCTTCTTGGCAACTAGCACATGCAGAAATGTGAAAGTAGAATAAGAGATATTCTTATTTGATTACTTTAAGTAGACATTCTTCTTTGGATCACATAGCTTGGAAGTAGGTAGGGCAAGTCCTGGTCTGTTGACTACAGTATTGGAAATTACATAGGTTGCAGTGGAACATCTATTCATGTTTTTCAAATAAAAATACATGTAGGGAGACTTTTAAATATATTTATCAAAGGAGCCCTAGATTTGCTAGATTTGTCCACTGAGCCCAAATTTTGCATGCATAGGGAACACTGGTGGAAACTAATGTATTTTTAAGAAATTTTACTCCATTTCATGTATTGCAGATTTTTAATGAAATCTTTGTCACCTTAGTGTTTATATCCGTGGCTGGTGTTGTCCATGCTTGTATATAATGGGACTTTTTCAAATGTGCAGCTACCTTTTCCAATCAGCATTTGATACATATTTTCACACATGTACGTATTGTGTTAGTGCCTAGACGAATTGCAGACTGAGAGGAAAGCATCTTTACTCCACAGAATCATTTTGTGGCACATACATAGAGCACACTTACATGTAATATCTGATGTCAGCACTCTTCTGTCACTTTATTGTATATATATTTATAGAGAGTGATTGGTCTCTTAAAATATCTGATACTTCAAATTATTATTTTTTTTAAATTTAAAAATATTAACAACTTAAAGATTTAATTTTGAATTTGGATTTGAGATGCTTAGGGGAAAAAAAGTAAAAAATCCCCAACCAACCCACAAACTGGTGTGAAACCTTTCTGATAACTTGGATAAATAGCTCTATTTAATAAAACCTTTTGTTAGTATTCTGTGCTTTATGCTGCACTGGAGGAGACATTGTCTGTGCCCTGAGCATTTTGCAATGGTCAGGCTTGATCCTGCATATCATAATGGTGATTGGTCACAGCTGGAGTAGAAGGGTAAGACTAACAAGCAGAATAAGGGAGCTTGCTCTTGTATAATTCAAAGTGTGGCTGGGAACTTCACTCAGAGCAGTCCCATAGCACAAGTAATGCCAGATAATAGAAAGCATAAGTAAACAAATAGTTTCCAAAAAGTCTGTCTGTATAGGCAGTGACATTTTTACCACAATGGGAAGGACAAAAGATTTGAATTCACATCTCTGCACTGTCTTGTCGTAGCACTTTACCTTGCTGCAAGAAGGCTAACACATGGCTAACAGGTGTTCAGGTTTAAATTGGAACCAAAAACATTTTACTCAATCCAATCTGCCACAGGATTTGCAGGATTAAGACCTAAATGGATGAAGTGTCTAAAATGAAAGGACAGACTACATTAGTACGTGGAAGAAGATTCAGTCTTCAAATGTACGTACTTAGAATGATTCTATGTGGGCTCTTACAAAGGGCTTTTTTAATCTATTTGGTGACAGAAAAGTTACATCTTCCTCATCACTTGTAATACTAGCATGCCTGTTAAATTGCTGATGAGCTGCTCACTGTAAAGTCACTTATGTTTTTATGCATTTATTATCAATTCTGGTGTATTGCAGTAATGTACCATTGAGGATGATCTGGAGTAGCATGGCAGCATGCATTGAACTGTCAATGACACAAAATACTTGAGACTGCTGTTTCAGTTTGAAGGGAGACTTGATAATAAAAATTATGTGAGTTGCTAATAAAAGTTCTTTTCTTTGCAGTGGTGCAAGGAGGAGCGCTGGATGGAGTCTACAGGCTGGTGCAGTTTCACATTCACTGGGGTTCCTGTGATGGCCAGGGATCTGAGCACACTGTGGATGGTGTGAAGTATGATGCAGAGGTAGGACTGCTTTACCTTCTCCAGTCTTCTTTGTATAATGAGGGGCTTTTTAAGTATTCCACCACAGTAGTATTTTGACTACAGATCTTCATAGGAGAAGGTTACCATAGACCATTTTGGTATGATGCCTTAGTCTTTGCAAGAGCAGGACATTTGAGTTGTAATTTTTCTCAGCTACCTCATGTCAAAGAGAAACAAAAAACCCCACATTAATAATACCAGTTTTTTTCCCTGCTTTCTCAGTGGTGCTTTGAAATTATGAAAAAAGAATTGCAGCTCATCTGAACACACATATCCCCTTTTCCTAGCTTCAGTTTTTAACATCAGAGGTATTTATAAAAACAGCAGAATAATTTTGGGGCAGATATTTCATATTTTGGTAGCAAAGAATCAAGGGGAGATATGAAGAGAGTAGACAGTGCAATCTTACTGTCTGGCACTCTTTGTGATACCCTTGAGACTCTGGATTCTATGTGGAATCGGACCACTTAAGACTCCATATTACAGTCTGAAACAGAAACTCAGTGACTTTAATGCCTTACATTCCACCTTTCTTCATCCTCTGTTTGGAAATCCATCTCTGGTTTCTGTGACTGACTTCTAAAATATATTCATAAATATACACTTGTGGAACATACCTGTGATTTGCACTGACAGGTAGAAGAAATTGCCCCAAAAATTTTTTGGCTCTTTTCATGAGAGAAGTAGCTTTTGTCTTATCTGAGAAATTTTAGGTTGCCTTCTGTCTTTCACAGTACCATAGTTACTTGTTAAACTTAACTTGCAGATGTGGGGAAACAGCCTGATGAACTTTAATTCCCAAGTTATTTCTAATTTAAAAGAAAGTAACATCCTGGCTAACATGACCTGGAGGTTAATTTCATATTCTTTTCCAAGTCTTTCCAGTAAATGGCAGGAATGTTTTTTAAAAAAAAAAACAACTTCCAAATTGTGAGTCAAATCTGTAGTTAATGTCTTCTCTGCTTCTTCTGACACTGGCAATATATATCAGTGTAGTAAGAACTCCAAAATCTTGTGGGCTGTATGTGGGAAAAACTTACGCTGAAGATAACAGGAGATTCACCAGATGAAAAGCAGAATGATACAGCCACAGCTTGCCTTTAAAACTCACCAGGGAATAAGAGTGAGGAGCAAAATAAAACACATTACAGAAATCTCTTTGAATAAATGAAACTTTAAACTAGATAAATAATTCAACATCTTCTTAACTGTACACAGAAGCTTTCAAACCTCAGCAGTAAAACACCATCTTACTCTTAATAAATTACTTCCCTGCATGTTCATTTGTGAAGTATTCTGGATGGAGTATCATCTTTACCATGCTTCTTTGTTTTCTTACTCATAGCTCCATATTGTTCACTGGAATGTAAAATATGGTAAATTTGCTGAAGCTGTGAAACATCCTGATGGTTTAGCTGTGGTGGGCATCTTCATGAAGGTTTGTCAAATTTTTTGTATTATTTGTCCAGCACATTCATTGTGTTGAAGAGGGGAACCTAAGAGCAGAAAATAGAGAATAAGGCAGCATTTGCTATACTAACCAAATCCATAGTAAGCTAGTTCGTGCTCCAAATTCTTACCTTCCTTTATCTGTAAAAAATGTACATTGGCCATGGAGTGTGACTGCCATCCATCACTGTGGCAGCCCTGTAACAGCATTCTTGCCTTCATCAAGACAGTGATGCTACCTTAAGTGTTACCAGTGAAAGGTGATGTACATAACTGACCAAGTTGTGTGTGCGAATATGCAGTGTGACCAGCCTAAATAAAACCCATTTTCCTTCTCTTGTCATTGTTAAATGCCAGAGTATTTTGTGTTTTGTGCTAGTTGAATTGTCTTGACAGCTAGCTGGAGGAGTGTCTGCTCCAGCAGTATGTAGTATTCCGTCCTGGCCTCACTGCGGGTGACTATTTTATTAGGAGGGTGACTTCCATAAAAGAAGAACAGCTTAGGTCCAAAAATAAATCCATACACTGTAAATGAAAATAGCTTCATTGTGTCCCATGTCCTTGGCTGACCCGTTTGTGCTCGCTGTCAACTGGCATGATTTTACAGAGCCTGTTTAAGTCACTTATGCTGTAATATTCCTATTATGTAATGAAATGTAGCTGGAAAAAAAGTTTCCTTGAGAATTGTAACAGAAAACTAAAGGTGTCATGAGAATGCATGGTGATTTTTATTTTCATATGGTTTGTGTTACAGGTGGGAAATGCCAAGCCTGAGATGCAGAAGGTTGTGGATGCCCTGAGCTCCATTCAAACCAAGGTAATACATGCTGTCTGTGTTGATGGACACCCATCACAACTGTGCTATGTTACCTTCTTTGGAAAGTAGATTTTTTTTACTTCTTCCCAGCCTGCTGCATATATGAAAGTAAAACAAACCTTCCTGCCATCAGCACAGGTGCTCCTATAATTCTAAAAACAAAACAGATTGGAATGAAGTTGAGGTAGAGAGCATGGAGTGTTAGAAACACCTATCTTTGTGACTGCATTTCTCTGTTTAACTGTATTTAAACATATAGGATAGGATTAATCTTCCTAATCTAAACCACATTCCTACATGCCCTTTCTAGTCAGTGGTATCAGATGGAAAAGGCATTTCTCCTCATCTGTGCATCTGTGGGTTAAATTTCCTTTTTCCAAGAGGATTCTTACCTATTTCTAGAGAGAGTTCAGATAAACAGTTTGATCAGGATATATAATTTGGTAAAAGGGGAAAAAAAGTCTTCCTGTATTTTAAATATTGTGTGCAGTGTATGTGTGATTTTAGTGTGCTGAGTAATGAGAAACTAAAAGTACTTAGTGAATGATTAGGTACCTTCATAATGGGTAAAGGCCAATGAGAAATGTGGACAGGAAAGGTTAAAAATGAGACTATGCTGTCATCTTTCTCATCAGGCTCCCTTTGTGGTAAATGGAAAATGCTGCTTACTGCAATGGACTGTTCAACAGGTCTCACAGGTTCTGTGTTTCTAGTGCAATCAGCATACGTGGTATCTGAAATCTCATTGCTTTTCAGGCAAGGTCAAATCTTAGCTTTAAGACCAAGGAACATAAATACAGCATTGGATATGAGAAGCAGTAGCTTGAAAATCTTGTAAGAAATATATTGCTGAGAGTATTTAATCCCAAAGGTACTATAGCTGGCATGCAACACTTGATGCCAAATTCCATTTCTGCCTTTCTACAAACATGGAGCTTTCCTAGGAAACTTCACTACTGCAGTGCTAGTGTGTGTGTGTTCTGTTCTGACATCAGCCCATCTGCTTACTTTATTGTAGGGAAAGCAAGCTTCCTTTACAAATTTTGACCCCACTGGACTCCTTCCTGCATGCA
This sequence comes from Taeniopygia guttata, assembly GCF_048771995.1. Taxonomy (NCBI): domain Eukaryota; kingdom Metazoa; phylum Chordata; class Aves; order Passeriformes; family Estrildidae; genus Taeniopygia; species Taeniopygia guttata. The sequence continues at coordinate 125,224,425 of NC_133026.1, forward strand.
GAGACTACTGGACGTACCCTGGCTCACTGACCACTCCACCACTGCTTGAATGTGTGATCTGGCATGTTCTGAAGGAGCCCATCACTGTGAGCCCTGAACAGGTACATTTCCAATGGATGGTGTCAGTAGATGTGTACTGGAGTTGCACAGATGGCTTCAGTTCAGCCCACCAGGTGATCTATGAAGTGACAGTGTTAGTGCAGAGCTGTGCAGGGTATAGCTAGCATACATGTCTGAAGTGGTAATCCTCTTCTCACAGGACTCTGCTTCTGCCTGTGGATGTAGTTTGCTGTAGAATGTAAGACTGTCTTCTATTTGGGCACACCAGGAGAGGTGTGGGGGGGAAGCTGAAAAAATTATCAGATATTTTCCAGCTACATGGTTAGAGCTGATGTGGTAAAAATCTGGAAAATTGAGGCATGCATGAAAGGACCATTTGCACATGCAGAATTAGTCCAGCATGTATTGTGAGCATGACCAGGTTTGCTGTACGTGCAATAACCTCTCTGGGTGTGCTTGCTGAAGAGCCCAGGTTTACAAAGCACCTGAGGAGCATGTGTGCTGTATCCACAGTCTCACACTGTAGAGCTGTAGTTGGTTTGTTGATTTTCCAGCATTTCCAGGACACTGAACTCTTTTTGCAAGTTCTGTTGGTCACAGAACAGACTGGGAAATCCTACGCAGCTTTGTGATAATTCTAACAAAGCTCCCATTGTTTGGAAGAGGCAAAATTTGCAGATTCCAGAAGTCTGCTGCCTAAGAAAATACTCTGTTGACCAGCCTGAGAAGGATTTTCTTCCTAATAGGAAGAAGCCTGTGCAGATTAAACCACTCTTGGCCCCAGCTTTCTGTACCATCCATTAATGAAATTACGTACAGGCAAGATTCCATTTTTGGGTTCAGAGCTGTATGCTTGAGAGATATAAATAGACTCTAGAGCCTATAAATACAAACCAGCCCTAAAGGGCTTTAGTTTAACCTTCAAATTCCTAAGTATCTTTTATTGAAGGTAGACATGCTAACAGCCTGCGCCTAATTCCAGGGGGTTTCTGATATAAAAGAAAATGCAACTGAGCTGATTTAGAACTTAATAAAAAATAGAATATGTGATGAGCAAGACCTGTTGGAAGTAGTAACTATGGCAGTGATCAATTGTCATTAGTAAACTGCAAGGGAACATTAAAGTTGACACTACTCCAAACTATTCCTATTACTGTTGATAATCCAAAGTCTGCAAATATGGTTTTATTATAAGGCAGGAGCACACCCACCAAAATAGCGGGGTTTTTCTACTATACCTACTCCAACCACCTACAAGTGGTAAAAGGTACCACTTACTTCTCCCTTACACATCTCTCCATGTTGCCATCAATATTTCCACACTGTGTGGCAGTTTGCTTTTTGATTCCCATACTGGTCAAAACAAGAAACCATATATAAGAGTATTGATTCAAGGTTTAAGGTGGATAGGTTTTCCAAAGCTGAATACAACAGCATGGTGTAGCAAGCCTGCTATCATGTGCTGTGACACAGCAGTTCCTGACAGAGGTTGAGCTCTCAACTTCATTCTGGTTGGTCCTGAAGCTGAAGTCCAGTGGAGACAGGTCACTGATAAGGCCATTTTTCCTTGAATGTGGAAAAACCTGGTCTTGAACCTGACTTGTAGGAAATCCTGTGTCCCACCTACATACATTCATCAGCAGTTCTACCTGTCTCTGTGAGATTATGTTTGGGTTCTTTGGCACAATCTGTTTGTGAGTTTTGGAGATCCCCATTTAGACATAAAGATGCTTTTGTTACATTAGATTGTGCAAACACCAGTTGTACTTTCGGAAAAAGTACCATAACTATACAGTATGCTCCTGTTGCGAAGCAGTTTTCCCCTCTCACAGCATTTGAAAATCAGGATAACTTGAATTCATTAAACAGCTTTATTTTGACCCAAGGATAAAGACATTTTTTGTTATTATTTCAAGTGGACTTAAAAAAAAGAAAACAGCCAAAACAGTGTAACTTGCAGAGGATTCTGAAAGGATTTTAATTCATATCTGGATCAAGGACAAATAGCTCTTTGCTCCCGGAGTTCAGAAAATGTGTGTCTATGTCCTTGTTTTTTGTGCTTTTACAGTTGTTCTTGCCAGGATGTTTTGTGGACAGGAGAGGTTATGTCAAGGCTGGAATTAGTGTGATTGAAATGCAGACACGTGGGTGCTGATGCCATCTCTACACTACTAATACTGGCAAAACTTTTTTGAGCTCTGGTTCAGGCTCGAGATGTGTAGTTTCAAAAAGTCCTGTTGAAATGAGAGAATGCATTTGAGGGTATTTGTGCCTTTTCCCACAGATGTGCAAACTCCGTGGCCTTTGCTTCAATGCTGAGAATGAGCCCGTGTGCCATATGGTGGACAACTGGCGCCCATGTCAGCCTTTGAAGAGCAGAGAAGTCAGAGCCTCCTTCCAGTAACCTCAGTGCTGAGAGTGTTAGGAATTGCTGTGTTTGTGAGGAGCCCCTTTTGCTAAGCCCAAATCAAACTTTGCCATGTGTGCCCAAGCAACATCATGTCTCCCAGATCCATTCTTTCTTGTGCTCTGCGTCTGAAATGCCAGCTATTGAAATGTGAAAGGCTCTTGGCTGAATGGGAAAGGGTTCTTGAGGTGTGGGGTTGGGGGAGGCAGGGGGTGGGTGGCTGTGTGCATTTTGGTGACTATTACTGTGACTGACACTTTGTTATAACAGTAAGTTGGCTATTTGGGAGAGGGTATGGTGGTAGCAAAATAAGCCATTTTAAGAAACCTCATCCACTGGTGTGATAGTACACGTAACTAACGATAACTTGAAGCTTTGTAAGAAGCACAGGAATACAGAATCTAGCTATAATTTAGAGAAAAAAGGTATTTTGAGAAAGTAAAGCAAAATGAATATTTAGAATTAGACTTCTTAGATTTTCAGAAACTGACATGTAAATATTTTTGAGACTATTTTGCATTTTTACCAGTGCTGTCAACAGCCTTAGTTACGTCTTAATGGTAGTGTTGAGTTTTTTAATTAAGAATGGTCTAAATTAAATGTTATCTTTAAAAGTTATTACCATAGAAATAATAAAAATATCTTTTCATTGAAATAATATATGTTCTAATTTAAAAAGGAAAATAATATTGTATTTTAGATAACTTCTCTAATAAATCTATACTTCTATTTTTGCTTCCCTGCTGTTATTTTAATTCTGGTAAAGAGTCACTAATCTGTTCACATGGTTTCATATTAAACATAATTATTAAAAAGATACATTGGACATTGGCTTGAGTGACACTGAACATGAATGCAGACTATATGGATATGTTAAGAAATTTTCTCTAAGTAGGTGTCTTCTCTCTGATCGCAGAAGGAAGTGTCAATTTTGAGCAATCACTACAAATTATCATCAAAATTGAATGTATAATGAAAGATACTCTCACAAAACTTTTGAACAAAATTCTACTGAAGAATGGGCTCATTTTATTTTGGTGTTAGTTTTAAAATTAATTTATTATGAGTTTGCTACCCTGTCAGGTATCATTTTGTAATTTATAAGGTATCAGTTGGGCAGGCTACATTCTGAAGCACCTGGATCTTGAAATGTGTGCAGTGGAAGTGAAGATACCTTGAAATGCAGATCAAGAGCTTCAGAAAAAACTGTCAAGTCTCAGCCTTTGAAGAGCTTCCACATTTAAAATGCCCACCATCCTACCTCCACAAAAAAAAAAAAAACAAACAAAAAAACAAACAAAAAAAAAAAAAAACCCACCAAAACCAAATTATGGATTTTAAAACTCTAAACTCATACCTTTACAACTACAATACTCTGAATACAAGGCACTAAGACTGCTTGAGGAGTGGTAATCTCATTGGTACATGAACAGCTGTAAAATTATCCAGGCTGGTACATGACACAGAATGTGAACTAACGGCTGAGGTAAACACCTGGAAAAGCCCTTGAGGTTCTAGCCACTCTTGCAATAAGGAGTTTCATATCTTATATTCCATCACACTTCAAGGTTGCTCCATAAATAATAGCTGACAGCAAAGACAATCAACATCAGCCATATATTTATTATCTTGTTTGTGCGAGTCTGTTTATCTGGAATGTTGCCAGTGCCATGTGTTTGCCTTTGCTGAGGATGAAGTACTTCTGTATTCAGCCAGACAGTGCAAGCTGGTGTTCCTAGGTCACATATTTGGGTACAGGAAGAGCCTGTATTACATCTTACCTGTGTGGTCTACCAGGCAGCTCTGGTCTTTTTTCTTTTTCTGGTAGTAAGCCAGATTAGAGAGCCGCACCTCAAAATGCTCACCAAAAAAATCCCTTTCCTGCCTTCTCCATCATAAAATGATAGGCAAACTTACCACAAATTCACATTTTGCAGTTTGATTCTAGTGCAATGGATAGATAGCCTTTTCCAAGGGAGACATGTTTTAAGTCCAACCCCAAAATAAAGGAAACAATTTCCTTGGAATTCATTATTCGTTTCCTGAATTGTGAGGTCAATTAAGATAATGGTGAACAGAAGCATCCAGCTCTTCTTTCTGACCTTATTTACTAATTGCTTATATAAAGATTTTGTTATTAGATCTTGCAGTTGTTTCACAGCAGACTTAACACCCATTCTAACACCATCCTGTTTTAACTGGAAAACTGTTGCTGAATTTATAATGTAAATTAAGAGACCATTTTGGTCATGGAACCAAAGATGTTCCAGCACACATAATTGTGTTACTGTCAAGTAGGCAGCTCTGATTAAAGGGAAACTCATATAGAAGAAAAAAAAGGGCTAGTGCACTAATTTGAAATCATCATAGGATACTCAGCCAGCACTTGGATGGGGGAAAGCCATTCACTTGCAAACTGTTCATTTTGCACAGTTTGTGATCCTGTCTGGCACTTGTCTGCCAACTCCATGTGTTAGAACATTTTATGATTTTTCCACTGCTATTTCTAAGGCTTGGATGTGTCCTAGATTGACATGGGCGGGTAGAACTGTGATTAGAGATGTTCCCTGGAAGATAAGATTAATGATGCCCTGCATGCAGCCACCAATATTTATAGAAGTCCAGATAGTTTATAGAAGAGTATCACTCACTAAATGACAGCTTTAGGATTTTCTGACTCTTAAAGGAAAGCCATGCAAGCAACAGCTGTGTCAAATCTAGTACCATGGAAACAAGGAGTGATGAAAGTACAAGCAGTAGCTCTATTGAAAAACTCCCATGGACCCTCTAACATCCACCACTTCCTCTTCCTAACCACAGCACCCCATAAATTCATGTAACACTTGGTGACAGTTGCTTACACTGAGTATTTGGTTTATTTTAAGTCTATTTGGGAACTGGACATTTCATTGCTGTGCACTTCCTCTTTCTGTATGATGGTAAACAGCTGTGCTGCCTTGATGCCATCAATGGTTCACTCAGGCCATGAGGCTCCCCAGCCACCAACATCCTAAAGGCAGATGCACAAAACTTTTCAGGGATCCCTAACTAATTTTAGATCACATTTTACTCTTGTTTTTTTTATCCAAGCTGCAAACCAAAGCCATTTGGCTTGGGTACATCCCCAGCCCAGTGTGGGTTACAGTGCAGTGATTCTGACATTCACCCTAACAAGGAGCTCTCCAGAATGTTCAGAGCTCAAAGCCGCAGAGCTCTGTTGCCTGGCCTGATGGACCCAGATACCCAGGCTTGGTGCTAACATGGAGTTGCTGCACTGCTCCTAATCCCTGATTAGTCAGCTTTGTCCAGGGAGGATGTCAGTGCACTCCAGTGTATTAAACAGTAAAAAGATACCCTCAGGTCATTTGTAAAAAGGCAATACATAAGCCTTGTCTTCATAATCTTGCATGTTGTGAGGTATACTATGTACATATAGAGGCAGTCACTGCTCTTTTTTGCTCAGTGTGAACTCACACCCTGAAAGAGCAAAGAAATGCATTTATTACCATGTGCAATAAACAAGTAACAGGTGCATATTAACTACACTGTTTCCTAAGGAATAGGGTTTAATGAGGCTTGTAATAATAATCAGTGGTCAAAGACTTGGAAAGTTCACTGCAAAGTATTGCTATCCTTCTGTATTGGGAAGCCCAAAGTGTAAGGACCCTCACCTGCAGGGTTCATCAGTGTAAAAACTGGAGCCCCTGACCACTGAAGGATCCTCTTTGCTCATCCTGTGCCACCCTACTTTACAGAGGAAAAAGCAGGCTGATGTAATTATTCATGGGATATTCTCTCCCTTTCTGGTCCACAGCTTGGCCTTCAGGAGTCCAGTGCACCTAAGCAGAGAAATGGAGAACCCTTTCCAAAGCAAAGGAGGAAGGATATCCTATGATCCTGGGTTTACAAAACTGTGTAGCAGCAAAATACTTTGTTGGAATTACTCAAAGGTCAGGGAAGAACTTCCTCTTTGCTTAAATCCCTCTTCAATCAGCTGACTTGAGCTTGATTCAAGAAAAGAAACTTTAGCATATTTAATAGGCTGATACATCAGGTGATGCAGGATACTCTAATTTGGATGGTGCTACTCCTTCACCACTTTATTAGCAGTATAAAAAGTTGTATCAGAAGTTACTATAAATAGTCTAATTGTTTTATTCTCAAATGACAGTCTTAAATAATATATTCCTTGAAACAAAATCAATATCTAAATGCTTCTAGATACTTGCGCTGAGCATGTGTTTTGATTGTTTTAGTGGTTAATAATCATGCTTCAAGAAGGAAGGTAGAAATAGTAAAGAAAACAAAAGAGCATTTGGCTGGAACAAAAGAGAAAAACAAGGCTTGAAAAAATACCATCCTCACTCTAAATCTGTTCCTGGGAGACATTTAAAAGGACAGCGTTTTGCAGATCAGCTTAAAAGAGGGTGGTAAACATAATTTCCTCCTACTCTCTGTAGAAGTGCATTAGGCGCTCTTAAATGTTTTCTGACTAGTAATAGAAGTCATATCCAGACTGCATTTTGAAATCAAAGTATTTTAAATTATTTTTAGAGACATAAACAAGTGTTCAATTAATGATAATGCCTACAGACACAAAATGCACTAGTCCCAGAATGAGTAAAATTCCCCTGCTGTGAGTTCTTAAATGTCACCTTCTGCTCTGCCTTTCCTAAGGTTCTCTCTCCCTGGAGAAGAACTTGTTACATCATCAAGTGTATGCAGGAAGAAACACCAAAGGTAAAGCCTGATCATGAAAACTCTGATGTGACTAATCACTTACATGAGTAATCCTATCCATTAATCAAAGTTTAATTGGGTTCCCAACACATTGCACAGGAAGGGCCATTCTCCTTCCATGAGTAGTAGAGGTAGGAGGCTGCATATTCGAAAGGTCAGGTATCATGTCCCTTTCAGTTTCAGTTTAGGGATGTATCCTGAGGAATAGTGGAAAGGGGATAGGATGGAGGAATAGGTGTGAGCGAGACTGTTGGGACTGATCATGTGAAGAATCTGAGCATGCTTATAAGTGACATGCAGAATACAGCTCCTAATTTCTGTTGAATAAAAGTCTATTCCCATTTAGTTATCTAATCATTGTGAAGTCTCCAGGTAAAGGGCAGTGAAGGATCATTTCCATATGAAAATCTGCTACTATATTTCAAAAGATATTGCAACTGAGCAGCTATCTAGGTTAAGGAGAGGGGGCTGTGAGAGTATCTTTGCCTTTCAGAAAGAAAAATAGAAACGGAAAAAAATCTAAACACGTGGAGGATTGAGATTATTTTCATTTGGAGGAATAATGCCAGAGCAATTGACCTGGTTTATCATAAATCACCATACTATGTTTAATTATAATAACAAATTATATGAATAACTGTTTTTTAGACCTTAGGCCTCATATCTAACAACTGCAATATATCTGGCTGCATGTTAAATGTCAATCCCAATTCATGAGAAGGAAAAGTCTGTCCTCCTTCAGCATCTTATGTTCTCAATAATATAAACCTTTGAAAAAGTGTTTATTTTTGTCATTCAGAGACCATTTTTCTTAGAGTGGTTATGAAACAGAAAAGCAATACAGCAATTATCACCCAAAACAAATAATCCTCATCAAGCCAATCAAATATTTTGTACTTAGGAAGTAGTCACTTTATCTTTGATTTCAACCCTTTGCAATTTGATCAAAACTGTACCTTTTGAAATGTTCCCTATTCATAATAGGGAAAAACTAGGTCATATGTCTGCTCCAGTGAAACATACTGTGTATTTCAGACGCCACAGATTTGCTTATGGTTGCTTAAAGAAACTAGAAATTCCCACTAGGGTTGGAAAAAAGCTTTACTAAAAGATTTTTCAAGGGCTCAAATGAAACTAATTGCCCAAGAGGGATAGGGAGACAAGAAAAAGTAGGTTTGACATAGGCAGCCATCACTCCTAGTCATTGCATTCCTGGGACTGAAGAGCTAATGACACCAGACTCTTAGGAAATTCAGTGCCTGCAAGCTTGATTAGGTAAGACAGCAAGTCTAATCTGCATTTAATGAATGATTCAGGAATAACTTTAAGAGCCTAACTTTATGTTAGCAGGGTGTTGACAGAATTAGGTACATGCTCTATGCCTATCTTGTGACCTAGCTAATTATGGGTTTTTAAAACAGTTATTACACTTCTTCCATCCAGTTTCATAATTTGTTGTTTATTCTGCCAGCTAAGATCTAGCATTTTGTTAAAACTTATGCTACCATGAAAGCAGAAGCAGAAGCTAGAAAATAATGAAAGAAAAAGGAAAACTGACTAAACCTGATATTTCTGCAGTGCAGTGTAGGCAGACAGATATTTATGCCTCCATGGAGTCCCAGTATTATTAATGTGTATTCACAGAGATCAGTAAGAGTATTTTGACCTATGTTGGTCTGAGTGATGAAAACATAAAGGTAAATGTGGACAAAGAAAACTGATCAAATATAAAAAGAAGATTAGGACATCATTCTTTTTAATCCTAATAATATTTTATTTAAGATAGGGAAGAATGACAATTTACTTTTAAGGGGTGCTTCTTAGATGTATTATTTTTCAAAAATAAATGATTTATGACTGTTGGCAGCATTGCAAAATGTCACAAAGGGAAAACTATATTGATAAGCACAACCTCCTGTGATACCATCAAGGTGTCCACCATCAAGTCCTTCCTGAAGTCTAAAAACCCTTCAGCATGCTCCTTTTGTTCCAGCAGGGAAAACTTGGTGAGGCACATCTAAAACTATGTATGCCAAGGTTCCAGCAGGGAGGTATTGTGTTCAGGAGACACCACCACACTTTTCAGGCCTTTCTGAATGCCTTGGTCCTTCAGTCACTGAAATGTATGTGCAGAATTCATTTAGCAGGTACCACTGATGATTGCCTCCCTGCACCTTATTTCAGGTGTCATACAAGTCTCACTTTCTCAACTCCCACAGCCTCCATCACTTACCTCCTTCCTTAGCTAGGACCACACCACAGTGGTCTAGACTACCACGTGCTCTAAGTGTAGATTCCCATATCATATTCCACATCTTAAAAATACATGTCTTAAAAATACAAGAGCCTGGGGATAACCAGGACACTGTGAAATAGGAGTCACACTCTGACAAGAAAAAAGTTGCTACCAAAATAATATAGTGATAACCTACTGAGTGGCTGAGTTATAGCCACTGGTTCCTTTCTTGTGGTTAGCAGATTAGGTTGCTCCCGTGGTTTTCTGGTTTTGTGTCCAACTGAATTTCTGTAGTGCTTTGGACAACAGTGTGGATAAAAGCAAAGCATTTTGAACTATTACCTGCATTTTTCAATTGATAAAATAAAAGCAAACACAGAAATAAAAGTGATCTACAAAGTCATCCTCCGTACAATCAGAAAAAAGTCCAAGATTCATACATTAACTAATGAGACTATTTTTACTTCCCAGCAGTAAGAAATGAGCCATTGATTGGAAGAGCAATAGAGACATGCTTGAGAGAATGAGGGCTCTCAACCCTTTGAAGCAGTTAAGGGAACTGGGTTAGACAGTGACACCACCAGTCATGCAGGCTGTGCTCAAACAGCTTTGCACCACAGAGCTTTCCTCCTGCAGCCTCGTGAAGACTGTGATGCAAGATTTCCGCAGACTTATAAGGTTGAAAATATCCTCAACGGCTTCAGCTCTTGCAAGGCATTTCAAGATGTATGCAAAACCTGCTGCAACAAGCCCAGTCTGGATGTACAGAGTTGAAAAAAGTGGCACACTCTGCAGTATTTCTGTTATAAATCCTCTGTTCCAAGGGACTGAAATGCAACAGTAATTAATCACTGCAGGACGGAGCTAGGCAAGAAAACGTTCCAGATAAGCACATACTATTTTCCTTTCAGCAAAACTGAAAACATTGCACGTGTATGTGAAACACTGGCCAGATTACTCCAGAGCCTTGAAATTATTTCATTTTCCATGTTAATAAAAATAGATTTAACAGCAAAAACTGGCATGCCAAGGGATTTTGTAGCAATGGAATTTCACTAGATAAAAATGCTATGACCAAATTAGAGCCTGTCTACCTCTGTTCCCATGTCTCAATCAAAGGTCCTTTATTTAGCCCTTCCCCCATTTCTGCAGAGTTTTTTTAAACACAAAAGCTAGGCTTTTTCTAATGAACATAAACTAAACCAGTGCTACTGAGTTTCTTCACAGAGAGCCATTAGCGGCCTTCTGTGAGTGTGAGGTTTAAAATGTGGTCCTGAAAATTCAAACACCTTCAAATCCATTTTATGGCTGTGGCTCTGTGACTACTCTGAATCCTTCTGGTGTTCTGAAGCTGCACTATCAACAATGTCTGAAAATATTTTTTTGCTGTGCTTTTTTCCACCTGTTTTCTCTGGTCATCTGTGAGGCTTATATCCAGATAACTTAGCTAGACTTGCTCCTACAGCCACAGCATCAAGAAAAAAAAGGGGAAAAACATCTATATCGCAGGTAGTTCAAGCCTGTTTTCCAAGGGAATGACAAGTAGGAGTGTATTTACCTGCGATTTTTTTATTAGTTGTTCTGGATAGAGAATATCTGTGGAAAGTTCACTGATGACAAAATAACCATGAGACAAACATCACCCAGACGGTGTAAGCACAAGAAACACTTCTTTTGTCATATGGCACTGTCCTAGGGTGACCAGAACAGGCAGAAAATCATGTGCTATGCAAGAAGATGATGGTTGACTTTGTAATTACTTATAGCAAGACAGACCCTGAAAGGGAAGCGACCATGGCCTCTGATAAGTGCTGCACACTATGGACACCAGCAGATGTAACTGTGCACCAGCAAGTCTTCTCTCACTGTTTTTGTGCTCTTTGTTTCATCTCACAGAAATGAAATGTCACAAGTCTACTTGGATAAAACTCTATTTGGATAAAACTCAACCATTTTTTCAACAGATTTGCAATACTCAATGAAGACTGTCATATTTTATCTATTCAAACTGAATGGCTTGTTCTGATTGGGACTCTATTACAGTGTCAATCACTTTCTTATGCCAAAAATATTTTAAATGTTCATCTTTAAACACACGTTGAAGAAAGCTTGGCATTTATAAATTTTAAAGGGATAATATTCATCTTATGTCTTTTTTCTTTTTAACTTAATGTTCCTCACCTGGATTTATTATGGGCTAGGGCATGGTTTCATCATCACCACACAGAAAGCAATAAAAAGCAGCATACATTAGAGAGAGACAACTAAAAATGTCCAAATATGTCAGCTGTACCATGAAAGCTCTTGAATACAGCAAACCATGCATAGAGGAGCGAACTAGAGAAAAAGAGATGTCAGTAACAGCATTGCTTTCTCATGGTAACTGATAGGAATTTTTATACACCAAGATTATTCTTTTTGGCCACAAAGATAAAGCACTATCATGAGACTAACTTTTCAACAGTTTCTCACTACTTGAAGGTATTTATCCCCAAAATCAAAAATGAAGATACAAATGAAGTTAATAAGTCATCAATATTTAAGAGGTAGCCACAGACTCAAGTAGTAAATCTCTTCTAAAACCACATAGCAGTACATGGCCCACTGTGTTGAGCTGATAACAAAATTGGTAATTCAGTATTGAAAGTAACTTTTTTTTTTTTTCTGTGGTTCTTGGTCTTTTAGAAAATGTGTGAGCTGGAGTAACTGCTGGCCTGGAATTTGTTCAAGACCAGTGGAGTCTTGTACCCTATGCTGAAATTTGCTAACTTAAATCCAACAAAAATATAAAAAGACTAGGGTAAAAAAAAATATTATTTGATGCCCAAGCAGACAGTAAAACCCCTTTCTTCCCCTTATCTTACTGTCTTGCAGTCTCTTTATTATCACTGTAGACCAGTATCTATAATAGCATTCAACATTAATTCCGGTCTATGGTGGCCTGAGGTGGGATGGGACCTTGAGATTCCAATCAGGAATTCATTTGAGTAAATAGGCTCCTGTCCTCACCCTGCATGAACAGGAAGAGAGGTTTAGCTCCTCCTTTCTTGCAATGACCATAAAATCAATTCCTTACACTGCCCTTTGCCCCCAAAATCCCATTTAGACCACGCATAGAGCGAAGCTCTCTAAGATAAGGTCTAGTACCTTCCACTAGTACTACACTAACTTAACACCAGTTTCCAGGTTTTCATCTGAATGTAGCAAAATGTTGTGGTGGGAGTAAATTACTCTCTGTAAAACTGAACATGATGAGGCATGTGAGGGCTTTTAAAAGGGCTTTGAATCATCTCAGTCATCTTCACACTTTCCCCACTCTTTGGCAAATGGTACAAGACGTCTCGTTTTTAAAGGTCTGTTGCAGGCTGCCTGCCTGGTACTACTTGTGATTCAGCCTCCTTTTTGTAGACAGGTTTTCTTCCAACCTACACACCAGGGAGGCGGTGAAACAACTTCAATTCACTCAATCTCTGGGACATGGAGTCTAGAGGCAATTTTCAGGAATGTATTACTGCAGAAATCATTAAAAATCTCAGGTATATCACTGAGGATTTGCTTCATTTTGCTACAGAAATAACGCAAAACCCCAAAATCAGTGACAAACCAAGCAATACAAAGTCAACCAGCCTGAATTTGCCTGAATTTTTCTCTATTTATCTTTCACATGCAGCACTGGTGAAAATGATTTTTCGAACTAGTAACTCTAGAAACCACAACTATGAGCATGAGACCTGATTAACCATCTTAAGGTACAGCAGCTTTACTCACAGTAGCAATATGTAGTAGTCACTGAAACTTAATTTATGAGTTTCTCTTTTTCTCTGTCAATATTTTTGCAAGCAAAATTCCAAAAGAGAAACCATTATATAGGGGCTAAATGTGTGGGACATTTTAGCAGTTTGGGAAATCAGCTCTGTAATGATCATAATGCTTTCACCTGTTTTAACAAACAAAAAATATGTTGTCTGGATGCATCAAACAAAGAAGATTGTCTGATTTTGAGCAAAATGAATGAATACAAAACACTTGGAGCCCTTGTGGTCTGGTTATAAACAAAAGTATCAGTTGATGGATTACTGTGAATTACTGTGTATCAGGTTTCATGATACTGTCAATGCAACTTTTTTCTTTGACTTAGCACATAAAGAAGATGTACATGCTGTCCTGTCTACAGTTGCTCATCATAAAATTGTAAAGCTTACGTAAATCAGTACAAAATTCTACTGTTTTACTTCTAAAAATGTAATAATCAGGGAAAGAAATGAACAGCCCTACAGATTTCAGCTTAAACAAAGAGAAAGGGTATTAAATAAGTACAAGTTTTGCTAGTGTTGCTTAATTTTTTTTTTTACAATCCTGATGTAATAGGCATTCATATAAATATGACTCAGATATTTTGAAATTGTATCATATGTTTTAGATCATGAGTTATGCTTTTGGGGTCCCAGTCCCAAATTTTAATTATTTTTATTGATCTCGGGAAGCCTATTATCTTTTTCAGGCAGTGTCTACAAAGTTCAGCCTCACAATCAAATTAAGTTCTTTTGTCCTGTTTTGAAATGCAGAACATTTACATCCTAAAGACAGCTACCCTGAGCTAATCTGCCAGTGAACAGATTCTCTACAGCCATTGTTTCTAGGGGTTGGGAAGGGTGAAAGAGAGGTTATTTACTTGCCAGACTTATTCTACCTGAGACTCTCACATGCACAATATGAGCCACAGCTTTCCACTGGCTATCAGGCAGAACAGAAGCAGATGTCTGACAGCTTTGTTGCACAACTGATCACACAATATAAGATAAACTAATCTCTGATCCAGATCCTGGACTAGGGCCATGCTTTGACATGGTCAAAACATGCTGATTTCTAAGATCAGCGAGTCTCTGTGAGACTTGACAAAGCATTTTGGGGAAGAATGGAGGAACACCCCATGAAAACATCCAGGTCACTCTGTTACTGACAGTTCACTTTCTTGACCCGTGGTTGATTCAACACCTGCATCCAGACAGTCCCAAATAGCTCCAGGTTTTTGTCACCCAACAATTAATCCTTCTGGGAAATATAACAAGGAACCTTAATATATGACAGGACTCCAGGCAGAACCACTCCTCAGGCATGGCCACAGTGGCCTCTACTCAGAGAAAAATGTGTCACTGGCTGCAAAGAGATGAGTTTCCCATGTCTCTGCTATCTGAGAATTCCCTCAAGAGATTTCACAAATAACTGATTGGTCAGTCCTCTAGGGGCCCTAGGAGACAGAAAAGGAATGTCATGACCATGAATGTGTCTTTGAAGGATTTTAATTGGAGAGAGGTCTGCTGCTCTTTGCAGGTATTACTCAGATTCAAGCTCTAACAAGATATCTGTGATACTTGGACACAAGCTCTAACAGGAACTGATGCTCAGCCATGCCAGCTGAATTCATGCATCAGGCACTATAAATCATATGAACAAAGACATTATCCTTACATGAAGGTCTGCCAATATTTTAGCTTCAGGATCAAAGAAAATTGCCTTTCAACATATATTACAGGCTGGCTGTTCCCTTAAAAATCAGTACTAGCCAAGGACCTTCTGTAAGAACAAAGAAAGCTACTTCTCATCTCTCAGAAGACATCAAATATTTATTGAAATCTTCATTTATTTAGCCACCCACAGAGAACCACATACAAGAGATCTTAGCTGCTGGTTTGACCTTGACTATTTAATGAGATGTATAATGATTCCACTGAAGCAAGCCTGGCAGGACAAATGCAAGCAGCCACTGCATTAAGATCTCTCATCTTCTACAAAACCAGCTGTGGGGAAAAATGGTAATATTAGATGAAGGAAACAAATCTTAGCATGTGGGATCGACATATGGTGGCACCAGATATCAGATGCCAAAAGAAGAACTAATGCTATTTACTGGCCTATTTCATGCCGTAATTTTTTTTCTATGTTAGACATATGAAACATACATATTTTATGTATGGCTGATAACACCATATTTTATGGTGGCTGATAGCAAGAAATTTGCTATTACTCAAAATAAAATGTATTTAAGTAGTGTCTTTTCTCCTATTGTATATTTGCTGCTATTTATATCTACCAAGCAAGTGTATTTCACTCACAAAAGAGACATTTTGAGATTTTTTTAGAAGTAGTGTTCATCCAAGGATTATATGACAGTGAAGGAATAAATCCCTTTCCAAAAGTCTTTCCAAAAGCAGCAGGGAGTACTAGAGGTCCATTTAGCTTGTCATGACATAAAACTGCAAGATGTGCCTCCTGCTCAGAAGACAGGTTTGCACTGCGTCCATACCTCTCCATCTGGAGACACTGTGAGGAAACTAAATCTAATTACCGTCCCTTGGGCTTCTTTATTGTACCAAGGGACAAAGCTTTCACAATACAAGTACAGAGGATGCTTTGCCTTCCTTCTGTTTTTTTTAAAGTTAGCTTCTTTAGGAGGAAAATTTGTCACAATTCTGCACATGTCTTCACTCCAAAGTTTTCACCTATCCAGAAATGAGAATGGCTTACAGTTCCTTGTAAGCCTCCTCATTTGGAGAGTCAGAAGTGCTCTGAATGTCATATATTACACTAGCTATTTTCAAATGTTGAGGGCTTTTAAAACACAGGCATTGTTATTAGATACTTAAGTCTGACTGCTCTTTATGTTCGCCCATAAAGACGGCCTGTGTCATGTAGATATCTTGGAAGAAGCGCATATGAATGAGGGAGCTGGAGGTGGGAAGGTCAACTGCTTTACAGCTCAGGTCAAAGAGATATTTTAGTGAATGGGAATGGCTGGGTTAAAGAAAGTTCACAGTCTAATACGGGTAAGGGGACCAGTATCCCTGAGAGAGGCATGTATCTTTAGGAGAAGCAATTAATAGGGATTTCCAAGACAAAAATGGCTTTATGTTTCAGAAAAAAAAGACCAAATAAACTTTTTTTTCCCAAAAATTCACTTTGATAATCAGTTTCATTGAAGAACACCTCTAATACAGAGATAGATCACTTAGAATTAATGGAGAAGGTGAATTTTCATGTGGACTATCTCCTTTAAGTGCACTCCCATTGTGTGAACAACCTCAAGGCACACCCTCTAACAGATGAACTTCTCCACTCTATCTGATCAAGCTACTAAGAACATGTTTTTAATGACCAGAAAGCTCATGACGGAGTAGTAAACCAGTCTGTAGGTCATGCCTAACCCACTGGAAGTTGGTGGACTTTCCAACAGAAAGAGCATCAGATGTAGAGTAGGAATACCCACACTGGAGGACATTCACTCTCCCGCCTCTCGGTGCAGACCTGTCATTGCTCTTCCCTGCTGAGCCACTGCCCCAGTACCAGGCCCCTTCTCTATCACTTGCACAGCCCCTTTCAAATCTGTAAGCCCTGAGCCACTGTACTCACCTCTGGGAACATGATGTAGATTGTGGACATGATTACAGAATCCCAGTATTACTGAGCCATCTGAGGCGAGTTTTTTCCCTAGGCCAGCTCCTACCAGTGTGTAGTAGCCACTTCAGCTTGGCCATGGGGTAATGGGGATGACTACAGTCAAGGGTCAACAATATTCTTGCTCATTTTGAACACGTCTCCTAGGAAGCCTCTTTCACATTGGGCTGTCACCTCCTAGAGGCACAGGCAATGCAGAGGGGAAAAGTTTGCTTTGTGCATTCTTTTGCCTTCTGTGGCTCTGTAAGCCAAGCCACAGAGATTTTTATTTTCTACTAGGCCTCTGCAGCTTCATAGTAACAACCTTTCGACAAGCATTGCTGGAGATACATTATTTCTTCTTCAGTAGAAACTGAAAAAATATTTCCATTGTAAAAGAGACTTTTACAAGCCCCTTTTAATCAGATTTTTCCCTGATCAGACTTTTAATCAGGTTTTTTAATCAGACTTTTAATCAGGTTTTTCCCTGATAGCCACTTAGAACTCTGAGTCAATTCTTTCAGCAGAATAACACCACTGTGGCTTTGCTGTCATGTTACATTCACTGTACATGTCTCCATGGACATTTTACAAACAAAAAGATACTCTGCTCATATCTGTCTGTATTCAGTGGAATTTAGAAGTGCACTTAAGAAGGAAGATTAGAAACTACTTTTCAAACACATTTCTCTGAGTTCTTGTGGGTTTTTTTTGGTCTTGAAAAAAAAGTCTTAGAGAGGTCATGTGAAATAAGATAAATATATACAGGAATACTATCACTAACTTCATAATAAGAGGGTTTATAAAGAGTTCTGTTATCATACATTTGTCAGGAACTAGTAGTGCAAACCCATCTAAATTAGTTTTCCTAGTTAATGTGTTGTCTGTGCAGTCTGGATAATAACTCCTAGCTCAAAGTTTGTTGAAAACATGGGAATATCCTTCTGGATGAGGATATCATGAGATATCTGTATAACATTTGCTTGGAAAAGTTTTCTGTTTGAAATTTCTTGGTCAGTCCTGTGGCAGAAATACTCTTGGGTTTAAGAGTCTAGTGATAATCACTGTGATCAATTGCATTTTGCGTTATCTATTGTACAAACCAGAAGACTCAAATCAGAGACTAAAGCATGGAATATTTCTAAAACTAATGTTTAGATTAGGCCACCTAAATCTTAATATATCTTCAGTTTATATGGTCTTGACTTTGAATTATGTATTTTGGAAAAAAAAATTATAGACTCAGTGGCCACTTTTTAAAGCAGTAAAATGGAAGAAAGAATACAATATATCATTGGTAAATCATGGTTGCAAGTCTGGCTTCCCTTCTTTAGGAACTGAGAAAGACAAGCCCAGACTTTCTGTTTTGGCCATTCTCCTTTTACTTTTACAGCACAAAGACATAAAGAAAGCAATTACATTGACAGAACATTGCTAAGGTTTGAAATTTGGGGGAGAATGACATGAGAGATTCCTGTTAGTAATACACAAGAGGCAGATTTTCTTTTCTGAATTTGATTCAGGTAAGAGGGTCAGAAAGTTGTTCAATTCTTGCATTTCTGGGAATAGGAAGCTCTTGGTGCATACTTTTCACAATAGAGAAGAGGGATGTACACATACACATGCAGCTGACCTCCAGGAGCCTCTTCTCCCCCCTGCTTTCACATAAAGACAAAGGTTGCAGGGATTCTGAAGACTTGTTCCTTTCAAGGGCCTGACCAGTTAATGTGCCTGATGCCTCCCAGGACAGGTTTGGCCCTCCTGGCTGCCAGGGCATTGCTGACACACGTTCAACTTTCCATTGACCAGGACCCCCAGGTCCCTTTCCATGGCACTGCTTTCCAGCACCTCATTCCCCACTCTGTCTGTACATCCTGGGTTGCCCCATCCCAGGTGCAGAATCCGTCACTTTCCCTTGTTTAACTTCATATGGTTGGTGATTGCCCAGCCCTCTGATTTATCGAGGTCTCTGCAGGGCTCCCCTGCCTTCAAGGGAGTCAGCAGCCCCTCCCAGCGTTGTGTCTGTAAACTTGCTCAGCGTTCCTTCCAGTCCTGCATCCAGGCCATTTAAGAAGATGTTAAAGAGCACAGGGCCTAAGGTGGAGCCCTCCTAGTGACAAGACCCCAGTCTAATGTCACTTCATTCCCTGTAACCCTTTGTGCCTGACCTGTGAGCCAGTTGCTAACCTATTTATCTAGCTGTGAGCTGGATACTTTATCCAGAAGAATTTTATGAGAGACAATATCAATTGTACTGAAATCCAAAAAGATCTACTGGCTTCCCTTCATCAACCAGATGGATCACCCGGTCATAAAAGGAAAAAAGGTTTGACAAACAGGATTGTCCTCTCACGAAACTGCTGGTTGTGGCTAATGGCTGCATTCTCTTTTAGGTGCATTTTAATACCTCCCAGAATAATCTTCTCCATAACTTTACCAGGTACTGAAGGGAAACTGACAGGCTTGGAGAGTCTAGGGTCCTCTTTCTTGCCCTTCTCAAAAAATTGGGCAAGGTTAGTCAGCTTCCAGTCAGCTGGGATCTCTCTGGATTCCCAAGACAATTCAAAAATCATCAAGAGTGGTTTTGTAATGACATCAGCCAGTTCTTTGGGGATTCTCAGATAAATACCATCAGGTTCCATGGATTTGTAGGGATCCAGCTGGAGCAGCAGCTTCAGGATTGACAGGGAGTTGATCATTTTTGCAGTCATGGTCTTCCAGGTCAGGGCACTGAAACCCCTTTGATCTGGCATCTCTGTTGAAGGCAGAGATAAAGAATTAGTTAGCCACCTCTGTTTTGTCATCTGTTTTTGGGGTGACCATCCTCAACCTGTAAATGGGCTGATGTTTTTATACTGCCTTTTGCCATTCATATATTTGAAAAAAATATTTTTATTGTCTCCCACATTTCTGACCAAGTTTTATCTCCAGGCTTAGCTCTGGCCACAAGAATTTTCTGTTACAGTGGCAAGCAACCTCTCTGTATTCTTTCCATGTCCACTGGGCATACACCTTTCTTTTTTGCCTTATTTTCAAGAGAAGACTCCTGTTCTGCCTGTCCTGCTTGATTTCTCACATTTGGGAATTTCCTGCTCCCATGCCCTTAGGAGTTAGCTTAAAAAGTCATCAGCACTGATGAAAAAATCTAAAGTCTCTGCTTACAGGAAGTCATGGGGCTTTCAGAAACAGCAACCCTCTGCTTGGATAGAGCCATCCACCTCACCCACACAGATTTCACAGAAGATTCTGAGTTGGAAGGGATCCCAAGGATCATTGAGTCCAACCATTAAGTGAATGGCCCATATAGGGGTCAAACCCACAACCCTGGTGTTACTGTTCTTCTCTAACCAGCTGAGATAACATGCCCTCAGACACTCCTTAGAATCTCCCATGAAACAGGGAAAGGGAAGATTGTAGGCTGGCTTTTCCACAGGAGAACAGAGTATCATATGACTTAGTGAGCTTTAAGAACATGTGAGGACATATCAGATAATAATTGCATATTTAAATATTTCCATGAGAACATCTTGTCCCAGCTGATCCAGAATCCTTCCTTTGGGGAATGAAATGTCTAAGCCCTCTACAGAAAAGGATCACGAAGGAAAAGCAGCGAGTAAGTAAGCACATTTTTCTCAACCTACAACAAACTGAAAAATGTCTTTATTTTCTGCAGTAAATTTCATTTGGATAAGAAATGAAGGAAAACCAGAAGCCTCTTTAAAAAATAAAATTGACTAAAGTGAAACTTTTGTCCTTTAAGTGCTTCAGTTTATTATTTTTAAAAGTTTCATAAAATGTGAGATTTTACATAGCTGTTAATTCCCTGCATCCTGCTGCTCTTTACTTCCTGAGCTAGTTCTATTGCTGGGTGAAACAGAAAGATCTTAGAAGCAGCACTGCTTTGCACAGTGAGTCACAAGATGGAATAGATAAAAAGAGCTCCACAATTTATTCCTGATCTTAAATGGGATCTGACTTGGATCCTTTTGATCAAATTGCTTCTGGAAACTTCCTCTTGTGAGCCATCATTAACATTTTTTGTCTTCTTGTGTATTTCCCTTGATGTTATTACAAGCAATAATCACTGAACTAGGGATTCAAATGCACATTTGAGGGAATCAAGGGCATTCAGAGCATTTCAAGGTGACTTTTTGTTAGTGAATGAACTGATTCCACATAAGAGCAAAAATATCATGTGATTTTAGATAGAGTTGGCAGTTCAAAGCGCAGTGTCCTCAGTTATAGGGGGTATTGAAAGCAACATGTCAAGAAGAGAATAAAGTGATTCAGTAAGACACTTTTGGAAGCAACAGAATGAATATCATTCCATGTCTCTAGATCAGGGAATCATAGAATAGTTTGGGTTGGAAGAGACCTTAAAATCACCCAGTTTTAACCCACTTGTCACTGGCATAGGCACCTTCCTCTAGACCAGGTTACTCAGGACCCCATTCAACCTGGTGTTGAACACTTCCAGGGAGGGGGCTCTCACACCTTCTCTAGGCACCCTATTCCAGTGCCTCAGCACTCCACAGTAAAGAATTTCTTCCTAATATCTAATCTAAACCTACCCTCTTTCAGTTTGAAGTCACCCCCTTTCCTATCACCACATGCTCTTTCCTGTACCTACAGGATATGTGATGATAGGAAAGGGGGGATGTGGTGATAGGGCATCTCAGATAGTCTTGGAAGAGTGATTAGAGATGGGCTTGCATTGACTATCCCTTCATTAGGACTTTTAAAGGGCAAAAGCCCCTTGAAATTACCTGCCTAACAGCACAATTAAAATAATTCTTGGTCGTAGGATTAATGAAGCAGAACACTTTTGTTATAAATGTTGCAAAAACACCCAATACACTTACTCTGAACACACAGCAAAGTATCAAGATGCATTAAAAACACCATCCTTTCAGGCTATGTGTTTTCTTATGTTGCTAAGTCTTAATATATTTTAAATTTACCCACTCACTGTTAGAGTGGGTAAATTTCTTCTTCAGTCAGCTTCACATTTACAAGATGATGTCCTGAGAGCTGACATCAATGGAAAATGCAAGCATTCACTTCTTTGCCAGATTTAGCTGCACACTGCTCCACAACCACTTAGAAAACATATTTTCCACTACAGTTACCTCACTCAGTAGCTGGCATATTTTATACTATAAACCTCCTAGAATGTCAGCTTCTAGTCATGGGATAAGTTCTACATCCTTAAGAAAGAAACAATGAAAAGTTAGTGGCTCTTTAAACAACTGAATAACAAAAAATGAAGTTTAGATAAACTTTCTTATTTGACATACATGAGAACTGAGTAAACTACCCAAATTAGAAGTGAGAAATAAACACTGAGTAGGCTCAACTTTAATATAACCTTTGAATCCAAATATATAAACTCTTTTGTGTTTCCTGCAAAGACTCCAACAAGTTTCCAAGTAAACTTCTCTGCTGACCACACTTTTACCCCATGCTCTTTACCAGACTTCAGAAAGTTTTAAAGATTCTTCAGATACCCCCATTCCCCAAACATCCTGCCTTCCACCTCACAAAGATTATTTTATGTCCGTCTACACTTATTTTGCCAGGAAGCAGCATAAATGCACATTGCAGATGTGGTGTTCCTTATTTTAGCTAGGGCCTCCAGTGGGGATAAACGTGCAAACTGGAGCAGAGTCCCAGGGGAAGGCTGTTTGCAGTTTGCCAAGCAGGGCTGTGTGCAGCAGGATGATTCACCCTGCTGATGCTGACTGCTTCTCAAACTCAGGAGAGGAGTCAGATATGGCATGGTGGAGGAACAGTTAATATTCTAATATTCTTCTCTTTGATGCAATATCTTCATATGGAACTGAACCACTCACAGTTGTGAAGAGCTGACAGGTTTTGTTCAAGCTCATTTTCTAAACAGTCTTTTTTATTAAAAAAATTTTCTTTCCTTTTTTTTTAGGGTTTTTTTTGTTGGTTTTTTTTTTTTTTTTTTTTTTTTTTTTTTAGTTTTAACAAGGACCTGTTTCTCTCTTCTTCTGAAAAGCTGAATAAACGGTGAAATTATTTAGCTATTTGTCTAAATGCTCAAAGACTCACATTGAGGAAAGAGTTCATTTTATGTGCATGGTTGCAGACAGTCACCTCTAGTGTGGACTTGTGGTCCATTTGTGGCCACACCATTTTGCAACTGTTGGGAAAAGTCTTCTATATATAACTCTGAAGTCACCACCTTGAATAGTTAACCATTCAGTTGCATATAACATCCACTGAGAGGGCTCACATGGAGCTTCATTGGTGCCAAACTCCTATTTTACTGGATTTTAAATACCAGCTCCCATTGAAGATTGAAGGCCTCCCAGATTCATGGTACCTGAAGGGCAGTCTGGCCATGATTTCATGACAGCTCCATCATTAATCCCAAGAGTAAAACCTGGAGGTTCAAGAAGCAGAGTTTTGTTGGCAGCTGGCCCAATAAGCTAACACTCACCTCTGGAAGATGTCCAGAAAACTTGACTTCTTAGCAACAGTACAAAATAGCAATGATTATTCTTCCTGAAATACAGCCATTAGCAGTGCAGACTGAAAATGTAAAATCCAGATCTGGGTTTACAAGGAAATTTTCACTCACTATTAAAAGACCCAGTTGTCAGGATACCTCAGCCCTGAGATGCTAGATAACTCCATGCATTGCTTCGCGTGCAATACATGTTAAAATGTAGGCTCTAGAAATAAGATATCCCCAAATACAGCAAGCTGGACAGGTGGCACATGTTAGGATGAGATTTAGATCACATCTCTAGCCTGTGTGGAGTCCCCTACTCCGGCATTGGTTTCAAACCACCAGATTTCACCTGGATGTGAATGCCTTGTGCCAGACTCTCTCACCAAGTATGGCCTAAACAGTGGCTCTATTCCAATGGTGGACATAGCTGGGTATTTAAGCAAAAAAGTACAACTAGAATGGATTCATTCCTGTGCTGTAGGAGGTTGAATCTATGTTCTCCACACCCAAATTACTTTACCAGTGGTACTCAGGTGGAAAAGATTCTTTTCAGTCACTGTTGCGGAAGCTATATCCGTCCTTGTAGATGTATTAAATATTCACTGTGCCCTAGAAAAAAAGACATGAGTGAACATGTCACTATAGCTCACTGTTTTCTTCTGATTTTCATCTGGGAGAAGAGAAGAATCTCACTTTCTGCACTCTTTTCCAATTTGAAATTTAAATATTTGAAAAGAAGTACTCTCTTTCACAAGAAGCCTGTGGCTTAGCCCCTTAGTGTTCTCATATTACTCTCCTTTCCTTGCTCTGACTTAGTAAATATTTAATTATTCTCTGGAAAGTGGAAGTTGAGAGAATTACCCTTCAGTCTACTGTCAGGTACTCTCTTAGAAAATGTGCTGGGGGCCTTGTTCCCCCTTCTGTGAATGCTTGAATCATTACAGGTCATTAAGTCATGGATCTGAGGTGCTGTAACTACCAGCAGCCTCTATATTTTGTGCAGTCCCTTTTCTAATAGAAGTGGTCTAAACTTCTTCAGAGTTGAGCAAGAGAGATAGAAAGAACCTCCCCTGCAAACCTGAGTGAGCTATGCATCATCTGTCTCCTTAGAATGGAATATCGATAAAACTGAGGCATTTCCAACATACTTAGAGGTAAAACTTTAGAGATTTTACTAATGAGAACATAAGTAACCGTGGACTTGGATAACTCTAAAATCAGGCAAAGCAAAGTGTTGTATTTTGAATGCTTAACTAGCTGAAGCCAAAGTCCTAGTTAATTTCTATTGTGCTTTTTGGACAGAGGGTCCTGAGTCCTTAAGCTTTTTTATCCTCATCATTGCAGTGACATGCCAGGGATTGTGTGCAAGGCAGAGCACCCCTGGTGTCACCTCTCCCTGGAACTAGCACAGAATGCTCTGAGCTGTCAATGCCTGCACCTCCAGAGTGAGGCACATGCTGTGGGATGGGGCAGATTTGTGGGGCTGTTCCTCCCTTGCTGTGTGAGGCAGCCTGGGAGGAGGCCCTGCACCCCTCTGATGGTGGCAAATGGTGCCAGGAGGAGCCACTGTAGCCCAGTAACATCTAAGGAAATCCAAGAATCTTTGCCACATTACTTGAGGAGTTTAATTAGCAGTTTCATACTCTGTCATGATTATATTACAAGAGAAAATCTGAAAATAGTACGGCTTTTTTTTTGATTCTGCTGCCAGAGGAAGAGATAGGATATCTGGCAGCAGAAAGCTGCTGGTTATGTCAATAGGAGCACAGCCAGGAGACAGGGAAGAGTCAGAAGTGGCACTGGACATTAGGGCTGTAGGTTGCTGCTTACTTTGGCTTTACCTTTTCAGACTTGGTGCATGAAATTAGAGAGGGACTCAGAAAATTTGTCCCCATAAATGCAGCAGTGAAAAGATCACTCAGATAACAGGAAGTTCTCTGAATTCCTATACACTCACAGTATTACAAACATGAAGTTTGTACAGCAAGAAAGACATTTATGCAAATGGGAAGTGCAACAAGAAGAGATCCAGCTGGTGGTAAATTCAATCAGATTCATAGAAGAGCAAAAATGCAGAACCTTGGAAAGCCATGTGCTCCAGTCCTTTGGAATGAAGCTGATCAATGGTCTACACTAAGATCACCCTGAGAGTTTTTTGTCTAACCCATCCTAAAAACCTCCGGTGAAGGATACTTCATAACTTCCATAGGAGCACAATTTCAGTGCTTTAACAGCCAAAAAGAAGTTTTCTCTTATAATCAGTGAGATAATTTTGGTATAATTTAAGCTAATTTATGTTTGTTCTTCTCCCATTGGCACTGAAGAATTACTTATCATCATCTTCTTTACAATAACATTTTATAGCAACAGAAGGGAGAAAAATGTTTTTCATCTTGCTGGGATCAAGTAGAAGGAATAATTACCTCCCACATCTTTGTCAGCTCCTGTATGAATGCAACCCAGAGTAAAATTTGCCTACTTGGCTACACTGTGATATTTTTTTAGTCATTCTTAGTCTGTATGCATGCTACTACTTTTTTTTTTTTTTTTTTTTTTTTGTGGTATCCTGTAACTAAATTTTTGCCTTTCTCTGGATAACATCTAGGTACTGGTTGTATAATTTCATTGATTAGACTGCAAATGAAAGTGTTAATAATTTAACTTTGTAGTCTAAGAAAAAGTGGGAACTACTGTAAATATGCAGGGATGTCCATGTGCTTAATCTTTCTAGAACAGACCTGCTCTTCTCTTAAAAATGTAATTCCCACTCTGCTGGAGAAGCATAAAGTGTTATAAAACTCAAGGGGTAACTGTCATTATTGCAAAACTTTTATTTAAAGCTGAATGAATACTCAGATTCTTCCAACTTATTTATTTATGTGTGAAGTTGATTCATTAATACTAGAGGCATCAGATTCTGTCCTCCTACTTTGAGTAAGCTTAAGAAAGAATAGTCCCAGAGGAGATCATTAGGCATCTTCATAAATGGAAGATTCTTAAAGAAAAAAATTTTAGACCTACACTAACTCAGAGATTTCTGACTTCAGAAAGAACCCATTTCTGTATCCAGAATCTGCAGTGGTACAGAATTAGTCACCATGAATATATACCCACTGTGGTTTCAGTTGGAGGGAATCTGTTGCTTCAATACTTCAATTTCAATGTTTTATAGAACTTGTTGCATCTTCTTTAGTCTCTCATTTTTCTCACTTGCAAGCTACTATTATAAACAACACAGCAGAAGTTACAAGGTTATAAGAGTATCTCTCTTAATCTAGAAAAGCTAGGTAATGAAGAAGAGGAATGAAAGTGCATAGTCTGAAAATTGCCTAAATTACCTGTATTTTCTGGAAGAAACAAAGAGAAAGAGAGAGAAAAAAAAAATCTTATGAAAAATCCCCCATGTCAAGTGTGGGTTTGTGCCTTCATGATCATTTACCTCTCAACTCAAATAATGGCTATCTAGAAATAGGAGGAGCCCATGGCAATTAGAAGTATGGTACACAGAAATCCTGTTGTTATTTTTTTACTTATTGTTACAAGCCAGGCTCTAGAGTTCATGAGGCCTCCTTACTGCTAACTAATGAATATGATATTATTTTAAAATCAAACCCATTATTCAGTTAAAAGTCAACCATTGAAATTTCTTCCTGAAAGTAGAAGTAATGTTTTGCAATCAGTTGTTCTGCAGATATTTTAACATGGCTTGGTAGATTTTCCCTAGCACATGTGTACTGCAAGTCTAATAATGTACTGTAGGCTTTAAAAATAGGATTTACCTTCTGGCAGAATTTTGTTTTGCGTCTATACATCACTATGATTTAATAAAAGTCTTCTTGATATACCCCTGTGGCATTCCTCATCACAATATAGTCTTGTTGTTGCTATTAAAACAACAGAAACAGGAAACAACAGAATTCAAAATAAAGCTTAGGAAGGCCTGGAAAATATGTTGCTATTGTGTGAAAAATGGTCTGTCCTCTGTGGCACCTGGTGTAACCCATGGACCTGAGTGGTACTCTTTACTTTCACAGATTAAAATTAATTAAGGAAAACAAAAAAAAACTAAACCAAACTTGTAATAAACATGATCCAGGATGTGAATGAACAGATCATTTAAAGGAAAAGTGAAAAGTGTATTAACTGTTCTGTTAAGGAGAATTTGGTACTTTGCATGTTGCTCCCTGACTGGCTTGCACTGCTCTTACCACTCCTACTCCAAACTAATCTCAGCAGCAGGAGAGAGAAATAAATATTAAATCTAGTCCACAAACTTGAATTCAGTGGCTATGCCAGAAAGACATTTGGCTATACCCAGGTGAACATTTATATCTTGGTCTGGATGACAACATGTATGATACATGGGCAAACAGGGAGGCAGAAATGCAAGCATGGATGGCAAACTAAAACCCAAAGTATGAAATGGATCATATTTTGATCTCAGGCTCAAAGCAGGAGAAGTTAAGTGTTCTGGAATGAGGAACAAACTCAGTGAAAAGGCAGTGAGCTGTGTTGTAGAAGCTCTAGACTACATGACAGCAGCTACATGCAATATCTGATAGTTTAAATGGTTTATGGAAGCCCATTATATGTTATGATTTATATTGCAATATGTTTTAGCTTTATGTAACTTCCTCAACTACTAAAGAGAAGACAAAGGATTACCCATATGAATAAAAATGTTATGAATCCTGAGTCTCACTAAACATGATATTCCACACACAGAACACTGAGCTTTAAGAAATTCTAGTAAACAACATTATATTCAGTGAAACTCCTGGGATCAGTACCTAATGATCTGTCCCAGTTCAGCAGCTGATATACTGCTGATATACTGAGCAGCTGACTCATTTCTAGCCTCAGTCAGATCACTGTAGCCCAAAGAGAGAATACAGCTTGTAGAAGTCTCAGTTTGTGCCCCTGGATATTTTTGATAGGCTGCATTTCTTTCAGTTATGATCAAGTAATGGTGAAACTTTGAAATATAGTAATATTTAATACATTCACTTATCAGTAAGAAATCTGCCTTTCACTTATTTTCATTATATTATCTTAGAATTTCATCGCTGATTTGAAAAACCAAAGGTGGCAAGGAGGGGGAAGGTTTAAAGATCAAAGCTTAAAATTGCCTATAGAAACCTTACTATTGCTGTTAAAAATATTATTCCCATAGGACATTTTTCATTTTCACCAGAATCCAATTTTGCAAAATTATTGTCAAAAACTTAAACCATCCAGGAAATGCACTGCCATGCTGCTGCCTGAACAGCATAAACAGATTTAGAAATTAACAGATTTAGTTTCTTTCCAAGATGTCATTCTCAGTGATACTAGTATAGTATATGATTTTCATTTAATACTTGGCCTGAGTATGCTGTAGTACTTTGGCATATTTCAAATCATGACAGAGGCAAACAGCACAGAATGAAGGAAAGGCTCTATAGGCCCAGTAAGGAAAACATATGCATAACTCTTATTTGGCTCTGACACTTTTGAAACCTCAAGCTTTGCCAGCTATTGCTTCATAGAATTCTTGATCTGACATCCACACAAACATGTGGATGGACATGTCTTCAAAATCCAAAATACTGCTTTTACAGAGAAGAAAGTTTCGCAAGATGCATTAAAATAAATTTTTAAAGAGCTGGGAAGACTGTGAGCTAATCTGCTTAATGTGAGGATATACTATTTCTAAGTCTCAAGTGGTTTACATGTTGGAGTCTTATAAAAGATAGACCAGAGGTGAAGTGATAAACAGAGAGTGGAATAGCTTTCTAGATAATTTCTCATGGTTTTTCACACTCATTCTGATTTCATATAATTTCATTTTCCAGGAAAAAAAATCAGTTTCCTTCTGAAAGTCCTTTCTTTTCCAGTGCGCATAGAAGTAATAAAGTCATCCCTAACTATATATACAGAGTCATCTTTCCATTGTAATTCAGCCCATATCTGTGTATAGCTATCAGAACAGCTGCAGACTGCATGCGTAATTCAGTGATGGACAGAATGCCTTAATGCAGCAATGTCACTAGACACCAATGTAATATGGCTGAGGATGAAAACTTAAGGAGCTGAAGACACATATCCTCCTGGAATTGTAACTAGTCATCAGAATAAATAATCATACAGAAAATGTATTGCTCTGCTACAGTTTCTGGAGCATTTCCTGAAGCTCCTCTGGTACAGGTGAGCAGTTAGCAGAAACTATGCACCAAACGATAGGTTAGATGGAAACTGCCTTGGTTGTTAAGCAGAGGATGAGGATTCAGAAGGTCAAAATTTAATGTCCAGATCTACCACAGATTTGCTGATATAGAGGATAATTCAGATAGCTATTTTATGTTCTATTTTCTTCACATGCAAACTTAGGACAGTATTGGTAAAACACCCTATTGGGTCCTTTAGGCACAATGATTTATGACTCTGTGCATGCTCAGAGCACCAGAAAACAGGAAACAAGAAAACCAAAAACCAAGGAGTTCATCAGTTACATCCATGCTATTTTACTCTTTAACCTGAGAGTTCTTTCAGGGACTGTGTTTACACAATACATTTGAGGAAAGCTGTAGAAGCTAAGTAGACTGCATTGCAGTCTCCAAATTCATTTTTTCTGCCCTCCAGTACAGAACAGATGCAGTAAATTATATTTCCCCTTTCCATTCCCAATACACAGCAGAAGTTATAATGCCATGTTCATATTTACAGTATGCATATCCTTTTAAGCCTCTAACTACTCTAAAAGAGTCCATCAGTAGGGATGGAAAACTTTTTAAAAATCCTACAGAAGTTTACATTTGTCAATCTGAAAATGTTACAAATTTCCAAATATTCTAATTCCACTGTGAACTGTAAAAAAGAAAAGAAAACAACTCTCCCACGCACTGATGCTGACTCATGCACTGCGGGATTACTGAGACATGGCATCCCTGGATGATTATTCAGTTACTCAGGGGAAACTGTAGGATAATTGTCCCTCTCTTTTCATGACCATTCATGAAAACACCTACTGAATATTTTGCTGCTGCTGCAGGCAAACTCTCTGAGCTGTGTTCTGGCAGGAAGATACTCCTCTTCTGCTTTAACGTTTTGATCTTCAGAAATGCAGATGGTCTGAGAAGCCTAGTGAGCTTTCTATCTGTCCAAAATCTAAAGAAAGACCATATCTATTGCTTTGGGTGCTTCAGATGGAAGGCTGTAAAATAGTTGCTGCAGATTGCTTTTAATTAACTGTAGACACATGTTGACTGTTGAGTTTCTAACGTGCAAGTTTGAGCAATAGGAAAGACAACAGTGAGAACAGAACCTTGCCTGTTACAGATGCATGTCAGATATTAAACAGATATAATTAGGATATTAATTACCATGGAATGAGTTTGCAATAAATGTTTGTTTTTATTAAGGGTTTGCTTAGTCAACATGAAGAATTCAGACTTTCATGAATTGCAAAGTGGTTTCTGAGGCTAATGATAATTAGAGTGTTGAAAGAGAAGGGTAGCCCATTTCATTTAAGAAAAATAGAAAGGAACAAAAGGGTTGACTTCTGGAAACTGCCTCAAAAGTCAGTCTTGGAAACATGCTATGAAATGCTCACCACCCTCACAGAATTAGATCTGAACCTCCCCTCAACAGAGTTTTTCTGTTGGCATGTGTTAAGTGTCCAACACCACAAGCATTCATACACATAGATACCCATCTATACCCTGTATTGATTTTTACTGGTACTTACTGGGATTTAATAAGGGCTTTAAAATAATGCTGTCAATTTTACAGAAAAGATTAAGAAAATACTGTTTCTTATGGCAAAACTATATTTTCTTAGGGCAACTGTTTCCTTAACCACATCAAGTTCAGGGTGATTTCAAAACCGAGGAACATTAAACCTGAAGGTTAATTCCAACACTCTGAAGAAATCTCTTTGTTGTTTCTTGCTCCTGTGTTGTGTACAAATCCATCTAATTCACACTCCCTGCCCCCAGTCCCTTGCTCTCAGGTAAGGGCTGTGGGCATGGTTTTCCTTTATCCCTTTGTGCTGGAATCCAGCCAGCATCTTCCCTCCTGCTTCAAGACCTTGTTTGACATTCAGGCTCCTCCGCTCCCCACTGCTGCTGACTCCGACAGCTCCTCTAAGAACATTTCAAAAACCCTGCTGATGATCCAGTTTGCCTCAGGCTCTTGTACACCAAGCAGGGAGGTACAGATTTGATTTTAACTGTGATTGCAGTGAAAGTTGTTATGTGTTTGCAGTTAATAGGTGCATTATTAAGTCACGAGGATCAGGCCTCAGTGAACATGCCCTCACTGGCCTGTGATGTTGCACTTACTGGGAACTGAAACCACAGTATTATTTCTGCTCTATTCAGTTCCAAATAGACCAACTTTCACTACTTTTTGTGATATATCTACAGCAAAGCTATCATCATCTCTCACAGAAGAATTTTTAAATGTCTTATGTTAAATCTCAGTGTTCTCTTGGAGAGGTATAAGTAGTAGAAATTGTGCCATGAAATTAAGGGTATAAATAAAAAATATCTTAACCAAAGCCTCATTTCTGCACAAAACTTTTCAGTGGGAAGCTATTTTTAATTTAAGAAAGTGATCTTCTACATAATGTTTATCTAGACAGCTTTCTCCTTTTCATTACCAGAATGCTCAAAAAAGTCAGTGTTCTCCAGAGGAGAAGGGGCTGCTGTTCCAGATGCCATCAGATCTCCTTCAGAAGACAACTAAATACTTATTCAAGATTGCAGACTGTTATACTGAAGCCAATAGACTTTTGTCATTTATTCCAGATAGAATTGTGAAGTATTTGCTGCTCTCAAGGATTTGCATCCTTCTCTTGTCTTTAAGCTCCATATTTTGACCAGGTCACTCTTCATCAAAAGAATTTACTTTCTTCTATAGTCTGTTGTTGTAGAAGGCATGTAAGACACTTATTTTTCTGTTATTTCTGTCATATTAAAAATTGGAACATTAAGAATTGTAGCATTATGGAAGAAAACACATGAGGATTCTTTAGGATTGTCCAAAATGACCTCTGGTCTTCCTTGCTGCTTTTTGCCTGAACATGGACACTGTTATTGCCCTATTCTGTCACTTTTCTCCCATTCCCATTGTTGCTATCCTTATGGCATGGTAAATCTTTCAGAAGATTACATCTGACCAGACTAGAAGGTCACCCTTAAACAGTTAAAGCCTATGAAAATTATAGAGAAAATTTTTGTGCACCAAATTAAAGACTGGCATTTTGATTTAAAAAGAGGTTACATTTTACTGTTTTTCACATCACACTTAAAATTCTTTCACATCTATAATTTTCCTCTGCTGAATAAACCATGTGCTAAATGTCAGCTCAGAGTTCAACTGAATCTAAACTTGACTCTATCTTGAATATTGAGTTTGTAATTTTTTT
Organism: Taeniopygia guttata; assembly: GCF_048771995.1. Classification (NCBI taxonomy): domain Eukaryota; kingdom Metazoa; phylum Chordata; class Aves; order Passeriformes; family Estrildidae; genus Taeniopygia; species Taeniopygia guttata. The sequence continues at coordinate 125,257,189 of NC_133026.1, forward strand.
TCCTCCTCTAAAAGTTGTGCAGCATCAGCTGAGTTCATACTGTGATTGAAAGGTAAAATCTTGGCTCTATGAAGTCAGTGGGGATTTTGCCACAGGATTCAGTAGAGTTAAAGTTTCACCCAATCTATTTTATACATATCTTTTCTTTTTGGTTCTATCTTAAATACATTCACTGCCACTTTTAGATTTAGATCTCAGATGAAATGCTTTACTTTCTTTGTCAGATAAAACAAAATAGGTGCATTTTAAGCAATACATTCTGATGCCTTTTAACTACTTAAAGAGCAGCAAAGGACAAAGCAGGGGGAAAATCTGGGTTGCGTTTTCTATTAAACTTTAATGCTTGGCATCAGGTTTATTTTCCAGACAAAATTGTGTTATCGCTGAAAAAGTAAACAGGATACTTTTAGAACTGTAAAAAATATAGGTATTGATTTTCTGAAGCATTGCCTTATACAGCTCTTCCCTGAAGAACATTCTGGGTATATCATCGTGCAATAGTCTAGCTTTTGTTCAAAGCCTTACTTGTTAATCTTTCTGATGAAAGCACCAAATTTAATCCAAAACCAGCTCAGTTTCTGTATAAGTTACTTTGCTCTGCCTTGTGTTTAGAAATTAAATTAAAATGTCTTGATTTGAAGGTTAAAGCAAAGCTGCTGTCTCCTTCTCAGACTGAAGAAGAAAAGAAAAAAAAGCAGCCTACCCTACCTAAAGCAGAAGGCCTAGCATGCATTGTAACAAGGAAAGCAAGTGCTTGGAAATGTGTGTTTCAGAAAAGCTGCTCAAAAATGTACAAAAATTGATGGAAATACAAAGAAGAGAATAGTCAGCCTGCACTCAGATTTTTCTTAGGGGACAGGGAGGTGTGAAAAGACACATTTCAATTATCTCAGCTGGACAGCCAGATATTAGTTCAGTATCTCTTGGAAACCTTGTTTGAAAAGCAAGAATGCATCACCTACAGGAGCAGGGGAAAGGAGGAACTGGGGCTGGGGATCAATGCGAACCTTTCCTGGTGCTGTATGGGCTTTGCTGATATTCCCTGTGGGAAGAGGTCCTTACTGTGGCCTCTGCTTCTGTAACTCTTTCCTCTCAGATGAGGCTGGATGGTACCTGAACTGACTGTTGATTCCCTTGGGAAAAGGAACCTTACTCACCTGCTGCACTTTAAAGCAGAGCCCCTGGAGTGCAGAAATAACTGGTGACAGAGGAGTAAGGATGCCATTCAAGAAGCAAAAAGCAACGGGTGAGTGTGCCTTGGACATCACGGAATCACAGAATCACTAGGTTGGAAGAGACCTTCAAGATCATTGAGACCAACCCATGCCCTAACACCTCAACGAAACCATGGCACCGAGTGCCACATCCAGTCTTTTTTTAAAGACATCCAGGGATGGTGACTCCACCACCTCCCTGGGCAGACCATTCCAGTACTTTATTACTCTTTCCATAAAAAATATTTTCCTAATATCCAACCTATATTTCCCTTGGTGCAGCTTGAGACTGTGTCCTCTGGTTCTGTCAACTGCTGTCTGGAGAAAGAGACAAACCCCCACCTGACTACATCCACCTTTCAGGAAGTTGTAGAGAGTGATAAGGTCACCCCTGAGTCTCTTTTTCTCCAGGCTGAACACCCCCAGCTCCCTCAGTCATTCCCCACAGGGCTTGTGTTCCAAGCCCCTCACCAGCTTTGTTGCTCTCCTCTGGATGCGCTCAAGCATCTCAATGTCCTTCCTAAACTGAGGGACCAGAACTGGACACAGCACTCAAGGTGTGCCCTCATCAGTGCCGAGTACAGGAGAAGAATGACCTCCCTGCTCCTGCTGGCCACACCATTCCTGATACAGGCCAAAATGCCACTCAGCCTTGTCATGAGATATGTGCAGCACTGTGGGAAGAGAATGAGTCTTCCTTGGTAAACCAGGCTATTTGTGTGACTTTCCTGGTTTTTCTTATCATTAGGTCTTATTTCAGCTAGCAAGCTTTTAGTGTACTTGTTCCCCTGTAAGCAGGATCTTTTTCACCAGTCTTCCCTTGGTTTCACATTTCAAATGGATAATACGGTGGCATTAGCATGTTATCTGATGACAGGAGAGATGTACTAGCACACCTACCAGACAAAAGTGATTGCTGTACAGGCAGACACAAGTCAATAATATTAAAGTTGTAAGAAGACAGAAGGAAAAGAAAATAGAAAAATTTACAGCATCATCTATGTTACCATGCCTTTAGAAAAGCTGTAAAAACTTACACTATACAAGTAATTTGGGTTTATTTTGTTAACTGTGCATATAGTACTCCTATGGCAGAGATGGTGTGATAGCAGCTCATAAATAATGCAAATGAAGTGTAGGTGTCCAGTATATCTCATTGTACTCTTTTACTCAATTTTTATTAAACATTAACTTTACACTTAATTTAATTGCATTTAATTTTCTACAAATTGAAGAATCTTGCATTTTACAGTATGTATAAACACAGGGTGAGGACAGACATACAAATATCTATAACATCAAAACTCCATATGCAAATACTTACCTGGTTTCTCAGTTTGTGCAGTGTCTGAATTTGATACCTATAGGTATCAACTTTGGGTTATTAGGCTCTATTTTAGTTATTTAAAATGGCAGAAGAGCTTGGAAGCATAAGAAATAACCACTCAACTCCCATCAGAAAAAAATGTGTAGTTTAAAACAGCCATTTTTCACAAAACCTCAAAAAAGGTTGTCATTTTATTCTTCTTACTTTTACTACAGTCTTCATCCTCTCTGCCAATACTTTGAGAAAATCTCACAACTGCAAGAAGCCCTGGAGTTCAGGTTCATTCCTCATGCTGGGTTTTCATATTGTCCAAGGGAGCACTCAGAAGCACATGTGGAACTAATGCTCGGCTTTTCGGCAGCTGTGGCCCTTTTCCTCCAGTCCTTTCTCTGCCAACACTATCTATTCCCTACCTCCCCTCAAGCATTTCCTGTAAGTATTTATGACTCTTTTTTTTTTTCTTGTGGCTACATATATAAACAGCTGCAAAAATGTAGTTGACATTTTAGTCTCAGAGTGGACAGGTCTGTGAGCATTTCCATTTCCCTCTGCTGAAGAGATGTGAGGAGTTAGCAGAGAAAATTTTGCTTTCTGTTTTCACTTGTTAGATGTTTAAGGTCAGTGGGCTTGGCATTCCTAGAGAATAGAACTGTTACAAATAAACCTCACAGAGAAAGGGGAGACGTGTTCTTTATGAAGTTGAGATTGAATTAATGAAGGCCTTTGAAGATTAAGATGAAGGCTCTAAGTACAAAGAACCAGCTAGAAAAAAAATGCTTCATTTCCTCTGGCTATGTGTTGGAAGGCTCATCCAAGTCACTGGGAGGTGCCTCAAAGTCTTGTAGTGATAACAATCCTGTTTGCATGAATCCTACATGTTTATAATGCAAAAAGAATTCTAGCCCTGTTCTAGTAGTTATAGATGCTTTCTAGGAAACCAGGCTAAAAATACTAGGAGATAATATTACATCACTGCAAGATAAAGCCTCCAATCAAAACAAGTTATATCAAAGCTGATTTTCATCTACCCTGGTAGATATTTGGTGTTAATTCTATATCAGTGAGATGTTCTTGCTGACTTAGCTGTGGAGGGGAGAGAGTCACTGACGGCCCAGGAAGAGAAACATACACATACATACCTGTAGAACTGGTTAGTGGTCTCTAGAAGACATTTGTACACTATCTACTTACAGCTGTGCAGATGGAGAGTTAACTACGGCATTGAAGTCCTACGTGTGATACGCTCTGTTTGCAAAGAGTCAGGACTTGCTGACTGAATAAATGCAATGCCAGTGTTTTAATGGGTTGGGCTACATTAAAATGAGAGTGCAATTAATGTGCATAGCTCACTGAACCCTAGGAATACCGAGGACTGAAAAGAGGCTCAGAAACAACTCATATTCAACTGAAACTGTCTCAAGTATTTCATCACTGAGTGATTAACAGTTTCATGGCTATAAAACAAGAATTTCATAGGCATCTTTTGCGATCTGACAATAACAGGATTTACTATTGCAGCTTCATTAAAGCTTCCATTTGGTTGTACTATACTATAGCATAATCTTTCTCATGATAGTGTGATCACAGCAGAGAATATTTCCCAGGAAAGTGGTTTCTTTGATTGTTGTTCCAGTCTGTATTTGTTCCATCCAATAATCTGGCTCTATTCAGTAATAATTGGTTTAATTTTTGTGGAATCCCTGTGAACAAATTTCATCTTAACTTCATTACTAGAATTTAGTAAGCAACAAAGAAAAGCCTTTTATGTTTCTTTCTTAGTGATACTCTGAACTGTACCATTTGGTGTACTGGTTACCGTGGAAGGATCCAGAAAACATGATCCAGTCACAGTAGTACCTTGCCAGCAGCCAGATCTGTGTTTTCTGATGAACTCACAGCAAGCTGCTTCACTGAAGACTATTTCCTGAGGGCTTCAGCTGATTAGCTTTAGAGAATTCTTAGCTTGAGCAAATACTGTGTACCCTTGAATTTGTACTACTGAAAGCTCATCCAAACACTCAGGTACCTTTCCCATCTGGGACAACTCAGATAGCCTTTAGTTCCTTCTGGGCTCTTCCTGATCTCAAAAGCTGTCTTGCTGAAAAAGAAAACAGCACCTGCTATCTACTCTAGGTAATTAGTTTATGGCACATACTTTATAACCACCTGGAAATTCACCATCTACTTCATTGTTGCTGATGATAAATAGTGTGTGTTACTCAGCTGAAAATTTTAATTTTCTTCCTGATTCTGCAGTACTGTAGAATTTCACTAATATACAAGTGTTTAGTATCTTCTTTTTGATTTTTTCCCCAGTGCATAGGCAAGCAATAATCACGTATTCTTGGATCCAGATGAGAGGAAACTCTTCCTTTAATTTCCTGCACTGCAGCTGTCCTGTGCTGAAGTCATCAGCCGTACCTGAGTTCTTGCTGTGGAAGCACTATCAGCTTTGCGCAAACCTCATGGAAGTTTCTGCTAAACATTGCAGAGATCACACCTACTGTTCCTTAAAGTTTGATAGCCTCTCCCTTTCTGCTCCACTTCATCTTTGCTTAGGCTTTTGCAGAAAACTCATGAGGCTCATAGGGTTTGTGAAACTAGGGGAGAGTCCACCACAGTTGCTGACCAATGCACTTTGAGATACAGATACCAGTATATTAAAAGAAATCATTCCCATCCTGCACAGTGGTGTTCCACCAAACAGGGAAACAGCACAGTGGCTGTGGATAAATCAGAACAGAAACTCGTTTTGCACAGACTACTAAAGGTCATGAGTTCTTGGACTGAGCTGAAACAGAGGGTTTTTTTCCCCACTGAATACTGGCTGAGTGTAGTATTAGTTCCTCTGTTAAACTGGAAACAGACTCTGCTGTCTGGCATGCAAAATGTTGGCAGAAAGCAGGAGAAAGGTTTTTTCAGCATGAGTTGCAGGCTGTGCACCTGTACTCGTTGGACTGAGGTGGCTCAGGATCCTGTGTAACATTTCTGTATGCCTACCGTTCGGGAGTGAGTTTTTTTTCTTGGACCTCATGCCATTCCAGCACAAAGATAGTGTTATGAGGGCAAATTCAAATTTCAGAGCATTAGCTTGAAAGTAGCATAATCTTAATGTGTATTAGGAGTCTGGGTGCTGTATATGCTGTAGCTCGTTACTCTACACTTCATTGCAGACTGCCACTAGAAAACAATAATCACAATTTGATTTTTTTTTTTAAATGTAGACAAGAGGTTGTGAATATGCAGCAAATGTAAAATTTAAAAAATCTAGTGGTTCAAAATGTAATTGCAAGGAAAAAATGTGACAAATCAGACATTATTTGGAAAACCTTGGTAGAAATGTTTTTCCTAGAGATCCCATTCTCTGTTCCCAGGAAAAGAGCAGGCAAGATACCAGAGACCAATAAGCTCCTAAAAAAAATTTAATTTTTAAGAGTTTTGAGTGTCTATCATGCTCCACAGACCATGTCAAAAGAAAGGCAGCAGTCTTCCTTCTAGATCAGACACACTTCTAGCTGTAAAATGGGGGAGAGTTGCACAGCTTCCTCAAAAACTGTCTTTTCACACCCACTGAGGGGTTTTAAATCCATAAAAGCAACAGGGCTAATAGCAAAATTAATGAGGCTTAGGATTCATACTGTTTAGGATGCAAAAAGGCCCAAAGCACAGTCAGTGATGGGAAACTGAAATGAGTTCACCATACAGCCAAATTGCACATTTTTCATAGGGAGAGTGATGTAATTAAACTCACTCACATGTGGGACATTATTCACAGGCTAGAGGTCTACATGTTCTACTATCAACAGAAATTCCCACATTTGGCTGGTGCTATGAGTAGACAATTCCTGCTAAAGTTAATTTTTACTGCCAGAAGACTATGATGTGTATTTATGAGACTCTAAAATTTCAGAAAAAGTGATTTTCCAGGAATGTCGTAAAAGGTGGTGCAAAACAAGAGGGAATTCAGCTTGCCATTTCCAGATATTCTGCAAAGCTTAACATCACAGGAATCTACTCTCAGACTGTATTTCTTTACATGTATTTCTACATGTGTACCTCATGTATGAACAGACACATGTATGTGCATATATACAGGTATAGAGGCATGTATAAATGTATGCAATACATGCAAATTTGTGAGTGTGTGAGCTTAAGGTAAGGCTGAGAGTTGCTTCCTCAGCCACAGCAAAGCTGTGTAAATTGTATTATGTAAACTAGTGGTTAAAGCATTCGCTACCTGAATCATGTTTTGCACACCTACTACTCAAAAACCCACCATTTTGGCTTCTTTTCTTGTTCGGGGGCTGGATCAGATTTCTACTTGACATAACATTACACTTCCATTTTTGGGATTTTTTGTGACAGTGATACAGCATGAGCAACTTAGCTGCTATCTGCTGGAAGAGAACTTGCAGCTGTGTAGACCCTATTTTGAAAGCTTTTTGGGCTAGGCTGGAGTAAAGAAAGGCACTCATCCATACACTGCTCTAATGTCTTATCATGATAAACAAGATTTGAAGGATACTGAAAGTCTCATGAAAGATTTGTAGGAAGCTGATGGTTTCATCCATACATCTATTAGAATCACAGATCTAAACCAACCTCCTGCTCAAATCAGAACTAAATCTGAGCACAGACTGTGTTTTTCAGGGACATGACCAGTCATGACTTGGAAATTTCCAAGAGTGCAATTTCCACAGCCTCTCCACAAGTATATTACTATAGTTGCTTCACAGTTCTCAAATAATTTTTTATTTTTTTTTGCCACAATTTTTCTTTCTGCAGCCTATATTTGTTGTGTCTCCTTTCCCTGAGCACCTCTGAGGAGTCTGTTTTTTCTTTCCTTTGGGTAACTTCCCACTGGTCATTAAGGACAACCAGATTTCCCCTTAGACTTCTCCATATTTAACAAACCCAGGTCTCCTAATTTCTTCCTTTATGCATTTATGTGAGTCACTTAATCTTAGGTGATCTGTGCTGTTTGGAATTTATCCATTTCTCTCTTGTACTGGCAAGCCCAAAAGTTAACACAATTTTCACTAAAGTTGAAACACTGACATTTCATTAACAACCCAGATGATGTTAAGGCAGAATTAATTGCCATGTAAGTAAAATATCAGGTTAAAGGTGTAACAGGTGTAAGCAGTTTCCAGTAGTAAGTCAACATAAGTTTCTGAGAATCATAGTTCAGTAAGAAGTCTGAGATCACACAAGAGGTCAACATCCAAATAATAGAAATGAGAAAATTTTATAACAGAAACTCTCTGTTGGCGGTTTGCGCTGAGCTATTTTTGTTCCTTGCAAGACGACTGTTTCATACCTTGGTGATTTCAAACAAAGTGCTATTTAAAATTGAAATGTCATCTTGACTGGAAAAAAGGATCCAGAAATCACTAAAAGCCTGTAACAGATTTTTTTTTTCCCCCAGCCTTGCTTAGAATGTTGATTCTCTTTTTAAATTCTGTATATCTTGGTAGTACATGCAAAAGGCACATAGGGGGCACATAGACAATTTCAAGAGGAACTCAAACTTTATGCAGCAGCACCTATACTTTAGTGTAAGTCCTTACAAAATTATTAAGATATGTACAATTTCATGTTGCAAACTTCCCTGGTGTTCTTCTCATCTTTTAGTTGCTGGCATAATATGCACTATTATGATATGGAAGTAGAGCAGTGCACTCACCTTGGATAAGCACACTGTTGATAGACTTAAAATACAGTTGCTAAGTGAAACAAAGATTTACCTTTTCAACTAGTAATCTTTGTCTCAAATACAGCCAGAATGTCAATATAATATTTAAAAAAATAGCTGCCCCCCATAACTTCAAAAGGATAAGTCAACCATTAAATAATAAATTTCTAAAAATGTTATTCTAACACCTACTCAGCATTCTACTCTTACCTGATTCTGACAAAGACAAAAGCTGATGCTGGTTTTAGTTTGACTGTGATATACGACACTGGTGCCACTAAGACACATAGGCATATATGCACGTTCTGCAATGTTGTTTTGGAATATTTCACACTGTGATATCAACAGAAAACTCATATCCTCATGTCTGAAATTGTATTTGTGAGGTTCTATGCCTGAGGCCAGACTGTCTGGGTAGTAACCAACATAGTTAATGGGGGCAAGGACTCTCCTCCTCCTTTACTCAGGAGCACAGTTGCAATCTCCTTGCTCTCTGGAGAGAGTAAGTCAACCAAAGGGAGAAAGATAAGGGATAGGACTGCAACACACCTTTAAGGTTTGTTTTTTCCTGCTTTGTTCCAGGAAATTATTGACAAAGGAAATGGAGCAGTCTCTGCAGTCAGAAGGATATGGACACACCATTATGACTGGCTTGCTATGGGGAGAACTCCTGATACACAGAGGCCAGTGGTGGCTGGACCTTTCAAAGCTCCACATTTTTATAGAAGTCTTAAATAAAAGGGCATGTCAGTCAGTGATACTGTCCCCTCTGTGTCACAATAAAAAGTGAAGTAAACATGAGAAAGAAATAATCTTTAGTATGTTTGTAATATATTTTGAAAGGTCCTATAAGGTTATGAGGATTATCTGGAAAGCCAGCTGTGCCCTTCACTCCTCCCTGTTCTTGATAAGTCCCTTACTCAAATGGAGGACAGGTTGAACGTCGTTTACTGACGTTTTGAACTTTATCTGCTGGTTCTTATCTCTTCTGCCACGAAAAATACGTACATGAGAACCTTAATTTCTGCACGTTAGCAGTAAAAAGAGTTAAAAGAAGAAACATGTCTTTCATTCAGCTGTTCTCTGAATGCGAATGAGTGATTACAGTCCAGAATATCAGAGAGGAATATCAGTGTAGAGCACACACCCCTTCCTTCAACAAAATTAAAGACCTGGTTGGCGCTGCATTTTTCTCAGTGTACGTGGTACAGGATGTATCCTGTGTCAATTAATGCTACACATCCACTACCCGGTTGCTGCTGTTAGAGTGAGGCTGTATCACAGTAGGGACATCATACAGCCTAGCTCTGTAAATTGTCAGCCTCAGAAAAGTTACTCTCAGGACCAACAAAGCAGGGTAAAGAAGGTGAGGGGGTAACCAATACACAAGGAATAGAAGACCTATGAGCCTAGCTGGGTCACTTCCCTGCTGGAAACACTCCCTTCAACCTACGCTTCATGACTACATGGTAAACACAGGCAGGGGCCTGTTATGTCCAAAGGGCATCTGGAACTCACAGTGAACACCAGCTCACATCCATCAGCTCCCCAGGCATGTTGCCCTGGCCCTTCCCTCAGAGCTGTGGCTGTTAACAAGCTCATGTGCTCACTCGCTGGAAGGGAGCTTCCAATTGTTTGTGGAGCTCAGCTTTGGTACAAGAGCAAAAAGGAGCAGTCATGTTTGTGACACCCCTTTCACTTTTACTGATATGTCTGACCTCCTTATCAGATGAATAATAAAATTAGTAAGTGTTTTTTCTCTTAATAATGAATGCAAGTCAGATAAACATATGGTCCTGTTTTTACCTAATCTTAATTTTTAAGTATTTAGGATTTGCTTTCTTGGCACAGCAACACAGTTGGATGCTCTTACAGACTTTAAATAATCTAGATCCATAGTACAATAGAACTGCTGTTCAGAACACATACACTGGGATCAGTGACACTTGCAGCTGAACAGGAAATGTCTAATTTTTAGTGCCTGACATGAGGCATAACATTATATTAAAGGCTGTAACAATTCATCACAGTCAGGGCATGACAGAACTTCTAATGTTATGCTTTAAGCAAGAAAGCCACAGTTTCCAAACCTTTTTAAGTGTTCTATAGCTGAAAACTATCTTGGGTACCAGAAACAGAGCTTTTTATGGAATATTGTTGGGAGAAGACATTTTCAGTTTTGCAACTGCATGGATGAAGCCTTTGCTTCATCCATGCAGCTCACCATGCTTTCAGCCTAACAGATGAAAACATTAGCATTATTTGAAATAATACTCTACATAACACCATCTAGACTATAAAACACTCAACTGTGTGTTTAAAAAAAAAGCCTCCTTATGCTGACAAGTCTACAGTCAAAAGAGCCATGTGAGATAAGTTCAGTATTTTACTAGTGAGAGAAATGGTGGTGTATACAGCATTGTGGACAACTGCAATATTTTGTGAAAAGATTTGACATTACAAAGCTTGAAAAGAGCATATTGTATTTAGTGGAAGTGATGCTAATAGATATTGTGTTTCTTTTGGAGACAGACAAATATTTGGACAGTCCATTATTTGGAGGGAGGATATCCTCTTAACCATATGCCATAGTATTTATAAACAGAAATATTAAGAAAATGTAATTTCTGTGGGAAATGTTGGTATTCCAATGTCAATATGAAATTGACATTGCCCTTTATTGTTAAAAGGGCAGTGAGATACAGGGGTTTGGTTTCAGCTTACTGTAAAGGTTTGGTTGCATAAATTGCACAGAGCTTTTGTTACTAATGTCACCATCATTAAAATCTGATTTGATCTTACTTCTTTTAAAATGCACATTTAAAAATCTAATTAATTACCAACATGAAAGAAACATTATTTTACCCTGTAGTTTTTGCAGCCAGGTCTTTGTTACAAGATCAAAGTTTCTACTGGTAGTTGAGAAATTTTGTGAGCAATTTAAAGGCACAGTGAAAGGGATGGGACCCATCATGTTAATGGAATTCAAGTTTAATAATTAAATCCTAGTAATTAGAGGGGAAGGTATACTTTACAAACGTTCCTTCAAGGCCCTAGGTTCTGTAGTTGCTGTGCAGTTTAAACCCATTACAAATTCTCTGAAGCTGGCCACTCGATGTTTTTACTCTACATTGCATAACAGCTCATGAGCTGTGGTGTCTACTACAATGAACTCCCTCCTGGTAGTGGTAGCACTGAACATACTGGTGTTCAGTGAGTGCTTCTCAGGCCACTGCAACAACTTACTTCTGCCTTATGCCAAAACCTTTGCTTTGGCAGGCTTCACTTAATGGCAAATTGCCTGGGTAGAGACAGCTGTGAGATGGTATTTCTTTACATTTCAAGTCAAGTAGCACTTATCTGTGCACAAAAGGCAGTGCTGGTAGTACTGAAGAGAGGAAAAAGAAATAAGAAGCCATTTGTTAATTCTAAGAGCTGTTTCTAGAACCAAATAAATTAATCTATGTGAATGAGTTCATAGCTCTGAGCACAGGGTGAGCTGCATTAGACAACTGTATATTATCCATTCTGCTGGATCAATAACACTGAGCACTAGGTCATGTATTATGTGGTTTATTCCTTCTTTCAGTCAAGGTCAGGTCAGTTAAGTTGGCAAGCATTTGAATGATGTTTAATTAAAGCCAATTCAACAACAATCAATTTCCTCATACTTTTTACCATTACCGTAAGTATTCCATTTGCTAAAAAAGGTTATTGGTTGGTAAAAAAGCTGATATTATTTAACTTAAATTTCAGCCCTGAGGAGCTCCCTTTTGTAAAAGCTCCAGCTCAGTAGTTTTGAATATGTGCCTTATGGAATGTTGTGCAATTTCTGTGGATCATCAATGCCTGTAGCTGCATTATGGTAGCTCACGTGATAAGTAGTTTTCAGTTGCAGACCCTGGTGTAGAGGACTAGAGGATTGAATGAAAAGGATTGTTAAAAATCACGTTATGTATAATATATAAATGGAGATGTGTCCTTCTCCTCCTCTCTATGTGAGAGTTCACTGCAAAGTAACAAAACTCCACTCTTGCTTGGATGCAAGCTCAGGGAAAAATGCATTGAAAGTGCATTACATTCTAAATTTGCAAGTTTTTTAATATCAGTGGGAGAATAAGGTTAAAAAATGAGTGTTTCTGAAAATGCTAGGAGAATGTAAAATTATAGAGGTATTTAAAATACTGAATTTAATAGTTCTGTTAGAAGGAATGACACACTTTGAACTTCACAATGTTATGTTTACATGCCTCCACTTGTCTTCACATGCTGTATCTAGTGTGGGCTATAGAGATATAAAGCATATTTAACATCTTAATATAGAAATTTTACTCTTTTTTTTGCAACACTATGGCTAACTTGCTCCTTCTGATGAGTTATTTCTGTGTTACTGCACATCTGTGATAATGCAGTCTTCTGGGGCTAATCTCTACAACTTTATCATACTGAGGCCAAAAGGCCTATCCTGCCCTAGCACACAAATATTTTATTTATAGGCGAGTAGGACAGGATCCTTCCCATGCTTTATCTTTTATAACAGTCCACATAATGTGGTATCAGATAGGGTAGAACTTGAAGTTAATTTCAGCTCCATGAAAAACCTGTGGCATGAGCCCTGAAATATAAAGGCAGAGCACAAACAAACAGTGGGATGCTGCAAAAGGGGAACAAACTCCCCTGCCAACATCTCTGCAGCTGCCTCTCTTGAGGCAGAATAAGTTAGCACTCATTAAGTTGGTTACTGATATTTCCTTAGGGAGCCTGCAGTACAAATTACCTGAAACATGCAGTGTCACACATCCTTAAAAAATTCCAGGGTGTCCTTACAGTCAGGCAAACAAAAGGTATCAGGGTCATGATTTCCACACTTTTACTGGACTTTTAGCAACTTCACATAAGGAATAAATGTAGCTAAGCCAAAATAAACAGAATTTTATTTTAATTTTACACTGTGCTATCCTAACTCCTGGTTATGCTACCAAAATGTACAGGCTAATTTCCATTCTTGTGTAGCACTGGGAGCTGCAGACAGATGGTACTGGAGGGAAGGCACTTTGACCTGTAGTGGTCCTGCCCCTGCCCCACAGAGAAAACCCAGTACTGTCCCTAAACTGGGCCTCTGCTAAGAAAAGAAGGTCAAGAAAATCCCCTAATACCTGCTCTAATACTTGCTGAAGTCCTATTGGCTTAATTTGTTTTTTGACTTGGGTCCTCCTGCAGGCAGCCCATAGTAAAAGCCTTGAGATAGTTTAGTTGTTTTTGCCAGCTGAACCACTCTGATGTTTCTTGTGTAGTACCATTACATGTACCTGTGTGAAAAGTGGTGGTCTGAAACTTCCTGATATAACACTTTATAGCTCCTCTCTCTGTCCCAGAGGCAACAGCTCAATCTTCGGGAAGTGGAGACCTCACACAGGTTGTGTTTTCCTGTACTAGAGATGAAATTAAATCCTAGAAAAGAAAAGGAAAGGAAAAAAAAAAAAAAAACCAAACCCAAAAAAACAAACCAACCAAACCAAAATACCAGAAGCAAGTAAAAATATAATTAAGAACTGACACATTAATTTCTGCTATGTTTCAACATGAAATAGAATATGTTTTGGTTGAGATGAGGCAACCATGATAAATCATGCCCTTGCCTGCTTAGATGTAAGGAAAAAAAATTTAAACCTTTTGACCTTGCTTTTTTTTTTTTTGAAGATGGTATTAATATTGCCTGAATCAATGTTCTGTCTCCATGAATAGTTATTTCACACGCTTTACAGAGATTCAGAATTTATATTTCTAGAAGCTTTAACAGCCTATCTCAGAACTTTAGAAATGAAAGATAAAAGGAAAGCTTTCAAGGTTGCTTACTGTTTTGCAGGACTCAATTATTTTACAGCATGCATTTTTTAATTTATCAAAAACATAGTTGACATTGCTACAGAAAAAAAATTATTACTGAGAACTATATTTTTGCACTCAGGTTCATTTAATTAATTTAACTTGTTTTCCAAGTCATTCTGTGAGTTCAGCTGCAGATTTTCTCTCCTTCAACTTTACATTACCAATATTTTACTGGGGATCTTTGTGAAAATCGTCAGGCTCAGAGGTAGCATGACATTCCTGGAGAATCATTTTCCTATAGTCTCAAGTTATAAAGTCATCTCAGGTTATGGGGTCACACACTGGTTGTGCAGATCCCGGGGCAGCAACAGCAGCAGCCACTCCTATAGTGGGAAAAGTGTATTCCAGCAAAATTAAAGTGCCAGTCACTAGGGAGTGTTATTAGCAACAATGCTCAGATAAAGACAGATAAAGACAGCAGATAAAGCACTCAGGGGATGTCCCTGAAGAAGAACCACCAGGTAATAAGCATGTACAGGAAGAGAGGAAATTTTTTTTTAATATTTCTGCCACTAATGGTATGCACTTCATATAATAAAACATCCTGGGAAGTGACAGAATCACACCATTTAATGTTGTTCTGAGAACTCACAATTTACACTGAAAAATATGTGTTTCTCATTCACAGTAAAAAAATTGCTCTTTTAAATAGTTTAATCTTTAAAATAATGAACAAACAAGTCTGGTTTGCCAGGCTGTTATATAATACTACTACATTATTTTAATTTGCAATTTTTCTGCCTTTACAGTATCAAAGGTGCCATCCACTTTTGCTTGTATTTGTTCTTTAGTACTTTATTACCAAACACTACAAAGTAGCAATTTCTTTTTGGAGCATATAGTAGAAAAAGTGAGGAAAATAAAAGGGTAAAATCTCAATGAGAAGGGACTAAGAGAGGGTGTTTTGCACAGCAAAGAATCTCCTGCTTCTGGATCTACAATGTCATCAAAGACAGTAAAAAAGTCAACCTAAAAGCTCTTTAAGTCATTCAGTGACAGATCAGAGCAGTGCACCAACAAAGCCATGACCTGCACCCTGCAGGAGCAGACAGCAGTGAGGCATACACAGAAAATGAGTTGACTGGACTGAGACCACTTTCCTACAGGAATACAGAGAGGACCTGTCTGTTTTTCTGTCATATGCTTCCAACTGAGTCCTATAGCAACTCCTTTTTGTGTGGTGTGAAGAGTTGCTGTGTGCAGTTCAAAAATAATATTTTAGCTGTATCACTGTGAGGTGTGTATAGCTCAGCAAGGCTAAGGCTTACAAGCCTGGACAGCGCAGTCTTGCTGGGCCTTCAAGGCTAGCACAGGAGCAGCATCCTTAAAATGGACAAACCCTGCAGAAAAGCTGATGCTCTGGTGTCCCAGGCAGTCATGGCTACACGTGAGCTTAAAGCAGCTAAGAGAGCAGCAAATACAAAACAAAGCTCAATGTAGTGATAAACTGGGCTCACTGCCTCAGAAGTTCAGCAGTGTAGCACATACATCATAAACCACCACAGCTCCATAATCATGTATAACAAGGTGCAGTGTTTGATTTCTAACAGATTAGCAGCTCCTACTGCTTGTTCTCCAGTTGCTGTAGGAGTCTCATCTGATCTCACTGGCTTTTGCAATAGCAACAACAGCATGAGAGTCTGAACTCCAGAAATCTGTGTTAATAAAACAGGATTATGATGTTAATGAATCTTGGTTAAAAGCTGAGGATTTCTACTTCAGATATAAACAGTGTGCACAGATGAACTGCTCAAAAGCAACATTTCTTTTGGCAATTGCTTTTAGTAATGAAAAAGAAAGGAGAAGAAAATTATGTGACGTGGATGCCAAGGTGTCCACAAGCAGAACATTTCTCTAAGGCGTTACCAGCCAAAACTGTGTAGGTACTTCATCCTAGAAAGACCAATATAAGTAATTGGTATATGAAACCACAGCTAATATTGAAAAATTTAACTGTTATTTCCCAGCTCACTACTAATGGTTAGCAGCTAGGCTTTCTCCTCTTGGACGGGGCCTCCAATAGGGTCCCCAACCCCCTGCTTAGTGCAGATGTTCTCTCAGGCAGAGCAGGCAGGACAGGAGTCACTCCTTTCTCTATGCCATGCTACCAGTACTATCCTTTCTGAGGTATTTTAGCTAAATTGTAGAAAGAACTGAGGCCAGGTTCAGAAACATCAAACCCACCAGAAATCTGTGGGAGTTCAGAGGCTCAGTGTTTAGCCAGAATTTTGTGCCTACGGGATGAAAGGGGGTTCAGAGAGATTCTCTACAACTTTCAACATGCCTTACTAGACTCATCAGCCTCTTGACCTGCATGCTCCTGTCAGCTCTCCTCACTGACTGCTGCAAGGGCAAACAGGGCACATTCTGCTGACACCTTGAAATACCTCTGGAGGGACAGAGATTTAGAGTTTCCCTCGGGATCTTCTCCTGTGTAATTTGACTATGGTAATGCAGATAAAGTGGGGTGTTGTATCCAGAAAAGCAGAAGCTAGCTATTTGGGGATTCTCAAATTCAGGACCTAAAAGTCAGTAATCAGTGATCACAAGGTGAGCCTTTAGCATGAAGAATTGCTTTTGAAAATTTGTCCCACTCTTCTTTTTCTCTGTTTATGTCTCATTCTCTGTCCTGCCTTCTTTTCTTAATATTAAAAAAATAAAAGAGGAACCCACAAAATGCAATTAAAAAGTGTGAAGTTATCCTAAAGGACATTCTTTTTCTAATTTCACACTGTTGCCATACATTGTAGCAGATAAATTATAACAAGCATTCACTTACCAGCATGCTCCAAACTAAGTACACAAGTCCTGTCTTGATGTAAATTTATTGATTTGCTGACTGAAATCAAGACATGGCAGAGATGAGTTTCTCTGATGCTCTCAGCCCAGAAAGACAGTGGAAATTTGAACAGAGACTTCTCTGTCTGATCAGCACAGGGGGTCGGTCAGAGGAAAGCAAAAAGTAGCTATTCTAAAAATATATATTCATAATATAAGCCACAAAAAAAGATGGCCTTTTCTATCTGGATTGTAAAAATTCATGGGAAAGAACATATTTTTTCCCTTGATCCTCATCAATGCCATTAGTGGTTGCTGTACTTCACAGAAGTACGTTTCCTCTCTGTGTAAGGAGAAGCTGTGTGTGGGAAACAGTGAAAAAGCCTGAGGTGCTTCTTTCTGAGTGCTTCTGCAAGTAGCTCAGTCAAACTCACAAATGTCCCCTTAAACTCTTTCAGCTTTGAAAAATCAACAGGAGAATCTTAATACCAGTAACCAAAGTATTTAGAACTACTGAACCAAAAGTTTTGAAAAAGGGATTGTGAGCACATGACCACATGGAATTTTAAATGACATTAAAAATGTTTTATGTAACTGTCCTTCCTGTCACATTTTCAGACCTCCAGTATTGTTTCAGAGAAATAGTCCTGCACAGTGAGTAATAATGCATCACGGGACCCTGTTCCCATAGATCAGAATTTTCTTAGTTTAATCTTCACCTAAACAAATATTCCCTTAAAAAATAGAATAATATTCTTGGTGTCATGTGCTGAGTCTTTTGAGTCACTTGGAAGAGTAAACAGAGCCCCCCTGCCTGTTCCTGCTTCCTTTGACTCCTGCTTCCTTTCCCACGTGCTTTATTTCTCTGACTGTTTGACCCATGCCTGGGCCTTACAGGTTCCATTGTCCTGTCTTGGCTCCAACAGCTAATGAGCCACCAAAATGAGTTCTGCCACTGGGAAACCATAGCTGAAACTTTTCTACTTTGTGGGAAATATTTCCATGTGGGTGTCAGAGGCACTGGATCCCATCCACAGAACAGCATAGTCTTCTCTTATCTTAACCTTTTTGCCTCTTCTTTTATTCCCTACACTTTTTCTTTCTGAGCTACTGGATTCTTGGCTAGCTTTACTATTTGTTACAGATTATGCATGTCTTAAAATTTATTTTTTAAACTGAAGTATTCTGAGGATAGAAATGTTTATTTCAGTCAAGATAAGAGCTAGACTTAAAGAAAAAGATTCCTTTTTATTCCCACCCCTCCAATGCCTAAATCCAGATTTTGTTCCTGAAAGCAGTTTTTCAAGATGAAGTGAGTTAAAAATATGATAGCTCAGAAAATGCTTCTCAGTTTCATTGCTGCTTAAACAATGTGTAAAATTAGTATGTGACAAGTAAACAATGCCACACATAGAGGAATTTCTCTACTTTGAAGTTACATGTGGCTGGTTCCTGTTTGAATGTCACTTATGGCACAGCAGATTATCTATTTTTCTCTTTTCCCTTCTCTCACTCAATTACCAAAAAATTATTATTCTCAGTGCTCCCTACCTTACTGTGAATACATTTTCACCATTACATACATCTGCCAAAGACTTATCGTGAATCTTAAACAATAGAACATAAAATTAATATTAAATATTGAATTGTGTGTGTTAAACAACACAGTATCAAACAACAGTTCAAGAATGATGCAGGAAGTCTTGTTGGTAATAAGTGATCATATAAATATGTCAAATAGGGTTGACACTTATGCACCTTGATACACATTATAAAACAGGTATTCAGAAATTACAAAGCCCTTGTGTGATGTTTTGTGATTTTATACATATATGGGCCATGATACCAACTACATCAGCCAAAAGACTGTTTTGTGAGAACACACTGATTTTAGCTCTGAGCTTTTTAACTGGGGCAGAATTGATTGGATCCAAGTAGTAGCCATATTTTAGCAGCTTCTCTTCTGACTTTTTCAAAATTCTTAGGATCTGTGAACTCCTACATATTTGTGATAGAGGTGTGGATTAATAAAGGTGTGTTCTTCCCAGAAGCATTTGCCTACCTGCCACAGCACACAGGAATTTTATTTTCTTTCCTTTTAGAGGCCTCCTATGAAATAATCCACAGATCTCAAAGATCTCTCAATATGATGATAAACCCTATTCTAAGATATAATCTTTGGGACATTCTCCTCCTGAATTATATGCATTTCACAAAGCAGGGTATGATTATTTCAAGCCTGAAATAGAAATTAATACCTAGAACAGAGATGACCAAAAAAGCAGGAATGCCAATAAAAGTCTACCAAGCTGATAAAAAACTAAGCGGTTACAGTCATCTATGAAGAGAATGAATATCCAGCTCTGCTGAGTTGCAGGATTCACAGCAAAATTTGAATTTATCTAACCTAATAATTTCAAGAATAAGAACAAATTTCTGCGGAGAGAGATACCTAGGCTTCACAGAAACCTAGGAAAATTTGTGCTTGATCAGGAAGCCTCTATATGAAAATTGAATAGTGCTTCTTGCTCCTTATGTGTGGGATGATGACTCACATTTACAGAATGACCAGAGACACCATGAGACACCACTTTAACACTAACAAGGGATGGTTAATATGTGATTGGGAAACCTTCTTAATAACCACTTTCTGAAACTCCTTGAGTTGATGTCTGTCTAAGCAAATTCCATGGCAAAAGAAAGTCCTACACAAAATTTTGTACCTACATTTGGATTTGACCTTGTCAGCAGAAGAGCAAATAAGAAGCACGGTTTCTTTGAAAATTGCAGTTGGCCAGAAGCATCACCTACAGGCCTGATTACATGCTCATCTCTTCTTGTCATGTCAGCTGAATTATTGGTGCAACAAAGATCAGGATATGAAAAGAAGGGCTCAGTTTTGCAATAATGGCATACTGCTAAGAATTTCACAGGAGGATATTGGACAAAGAAGGAAGGGTCCCCATCATGTGCTTCTTTTAAGACCTCAGTGAATTAGAAGTAGTATTTGCCCCTCTCAACAAATGGCTTCTAGTTTTGGTGGTCAGTGAGGAGCAAGTGAAGAGCAATTTAAACCATACTTGATGATGCCATACTTGTTTAATCTTATGCAGGTACCTGTTTAGAGGCTAAGACTAACAGAAATGTTTAACTAAGCACATTAAACCAAGTAATGTTTCTGAAATGGAATGTCAGCATGAAATTATTTTGGCACATTTCTAGGTGACCATCCATGTCTGTGCACACCTGTTATTAACCATTGCAGGTTCTTAAAACGTATTGACCATGATCCACTGCAAAGAAGTGGATGCACTAAGTGGAATAAATGTTAGCAGTTCATCAGCCATCACTGAGCAATATGGTGTTGAGTGAGCATCACAGCAAAGATGAAGCAGACAATGAAGGCCTCTGCATTATGGAGAGGAAGCAAAAGCCCCCTCAGAGAGCTGATAGCATCAGTTAGGTAGACGAGTCACTTCCTGAGTGGAAGCTGAAATCAGATATAATTCTAACAATGTCTACCAGGAAATCACAAAAAAATGTGTAGGATTAATTGGCTTCTAAAAAAAAAATGAATGTTTCTCTAAATCTCAAAAGTTAATGTCCATGATGTTTGTTTTCAGCAAGTTCAACAAGGAGTATGACAAAGATCCTGTTGCCTCCAAACTTAATCATGTTTCTTTATAAATTGCTACCTGATGAGCCATTTATATAACTTTGTCCTAAATTATTTCCTCTGGTGTCTCTCCACCAACAATGTATAATCTGACTTTGTTTCTTATGATTCTTATCCAGTGCTGCATTGAATGTCAACATCCAGTCCAAAAATCGAAGTGAACAAAACCCCCCCAATACGTTACCTAATGTTTTTATTAATTGTTATAATGTCCATGGTTTTGAACATAAATCTGGCTATGATACCTCCCCTTCTGAGACATTTTATTCTTGTTCATTACATCAAATTTTTGGCCATTACCTTTGGCTCTTCCTTATTAGCCATACTTTCTACCTTTTTTCTCCCTCCCACTTAGACTATCAAGTAATTCTTTCTCTTAATCCCCTCTACTGCCTCATTATCTACTTACATGTCAACCATGGAATATTGTGCTACTAAAGAAATCATTTTTAGATGTTGAATGAATGCCCATATCACTTCGAGTGTCTCAAAGTTTCCACTGTACTCAGACTGATCACCCCCTTCAAGATCAGGTAGAAACTGTAAGGAGACAATATCTGGTGCTTTTAGTACCACTTCTTTTCATATAATTCTAACTTGTCTAATATCTAAATGAATTTCTTGTCCATTTCATGCTGTTATTTACTGTTCTGTCAGTAAATTTTTGGTACAATCATTATGGCTACTCCAAATCCTGCACTCTGTGAAATTATAGACATATTGGTAGCTATGGTCCCACTCCCAGATATTATTTCTATTTACTTAATCATTGATAAGTGAAAAGTAAATGTGGGAGGAGTGACACTTACTTAGGAGGCTTACTTATCACAATGAGTCACTGTAAATCAGTACAATTAGGGCCAGCTACTTGGAAGCACTTCTTTCCACCATGTATCCATTGTGGGGCAAGGGAATATTATGCTAAAGATCTTATTAGCAACCTGCACATTAACTTGGGATCTGCATTTAATTGTCACAGTAAGGAGAAGGGTGCAGGAGTGCCTGCCTCAGGAAGAAGACGATGTTGAAGTGAAAAGGCAACTCACTTTATTTGGCTAAGTTAACCTGTTAATCTCTTTAAACAACCACTGTAAGCAATGGAGCATTTCTTTAATGCCTTCTCTCCTCCTCCATTATGTCAGTAGCTGCTATTGACAGTTTTGCATTTGACAGATGTGTTTTCAAATAATTTACAACTCAAAAGATAGATATTTTAGATCTTTTTTGAGACCATAAGTTATAGAAACTCTCCTGAGGTGTTCACCTAAATTTCTCTTTTCTAATACCAGTCTTCTCCCAGTCCATACTTTTTCACAGAAATATTTGTACTTCCTGATAAATTTTTATTTCCTCTAATGCAATTTTTTGTGTTTATGTGTTGTCATAAAGTCTAGTGTTCTCATCATATTTCACTGATAGCATATGCAGCAATCACAGAGTTCAGTGACCCATAAGTGACCATAGGTGTAATGACCCCAAATGCCTGCAAAACAATGGACTCCAAAACACAAAGACTGGATTTGCATCCTAATGGGTGTTTGGAAAAATACATTATAGGCCATAATGAAACCATATTGTTGTGTAACTACTGTTAATGTGCTTTAGTAATTAGTTTTGAAACTGTATTTGAGCATTTCAGAATCAATTACCCAAAAGAATTCAAAACTTTTAGAAAATGCAACCCACATCTAATGTCTGATTTAAGGTCTCCAAAGAATAAGTGAAGCACTTGTCTGTCTCTTCTAACAGGTCTTTGCATAATGTGCTGGTTTTTAGGTTTTGGAGAAACTGATATGCAGCTCTTTTTACATGCAAGCACACCTTTTGATATAAATCTGAGGTTATAATTTTCATAAGATCATTTCATTTTTGTTTTAATTTTGGAACTTGGAAGGCATTAAAAAGTTGGGTTTTTTTCTGGATTTATTAGTGTATTAATTCTGAATGTCTGTTCTGAAACTCTACCTTCTGAAAGCCTTTCCACATGGTTATTTTCCTGAAATTAAATATTTCTGCAAGGCTTCAATTATGGCAGAAGAAATATCAATCACATAGGCATATATGTTTTAATGTATCTGTGTTTCTCCTTTGCTCTCAACAGAGCTGTTTTTGTAGCTAAAATTGCATGTCTGTAGTAGGAGGAGAGTAAATGTCAGTGAATGATAGGCACATTTTACATTTCAAAAGTGAAAGTCTGAGCTGTAAAGAGTTTCTTACATGTGGTCTTCTCTGTATCTACTGAGTGTCTGACAAGCAGAAATGAAAACTTCCTAGAGAAAGGGTCTTCTGCTCCATGGAAAGTAGAATTCCAAAGATTTAAGTTCTGGATCTGTTAAATGTAATGCTGCTCAACTGCAACCATTAATTCCAATTTAAAAAACTACTCAGGTCTATCCCTTCATTTTTTTACTTAAAGTTGTCTTGTGAAACCCACTACAATAAATTTAAGCAAACTGGTTTTAGATTTGTTCTGTCGTAAGCTCAATAGTGAAATTTGTTCCTACATAAAATTTGCTGTGACATTTAAAAGTTTGCTGCTAACTAAATGTACTTTTGAAAAAAAAAAATTCATAAAATGTATTGGATTATCACCAGTTTTCACAGAAATATTAAGAAAATTAATTAAAAGGTTTATGACACTAAATGAGATCACACAGATCTCTTTTAAGGTACTAAGGAAAGCAGCAATTGTGTTTGATTTCTGTCAGCACTTCTGTAACAGAAAACTGCCATTATCATCAACAGCGTTGTGGATATTGGTAAAGAAAGCAAGAAATATACACATTCAGATCATAGTCTAAGATCTCATTCATTTATGCTGGATGTAAGGACTGCATATGAAATATATTAATAAGAGTGACAAGACCGACTAAAGGCTGAAAGGCAAAGTACAAGCTAAGTACAGTCCACCTTCTATCCACTTTAAAGGGAATCCTCTGTCTCCATCATCAGTATTGGCTGTTTGCTCACTTGTGTTGCTTCCTGCAACTGCCTGAGCTGCTTCTACACACTCCCTCCCTGTATGTGTGTGCATATAGGCTTGTCTTTGCATCACAAATATTGGACTGTGTTAATTCATCCACCTTTAAGGAAAAAAAAAACAAACCCTATTATATTCTTTGGTGGAGTCTAAATGAGTCTAAAATGAAATTAATTCAGCTCCTGGAATAGTAGTTAAAAGGTGCTTTTCTGTGGACTTGTTTAATGAACAGCTGCTTCCTATTAAGGGAAGGGTAGATCCCCTACTTACATTTTACAGAGGAAACTTAGGACTAATTAAATGAATTATTCTACATGGTAATTAGTAGCCTTTGGAATTTTCCACATCCCTACAAGTTTGCAAGTAAGTTATCATGCTCACAAACATAAGCTCTCTCTGTTTTCCTTGTCTGGTTCAAAGCAAAAGCTGAGTGTATTCTTATCACTCTGCAAACAGAAGAATACAGGAAAGGGTAAGTAAAAAAATCACATTAACATGTATAATCTTGCATAAAATGAGACTATCTTACTCTCATAGTCATGCTTTACTCAGACTGGGGATTTAAAATTATGAAAGAATAGCCTAGTGCCTGTAGAGCTGAACTGATACTTCCCTTCCTTGTAATGCCTCAGCGAAGTCCTCGTGAGAAGAAAATCCTTGTTACTTTCTGAAATGACTAAGCAGGCCTTAAGGTTTGCATCTACTTTATATTTAGCTGTTCTTTAGAAATAAGATAAATTTTAATAAAGTATCTCCTGTAATTATGAAAGACTAATACATTTGTTTAGGTTTTTTTCCTTTTTTTTTTCTAATTGCCCCAGTAGAGCTGATTGGAACAGTTGTTGCTGTGATACTTCTATTTTCTTCCTATCTATTTATACTAATTTGCTCTCTTGCATTTTGTCGCTCTTAACTCCTACTGGCAGTTTGGTTAGAAAATTTGCTGTGTGTCCATTTTAAAAGGACTGTATAAATTGCAGATTAGTACCTCTAGAAAAGCCAGGAGAGAAACACCCTCTTCCTCAGAGGAAGATCTTTCCAGACGGTGAAGTCTTAATCAAATAGAAGCTGAGCTCAGTGTGGTACCTGCTGAGCAAAAAGCTGTGGATGTTGTTATAGTATTATAATATTTAAGAGTCCTTTCCAGCTTTCAAAAGCTTCATAATGTAATGCTCCTTCCCTTGAAACATGTGAATTTTAAGAGTTATTCTCATGAACAGAATCTGCAATCTTCTTCAAAATCTGAATAAGACCCTGCATTTAAAGACCCTAAAGCATTGTGAAAGATCATCCTTTATTATCAGCTGCATAATCACCTTAGATATTTTAAATAGTAAACGTGATAATCCACATTAATACCCTTGAGACTAAAATTAAATACCCTCAAATCCAGCAGATGCCATTTGGAAAGGTTGAAATTAAGAGGAGTGGAGACTTTGGAGACAGAAGACCTCATGATGTTCTATTCAAGCTTCAGGCCATAGTGAGGCAAATGGTATTATCAAAACCAAACATCAGTCCATAGAGGGACAATATGTATTGCTTTGTGCATAATAATAAAATGTATAAATAATAAATAATAAAATTAAATAATATAAAAGATATCAACAGAATGAAGCATGTGTTACTATAACCCCTCCAATGCATTTCTCTACTCTTCATTTTTTAGGGGTATGAATGGGAACAGGGGAACAGCACAGTGTTCACATTATTTGACCCTGTGCTCAAAGTCATCACAGCTCAGTGTTTAATCATAAATATTGCAGCTTCTCAGTCTCCCTGTAAAATGTTAGTAAGACTATGAGTCTGAGCAGTGGGATTGGCTCCATCTCCTGGGCAGGTCTCACAGGCTCTTCTGGAGCTGGAGACTGTCCCGGGGAATACTGAGAAGGCACGTGCTGCAGGGAGAATAGCTGTAAATCTCTCTTTTATAGGGCCTTGCTTGAAAATGAGAATTTTTTGAGAGATCGTTTTGTCTCTTTGGGCTCAGCAGTATCAGTATCAGTTCTTTCCCTCCCTATCACCAAAACAAGTGAGAAGTTATCTAAACTTCAGTTTGACAATAATAGCAATTATAATTAATTAAAACACTATTAATTTTTATAGATTAAATAATAATATCATTTTATTATATTGTGGTTTTAAAATAAAAACTTCCTGCTCCCCATAGGAAAGCATCAGCCCTTAGCAGACCACTACTTACACAGTCCTCTGGAAAAACAAAATTTATTTAGAAGGGGGGCAGGGAAGGGGCTCTCTATTTCAAGGGCATTTCTATTATTTTCCTCTCCTTCTTTCCTTCCTATTGTTCTGTGTGATTTTCTTTGTTCTCTGTAATGCCATTTCCTTAAGGTCAATCTATTGTTATTCTGGAGTGTGATTGAGATATCAGGCTGAGTCATGCAATGTTTGCCAACTCCACACCTTTCAGCAGTCTGACACAGAGAGTGGAGGTAAAATAGCTGCTTGAGATTATTACTGCTTCTTAAATGAAGGCTGTTTTTTAAAAAGAAAATGAGTAAGAAAAGGAGCTGTAAAGAAAATTACTTTTCAATGCATTTTCTTAGAGTTTTCATGAGCCTGTAATGAAACTGCAGCTGTCCAAAGCCAACAGCATTCACAAATTATACCATAGTATCATAGGCATGTAAGTTTAAGAGAGAGAACAGGAAGGAATTAAGAAAAGAAGCATATATTAAATCCACTGAGGATACAGAATAGGAATCAATAAGAAAAAAGGGTTGAAAAATTCTAAGAAATTACTGAAAATTTGTCTTTCATTTCAGAAATAAAATGTTATGCTAACAACATGCAAAAAAACCCACACCAACTCCTTACCCAGGGAAGAAAAAGACTATGCAAAGCCTAGTTTATGCGACTCATATCTACTGTGAGCCATTATTTGAGACACTAACCCTAATTTTGTTTGCAGCAATATTGTATCCCAAATTATTTTGCATTTCCTTTAAACAATTTCTAACAACTACGTGAAACACCAATATTGCAGCCCAAGTGCTCAAAAGGGGCATCCTGAGATAGTTGCATTGTGGTGGTGAGGTATTTGTTGGTTCAAACTTTTTCCAGCCAGCTGACATCAAGAAACAGTTAGAAAGAAAATATATTATATTTCTGATAAGAAAAAATGCTGCAGATCTGATTGTGAATTAACTAAAGCTCTGCCTAGATACATAAGCATGTGTTTACTTTTGTTACCTTAGATCTACAATGCAAATTTTGATAACTAACTCCAAATAGAAGACTATTTTTCTTTTTCCTTCCCTTTCAGATTTGCCCTTGGAGTCATTGCTCAAAATTTCCTCTCCCACTTCCTGACATATCAGAGGTTTCAGAGATGAAGTTTTCAGGCTGTCCATGCCTTGGTGTTTTAGGTGTAAGCATACCTTTGCTGGGGAGGGAAGCAGCAGGAATAACTACTTAAAAGTGACTGTTTTCAAACCAGGCGAATTCTGCTATTGTGAGAGGAAAAACATTGATCTAAGTCTTCAGTCATCTTGAGACTTTAGTAAATATAAAAGTCTTTCAAAATATGTAGGTTCAGACTACCTGTGTTACTATTGCTATAAAAAGACTGCGATAACTAATGATTTGCCCAAATGGTCACACTGACCCTGCTGTGCCATGTGTTGTTGTCATGGGGACACTGTTGTGGGTGATCAGGAGGAGGAAGTGGATGGGGCCTTCTGGAGGCAGCTTGAAGCAGCCTCAAAGTCACAGGAACCAGTTCTTGTGGAGGACTTTAACTACTCTGACATCTGCTGGAGAAGCAACACAGCAAAACACAAATAGTCCTTGAGGTTCCTGGAAAGCACTGATGACAAATTCCTGTTATAGGTAGTCAAGGATCCCAGAAAGAATGGTTTGCTGCTCAACCTCATACTAACAAACAGGAAAGGCCTCATTGGATATGTGAAGGTTGGGGAGCAGCCTTGGCTGAAGCAACTATGAGATTGTGGAGCTCAGTATCAGGCAAGGAGGAAGCAGGATGGCACATAGAGATTGCAGCCATGGAATTCAGGTGAGCTAACTCTATCCTCTTCAGGGATCTTCTTGGAAGAATCCCATGGCAACAGGCCCTGCAGAGAAGAGTGATCCAAGTGAGTTGGATAATTATTAAGGATCACTTCCTCCAGGTTC
The DNA here is from genome assembly GCF_048771995.1 of Taeniopygia guttata. Taxonomy (NCBI): domain Eukaryota; kingdom Metazoa; phylum Chordata; class Aves; order Passeriformes; family Estrildidae; genus Taeniopygia; species Taeniopygia guttata. The sequence goes on from NC_133026.1 coordinate 125,284,903, forward strand.
AAAAAATATTCATCCCAATGAGCAAAAAATCAGGTAAAGGAGGAAAGAGACCTGTGTGGATGAATAAGGATCTTCTGTCATTACTCAAGTGTAAGTTGGAAACACACGGGAGATGGAAGCAGGTCAGGCAACTTGGAATGAACATAAAGAGGTTGTCAGAGTAAGTAGAACTGAGACAAGGAAGGCCAAGGCCCCTCTGGAATTTAACCTGGCCAAGGACATCAAGGACAACAAGGAATGCTTTCTCAAACACATCAATAGCAAAAGGAAAAGTAAGGATAAGGTGAGGCCATTACTAAATGGAGGGGAGAACCCTGGTAACAGAGTGCAGAAAAGGCAGTTATTAAATGCTTTTTTTTGCATTGGTCTTGACTGGCAAGACCAGCCCTCAGGAATCTCTGGCCCAAAAGACCAGGGTAAAGGGATGTTGGAAGAAAGACCTTGGTCCAAGAGGATTGGGCTAGAGAGCTAGGCAAAATTGAAATCCACAAGTCCGTGGGTGCTGGTGGACACCCATAGTGAGGTTGCTCACAATGATCTTTGAAAGGTTGTGGCAATCAAGAGAGCTGCCTGAGGTCTGGAAGAAAGTAAATATCAGCTCAGTCTTCAAAAGGGGCAAGAAGGAGGATCCAGGGAACTACTTGTCAGTTGCCTCACCTCACCTCAACCCCTGGAAAAGTGATGGAAGGCCTCTTTCTGGAGACAATCTCTATCCACATGGACTACAAGAAGGTGATCAGGAGTAGCATGGATTAATTAAGGGTAAATCATACTTGGCCAGTCTGATTGCCTTCTATGATGAAGCTACAACCAGGATGGATGAGGGGAGAGCAGTGGATATTGTCTACCTTGACTTCAAGACTTTTGACACTGTCTCTCACAATATCCTCACAGGCAAACTAAGAAGTGTGGACTGTGTGAGTCGACAGAGAGGTAGTTTGAGAACTGGCTGAACAGCAGATCCCAGAGGGCTGTAATCAGTGGCACATGGTCTAGCTGGAGGCCTATCACTGGTGGTGTCCCCCAAGGTTCAGTACTGGGCTCAGTACTGTTTAACTTTTCATCAATAACTTGAATGAAAGGGCAGAGGCCTCCTCAGCAAGTTCCCTGACAACACAAAGCTGGGAGGAGTGGCTGATACATCAGGATGCTGTGCAGCCCTTCAGAAAAACCCTGACAGGCTGGAAAGAGGGGCAGAGAAGAACCATCTGAAATTCAACAAAGGCAAATGCAGGTTCTTGTACCTAGGGAGGAGCAATCCCAGGCGCCAGTACAGTCTGAGGGCCATCCTGCTGGAAAACTGCTCTGTGGAGAAGGACCTGGAAGTCCTGGAGGACAACAAGCTGTCTATGAACCAGCAGTGTGTCCTTGTGGCCAAGAAGGCCGATAATATCCTGGGGTGCATTAGAAAGAGCATTTCCAGCAGGCTAAGGGAGCTGGTCCTGCCCCTTTACTCAGATCTGTTGAGACCACATCTGGAGTTCTGTGTCCAGCTCTGGACTCCTCAGCATAAGAGAGACATGGAGACCCTGGAGCAGGTCCAGTGGAGGGCTACAAAGGTGATGAGAGGACTGGATCACCTCTCTTATGAGGAAAGGCCTGGGGAGTTGAACCTGCTCAACCTTGAGAAGAGACAATGAATGGTTGCCTCATCCATGTCTGTAAGTATCTGAAGGGTGGGAGTCAAGAGGATGTTCCCAGACTCTTCTTGGTGACACAAAACAGTAGGACAAGAAGCAATGGGAGGAAACTGATGTACAGGAAATTCCACCTGAATTTCTTTACTGTCCAGGTGAGCATGCACTGGAACACATTGCCCGGAGAGGTTGTGGAGTCTCCCTCACTGGAGATATTCAAGAACTGTCAATATGGTCATGAGCCAGAGTAATTTATTTCTCTTTGAAAAGCTTTACTCTCTGAATATCCTCAATCTCCCACTATGTGCTTATTTCCTAAATCATAGCCACCACTTTTGGGTTCTTTCTGAACCATGTTTTGCCCTTGAAGTCTGCAACAAAAAATTTTCTCAAACAACTCCAGTTTTCTTTCCTAGGGTGTAAAAATAAGCACATATTCTTACTTTCACTGAGAAGCATGATATGACTGATTGATAGTGAAAAATCTCAATATATTTTTCTGAGTTTGAAAGCTGCTTCATAAATCACACTGATTTAGATAAAAGTGTTCATTGAGGTGCCTTCTAGAGTTCCCTCTGATTTATTTCCTTACATAGTGATTGATTCACTGACTTCTATCTACCAAAGATATCTCATTGCTGTTATTGATCTCTGTAGACTAAAGGGGTTTACTCTTAACAACACTAAGTTTGTAAGAGGTTATCTTGAAGAAATCTCTTCTGGTTACAGAGTGGAATTTCTATCCTAAACCAGGGAAGATTAGTAATAATATTTTTTTTCCAAATAAAATATTATTTCCACAACAGGACTTGAAATTCAACATTTCAGTTCCTTGTATTGCTCAAAAGTAGTGCAATAACCTAAACTGGATTCCACCAGCTAAGCAACAGTTGGATGGAAGACTTCTCAGGATGTGGTGGGAATTGACCACAGAGTGTCACCTCGCTTCAGTCAGCTCTAACAATGAGTATTTACTTACTGAATATACTATGATGCTCTTAAAATTTGAAGATCTTAAAAATCCCATTGTTCTCAACATAAGAATAATCTTTAAAAGAAAATAATGAAATCTGACCCCTGGAAATTAAACTTCCTATAGAATTTCTGCCTGCTGAAAAAAATCTTTAATGTCCCATCCTAAACCATTGTGTATTATTGGATGTTAATGAAAATTTGCCAGGTTCCTTGTCCATAAGCAGCTATGTTTCAGTAGTGATGTATTGTGTGTTTTAGGGTAAGTAAAATATTTGGGAATTCTTCTGTGTTACTTGCTAGGTTTTTGTTGTTGTAGCAACATTGGTTTGTAGCAGCTGTGAAGTTTCTAGGGTTTGCTAATAAAAAACCATACATACAGAATGAAAAGACTTGTACAAGGATTGGAGACCAATTACTTTAATTTTTGTTCCAACATTTCCCCCAGATGTTTTCTTCTATTTTCTGTGTTTCTGTGTTCTAATAAAAGATTCTCTTCTGTTACTACCATATAATCTATGTGAAAAGTTTAGTTATCTATTTACAACTGCCCCTTCATTTACCCCCAGACTCCATATGAATATACCTGTTACTATAACAGTAACATGAACAGTAACAGAAGAGTAACTATAAAAGTACCTGTTATATTAACATATGTTACTATAACAGGTTCTTGAACAATGTCTGTTCGTATCATACAGAATTCTAATTCTATATCTGCACCTCTTTAGATGCATCTTTTATCTGCTCCTTTTTTAGATCTCCCCAGAAAAGGAGAAAAAATGTATGAAATATCTTGTGTGGAACATATATTGTAAAGAAAATGTTATGAACCTTCGTTTTAATTCTGAAGGATTTTTATTGCTGATTTCCACCACTTCCATATGTTTTCCCAACAAATGTGATCTATTAAGAAAAAAAAAAAAGCCATGGAAGTTGAATTTCATGGGTCCATTCTAGAAAGGTTCACTCTGAAGTAGATGTATTATCTATCATTCAGTACTGTACTCCGCAAAAAATTCCAGTGACTCATTATGAATATTCATGATATGAAATAAAAACCCGTCATGGTTGTCAAAATATGTCCCTAATTTCACACAATCAAATAAATATGGAAAATTAATTATAAATGCAAACTTGATTTTCAAGTATATGATAAATATGCAAGTTTGTGCAAGACCCCATTTTCAGATCAGCATCCCATACTATTCACATCAATAAGTTCTTGTCAGGGAAAGTAAATGTTTCAAAAACTGACTCAAACACTGGTTAATAAGTTATTTGAGAATCAATCTCTATTTATCCAAGTTAATACACATTATTTTGTGTATTTCCTACATTTGTTTGTGGGTTTATAACTTAATTTTAAAAAAGTACGGTGGTAAAAATCTCTATCTGAAAAACCAAACAGACTAAGGAAAAAGAAAAATGCAATAGCTTAGGAAAGCTCATTTGACATTTATGAGTGATTTGAATTTGAATATCTGAATTTGCCAGGCCACAAAGAAAAAAAGCAGGAGGCTACAAGTGCAGAAGTTTCCTGTGGTTCTTCTTTTGTAACAAGCTTCAGAAGAAGGAACTCTGTACTCCAGCAGGCTGTGTTCAGTCCATGCCTACATCAAGACTGCATAGTGATGCAGCTTGGGATATTTTTCTGGGCATTAACTGTCCTTGCTCTCCTATCTATTTACACATTCACAGTATAAGAAACATGTCCATTTACCTTCAGCTTCAAAAAACCAGGAAGGTTTTGGTACACTGTATGTTCAAATAAATTGCAAGATCCTTTCTTATTGACTGCAGAGTTTGACAGTCTTTTTCAGCTGCTGTTGGAGATAACTACATATAATGCATCCAAGCCAGTTTTGCACAAGCCAGGAGTTCTCCATTTCCTCAGAGTGGATCACATCCAAACAGAGGGACTCCTTTGCAGTTTCAAGTACTATGGGACAAATAACAACCCTACAACAGCATTTTTTTCCAAGGAGTTTTGGTATCTTTTCTTTGATGTCTTTTAGAATGTTATATACCCAGGCAATAATACTTAGGAAAGGGCAATCCAACAGACAGTCTTCTGCAGAACACTGTATATAGTGACTAAAATGTGAATTGGTCATGGTCTGTGGACCATAAATCATTGCATCCTTTATAAAACTAGAACTTGGAAACCTACATAACCTTAATACTATTGGTACAATCAAATAAGGGCTGTGTGTAGGGTCAGAAGGCAGAACGATACAGAATAGCTTTCAGAAAGAATGAGTTCAGGGAAGTTTTGTGACTCAGGGATGCTGTTCTATTCAAGAGCGTGTGTACACTCCTGTGACAGTCATAGACCAGGGAGAGCACTGCTTTTTGAGAGATGTGAAAAAAGGCTTTTAGACATTTGGGTGCTAAGAGTTTTCTAGAGGCAGAAAAATGTGAGAATAAATCTACTTATTAGAACTAGGGAAGCAACTTTAGAGAGGAGCTAGGCAGCTGAAAAGGGCAGATTTGAAGAGGGAGGAGAATATCTCCATGGAATTGTCAAGCTTGAACTAGATGCTGAAATGAATAAGTATGAAACATTAGTTTGCTGCTAAAAAGCCTGCTGTGTCTCTGTGGCTCTACTCCAGCAAAGAAAGCATAGAAACCTGCCAGAGAGGATAGGTTGCTTCTGTCACATCTTAGTTATAAAGTTTAAAAAAACAGACAATGCTGGTTCTCAGCCAGCATAAAGACTGGGGATGTAAAGACTTGTGATGGCACAATGCTGCTTCTTGACTGTGCAAAGTCAAGTGGTTCAGTGGTTCCTCAGGTTGGTTTAATTTTTTTCTAATAGATAAACTGCCCTAATAGAGGATTAAAGGAAATTGTTGTATTTCATGACTGACAACATGGGAGGGGTTTTGCAGGAAATAAAGAAGTGAGCAACAGAGTATTGAATTTGGAACAAATCCAATTTCAGGGAAGTGATATCTGGAAGGCTGGTGATATTCATGCTTTATGCAATGTATTAATTCAAAGGAAATGACTAGCAGTCCGAGGCTGGAATAGATGTTTTTAACTTAAGTAAACAAATTAATTTAATTAACAAATGTGAGGCTAAAACAATAGAGCTGAGAGGAAAGGAAGACTTGATTATGAGGGTCAGCATAGTGTTGGCTAAAATAAAGACCAACACAAATGGCTTTTTAGGGATTACAGGCTGAACAATTACTGATATGGAAGATTCATACAACAAATGAGAAGAGAATTTAATAGTAGTTGAATTCAAATTATATTGCTTTTCCATTGCCTTGAACATTCTTTTTTTTTTTAAGCAATCAAAATTTGGCAGAGATTTTTAAGAGCATTCATATGTACCTGTTATGTTTCTTAATGACCTTACTAAAAAAGTGCTTCTATAACACCTATTAAAATTTTGCACATCTCTCCCATCAAAAAAATATCTACATGACCAGGCAGTGCCACAGATAGTGACAGAAATCCTGATCCACTTGTTAAAGTGAATGAAGAGTATCTCCAAATTAAGAGGTATCAACCATATATTTTTGGAATTTTTTTAAAGCTAAAAAAGGTTGAACTCTTCTGTTAAAGGAGCAATGCATATGAGAACTGGAAAATAAACTGCTGGTAGTATAGGGGATTTAAAAAATACTACATTCAAATTGGTAATTTGTTAAATGAGTGTATATATCAGGCCACCTTGTTTTCATGGAAAACTTTGAGGCAACTTTTCAATAATCTGAGCAGTTAAGATCTGAATAATGGCTGATTGTAAATTTCACTACTTCTCATGGAAAAGTAATACTAAATTTAATCTGCATCATATTAGTTTCTGTGTTCTATCACTTTTACTAATTTTTGATACACTGATCTGTGTCTTAGGAGACCCACTCACCTTTGCAAGAAATATATTTTTGAAAATAAGCCTTAACCTTCCAAACTGGGCTACAAAAAAAAAAAAAAAAAAAAAGGAGATCAGAACTAAGACAGGGCAGGTGTTAGAGAGAAGAAGGAGTTCTTTGAGAGGCTGTAAATTTCATTTTTCCAGCCTCTAGATTCATCCTGGTAATCCATGGCTGAGGAATCATAGATTCATTTTACAAGTAAAATAATTGTATGGGTATATAAGACCTAAATGAATCACATGTGTTTCAAACCTTCTGGTCCTGGAGGTGAGTGGTGCAGAATCTGCAGACAAAAGATGTACCATCCAAAATATAATTTCTTTTGGATCTGTGAAGGTCGTGGGGATGTGATGTAGTGGTGATGATTTTCCACATGTCTAGTATTAAACAAGTCCATAAATCAATATGCCAGGAACTTTTTTCCTCATATTCCTTTTTGGGGGACTGTAAGTGAAGCTTCTCTTTGTAACATATGAGTCATTCATATTTTAGGCCTATTCACCATGCCCAAGATCTCACTTGCCTCTTCCCAACACAACGGGTACTTCAGGGGTTTGAACTGTAAAGTCAAAAGCTTATGAAAAGAAGTTAAGATGATTTTGTGGTCTATGAACAACAGGAGTTAAATGGCTCTTCAGCATGTAATTGGTCATCTCTGACCAGAGCAGACCTTTTCTTGTGATAATTTTCTCTCCCAGTCCTCTCATCTATTTTTGTCCTGTGCCTGCAAATACTAGAGGCTGTGAAAAGCTGGTGTCTACTGTCTTTAGAGAAATCTGTGGATTTCATACTTTATTCACAGACATCTGTCCTGCACCACTGATGACGTTAATTTACAAAGATGGCGAGCATTTAGGGCTATTGGTATATCTACTGATCACATGGTCTGGAGATTAAGAAAACAGGATGGACAGAAGCAGTTTTCCATTTCTACCAGTATGACTCAGTCCTGAATATTTGGGATTTTTGCTTCATAGCTCACCATCTGTGCTGATTGATGGATCTGAAGGCAGTAACAACTGCTAAAAGCCAGCAGCTTCAAGAGCAAAAATCTCCCAGCAGCTTCAAGAGCAAAAAGAGCAAAAGGTGCAGAACTAGTACCTAGCATTCTCCCAGCTCAGGATTAAACAACAGTAAAAAGAAGCATATCCCTTGCCCTTTTAATACTCTGTGCAGGGAGTTTTGCCTCCTGATCTCTTAACCTAGTTCTCACCAGTATGTCCTTTCGCTAAATTAAAAACAAACCACAGACATATCACAGGCAATATACTGAAATGGACAGATGAAAAAATCGCAATCTCTAGCTGTCCATATATCAGCATCTTTTTAATTCTGAGAAATAGAGTTGAAAAGTTAAAATAAAAAAAATCAATGCATTTTAACTTTGCTATTCCTAGGATTATTCTTTCTGCCTTGCAGGGTAAACACATGAAGCAATGAACAGACAAGAAGCACTCCCAGCAAAAGAGGATTTACAAACCTTCAAACAATACTGAGTGTGAGTGGGCAGATCATGACAAAATGTTCACACTTCTTCATCAAATCTAACTAGTTTGCCACTACATATTCATGCTATAAACTGTGAACTGGAATTCCTTGATGGGAGAATAATCCAAATGAAACAACAGTAAGAGAAAGACAATGGCTTTTGCAGGTATGGAATAGGTCAGGATTTTCTGGTTCCTAATTCTGTTTATTTAATTGAAAAAAAAATCTTCAAGAATCCCTTTCTACAATGGAATCCTATTTTACTCAGAGATTTAGTTGCAGCTATTCTGGGCATACATTCAGTGAAACAATCCTTTTATCTTTGCCATTGTTAAAATGGAATAATTCTCCCTGTCTGAGTTACAGATTGTGAGGCTGAAACTGTAGGTGTATTAAACAGAAAATGTGTGCCAGTACCCACAGTGGTTGGTACTAGTTCAAGAATGGTGTATTTTATGATCTTTAGACAGAAGTATGCTTAGAAATTCTTTTTGCTAGAAGCAGAAGTTGCTTCTTGTGCTGACAATAAACTAATTTACAGTAACAGTAGTGCAAAATTTTCAAGATTTCCTAGTGCAGCAAGTTTATGAAAGGAGAAAGCATATACATTTTATTTATAAATCACTGCTTAATATTTACATAGACAAAATCTATCAAGATTTTTTCATGGAATTTACTGTTTTGCAAGAATCATGCAGAAAAATGCTGATTGTTTAAGAATAGTTATTGATTGTTATGATACAATTCTGTGTAAACTGTCAGCCTGATATAGTTAATATATTTTTGTCAAGATAAATTTGAAACTCAAGAGGCGATTTTGAATGTGAATTTATCAACATCATGGATCAGACAAAAATGTAATCCTTTACTTATGCTGCACTCTAAGTCTGGAAATGAAGTTGAGCAGATAATCCCCAACTATTTGTGGCTGGAGTACTTGCCCGTTGAGGAGAGCCTGCAGGAGCTGGGCTTATTCAGCCTAGAGTAAAGATGGTTTGGTTGTGGGCGCACCAACACCAGCAGCCCTCAACACTTGAAGGGATATTCCAAGTAGTTTGAGTCAGGGTTTTCACAGCAGTGTGTGGTGGGAGGAGAGGAAGCTATGGGTAAAAGTTGAAGGAGAGATTCTGGCTGGGGATAAGGAGACCCTTTTCCCATGAGTCAGCTGAACAGGGCTGTGAGTTGCCCTGGGAAGTCATGCTAGTTCAATCCTTGAAAGTTTCCAGATCCTGCCAGGGCACAGACTTGAGCATCTGGGTCTGAGCTCAGAGGAGCTACTGCCTAAACAGGAGCTGGAAACCTCCAGACCTCCCTTCCCACCTGGGTTTTCCTGTGATCCTGTGTTGGCAACAGTCAGAAGCAGACTGCCCACCCATACAGATGTGCATGCCAAAGAACCAAACAACATTCCAGTCCTTGCTTCCCACTGATATGAGAGCCCAAGGGAAATACTAACATCACCTAGGTCAAAAGCAAAAATACCAGTCATTTTGACAGGACTCCACCCATTGTATTTTGTCTTTAAGTATGAAGAGGGGATACTAGAGTTTGGCTACCACCTTCAAAGTGGTCATGTCACAACAAGGGTGCACAGTCCTGCATTGACCAGGAAGCCTGAGCCATCTGGAATTTGCCTTCAGTTTCTAGCTAAGTACCTGGATGGAGACCAGGCATGAGACTTAAAACAGCATTGCGTATTTGGGTGTGTTTTCTTTTTGAGCTTTTTATGCTGTTTTATTTTGAGGGGTTTTTTTGGAGGTTTTTTTTTTGTTTTTTTTTTTTCTTTGGGGGAGTGGGGCTGAGGGCGGAGTTTGTATGTTTAAGGCTGGGCACAACTTTGTTTTTCTAGGAAACAAATAGCTGTGACTGATACTCAATTTCAAGGTTAAACATATGCATTATGTACCTAAAGTGTGTGGCTACCAGACAGTGAGTACATTTAATATGATTTTACCTGCTGATACACAGTTTGGTATGACATTGTGTCCATAAAGAATTCCAGTCAGTGCTCATGCAGATTAAATTCACAATTTCTTGCATTTCCGTAGGCATGCAATACATATATATATATATATGTATATATGTATGTGTGTGTGTGTATATATACATATATATATATATATATATATATATATATATATATATTGAGACTTGGATATGTGTTTGAAGTCTTCTCTGCTTCACTTAGAGAACATTAAAGTACAGTGCATTTGATATCCAAGTACTGACATTAATTAAACTATTTGTTACTCTAAAGCACTAAGTGAAATACTTCTGCATTTGTCATCCAGCTCATTCTCTGACCTGCACTGATATATCCCAGACTCCATCACCTCCTGCACTTCTGTGCAGTCTTTGGGAAGGTTAATTAAAAGGCAAAGGCACAAGATCAATGAAACACAGGGTAAATTGCTGTAAACATGTTGAGAATGGTAAATCTGTGTATTAAGATTTTAACCTTTGGGAAATTGCCCTAGGTAAGAGTTGTTTTTTTAACTTTAACACTCTCAGCTGGATTAGGATTCTAAGTGCAATTAGAGGTGTGTGAATTTTGCTACCCCCTTTTCAGTTACATTATTTGATTTAAACGTTGTTGCACCAGAATGACTGAAATACAAATTTACTCTTTAATAAAAATCTTGCAGTAATGAAACATTTATTATATTGATAGTATTATGTTATAAACCACTCAAGAAAAAACCTCCAACAATTTTGCATTGATTAGGCATAAAATCTATGGCCTGATGAGAACTTGGGGGTGCATAGCTAAGAAAACTTTATTTTTAACATCCTGCAGGGCATGTATAGGAATAAAGTAAAATTACTCTGAAACTTTTACTTTACTGGAACTTCAAGAGGATGTCTCTTCTGTATCACCTTAGACACAAAGCTTTATTCAGCTTTATTGGTGGCATCAGTAATGTGTAATGAGAGGCATCAGTATCAAAACTGTCTTTTAAGGAGGTAAATCCTCTTTTAGGGATTTACCTAAAAAACAGGGATAAACATGAATGCAAAATACACCACATTATCATTAAAAAAATCCCAGCAACAAATGAAACAGAAATCTAGGCAAACATATCTATTTCTCAAGACGTCTCCATAATTAAAGCTAATTTTATCTTCTGGTCTCTATACTGCTATAACTGGATCTTTAGTCCCACACCCCTGTTTACAGTTCTTTCTTGTTCTTTGTTCTACCAGCAGATTTTTTAGCAAAATTACAGGACTGGCATGCTTAAAATTCCTCATGAATAAAGACCAATTCCTGCTTAGAAAAGATATGTCTGGCTAAACAGCTATCAAGTGGTGAGGGTTTGGCTTGCCTCATCTGTGTTGTTGGCTTAGATCTACTTCTGTTTCTGTCCACAGGGCACTCCCATAAACACGCCAGAAAGAGGGGAATATATTTGCATTTCTTTCACTCTTCTCAGAAATGCTATCAGAAGTTAAAAATAATCAAAACATATAGCATATTCCAAAAACAGACGACGAATATGATTTTAAACATTACAATATATGGATTTTCTGAGTGCAGCAATGCTTCTCCTACACACAGGGGCAGGGTAACAGTATTCAAGTTCACTCTTATTTCTTTTCAAGAGCTGAAGACATTGAAGATATTGGTGAAAACTGAAGTGTTTTTAAGAGGATCTGAAAGTACTCATTGGTTCCAGTGGGATTTGAATTTGGGCCTTCCTATCTGGACTTCCAGAAAATTTCCAGAGATAATTGTAATGATTAACCTTTTACCACTGCAGACAGAAAGCTGACATCTGCCTAGCCACAGTGTTTTGACTTCTTCCATAAGAAATTACAAGGGAATATTCACTCTGAGGGTCTGTGCCATCCAGGTGTTTAATAATTAATTCCAGGTCTGTACATGTAGAGGTAGTTCAAAATCAATTCTGTGCAATTCAGCAGGGTCTGAGGTAGGACAATGAAAGGGATGAGGAAGCCTGGGTGAGATGGTTGAGAGATCAGGGACAGTCCCCAGTCCCACATCTATCTGGTGCAGTCAGCCCCACCATGGCATGGTGCCAAGGAGGTTACTGTAGTCACCTATCATTACACAACTCCTGGATGTGTGTAAATTTGAGCCTGAGAAATGTGAACTTCATGATCATAATGACTAAGTGAAGAGGAGGCCTCCCCTGGTAAATGTGTGCCTCAGATAAACAGAAAATAACTACATACATGCATTGCCTTGGCTGCTGGATATGGCACCATTGCCAACAAAAAATTTTCACAAAATGTTGTAAAATATTTTTATCCTGTGTCTTTAAGCAATAGGGCTTTATTTTGCAATTTTAAAAATCTTATTTAAAATTGCAGTTTGCGGCTTTTTTTTTTTTTCTGTTAAAGAATCTACAGTCACCCTCCCTTACAAGTCTCAGGACATATTTTTAGCAGAGACACATTTTGTTCTGGGAGACAGGATGGGTCAGGCATGGTGCCATCACAGGTCAGCCTGACCAAGGGAGAACACCAGCTTGTCTGACATTTGTCCACTTCCATTTGTCCCTCTGTGGGGCTGTGTTGGAGATGTGATTTCATACTTTTGCAGGTCAGGAGGGTTAGGTTATTACTCAAATCTAAAGCAATGAAGTAAACAATTCCTACTTTGTTGAAGTTTAATTTGAGTGGGAAGATGATGTGTATACCCAGAACATGTGTTGCTCAACATGCTCTAGCTTCAGTGCTCAGACATAAGATCCATGAATCATAGGCAGTGACAAAAAGCATCTCAGGGAGAAAGTTGGCTTTAACTAATTAGTCTCCCTTTTAAGGGCTTTGATCAGCTCAAGGCAGGAGGATTAGCTGCAGAAGATTAAGAGGAAGGAAAGAATATATATATATAAATAATAGAATAAATATATCTTTTTCCGTGTTACATAACTTCATAAGGCATTTGCCATCAAAGTTAAACAGGTCCCGGGAAGAGGACAGCACTGAATCCTGGCCTTCACATGCCTTTTATTGCCACACTGATGAAGAAAAAGGCAAACAACTGAATTTTTTCTCTGAGTATCTGCTGGAAAAAGTCCTTTTCACATTCTTCTTGGTCATTTTAATGGTACAGACATCCTGCTTTTCACTGAGAGCCACACAAGTTTTTTAAAAGCATTAGTCTAACCCAGTGGTACAAAGCCAAGTGATAGCTTTATATTCCTGTAACTTCCATTCACAAAACCCACTGATAAAGTAGTTCAAAAGCAATTTCCAGTGAACTTGTGCTTGTGTCAGCAAGAAAGGAGCAAAGAGCTGTTTCATGGAAAGAGTTAGGGGACTCCTCTATTTTCAAACAGCCTATTTTCTGCCATACTTCATAGGAAGGTGTACAATAAGCCAGGTAACCTGCAATGCTCTGCATTCAGAAGTGTCTTTTTCAGCTGCAAAAGGTGGATTTTGAATCTTGATTACCACAGTTCTCTACAAATCAGAGAGGGTAGCTGTGAATATCTGCTAAAGAATCCTGTTCATTATTATGAAAATTGGCCTGAAATGCAGGCTTTTATGTCTGCACATTCAGATTAGATCTGAGTCCAGACTGACATGGAAAAATAGGCAAGTGCTTTGAAAGAATGTAATTTTACTCATCATACCTAGTACTTGAATTCACATCTCTTCACTTTGCTTACAATTTCCATAATAAAAGAAAACAACCAAAGCTCTAGTCATACCAAATGTTGATCCTACTCCAGGGACACACATAACTTCTCTTTGAAGGCCAGATACTGAATTTTCTGATGTAATTTTTGGTTTCTTCATTTGGGAGACTGTAGGACCAGACTGCTAGGAAGAAGTAGAATAAAACTCTGAGTTTATCCCATAGTCAGATAAATGGTGTTGTCTTAATTGCCTTTTAGTTATGCTAACTTTTGTTTATGCCCAGAGCTTGATGAACATAAAGCAAAACATCCTAGGCTTACCTCCACTATATTGGCAGAGAATAAACAGCATAACAAATTGTTTCTATAACTTAGAGTTTTTCTCAAGAAGACCTACTTTGTGTGTACTTGGATAAACAAAAAAATAAACTCTAGCAAAACTAAATTTTAACAAAAATGGTAGAATGCAACCATATTGATACAGATATTTACCCCCAATTCCATTAATAAGTTAAAAACCTTATGAAATATAGGAAGAAAACCACATTTTATCACCAAGTGATTAAATTATTCTAAAAGATCCAAAGAAGTTTTAGTCTTTGCATTGTGGAAAAGAAGAAATGAGATTGGAGAATATTTTGTACATCCAAAAGTATCCAGTGTCACAGAATTTGGAGATGGAAATATGTTACAGAGGCTGCCTTCTGGTACCACTGCCCCTTGGGGCACCCTGCACATTCGAAATACAGGCCAGGATGTTAATGTTGATTTTCCACTTGCCATGATTTATGTGCATATTTTTGTTCATTGCCCTTCTCCCCCAGGCTCCAGAGAGACAAGAACTTCAGCCAGAGAGGTACTAATCACAAAGGCTTGAGGCACAGCAGTTGTACAACAAGAAATGTGATGGTTTTTATGATAAACCTTGAGTTCATGAGAAGGGAGTTATCCTTCTTGGTTGAAGTCACCAGAGGAATGTAAAAATAAAGGGTCCACCCTGACCAATGGGAAAATGTAGGTTTTGTCATCATCAAAACCACAAGCCAGCACTGAGGACAGTGGCATGATTACCACTGGTGGAGATCGAAGGGGGGAGTTACAGGATTTGCTGTTTGTATCAATACAGGGCACTTCCTTGCTGCTCTCCAGCGTTAGAAATGTCCCTGGCATAGACTCTGGCATACTCAACACAGCCAGTAAGGGTGACCTTAGCAGGCAGATGGTCCCCTTTCTTTTCATCTTAGAAGAGCTTGATTTTTGCTTAACAGTCTTGTCTGCAGCCACACTCTACCCATGCTGTCCCTGTTCCTATTTGTAGTGTCAAGAATAATGATTATAACCACCACTATTTTGCTATTTGCTTCCAACTTTCTGCTATTTCTCTATTTGCCATCTACTTTCTAAATTCTACTCTTATATTTTTTGTTTCTTCCTTGTGTATATCAAACCAAAACAGTGCACAGACCTCTGAGATTGAATCATAGGCAATTTATAACGTAGTTCTAATACAATATCCACAAATGCAGGAATAGATCTCTATGTGCACAGGAGGTCTGAGAGCAGGCTCAGAAGTGAAAAATGAGGACGACAATTAGGAGCAATAAATAGCCTGGACTTGTTTTCAGATAGAGTTTTCAGACAGCTTTTCAGACCCAACAGATAGAGTCTGTGGACATAATTACCAGGTGAAAACTATAGCCTTATCACCTTAAAAATAAATTAATCTTTAGTGGGAAAAATTGTATTGCCTTTTAACTAAAATAGGAGTTTTGCTTCCTTCTGGTTGTGTGAACAGAAATGTGTCACTGCTTTAGTCTCTAACTGAAAGCCTTGCTCTCTATTTCTCTACATAACAGAGGAAATTCAAAACTTCTAAAGCTACAGCACAAAATCCCACAGACATGTGAACAAGATTATTACTGATTTACCCCTAAACAGGATTACAAATGGGAATTCAGAACAAAGCAAGCAAAATTAGTGACTTTCTAAAGAGTATAAAGAATTAAAGTAACCTTGCTTACAGTCACTGGCACTGAAATAATTCACTAATGCCAGGGTCTGACTGTGCCTGGCTGCTCATTTTATATACACCTACATTGCTCTAAGAAAATTTGCAAACAGTGTGACAGAATGGAGGATTGCCTACCCCTGAAGTGTTCTAATATAAATGAACTCCCAGCAACTCTGTACTGCATTTCAGGACAGGAAGACAGGAATGCCATGTGCAAGTGAAACTGTAGGCTTGTTTGAATAAGCTGCATGTAATTATCCAAACTGGAAGGTGGCCAGGGCACTAAAGCTGAACTAACACTAACCTTGCAGCGTTCAGAACCCAGCATATTTGCAAACTCTTTTCTGCTGTTCATTTTCCAAGGCTCAGCATTCAACAGGAATATATTGTCTATTATATTTTGAAAGCAGCACATCCTCCTCCCAATTATAGTCCCCAATCTACTTTTGCTGACTAGCTCTGATACCTTTATTTTTTTTTCTATTAGGGAAATGGAAGAATACACACAATAACTTACTCCTTCCTTTCCAGCAGCATGAATATTTTTAAGTGGCAGTGGAAAATTACTCCCCAGAGTCTCTCCTTAAGTCCAGACAACAGAGGTCTTAAAATGGTCAGAGTCATGTGCTCCAGGGTGAAGGTTATGCACATCAGGATGAGGGTCAGGCACACCACGAGCACTTTGCATACAAAGATTCTCTCTACTGAGTCCCAGGGCATACAAAATATCTTTGAAATCACAATGATTAGCAAGCCTGCCCAACTTTGCTTATTTTTAATTTGTCTGGTAAGCTGCCATCAGAAGCAACATTCTGTCCTTCCTCATTCCTCAGAGTATAAAGAAGGAAGCTCAACAAGCCACTACTTAGAATAGCTGGGAGGGAGAGGTCATTCAGTGTCTTCTCTGGTGGGAGCAGGAGCCAGCTCAGTTGTATGGTTTAGAATCATAGAATCATCAAGATGCCCAAGTCCAACAGTGTTTGTTTTGGAATGATGAGAAATGGGTGGGAGGTTCAGTGGTTTGTCAAGACAAAGGTCAGTACGTGCGAGAGAGAGGCTATATAGGCCTGCTGGTAGAACTAAGTTTACAGGAACAAAAGCTTTTATGAAACATGACTTATAAACTCTGCCACCTGGGATTCAGTAAGAGATGCTTCCAGATACTACATCAGCCTTTGAAACTAGAAACAAACAATGGGACTTGTAATTTTTTTTTTTTTTTTGTGAGCTACTTAGTTACTTGGCTATGCATTGGCCCACAGTGGCAAGAGTTTTGACCCTGATGATTACATTTTCAAGAGGAAGAGGACAAATTTACACAGTTTTTAGTGTTATGTATGTGGGAGGGAAGAGCAAGCCTGCTGCTGGCTGGGTCCAAGTTAGAGGAGCCAGCATCTAAGTAGAAAGCAAAATCCCAAAAAAAGCAGATCTAGAAACACAGACCACATTGTTTTTCCAAGCACAATTGTATAGCAGGTAAAACATAGTTATGCCTTATGATTTAACTATGTGGCACAGAATGAGTGCACATTTTGTTGCTTGTAGTTAGCTAACTGATGGGCAACCCACGGTTTTGTGTCAGAAAAAGAGTAAGGCTACGTTTTTTATGATACAACAGGCTCTTTAGAATAGTAATTTTCCCCCCATTTTTTATTAATTAGTTTTTATTTTCCTGGGCATTTTCACAAAGCTGCATTTTGGACGTTTTACTTGTGTAGCATTCAAATTTTTGACATCTTTATTGAGCTCAACCAAACAGTAGAATAATTTTCTATTTTATAAATACTAGTGAGGGGGCTCACTAGGCAGAGCCAGAACATTTTTTAAGGGTAAGTTTCCTAGAGCTGTCTACTGATGTTTATTTAACTAACTTCTCCATCACTGAGATCTGGTCTTACCTTCTTTAACAGTACCAGCATTGACTTAAAGACGAATTATTGAACAACAAGGCCTTCTATCATTACTACTTCTACTGAAGGCCTTAGTCATATTCTAATGCTACTGCCAAAGCATTTTGTACTATCTCCTTCTTCTGTAGCTGAGGCTTTTGTGAAAAAGGTTGAATTATATGTTACACTCAGATTTTTTGTGATAGAACTGCTCATATTTTCTGCATCTCCACACTTTTCACCTTTTCTCAGCGTGTGCTCTGATCAGCTTTATGTGACCTCTATATTAAACTAACAGTTTGGAAAGCTGGAAGAGAAAGAAGTGTTGGGTGAGTTCCTTTAGCAATAATTTGACCTAAATATCTAGAGACTTCCACTCAAAGACAAAACTGTAACAGCATAATAATTTAAAAAAAAATGGATATATCTTTTTACCATTAGCCAATGGAGTAGCTTGGTCCCATTGATACCAGTAGTGCTGAAAATAGAACTTATCCGTTTTTCTAGCTAAGATTCAATCTTTGTCTTTATGAATTTATCCATAGGCAGATAAATATACTGACACTATACTCCTGACATTCAAAGTCAGTGTCAGGAACTTGCTTTTGGGATGAAAAGGTTCAAGTTGAACACCCTTTTGCTTGGGAAAACACTTTTCTGTCTTTTCCAACACCAAAAAGCACTAAAAAACTCTGATGTAGCTACACAGAAATTAATTACATATTAATATATAAAAATGTCTTAAAATATTATTGTATGTTTGTGTTCTGATCAAAATGAACACTATGCAAATAACATTTGAGACATTACTTTGGCTGTGACACAACAGTAAAATGAAACAGATGGCAAGGGCTAGATAAAATGAATGGTAATAGAAATGGCATTTAGTAGTTTGCAAATGGCCAATAGTTTTTATTAACATCAGCAGGAATTACAGAGATAATGGGAAGTCTACAGAGTTCTGAAATGGATTTTAGTGTTCAGACTGCAATAATCTGCTGTGACGGAAACAGATCTTACACCATTTAGTCAGATCAGCTTTCTGCACTGACTTCAGCCAGTGTGCTTTCCTCTATGGTGAGCACAGGTCATCATGAAAAGTACAACATGAAAATTCAAAGCTTATTAAAAATTAATTTTCACCATTTATTTTTTATTGGTCATGGAAGAGATAGCCCATAATTATAGCCTAATATAGGAGACTTGTACTTATTTAGCAACTGGTAAGTATCTTTGAAAAGAGATAAAAGAATTTTTTAGGCTATTGCAGAGAAAAGTAAAGGTTAAAAAGGGGATAATTTGGGGGAAATACATGGAACATTTCAAAGCATGCAAATGGTGATGCAGTATATAATTTTATTTTATAAAAGGAGTTTTTCTTCATGTAACTTGACATCTGCTGATGAAGAGTATTCAAATTCCATTTCTAATGGACCCTTTAAATTTCACATAAAGCAGGGCGACCTCCTTAGTAGTAAGGAACATATGGGCAGCATGACACAGTTCATCAGATGTCAGAACAGGCTTTATTTACCGAGGTGAATTTCAGCTATGTCTGAGTATAACGTTACATGTTGGGAACATATTGTGAAGGCAGATTTACTAATTCATACATCAAAATTATGAAAAAAATATTTACAGTTAAATTAAGGTCAAAAGTTGAAACAAATGAATCCCTGATGAATTAATTTTAAAAAGTAAAGAGTAGGATACAATGTTTGAGTTCTCAAGGTCAAAATATGAGCTTTAGATCTGAAATGTTGTGCCTTTCTCTTGTTTACCCCATAACAAAAGTGAACTATAACCTCTCCCTTTTATGGTTTTTCCTCTTTGCCTTCACTCAAGAAAGATGGATATTATAACTCTAAAAAACTATATCAAGAAAATAACATAGAATAAACTTTATCCTTTAGCTACATTTGTTGAACTCATAAGTTCCATGAGACTACAGAGATCCTGCAGGACAAAGAATTTGTCTCAGGGGGTCCAGTTGAAAGGTCTAAGGATATCTGATTTAGCTCTGAGAGAAATCAATGCAAACTTTTACAGTTTTTTTGGTGAACAATTGATCAGATCCAACAGGAAGAGAATTCTGAGTTAAAGCTGAAATTTATCCTGTTTTGTCTTATGTCCTATTTAAGCTCCCTCTCTAGTCAAAAACTGACAAAGTGAGAAATTGCATCGCAATGACTGGCTCAATAGTGCTTGATCTGTGTTTTCCCACAGCTATTCCTGTATACCCTATTATTCAAAAATGAAACACATAAATACATACAATTCACTGTACATAGTTGCTTCTTATAATGGGAACAGTACCGGTAAGGGGAAACACACTGTATTTTAAAATTCTCATAGTCTAATAATTTTATTGAAAATAATTATTAATTTAGTTGAAAGAAAAATTAATATGGCCTAAATTAATTTCCTTACTTTTAGTGATGTTGATTTTAATGGATCTAGCTGAAAACCTGTGGCTTCTGAAAACAAACATCTGACAGACCTATAGTTCCTTTTCAGTTACCTGATTTCACTTACTCTAAATGAAGAAAGCTGATGGTACACAAAATCTATGCCAATAAACTTCACAAATACTCAGATTAATTCTATACAGTCGGTATACAGTTCCTCTCCCACAACCTTACACACATTTTTCTTCAAGTTTTTTTTTGTTCTAACTGTGCATAGAACCTGTCCTTCAAATATCGTTTAAAAGGAAATGTTAGTATTGGCAGCCAGAGTGCTGTAGATGTACCTTGGCAGAAGAGAAGTATCTTGCTTTAGAGGTACCTGCCCTCTAGCATTTAACAAGAATGTCAAACCCTAAAGTAGGTCAGCCTTGTAATTCTTAGCAGCCTTCTTGTGACAAGAGCAGTGTAAACACCGTTCTAAGTGCTTGTGTGCAGTTGCCACCCTCATGTTTGTCGTATGTCTCTTGGCCTACTTTTCTAAATTCTTTGCTCCTATTGTTTGGTACCCAAAACTTTTATTCATGGACCCTGAAAAGTGAGAATGAACTCAGAGCTAGCAGACGTGTGTCAGCTGTGGCCACAAGGGCTGCAGGAAGGCTGCTCTGAGTCAGAGCCAGCACAGTTTATCCTCACCCAAGAAGGTGTATCTTCATTCCTGGAAGAACTTCACCCAGAAGTGAAATCCACTCAGGATTCCTCACAGGTTTTCTGCCTTCACCAAAAACGTCATTTACCTTAAAACAGCCCAGGGGAAGGTTGATTCTTTGAGAGGCTGAGCACAGTCTCTGGTGGTGGAGGTGGCTGGTGGGTTACAGCAGTAGTGAGCCTGGTGAATAGCTGAGCCAGAGCAAGATGCAAGAGGAATGAGGACTAATAGATGACATATTTCCTTCCCTTTTCCTTCATGGGGTACTTCCATTCTAGGAAATGGAAATGTCCATTTTCCTCAGACAAAGTCACTAAGGAATAATTATAAGTGTTCCAATTTTATCAGGATACATACAGTAATTTTTGCCAGGTGTTTAAACAGGACTCAGGTGTCCTGCTTAATGCAATGCTATTGCATTGCTGTGGCAGGGGCAAGCAACCTGGCTGAATGTAAATGAAAAGCAGCAAGGTCATAAACAAGGAAGAATGCTTTATTTTAAGGAAAAGAGTAGGAAAACCGTGCCTCTTAGAGTAGCAAGTATTTTTCTTTCAAGTGTATATATCTCAAATAAACAGCTCAGTGTCATATGCCACAATGTGTTCTTTAAAATGGTTCTTATTATCCGCTGTACCACATTTCAACACATATTTGGTGATCTTAATTTGTTTTTTTCATGTGTACAACTGACATTTATTAAAAATAAATATTCATAAGACAATTAGTACTAAGTAGACCCTTGCAATATATTTAAGTACATTTGTACTGAAAATAGTTTAGAGAGATACAAATTGCTTGGAACACAACTGATTTCAACCAATGTCAACTGAATTAACTTAGGAAGGCGATGTCTAGATATAACAAACTTTTTCTTGGCCACTGGATTATGGTGCTCTGTAATTCTGCTTTCTAGAGTATATTAACATTTACTATCAATAACTGATAGTTAAAAAAGAGCACACCATCATAGCACATGGACATGGATAAAAAAAAACCAAACTGGCAAGAAGCTTGAGAGTAAGCACAGTTATTATTTAACGAGAAATCTCCTATTGGTCCCATTACTAAATTTCTTAGTACTTAGCTTAATTATGTCACTGGAATGCATGCTTAACATTACCCATAATGGTTAATGAGCTGATTCTTCCAGTCATCAGCTTCAATTAACCAGTAGTCTAATCAGGCTGACCTCTACATTTCATGGACTGACCACTAAAGCAGGCAGCAGGTAATTATGAACTCCGCAGCACTACTTTGACGCTCATTAATATTAGACTTGTGAATTAGCAAACCACCTGCCAGTACAAAGTTAATGTACATCAGGAATAAATCCATAATCAAACTTCTGTCAAAGTAACCAGAGTTCACAATATGGTGTTTTGTCACCCCTTGCTTTTGGCTGCACATTTATAAATAGTACTAAACTAAACTCTGATAAAAAGAAATTAAGCTTTTGCTTTGTTTTTTTTTTTTATGTAATTATTTTAAATCACACTTGAATCAGGCTATGAAATTTTTCTTGTTTAATTCTTAACCATGTCATTTTTCACCCCAAAGGCCACCAAAGTAACTTGCCCCAGGAGGTATGGGATTAAATAGGCTAGGTTTAGTTTGTAAGGACAGGGAAGGAACTGGAAGGGACATTTTGTGCCTCAGTGAGTTCATGCTGCTGCACGTGTCAAAATGAGCAGACACCAGAATAATTCAAGTGGAAACCCAAGACCAGTGTGGTGAATTCTGCCCAGGAAACCCAGCCAATGTGTTTCTCTGACCTGCGGGTGATGACTAGGCAGGAGCTAAACAGTCAGAGAGTGGGGTCATTATGTAGGATGCTTTCATTGCTGTGATAGTGAATTGCAGTGCATCAATTGCAAATTAAGGACTCCATCAGGAAACAGAACTGATGGCTGGGAATGGTCAGCCAAAGTATGGTGTGAGTAGCTAGCTGCCTTCCCATGTAAAAACTTTTGACATAGGTATTCTTCCATCAAAAAAAATCCATTTGAATGGTCTCTTATTTCGATGGTAATTTGGCCATTTTATGGGTAGCCTGTGTGTATAATTTCCTACTCAGTAACTGCACAGATTGGAAAGGTGGATATATTTAAATTTTGAAGTGTAGATTTCCATTTAAAAACAGACAATGTGCAACCCCAAACCTGCAAGCTGTGCATTGCTATATTTTTTACTTGTCACTGGAATCACAGGCAAAATTACAAGACAAAATAAGCTGTCAAACCTGTTCTTAGAAACAGCAGTGTTTCCTCATTTTTGCTTTCTACGTGCAGATCCCTAGAAAGCTGGCTGCAATGAAAATACAAGACATAGTTCAAACAACTTTCAGAAAGCTAACTTTTAAACAGCACTCAGAAAGATTTTTGTCAGCTATGGTGCAGTACATTCTCTGTATACATATGTGGATATAATTCTACAAGTTATGGCAGCATTTCCTGAACCATAACTTTCTTCAAATTTGCTTTCTTCAAATTTCTGTTATGGAGAGAGAATTAACTTCTGTACCAACACAAACTAAGACTAATTTTGGATATAGTAATGACATGCCATAAAAAGTTATTAATAGTATAATCATTAAAAAATATTCATAATTAATGTCCATTCCCCAAAAAATTGATCAAACTGAAAATAGGTTTCAGGCCCTATCTATCAGTGTTAGGTAAATAATCTTTTCCTAACTGCATAATGAGTAAGAAAATGCAGGCTTGGAAGGCTAGGCTTGTGCTGCTATGGGATGAATTCCACACCAATATGCTGCCTTTCCTATTAAATGCTTTGTTTGTTTCCAGAGTCCCTTTGCATTTGATTAACAAACTCTTCCCAAAAAGGATTTACTAGAGAAACTGTTACTTCAGAGAAGGGTGGATTTCATTGCTTGATGTAGCTGGTAGTCAGACATCAGCCCTTCTTCTAGAGCATTATAAGGTGGTTACATTCCTAAGATCAGATATTAGCCCAGACAGATTCTTGTCTCAGCTTTTATTTAGAGCTTCATATTTTGGGATTCCAATTCCAGTACTTCAAATTTCTCATATTTAATAATAAGTATTTAAATTAACTATCTAAACTGTCCACTGGAAATATCCTTTATTTCTTCCTCAACCAGCACTTGGCAATATTGATGCCATCCATTCTATAAACAACCCTTTACATATATAAAAGTTCCCACTCACTCCATAGTTTTATTTCTAGGCTACGTAAGTCTTATTTTCACAAGTCTTCACATTTTATGTTTTCATTAATTTTCTCTGAGTTCTTTTCCATTTATTATTTTCAGACACTTTCAAAGTGTGGTAGATAAAAGCCATTGTGATTTTTAAGTGAATAGCTTGGCCTCAGCAATGTCAAACAGACTGCAGTAATTTTTCCTCAGATATAACACACAAGACTAATTAACTAAGAGCTAAAATTAGCCTTTGTTGTTGTTTTGTCTTGAAAATCATAATAGTACTGGCTCAAGTTCAACTGAGGAGCACAAAGGATTAGTTTGATGCGTTTTGTTCTTGACATCCATAGCACTTGCTGCTTAGCATTACCCTTTCCCCTGAGAGCTTGCAAGTGTACAATTTAGGAATTTGTTATAGATTCTTCCCTGGAATGCTTCTTCTCATCTTTTAAAAAATAATTTATATTCTTTTCCTTCATGTACCCTGTGATGTTAGTCTTCACTGCTAGTCACACAAGCACTGGGGTAACTAGTTCCTGAAGCATTTTGCGTGAAGTTTGTTGGTTACTATTGATTTGTGTATTATCTTTTGTCTTGGTTTGAAAGACAAGTGTCTGCTAAGGAAGGCAGGAACCTTCCTTGGAATGGAAGATGTAAACCCCTTCCCTCCGAATTGTTATAATTTTGAAATTAAGGGCCTCTCAGGCAAAGATATAAGAACAGGAATAACAGTACTTTACTAGTAGGTATGATAAAGCGAACAGCCAGCAACAACTATGGGATTAACACCAAACAGAACACAGACCCCGTAACAGCCCCTGCTCGGTCGCCACGCCCTCCCCCTGCTGCAGTTCCAGCCGCAGCCAGCAGGGGCGCTGCTGGCTCCCGGCGGGCAGGGCAGGTGCGGTGACTCTCCCGCGGCTGCAGGGGGCGCTGTGCCGCAGGCTCGGGGAGTGCGCGGCCATGGCGGCTTTTGTCCGAAGACGGGAAGGGATGGAGTAGAGGCTTCGCTTCACAAACCCCGGTGCAGCCGATCCCCGTGGCCCCACAGGACTCTTAGAAGCAGCAAGCTGGGATGGCAAGGTATTTCGGCAGGCAGGGGGTGTGGGGCTACGGTGCAGTGAAAACTCAGAGTGGTGCCAAAGAGACAGCAGGGGTGGGGCAGTGGCGAGCTCAGGATCGCAGGCACCCGAGCAGATGGGGAGAGGTCTCTCTTTTAGTACGGTCAGTGTTAACAAGGTCCCAGTTCAGTGGCTGCTCTCACGAGCAGAGGCTCACCCTATGGCAGAACTAACAGCTCTGGCATGGGCTCTGGCAGCAGCAGTGAATTCCCTTTCCCCAAGCAGCAGCTCTGACCATCCTCCTCTGAAGCCGAGACAGAAAGAGAGCCAGCAGCAGTCCCAGCCCTGTCTTTTATCAGCCCAATTCCTGTGCTGTCTCTGCCCCTCAGAGAGAAACTCCAAGATAAGAGAAGTTCAACCAGATGCCCTACTCCCCTGAGTTTGGCCACTTCTTTTGTTTTTCTCAAATACTCAGTTGTTAGTATTTCCTAGCAACTCATGTGAAAAAATTCCCTAAGTAAAAAGCAACAAAAGGAAAAGAAATCTAATCCCCAACATCTTGTTATCAAACAAATGTTTTTTTAGTAAGTCATCTATGGCCAAAACCAAGGAAACATGGTAACCGTTATTGAAAACATACTCATAATAACCTCAAAGCAACAGAAACAGTTTTTGAACATTTTTGTTTTTTTATGAAGAACATTGGGTGGTCTGTATCTTTAATATTTTCAAAAGAATCTGGTGAATTTGAGGGCTCACTGCACAACAGTCAAGCCAGTTCCATCACAGG
This sequence comes from Taeniopygia guttata, assembly GCF_048771995.1. Lineage (NCBI taxonomy): Eukaryota > Metazoa > Chordata > Aves > Passeriformes > Estrildidae > Taeniopygia > Taeniopygia guttata. The sequence continues at coordinate 125,310,551 of NC_133026.1, forward strand.
GAATTTAAACACCATATAAAGAGAGAGAGAGAGCACACACTATAAAAATCACAATTAGGGAATTAATAATTCAAAACTTTAATCATCTTATGTACTGTGTGTAAAAGTAAAGTAAACACTGGGGGCAGCAATTCTGGGCACTTGATTTTGTATACTTATCTTGGTGCATTTTAGCCAGTCCAGTTTATAGTCTCCCAGAGTCCTTCTGGTGGCAGTTCAGGAATTAGCATAGGCCAAAAGCATTTTTATTTGGCTATTGACATGAAGCTACACTACTTGTTGACTAGGGGTATGACAAAAGCTATTCTGTGCCACCTCTAAAAATCAGTTAATTAATCCTTAGCTTGTTATAATCAATGTACCTAAGCTAGCAAGAAGTGAAGACGAATTTAAACTTCTCCAAGGTTCTGTTCAGATTTGAGAAGTTTTGCTGCATTTTAGTGCAGGACTTGAATACACACTGTCCACCCAGCTAGCTAAACCCACAGCAAAGAACCACTGTGGCTCCAGAGTTTGTGTACTTATGGAAAGTTTACATACACACAGAGAGTCTAATATGCAGACAGAAAGTACAAATAAAACTTGTTTAATGCAAAACACTCAGGGTGTGTTTTTCTATGTGTGACAACGTTTTTTACCAAGGATGACTTCTGTTCAAGGAAATTCCTTTAAACTTGGCAAGGAATGGAAACATAATGAAACTTTGATGACACCTGGGCCAATATAGCAACAGAAAATCCCTCCTGAATTTATGGCAGTAGGAGCGAACAAGGACACTGCAACTGAAAGTAAACTTGACAGATTTGTTTGCAATTGGTTTTGGCTTGGGGTTTTTGCACAAAAACATAGCACATGTTTTCCTACAGAGAAAAAACTGTAGATTTACATCTGAAGATGAAGCCCTTAGTGAGTTCTCCCTGAGGATGCATAAAGGAAATTTTGTTCCTGTGATCCCTTTATTATTATTAGAGAAGGTTATTATTTATCAGAGGAATTGCATATACACATAAACATACATAAAACACACATAAACACACAGAGTTTAAGTCTCCAGGATTCCTAAAACAGAAGTTTGAACTCCACTTAAATACCCCTTTCCTCACATACCAAGGACCTGTCACAGGTCCTTCTGCAAGTGCTCAAGTAAAGGGAGGACTCTGATAGACTGATCTGAAGGGTCTGTGCCTGATCTGGACCAGAGGTAAAGCTTGTGTAAACTATGGAGTCCCTCCCTCCCTGACCTACGTCACCATACAAATCATAGGTATTTCTGAGCATCACTGGCACCCTAGGATTTTCTGCACTATGTATAACCACAGTGAATTGTTCACTTTGAGAGCTGCAGACTCTCCTTGGCTTGTAGGCAAGCAGGCATCAAATAGACCACGGAGCCAAGCAGGGAGACAGCAGGGAGGCCTTGAGCACTTGATCTCAAACAATTAGAGGAAAGCAGTAGCTGAGAGCATAGAATTAGGCTCCTTACATTAAAGGATAGCATTTCTAGTCAGAGATACCATTCCAGTTTTGGATTGGTTGGAGATTATTTGTGTATCAGAACAATCTTAATTAAAAGATATGGGGACTCCCATGAGTTTAAGAGTCAGGACTTAATCTGATTGCAGGATCAATGGTATAGTTTGCATGAGTCTCTGGAATCCAAGCAAAATTTACCATAAGTTACTGAATCAGAAAAGAGTCTATATCATATAAAAATCTCTACTGACTGGACAAACTAAGTTTTCAAAATAGCTGGGTTATTTGAACAATTCTCTATTTGCTCTTTCTATTTCACTATTGGCCTAATGTAAGCTTGACATGGAATAGTACTGAAAGAACTGAACTTTTTAGATTTTACAGTCTAAGATTTTTTTGTGCCTGTGGACACTTTACTTCAATTTTGACAGGGGCTGTCCACAATTCTGGATTCTGAAGCACAAAGGGAAGTCAAGTCTGAAGGATTTTTAGAAGACATTTACCATATCATCATTCAGAGATCTTTGGGAGAAATAGAATTTCTATGAAATTCACATGATCAGTTCTCTATATCACTGTAAAATATTACCATGATTGCAGGGAAATCTTCTTACAGTTGCACTTACAGGGAGAGACTGCAATGGAAACAGTTTTGTTCTTTCATTTTATAATTTTTATCAACAGAACTAGAAGAAATACTTGTATAAGAATGTGTCATATGCTGGTGATTGCTATTCAGAACAGAAAAATGAGGATAGTTCAACTGATGTTCATTGTGTTGCCAGGGAGAGAAGTTACTGAATTCTGCTAAAATGCCCTGAAAACTCATAGACTGGCTAAATCCTGAAAATTTCCAAAGGGAAGGTTTAAAAATAAAGCAATATAAAAGTCTGTCAAATTAGGTCTACTTTGTCTATATAATAAATATTCTGAAAGCAGGCTGAAAATATAAATGTATAATATAGGCACCAAAAGGAGAAGAATGACCTACTAAACTGTAATAATACATGCACTGTTGTGCTGTTCTATCTAAAAATTTCCAGCAAATACAATAGCAGAACTGGCATCTTTATGATTTGTATGGATTTTTGTTAATCCATAATAAGTTGTTAAAAATTAAGATACAATGTAATTAATAGCAGCAATAACGATAATGCTAAGTTGCAATGAAGCATTTTTTCCCAAGACATTTCCTGGTATTTAATTAAAGTAACCATGATAGTAAAGGGGCTCAGTAGAACTAATCTTATAGTAAGATCTTATTCTAAGATAGATTACTGTTAAATTAAATCCTGACCATCAATCCTCAGGAAGCAGACAATAAATTGCATTGATTCTTTCAATCTTATTTAAATTTTTCAAATGCATGAAGCAAGTGGTACAGAAATAGCTTTGTTAAGAAGCTATGTATAAGGGGCAGTCCCAAATCCTAATAACTGATTGCCCCAAATTGTACTGCTATTCTTCCTCTGTGAAAAGCAGTGAAACTGCTCTGGATTTACATCCAGTGAGTGCACAAAAGGATTTGTCCTACTGACTACAATATTAGTTTAATCACAACAAAGACTGAACAATATGAGTACCAGCTCCAAGCTATAGATTTACACCCAGATCACAGGATCAGAGAGTGATTTGGGTCAGGATCACCTAGTCCGTCCTCTGACACCCATAGGGATATCCTCCACTATGATAGATTGCTCAAAGCCCCATCCAACCTGACCTTGAACACTGCCTTGAACACAGTCTTTAAATCTAGGGGTTTTTAGGGCAACATTTAATTTCTCCATTAATGCCACAAAAAAAAAAAAGCAGTTTCTTTTATCTTTCCTTGTTAATTGACTAGCACAATCATAGATCTTTTCCCCATATATCATATTTTATTTTGACAGAAAAAGAGACAAGGAGCAAAGAATAGTACAAAAGGCTGGAAAAATTGTTATGGCCGGGATAGTTTGTGTCAAAGAAGGATTTATTTACACCTTTGCCACTGTTCCTAATCTATTTTTAAGCCACATATTCCTTCAGAAAGAAATAGAGGGCAAAATTTAGCCATCTGGTCTTCCTTCAGATGCATTACTCAGCTTATCAACTAAACTGCTGGGCACAATAATTCCTGATGAGCAGAGCTGGCATCCAAACAAGCAATGTCTCGAAAAACCACTTGAGTCTGGAAACCTCAAGATAGCCTATAGTATTTCCATTTAGTTTGTTTTATAGTAACATGTAAGTTTCTTAAATTCTACCATGTCTGAAATACCTCATTCTGATATATTAATGTTTTCAAAATATATTTCTTTGTGTCTTCATTTGTTATACACAAGATTAAAGAGATGAAACCACGGTAATCCAAAGACTAGCTAGAGAAAGATTACAAAGTATGCAGAAGATCACCTAGTGCTCTGTCTACTAAGCTGGCACACTTTTTTACTGACCCTAGAAATTATGTTTAGTTCTTATTTGTGTAAAAAAATCTGTATTCCTTTTCTGTAGATAAACAAAAAACAGCTGGAGAAAGTATGCTCTGGAGACCTCATGTCCCAGATAGGACAGCAGCTGCCTCAACACTGTAATAGAGGATCAACACTCCAGTAAATGAGGATTAGATTGCCAAAGCATCTCCTGTTGATATTTTACCCGGCCTTAATTGTTTCTAGAGACCATTTTGTCTCTTCCATTTGTGTTCAGTTAGATACCCTACAATGTTAAATACACTGGTAAAGATGCATAGGAGTGAACACATTAGGACTACCTAGAAAAAAATATATACAGCAGGACTGGCTATCATTACTGTGAGAGTACCCAGTGGGTTTTTATTTTGGGTTGTGCTCAAACAACAAATGCTTCCCAATCCAGTCTTTGAACAAGTTATCCAGTAGGTAAACCAGAATATGGACTTTCAGCAATGTTTGCTCTTTGATATGAATGCTTTTACTACAGCTAAACCAATTCAGGTTACACGGCACCTGTTCTCCACATTACTCAGGGAGCAGCCTTGGAGATTTGCCACGCCAGTAAATGTCATCCTGGAAGGAGCAGCACTCCAGAGCCTGCACAGCAATTCACTTGAACTCAGTATTATGGAATATTAAAAAGCTGAGGGACATTGGGACTTACTGTATCCAGAGAAGAACCCAACCAGAAAGACAACAGCATGTGCTGCATTGTAAATTTGGGATTTCCTCCCCCGCTATAGGCAAATAAAATGCAGTTTTCTATTTGCAATATAGATTTTTGAGTCATTATCTTCAGATTTCAACCTCTATTCAGAATCACCTAACAGATAAGAATTTTAAGTTAATTTTGTGCCATTTTCTTTAAACTCATAAAAATGTCCCTGCAGATATAATACCTTCCTGCAGCAAAAATACACAATCCTGTTTATAATGATAGATCTGGGCACAATTAATTTGTCCAGCGATTGTCTTTTAATATTAAAGATCTCTAGGATTTCTCACCTGGTCTTCAGCTGTTCTTCCAGAAGGGCATGAGTTTTCTGACAGACTTGTGGGGCACAGCTCATACTGTTCATGTCTCAAATGCCCTCAGGCATCTCAGCTGACACTGGAATAATCAGTGACACTGCATTTATTGCCACAAAATCCATTATTGATCATCTTTCAAAATATGAGACACCACAAATCCAGCTGTAGGTAAACAGACTTTCATAAGTCATCTAAGGATAAAATATTTTATGAGCAGCTAGTCCTTCTGTGAGGATTGGGCCAATCCTTTGCAGTGTTAAGCTTGTGAGGCCTCTCCATTTTTCAGCATTCACCTAAAATAAACCTTGCCATCTACTGCTACTGCTGAAGACAGTTAAGTGAAGTGCAAAGCTCTGCAAGTGGCATTTCAGTCCAAAACAAGTGACATATGTGGTGTGTGCCATGCCATGATTCAGAAATCGTGATTTAGCTTGACAAAGCTGGGATATTTGCCTGTGGAGAAAATTTTCCCCTTTATGGAGTGAAGGGTAAAGTACAATTTAAAGGCTTCTAGTAATCTATTGTTATTGACTGAAACTTTCCAGAAATAACAGAGAGCTAAGACAAAATAAGTACTGGAGTAAAAGTGCAGAGATGACAATAAAATTAAGAAATCAATGCCCCAAACCAAAGAAAAACAAACCAAGCATTCAGAGTGGGTTTTAATTATGCCCCATATCCATTACCATGTTGCATTGACATATTTCTTATATTGATTCTTACCTTCCTGCTAAGCCCACAGATTCTTGTTTTAACAGCATTTTTTGGCAGTGAAATAAAATCCTAAGTACTTCACTGCTTAAAGTAGGCATTAAACTACACATGCTGAACTCTAGGCTTTCATATCCTATACACTAGTTGGTAGTGCTTAACATTTTCAATTTAATTTAAAATGACCACATATAAAAAGCTGGCCCTTAACTAAGAATGCACGTAACACATGGTTTTGATGGGATGACAGAAAATCCAAGGAACAAAACATATTCCATCAACATGTAGAGCAGTGCCTTTGCAATGAAAACCTGTACTGTCCTACCATCCACCCCAGCACTGATAACTGCTTCTACAGCAGCTTGCTCTGTCATTGAATGCCACAGAGTCCCCAGTGCCTTGAGAGGGTGCACTTGGTTATGGAACAGGCAGCCACCTTCACGCCCTGCCCAAAGGGTCAGCACTTGCTGGCTTTGCACTAGCTCCTGCAATTCTCAGTCCAGGGTCTGTGGAAAACTCAGCACTCTGTTAATCCATTTTGGCCATTTGCAGTTCAAATCATTGATCCAGCATTTCTCTCTGTGTTTTCCCATCCCACTTTGTGCACAGTCTGCTGTTCAGCTCCTCCCCAGATGTGGCTCTGGGGTTTTGCTCTCTGCTGTAAGTGACACACAGCTGACAGCAACACCCTCACTCAGCTTTTCTTCTCCCAGGTATTTCAGCTCCATAGGACATTTCTAATCCAGACTCTAATCTCTCAGGAGACATATTTGGCCTCACTGTCTATCCTTGGCTTTCTGGAAACCTCAGCCATTTTTTTCTATGTGTTCAAATACTTTTCTTGGGAAGTACTCTTTTGCCTCTACTGGCTCTATTTTTCTCATAACCTGTTCTTGTATAATAAGCCCATTTTAATAAACTAAAATGGACATTATTTACTGTCAGTACTGCAGCAGCTGGAGCATAGAACAGTTCCTCATGGGAATCACCAAGAACCTCCTAGCTAAATGTGACTACTCTCTTCCCTGCTTGCTTGTCAAGAGTCTACAAAGGGGAACAAGGAAAGCTTTCAGATAAGAATCCACCTCAATCCTATGAGCAGCAAACTGACAGCCCTTCTATATGCCTGTTCTCCACAATTTGGCTCTTTGCCAGATAAATAATATGTCACAAAGGGGGATTTCCTATATGATCTTGTAAGGAGTCACTCAAATCCACAATATTGTACAAAACAGAAGTGTTTTAAAGATAGGGAAAACTGATTCAAGATGAAAATCATTATTCTCCAGATTAGAAGGAGCTTGATTATAATTTTACCTTTCTGGCCATGTTGGTATTTAACCTGGCTAGGCAGGAGAAGGGGCTCCACGTACAAAAGAGGCTGAGAACTTCTGTGCCAAATGAAACAACCACATTGCTGCTTCCCTCAGAGCAAGTCAGATGCAGGTCCAAAGAAAGATTTATAATCTCCTTTTTCATGATCTCTACACTACTTTTTCTGCCTTTCACAGCTCTTTGAAGATCCCTGTTGGACTGAAAAATATGTATAAATGTAAAAGTCTTTTTTTTTCCCCACTGACCTAGATCTGTCCTTTCAAGCACAGAACTGGTGTGTTGGCTTTGGATTTCTGTCTTTGCTCTGGGAGGAATGGCCTAGTGGACATCTGGAAAAAGTAGAGTTGACTGTAGGAATCTCAAACCCATACAAAGGGGCTGTGTGTGAGAAAGGATCACAGGACTTACCTTCCTTTGCTTCTAGGACTTTGCTTTGATCTTTTTCAGATCACTGGCTATTGAGAGTTACATTTGATGGCTCTGTAAGGGCTTATGAAAGGGAATATGGCCTGTTTATTCCACTTGTCATGGGCTGATAAACAGAATACAAATTCATAATTAGCAGCAATGATTAAAATATCATTAGCCATAGTAAAGGCTTAAATGACTAGTGACTGAACTCTCTGTACCTTGTCCCAATATGACAAGGCTAGACCATGTTGTTTTCCCTGTTCCATGGACAGAACTCACCAAAATTGTTAACCAATACATTTCCTGGGCTCTTTCTGCCCACGCAATTTCTCTTTAATCCCTTGTTCCAGGACTAACAGACCTAATAGCTGCTCTTAAAACTGGGGGGAACATGAAGAAAGACCTATTTTCTAGCATGTATTATATGTAAAAATATGAGTGTTAGCTGGCAGACAATCTTTTTTTTTCAAAAATACAGTTTTGCAAGCAACAATCCAGCTTGTATGAAAGGCAATTTTACCCAAAGGCAGTGCTGCTCTGAATGTCACTCTCTCCACTCAGAGTAGTTGAGGGCTGCTCACCACTTCATATCAACCTGTCAGGAAGGAAGGAAGGAAGAGAAAGAAAGAAAAAGAAATTAAATAGAAAGGGAAAGAAAAACGAATTTGCTCACAAGCATTAATTGATGCCAAAGAAAGTTGATAAAGGTGTTCTTTTTTCCTTGAAGCATAAGAACAACAAATCCCTAAGATTTGTTATTGTTGTGGATTTACTGGGACATGCAGCCTTTTGAGGCCCCTGAAAGCACAGGCACTGCAGAGCTTATGTGCATGGCTGCTCAGGCTTCAACACGTGGGTAATCCTTATGCTCCATTTTCTAATGACTTTCAAAAGTGTATTTGGGGTAAATCAGTTCTTTAGCTTATTCATATGTTTGCAACATACAAATTCAGCTCCAATATGCTGATAATCTTACTTGCCAAATCTTCTTTCATTCTCTTCTGGAATTTTTTAATTTGAATATTATTTTATACTATGAGTTAAACAATTCAAGAAATTAATATAAGTTGTTCTTCATCATTTCAATTTAAATCAAATTAGTTTGTTTCATCCAGGAGGAGTTTTATTCTAGCTAGCCCTTTTGAAGTTATGTCTCTATTGTTTTCTCATTTGGAGTCCAAGATTTTGGAGTATTTGATCTTTGTTGTTTTCAAGTAAAGGCTTGAATTTTCACCATGCTGAATTTGTCCCATTTGTTTTAATATTAGGAGATTTAACATGAAGACATCCATTATCAGAAACTGACAAATACAACATGTAAATTTAGTTCAGTAATCAGGTTTAATTCAAACTCCAGTCAGTAGGAGAACAATGTTCCATCAACAAATGTAGAACAAAGGTGTTTTCTGTTCTCCATATTTTTCATAAACCTTGTAAAGAAATCATTCGAAGGATCTGAATTTCCATCCTGCTGAGCACAGAAAGTGCTGATGAGTCAGTGCAAAGCTTTTACAAACTTATATGAATGTGTCTGTTGTGGGATTTGAGTTGAGGATGCCTAGGCACAGGCACACTTAAAGCATATCCTGGAGTTTCTGCTCGCAGTCTAGTTGCAAGGATCTTAAAACAACTTTCATTGAGGCTGCCAAGGGTTCTATCAGGCACAAACTTTTGCAATCATTAAAAAAAGAAAAATCTCACTGAAAGCCATGCCACTTCAGGTGCTCAGTGTTTTTGGGTTTGCCTCACTTTCTTGTCTAGTGAAGAATCATAATACCAGTGCATACAGATTCCACCTCAACTGCAAACTTGCCCATGGCATAGTGGGAAAGAGGTTAGAAGTTTTTGGCTCCATTAGCACCTTCACAGGAAAGTGATGCCCCAGTGCCACCTCGTGGCTTCCTACTCCACATAGAGGAAGATTTGGTGCCATCCCAGCAAGATTTGGTGCCACTGCTACCTTATGTTTGCTTTGTGCATTGAAGTATTCCTTTTTTTTTTTTTTTTTTTTTTTTTTAATGTCATAAACACAGAGCTCTGAAAATGAGTTTGTGAACAGAGTTAGGGCTTAGATCTGATGAACAGCTCTAGCCCAGCTGGAGCTGCAGCTCACTGTGCTGGGTCTGGTGCCCTTGGATGGGATTAGGTGGCTTGCTTGGTGAGACCCACTTTGAGATGGTCAGCAGGGTAAATGCAAACACACATCCTCAGCCTTCCTTTCTCCTCCCTAGCCAGAGCACCTTCCCCAGAACAATCACCTCCATTCACTCAAGACTGATCCTTCTATTAGGGATAGGCATCTGCAAATGCCATAAGAGGATGGAGAGTCAAACAGGACATCTCTTGCTCTTAAATGTAGGATCCACCTTACACAGTCATGCTGAAGTGTCCCAACAAAGCCTCAGTGCTGATGAATGGGTACAGGCAGCCTGAGCAACCACCCCTACTCTCTCCTTAGACATGGCCATATTATAGAACCATATTTTTTAGAGTCTCTTCACAAACCACATAATTTTCCACGTTTAGCTGAAACTGCAGCAGCACACACAGACTCACACAGACCCTGCTAGCTTAGGATAGTGTGGGGTAGAGCGGCTCCACTATGGGGCACTCTGCTGGGAATGGGGAGAGAAGGGGACACATACGCTCCTTTGCTGAGCATTAACATGCCAAACTCAGGTCAAGGATCAGCTTTGATCCTACAGAACTTTCCTTTCCTGAACTAGGACTAAATGAAGACTTTTGAGCATTTCAAACTGTGTGAAGCTTTGTCCTACTTCACTTCTACTTTTCCAGGTACTTGGCAGAGCAACTCAAAAGTATCCAGACTCCCAGTACAAATCCAGGAAATATCAAACATTTCAAAAAGAAAAAGACAAAAGGTCAGACTTGATATTCAGAAAAAGGGAACATACTAGAGAGGAACCAGAGAGGCGGTAGGTACCTTATCCCTGGAAACAAACATTCTAAATTTTGAACTGTTTGTGTGTGTTGTGTTATTATGTGTATTATAACCACCCTTTTTTTTTTTTTTTTTTTAATGGCCTTGTAAAAACCATCTCTCTTTGATAATGTCTACTGGGAAGATGAGTTTGAAAAAAATTGCTGCCATAAGCATTTTCAGGGATTTAATAGCCTGCTCTGGCAGTCAATCTAAAGTCTTGATTTAATTTATTGCATTTTGACAAGGTTATAATTAGCTTTAAACTTGTGAAGATCTGCAAAGCTGAGGTAAGCAAATTGTGTGTAGCTGGGACCAGAGTTTTCCTGGGTATCTCATTCCAAATCTTCTCAAGCACTTTTCCCATACAGTGTCTTATGTTAATTTTTCCTGTGATAAAAATAAATTACAAAGGCCCAGCATCAATTAGTCACTGAAACATTTAGGATTTCCTTTCAGTTTTCAACTTTGAAAACTGTCCCTCTAACTTCCAGTGCACATATAGCTTGATTTTAGATCCCAAGGTGATAAAAACTGTCCTTCTCCTTTACTATTCACCTGCTTATCTAGCCCTAAAATCTGCTAAATGTACTGTATTTAGGAGCTGTGAATTTCTGTACAACTCATTTCCTGCAGTCTCAGACAGACTTTAGGATGTGGAATTTGCTTAAAACTGAAGTGGATGTGTTTTATGTCAATATGTTTACACATCAAACAAAACTGAAATGCTACCTTACCTTGGAAATATATTCCAACTCAATTTACCAGGGAAATGTCATGGGTAAATATCACAGCCCAGCCTCTAGACAAATGTACTTTATTCCTTCCATGAAGTGTTTGAGATTGAGCCTTCTTTTGGGAAATAGTATTTCTGGATACATTCAGGCTCTGGAAATTATGCTTCTTGTTAAGTAGTAATTTATCTCTGCGATTTATCTCTGCATTTCTCTGACAGCAGGATGCACTGTCTTCTCTGTGGTAATGCTAAAGAAAATTTAAAGGTACATTTTAAGTATAACAAAAATTATCCATGTCATGATATCAACAACACAAAATGTAATTGAAGAGATTCAAAAGGCATAAATTTATTCGGCTCTCTTTCTGGTTTTGGTGTATTTTTATTGTTTGGTTATTTTGCCACCATTTTAAATGACACCTCTGTCAGAGATCTTTCTCCAAGTAACACTTAAGAACCCACTCTGTCATCCTAATCACAATAATTTCTGTCCAAGTATCCTGAAACAATGTGCTAGAATTATTCATGCAGTTCCAGGGTAAAAAATAGGAATAAAAGTATCAAAACTGTTTTGACTTCTCTTTATGTCAGCCTTTGATGCTTCCAAACACTGTGAGTAAGGAGTCTTCTTTTATTTCATATCTTGGCAACATGAAAGAGGAGGCTGAGAAGAACACTACCTTGGGACTTACATACTTCTGCCACATTATCTCAGAACACTAAATTTACTTGAATGAGGGGTGTTATGTGTTCATATCTGCCTAAAAAATGGGAGAAGACATGGAAGGCAGCAGATTCTAAACCATTAGACATTTTTGTAGCTAATGAGTTCACTCTATTAAACTAGGAAATATAATCTATTAGATTGGAAAAGATAAACACAGCTGCTTTATTAAAAAAACCCGATTATTTCAGTCCATATTAATCAGTTGTAAAACTGAACCATGTTGGTTAAACATAAATAGAACTGTTTATTCTCCCTCAGAGTTTCACTGAAGAATTTCCTCCAAAGTTTTTGGCAGAGAAGACACATAAACTCACACAGGCACACAATATGCTCTAGCATAGTAGATTCCATGCTGTTGCAATTCTTTGTGAATGGCGCGAGGAAATCTCAGTACACTGGCTATATTGTTAAGGCAGGAGATACCTTTGGTTGCTGAACACCCAGTCCTGCAGTTTTACCCTCTCATTGCAGCAGGGTGTACAGCTGTTTTTCGAGCAGAGAGTGCTGCCATTCAGTGCATGTTATAATCTGTTAAAGGCCTACAGTGTCAGCAATTCTTGGCTCACAAAGTCTCCTTCTATCCTTCCATAGCAGGGAGCAAAGGGAAACACAGAAAGACAGATCCCCTCTACTGGCTTTTAACTCAAACAAACTGAAAGGGGTTACATAATCATATAATCACCTTTACTTGCATCCCACAGAAGGAAGAGACATCTGTTTCCTAGTGACTGTCTTCATTGCCAGATAAAAAACCTTTAAAAATCCCAAGAAACAAAACCCCTACAAAACCCAAAACAAACCAAAACAAACAAAACCCTCTACCTTTGTTGTTGAGTACATACCAAAGTGAAAGACAGAACAAAAGCATAAGGAATGGGGCATTGCTCAAGAAGGTTAGATTTTGTCCTTCATTTAAAGTCTGAAAGAATCAACTCAGAATTTGTCTGTGGGATAAAAAAATGCTAAGTATAAATTTTAAGCTAACAGCTACCCAGGCCATCATCCTTATGGCTTGATGTGACATGCTACATTGAAAAAAGATACTGCTTTGAATTCAGATAAAGAATACAGAAAAATATTTTTTATTTAATCATCTATCAGCTTTTGCTTCATTCTATATTTAATAATTTTTTTCCCCTGAGGAATATTATTTTCTTCATGAGGAGGGCAATTAATTTTTCACCTGGACAAATAAAATTGCATGCTTATGTATGCACTTGAGATTTTTATATTGCTAAATGAGCCATTGCACACATTTCAAACAACTCAATTAACATATTGTCTTTATTAAATTTCCTTTTCTAAAAATAATTTTGCTTTATAAATCAGACACCTGTACACCACTTTTTTATGGTGAGGGATTTCAACATAAGCAAAAGGTGACTCTAATATTTCATCCTTCAGTTTCATCTCTCTCCTTGACAATTTTGCACCAAAGAGCTAATAAAATCTCTGTGCTCGTCATAAAAGACTCAATACCACAGAGCTCTCTTTCTGCCTAATCGCATCGCTTATTCTTTTAGAATAGAATGTTTACATTATATGATGCCTCTTAATCTGCAAAATCATTCTTCTGTTCTACTGCAAACTTCTGTGAACTGTCATTTCTGTGCATTTCCAGAAGAGTAAGAAGCATTGTATGATGCATGTCCTTCCATGACTGCCTAAAGAGAGAAAGTGATGCATAGATATAGCATGGACAGAGCTATACATATCACCCAGCTCCATTAACCTGGCATTGTTAATTGAGACTGTTAGCACTGTTGTCTAAATATGTCCTCTAGCTAATCTCCCCAAGTCTTGTTCCATGTCCCAAAGCAGATCAAGGACTTTAGGTTAAGCTAAGAAAACACCCAACCTTTTCTTCTAGGCACAGCATTTCCCACCCAACAGTGCACACACTTCCTGAGGGATGAAATAGGTATAATTACCTCAACTGGACAGATTTCATTGCTTTTGCAGGCATATGCTCCATTTTTTTAGGTTCAGTACAGTCAGTTTGAGACACAGACCTCTTGTGTGTTGCAAGACATGGCACAAATGAAGGTTGGTGCTGTCAAGGAGAGAGCATTTTATTTGTCTTTCAGAATAGCTAATGAACTCTTTTAAAAAAACTTACAGGTTTTTTTCATGATGCTTTACTCCTAGGAAGGATTCTCCCACAACTTGAATTTTAGGATGGAGCAGAACCATTCAGATTTATTTCATTGATAAAGTAAGTTCTCAGTGGGAGCATTTTCTTTGAAGATTCCATTGATTTCTAAATTTTATTTCCAGTAACCATGAAATTTAAGTTCCACATATTCATATTCCATGAAGATGTAAGTTTTGGCTAAGAACAAAAAAAGAAGACCAATAACAGTATCATGTTTCTTATTTTCTACATAACCCCTATGACTTTCACAAGCACATTAGTTTCTCTACATTTTATCCAAAGACTACATCTAAAAATTTATTTATTTAGACTACATCTAAAAATAGATGTAGTCTCTCACAGGCATGAATCAGTGCAGAGCCTCCTCCGAAGTCTAGGCAGGATGACATGCAAGATCCACAGTGTATGTCACCTCCGTCTGCAGAGACACAGAAATAACAGCTTTGGTAGCAAGCCAAGACAGCAGCTCACTAAGCAAAACCTGACAATTCTATTGTTTCCTTATTTTCTCACTTCTTTTCTTCAGCCCCCATCTTTCACCGTGTCTTATGATTCCCAAGACTATTAACTACTGAGATTGGATATTGCTGCACTTTTACTCCATTTGTAGAATAAATTCTGCTGTAAAAGAAAGTGTTTGAAGTGGTTTCGTCTATTTTAACAAGGAAGAACATGAACAAGATGTACAATAGCTGAAGCACCAGAAATTATGCATGCTTTCTTCAGAAAGCACAACTGTTTTATCAGCCATACAATTCCTGTGGTATGGGGCACCAAAAAACTTGGGGGAAAATTTTCTTGAGGTGACATCCAAGTCTCTGAGATTTCAAATCAGAAATATATTGCTTGCATGGGTGTTTCCTTCATAGCAGACCTCCATTAGGAGGTGTCCCTGCTGTGTGTTATTCTGAAGGTTTGGCTTCAGCATGGTCTAGATGCTGAGATTAGCTCAGTTGGTGAGAGCATGGTGCTAATATCACTGATGTTCTGGGTTCAATCCCTGTCCTGCCATTTATTTAAGAGTTGGACTTGATGATCCTTGCACGTCCCTTCAAATTAAGCATATTCTGTGCATTCTGTGCATCCCCTGTGATGAATATTCATTCCTCTTAAAGTAGGCAATCCATACCGCCAGTCTCCAAAATACATTTCTCAGACGGGTTTTCAGGAGTAATGGAGTGGTAGAGACTGAGCTACAACATGGCACTCACATGGCACTCAGTCTCAGAGAACTTTCCAGCTTCCTGCTGTCACCAGACTCCAGCTGATCCATGTACCAGGAGTTTGCCTATTCTGTGTTTGGAAATAACACACTGCTCTGTGTGACATCCACTGCCAGCCATGCCCTTCCCATCCCAGCACTCCCACATCAAGACAATGAGGGCAAAAGCTCACTGGGGGGAAGCCTCCAAATTACAGATAAATGCCTGAGCACTGCACTGAATAGTGGGAGGTTTCTTTTTTTTTGTTGTTTCTTTTTTAACCTGGCAAAGAATAATAAACTCATGAAAAACAGCTGTGTAGTTCAGGCACTCATGAAGCATTATAGACAGTTCAGACATTAGACCACTTTTAAGATGGCAGAATTATGTTTCTCCTATCTAGAACTTAATTGGTGGTTTAAGCAGTCACAGATTTTTAGTGGGAGTTGACCTTACTTAGTTTTAATTTTCCATCTTTCAATTTTCTCTTTGTAAAGCAAGAGGTTTTTTTGCCATATGTTAAAAGTTTTTTCTCCATGCCATTATGTCCCTTCACACTGACCTGCTCAACACACCTTGAAAGCTCTCTGGAGAGGGACTGGCTTGCTTTGGGGTGGTTGGATCTCCTTACGCCCAACCCTCTCACAATAAGTCCTTTCCCTAGGTTAGGTAAAGTTCTGCTTCATTGCCACTGGCTTTTGCAGATGGGTTCATAATGGTACATTGGAACAAATTTCAGAATACCTAAGGAAACAAAACCATCAGTTTTGTTGGCTAAATTATTTTGCATGGGTATCTGAGCCATCCATACAGAATGGATTAAAAAAATGCAAGAAAGGGATAGGGCAGATAGCTAGGGGAAGGGAGTACTATTGAGGCTACTCCATAAGATGTTGTTCTTGCTTGGGAGACTCAGTTCTTCCACTCTTTTGATTCTGGGAATCACATTTGTGCTTCTCTATCATGCCTCTGCTTAGTATTGTCCTTTCTAGTCTTGGCACTGCAGATATCTGTTGCCAAGCTGATGTCTTATTTTGCAATACCTCAGCAAAAGTAGGCAGCGTAGAACTGACTCTGACAATGATCTGTTAAATGTCTGGCAGCCCATAAGGGATTGTTCTGCTTTGGAAGGCATAATTAATACTACTCCAAATGTGTGGGAGGTGTTTCACCTTCATGAATATATTATGACATATTTTCACATTCAAACTCATATTATCAGTTTCTGCCTATAGGTGATGTTTCTATCAAATATTTCCTGTCAAATCACATGCAAAATAAGTAATTCACTTTTACTACAGTACCCTTTTTAAATCCCCTTCTTTCACCACAGTTTATAATCTTCTAACCTTTATAATCACATTTTGCCCATCATGACAATCTTCCAATGAAGCTCTGAAACTGTACTACATAAAATAAACAAGTAATTCAATACAGAATAAATGTCACAGTATTTATAAGAGTATTAGTCTGTGCCTGTCTCTGTTTACAGAGCTTTGCTCTGCTTCATATCCTCATTTTCATATATTTACCTTGCTTAGGCTTCTAGGATCCCAGCCCTGATCTAAAAGAACAATATATTGTCAAATCAGCGAGGTCTCATCTTTACAGTTAATTATACATACAGATATTTATGGATTTTGCATTCATGAAATAATGTAGGAATCATGTGGCAGTAGTGAAAACATCGAAGTCTAAATAGAGAAAAAAGGTAAGGACTAAAAACTCATACAGTGCAATCAAGATAACAAATCAGGTTTGTTCTTCAATATGAAGAAAGGTATTCAAGACTACCAAATTATGGAGAAATAGCAACCAAGTATTCATTTTATAAGTTCTTTGCCTTTTAAAATCATTCAGTGAATATATTCTAATGGAAACAGAGAACCAAAAATCACACTTTTCTAAGACCTTAACTTAGTACTTATACTCCAAGTAAATCAGAAAGACATAAAACATTTTGCAGTATGTGAAAAGGATTTTCCTGAATCTTTTGCAGATGTTCATCCCTGCTGCCAGTTTTAGATCTATAAAGTTTTAGGTCTGTATTTTCTAACAGAAAAATTTTCATGCCTTTCTTGGCATGACAAGGACTATAAATCATCCAGATTCCTGAAGCACTGTTAGAAGAGAGAGTACTGGAGAGCACCAGGGCTTGTATGATACCTCAGCAAGGTAAGTGAAGATCACAGAAGAAAGCAGAAGTCGGTGTACTGTGTCAGAGTGAACTTGAACACTTGACTTTGGGTTCTATGCTCATGCTTTTTTGTCTGTGCCTGCCTCTTCCCATTTACCTCATCCCACAACTGTTTTCAAACCTGGTGTCATCACAATTGAGATCTGAGCCCTGCCTCTTCCCTGTCAGTCAAAGCTAATCTCGGTCCATTCTTATCCTAAAGGTAACACACTGAACTCTACTGCTGTATGCTACAGCCCAAATCTACCCTGCAACCTGCTTTATAATATTCCAATATAATCCTCCAAAAACCAACCCCTCTTGCAAATTCCTGTTCTCCTGCTCATGTGATTGCTAATCCAAAATCCAAGAATGTTTCTGCTGTCATTTAAACCTCTGTACTGTTTGAAGTGGTTTCTGTTCTGACCTGCCAATGAGGTTAGACCTGGACTAGAAAGGAATTAACTCCTTGGCAAATTGTAGTTATATGGTAGTACTGGAGTAAAGTCATACTGAGGAGGGGAGACTTTGACTATGGAGTGTTTCTGCAAGGGTATGAATTAACTTTAGGCTAGTTTTTTTGTTTTGTTTTTTGTAGAAAGTTGTGTATTGCTCTTTTGACACGTGAAACAAAAGCACAAATACACTTATATTTAGAACTTAGTGAAGTGGCTGGGTATCATTGGTGATACTTCTCTCACTCTTGTGTTTTGGGCAGTTTCTGAACTCCTATGCAAAAGCAGAAAGTGGTCTCCCATAGGCCACTGAAACTACTCTGACCAAAATCTCTACAGTTCTGCAGCAGGGTCAAAACTCAACTCCATCCACAGCAGCATGACAGCTAGGGTGACGAAAGTGTTTTATGGCATCAAGTCTTCCCTCACTCTCAATGACACATTTCTCCCTTCTACTCCCAAAAAGTTCTACAACCTCTGCCCCTCTTTGAAGGGGGTCCAATATTAATCACTTGTTTCCACCTAATTTCTGTTCATCTCACTCAAAAAATTAGTTCAAATGTTATCTCTATGATGCTTACCTTAGACTGACTTCTTAACCCCAGATTTGTCTTCTCATATGTCAAATAAAAATATATTATTTCCTAACATATTCTCTTGCTTTTGAAGGGAATTCAGAAGGCAATAGAAAAGTATGGAATTTCATGGCATTTGTTTTCTGGTTATTAAAGTCTCCGGTTTTCTTGTGTGACCAGGGATTGTTGGGTTCATGATGTGATCCCATGGCAGAGTCCCAGCATTGCTCAGGTAGAGAGAATGAAGCTGAGAAGGGCAGGCAGGAGGCAAGGGTGTGTTTATGCATTAGATAAAATCAGTGTATACCCGAACGGGAGGCCTTCTTTAGGTATATCACACAGTAAAGCAGTTACTTGTTTCTAAATAAAAGCTCATGTTCAAACTGAACTAATCTGTGTGATATGTATCTGTCCTTTCATTTAACTGATTATATATTTCAGTTTAAATGTTAAAATATAATCTTAATTTTCTAGTCTGTTATGTTTTATAGTTTAATATAACTGATGATGCCCAGAATTTCAAGGTCTCCTTTGAGACATATACAAGTTACAGGCTTTATCTGGCTTGATGACCTGTGTTTAAAATGCTGCATTTAAGGTTTCTCTCTGTTATGCCTATATCTATATATAATTTGACATTTAAATGTTTTTCTCTATGGTCATTCCTTTGCTGAAAATTGTGACTGACTCAATGATTTCAACAGAGACTGAGCTTTTTTTCTGGTAGTATATTCACTACAGATGGTTAATTCCTGTCAATATAATCACAAAATGTAAGGCAGAAGCAGACCTAGCTAAGGGAGTAGTACAGGAAAGACTTTTAACACTGCTTTGTGTTGGTGATGTTGAAGAGCACATAGATAATTTATTTTCATTCTGTTAGATGTTTGTATTTACGAGCACAGGTTTCTTAGCAGGCTCAGATCTCACACTTTGACTGCCTTATCACTCCATCACCAGCTCCTTCCTGCTGAAGCACTGTGCTGAACCTTGACCTGTAGAGATTAGTTCACCCTAGAGAAAGGGGAAAGGGTAACGGGTAATTTGGTCTCCTGGTTCTTTTGATCTAACCTTTTCTTCTCAGACTTTCCGGGAGATTACCAGAAGATGTAGTCTGTTACTATTTTAGTGACTTTTCTGTATTTTATATTTGTTCTTTCCTCCAATAGAAGAGTATGTAAATGATACCTTCTGGAATGCAAAACAGTATCATTGGAATATAACTGATGATATCAAACTAGAAGATAATAGTTGTTGTGGAAACTCTATCATTTGTTAAACTAGTGGTAAAACTACAAGGGCAGTACTATAGACTCTGAACATAGTCAAAAGATTCCAGAATGACTGAGGACTTTAAATGCAAAAAAAAAATTGCTTTAAAAGAATGGTGCAGATAATAAAAAAAGCCTTTTATTTCTCTGTCTTATGCCTAATATTGCCATCAATTCAGAAATGAGTTATTCCCTTCTGGCTGCAATGGCACATACTTTGATGTTCAGAGGTACCAGATTAAAGGATTGTAGTTACCACCAGCAGTGGCAAATACTTTGATGTAACACTTTTGTTCAAACCTGCACAAAACCATGATAGAGTAGCACAAAAGTAAATTAATTTTAAAACCCAACATTCTTTAATGTCTTAAATGTAATTAAAGTCTTTAAAGTTGTCTGAGACTCTCTGGATTCCAAATGCATATAAGACAGAAAAATTAGACTTTGCAGTTCTGAATGACTTTTTAATAAGTATTGTGGGATTTAAAGACAAACAATACTGAAACCTGACCAGCAGAGCCCAAGTATATGCAGTTTTCTCACTTTTCTGGAACACCACATTTAAGTTAGTTTTCCCAGATTTTATTCACCAAAAGATTAGGGGTTTTTTGTTTTGGTTTTTTTTTTTTTTTTTGTTTGGTGGCTTGTGGTTTGTTTTTTTTCTTTTTTTTTATTCCTGCTGGGGTCACAAAAAAAAAATTAGTTTCAAGAAGAACACAGAAGACAATAGGTTATATGGTCACATAGGGTATAAGTAACAGACCCAAGGCAAGGTCTACAGGATCCAACTGCACTCACGCTGTGTGAGCCAGCTTTGTATTGGAGCGCTGATCTTCTTTCTGGGCAGTTTCCTAAACAGTGAAAGCACAAGGTGCTCCCAAGCTCATCTGTATTGCAATGCCTATTTATCTATTCTGGATATCCTCAGACTGATGTATGATCCTCCTAAACCTAACAGAACATTATTCAATACCTAGCCCAACACCTGCACATGCACTTCATCTTTGCACACACTTCTGTTCAACCTTTCTCACCTCATTACTCACCTGGTGCTGTCGGTTGGAGCTCTCTGCAGGTCTGAAAGTTACAAAGCACCAAATGCATCCGTTTGGCCTCTTTCCCTTTTAATCATGTGAATTGATTATCTCACTCTGACCTCTATAAGACTCCTGCAGCTGTGAGCCACCACAGCTCAGGTGCTCAGCTCTGTAATCACCACAGATAACAGAATTACTAACTCCCAGTTTCTCCGGTGACTTCTCATGTGTCATAAACAGACAACACATCTATTAACCTATATCACATTTTTTCCAACAGTTTAATTATAAAAAAACCAAAATTTTTTTAGGAGGTGTTTGGGCCTTTAAGTACGTGCCAATTAATTGCAATCTGCATGTACCATATTGTGGTCTGAATTCAAACATCTGCTCTGTGTTCTAGATGTTCTGGAAATTGTTTATTTTTAGATTTTATTTTAATCCACTTAAGTAAAAGCAATGCCATGCTTCACATGATTCCTAGACTTTCAGCTTCCCGTCAGGACAAGCACGTACACATCCTCAGGATCAATGTGTGAGAGATGAACCTTTTGTTGCGCACACACTTTCCTTTAATAAGGCTCTGAACTGGCTGACTTGACAAAGCTGATTGTTAAGTTTCCTCTCCACAAATAAAACATTTTTCATTTTGCTTTAGCTACAGTATTGTCCAGTGACTAGATGTGAATAGCTGTTATAATAGCACTAACAGTGAATGGCTGTTATAATAAGCCATTATTTCTGCAGAGACTATAGGAAATTTATCTTGTGCAGAACACCAGAACAGAGGGCTGCATGTGCTTTGTTTTACTGAAGCTTTTAAGTTGCCCAATGAACTGTGATGTATAAAGAAGCCTGACTTTGATAGCTTTATGTCCTATCAGATTCTCATCAAAACCAGTGCTAGGCAAGGATCTCATTACTCTTCAAAAGCTTTGTTAATGAATTATAAGCAATATGAGATGACATGGCTGTGTTCTGCCATTTTTTTCCTTCTCTTCAAAGCTCAGTCTTAATTCCTTCTGCCCAAGCCCATCTGAAAACTCTAAAATTTTTGGTTAGGGAAGAAAATTCTAAAAGGCTACCACAATCTTACAATCTCTTGGGTTTACCAACAATCTTGAAAGACTCAGCCTCTGCCTACTAGTGATACCACTTTGTAATTGCATTTGTAAAATTGTCATTGTAGGGTTTTTGCAAGCTAAGAAATTCCTAATTGCAACTGGACTTTAAGTGTACTAAATTTGCTAGAATGTAGCAGGATGAGATGGATTCTTGACCTGCCTTGCTGAATGACTAGACTTCAATGGCCTTTGATTCATTTATCTATAAAGCCTATAAAAGTTGGGAAATAGCACTGTGAATTACCAGAATGGGTGTGTATGTGTGTCTGAAGGGGAGGGGGAAGGATATAAAATGCTTTAGAACATATTTAAACCTCAGGGTTAAGCACAAAACGAAAAGTGGTGTGTCTGAGAATAAGAAAAAGACTATTTAAAATAAAATAATCCAAACTAACAACAATTCCACAAAAAATAAGGTTCTTTTTGGTGTTATGTGGGTCTTTAGGGCAGTTTCCAAGAACAAAACTTGGAAATATCATAACAATAACCTCACAGAGTCCACTGACAAACATCTCTAACTTTGTAAAATAGGCTGCTTTCCACTGATGAAAATCTGCTATTTTGGTTTATCATCATGTAAAGGACTCCATCCTGTTCAAATACAGTAATTATCAAAAATACAGTTCTAAGATGAAGTTCCATAGTGTCTAGCAGGTGATAGTACAGGGTCCAGGTATGGCTTTTCCCTCTTTACCACTGCCAATGGAAGGAAGAAACCAGATGCCAGGACAAGTATTCTCTATTGTTCAACAAAAGGGAAATTAGTACAACTTGCCACAAACAACATATTTTATTTGTCATTTCAGAAGACAACTTTGTACTTCTGTCTGTTTGCATTTTGCACTGTTTGTTGATCTTAATTTTCAGAGGCCTTCCAACAGATTCCCTCCAAGAAGTCTTTTCTCAAACATTTTCAAAAAAGTGCTGAAAGAGCAGCCTAAAAATACTGAGCCCGGAAAGCCCTTTCTAGAATAATCTAATATAGAATCTTTCTATTCTCTTCCTTGTCCAGTTCAGTTGCAAATTTCACTATACTATAGAGTTGCAATAGACTGAGTTATTAGTTAATGTACCCATTCATTGCTCTAACACTCTCTTCAACAAGTTGAAATTATTTTTGCTGTATTTATTAAAATTGTCTCCATTGCAAAAACTCCAGCCTCAGTGAGAAAGAAATACAGTGTTAGCAAAGATTTGAGAGTATTTCATAAAGAGTGAAAATTTAGTGAGAATAAGTGTCTAGGTTAAAACACAAATCCAAAGGCAGACGTCAAACTCACTAGAACAAAAATAGCTAGTTTGACGACATTATTGCAAGGGCAGGTCGCCTTCTAGTCTTTCTATCACTTGACTAAGATGTGTGATTTTCTCTCTAATGGAATATTAATCTGGTTAAGTTGTAATTGGCAAAACCAGTTGTCACTTAAATGATAGAAACCAGAGATAATTCTCAAAAAGTTTTGCATGTGGTCTTCTAATTATAATTACAGTTCTAAGTGAACTTGCACAGATCTCCTTTATGTAACTATTATTCAACAAGGGTTTAAAGAAACGCTAACAGGGAACACATGCACACCATCAATCATATTCACACTCATAGGTGCAGCCTGAAGGTCACTTGGATCATCAGGCTTGTTTTCCTAATCCATGTCTAGAGGACTTGTAACTTGTAAATTGTTGCCTGCCCTAGCAGCTGATCTAGCTGGGGCTGTAAAAGCCAGGGAATCTCAGAAACATGGAAAGCTGGACAAGACAAACGCAGGTCCGAACCAATGTGGTTAATCAAGCGTTCTCCCTTTATTCAAGATAAGGTGGTAGTTTATATAAGCTTCCACATAGTTTACAAAAACAAAGACACTCTGATTGGTAGGCTAACATTGTTTACCTTTTCCTTAAAACGGCCTACACCTTACACTATAAAACCTATACTAATTCACACCCAAATAACCCAGTGGTCCCCATCACACCTTAAGACATTTTTATCTGCGCCACAAGCTCTGAATTTCTAACTGCGTCAGAGGCTTGAAGGCCCACAAGGCCCAAATCTGAGGCCTAGACTGGAGTAGCTCAAATCTCATAACTCATGTCCTCTTTCTCTCAAAAATGCTGCAACAGGCTGTGCTTTATTCCCATGTTCTCCAGTCTACCTCATGGTGAAATCATCAGCATTGCCCAGCCAAACCTGAGGAGTGCTGGATGCCAAATGCATACTCAGATAATTTTCTAAACTGCAAGAGTCCAGCAAGGCACCCTGCTTTTTTTTTTTTTTTTTTTTTCCTAGTGAAAGCATACAAAATGCTCTCTTAGCAATGATGAAGTTTTTGGCTTAAATTAAATGTGCAATTGTCTCTAGAACTTAATAGATACAATTAAAATGCATTTCTATTATTTACTCCTTGCCTTCTCACTACAGTATGTCAACAGTGACCACCTACCAGCAGAATGCTGTAGACATTCATTTCAGCAGTACAGCTCTTACACCTACATTATATATTAAAAATATACACATGTATATCTATAAATATATATATATATACATATATATATATATATACATATATTTGCACTGTGCCCCATAAAATTAACTGCCAGAATAATTGAAATATTGCATGTAGTCACAAAAATTCAGTTTAAATTGGTTAAATCAATGCACAATTTCTCTGGAAGAAGTGAAATATCAGTACAATATCTGAAGCCTTTGAAGAAATGTGTCAGCTTCTCCCAGGCCTTGAATCCAGTAAAAATTGGTTTTGTTACTTTTAGTGTTAATATTCACCACTAACCTTAGAAAATTAAAGTTCAGATTGCTTACAATGCTTCAGATATATCCCTACAGACAGATTCTTCAATACTGCAGTCCAGAAGGTACCGAACAGCATTTTTTCCTGGTTTATGTATTTTCATATATCCAGATAGAAGAGATATAAAAACAGTGGTGAAAACCTACTGTATGTCCACAGCTGTAATCATATTGATAATTTTTTATAAGTTGTATTAAAAATTCAAAGGTAGCTATAGTTCATTGCCAGGTTTCTTTTACTTAAAAATAAGAGAAAAAGACAAGAGGCATAGGAAGAAAGATTGGAAAGGAGGAAGTAAGGACTGTACAGTGGATCTGAATAGAATAATTTCTGTGTTCAGTCTTCCTATTGGAAAGTAATTGCAGATGACTAGGAATATTTCCACAAAAGAAAATTTAAAAATTTCCCATATCAGGTATCAGAGACTTTGCCCAAATACAATCACTAATTCATAGGTGATGGATTTGAATAATGGAGAAACAGGTTATAAACTCTTTTGGCATATGCCAAAGAAGATATTTGTATGCACCACCTCAAAGAATGCCTCATGGCACACAACTAGTGTATGCAGTGAGGGATGCTCAGTTCTTGTTCCAAAGTCCATGGCTTAGGCTCACATATGCTGAAGAGTGTGGTAAGAACAGAAGAACAAACAAAATTCCCATAAACGTTTATTATATACCCTGTTTTGGCTCCAGTGAACTTTGGTAAAGGGTAACAATCACAACTTGTTCCTTGGGTTGTGCTTTACTTTCACATTTGCTCACTCACTTTTTCCTCCTCCTTCTCTGGAAACGGTCCAATAAGTGTAATGAGAAGTGTTCAGCACTTTTAAGAATGATCTAATGTGAGGATGAAAAGAATTGAGATATTTCCTCGGCTATGAAGAGAGAAAAGCTGAAACATAGGAGAGGGTTCTGGTAACTACAGAGCATTCATACAATGTTACAAATTAGCATGATGGATTTTGCAGAGAGCTGACACAGTGCAGCTTTGCAGTGGGAGCAGGAAGGGCTGGCTGGCTGAGCAGCAGCTGGGTGCTAGCCCTGACAGACAAACTTCTGGAAAACCTCTCATATCAAAGTGCAAAATGCATCCTAATACAGAGATCTCCACTCTGCTGCTTGCAGTCCTTTCCAAAGTCTCTTCTTTCACCAGGAAGAGCTACAGCTAAATCTGCAGAAAACACAGACATATTTTATACTTATTGTTCCTAAGAAAAGTCAAAGTCCCACAAAACTTGAGAAACCTGAGATCCACACCAACATTCTGCTTTCAGAAAACAGAATTTGACCTATATTTTCTCTAGGTTTAATGGGGGGGGGGGGGGGGGGAGGGTTGATGATGTTTGAATCTAAGTACCTACAACTTGCAGAGAGATGCAAAATAAGCCACAGTTTAAAGGGGCAGATAATTATTATTTCTTTGATCTTTAAATTTGACCATTTCTACAGAACCAAATTATTGACTATTTCACACAGCTTTAGAACTTTAACTGAAATTATGTGTGTAAAAATATTTCTTAAGAAAGTTTTTTCTCTATGCTCTTTAAATAACATGTGGCAACACAGCAAATCCTCAAGAACAAAAAGTATAGTGTTAATAAAGACTGGCATGCTAAGAATAATGATAAAATTTTCATTAGTGGCTCTGTTATTCTACTAAAAATCAAAGATTTTTGTGATTACAATAGCAAAGCATGACTAGAAGGAAAGTATCTTTCTTTTAGAAAACAGATGTAATTGGGAGAAAAAACCCCAACCAAACAAACAGGTACACTTCAGAACAAAACTGCAATATTCAGTTAAGCACAGACTGGAAAAAATCCCTGCACTGAATTTTACTGGGTTATGTTAATGACCTAGACAATCTGAAAGAGAAGGTACTGAAATCTGTAGAGAACAATGGAGTTAAAGAGAAGATCCAAGAGGAGAAAGGGGAAAAAATAATGATCTTCAGTGGAACCTTGAAGTGTGGTCGAAAGGCTGGAGATGGGGTGGTTAACATGTACCATTGGAGCAATAACCTTCCTCTGGGATTTTAAATTTGATTGGAATAGTGACATTTTCTACCTAGATTCATCTATGGAAGCTGCCTGTCTCACCAGGACAAGAAACACTTCAGATATGCTGTGTTTTCTCTATGAAAAATGCAAGATTTTTTGTCACAATGTTTTTAATGCACTCATTATTTCAAATTTTCCTACTGGAGAAAAGCCTCGTGAAATAAAATCAAATTCACTGATAAATGCTTAGTTTGTTAAAAAAGTTCTGAAATGAGTCAAATATCAAAACTAACATGGAACTCTGTGATCCTGGGGATTGATATATCACTGCAAATTGTTTACTGTGTACCAGCTGGAGGGTTATTTCATGGTATCTCAGAGATATGATGTCTCTGTCTACATGATACTCACTGTGGGGTAAATACTGGCACAGAATTCACAGTGTGTACCCAACTGAGCTGGTTAGAACTGAACCTAGGCATGGCAGCACCAAGCTGAAGTGACCACAGTTACCTTACCCTGACATTGCAGTAAAACATTGCCTTGCTTAGTATACATTTGGGTGGAGAATTTTTCCCCCTCTTAAAGGAATGTTAACAAAGAAAATGATTTCCAAAAGTAGCTTGTGAGAGACAGTCCTCAGTGACCCTGTGGCAAAATAATTTGAGTCATATTTAGCTGCTGGTTCTTGAGTCACAGGGAAATCATGGCAGAAGTGTGACAGTGATAACAATCTGGCTGTGCAGGGAAGCGTGGAGTGGTAGCTCTCTCAATAGTTTTGCAAGTTCCATTCAGGAAATAACTACTCTCTGAGATGAAACACCATCACTGGTTGCACTACAAAGTCAGTTTCCCAACAGAGTGCCGGATATTCTATACAAAGATATCCTGTGGAAGCAGGATGAGCCTGAAAGAAACAGAGCAAACCTTTAAGTCTGTTTGACTTTACCTTGGAGTTATCCTTTACAAAATATTGCAGCTCAGAGAATATTTCTAATGTGCTCACAGGAATAACCAGTTCTCTATGGCAAAGTATTTAGGGAATTATCTAATTAACCTAAATAAAATAGAGAATACATCTTCCAATGAAACAGAAAGGATTTCGAAACCAATGCTTCTTACCATCACCTGCACAAGGAATATATTTTTAACAGGTATTTAAACATGCGTACATAAAGAGAACACATTTAGATCCAAGCTACTCACTTTCAGCAACTGAATATTCTGAAAATATGGTATCCCTGACATCCTAAAAATAAAATCTGACATTTAACATTCCCTCCTTTTTTTAACCCCCAGGAGTTTGTTATTGACTCAACATCTCCACACACTGGTAATTACAACTAGGAACAAATATACCTTTCTCCCCCTTTCTTTTTCTTTTGTTTTTCCCCTAAACTGTTTTCAAATAGCTAGTAACATGTCACTGTTATTCTTTTCATGACATAAATACTTGCTCTGCTATCCCATATTTTAAAGTGATTTTCTAGATTAATGCCCTGGTAACAAATCAACATCAGCAGGTTTCCTTTGCGGAATCACTGTCATAGATAGAATACAATAAATCTGGTGAGATTTAAATAATGAAACAATTTTCTTAATGAAAGCCGATTAAGTGGATGTTTTATTTGTGTTTCGGGGGACCTTTTTCAGCTTTCAGCTTTTCTGTGAGAAAAAAAATATCCAGAAATAAAGCTATTGTATTATTTCCAGGCCTCAGTCTACTGTCATGGGTCAATTTGAAAGTAAAGTACAGAGGAATTTTCTTCTAAACCTCCTGTTTGTCAAGAACTTTCATAATTATATTAACTCTTGTTTTCTATAAGAAATGTGGGGTTTTTTTTCTGATGTGAGGTCTGCTCTGAGAAACAGCCAAGTAGTGGCTGAAAAGTGCCATCTGCTGCCTCCAGAAGAAATAACTGAACCTGAGGGAATGCACCATGACTGGAGGAGTGAAAGAAGCCTTGGCATCTTCCTTATCAGGCCATTATGGGAAAGACTAGGATCTTGGGGGAAGAAAATAACATTCTCTCCCTTAATTTTTAGAATCACAGAGTCGTTTAGGAAAATTCAGGTTGGAAAAGACCTGCAAGATCAAGTCTAACCTTTGACAAGACACTACCATATCAACTAGAACATCGCATAAGCTGCCATGTCCAGTCATTTCTCAAGCACTTCCAGGCGTTGTGACTCAGTCACCTCCCTAGGCAGCCCGTTTCAATTCTTGACAACACTTTGCATGAAGAAATTCTTCCTGATGTCCAGCCTGTCCCCTGGCGCAGGCTGGCCATACCCTGTTGTCCCATTGCCATTTATCTGGGAGAAGAGGCTGAGCTCTGCCTGGCTACCACTGCCTTTCAGGTACTGGTAGGGAATGATAAGGACCCCCTGAGACTCAGCTTACTCTGGGCTCAACACCCCCAGCTCCCTCAGCAACTCCTCACTCCTCATATACCTTGTGCTTCAGACCTTCACCAGCTCTGTTGCCCTTCTCTGGACATACTCGAGCACCTCAATTGTCATTCCTGAAGTGAGGGGCCCAGAACTGAGCACAGGATTCAAGGTTCAGACTCATCAGTGTCGAGTACAGGGGGACGATCACTGCCTTGGTCCTGCTGATCACTCTTTTTGACACAGGCCAGGATGCCATTGGCCTTCTTGGCCACCTGGGCTCACTCCTGGCTCATGTTCAGCCACTGCTGACCAACACCTCCCAGGTCCTTTTCTGCTGAGCAACTTTCCAGCCATTCTTCCTCAGCCTGTGGTACTGTTTGGGGTTGCTGTGACCCAAATGCAGGACCTGGCACTTTGCCTTGCTGAACCTCACACAAGTGGCCTTAGCCAATGGATCCAGCCTGCCCAGACCCCCCTGCAGAGCCTTCCTGCCCTCCAGCAGGTCAACACTCCCACCCATCTTGGTATCATCTACCAACTTATTGAAGGGTGCACTTCATTGCCTCATCCAGATCATTGATAAAGGCATTAAATGTGACCAGTCTCAATGCCAAGCCCTGCCTTTGTAGAAGCAATAAGCTATTTTGCCTTTGGTGAAAAGCACTTCAGCAGCACTGACATTTTTCATCCTCTGGTACATCATGCCTATGGCTTAAAAGCAACTAATGGATACATTTCGTTCTATTTTGTATATGCATACATACCTAGATCATTCACTGTCTTTTTTTTTTGGCCTTGGCATACTGGAAAAAATTTCATATGCACTTCCTTAACATGGTTCAATTTAAATCAGTTGTCAAGCATTAAAATTATGGATATAAATCTGGTTTCTACATCTGTTTCCTTATTCCTATTGCTATCACACTCCTTACCTCTGGTAACTTTCAGACCCCATTTCTGCACAGCAGATAAAAAAACCTTAGCTTGTATCCCCTTGAACTCCAGAGCAGTTATCCTGGTATGGCTGTCCCAGTTCCATCAGAGTAGCTATATCTGCAATTGGTTTTGTTCTATTTCTGCTACTGTACTGACATCCTAAATCTGTCCAAAAATGCTTTTCATCTTAATCCAGGATGAACTAGTATCTCCTAAAATAGAAGATGTATTGCCTGCATATTTTGTGAAGACTAGGTAGTGGTGCACTAAACCACTGCTTTTACACTGGTCTTTCCCAGCTCCTGGAAATCTGGTCTTTCCAATTCCTAAGGATGATAATGAGAAGAGAGGGATGCAAAAGTAGAAACAGAGGAAAAGTTTCTGGGTGAAGCATTGCTGCAGGACCTAATAAAGGAACTTTAGGACTCCAAATTAGACATGAAAGTGTTGAAACAGACTAAAATTAAAAAAAAATGTACTTGTGCTTTATCAAAGATTTATTTTTAGTGGCTTTAAACATACTAAGTCTCAGATATAATTGACAATTAGTTGCTAAATGGAATGTGTTTATTTATTATGGGACATAAAGCATTTGGAAAGGACTGACTGGATGGAGCAAAGTAATAAGATTTTTTTTATTTTTTCATATGCAGAGAAAAATCAGCTGCTGCTTAGATCTTTCTCCAAAATTTGGTGAAATTCAAAAGTAATAGATTACTTTTCTTATGGGAGCATATGTATACTCAGTTAGAAGGAACATAGGATGGTCCACAGGATAAAACTTTGAAGTCTTGAATACATTGTGCAGGCTGTTCCAAAAAAGTTCATCTTTTTCTCATTTTAACCCACCATATGATATTTTACATAATTCACACACTGCATACTTTCTTGGAAACAGGCCAGACACAGAAACTAAAATAATGATGTTCTCCAAATTACATCTGTTGTCTTTGGACATCCTGGCTGAATTCAATCAAGACTTCACATCCTGTTAAAAATGTTACTTATTCTTCAGGCACCACTGTCAGTCAGTTCAGGTTATTTTTCTCATAGTGTTTGAAGTGAACTTGATCTGCATCATTTTGGGAGCAGACACTCAGTCATTTACTGTCTTTTAGCTGAGTTTCAGTATTTGCTCACTGAAGGGGCAGGAGATTCCAACTGAGGGTACAATACTTTTAGGCATTTTGTCTAGTTTAACTTGTAATCACGCTTTCAGCTAAATGGAGCAGCACATACAATAGATAAGCCCCATGAGAAAAGGTCTGAAGTTTAGGTGATGGCTACAACAAATTACAGAATTAAAGCATTATCTATCTGATACCCACTACTGAAGGAGACCTTACTAAATTATGGAAAATTCAGTCTGTGTCCTCATTAGAGGTTGGACTGTGTAGATTTCACCACTACTCCCCCCATGTTTTTTAATGTTTTATGTACTCAACATTTCACTCAATAGCCTAGCTTGAAAAGTAAATTTAATGTGGTTAAAGTTTGCAACGGAGAGTAAAGGAAACAAATTATTTTTAAATATATAGTTTAATCTGAATGCAAGTTGGAGACTTTTTTTCTTTTCTCAAAGAACTAAACCAATAATGATTTAAACTGATAGATTATTTTCATTTGCTTTGTGGCAAAAGAAAAGACATTTTTAATTTATAGTGAACCATTAAAACCAAAATCACAGACAAAGACTCTCTAACTAGTCAAAGTTAGACAGTGGTATGTTTATTACGCTGGCAGGCAGCACCGTGGGGATCGTCCCCGAAATGCATGATCACACCATACAAGGATTTTTGCCTTCTATTTATTTCCCAAAATGATGCATATGCACAGCCCCAGCACCTCCCATCCCCACTTTGTATTAAAATGAGGTTGCGCAGTTCTTCTCTTGAATTGGGTCGGTGGTCTCCAATTGGGTCAGTGGTCCCAGGGATGAAGTCAGGAAGGTCTTCGTCAGGTCTCTGTGACCCTCTGGCACGATCCAAGGTCCCCTGATCCATGATGGATTGACACAGGGTCCAGGTGCTGGGCACTGTTCTACTGGTCTCAGTATGTTCCTATTATGGTTCACTTGCTCCACTTCCTTCTACAAATAAGCTGATAATATAACAATTAACTTTAGCTTAAGCATCCAATAATCATTAACCTATCATTGGTGTATCTAACTTCAATATGAGCTGGTTCTAACCCTCAGAGAAAATCCTAACCCTTTAAAATCATGATTCAATAGAAGTCGCTGAAGTCTCAACATGAACTTCAAATCTCAATTAAGTGTAAAGTAATTTTTGTGTCCTATCTGCAGGGTATTTTTTACAGCTGTAAAACACTTTGTAGCTCTCAACACATGAAGAACTTTCTCCTAATACCTGATAAGTCAAATCACATATCTCTACAATCTTTTGCATAAAAGTTCCTAGCATGTTGATGAATGTAGGAAATTGTTCATTACACTGTTTGTAGGCTCAAAAAAAGTGATTATTTTGTCAAAATTCATAAATGGACTAAAAATGAAACTAAAAAGCAGGTAGTTATATAAAAAAGGTATTTCTGGAAGTACACTTAATTACTATTATTATTATTATTATTATTATTATTATTATTATTATTATACCATTTCAGAGTTTGGATTTGAGAATGAGATCACTACAAATGCTGACTGAGAAAGATTTGGAAGGAAGTTCATGAAATATGGAGGAGAATAAGGTGTTTTTTTTTTTTTTTAAATATTTATTTTTGTTTGCAAATGCTTTTCCTCACTGTTAAAGGAAAGAATACTCACTGCATTTTCTGCATTGCCACAGTGGGTTGTTCTGGAATCACACAACTCTAGGACTGGGAACAACTGTGCCACAGCCGACAGGAACAAAAATATATTATTAGATCTTGGAGAACAGTGTACTTAATGACTTTCCTCATGCTAGTTTCCAGGCCCAGCTTGTGCAAGACCAAAATTCATCTTTGAAAAACTACAGACTCCCTTTATTCAAAGGGACAAAAGTATCTGGCCTATTTTGATATGTGTCTTCAGGCACTGTAGACCAACAAAATTACACATAACATATCCCACAGTATTGAAAACCCAGGCCAATTACAAAAACGCATTTCTAAAATCATGTCACTAAGAGGTGAGCTAATGCCACTGTCATTCCCTTCCCATGGTTAAAACATACCAGTCTTTGTCAGGTTTTTTCTCCCAGTATCCCAAAGGTTTTACAGCTGCTTGAATCCTAAAGCCTTTTGGATGGATTAGGGTTGTAACTTTGTTCTCCTGGCTTCAGATGAAGATACATGGCTGTCTACATGTATCTAACTTCTTGAGTAAAATGATGCTATTAAATTAAAAAAAAAGAAAAAGATGCACCCCTCACAAAAAAAACCCCAAAAGACCAACCCAACAGTATTCCTCATATAATACAGAATCCCATTGCTTTTCAACAGAAAAAAAAAAAAAAAACCAAAACAAAAACCAAACTCACCAGATTAAAATCCCTACTGCTATTCATTGGTACTTTTTAAAAACGAAAAAGAAATTATTATACCTGAAAACTAGATTTAAAAGTCAGAGATTTATCTGGCCAAAACCTGGTCATTTTTAACATCCACACGTTTTATTAAAGCAATTCTTTAGAACGGTTCGAGTGACAGTCTTCATTCAGTCATGCTCAAAGACACAAAGATTTTACATATTCCTGCTTTCTGCCTCACACTCTATTGAGGTACACAACTAAGAATAATCTTTTTGCATAATTCCTCCATCTGCATCCTCAGGTAAAAAATTTGGTAGAAAACATGTTAAATGGAGAAAGAGAACATCAGTGATTAGGAAAGATTGGTATGAAATTACTGTAGAAGTGAATGAGATGTTCTTCCAACAACTGATGAAAAAAGAATAAAATTATCCTCGTATTTTTGAAAAGCTGCTGAATGGTTTTGCACCACATGTTCTGTGAGTATAAAAAAAAATCTCTCCCAAACTCTTATAATATGTAACACTC
Organism: Taeniopygia guttata; assembly: GCF_048771995.1. Lineage (NCBI taxonomy): Eukaryota > Metazoa > Chordata > Aves > Passeriformes > Estrildidae > Taeniopygia > Taeniopygia guttata. Next base: position 125,344,496 of record NC_133026.1, read on the forward strand.
TACCTCCAGAGAAATCTGCTTCTGCTTTCCAAAAAATATAAGTCCTGAATTGAAATGTCACATTGAAAAGTTACTGAGGATTATTTTGAATATCCCAGCATGTAAAGCAATACAGCGTTTATTGAGTCCATGTTCAATACAAAATAAAACCCTGTTGGAAACATATTTCAATGATTATACTAAAAACCACAGCTCTGTCTCCTGAGAAGGCAGAAACATGCATAAAAAGTTTTCAAGAATTTGGGTTTCTTTGGGTCTCATGGTCCCAAGACTGGAAGAGCAATAGAACTGCTTAGGGGCCCACCCTGGAACTCTGGCAGTCAAATGTGCAGCGGCTATCACTGTGCAGTATCACAGTGATAGCAAGAAGGAGATGTTATCCTGAACACAGACTCTTGTTTCTGTTGCTGAAGGAGGAACTATATCCTGAGAGGCTCAGCAATGGCACACTGACAGCAGCAAAGCCTCAGGTAGTTTTGGGAGTCTCCTAGGAGGAAAGGGACAAAAACAGAAGATGAAGAGAATGTTGGGAAAAAAACATGAGTAGAAAAAAAGACACTTCTGAAAGACAAAACAAATCAAATCTAGCAATGTGGTTAGTCCTATCCTTCCTAGCCATGCCTTACTCTTACACCTCACATTTTCATCCCTAATTTTCTTTTATGGACACGCATATCATGTTGATTATATCCCATGGCAGGTGATGCACCACAAATCTATCCAGTTTCTAACCAACTTCAGCCATGAGATTTTGCTTCTCCATGGCCCTTGGTGGTGCGTCACAGTAGCCTTGGCTACAGGGCAGATATTGATTCAAAATACAAATACAGTGTGAGAGAATTTCACAGCACAACAGGGCTATTGTGGCTGGTCTGAACAGCCCCTGTTTCAGCAGCAAATGGAGAATACAAGTTCCTGAGCATCTTGCTAGATGTTTTACATCAAACATGCTACATTTAGCATTCTGATTTCTTCTTGTACTTGTTCAGGAACTCGTGACCGAGATATAAAAATGAGAATGTTCCTGCAACATCCTATTACATTAATAGGGCTCAAGCACAGAAATACAAGTGTGCCATCAGAATGTTGTCTTTTTTACACTGATGAAGAAGAAATTAATGGTAAAAAAATCACAAGACCAACAACAAAAAAAACCACCAAAAAACAAACAAAAAAAACTACCAAGAAAACAAAAAGAAAACCAAAAAAATTTGTCATCAGTGCCACCACTGCAGTTGTTGCCCAACATGGACAGAACTGCTTAGCACCATATTCTGCAGCTTGGCTCATTCCACCTACTGCCATTATGAATCATACTCAAGAATTTTTTCTCCAAGAATTTTTATGACTTCATTTTGTCTTCATTGTGATAAAAGCTCACCCTGTGACTGAGATGATGTACTACTGATTACAGACAGAGCTCTGAGTAAAAAATTTGATTCAGATGAATTATCTCCTTTGAACAAAAAATTATCTGGACAAAAGCCTTTCTGCAGAATGTTAATAATTATTGAAATGTTATTAAATACTGTAATTTAGCTATCTTTCTACCATTTTTCACTGCCATTCAGTCTAAGCAAAAGCATTCTACCTAAGTTTGAAATATGAGCAAAAATGCAGAGCAGCAGAGAGTCATGCTCATGGAAGCCTGTGTCTTCCCCTGCCTGCAATCCCATCCAGGCAGGAGCAGCTTTTCCCTGTGAGGTCCCCCCAGGTCCTCTCAGTCTGGCTCCTTACAAACAGACTCAGCCTGGCTGCCCTTCCAGCCAGTCCCCTGGGGTAGCAGCGGTGACAACAGAAGTGGTGCAGCACCCAGTGGGATTTGTGCGTGTGCACCGCTATGCAGGATACTCCTCCTTAAGCAATAGAGTCACAGAATGGTTTGGGTTGGAAGGGGCCTTAGAGATCACCTAGTTCCACCCACCACACACCATGGCAGAGATATCTTCCACTGGACTAAATTTCTCTAAGCCCTATCCAGCCTGGTCTTGAACACTTCCAGGGGTGGATCAACAAGACTAGGGAATTGAATTTTCCATTCATGATGTAACACTCATGATTTGGGCATAATTTTTCAATAAAGTGTACTGAAAGAAGGATAGTAACTCATATATCAAAACAATCACAATATTTTACAAAAAAATCATACTCTTTGTTACACTTCATTCTTCATATTCTTTTCTCCCAAAAAAGTTAAAATCTGATATGCTCCCTTTTCAGCTTTCTGTGAATTCTTCCAAAATTCTGAGGGGATCCAGACCTCAATAAGTGTACATTTTGAAATAATCCAGCAAAATTTTTCCCTTCCTAAAAATTTAATATCTGGTGAGTGACTGTATTATAACCTATGAAATGTAAAAGTATATTATTTTGAAATTTTAAGTACTTAATATGACATATTGGACATTCTTGTGATAGTTAAATAAGGTTCTTTCTTTCTCTATTGAATAAATAGGAGCACAGACTACACATTCTTATTCACATTATAAGGACTCCATATTATGTGTGTAAAATAATTCTCACAGGAAGCAATGCATGTTATTAATGTTATTAATGAAATTTGCTACTTTACTAAATACATTGCAATTAGTGGAAATTACACATTAAAATATTAATACTGCATGCTAAAACTTCAATGACTTGCTTAGCTTTTCCATTTTTTAGAATGCAGTGAAACATAAAACCACAGGATAAACTTACATACCCATGACTTTCCATCTTACTGGATCCCTTCTATGTGATCCTTTGCTTAACAGTGTGAAGTCAGAACTGGAAGATGTATACTTACTGAATAAAATTTGTCTGTAGCAGATGTATCAGCAAGCCTTGGAATGCATTTTATTTAAATGCATAAAATTTCCAATAACTAAAAAATGGAAGTGGTGCTGCACACTCCATGATTTCATACTAACCACAAGTATCTGGTTAGACTTGTGTAGGATGAGAGGTTAAGGCAAATTCAGAGTATTTTTCTTCCTTCCCCCATATTTTATGCTTTAGATTCACTAAATAAGTTTGGGTTTAAAGTATTCCCCAGGATCTTCATGCTGCCCTTCCCACAGCAGCAAATCTTGGTGCTGGCTTTGCACAATGAATATGATCAGAGTTTCTAGTCCAGAAAGAAGAGAGGTACAGATTTACCCAAGAATTCAGAATTACTAATATCGAGTAAAACCACTGATCAAAACACCACAAATGCTTTGGAAATTCTTAGTCAGTTTGCATCTCAACAGAAGAAATGTAAATGAATTTAGGCTTAAAAAATACTCTTTGACTGCTCACTCATACTATTGTCAGTTGTCAGTTAATCCAGTTACTCAAATTTGAACAATAAGTGTTCAGACATTGTAGCTGAGGTTTGAAAATACTTTCAGCAGTAGCCTAGTTTTATTTAACTTTTAATTCACGTTTAGTTGATTTGTTTCACTGTAAAAAGGACACTAAATCAAATTCTGAACAGGTATGAACATATAATATTCTAAAAGGAAATAATTAGTAAATAACAAATAATGAATAAATAAATAAAAATATTATGAACACACTTAAAATCCTTATGGTAAAAATATATTTCTATAGTGAAATAATGTTTCCTATCAAGGAAAGGGCACAGAGAAGGTCTTCAACTCTTATACTAATTTAACCACAAGGTATTTTCTGAAGAAAATATGGAAGTTGCAGTAATGTTTCCAGAGTGGAAAACTATAGCCTGCTATGTTCAGACAAGTATGGGAAATAATCAGCAGGAAGAAACTGGAGCTGGGATTATGCCAAGGTCTTCTGTTGCAGCAATATCAGTATGCCCTAAAACCTGTTCTGTAAATGAAGGGCTTTTATCACAGTTAATGTAAACATGATGTAGGAGGTGAAAGAATTTTGATAACATTATTTTTATAAAAAGGATTTGGATATGGATTTAGATATTCATGTACATTTGGGAACTGCCAATGTCCAGGTGCAAGCTTCATTAATTCTGCACATCTGTGCTCTCTGCTTTGAGGCATAACTTGTACCACTGAACCCTTAGGTACAATTACTAAACCTACTGCTTACACTGGGGGCCTTGTTCTAATGAAAGTGATTTATTTTTTTTACTTGGAAATGAGTGATCAGACAAGCAAGAACATGAAGCCATATTGCTGGAAAATATTTTAGGAAATATGACTTAACATGTCATTTTTTGAATGACAAAAAAAAAACCAAACTGACAGATAACAGACTATATTAAAAACATCACATATTCAAAAGTCAGTAAAAAATTTTATCATCAGTCATTGCAGTTTCAAAGGTGTTTACTCTAAGCTACATTAGTAATGAAAACCAATAAATATTAAAAATGTGCATATGTATAGACATCATTTTGCAAAGCCAGACACTCACAGGACAGCATGAGTGCAGCACCATCCTGTAGACAGTGAAATCTGGCAAATCTTGGTGAGGAGCTTGTATTCTGCAATGTGTCTGGGATTCCATTCTAAAGCTTATTTAGAAGCTCCATTTCTGATCCAAGCAACCTTTTTTTTTTTTTTTTCCCCAAAATGGAATATGTACAGTGTACTAACTCACCTTGAGGACTTTGCAATTCACAAAGTTAAAAGTCTTCAACTTAAGAGTGCACTGCAAGTACATTTATGTTTTCAACTTTTCTCCATCCCAAGATACCTTGCTTATCTAATGCACCATGTCTTAGGTGCAGTTTTTAAACACTTGCAATCTGGATTTTTTTCAAATATTCAAAATATCTGAAGTACTTTGTTTTTTACAGAGCTGGGATCACTGGTGTTCTGCATAGCAACATATTTAGTAGTTTTCTCACTTTTACTAGAAGAGCCCTTTTATAAAATTTAGTTTGTACATTAGGCAGTAATTGGAATCAGTGTGTCATGAATCCTAGTTTGCCAATGAGTGAGTTGGACTAGAGATGTTGTAATTATTTTATTGTCATGTCTGCTTTCTCTTCACACTTAATAAGTCAACTGTTAATATTAGCATTAATATTCTTAAATGAGGATAATGTATCAAATATATGTATATCTTCATGTCCCTAAACTCATATATTGTGCTTGTAAAAAGAATGCTATTGAATTATGATAAAAAACTTTATGCACCCAAATGCAAAGAAATTACTTTGAAAAGTTATTCAAAAGAACTGTCACTGTGTCCTTCACATTAAGCTAATCACAAAGAAAACAATCTATTCTATAAACTACATTTGTAGCAGTTAGACAGATAGAAAATGGATTATAATAAAGAAAATTAAGAATTGCTACTATTTAGCAAAGATGATTACAAATCTTTGTTGATTAAATTTTGCAAACTGCTATGTCCACTAATGAGCACATAAGCTGATTTAGTAGAATTAGTCCTTTGTATTCAGTAGAGTAATACATCCCTCTTTGTGTTGAATGGACAAAAGCAAAGTGCCATCAGGAGCTGTCTGCCTGCACACACACACTCTCTATAGAAATTGCCATGTTATTGGAAGCATAGAGGAATGCCACTAGGAAAACACAGGAAAGCCAAGCCAACATTTGAGATAGCAAAATTGATTTATCAGACGTTTTCATTCAGATTTGAGAGGTATACTTCAAAAGCCCCTGTTTTGCTGCTGCCCATTAAAAGCGCCTATGGCATTCTTTATGATTATTAGTGAAACAGAAATTAAACATCAACTGACCCGTACAGTGCTCACTGGAGTCACATGTCCCGAGACCCAGATACTGCACGGCATCCCTGTGTGATGAGCAGCACGTACATACCCACTCAGGATCTGCTTGGGTGTGCCAGCACAGATGAATGAAGGAAATTTGGTGAAACTTCCTAAGCTGATGCCCACACTAAGAATGAATGTTCTTGTTTTCTGTTTTAAACAATATATTACTTGTTTGCAAGCTTCTGTTCAATTAAAAAACCCAGCAAACTGATGATGTCTCAGTAATGTTTACTAGAAATAGATTAATAGAAGGACAATCCTGAAAGATTCAAAATGCCTCTTAAAAGAAGTCATAGGAAATATAGCATTGCCATTAAGTAGATGTACATTGACTATCTCAAATGTGGAAAAAACATAGCCACGCATTCTTTAACATGCAAAAGGTACATCAACATCCTAATGCCAGACAATATTTTGAATTTGCTAACAGCATTATGTAGGAAGAGCATTTTTTATTAGGCATATTTTCAATGGGAATATTTTGAATGACTTGAATGTTTCTTGGGAATATTTTGAATTACTTGAATTATTTGTAAAAAAAAATAAATTCAGTGCCATAGGTTTTAACACAACTCAAACTGATGACAAATTGTCAATGACATTGACCCCTTCCTCTGTTTTCAGCAGCAAGCTATACAATGTTAGCACTAACTTCCTACTGTTCTGACTCAGGCAGCAATCTACCCTTTTGTAGAATTCTAGAAGCTTAGAGAAAGAAGTCTGTTGCTTGAAGATGACTAAACATGGAAGTGTTATTATTAATAATTTCTACTATGTTTAACGGGTCAAGTGTGTAAAAAAACAGCCAAAAGTTCTTGCTGTTCTATGTGTATCTCTTCTGCCTAAATATATGCTGCCACATAATGTATGTCATAAGTATTAATTTCATCTGGGCTTTCCAAACTATATTTTTTGTATAAGATATGAAATATGGGTTATTATTATAATCCCCTCATTTCTAATGTTCTCAAATAAGTGACATTTGAAAGTGTTCTGTGGCATTTGTTTTTTTTTCTTCCTCTCCTTTAGCAGCAAAATGATATTTCATCACAAATAGACCAAGCACACACAATGGATCTGGGAAGAATTAGCCTTCAGCTATTGATTTCTAGCTGTAACAGTAACGCAAAACTTTGCATGGTTGCCTTTATACAACAAAATGAATAAAGTTCAGGTTTCCTGATAAGTTGACATGTGGCTGCAGAACTAGTGCCCGCACAGCTCTAGTCTCAACTTCATTTTCCCAAAACTATCCCTTAGCAGAACAATGGTTTTCACCAGCAGATACAAGTTTGCTGCCACTGCTTCGTGTACAACTTAGAAAACACTCTTTGAAATCACCCTTTCTGCTTCCAGGGATGTCCATTTCTGAAAAGCTGAGTTCAGCACTTGCCTGTGCAGAACCATCTGCATCCATTCTAAAGGTTTTCTTGACCCAACAGAAAAAGAACATATAGGAACCAAAATCAGATATATGTTGATGAAGGTCTTGAAAAGCAGTTGAACACCGGTCAGGCATGAGGCACTTTCATTAAAAATTTTTGAAGGCCCTATTTAAAGTCTCTCTGCACAGAAGCTCAATATTGCCATTGTTCAGTAGGATTTAACATTTTTCTCTGTTGGGCTAGATGAAGAAGATGGGCATTGGACCTCCCTACACCAGACAAGCTCCAGTGAAGACTGTCCTTCTCTGTTACCATCAAACTTTTCAAAATGAAATGAACCTAAAATATAACAACATTTTTAGGCAGACAAATGAGAGTCTGGGTATTGAATTTTTATTCATAGAGGCTTGCCTAAATAATAACCCTCTGTCTGCAGTCACTTTCTTATGAACAACTTAATTTAAGATGATTTCAAGGGCAGAAAATTAAATCATTCACAGTGAATAGATCTTCTAATAACAAGACACTTTTATCTCACAGGCAGCAATGTTGTCAGTATTTGAGCATAATTGGGACTAGAAATTGGTAATTTTGCTGTAAAGTAGCTAACCCAACAATAGAGACTTTTAAAATAGACTTAATATTGACTCAGGCTGTTTACTTGAAACTTCACCAGCTACGTGACATTTTGGTTTGCTAAGTATTAATGGGCACAGGGTCTAAGCTAACTCTTGTTTCCTAACCAGTCACTTGCCCTAGTTATTCAGACTCTCTTAACTGAATGGTGGTGGAAATGAATTTATCTTCAGGGATTTTAGAAAATTGACTTAAAAGAATCTTTAATGCAAAACACAATCCTATTGTAACCTAAGCTGTAGGGCAGGGTAGTGTGGGAGGCTGGCATTTTGAGTAAATAACTGGGTACCATAAAAAACCCATGGGAATGTGAACAAAACATTAAAAGCACTATTAAGTCATAGAAAGGTCAAAGTTAAGATAAACATCTGAAAGTAAGACACTTAAAAAGTGTCACTTTGTCAGTTACACTTTGAAATACTGACAGTCAGCATTTCTGTCTAAACTGTATGACTCTTAAGCTCTTTCTCTTCAGGATGATGCAACCACTGGAAATTGGAATTTCCTTTTAATCCCTTCCCTCTTCATAGTTTCACTAAAGGTATTATGGTTATGCTGCAAGTGGTTCATAGGCTATTTAGAAATACTATTACACCAGACATGGCTTTTTTTTTTTTCTTTTTTTCACCATAATGTCATTGCAGGAGATGCAAGGTGGCAAACAGTTACTAAAAAATGTCCCAGGTCATTCATAGCTGCTTGGAACCTTGGAAACCATGATACTAAAGGAACATAGGGGCATTGTTGGTTTAAACCCTCATCTGCAGAGATGATCTTTCACATCATTTTTTTATTGTCATTCAGGCAAGTTTCTGGACAGCATCTTCTGAAGTTTCCTGATCTCCTCACAAGGAGAGAGGTTGCCCTAAAATCAAAATTTTATCATCCATAATACTCCCATTTCCTAGCTTGTACGCTGATCAGCCATAATAAAATAAAATCAGGAATCACCTATTTTTCCTTTTCTAGTTCTTCTTCCTTATCAGATATGCACTGTCTTTTATCTCACTGTTGTATATAAATAAAACAAAGAGGACTACTACTACTGTGAAGCAAAATAGCAAGTTTAGCAGAAGGGAAAACAAAGCACAAAACATAGCAGCAGTATGACTGTTGCATTTCATAATTTCTTTAGGGCTCCTTCCACTGGAGAGGTTACTCTACATAATCCACCAAAGAAGTTGAAATTTGTATAAAAATAATCAGAAAAATTCATTGATAAAAGATTTTAAAGGTTGTGTTAGGGATGTGCAGGCCTACATCTGAGCTCCATGCCAAAATTCAGAAAAATTTGTGTATTACTGGAAGCTCTGGCACAGATCATGTGATATTGCCTTGGCCAGTACTCATTTGGTCAGTGTGTCCAAAGCACAGTGTTGGGTTTGAGTTTTCATTGGGAATACAAACACTGAACTTTTACTCACTCCCAGAATGTGAAAAAAGCAGATTAAGGATGAGCAACTAGTTTTCTTCAGATGGTTCCTTTTTTGTTCCGTCTAAAAATTTTGTCCAAGCATAACAAAAAGAGGGCTTTGTTTGTTGGGAAAGCCTGACACTACAGATTGGAAAGATTTTCTCTGATGGTGCCACAAACTTGCTGAAAATCTCAGATGAACAGCCATCAGCTTTTGATGGCTCTGCATCCCAGGCTCAGATTTCTCTGGACTCACTGAGCATCTGTCACTTGTTTGTAAGCTCTAGGTCTGACACACACAGAACATACCTGATTCTACTGGAAGTGTATGTGAAGCTTATTTATCTACTAGCCTGAAACCAAAGGTATTAAAAATATTCTTTTGAAGGTTAAAATTATTTAATATAAATTATATTAATTTTATTATTTCATTATCTTCCTCAGTGAAGAACATCTTAACACTTACAGAAACTAGTAATTTTTTTATACTTTTAACCCTGTACATCATGGTATATGACAGTCAGAATGTGACAATAGTCATCATTTACTTGTATATCAAACGATTTTGACATTTATAAATTGTATAAAAAGTAAAGCCAAATAATTTAATAAATAAAACCCTATGTTTGTTTCTTGGGGTTTTAGCTGTAAGTTGTTGTCATGATGTCACAGAATTCTTTAGGTTTGAAGACAATCCTGGAGAATATATATTCTGAAACCTTGCTTAAAGCAGAACCCATTCTACCATTAGATCAAGTTGCTTCAGCTGAGGTTATAAAATCTCCAAGGATAGTGTTACACACCAATTTGATAGGATAAACACAAAACCATATATTTCTGAAGTTACTATTAACAGGAGGGATGTAGCATTTGTCCAGGGTTTTCTGTTCCAAGACCTCTGTTCTGCCACACACATTCATCACATGCCCACAAACCAGGTCTCAGTCTGCTTTTGCCATGCTGGTACATCCTTTCATGCTGCTTCCCTCTACCCACCCAGCAGGGACTACTGTCTTAATTATTTATTGCTTTCTAACCTAGAGCGCAAACATAAGCTGTCAATGGCCTTGCTAACCACATAGCCCCAGGCAAATCTCTTTGACTTTCTGCTTAGCTAAGACCAATTGCTAATTGTCCCCAGGGACTCTGTCACCCTCTGGTATCCAGCCACCAAATGTCACAGAAAGTGTGAGGCTAAGCAGCAGTTGCATAAGAAGGTTCATCTGTACTTCTTTGTTTGTCAGATCATACTGAACAAACATTGCCAGAGCCGGGCAGCTGCAGTCAAGGTCCCTTTTGCAGTGATTTTTGTTACACTTTTAAATTGTTGTCTTTTTTTTCTTCCTTATATACAGACAAAATTTCTCTTGTAATTTCTAGCATTGTTTCTTGTCTTTTGTTGTGCAGCTCTAAGAGTCTGGTTTTGGTTTCTCTACAGCTGCTGTAAAGCGGAAAGTTGAAATTTCAATAGAAAGCATTATTAACCCCGACACATCTGCCTGAAACAGCCAATTAGAGCCAGAACCAGTAGAATACTGCAACCCTCATATTTTGCAGATATTTTCAAAATTTACTGTTTAATGGAAATTACTCAGGTTGCTAATGCATGTCTCCAGTGATGGTGGTAAAGTATGTAATTGGTTACAGGTGGGAAGACTTACATATGCAACAAATATGATAATTATTCCCATGTGACCTCATTAAGATCTTTTAACTTCCTACAAAGTATTTTATCTCATAGCTTTGAAAAAAAAGTTGCCATTTAAGGGCTATGTATAAACATATAGGGAAATTATCTCAATATTTCCCCATACCTGTCATTAAGTGTTATAGTTGACAGCAAGAAATAATAAAATTCTCTTTTGCTTGAGTTAATGAAGCTAAGTTTATGTGACAAGTTTACCTAAAAGACAGTTCTGAAGACAAGTCACACACAACAAGTCACAGGATTTCTAGGCGAAGAATAAGGAGAGAGAAACTTTACATTGGATCAAAAGGGTTACACCTAAGCAGCTCTCCTGAATCAACATGTTTGGTGACTACAATAAATTAAAGCAATAAAATTGTTTATTTTTAATGAACTTATACTGTAATGCATGATTGAGTGTGAACAATATTTAGGACCATAATCAGTTTGAGACAATTAAGAAGCTAATTTGAAATATATTTGACTTAATCTGAAATGCAGTAATTTCAAATTCTGGGAATGGAAAGATAACATTTCAGATGATTATTTTTATCTCTCCAGGAACACTGTAACTGAATGAGATCTGTTCTCCCCAGTCTTCCAGCAGTGCCAGAATCTGACTGTGGAATATATTTCTAAGCTTCCTGTCCACAGAAGATAGCATCAGATTGTTTGTAACTTGTAATCTGAAGCAAGGTATATAGATTTTGATTTAATTTTGATTTATTTTCAATTCTTCTAACAAATATTTTCTTCTTTTACTTTGTAATGTAAGCAGCCTAAAACAGGATTCATTTCACTCATAGAGCAAACTGAAACTTCAGTCATACACTTCTCTAAATAACAGAAAATTGATGTCCCAAAGAGCAATCAACATTCAGAAGGCATAAAAGAAGACTTCAGATGCTAATTGAAATTTATTTTATATAAGTATAATTTAGTGTAAATAGTAACATAGTCATTACTGATTATGAGAAGGAATAAGGAAACAAATGGCAAAACCTGAGTTTGAGCTGTATTCACTGATGCCACCTCTTTAAATCTTAGAAGTCAGATATCACTAAACTCGTTCTTTCCATGTGAAGATATTTAAATATGCTGGCCATCCTTTAAAAGCTGTAATTCTAAAAGATATGAGGGCTTTATTTTGTGTTACTTAAAAGCAAAAAACAAAAACCAACAAAACAACTCTTCCCCCCCTCTCCCTCCCAAAAAACTAAAACACCACAACTGTGGAAAGCCAGCATTAATTAGACAAATTGGAATCTAAAAGGACCCCTAGATACCAAAAGGGCATAAAAGAGAACTCCCAATTTTTCAGATATTCCTGTGGTAATCAGAACATGGCACAAAACCAGCAGTTTTAAGATCTGAATGCATTTCATTTTATAAGACAGCCATTTGGCCCCAGTTTTAGCCAATGGACAAGCATATACATAAACCATATTCTGCCCAAAGAAAATGTTGGCCTAATAATCAGGATGCTAAAAGGAAAAAAAGTAGATATGCTGATTCACAAATGATACCAAAGATTGGGTATACCTGATCTTAGATTTTTCTTCAATTCTACACAATTTTGCACAACTAAACTGGACTTATCCCCTTTCAAAAAATAACTTTCCCATAAAAGCTAAAATCTTAAACAAAACAAAACAAAACAATCTAGAATTTATTTTAATAAAATATCCAAATATTAAAATCTTAAGAATCTTGCTGGTATTTTTTCTAACTGAATGCTACATTTTGCTACTTCTTAAGAGAAAGGGTGAGAATGTGACATGAACTCCAGAGCTAGAAGAATAGGAATGGAACAAGGACTCTAGAAATTAATAATTCTTACTTCTGGGCTAGTCCTGCAGGACGTGCTCAGACTCCCTCCACTGAAATATTCTATGTTATTTGTGTGTGTGTTTGCACACAGATGTTAGCTTGTGGGTGTGCTTGACTTCTGTACAATGGCTGTGCTGCCATCATAACAGGAAATGATTAATCTGATTCTCAAACATGCAGCATTCGTAGGAAAATTAACATTTCTTCTAACCTCATTTTTTGATGTTTATCCTTAGTGGCACTTCTGGCAAGACTACTAGCACTAATTTCAGTGATAAAAAATGCTGATGACTGAATACAGTCTATGTTTAACTCAGCAATTTGTAGTTTTGTTTGATGGGAGATATAACCATAAACCTATATACAAAATGTTTCCAGAAAAAGGCCACTAACTTAATGTCATTTCATCTGAGTCACCCTGAGGCTCATTTTCCAGAGACAAGTGGAAATTAAGACTCCGGTCTCACCAATGTCATTTGGGAGCCAGTGGCATTACAGACTCCTTTAGCCTAGGAAAAGTCCTCCATGCATCTGAGTTTCAAAGATATTTAACGCTTATAGCTCTCAACACCTACAGATTCAGTTTGTCAAATGGAAAAATGAATCATTATTTTGGAAAATTTGGTTTTTTATATAGATTAGAATTGCAAAATATTTATTGGGATTGGGATCCAGTTCATCTATCCCAAATTTTTGGTTCTCTGCACTTCATTAGGACATCTGACATAGCTGTTTAGTCTATGTTTTCTTCTTCTAAAGGACACATCAAAAAGGAATGTTTTTCTGCCCCCAAAATTCCTACAAGCCCCTTTCAATTTTAAATCCTCAACTTTACATTCCATGGCTCAATTTTAAATTGTTTAATACATTTTAAAATTATGTTCAACAAATTCACTATTTTAATATGTAAGTAATCAGGTTCAAATAATTGACAGGTAACATATGTGCACTAACCCACTGACTTCAGAGGGATTCCTTAAAATACTTTTTTGTATCTTTAATGAAAATAAGTTCTTTGTTTTAATTTCAAAGCAAAAGTATGAAATTATGAAGTAACTTATTTAAAATATAGTAATGATAAAAGTGTCTTTATGAAAAGGTGTTTTTTTATCTAATATCATGCTTCCCTGAACAATTTAGTGCATTTCTTGAGAGCTGTCATTCATAAAAACTTGAAGAAAAGCATAATTTTAAAGAGTCTGCCTCTTGAAAGATCTCATGAATATGATTTAAAAATCTAAGTCCTGCAGCATAATATACACAGAATTTTAGAGCAACCACAAATAAACATTTTTATAGTTACAGATATTCTGTCAAGTTGCCTTCTGAGATTTAACTAATGTTGTATATGTCCAACTGAATCTGAGTTATGAAATCAATTGACCTCCTAGCAGGGAGGTCAATCTGTATATAATTATGCTCATGGAAACTTGCTTAAAAAGGAACAGGACTAATGTCTTTGGCAGCTGTGGGCAGGCAACACAGAACCTGGACAAAGTTGGACAAATTCCCTCTTATTTAAGAGTCTTTAAAAATGTTAGCAATTATGAACTTGCTCAGATGTGATATAACCACCACAGGAACAGAAAGACAGCTCTACAGAATCTTTACAGGCATTAAAGGATAAAATATCACAATATAGAAGGAAGTTGGTCAACAGAATATAAACTAAGAAGAAAAGTATTGAAGCAATATGTTACTTAAGAAGATATTTTTTACAAAACAAAGCAAAAATTACAATAATTCAAAATCTATAATAATTTCTAGCATTGTATCTCGTTTTATAGTCTTGAGTATTTTTGAATCATTGACAAGTATTATGTTGTGAATATTACTTCCAAATTATCTGGCGAATAGTCAAACTAAATTCCTTAAATCAAAAGTCTAGTGGCAAAATTCATGGACAAAACTAATGTACCACTTCGCAAACTCCAATGAAAAATTTCATATTCTCTATTAATTTAATTTTAATTTCAAGACAATTTCAAGCTGCTGTTCAGCAGCACCTTTGGATTACACTCGTTTCATATTGACGCACTTCATATGACTCATTTGGAATCAGCAGCTTATCCAAAATTGCAGTTGCAGAAGCTGTAGAGAAGTATAAGCTAAGGCAATTCTTGTTGTGAGAAGGTCAACCTATCTTCTTTTTCCTGGTAAATTATTTTCTCTGTGTTTGGAATTCTTTCCATATCTAATGATTTGTTCACACATGTACAGATCATAGTGAATATACTGTATGTACAGTACCAGCTTAAAACTTCTCTGTATTTGGTTTTGTTCATAAAATCAAAGGCAAGCAGCTGTAAATGTAATTTGGTCAAGATAATAAATATAGCATATAGAGGTTACAGGATTCACCAGGCATTTCACTGTGCAATTTTCAAACAAGTCCTTCATTTGTTTTTTATGAGCGCTTGTATACAATCATCATATTTTTTTATAAAGCCTGAGGCTGAGGTTGATCAGCTTTTATATGAGGCAGAAGAAGTGTGCTAGTTATTCATAATGAGGAACAGATCCTTTACTCTCAAAATATTTGGAGGCTTTTGTACTTCTTTTTAGTTACTATTGTTGTACCAATATGAGCTAATTTAATCAAGTAAGAGGATTATGATATTAAGAAAGAGACAAGTACTTTCAAGTTTCAGAATTTCTCTACTTCAAGTCAGGCAAAACTCTGATTTGTTAGCTGGCATTTATTCACCCATTCTATAAGGCTGTAAAAAGTTACCAAGTTTTCTTATGCACTGGGTCTGAAACTGTTTCAGGACAACAGGTCTGGGATTAAGGGAGTTAGAGATGCAAAACTTCTGGACATTGAATTTGATGTTTGGCATTTGATATTCCTAGCATTAGAGGCACAGAAATCCATGTCTGTACTTGCTCATGCTAAATCAGATCCTACTGCCCAGAAACGGGGTAAAAAATTGTAGTGTTGTCTATTCTGCTTGTCCCATGGATCCCCCTACATATGAATAATCAGGCCCTGGAATTAAAGATGGTTTAGCATCTATTTTTCAGTAAAGGAGACAGAGTCAGAATATTTAGTGCACTTACTAATATTTAGTTCATTACTGCTATTATTTTTTTTCTGGTTTTTGACCAAAATATATCAGAAAATATAAAAATGAAAATATAGGACTGAAATAACTTTCTCTCAATTCAGGTGCTCATTTGGGTTTGTGGAAAAATGTAATATTTAGAATTTTATCTAACTGAATAGTGTTTGAATACCTGAATACCTCAAGTACTTGAATTCCTGAATATTATCCTGAATAGCATTTTTTCTAGTGTTTAAGTCCTTGCGATGGTGTGCTCTGGCAGCTCAGTCACCCACGGTGCTGCAGGGCTGGTGTGTGGGTTTGTTTAACCCGAAATTTTAAAAGGGGCTCAAAGAACTCTATAGCTAAATCTCAAAAATCATAATTAGTGTTTAAAATCAACTCTGCTGTTTTACTAAAGACTGAGGTTAATTTATGAATGAGGTTCCAGTGTGTCATGGAGCAATCTATCAACAAAAGTGCTTAAATGGTTAGTAAGGCACTTCTTTAAAATGTAGCATAATATAATTTCTATGTGCTTTCTTTCTAAAATTAGGTTTTATTCTATCAGCCTTGCCAGCAGCAGTCCTAAACTGTCTTTAGTGTATCTGATGGTGATTTATTTTCCACTGTTTTTATATAATTAAACACTATTTTGATTCTGTTAAGTGTGGAGGGAATAAGATAAATAAACACATTATCAGATTTTATTTCTTCCTCAATGTGAGTCAATATCTGATATAATGCTTTAATTTCATGAATTAATTGTGGTCATTACTAACATTTATTTCATAAATCATCAGAATAACCCATGTTCAGGTATCCTTGGCCTGAAGCTAAAGAACTGGTATACCATAATAGGAGCAAATGAAGCCATGAACTAAAATGTATGGATTAAAAAGTAAAATAGATATAATTGAATAGTAATTTAAAATCAATCACCTTGACATTTTATTGTAAAATAATGTAATCTTTCTTCTGATAACATAACCCCATAGAAAACATGAATTAATCTTTTGATAAAGAATCATTACTCATGCAGGTATCAAGAGAAGGGTCTCTAACAAAAATATTATGTCTTGAAAAATTCTAAACCTTACTTTAATGATCTTAAGAAGCTAGAATATCATTAAATGTCTTCTTAATTTATTTCTTAATGTAAGTATTTTTATATTTTAAATCAATATATCTTGAAAAAAGATTTTAACATAAAATGTAAATAAGCAGTTGCAAAAATGTACATTCATATAAAATAAAATTTTTGAGAATTTTAATTAACCAAATATTTAGATAACTTATGAGTCAGATTTTTATTTTCTTTCTTACAGCATGCATTAAACAAACAACAACAACAACAACCAAAAGTACCAAGTTGTTATCTGGACTGTTTTCTGTGTTACTTTATCCAGCAACTATAAAACATTCATTAATCTGAAGCTTAAAAAAAAAGAAGTAAAATTAATAATTCTACATTTCAATAATTCTTAAGAGGTATCAGAGCTAGCAAAACACCTGTCAGAAATTTTTAAAAATTCAAATTGACAAAAAATATATTTATAAATTAAATGCCACGTTTACAATATATATATAGATTTAGTCCAGAATATCCTTGCACACTCCAAGCTTCTTGTACATGAGCTCAGAATAGGAATAGCATGTTAAAAAAATGCAATTGCTCCACCTAGTGAAAAACCTGTAACACATCAGGCTTAAATCTGAAGCTGAATCTATCCAATTCATTGGGCCAAATAAATATATCAATCCTGGACTTAAATTCCATTAATCTCCCTGTTGAAACAGAGTTCTGATTTTTCAGTACATTCCAGTTTTAAGACTTTACTCATAACCTTTTGACATAGAAGTCCAAAGAGGGAAACGGAACTGTAATGAAGATTAGAAGGACTGGGATGTAACCTATAATCATGTTAGTGTTATGCTAGCAGAATGCTACATTTTGAAGCCATGTACATCTTCTGGCTGTTTTCTGAAGCGGATGAAATTGAAAATTGATTAATGGCCTATTGATCTGAGAAAAAAGCTGTCAGAATTTGAATCTGTGTTTGAAATCAGTAAGATGATGATGAAACCATTTGAATGGTGGTCCTCAGAGAGCTGCAAATATGGAAAATTAATGGACCCCATGCACTTCATATTGACTTGCCTGTACTTTTTATCTCAAAGTTTCATCATCCTTATTTTGTTTCCAGATTGCATTAAGGATAAAGCTTCAGGATCCCTGAAGAAATCTAAAGATGTTAGCTATTGATTGTGACTTTTCTGACAGTTAATGAGTAACTGATCCATGAAGAAGAGAAAAGGGTGCTTGTCTGCATGAACTCTTCTCACGAGGGTGAACAATTAAGATAACTGAAAAGAAGTACTGACACTGTGCAGAGAAAGATTTGAGGTTAACACAGGATCTTGCCATCCTTAGTAGAATTAGCCAGAACAGGAGGCTGCAGAGTTCATGTGAATATCAGTGAACACAAGTACAAATTATTCAGAACAAAGTTGCCCAATTTTGTAAGAGAGTGTAGAAACCTTGTAAATTTCCATCTTCATTTCTGAAAGCATTCCAGATCTGTGTTAGTTTGCTCAAATCTGCTTTTCTCTAGGTTTATATCTACTGATAATGATTTTATCCCGGCTTCTCTCCATAGACTTACCACTCTAAGTCTCTCATAAAGACCTTTTTATTACACTGGCATGTAATTCTTTGAACAAAGACCTAAAAACCAAAAGGCTTGCTGACCTAAAAAGCTGCTAGATTATCTTTTGAAAGCAAAGAAGGGGGGAAGGGAGCTCCTTGATATTTCATAACATCAGTGAGTGATGTTTGTGAATCCAATATCAAAAAAACACTTCTAACAAGGAACAGTTGTAAAAGACGCATGTTATGTAAATTCAGTCAAAACTTAACCACATGATAGGAAAGTTAGGGGTGCATATTTGCTGCAAATTCTCTCATCAAAGACAGAGTAAATTGGTCAGGGTGCAGGTTAATACAGGGTGTGTCAGCTGGGTACAATATTTTTTCTGCACAAGAGGGCTTAGTTATCAAGATGATCTGCATGGGAATGCATCATTTTCATGATTTAAAAATAGCTACAAAACATGGTTGCTGGATTGTGTCTGTACACATATAGTCTATCATTCTCAATATTAATCTATTTTATAAAAATACAAGATATTTATTTATTTAATACATTTTAAGTTCTAAGCAGTCACAAATTTAACTACATTTGGACTGTTTCTTCATGGGTGAGAGCAGTTGAGCAAAGGTCAGAAACAAGATAAGTGTAATTGTGTTCTCTGTGGTTGAGCTATATTTCTGTTATCCATACCAGCATACTTGTAACACTCCATGGAGTGCTAGGGTTCATGCAGTATCCAATTGTTTGTGATGCTCTGAGCACATGAAACAAGAGTTTCAGGTACTCAGAACCTGAGAAAGGCTGAATCTCAGTTTACATATTGCAGTCAAAATTGTCCTGTTATTTTTTTCAGAAAATAAGGTATTTCAACAGGTCACATATTGGAAAGGTTTTTAGGAATGCGTCACACCCATCAGAAATTTACACTGGAACATTACAGAATTTACAAATGTTAGGGAGTTTTGATGTAATTGCCTTTAAATGTCAGCAAAAAGATATGCAAGAAAAAAAATGCTCTAGAAACACAGCATTCCAAAATAATCTGAATCTGTTTAGATATTAATAAGTTGTGTTAGAAAATTAAAATAGTTTTAATCTCAGTAGTGCACATCTTATAATTTTTATTGAACCAATCTGAAAAACTTATCCTTTTTTTGGCAGGGGGGAGTGTGCAACATCTGGAAAAACAGGCTATGTTTTTGAAACCACTTCTGATTTACAAGTAAGGAAGGAGCATTTTCCACTGGCAGGATTCGAAATTAGATCAAAACATCTCCAACAGCCAAAGAAAAAGAGTCAATATAAGCACAAATTAAGAAATCTCTTTCGCCCATACATTGAAGCAACAGTGTGTACTGGTAAGAGTGAATCTGTCACTCATAATGCTAATTATCTTGCAAACAATTGCTTAGGCAAGACTTTAGTAAGTTTTGTTTTTGCATACGCTAAAGCAAAACTTAAGCAGAGATCTGATAGAGACTTCTAAATTATATTCCAATATGAAAAAATAGTATCTTTACATACTTCTAATGAAAAAAAAAAAAGAGTAATCTTGAATTCATGTGATTTAGCCAAAATTCCAGTGATATATATAATACCACTTACTCACTCTTCTGCTGATTCTTTGTCATTTGTTCTTCACTATTAACCTCGTGGCTAAGAGCTGTTTACTGTGTTAAAAAAAAGAAAAATAATAGAGGAAGTTCAGAGAATATCTGTGGATATAGCCAAAACATTGGTAACATGGAAAGATTTTGTTCGTAACTTCTAAGTAAATAATCAGTATATAGCAGATTAATTATTAATTTTAGATTAGCTGAAAACATATTCAAAAAAATACTTTTTTTTTAGTTTATTTCTTTCCAAGTTTCTCTCAGTGAAGGCAAAAAATACTGGAGTAAGGTGGCTTGCAGCAGTGTTATGATGACCTCTTGTGGTTAGGTAATATATGCATTTTGGTTCAAAGTCTCTTGAAAACTTGCAGTAGCAAAGGTTAAATTCTGTACTTAAATCTGAAGAGCTTTGTGTTGTTAGTGTTGCTTAACCTGAAATTACTCCTCCTCCCAAGCACATGACCAATATTTGTTTAGCTCACTGCTAAAATATTATTTTAAAAATATCTCAGCCTTTGCACTCCACAAATGTAGAAGGTGAGAGTATAGTGTTTTGTCACATGGTAATTTGTTAAAGCAAATCCACAGCTCTACCTAAATAAAATCATTCATATAAACCCCAATAATATTTAATAAAACCGCGCCCACTACAAGTGTGAAAGAAACCATATAAGCCACTCATTATAAGAAATAATATTATATTGATAGACTGCAACAATAGATATTGAATATATATATATTTTTGAATAAAATTTTAGTGCATGAACTAACTATATGCATCATGTTTAAATTGCTGTTAAAGATGTCTCTTTTCCTCAGCTTTTCTTTCAACAAAAATCAGAGAACTGAGGATTTTCTGATGTTGCCAAATGCAGGCTATCAATCTAGATCAAACTATAGGACACCTTATCCCTTAGTAGATAAAATTGCTTAAGACTTTATTCTGATTTTCCAGTTTCCTGAAATCATTCAAAATTACGCTGATTTCATTAGACCACTTTACTGAGTGATTATACTTCAAGTGATGGTCCCATCAATATTTTTAGACCCATGGTAGTACTTTCCTGCTGAAGGATCACCAGCGGTGGTATTTACACCTGCCAGGCAGTATTAACATGACCTTACTAAATTTAGGATTTATTGCAAAGCCACTTCTGCACTGGCTCTGCTGTCTGAAGCTTTGGAAGCTCACAGGGAGCACAACCTTGGACTGCCCCCAGCTGGATGTGTGCCACATTCTGAGCCGCTGTGATTGCAGCTGGGGGAGCCTGAACTCAGCTGCTGTGAGACCTGGCTTGTTTATGCAACACATAACAGCACTGTGGGTTAAACCTACATGCTGCTCCCAGTGTACACAGCAATCATTATTAGCTCTCCCCATTACTTTTCTTTGAAAAGGTGAAAAACAGGGGCTGTTGGGCAAAACATGCTGGAACAAAACGGATGCCAACAACAAAAAAATTCAGGTTTAAGTTAAAATGTGGTTATTGGCACATGGTAGTAAGTAAGCACTGATGGCAGTCAGGTATCCTGAAAAGTCTCTCTGACTTTTGAAACATCATTGACAAAATTTTCCTGAAAATTTATTGCATTAGGAGGTCCTGAGCATTGCTGGTACGCAGACTTGGGAGACAAAACCAAATTGTTTGTGTGGAGGAGGGAAATGTTTTGTTTCTATTTTCCAACAGGGCTAATCTGTCTCATTTTTCTTTAGCTGGGTTAACTCTGCAGTGCCAAGAACTGACTGACTTGAAACTGTAAACCCGGTGTATGAGGAGCAAACTCCAATACTCTTGGCCCCATTGAACTTCCAACTAAATACAGTTTGCATGTCTGAGCACATGATTTTTCAAAATGTCTAAATGCTGCCATTATTTCCCGTCATTATTTCCCCTGGGTTACAGATGGGATAATATCCAGCCTGAGACAATTTTGATTTGACCCTCAAGGTGCAGTTGTATTGCTCCCCTGGCTCCTTTGGTTTCTTGGCTGGCTGGCTGGCTGGCTAGGAGCCACCTGCCCATTCGAGCAGCCAGCCAGCCAAGAAACCAGCCAGCTAGTGACCTCCCTGGGGGAGGTAGAGGGTGGCTGTTTTGGCAGCAAATATGCAGGCATCTTGTGCCTCACTGTGTAGCCTACCAGACCTTGCTGTGCCAGCAGCAGCATGGTATAGACAGGAATCATCTGGTGAGTACTGAGGTCTTATCATTTCTCCCCTCCCAGGACAGGGGAGGAGGTCTCATAGTCACAGCCTTGTCCCACTAGCTGCCAACTCACAACTCTTTCTGCAGCCACATTTCTGCACAAATGTCAGTAGACTAACCATGGTGCATGCCTTCAGCCAACACAATATTCCAAACATGTTCAAAGCTCTGAGGGTGTGTTTTTAGGTGTGGGTGGCACACTGGGACAAGCTATGGTTTTGAAGCAAGTTCTAGATACTGACTTTCAATGACAATGAAAGTCAAACTCTACAAAAACCTTTCACTTTTGCACATCATCTAATATTCACACTAATTATTAGAAGGCTCTTATAGTTCATATATATGTTTAATGATACAGATGAGCAGCAGAAAATTTCCTGCAAGCAAAAATGTTAAAAAAAAGCAATACAGAGCCATCTAAACTCCTTGAATAGGCTGTGTTCTGCCACAGACTACTATTGTGCTGCAGAAATATTTTCTCTGTAGACATTCTCAGATAACTGTTTATAATACGATTTTATTCAAGTTTTGTAATATGCTTTCTCATTCTCCAAGCAGTAGAGTATCCTTGCAAGCAGGGGTTAAATCCTGTGGTTCCTTTTTGGCTTATCTTCCAGCAATAACAGGTTCATTTTCTGGCTTTGACAGGAGGCAGTTGGTTTACTGGCGGGCCATTGTGTAAGCATCAACTGCACTGGAACTACAGTAGGAACAAGAAACAGGAAGAAACCAGTTGGTAAAACACAATCATAGGCTGGCAGGCATTCGTGACTATTTGTCACTTCTTCCAAAGAGGGGAAAAACAGTTGGTGGCAGACATTCAGTGCCATCAAGTATCCAGAAATATCTTCTTTCTCCATGCCAGGATACTCAGAGTTTTACTTCAATGTGGACCATGGCTATTTGGAGGGACTGGTCCGAGGGTTCAAGGCTGGGATCTTGACAAGTGCGGACTATGTCAATTTAGCACAGTGTGAGACACTAGAAGGTAAGTCTGCTCATTTATTTTATTCAGGAAGAAACACTGTTCCTTAGGTCTTTGAAGAAGGGAAGGTAAAAGACTGAACTACTGAGAGTTTATCTTAAACCTCGAGACAACCCCGATGTCCTTTGAAGAACTGTTCTCATATTTAAGTTAATGGGTTTCCATAGACTGTGATTTGTGTGCAGGCTGTAATTTGCTAAGCAATGCAGACAATGGTGCTTTTTTGTTTACTGATAAGGTTTAGAGATCTCATGCACAGATTTTTAACCATGCTGTAGAACAGTTCAGGTCTGGAACTTTCATACCATTTCAACTGTATAAAACAGTTTCCAAAATCTTGTTAAAAGCTTGCTATTTGGCTCTGAGTTTCTTTATAAAATACAAGATTTTAGTAATTTGTTACTTCCTGAGTTTTAGGTCAGCGGTGGAGACTCAGCTTACCAGGAAGAGAAAACTAGACTCCACAGAGATAAAACAGGAAAAAAAGAAAAAAAAAAAAGAAAAAAAAAAAAAAAAGCTCTTTTCAAGGTGACTTTGCCACAGTAATAAAGAGAACACACAGTAGTTTCCAAAACAGCTTTCTGTGGCCAAGACTGGTCACAGCCTGATGAAGATAGACTTGTACCAAAGAATCATATGACATACCTTTAGACACTTGGCAGGAAAAGAATGCAACAGGAAGAAATCAGAAATCACCTTTCTAAAGGAACATAAAGTTAATTTTCCTGACTGCAAAGTGAAAGCTATGATTGTACACTCAATTTCTATAACTTGCAGTCTATAAGATCAATTTGGAAAAGAAAGAAGGAGAATGAATAAGCTCACTCTATTTTATGCTTTGGCTGATTTGTACATGCAGTAATGGGTTTGGAGTAAGAAAAAGGGAAGAATGATGATTCCCATATCCAACAGAGTTTTGAGGCTGTCTAAACTAAATAATGACATAAATCTGGGAAGATTGCCTGCCATTCATCTCTCAGATTAAAACAACTTCATTTAAAGAAATGCATGTAGATATTTACCTGTCTGCAGAATAAAGTTCCTCTATAGTTAAAGAAGAGTTTATCAATACAGACAATGGAATCTAGACACTACTGAACAGACCAAGTGCATGTGTCTACTTCTGCTGATAACCTGGAGAGATGTACCAGCTCTCCATTAAATACAGTGGCAGTTCAGACACGCAGAACAGATGTGTGTACAATCACACTGAGAAATTAAATTTATTCCTTATGTCAGCTGGACAAAGTCAACTGTTTCTTTACCCCATTTGTTCCAGCATTTGTGATCTATGCAACTTACAGACTCCACACAAAATACTGATATTGTATTTAATTTTTAAGTGAAAAAGTCCTGCTGCATTAGTATACAGACTTCAGAAAAAAGTAACAGCTTCAAACATCTATAAAAGACACAAAGGACAGATTGGTAGAATAACTACATTGTGTTGTCACTTCACTTCTCCCTGCAGATGAGCTCAATAAATGATGTCATCCGAAGCTTCATGAAGGAAAAAAAATCCTGGTTGCTTCTGAATAAGAATAAAAAACATGGAGTTAAAAATATATAAGGAATTATTTGCATTCTTCACAAAAGAATACTTGATCATGTTAAGTTTAGAATAGGTAAAAACCCCCTAAATTTTAAGTTATGCTATAAGGAAGTTATTTACCACCATGAGGTACTTTTCAAATATTTCTAAGAGCATGCAGCAGATGGACAGGTAACAAGAGAGATAAAAAACATTCCTAATTAAAATTTATAATAGGAAGAACAATTAGTTTTATTTTTTAAACTTATTTTTCTAGTGTTCATTCAACTTTAAAATGCAAATTATTTCATCAATAGAAGCAGCAGCCTTCAGCATCCCTCCTACAAGCACATCTCTATTACCAACTGTCACTTCCCCTTTTTCTTTATTCAATGGCATCTTTTTCACCACTGTAACTTTTTTCTACTTATTATAGACAGCTAACAGATTCCCACCATTTACCTACCAAATGTATTATTTATAATGAAAATATGAGAAATATAAAAATAATGGATTTCTACATGATGCTAAACACACTTGTTTCTCTGCACATGTAGGATGCTGTAATACTGAACTTTCACCATGAGTGTACAGTGCATCAAACCCAATGACCCCTACCTAAAGTAAATTTCTAGAGTATATTTCATACATTGTCTTTTATTTAAATTTGAAATATTCAGCAAGAGGATCTGTGGTGTAGTAATGTGATGTTTGCTCAGTAGTGCCATCATGTCTTCACATTAAAAGGTAATAAATTTACCCTATTCTGCCTTCTGTGGCTTAGCACCACACCACAAAAATGACCTAAGCTAAAGATACTATAAACATGCTAAAACAAACAAGCAGAAAACAGAAAATCAAAACCACTCAAAGTAACCCATAAAGAGAAGCAAAAAGATCTTTTAATTTCAAAGTGGTTTTGCTATCTCTAGAGAGGAAACAATAGCATCACTACTGAAGAACCACAAGAAAAACTGTAGATTAGTGTTTTCAATCTGCTTGATAATCACAGAGAAAGTGTAAAAGCGAGATGGAAATTAAAAAAAACTAACAGATACCACTGTGTCCTCTCAATTCAGGGCCATAAAGACAGGAGGAGAGGCTTTCAGTCCCACTTAGACATCCTCTTCAGCTTGGTTGAACTACGATTTCCATGGAGCTACCTCATGGGCTTCTTGCTACTCGTTTGGCCCTATGGCATCATCTGTTTCAAGGGAATGAGGTTCCCGGAACAACCTTACTGATAGTTTTGAAGTAGAATATGGGAGTATGGGAGTGTGGAGGTGTTTAAATGCAATGTTTTGTTCTTCTCTTGTTTTCTTCTGTGATAGAAAGGCTTCTGCTCTTTAGAAAGGGGGCTAAATCATAGAAGGGCAGGCATCTTAACTCTCATCCCGACAGAACCACTGAAACAAGTTTACTTAACTTGCCAGAGCCAGGGCTTGCCAGCACATGGTGGCTGAAATAACAGTGTTACCTGAAAGAAAACTGCAGCTAGTTGGTTATTGCTATCAAAGTGAGAGGTCAGACAAATTACCATGAACTTGATGCCAAGAGACCAGGTTAACACTTTGTTAAAGTTCTCACAATATTTTTTCATTCTTTTTGATCAGGATCATTGCTGTCTTAACTGCATTAATCTTAAACTAGTCTCCCCCTGTGCATTAATTCCTTTTGGTCATACTTTAGTTAATTGTGTTTGTTTGCTGTTCAGTTGTGAGTAAACTCACGTAATTATTTAAGGTCATACTTTTACTATAAGTTGTTCTCCTGCATGTAATTTAATGAGGAAAAAGACAATGCAGATGGATGACAATCAAAATGAATGGATGACAGCTGAAATACAGGAATTTTCTTTTGTAGGGATCTTTAAGATAAAAGCCAGAGTCTTGTGTAGGTCTCCAAGAGACCCTGAGAAAAGGGGCAGCTGCCATCAATAAGAGGTTTTGGTGAACAGGAATGTCTGAGGCCCCTGTAATGCTCAGCCATCTACTCCTGCTTAGTCACCCAGTCATGGCACTAATGCAAGCGTCTGACAGCGATAGTTCCCAGGCCTTATTTATCCCAGCAGCAAAGAAAGAACTGCAATTTAGGTCAACCAGTGCAGTCTCTAAGCTGCACTGAACTCTGTCTTGATGTGAACTCTGATTATGACATTCCTGGTTGATATTATATGGTATTGGAGCTTGTGGACAATCGTTTTGGCCAAGACCATTAGATAGAGTTGAATATTTTTTCTTACCTACAGTATGCATGTTGGCATTTATTTATTAAATTAAATACATCTATAAAGCAGGCTGTGTAACTGACAGGGTTATAAACATTGACAAACATTCCTGGGTATAACATTTCCTCCATAGCTTTTGGGAGATGGGTGAGGCTACTTAATGAATTATAGCTAATATTTTTCATGCCTTATATTAAGGCATGGCTTATGAAGCCACTCAATCAGAGAACAGAGCAACAGTAACAAAATCTTGTGAAACTACTCTTGATCAACAGGTTTTTGTTTCTGTTCATCATATGATGATGTTAATCACAATACAGAATGTTCAATATTTGGGGCTGATATTTACAGTCTGCTTTGTGCAGTTAACCCCTGAAAAGTACTGTGTTTGAAAGGCATTTACGCAGTGGGGCTAAAATCAGATATCTGTGGTTTATCTGAAAAGAAATTGAGAAAAGTTGGAATTGAGCTCTGCATCTAATAAAGTAGTATTATCTAATCTGAGCATATGCCAAGTATATTTATACTCTTTGTGACAAAAAAGGAGAAAAGTAGGAATGAACAGTTTTCACAGGAAATGTAGATGTAAAATCAAAATATTAATGAGCTTTTAAAAACTTGGTCTTACACAGACTAATTTCTGGGTATAACAGCATTTTTATTTATCTCAGTCTTCCTGACCTTTCCCTTTTTCTTCAATTGTGTTTCTTTTTTCATATTTGGATTCTCTTTCTCCTCTTCCTGCATGGAAGTCGGTACTGAAACTATGACTTTTTCTAAGTGTGTTATGTGATTTGATATAGATTTGATGAATAGACTACATGTGGTGGATAAGAAACTGGCTGAGTGGTTGCATCTGGACAGTAGTGGGCAATGCTCCAAAGTCCAGACAGAGCTCAGTGCTTAGCGGCACCCCTGCTCCTTTCTGGGACCAGGACCATTTGATATCTTCATCAGTGACACAGACAGTGGGATTGAGGACACTGTCAACAGGTTTGCAGGTGCCACCAAACTGAGTGGTGCATGTGACACCAAACTGAGTGAGTGGTGCAGCTGACACAACTGAAGGATGGGATGTCATTTAGAGGGACCCAGCAAAGCTGGAGAAGTGAGCCCATGGGAATCTCACAAGAGTCAATGAGGCCAAGGGTAAGGTCCTGCACCTGGGTTGGGCAATCCCTGGTATCAACACAGGCTGGGGCAGGAAGGAATTGAGAGCAGACCTCTGGAAAAGGACTTGGATGTCTACTACTCTTGGACAAAATGTCAGACGTGGGCTGAAAATGTGTGCTCACAGCCCAGAAAACCAACTATATCCTGGACTGCACCTAAAGCAAGGAGAAAAATGGTTCTCCCCCTCTGCTCTGCCCTCCTGAGACCCCACCTGGAGGACTGTCCAGCTCCAGGGTCCCCAGCTCAGGAAGGACATGGGCCTGTTGGAGTGAGTCCAGAGTAGGGCCACAGAGATGATCAGAGGGCTGGAACATCTCTCCTATGAGGAAAAGCTGAGACAGTTGGGACTGTTGAGCCTGGAGAAGGTTCCGGGAAGACTTTATTTCCAACTTTCAGTATCTGAAGGGAATTACAAGAAAGATAGAAACAAGCTTTTTAATAGGGTATGTAGCAATAGGACAAGGGGCAATGATTTCAAACTAAAAGAGAATACATTCAGACTAAATATAAGGAAAAAACATTTTAAAAGGAGGGCGGTTAAACACTGTTGGAAACATTCATGTCCAGATTGGACAGGACTCTGAGCAACCCTGAGGAACAGCCAACTTGCATAGAAGACTCTATGAAATAGTTTATCTCAGTAAGCTACAGTGCTAAACGTAGGAGTCTGCTTCACACTGTATGAGTTCTTTTGCTTTAAGTCTCAGTGTAGGCAGCCTTATTGCATACTAAGGAAGCATACACACCGGGAAATAGGCAAAAGTGGCTACTGTACTGATCAATGCTTACCTTGCTAACTGCAAATTAACTTCCTTACAGGTACAACCTTCTTTCCATCAGTGGGAGTGTTGCTGTCCTTTTTCCTAATTATCAGTTCAGATTTCACATAGAAATCGAATTATTATAAATGCCCAAATCATATAACAGTGTCCCAAGCTATAATTTACAATAGTAGCTATAATTTATGATAGTTTTAATATAGCATTTGAGCACAATTATGCTCTGCAGTGGGACCTTTTCTAAAAGAAAACATTAAACTCTTTTGAACATAAAGAACTAATTCAAATGCTTGCTTATGCCTCATGCTAAAAAATGGCTAGCAGAGAAAATTTGTCATATTAATTCTATGATATCCTGAAAGCTTCTTTTAACTTTGTGGTCAAAACAACTCATTTTTCCCCAGTCACCAGGGTTGAGAGCTCAAACAGAAAATGTCACAATAACCCAAGTTTCTGGAACAGCTTCTTAGAATTTGCTAGTAGCAGCCATAAATCAGAGAAAGCCAAACCAGAAATGATAAGAAAGTGTAAACTCTCCTCTTTCAAGTGTTCCACTGCAGAATCCATTTTGCGTCCAGAATGTGTGTTAGGCAAGATGATTTCACTTCTTCAGGCAGCCTGATAACAGAAGATTATAATCTTACTTGAGATTTAGATGTTTCATGGGATTATTTAAGATCTTACCAAAGTTAAAGGATTATTCCTATTAATACAAAACAGTCCATGAAAGTGCAGCAGACAAAACAACTGACACATTATAATGGTACAAATCAGTAAAATCAAAACATTGAACAAACCTGATGAGGGAGTGACTAAGACAGTAGTGAGTAACAGCCTGTCTGGTATGTCTGAAAATGAAAGTTGATGGTTAAACTTCTGACAAAGACATAAATTATTTGTTCTTTCCTACAGTATGCAGAAAGTCTTACTGGTAGAAGGTAGTACAAATTTGCATCAATTTTGCATTTAGAATATATTAGATCTATGCAAAAAAAATTCCAATAGAGTATGATCAGTTGCTTAATATAAAAATATATTAGAAATTAAATTAAAAAAAAAAAATTCTTGCAGACAATATGGCAGTTTATTTTCATGATCTTTCCTGAATTTAATTTCAGATCTGAAGTTACACCTCCAGACTACAGACTATGGCAACTTCTTGGCTAACGAAACTGGCCCTCTCACTGTTTCCACCATAGATGAAAAACTGAAAACAAAACTACTCACAGAATTTCATTACTTTAGAAACCATGCTTTTGAACCACTTGCCACTTTTCTGAATTTTGTCACGTAAGTAATATTACCACATAGCTTACCACATAGTAGTAAAATAGCTTACCACATATCTTATCACACAGAAAAAGCAGTTAAATAGTGTAAATGCAATATATTGGAATTTCTATTAAGCTTTAAAAAAACAGCAAAATTACTTTGATACTGCTACATTTACATACTTTGCTTGCTACTATAAATTCTGAAACTGTATGTGTATATGAAGAGCTATTGTCTTTGCATCTAATTATTTTAAAGAACAGAAGCAGTTTTCTTTATGTGAACAGTGGCAGAAAAATTAATTAATTAAAAAATTATTACAATTTTCAAACACTATTTAAGTCAGATAACTTAGAAAACTACATTGCGGAGGGATGTAATTCATGAAAAAGATAATAATTTAATGATGTACAGGGAAGTTATTTAATTCCTAGGCATGTGGCAAATTGTATGCCTTTTTTAAAGGGGGAAAGACAACATATCCTAAATCTGTCATAATTTTTATACTATTTGAACCAAATAAAATAAACAGGGAGACTTTATATGGCATGTTGCAAGGTACTTGGAGCCAAGTAGCTTTATTTGAAAGTTTGGCTGCTGTTTGATGCTGGATGAAGAGAAACCTCTGATCTCAATACCATCATAAATAGATGAAACTTGCAAACAAGTGGCTTAAACAACTTTAAGAACAAGGATCTGCTTTATAACAGTATAACAACACAGACTAGCAAAATACTAGCATGATATTTTTCCTAAATACTCCCCTTGATCTTATACTTTTAATA
Source organism: Taeniopygia guttata (assembly GCF_048771995.1). NCBI lineage: Eukaryota > Metazoa > Chordata > Aves > Passeriformes > Estrildidae > Taeniopygia > Taeniopygia guttata. The sequence continues at coordinate 125,375,425 of NC_133026.1, forward strand.
TATTCTAACAAGAACAATTAACTGTTCAACTAAATTTCAAGGACCATTTTTATTATAACAGTAAAAATGAAAGTATCTTTTTTCTTCTGGTCATGTGTAGCTGACCACTTTTAGGCTGATACATTAACAGGATGTTAAAGGCTGTACTAGGATGCCTGTGGGCAAACAATGTTTACATTTTGTTTCAAGGAAAGAAAAATGGAAGCATGAAGTTTTGGCAGTTCTTTTCTCACACTCATTGACATAAATGTATAGATGTGTATGCACAGTCTTTGCTCATTGTTGTTTTTTTTTTTTTTAATAATGGGTACACTGGTTAAAGATATTTCACACAAATCGTTGAACTACATTCCACCAGATCTTCAAGCCCGAGTCACATATTCTGGGTGAGAACATATTAATCTTGTATGTTTCTAGCTGTGTTCTTAGTCAACAATGAGAACTCAAGACTGGCATTCAAGAGAATTTCCGAGTCACTGAAAAGACTCTTCTCAGCCCCTTTGACACTAAAACTAGTATAAAGCTGATAGAAAATTTCTACTCAAAAGAAAAAATTACATAATACAGAAGAAATCTGTAAGAGCCTGTATTTAGCTCCGTCATGGGAAGATGTTTAAAGCTGAGTGAGAAGAAAACCTAAGACTGGACCATCTACATGACCTCCGCAGTTTTAGTGCCAAGATTCCCATGTACTTCTTTGTCCAGATGGCATATATGAAATAAAAAAAATACCAAACTTGAAAAGTTGCTAGCTCAGGTGATTTGCTTTGGATACCACTCATTGTCACTTGTTACAGTGAATCTACATCTCTCACCTGTTATGTTTATTACAGTCATGCATCAGTACCACCTTCTTTAAAAGTGTACATTTTCTAAATCAGTCATTTCAGTCAGGTATCACTCAGGTTTAAAACTAGTGCTGTGTTATCTACTTGCTGTTTTAAAACTCTGTTGATCTTTGATGAGCTATTGATACAGAATGCACATACATTCTGATAATACTTCAGTATTATGGCTAATTTTCAAAAATGTTGGCTTTTTATTTTGTCAAGTGAAAGCTGATTATAATTTATTTTTGCTTTTTCTTTCCAATACAGATACAGCTATATGATTGATAATGTAATTCTTTTAATAACTGGCACATTACATCAACGACCCATAGCTGAACTTGCTCCCAAGTGCCATCCATTGGGGAGCTTTGAGCAAATGGAAGCAGTCAGCATTGCCTCAAACCCTACTGAACTCTTCAATGCAATTTTGGTTGACACACCATTAGGTAAAAACATGGAATTTTATTTTTTTTTTCAAAACTACTAATCCTGTGTTCTTTAGAACAGGATGTTTCCCACTGGATATTCTGTGTTTTGGCAACAAAAATCTTGAATTGTAGATCAAGAACATCTGAAGCTGTGCTCAGGACATATTCTATTAACATTTATCAATAGTTTCTATATCCACCTTGGGTAGCAGATTCAGAAAAAACATGTTACTCAAGAAGGGAAATGTATATCTTTTCTATTCTAGTCACTGATTTAAAACATATATATTTTTATTTCAACACCTACATTGTATTAAAAAATATGTCTTCACTAAGGATCAAGCAGACAGCTACTAATAAATATTAGATGTCGTGGTAGAACCAAGATTCCCTCTTGAGATTTGGGCATGGTTCAAATATAAAGAAAAGTCTTATTTTGAAGAATTAAATCTAAGAGCAAAGTGTAACGTTTGGGAATGTCACATTATGAAATTAAGATGAAACTCTGCTCAGTGTGGTGCAGCAGCCAACACGAACAAAACCTAATAGCCTGTGAAGGGCACTGAGAATAAGACAGAACTGGATGTATTTGAATGTATACGAAACCATTATGTGCCTTCATCTTCAGTACTGTGAGAGGTTTTGGGTTCTGCTTCTCTAATAGGTGAGATAGGTTGGCCTCAGACAGAAAAAATTCCCAACCAGCCACTTGCTCACCCCCTACTCTCAGCACAATGAAGGGGAGAAAAAAGGTGGAAAAAATAGATTGTGGGTTGAGATCACCCACAAAGTACTGTTGAAGGCAAGCCAGACTAAACCTGTGGGGAAATTAACTTGATTTATTACTGATTTATATATGTATGACATTAATTAATTACTGATTCAGATATATAAGGAAACAAATAGAAAATAATTTAGAGGAAACAAATAGAAACATTTAGAGGAAAACTTGGAGAAACTTGGGGAAAATACCTTTCTTCCATCCTTTGCTGCTCCTTCATGCCAGGCTCCTCCCCTCTGCCCCCCTGTTATCCCTACAGGTTACACTGCATCCCTCCAGACAGGCAGGGCAGTCACAAAGAGCAGGGGGAGTTTAGAGCCATAGAATCATACAATGGGTAGGAAGTGAGACAAAACATCATCTAGTTCCAACACCCCTGCCATGGGCAAGGACACCTTCCACTATACCAGGTTGCTCAGAGCCCCTTCCAACCAGGCCTTGGATAATCCCAGGTGGGCCCCCTTCAGATACACCTGCTTGACTGAGGGGCTTGGCTGTGCCCTTGGTGGGTCCCAGCTGGAGCTGCCTGTGTCCAGCAGAGCCCACTCCTGCCTTTCCCTCTCAGAGACCACCCTGCAGCACACTGCCACCAGTGCCTGGGCACTGGTACACTGTAAAGTGAAATCAGAGAAGGGACAGAGCAGGACAGCTAAAATGAACAGTGCTGCCATGTGTAGACAGACTGAAAAGTCCAGACTGCAGTTTGGAGTGGACAAAGCTGATGAGAGATATTGAAAAGGTTTACAGATTCCTGAGAGCAGTGGTTTGTTCACAGTGAGTTATGAACTGCTGCTTACCAAATCCTTCAGAAGACCAAGTACCAGCAGAAAAATAGTTTTAAAAGGTAAGCTAAACCACTGTTTTCACACAGCTGGTAGTAAATTTCTGGAATTTTTTTCTTTTTTTTTTTTTGCTAAACTAGTTCGTAAAAGAAGAGAGTGTTAGTTCTCTAAAGTCGTGGGACAAATTTGTGGGCAATAGATCTATAAGGAGATACTGAAGGGAACACTCAGGGCTATTCTTCCTGATATTCTCCATTCAAACTCTGGATGCTGGAAAAGTAGGAAGGGATAAGACCACAAAACATGGCCGGGCTCACATCCTTTCTGTAAATACCATCTTCCATTGCCACTGCTTGGGAAAACACTTCTTCATATGGTACTGCTCTGCCCCACTGGGCTAGCTCAGGAACAGCAAGAGGTTATGAATATCGTATTTTTATATGGTCCAGCTGCACAAGTGAAATTCATCCACTGCCTCCCTGCTCAAAAGCTTGCTCTTTAGCTAGTTTTGCCGAGGACCCATAACCACAGGTGGTCAAGGTCAAAGCATGTGCCCTTTATCAGCTGCAACCTGTTGCCTTTCCCACACTACATATGCAAAGAAGAAAACGGAAAACACAAAAGAGGATTCTCCTTAACAATTGCAGAATACTTGCATGATTTCAGACAAAAATTATTTTTCATGTCCCTTACTAGAAAATCTCCATAATATCCAAACTATATACTTTAGGGAAGATTAGGGCTTTCATTAGCATTCCCATTTGATTCCCTCTGGAGACATGGGCTCTGGCTGCAGCACTGATTGATTCCCCTCACTGCAGATTCTCATTAAAAAGGAGGGGATAGGAGGATAAGGGGAAAATCAAGCGGATTTTTCTTCCTCTCTATTATATCACCCTTTCTCGTACAACATAACCCTTGGATCTTGCTCACACACTGGTGAGCAATGGACAGGAGATGTATATTATCAACATGCAGATATACAGTGCTATGTTTTAAATTCTGCTTTCAGCTGCTTTTTTTCAAGACTGCCTGTCTGAAAATGACCTGGATGAAATGAACATTGAAATAATGCGCAACAAACTGTACAAGGCAAGTCTTTACACCAAAATGATAATATTTGGGGTTTATCAAATGTCTCAGGAAAGCAGGTCAGTATCATTAACCCTGTTTTGTGGATGGGGAAACAGAAATATGGTGAGATGAAGCAAGCTGTCTAAGGTCATCTGGTTGATTTCAAGTCCCGAAATGAAACCCAGCTGCTTCCATTTCTACTCCACTATTTGGGGACTTTTCAAATTTTAGGTCTGCATCCAAATTCTAATTTAATACCTCATTAATGAAAATGCTCTAGATGTCAAGCTAATATCCAGATCCAGATTTGTTTATGAGTAACTCAGCCACCAAATGCCAGAGAACTCTTAGCTCCTCAGTGAGGAGACTGGTTTTGGCTAACATCTATCTTTATTTATATAAGGAAGATGAGATTTAAAGGGTCTAATGGTTTTGAGTGTAGCTAACATGAATTTCACTTAAGGATTTAGTACAATTTTCTTCCTTTAAAAAATAATTTTAAGCATTGTTACAGCACAGTGCTGCAAGGATATGCATCTAACATGGGCCTTGCATTTTCAAAGTACTTTACAAATCTTCACACACAGGTCACTACTGTTACAGTGGTCTCTTTAAAGGCTATACATACCCCAATCCATTTCTCCATCTTTCTTTTACAGTGGATTCCCCAGATTGCAGGAAGTATTTTTACAGTGATCCGATTGCACTAGGGGAAAAGAAAATAAAATTCTGTTTGTCTTACAAATGATATTTTTAAATTCCAAAGCAAATTTTTAATTCTTAAAGCATTCACTAATTCGCTCATTCAATACAACATCAATTATGCCTACATATATTAATTTTTAAACGTATTTTAATTCTTTCACAGCACTACTATACTAGACACTTTTTCCAATTTAGTAGCATACATATTTGATTTCTATATCCTGTGAGGATGTCCATATATTAACACTTATCAAATCTATTTTTTTTTTTTCTTCTTGCTCATCTAAGTATTAGGAGGACTATTCTGCAAACACTAATAAATTATTAATAGATAATTTCTCCTTTACTTCAGCTGTCAATGTGATCAATTTCTTCTGCTCTACTATCAGATAGCACTATACAGAACCTAATACATAATTCCATGCAGTAGATCCCCCTTGAGATGACTCTACTTAAAATTCACTTAATTGCATAGCTAGCGACAGCTCCTAACAAGATTGCGTGAAGTTGTAGCAAATGCATTTTAACATAAATGTTCTCTAATGCAGTATTTTGGGAGACTGAGAAGCAGGCAGAACAGCATCTTGGATATATTTCATGTCCTTCCTGCACAGGTATTTTGAAATGGGTGCAGATGCCAGAATCCTTAATAGACCACAGGGCTCTGCAGGCCAGTATTACAGAAGCTTTGTCTGCTGTTCTGGCCTAATCCAGGGTTTAGGGTAGAGCAGTAGGGATTAGTTTGTGTATCCTCATCCTGCTGGCCCAACAGCCATGGCATATGCCCAAATCCCCTCCTCCACACACTATAAATGAAGAGTTTCCTTTAGCCATCTGCTTATTATGCAGTGGGAGCTCAATGGAGCTCAAAAAGTTCCTTCTTTAGAGAGCAAGTAAAACATAATATTTTTCTTATTACAATTTTTGGAAACATTTGATCTCAAATTTTAAAAAGAAGACATTTGCATTTGAATGTTTCAACTTTCATCTGAACTAAGTAATTAAGCACATACTTAAAATTTAAATTCATAGGTGTAATTATCAAAGTTAATGGAAGTATTTAAAAATTGGATTCATGGCTATGTGCAATCCTGGTCCAGGTCTTAAGCAGCATTTAAAATATTTCTCTTCTTCTTTCATGTAGTCTTACCTTGAGGCATTTTATAAGTTTTGTGAAAAACAAGGTGGTACTACAGCAGAAATAATGAAACCTATTCTTGAGGTAAGAAACATTCAATCTTTATGCATTAAAGTACTCCACAATGTTTTCATAATTGTCTCACTTTGTTCTTCCTGTTCAATTTCTCTCCATTTGCAAAGGTAACTGTGAAATGTTTGCTTCTCCTCTAAATATATCTGTTTTTTCTAAGATGTAATGAATAGTGTATTCAAAGATGACTTTTACCTTTTTACTAGAAAAGCAGCTAGACCATTACTAAGGAGGAGCCAGTCTCAGTTATCAGAGAGCAGAAAAGAAGAAATAGTTCACTAATCACAACCTGTTGCCCTTTAACATTTCTCTCCACTGTGTAGAAAAGCCAAAAATGTTGATTATTGATTTTGGGATAGCTAAAGCCTGGCATTACTGTCTATTTACTAATCAATAATCTTCAAGCTTCATGTCACTGATACGTTTGTTTACTTTCCTATTAAAATTAGTGATTGAGGTTAGAGTTGAGTGACCTTTGGAATTAGTGTCATATAAAAATAGAACATTCTGTGTTATATTTTTGCCTCAACTCAGCAAAGTTTAATATTTTTTTCCATGGCATACAAAGTTCCCAATGTCCTCCCCCCAAAGCATACATGCATCTAGTGAATGATATTTTTGTCTCTGTTTTTTTTTAATAAAAGATAAAGAAATTTCTAAAATTGAATTCTCAGCATTCAGGTCCCCTTTTATTTTTATTTTTTTTTTCTCACTTAGTCTATCACAATTCTTTGCAGAGGCTGACAGTCAGACCACCCACTTGCTTCCAGGAGTCTTTTTTTCTGGATAATCAATTTTACACCCTGGAAACCAAAAAAATTCACTGATGAGGTCTGATGACATCATACTAAAAGTTTGCATTTAGAAGAGAGATAATAACCCTGGGAACTCATTCCTGAGGGAAGAATGTGTCTGAATTACATTTAACAAAATAATGTCCTAAAAGGGATGGCAATTTCCTATTTTCATTAAGCAGGTCACAACGTTTCAATTTATGCTCTAAACAAAATTCTCTTAATCAAGTTAAATTGAATAGAAAATAAGTATTTTGACTTTTCTTAGAAATAAAAAGCAAGAGATTGTCTGGCATAGCTGATTCAGATTTTTCAGAAAGTTTGTTTTTAAATATGAATTCATGCTCAGTGCAGATTACTTACTAACATTAGTTAAAGCATGTGGTAAAACTCCCTTTATATCAATGGTAACAATTTAGCCTATGATAAGCTTCTTTAAAATCCCTATCTAATGTCAATCACCCAGGAAGATAAACTTTTCTATAGAAGATTTCCATTTCTATAACATTTTATTAACCCGAAGAGACACACAGAACAGGCTGCTAATGGTTGGAGTCAGAAAAAACTCACAAGTTTAATTATTGAAAAGATTACTTGCTATTTATTTTGTAATCTTATATGTAAGGCTACCAACCTGACCCTACAGATGAGGCTGAGGTATTTATCTCCCCAGCTCCTTGACCACCACATGCGCCAAATTTCCTTATTAAGAGTACTGATGATCTCTTTTCCACCATGGGCAGCACATGCTGCTTGTTTAGCCCTGAATCTGGCAGGAAACTGCAGGACTGCACTGCAGCTAAAGTTCTGTCTGCTAGCATGGCCCCGTGCTAAATTATGACCCACATGCAAACATGCACTAAGGAAATGGAATCAGTCATCCTCTGATTCCACTTCTACCTGCAGCAATCAGATGGACTGTCACTAAGTAATTGCCTCATGGCCTTATTCTCTGTAGAGACCCTCATGTGCCAATAGTTTGATGAATTGAGAGGTCTGAGTGGATGGGAGTTATTGTGAAAATTTTCTCAAACTGGAAGCCACAAGAAGCAGAGCCCACACCTGCTACCATTAGTTGCAATGCTTCTAATGCTTTTTAGCAACAAAATATTACACATCTAACACCTAGATTCTACATGGCTTTAACAAGTTGAAAAAAGAAAGCATTTGTCTTTCTAAAATTGTTTCAGTAGGTCTAATAGGCTTATTTTATCAATTAAGGAAGTGAAGTTTGGCCCTGTTATTCATTAGCTAGAAATCCTTTCAAGCACACTTATTTTCATCTCATTACTTCTTTACTGTTTACTCCTTCTCCTTACTTAGAAGTCAGCACCAGCGGGTAGCAAGTTCCTGTTATTGTGTGTTCCCATACACAAGAGTAGATGAGAATATGTGTTTACTGGCTAAAGTGGCAGATTAGTGTTGCAAATGCAGCCTTATTATTCAAATGAAAAGAGCACCTCTCTCTTGAACTAGCTCAAATATTCACAGAATAAGAAATTTTGTAAGCCGCCTAAAATGTGTGTATACTATATATACACTTCATTGTGAAGATTTTCCCTGTGTAATCCCTGCAATCAGCAAGGGCTCTGCTGTTCTTAGAACATGAAAGTAACAAATAAAGGAAAAAATTAAAACCACAGTCAATTTAGATCTCCAGACAGAAGAAATGATTGGTTTTATTTACTACTGCATTTTTAAGTCATACCGTAAGAATGATAAGTGAAATTTCGCCTTGTGAAAATAAGAACCCAAGGGCTCAACATTGGATTGCCTTTCAGGCTGCTGCTGCAGTAAAAATACAGATACTACAGGCATCTAAACCTGATAGAAGAAATATAGCCTTTGATTCTATCTATTAAAAATTAACTTTTATTTAAACCACTTAAAACTTTAACTTGGCAAGTAAGCTGCTCCATTCTCCTTGTCAAAGTATCGTTTTAAACATGTGCATTGAGAAAATACACTTTTTTTAGGATTTTCCTTCAACTTTGACTATCAACAGCACTTTAAGTTATGGGCATTACTATTGATTCTTGGCCCTTTCCTTTGTTAGTTTTATTTATAAGATCATTATTTAATAATCTTATGCATGAGTATGTGAAGATATTTTTTCTTGTCAACATCTGGGTAAAAAAAGAGGGAAATGAAGAAGCAGCAGAAATTATACTTTTAGAACAAAAAATATAAATAACAAGAAATCACAAAATAAAAGCTGTAGTTGCAAAATCTTGTTTGATTTTCTAGTTAGAATTTAATTCATATTTGCAAAGAAGAACTTGCAATTTCAAAAATAAGGTATGTTTCCAATGCTCTCAAATTGACTTCTTAAAAAAATTAAATTTCCATAGTTTGACTTACTTAAAGAAACCCAGAACATACCCACCCTAATTTAGAATGAGATGTCTAATGGCACCTCTTTATTCTTTGTTTTGCATATTAAGTTTGAGGCAGACAGACGGGCTTTTATCATCACCATTAATTCATTTGGCACTGAGCTGAGTAAAGATGACCGAGAGAAGCTGTATCCAACCTGTGGAAAACTTTATCCAGAAGGCTTACACCTGTTGGCCAATGCAGATGACTACGAGCAAGTGAAGCGTGTTGCAGAATATTATGCAGTATGTAAACTAATTTGTTAAAACAAAAAGCCAATATAAAAATAGCTAATTAACATGTCCTGACATCAGCAAAATTTTTAAGAGCATACATGTAAGTTAAAAGAATTTTCAAGAGGAAAAAAGTCAGCAGAGGTACTAAAGTTCCCATAAAAAAGTGTATGGGATCAAAGACTTTTGATATGAAGAGATAAGATTAAGATAAGACATTATTACATTACTGCAGTACAAAGTTCCTCTTACAAGGATGTTTAAGTAAGAGCAAATCACATCTAGTAAATAAAACTCTTCTTACTCCATTCACCCTCCCCAAATTGAGTTTCACTTCATTTCTTCTGCCTCCAAGATTTTGGAGCACAGTCAATCTCAGCTGACCAAACAATTCATGTCATTGATTAGTCAAACCTGATTTATTGCCAGTATATCCTAAGAATTCCCTTCTGAAATGTGTTCTCTAAATCACTAATTGATTCAAAGAAGTAGATGAAAATGTGAATATTGATGCAAATATTGCTTTTATTAAAGAATATTTAATCTGCAACACTTGATCTATGAATTAATAGATCAAGTGTTGTAGATTAACTAATCTCTTGTACTCTGTTGCACTCTAATTATAATATTTAAGCTACCTCTAAGCAGGTACACAAAAAAATGTCTGGTCTATTTCTTTTTCCACAAAAAAAAAAAACACCACCTCATGAAGGTGGAGCTATGCATCTGCTCCTATGCATAAGCAGAACATAACCAAAAGTTATCATGTCAGTGAGATATGGAGCAAGACTGTCCATGACATGGTGGGTTATTTAGATGAATTTGGGAACCATTGTCGTAGACCTCTACTACACTCCTACATTAAGGGAAAAACAAACCACACACACATAGGATGAAATTACACAGAAACATAACACCTAAGAAATCAAATCAAATATATCTGCACGGGATATTCCAGGATGACAAATCAGATTAATGGATTTGGATACAATATTAATGCAGGTAAAGCAAATCCAGCTGACTACTGGAAATAAATAAGAGCAGCCATATGATGATCAGAGTTCAGTATTTTGGCTCCATTTAGAGCTCTGGTTCTGATGGATACTATTTGCACAAGAAATTCAGTGCTCTCTACGCAAAGGAGTGAAAGGTCACATGTCATTCCACAATAAGCCTCTTTTAGTGCCTTCAGTAAATTACTTGAAATTGTTGGAAATGATGATAAGAAATACAAGAACAAATCTGATTTTTCTTTCTGTTGCTGATTATATGCTTTTAACTTTTGATTTATGTAGAATTGTAATCTGTACAGGAGGTATTCTATACAGAAAGATTACTTAACAAAGATTAATTTACAAAGTAATGTAAGGTGTCTATGTCTGTGCTGCACAGAATGCAAAAGTACCTTATTTCCATGAAGTGGTTGTCTGTGCTTTTAGGATTACAAGGCTGTGTTTGAAGGTGTAGGGAGTGGCACTGGAGAAAAGACACTGGAAGACGCATTTTTTGAACATGAGGTAAAACTTCTAGCCTTAAAATACAAAAATGAATGTTACTCACATGGAATAAGAATTAAAACAAGAATGAGGTACCAGGCTTTTGATTCTACTGTGCTGCTTCCTATTCAAGAACATGGATTTTTGATGGCTGTCAACATTTGGCTGAATCAAAATAGAAGAATTTACCTTTTTATGTAAAATTAATCCTATATTGTTCTTCTGAAGACTCTTTACAGAGCTATCAATCCTGATAGCCTATCCAAAAAGCTATCTCATAAACACCATTTAATTAAATTTCTTTTGAGTAATCTACTAAAGTATTTCACCACTGTCTTTTATTTCCTGTAATATTGCTGTAGTCTATTACCAAAATTATTCCACAGATGACATTTCAATTAGAGTGATACTCAAGAGATTGTTAAATATAATCATGGTTACAAAGCTGCAAGACATCTTGAACATAAAAGCTACCATATAAAAATCCCATTCTACTTCCTTGATATTTTATCATAACACTTGTTTCATCTTTTCTACAGGTAAAGCTGAATGTGCTTGCATTCAACAACCAGTTTCATTTTGGAGTATTTTATGCCTATGTGAAGTTAAAGGAACAAGAATGCAGGAATATTGTATGGATTGCTGAATGCATTTCTCAGAGACACAGAACCAAAATTAACAACTACATTCCAATTTTCTAAATCTGAGAATCTATGATGCTTGAAAAGATACATAGAAAAGAAGAAAAATCTTATTTCAAAAATTAACTCTTATCAGACGTGTTAAATTTTATTAATGAGCCTCCTTATATACATCACCATAGGAAAAAAGTAATGCAATTAGAGATACAAGTACTTCTTAAGGAAATACTAATGGGTTTATTCACAAATTTGCTGGTAGATTTGTTCCCCACTGTGCCTATTTTAATTTAATTGATCAATAAAAAGCTCCTGTAATGTCTTACATATATACTCTTTCTCTTTTGTGGAACCAAGACTTGTATCAACAACATTTGAAAAGATCTTTAATGGCTTTTATTTTTAATTAATGTTTTTCTCAAAGGGCCAATTAAACCACTACTTCTATCTCACAGGGTCTTTCTTATGGCATACAGATTGTATGAAGGACTTAATACACAAATAAGAGAGAAACTCTGAAATTGCCCTTAACAAATCTGAAGGGGAAGCTTCTTGATCTTAACTGTGATTCTTTTCTGCAACTAAATGTAAATAAGTAACTTCAGTATCATTAAAATGTTTTTATTTCTTCCTTTATGGTCAAATGAGGAGCACCCTGTGTCAAACAATGGGGGTCTGATCTAGTCCACAGCAAAAAAAATATCCCCTCCCAACACACCAAAGAATTGTCTTTATGTATGCACTAGAGAAGATTATGAAACATGAATGAAAATGCCAACCAAGTCTGTATCAGTTTTACATCAGACACAAACAACACCAGCTCTGAGCTATTTGAGGACCTGGCTAGGATCAGTAACTAAAAATAGAGGGAACAGTTGAAGCCAGATTGTAGCAGGACAAGATTAATTCTGCCGAAGAAAAAGGGAAGATTTTGAAAGCTTTATTGAGGTTCTGCCTTCCTACTTTATTCGAAGAATTTGCCATTTTATCTTTCAAACAGGTCATACTTTGATTTTCTGCATGACTTCCCAGTTTCAGGCTGCACAACAGCAAATCTCACTCTTCAGCTGGCTGTTCCTCCAGTAAGTATGATATAGAAATACAATCAATTTCCTGCTGAGTGGACAAAAAAAAAAATTCTGATGTCAACACCTCAGAATTATGGAAAACATTCAGGCATCATGATCTTAAAAACTGAGATACAATATAGCTCTCTCTGCAATATGTAAATGTGCATATGCATTCATACATAAAAAGTAATAAACGTTGTGGGTTTTTTATAAAACCACACTTCTTGAACTGCAAATAACACCAAAGGGCCATATCCCATAACATCCTATACTCATTTAATGCAGAATTGAGATGATTTTAATACTTTGCTCTATTGTGAATACCAGACAACCTTATATTATGACTTTAAAAAATATTTTCATAGGTTAATTTAGAAATAATTTGGTATGAATTTGGAAAAATTGACTAAAAATTTATAAGTGCATAAGACAAGAATACAAGTCTTACTTCTAAAACAAGGCATATATCTTTAGTAGATCCAGCAATTCAGAAAAAAATTGAAAGTAACAAAAAGGGAATTTATTTCCAAATCTAATCTGTGATCAGTGCTTTCATGTACCACAAACTGCATCGCAAACTACTTCACAAGCTGCAGTGGAGAAAGAAATAGAAAACATTGCCACAAATTTGTAGATTTTTCTATATTTGCATTAAAATTACATGAAACTCTATGTATGCATTTAAAAAATGTTTGGAGCAGAAGAATAATAAAGTCAAGTGGTCTGGGACACAGAAACTTAATGCAATTCAGTACAGGGAATGAATACTTTTTCTGTACTGATAAATCAGGCCTCCTTACTCAAACAAAACAAATGAGCTGACTTTCTGCCAAGAAATTTCTGAAGTGATTTGAAGGGGAAAGAATCTGCTCTCCACCCTAAATCATTCTGTGCCAGGGAAGATATGCAGCTGCTGTTGCTACAGTCTGGATACTGTTGGCTCAGAAAGAAGTGAGCAGGAATTGCAGCTTTCATGACTGTGTTGTCAGCAGAATTGGTCTTTAGACTATGGAAAGGACAGCATCAGTTTTGATTGATGCTTTTTTCAAAACAAATGTCTAGATATTTGCCAAATGAGGACAGTATGTAATAGACCTCAATTATATTTAATTCAAGGACAAGCAAACTAGGACTTTAAATTTCTCAAAATCTTTTTTTATAAATAATGTATTTTACATTACTCCCTTGTTAGTAAGATAGTCTTCATGCTGTTGTATATATAAATATAAATCTATAGACCTATAAATCTATAAATATAGATATATAAAATAGAATTATAGAGTTTGCTGAGTTGGAAGGAACCCAATATAAAGGGGATATAAAGGCCATATATCATCTCCAACAAGAGCTTATAGTGGAAGTTCAGATCACAGAATCACTACCAAGGGCATCATTAACTTCTTGATGGTAATGTCAGCCTATAACACAGGGGAACAGGAAGCAGCCACTTTTCATCTTTTCCCTTTCGCCTCCCAACAAGAACTTGTGTTCACACTCTTTAATGGCTGAGCCTATCCAGAGGAATTTGTTCAGTATGATTATGGTGACTATGCCCCTTGGGCTGTGTCTTTAATGAGAGATGGAGATCAGGACCAGGAACGAGTTCCTGGTGGGCTTTGAGAGCTGTGAATCTTTCTTTCCCATCTTTGCCTGAGCTGTAGCTCAGGCTTGATGTGTTTGCTATCTGCTCACAAGCAGCTGGGCAGCACAGAACTGTGGATAGATCGGGCTGTGGTGTTCCAAGCAATTCCCAGGCCCAGTCCCTCCGTCCTGCATGAATTACTGTGTTAGACGTCTTTGCTAAGGACTGGAGATTTATAGGATGAATCATATCAGCATGTGGTCATAAGACTTTCTCTGGACTCACAGTCAGCTGAGAATAGTAGAATCTCTTGTTCTGGTTTTGTCAATTCCAGCATGACTTTCAGGAAACACCAAAAACAATCCAGAGACAGCTGGCCAGTGTTTGGATTTGCACCAGATTTGTAAAGCTATTATGATGAATACAACCATAATAGTTTAAACAAGAAAAAGGATGAAATCCATTGATTTGCTGGACAGCTAGATTGATTTACTGAGGAATGTGGAGAAATATGTAATAAAAATCATGGGCAAAAATAAGTGATAAATGGAAATAATATCTATCAGGCAGTTAAAACAATTTACATGACACAAAACATCTTCTCAAACAAACAGAAATTCATTCAATATGTTGGAATGTCTCCCAAATGAAAAAGTAAAAATAAAAATATGATTCAAGAAATAAAAAGACAAAGCTCTCAAAGGGAAAAAAAATGATGTTTATAGCACACTGCGAGGAATATTTGACTATTAGGAATCCATATTCTACAATTATTTTAAGCATTACTTAAGAAAAATGTATTCTCTGGAAGTTAATTACCTGTTCTAACCTGCTACTTATAAAATGTAACAGCAAATCAGATTGATTGAAAAGGAACAGGTAGAACTTTCAAGGTCATTGATAAGATAATAGCTGTATATATTTTTTCCAATACAGAAAAAGTACACATTCCTATGTAATTAATATTATATTGAAAAAGTATATACTCTTTTTACTTTGTGTCTCACTGCTTTCTGAAAGTTCTGCTTTGCAAACAATGCATGTACACACACGCACACACATCCATGCGTGTCAGCTACAGAATTTTCTACTGAGTCATATATCTGCTGTAAACTGAGAGAGCAACCATTGGGTAAATCAATCTAGAACAATGTAAAAGTTTTTCCTTCACAAAACCTTTTTTACCAGTGAAAATTTGAAAAACAATTCAAATATTTGAAAGATTTGTAATAAATTCATTGAGGCCAAATAAAGCAAACTCTTTTTGCATTTTCAACTAAATTGATTCAAACCGTTTTCACCATACAACACAGCACAAGAGGCAAATGAGAGCACTCAAATAATTACAAGCCTATCAGACCTATGAATTTAAGGTCATGTTTATTTATAGTAAATATTAGGACACAAACAAATTCCAAATTAGTCTAAACAATATGTTGTAAAACATATTAAAAAAATATAAAATTGTTCTATGTCTCAAAGAAAAACCAAATAAAGGACTTAACAAAAACATGTAATGACATACAGCAAAAGCTACTGTAGTTAATAGTCCTATGGGAATAAATGACAATGCTCCAACTGAATATAGTGGGAGCAGGGTTAGAGCCTTCAGGTGAGTAAATGGCTTTACAGTTTATGTGAAAAACCTGAATCTGTCCTTCAAACTGCTCAGTGTGGCAGGGTCCTGCAGCAGCAGGATGCTGTGACAAATATTGTGCCTGGTAGTAACCAGCATGGTCACTGTGCCCAGCAGAGGTCATAGCAGACTGAGCAGCTGACTGAAAAAGATCACATTTTCTTAGAACCCTTAGATGAATTTATGTTGATGACTCCTCATTGGCAGGAGACAATAGTTGAGAAGTTTTGCAAACATTATTATCACCAGTTCCCTCTCTGGTGTCTACAATAGAGTGTTTCTGAGTGGGTGCACTTCAGTTCAGATCCAGAGGATTGATCACCTAATTAAACAGACCTATTTAATTTAGTTTATGGGATCCAGCTGCATGTACACTCCTCATTTTGCTCAAATAAACATGCAGAAACCAACTGGGAAAGCCACTGAAGCCAGGGAAAGCCACTGCTTTTAAAATGCTACTAAAAGTGACTGCCTAAAATAATGTTATGGATTCCATATCAAAATCTTATTTCTGTCATTCCAAAGAAAAGAGTCTGTCATTTAAAGGTATGAGCTTTAATATTTTTCTCTTAAAACCAGCAGTAACAGTTTGCAGCCTTCACCACCACAGCAAGGCTGTCACTCTGAATGTCATCATAGCACTGTTACTTTCTTCTTTTATAGTTTTTAGATCAGTTCTTGCTATTGAATCATGATAAATGATACAGTTTGTAATTTCATCTCTCAAGATTTGCCCTCACCAAAGCACAAGCCAAGTCTTGCACTAAAACAAACCCTTGCCAAAAGTATTAACTCACAAATCAAAATGCCAGCCTTTCCAATCAGTCCTACTCATTCTAACCCCATGTGCCCTACATGCTATTTTATCTAAGTGTCTCGCAAATCAAGTCTTTCATTGCACAAGGCTTTGAGAAGTGTGGGCCAGATCTTGAAC
The DNA here is from genome assembly GCF_048771995.1 of Taeniopygia guttata. NCBI lineage: Eukaryota > Metazoa > Chordata > Aves > Passeriformes > Estrildidae > Taeniopygia > Taeniopygia guttata. Next base: position 125,391,994 of record NC_133026.1, read on the forward strand.
AAACATTCTGTCTAGATGTCCAGTGCTATTATTGAAGTGGGTAGTGCCATATTTCTTTGAATTAGTAAAAGTTACTAAAACTAAAAAAAAGTAACTAAAAAGTTACTAAAAATTAGTAAAAGTTACTAAAGATCATAGTCATTTATTTTAAAAACTCCACAGTTCACATACTATGAACTCTACAGCCTTGAACTCTCCTACAGATTTGACACCTGGCAGGAAAAACAGGATCAGGGAAAACAGAAACAGTGAACAGGAAATCAAGAAACTAGAAAGTTCTTTCTTATTCTTATTGTTTAGGATGCAAGTTGCTGTATTTCATATCCACTGAAGTACTTTACAGATGACATATGCATTTTTAGGGGTGGGATATTTATATGTCTGCTAACTTCTTAAGGACTGCATATCGGATTAATCTCAGAATCTCTTAAGAATTCCTCAGGACTTTCAACTCCAAAAGGAAGTCACTGCTATGAGAAAGTCCATATTATTCTTACATATCACTCAAAGAATGGAATCAGACATTATTTGTTCCTACAGAGGAATGCAGCTGCCTCATTTTTCAGTGTGAAACTCCTATTGCTGAAGAGTTTACTGCAATTAGTTGTAACTATGGCTATACACTCTGGAAAGGGTGGGAGCAGAGGTTTAAAGTGGTGACAGCAATCACAAAGGTACAGGATCGATACATGTACAAACTTAATCAGCATTACCTGAGTCATGGTTAGATTAGCTTTAGCTGGCTGCTGCTTTTGTTCAAATGTTGATATTGATAATATGGGGAATGAACCATCTGAGCAGAATGATAGAGGACAAAGTTGACCAGATCTCTGCCTTCTTTCAGGTTTAAGAAGCCAGGTTTAAGAAGTAGAAGATTTTTTCTTCTACTTAGCTTTGAGCTATTAGGGAATAAAAGTCATAATCCAGTTCCTCATAAACAATGGGCCTCTGAAATGCTGCAGACAAAACTTATTTACCAAACAATACTCACTTGTATTCAAATAAAGTGATAACAATTGGAATGTAAACACTTTCAAATATGTTCTACTCCTCTATTTCACTTAAAAAATAATTGTGATAAGTAAGAAATAGTTGAGATAAGCAAGCATGTAGGTATGTTTTAATTGGTATTGCAATGCCTATAGGTCACAACCAAGATAATGAGTCCCTTCACCGACTATCAGAGCACACAGACTAAGGAGCTAAAAACTGTCAGGTACGCTTCACAGGGTGCCAATACATTAATAGGTACTGTGTGGACAGCTTAAGCAAATCAAAATGTATTCTGCACTCAACTGAGCAAAGAGATACATTGCTGATCAACATTGCTGATCCATTGCTTAGCAGAAGCTAAGCTCAGAGCCCAGCTACTATACTTCTGAGGAGCATAAGTGGGCTATCCAATTCTGGAACAGAAGGCTGCTCCTAGGTGTAAATGCCAACAACTACATTAACTTATCAATTAAATACTTCAGCAGGGAGATCTTAGGATTGGTCTGTGCTGCCAGAGCCACTTCTTTATAGCCAACAGCGAACAAGCTGAAATAGTTTTGGCTGTCTGACGAAAAACCCAAGCTCAATGAAATGCCCTAACCAGCATAACTCAGAGGCATGAACTTGCAAGTCTAAGACATTGGAAACCAAATGCAAGTGAGCCCTGAAACCAAAGCAGTTTAGGTCTCTAGATTTTTTGCAAATGTACACAGTGACTCTGCATGACAGGAAACAACTTGAAGTTGCATCAGTTCCTGCTTTTAAGTGAGTTTAAGCAACTTATTCACTAATTTGTTCAGACTGAGACAATACTAGGCAAAAGGCAGTAATCCTGCAAGCCAATTGGAAAATTTTAAGGTGAAATGACAGGTGATTTTGGATATTTTGAAGATTCAGAGGCAGAACAAAGCTTGGTTGGAGCAATTTTAGATTCACATGCTGCAAGCATGACAGAGTTATGTTTTAGTGTCAAAGTCCTAATTGGTTTAAGACCTATAAACAAAACAGAGTGGAAAAATATTAACACATTAGTGCTGGTGGATCAAAGAACAGAGATATTTCCCAAGGCCACTTCAGGAAGAGAGAACTGAGTGCACATTTCTCAAGTCTTACCTCAGCGTTTCCATCAAGAGGTTCTTTTTAAAAGACTTACTTCCCAACAAACCTTACCAATAATGCATAGTCCAACCCCCCACTGAGTGTAGATCAAATTATCATCAAAGGTAACTATCCTGAACGGTAGTTCTTTTGTTGTGCTCAACTATCTAAACAAGCTGAGCCTCTCCTTGTAGATCACATTTTCTAAATGTCTGATAAAATCTGTTTGTTTGCTCTGGACTCTTTCCAATTAGTACATATCTTCTGAAGTGCACCAATTAAGATTTGTTTTGGGCATACCACCAGGCACATTAATGAGAACGATGATTACTAAAAACTCTCTCAAAACATTTCAGTTTGTGTACTTACAATGTACATAAATAAGCAGAAGGAAAAATAAATAAAACCTTTTGGAACTTTAATTCTCCCTAAAGAGTTCTGTCACCTACTCAAGGATGCTGGTAAACAAGGTCAGATGATTACTCAGACAGTATTTGAAGTTACAGAAAGAACAAATAACTGACATATTTTGGCAAAGTCCCACAGCAACCAGAATGGGGACAACGATCTAATTCCACTGAAGAAAAACAGTTAGACAGTCTGTCTCTACAGAATTAGAAATTCAGAAATACATAGATTGATACCAAAACCTGTCATAAACCTGAAAAATTAAAATTACCTAATTCAATGGTAGTGTGACACCAGTTCTAAAGTGTCTAACTTTATAGTAGTATTGCTTGAAGACGATACTGTATTTGTCTCAAGTAAAGTGTCTGAAGTTGAGTAAAAAAAACCAGCTGTTTTTCAGGAGGAATCTGCTACCATATACAAGGGTAATGCTAGCTGCAATAGGATGATTTTTACAAGACAAGGAGTAGTGCAGACCAAGTCATATTTTGTCCAAATGTCCTTGGCTAAGAAAAATGATGCTCACACTCAGACCAATGACTCTATCTCTAACACAGTAGTTTAGGAATCCTAACATAACTAATATCGAAATTCAGGAAAAAATAATTTATCCGTTCCCTGTTAATAGGACCCACCAACTTAATACAAGTTTTGACAGTTTGAAGTGGTCATGTATAGATATTTACATATTCACATATTCACATATTCACATAGTCACATAGTCACATAGTCACATATTCACATATTTATGGTGCAGTATACAGTTGCACTCAGGCACAGTCATGGTCTTCTATTCTTAAGATAAAAAAATACTCAACAGAGGAAGGGATCATATCTCAGAAACAAGGCAAGACATCAATAACATTATTGCTAACCTTGGAAAATACCTTGTTCTGTGGCAAATACAATTTTCTGTCAAGATGAAACTTGTGAAGCAAAAGCCAAAACACTATTTGTCTTCTTAAAGCAATAGCAAAGACTGTTTACCTCCTCCCTAAAAAGTGTATTCAGCTATCTATGGCCTACACAAAGACATGAACTATCATTATCAATAAGAAGAAATATATTCGGGGTTGTTTTTTGCCACACTACTACAATCATGTGCTCCCACTTTCTTTCAGGCTGCAAGCCAAATGAAGTTAATTAATTACCTGTTTCCAAGCTGTAAGTGGAAAAAATGGAAAATTAAATTTATCCTAATTTGGGCCCTTTCTGTCTCAAACAGAGCATTGGGTAAAAGCAAACTTAGAAATGTATTCAACTCATGGAAGGTATAATACTTGATGTATTCCAACTTAATTAATCTTTCTGGCTTTGAAAGCCTTGTTAGCTTTTGAAAGCTAGATGCTCAGGAATTATACTACCTTGTCAGAGAGAACTATATTAGTAAGAAAAAGCTCTCTGGCAAAATCACAGAAAGAAAAAAAAAATGGAATAAACTAATTTTGGGTTAAAAGAATAATTAAAAAACAACCCAAGACACCATCGCTGCAAATCTTGGTATTTACATATAGAAGTCTTCGTAAAATTGTCAATATTTTATGCCATCAAGTGGGTTGCATACATCAGAGAAACTGCAATCAGTCAGTTTACTGGCCCAGAATAAGTCAATTCTTTTCCTCAATATGTGAAGGACTGAAGTCAGTGGAAAAAATGTCCCTACATACTGACTTTGCCTGATCCACTTTACACTTGTACTACAATCTCCTAAGAGTGATTTTCAAAAGTTGGTGGTTTGTTTTGGTTTGTTTTGTTTTGCTTTCTTTTGCTTTTAATCATGAGAGAAAAACAACAACAAGAACAACAATTTGTTGTTGAATTTTATATGGCAGATTTTGCATTAAACCACACAGAAAAACAGTGTATTAAACTCAAGTAGACATTTCAGGCCAGCAGTACAGGAAAACAGCCCTTTCACAATCAAAGTACTGAAACAATGCTAAAGGCCAGAAAATATTTTAATAACTGACCATCGTGGGACAAAGAGCCAATTCCACTATCTAATTATTAAAAGATTAAGCTTCTTCACAAAGACCATTTGACTTGAGTTTTCTGATTGAAGCCTGTCCAGCTTTGTCAGTTATGTTGCAATTAAAAAAAAAATCACATTTCCTGCAACTCAATTTTGTTACCGATTGTTTATGTGCAGGTATTTCAGTCTAATAAAAAAGACAGTGAAAGTTTAGAATCCATATATATCTACACATATATAAAATTTATGCTAGAACTGTATGTTCAAGCTTTGCTTTTTGAAAGAAAATGCCTTCTCATTCCCATTAGAATGTAATTCAGATTTACTGAAAATGCAATTACAAGTTCTTAGTTGTTGTCCAAGTCTTATGTTTGCTGTTTGGCCCCTGTCAGTGCAGCAGGCGCAGCTGCTGAAAAATAAAAGCAATACCTTGGAAACAGCAAAGGCTAAATATGTGGATCACTCTTACACATAACATTTTAGGAAAAAAATCCAATTCTGTTCCTACCTAGAGGGTAATGTAATGGAACAAGGATACATTTCCATATCTTTTGAGAAAGCCCAAATGGTTGTTTGGTATAAGTGAACTATTTCAGAATAATTTCTGAATTATCTTTGCCTCAGAAGGTAAATTATTTTGCAGAAATATACACACTTTCTTCAGCTTTTTTTACCATTTCTCTTTCAAATAGGTCTGATCTCAAACCTTCAGGAGTTTTTAAAATGACTCAGATTCAAGGTGACTTACCATTAAAAAAATTACACATCCAAAATAATTTGAGTTCTCAGTTTGTTACTACATTAATATTTTATCCCTCCCATTCCATTGTGTCCCACTTTTGTTGGCTTTTGTTAACTATTTTTCTTTGCATTTTCTTTCATAAAATAAATAATAAAATAAACTAGTATACCAAGAAAAATCAACAAAATTGTTCTGTGATTTTCATCAATATGGCAAGACTAGCAAGCTCCTTAACAAAGTTAGCGTGCTACATCGTGGGAAAGAGGAGACAAAATAAAATACTTATATTTGAGAAAGGCAAGTTAACTCTCTCCTCCTAAATTTTGTTTTTATTCATAATAAAATCTTTGTCATTAGGGAACTTGCTAACTCACATTTTTACATTAATATAAATATTCAGAACAAGTTAAAATGTTTTAGCACTTTCAAATAAACTGTTATTTTGCCTAAAGCAAGTATCCAGAAACTTCACTGGATATTGCTGGAAACCCATTTTTTTAATATTGATGATTTAAATAGAATAATCAACTGTGTGAAAAGAACTACACCAGTCAATACACCTTTTCCCCCTAGTAATTTTTTTAAACAGGGATGAAAATGAGTCATGTTGTTAGGGTTCCAAACCTTTTTTTATAGGTAACACACCTGAAAAAGAACTATACTGGTGTATATTTCGTTGTTGTATGTTACATATTGTTTGTCCCTCAGGAATAGCCAATAATGGTTATAATGATATCAGTTTATAATACATCAATATTCTGATTTTGGAATTTAAAAAATTCCTCGTCCATCACTGTTCTCCTTTCAACCTTGCTTTCATTTCTCTCTCACCTACAATCCACTGAAGGTAAGAAAACTGATACACAGAACTATTTTATAAAAATAGGAACCATCCCAGAGGCCATATTCATAAAGGAGATGTTTTCTGTAATTCATCAGTACTTGGTAGAAAGCCATAGGAAAGTCCTACAGTTCACACACAGAGATGTGCAAGATAAGACTCACCCTTTAAAAACACAACTGATCTCCCACATATATCTTCCACATACCCACATATATCTTCCACATACCTTTGCCTGTAGGAATCTCTGCATGTGGAAATTCAGAACTAAGCCTCTTCTTCAGGGTCTTACATCAGACATAGAAATAACTATGGAAACCCTGTGTTTTCCAAACTAAAAATCATGGGCTTTTACTCTTGGTAGAATCTCATTTCCCTCTGCAATATCTCAAACAGCTGAACAGGAAATACGGACCTTCACTTAGTTGCATTACATGTGATATTGCCAATATTTTAGTGACCATGTCACAAACTGGTCCACCAAAGCAACACATGTCATGTAATTGAAGGCAGAAAACCAAAAAGAGCACAAAAGCAGCTCTCCTTCAAACATGTCTTTTGTCACTCCATCAGATTTGTGCTAAAAATTTTATGTGTTAAGCTGAATGTGCAGGATGTAGAAGAAAAAAAGCAATGCATTTTTAAAGGCTTTTAAAGAGCAGCAGTACACTGATTTCTACAGTAAACATTGAAGTGTTCGGTATTAATATTTAATTGGTTAAAACTCTCTATAAGTCATAAGAAAAGTGAAGTTTTAAAACCAAAAATTTAAAAATATTATTACTCCCATCAATACCTAAAAGATTTTAAATAGCAGACTACATTTACATAAGTATAAATTCTAAATTTCATTTTAAAACATACAACATGCACAAATTGCTAGTGAAATTTTAAGAATGATCTGGAGACAATGTGTCACAGATGCATTACAAGAGAATAATAAGGAAATCAAAAGTGGCAAAGTTAAACATTTCCTAGTTTTTTTTCCATTATCAGTTTAAACAGTCAGGGAAGACATGGTTTACTAAGATTGCCATGTTCTACCAAGGACGTGCATTGTCCTAAAACTGAAATGCATTTAACTGCATTAAACACTGGGATTACTTATAAAGAAACAAACAGTACTGTGCTGTTTCTTTATGAGTAATCCCAGTGTTTAATGCAGTTACCTGGCAAAAAAAAGACTTTCCCAAGCTGTTAAAACACATGCATGAATTTTTATGTCTATTTTATTACTAGTATACGTACAATACTGTGGCCTAATTCTTATGTCCAGCTGAGAAAAAGAAAAGGGGATTTTCAGAGACAAAAAAAAGTTCTAGGGCACAGAAGTTCAATAAACACACAGTTTATATTAAAGGAAGAGCGAACTCTCAGCTCTTAAATAAGCATGAACACTATACAAACCATTGTAATGTTAAGAAGAAGAATATATGGCTAAGTCTCAAAAATACAAATTTGAAGATTTCAATTTCTTAGTTTTTCTGATTAATGCTCAGAGAACATTCAACAAAAGCCAAAAACAATTTGCAGCTCAAACTGATGGCTGACTGGTTCACTTAGGCCATGCTCTGACAAAGGATAAACACAAATTAAATTCACTTGATCATTTTCAGTTACACAACCTAAATAGGGCAATAAAGAAAAAAGGACATAGGATTTCTTACAACAACCAAAATCTTGATTCTCTGACTGGGACCTCCAGATCACTACATTTCTCAACCTTTTCAACTGAAGGAGCACTTAACCTCTGGAAGCAAAACAAATTCAAAAGCCATCCTATGCTTACTGTGCCAAAGTAGAGACTTTGTCTTTTAGAGACAAGTGAAAATAAAGGTAAAAAATTAACCTAATTTTCATGTTCCTCTTCCCTTCTGCTTATATATAGGAGAGAATATGGCTGTGCAGGAATGTCTGGTTTTGACTTGCTTTTTGAGCTCTCTTTAGATTTTTATTGACCATCAATTACCCACAGACTATGAGCTGCATAGCATTGCTTTAGGTAGTGCTGCAATTAAATCACATCACCCAGTGAGCACTGGAACTAATGAACCTTGGTCTCTTAAAGATTTGTTTTTCATGGTTGATTGACTTTGGTGCCTAAGAATGCAAACTCCAACTGAAGCCTTCTCTTACGTAGGCATTTATAAGGGCTGGCTGGTTTATTGTTTACTCTCTCCCTACTCCCCATTCTCCAGTTGTTAATAGTGTGCAATTTAATGATGTAGCTTTTACTTTGTCTGCAGGCCTTCCAGGGAACATTTACAGAAGCTTTCTTCTATAGTCTACCGCCTATTTTCTCAAGGAAAAAGAATTTATCAGATTTACTAGACATGTTTGAAGTTGGCCTGTGAACTCAAAAAAGTTATTATGGAGATTTAAAGGTAATTGCACAGACTTGGTAAACATGGATCTTCCTTCCATGTGAATTGAGGATAAAATAACTCTGATTTTTTTTTTTTCCCAAAACTCATTGAAAATTTATTGGTGAGAAAAAATACAAAATATTGCCACTGGAATATGAACAGGATAAACCAAACTATTTGTCTTCCCTTATTTAAATGCTCTCCCCATAACTCATGCCTTCCAAACAACCCTATTCTCTTCCATTCTCCACCTCAAGGTGAGCTGCTCCCACACTCTTCTGTGACTTACCACGTGCACTGGGACTGGAGTCCCTTATTCTCCATTATCTGTCTCTGTACTCATCTCAGGCACCTAAGCCACATTCAGCTTACTCAATATTTGTGCTCAACCTCAGCCCCGCATCCAAGCCAGGAAAGCAGACATACTCCAAAAAAGTAACCCAGTACACAACAAGAGACTTCCAACAGTTGCTCAACGTTATCTGTCACAATTTCAAGACAGAAGTGAATTTACATTAATACATATCATGCTATTGTCAATGGGAAAACAGTACTTGATTAAAATATAATTGTATTTTAGCTGTCTTTCAAATACAGTACAATATGTTGACATAAAATCTAAGGTTTCTGATTTTAGAGAAGACCGTGCAGCACCAGAATTAAAGGAAATTACAATACAATCTCATTAGAATATAAAATGAGATGTATTGGTTTGTAAATTTCCCCCCCATACCCCCAAAATAAATATAACACTCTGTGCTGCTAAGAGATAGCACAGAAACAACAACCCTTTGACAAGTTGTTTTCATAGTTTTTTAGGATTTGGCACATAAACCTCTAGACTTACAAGAAAAAAGCAATAAATTGATTGCTGATTCACTGATGTCTCAATGATGATTACCAGATCTGAAAAGCTGACAGTATCAAGGTATTGAAATAACTGTATACGTGAACACATTTTGGAAGATATTTGTACACAAAAAAATACATTTTTTGGAACTGTAGATGAAAATCAATGAGTTTTAACCCCTCAATAATTAATTAATTCCTTAAAAATTTAAAACTTTTGAATTAACAATTTTTGGTCTTGGAAAAATGTGTAGGGAGAAGAATCTCCTTGGAAAAATGTGTAGGGAGAAGTAATTCCAAATTTGTAGACAAAGAAACTAATATCATCGAAACCCAGAGGCAAGAAATTTTATTGATTTATACTAACTGGAGTCAAGTCTTTGCAATTTTCATTTGAATTTCTCTACAATACTGCTTTAAAGATCTACTCATTTTAATGCAAACACCAAGCTGTTGTGAGGGATCAAGTTAAATTAAATGTACCCAAGGTGATTACTGCTATGTGTTATTTACACTACTACATATACAAAACCTTTATATTACAAACTTGAACATGATTGTGCCAACTATTGCACACATAATAGCAAAATCCGTATCTCACACCTTAAATGAGGAATAACATATGTATACCTCTGACAGATGGAAATAAATAAATAAATAGGACTAAATAATTGGATGGTGCAGTAACCAAGTTTCTTAACCATTGTGAAACTGGAGACTTTTAATTATATACAGTAAAAAGTGACTAAAGTAGGATTCTACTGTAAGTGCAACATCAAAAAAACCACATAACAACATAGGGACAAACCCTTATCCCTTACTTACCATATAAATAAGACATTTTGTAAGGACAATACATGTTTAAGGTATAATATTACAGACAAAAGCATGTATATAAGTCGAACATACACATACTCATTCTGCTTTCTGAACGCAACACCCATGGAATCTGGGAGAGCAATATGAGAAGACTCTGACCGAATGCCAAAAGTGCAGACATTCAGTTGTTATAGGGAGTGTTTATTGTCCTGGAGCAGGAGCCAATATTGTGCATTGAAAAACCATTGATTAAAATGTCTGAACACTGTTGGGATGCAGGACCAGAAACTAAAACTTCCCAGCTGCTCTAGCTCATGTTCCCGAGCTGCTGAGTTGTCCGGCATTACCCTGCTGCACTACTTCAGTGGGCCTCTGCAAAGCTCCACAAAGCTGGCACAGGAAGGATCATCCTTGTCCCAAATGAGACAGCACTAATTGGTCACAGCCTGACTTGAAAAGAGATTGGTTTGCCTTTAGGAGGGCACAGAACACAGATTGTTTTAGGTTCTGAGTTCTCCAACCATGACATTCTAATGCCTGGCGATCACTGCTACCATGTTGCTCCCTGCTTCTGTCCTCACTGTAGCCTCTGTACCCTGTATTGATTTCAGATCTTTTCCGTACTGGATACACCTTTAACCACACTTCCCTGATTCACCCTTCCACAGATCTTAGGTGACATATTACCCACCACCTGGACCCAAAATAAATTAGGCATAAGCCAAGTAGTATTTTTTTTACTGCAATAAAGACATCAGGTGCCTGCTGCCAATGTCTACAGACACTGAGTACATCCACTGGCAGACTTGGGTGACTTGGTTCTGTGGCTTGTGCTTTTGAAGGTAAAATTTGCGTTTTATCTAAACCACAATTCAGGTGCCTAAATGCTTTTTTGAATATGGTCCAAAGAAACTTGTCCAAAATTTTTCTTACTCTGCATGAGTTTTGTAATAATAAATCTCCATGTAAAAAAACAAAAAAAAAACCCAACAACAATGAAGGACATTTTCCCTCTACTCTCATTAGAAACATTTTCCTCCCCTGCACCACCCCCCCCCCCCACCCCAGCAGATTTGGAACTTAGGGCTGAATAAGCAATCTTCATAACCATTTGCATTTAAGGCTTGTATCATAAAACTTTGCTCATTTCAAACAGAAACCACACCGACTAGTTTTGTGTGCCTTTGCTCAGGTGAAATCAGCTTTCATTGGAGTCTATTAATGGCAGAAATATTTGGTTTCAGCCTCATGTTTTCCTACTGCATTACTGTTAAGGAAGTTGGAACATTACACTTCACTTACACTTTTCTACAGAAGTTTTTAAACTATTCTGCAACATTCAGGGACTGTAGTTTAACACAAAGCTTTTGCAAAATGTTAGAGAAATCAAAGAAACAGAAGTGCAAATAGATGGTATTGTACAGTAATTTTATGGGCTGAGAAAGTCATTAATTTGCAATTGTACTGGTTTACTGCCTATTGAGGTCTACAAGAGTTCTACAGAACTATAAATTAAGCAAAACTACTGTCACTCAGACTTTCCAATTAAAGGCTAGTAGAGCCCACTGCCACTCCTGTTTGGGCAGCTACAACAGAGAAACAATTAGTGAAAAGGTAAGATATAATTCCAGACACTGGTTACACTCTGGTCTATTAAAACCTAGATATTGCAATAGCCTGTCTGAAAATCCATGCTTATCAAGTGTACATTGTCCAAGTATGCCAGAGAAGATCTATTAAAATCTGAGGATAAGCCCAGTATATTCTGGAGTCTGTTTTATAGAGATCTGGTCTGAATCCAAGTTCTCCAAAACTGTCCTTACTTTGTAAAGAGTAAAGGAAAAAAATTAGTCAGAAATACACAAGGAGATGCTGTTAAAATCTTTCACTAGTATCATAAATTACTATCTCAGGAATGTTGTGTATAGAACATACTCTTATATTTATTGAAATCTTCATGCAGACCCTCTTGCAAAATTCCAGCTTTGGTTGATTTGTTTTGGTAAATTTAGTGGCTTATCAAATGTTACGTGAGGTTAACTTTTGTAAAGGGATAGTGAAGGGGTTAATAAAAACTCTTTATTTCACCCTACAAAGAACAAAACTCTAAGGTAACAAGGACACCCAGACCTACGTTAATTCCTGTTAGCCTTCAGCACTGTATGATAGTCTGTAATCTTTTCTGGCCAAAACAAAGAAGAAAACAAACAAACAAACAAACAAAGGTACTTATCTGCAAAATGAAGACGCTGTATTTGCACTTTCTCAGGTATAAGTATACACATATAACTCCATAACTTGAATGTTGTCAGCAAGTTGTCAATGCATGGCTTTTAACCATTAAGTAGTTAATACTATCAGGGGACTGGAACGTGAGATGGCTCTTCTATGAAGACAGGCTGAGAACATAGGCATTGCTCAGCCTGGAGAACAGAAGGCTCTTGGAAGATCTTATAGCACCTTCTAGTCCCTAAAGAGGCCTACAAGAAAACCAGAGAGGGACTTTTTACCATGTAGATGTAGAGATAGGACAATAGGGAATAGCTTTAAGCTGAAGGACAGTAGGTTTAGATTAGATATTAAGAGGAAATTCTTTACTGTGAGGGTGGTGAGACACTGGAACATGTTGCCAAGAGAAGTTGTGGATGCCCCATCCCTGGAAGTGTTCAAATACAGGTTGGATAAGGCTCTGAGGAAAACCTGGTCTAGTGGAGGGTGTCCCTACTCATGGTAGGGAGGGTGGGGAACTCGATGAACTTAAAGGGGCTTTTCAATCTAAATGGTTCTATTATTCTATGTTTCCATTACCTACTATTCTAAAAGTAGTCAGAAATATTGAAGAGGTTTTATAAGACATTTAAAACCTAACTTGTGGCATTAAAATACTTGGGACATTTTGCATTCATTCGGGATCAAATGTCTTTTAAGATGGAAGAATACTTGGAATGTCACTGTTCCCCAAAGTGAGACAAATGTATGACAAAATTTGTTTTGAAACAGGGAGGAGGGAAGCCAGAAAAGCCCATAACTTGTCTACAGAGTATTAATTAACTACACACTTGTCATACTTCATAAGGCAAGAAAGAAGAACTTTGAAATTTTACACATATAATAAGAAGTAGTGCTCATACTTTCTACGAAGTATCAGCATTAGATTACTGATATTAGTAACAAGCAAAGTTTTATAGAAGAGAAATTACTATCTTCTGCAAAGACCAGAAATAGAATGGTTCCATGTACATCTTCACCCAACCTTTGCAGCTGGGAACATAATTCTACATCCATTTCAATTAGATTGCTTTACACTAGAAAAACAAACAGCCAGGAAAGTGAGATGGAGCATGTTACCACACTCTGAAAGTGCTACCACAATATTGTAAAAGTGGTTCCTTGTAGTAAGCAAGTTCCTAATTTTGAACAATCTCAGAACTAAAGAGGGACTCTAGTTTTCTTTAAATGCAAGTTCTAATTGTTGTAGAGAAAATAGTATATGCTGAATTCTGTAAATCAGAAGGATTAACTTGGTTGGCTTGCAATAACAACTAGGTTGCTAATTGCATACAGCTCATCTTACTGCCCATGCCAGATATTGTGAGTGTAGAGCCCATATATTCTGTTACATTTGCTGTGTACAGAAGCTCAAACCATCACAGTTTTCAGTCACTTGTATTACCAGTCAAGAGAAGACCAGTATTTTTTATTCTAGAATACTCTAAGATACTTTTACAGCTGGACTGTAAATACTGTTTCCTTTGCAAACTCTGTTTGGAAACTTTGTTTTCCCGTAGATTTTCTAAGAAGAATGAATAGGTAGGAAAGTAGCACTTTTGAGAGTATTCCTTTTATTGCCTGGAGGAATTTACATGCCCAAATCAGATTGCTGGCCCCCATGTTGTTTTTTAAGAATAATGAAATACCAGACGTTGCTGAAAGCTGCTTCAGGGTCTCATATTGTAAGCTTTTGTTCCTTTCAATTAACAGTAGTGCTGGACTTCCTGGGACAACCACTCAAAGGTCTTGTTTATGCCCGAAAGTTCGTGCTGTGACTGCCTCCACACTCCACAGCGTTATGTTGTACGGTAGGAAGACAAAGCTTCATTAGTCTTCAATGTAAGACACAACTTTAGCTCCACATATTTGTGCATATGTAACTAGTTTTGGGTTTGTAAGTCCGCAGGGGAGGCCTGAGACTCCTGCCAGGGGAAAGCCGGCCGGGGCTGTCGGGGGTGCCGCCGGGCGGGCGGTGTCTCGCCCCGCAGCGGGGCTGCTCTGCGCCGCTGCCGAGGGCCGCGCGGAGCTGCCCTTCCCTGCCGCCCCGGGACGGGAAGGGCTGCGTTACTCAGAGAGGGGGAAGAGGTTCCGCGGTGGAGGACGGGGACCGGCCGGGGGACCGCGCCGCTCTGTCAGGGCGGCAGAGGCTCCCGGCGGGGCGCAGCAGCCCGCCCTGCCGGGGAGGAAGGGCGGGAGGCGCTGGAGGAGACACCCCCCGCCTTTATCGCTCGCACCGCACCGGGGTGTGCTGGCTCTCGGCGCCGCACAGGAGCCTTGTCGGGGGACAGCGACTTGCAGGAGCCCTCCTTATCCTGCCCCAGCAGGCTCTGTCCCGCGGACCGTGCCCCGGGGCTGCAGCCCGGCCCCGCCTGTCCCGAAGTCGACTCTGTGCTCTCGGCTCTTCTCCCCGCCGCGGCGCCCGACTTGGTTCAGCCCGGGGCAGGCGCTAGGAATAAGCCCTGTCCCCTTTGAAGAGCCTCGGTTCAGGCTCGCCTCTTCCCTCCCACCGCCGCTGCGCAGTGCTCGGTGCCGACTGGGCCCTCCCGCCGGGGCGGCTCCAGCGGCTCCGGCTGCAGCTCCACAAGTTCCTGCTGCCCGTGCCCCGGGCGCGCGCACGAGGCTGGCCCGGCCGTCGGGGGCGCCCGGCGGGAGCAGCGGGAGCGGCGGCGGGAGCGGCGCCGGGAGGGGCGGGAGGAGGGCTGTTGTGCGGGAGCCGCCGATGCCGCTGTGAGATGGCATCATTCTGCGCGGCGGCGGCGGCGGAGCGCGGCGCGGAGGGGTGAGGAGCCGCGGCGGCGGCGAGGAAGCGAAGAAGAAGAAGAAGAGGAGGGTGGAAGGAAGGAGAAGGAGGCGGCAGCAGCTGTGAGGCTGCGAGCCACGGTAAGGGCACAAACCAGGCTGTGCCGCAGCCGCTTTGGTTTGCGGTCTCGTCCGGCAGAAACACGGCTGCCGTCCTCGCCGCCGCTCGGCCGTGGGCAGCCAGGGGGGTGGGCGCTGCACGGGTGCGATCTGCCCCTGTCACCGAGGGGCGGGGAGGAGGGGAATGGGCGTGGGGGCTAAAATGGCGAAGGGAGCCGTAGTGAGGTCTCGGTCTCTCCTTTCCGGCACTTGGACTCGTCGCACCCCTCGGGCTCTACTGGCGGGGGGCGGTGGCTGTTGCTTCTCCCCTCCCGATGCCCCGCATGGTGTTCGGAGAATTGCTCCTTCCCTGCCGTCTCCCGCTCTGGCTCGCGTCTGGACAGGGCTGAGGGCCCCTGGGCCCGCACCTGGCGAGGGGAGGGAGGGTCGGGGCTGTGGTGAGCCTGTGTCTCTGTGGGGCCGGGGGAGAGGGAGGGGGAGTGTCGCCGGTGTCCGGTGTCAGGCGAATAACCTTGTTTATTCCTGGCTACGGCCTTTGCGAGGGTGACTGCGGGCTGAGTCGTGACCTGTGTCAACGCTGAGTGGATTGCGAGAGGCTTTAGTGGCCAGGAGTCAGTGAGGCAGCTCCACGGCCGGCCCTGGCTTATGTGCGGGCTGGAAGCAGAGGAGAAGGATATTGTTACGTTTCTGTTCACCTTCCTTTGGCGAAACCGGGGACGGAGGAGGTGAAGAGCCGTGTCCCCTCCTCGCTGCGCTGCTGTCGCCCCTCACGGTGCCAGCGCAGGGAACACGAGGTGTTCTCGGTCAGCGCTCAGGTTATAGGTGTCTGCTCGTCTCTCGGGGTCCCTGCGATGGGTGTTCGCCTGAGCAGACTGTGTGAATTGAAGACCTCAAAAGACGTGTTTGTGTCCTTTAGCTTTGTTTATGTTGTTGAAAAATGTTACAACTCAGTGTGTTTATTTTCTTGATTTTATTTGTTGTTGTCTTATTTTTGGAATGATACCAATTCTCATCCCAGTTTAACTAGGATGATCTAGCTCTGCTTCCAGATCTATAAATGTTTAAACTGTACATCAAAGAGAGAAAAGGCCTATACACCATCTAATCATTTTAATGGGAGCTCTTCGATGTTTGGGTGAAACTGTAAAAAAAGGTGTTCATAGTTCAGCTGCATTTTCACAGGGCAGCTGTATTTTATAAAAAGTAATCAGGATGCCATGGATGGAAAAAAACTCAGGTTGTGCAAGTTTAATAATACTGGTTTACTAGGAGATGCAATCACGGACTGCAGGTAGCTGTGTTATATATGGTCATACCTGTAAAAGACAGTATGATCTTCATAGTAATAAGTCTACTCTTAAAATTGGTATACTGGTTTAATCTCTGTAACACAGAAACAAATGGACTGATATTAGCTGTGGTAATGCTTTACTAACTTGAACTGGTTGTATATTTAAAAAAAAAATTTCCATACTGCCTTATCTGAATCCATGTTGGTCCAGATCTAAACTGAATAACTATCTAGGGTTGATTTAAATACTAAAAAAGATTAAATAAATTTACTTAGAGAAGAAAATCTGAGAATTTTTCATCCTTTTGAGAAAAATTTTACAGCTGCAAAAGCACAATTTACTTGGATTCACGACAAAGATGCTTTCAAATGGGGCAACTAGAAATACTTTTGGTTGATGCTGCTTGTGAACTTGTGGGTTTAGAATCCCTGTATCACCTCTTCAGTGTGGATTTTGAGCTATATTTTAAAGGTCTAGTCTTGTAAGTGCTTCTAGCTTGAGCAGCTTAGTACTATCCGTGGACTTCCCCCAGTGACACTGTAGAATAATTCCCTTAAATACAAAATTATACTTGAAAGCTTGAGAGCTTTGGACTGATTTATTCTCTTGGTATGGGACATTTTGTTACCAAAAGAATACGGATTATTTTTGTTTGTAAAACAGTTTGCATTTGTTGCTAAATATCAGTAAAAAACCACTGTAAGCCAGTATGTTTTTGTTAAAGGGTTTTCAATAAAGTTTAAATAATCACTTTGCCTACAAGTGCTTCTTAAATCGCAGGAAAACTGATGGAGTTCAGAGCCAACCCCTTTTCTTGAGTCTGTGGAAGCCTTGGAAGGAGGAATGTCTGCTAGTTTTACTGCGTTTCATCTTCCTTTTTATCTTTCAGTATGAAGTTGGAAATTTTGATAAGTTGGAATTTCTACCCACTTCCCTGTTATTTTTCGTGGAAGAATGTGTGTGGGGAAAGAGATTCCTTCTGGGTTTTGGACAGGAAGAATCAGAAGTAAGGATCTACAACAGGGAGTTGGTATCACATTCAATTTCTTCATACTTCTTATGCCATTAAAACATTAGACTTAAAAACTAAGGTGCCGTGATTGGAAATATCATGACCTAAACCATGTCTGTTAATTGGAAATGGCTTCTCTTTATGCATTTAAAGCAAATACTCATTGTTAGCTTAAAAAAAGTCCTGCAACCACAAAAACCCCCAAGTTCATTTTAGAATTGAGATAATGAAGTGTGAAGGCTAGGTGAGGTAATGAATGGAGTGATAACCAATATAAGTGCTTGCTGCAAGCTGTCTTTAAGTGATTCTTTTAAGTTACTTTTAGCTGTGTTAAAAAAATTCTTCCAAAGGACTGAAAAGGAGTGAAGCTGCTGATAAAAATGTTCTTTTAGGCAAGCCTTGTACTGCACTCGCCTGCGTCTGCAGAGTATAACATTCACCTGAGTTAAAAAAAAAAAAAGAAAAAACCCTTCTGGCTCTGCCAGAAAATCAGTTGTATAGTGACTCAAAATCAGAAAAGCTGCTCCAGTGTGCCTGTAATAAGTATGTAAACTGGGGCAGGATTCCCCAGTTTCTATGGTAGTGTCATATTAGCAAAAATCCTGTTATTTTTCCTGTCCTTGCGAAACTTGTAAATCAGAACTGCTGAACTCTTCCTTTGAATTCTGAGTTATGCAATACATAGTGACACTCTTCTATATTCTTAGGTCTGTTCCCCAATGCAGGCTATAAGTCCTTCTTTCAAAGTTTTTTGCCAGTGCATTAGTAGGCCACTTTCTGTGTTGGTGTTCATTCAAATTTACTGTAGTATGCTGGAGTTCTCCTGTGGTTGCATAAAGTGGCCATAGGTAAGGATCATTGGAAATACTGGAGGTGTCACCACTGTTTTCTTGAAGAAAAATAGTCTAGCTGGAAAGAGAAATCTCCTCTACTTATCAGCAGGAGTTGGGAGTGTCCAGAAGAGGCATTCCAAAGGCTTGTAAAAAAGAAGTCTTAAGAGGGGTGCACTATCTTTCCCTGCCCTGCCACTCTCCCCTGTAGAACACTGACATGGCACATGATACCTTTAAGAGAGAGTAAGAGGGAATTTTTTGTTTTTAATTGCTTTTTGTATGTGAAAGGCTCTAATTACTGCTGCTTACAATATGTATGTGCTGTGTTTGAGGACCCGATAGTTCAATCAGAAGCGTATTTAAGTTTAGCTCTGTTTTCCAAGTGTAGTGTTGCTTTAGAGAGAAACACTGGAGCTTCCAGGGAAGCTGCCAGCTGTCAGAGTGGTTATAGGATGTCAGAATTGTTTACAGGGGAGAGTACTAGGGTTTTTTTGGTTTTGTTTTTGCCTTTTTTTAAAAATTTCTTAGCATTGCAGGGAAAGTATGTCAGGAGAACCTTTAGGTTTCTTTTATATATAGGTCTACTAATTATTGCACATAGAGTAAGAAGCAATTAGTCATTGCAGGTTTACATGACTGTTCTGCTGTAGTTCTGTAGCAAACTATGTATGACAAAGAAACAAATATATTTTGATTCCCTCTCCCCTGAGTCAGTCTTGAGGACTGTGTAAATTGTTAATCTAATGTATGGTTTGATAATTCAGTACTGTTAAAAAAATCACTTTTAAAATCCTGTTAAAAGAGAATATGGCTTTGGATTTAACTTATAAATTCTATGGATTTTGAAGAGTCAATTGAAATTTACTGAGCTGGTTGTGTTACTTTAGAATGGCTTTTGACTGAAATAAAGTCATCAATAAAATTGGAGTGAAGCATATGTTTAACAAAGCAGATTACGTTCTTCGGGTTTTATTAACCACCATTTTTCTTTCCATTGGAGTATGTTAGATATGCTTATGTTCTGCTTTAAATGGCTAGCATCTGAGCATACTTAAATGTAACCGGTTCAAAACCTGAATACTTTTCTCTGAATAAAATTATCTGTTACACAGTAGGACAATCTCTTGATTTGCCTTATGTATAAATGGCATTGAGAATGCAAATGCATATTCGTAACTGACAACTTGAGTAGTTCAAAAAGCATAGAAGTACTCCCATCTACTTTGATTCCATTAGGATTTTAGGCTTATTTTGTGCAGGATGTTGTCTTGAAGATAGAAGAAAGCAATTTAAAAACTGATGAGAAGGGCAAGTCGGATTCTAAAGATAAGCAGCAAAATAATTCTTGTTTATGCATTTAAGTGTCTTCACCTTGCAGCCTGAAGTGGGCAGAGGAGAGCTCTCATCTGTGCTTCTGTGAGCACAGAGAGCAGTAAACAGGATACTGTGCACACATTTCTCATTACTGGGGTTTTTAACCCAGATCTTTTGCTATAAGATCTGAATGGAGCTAGAGATTATCAGAAGAATCCTTTAAAAAAGGAAGCAACTAAAAACTTTTATCTGTTCCTCATATAGGTGGGTGAAAAATATAAGAGGACTTTGGATTGTATGCACATTTCAAGGTAGCCAGAAATTTCTCAGTATAAATCAAATCAAATAGGTTGTAGTTTTAGAATTGGCTAAAGTAAACAGGAAAGATAAAGTTGATAATCTGTAAAATTGCACAATATACTTTGGCATCAGAATTGAAAAAATAACACATATCCAGTTTTGAAACTGTTCTGTGGTAGTTCTTGAGAAATTCAGAAAAACTTTTGTTTGTTGTTTATAAGGATGAAGTAAAACTGCTGAACAGATCATGATATCTTAGTCTTGAAAGCTGACCTTGTTTTTACTAACTGGTGTACCAAAATTACATACACAATTCTCTTTTGTATTTTCTAGCATCTGTGATGATGTAAAATTATGTTTTTAAATATAACAATTAAAAAGCAAAATAAAATATAAGAGGAAAGCTCAATAGAAGATGAATAGTAATAGGATTGGAAAACTTCCCTTTTCTCCTCAGGTTGGAAGTGTGGAAGCTGCTTCTTCTTAAATTTTAGTTCCCTTTTTTCTTGCATTCTTGGCACAATTTATTTTCCACTTCCAGCTGTCTTTGTACAGTGTTATCTTTTTAAAAAACAATCACTTTTCTTACTTAGTAGCTGAAAAGATTCTGGGCTTAAAAAAAAAAAAAGAAAGAAAAATATGTATTTTGATTTCAAGGTGCCAGTTACAAGGACAGGAAAAAATCAGTTACTACTGAAATCTGATGAAAGACTGATATCTGTATGTCATTCCAAAATAAAATAAATCCCTGGCTGAATGTCTTGCAAGAGACTGCTGACAAAATGTTGTGGGATAGTGAGTTAGGCTGCATTGTTAAGGGAGTAGATATGGGAAAGAAAACTATTTTGAATCTTAGTTCATAATGTGGTGAAAAGTCTTCTGCTAATGAACTGACAAAATCTTTAGGTAATGAAAATATTTATTGAGTAGTGAAAGTTGAACCTTCAGATGGAAATAACAGTGAGTGGTATAATATTTGGTCATAGGTACATTTTTTGTGTTAACATAGGAGACCTAATGTGTGTTGGGAAGAGTAGCTACAACTATTCCTCAAAATGAGGTGTAATGAAGTATTTGGTAAGAAGAACCAAAGAAAAACCTAAAAGAACCATAGTTAAGAATTGTTTTACAAAAATGTCCCATCAGGAATGGAGTAAAAATCTAAATGTTGGAATGTGTTCAGAATATAACATATATGAGCTTACACACTATTTTTATATTACTTACATAAGCATATTTGTTACTATTCTATGGTAAATGGTTTTGGGAATTGTCCAGATATTTTACAAATGAACTGTTGGGTTTCTTTGTTGTTTGTATTCAGTGTTTGATCAGGAAAATATAACTGATTGAGGAGAAAACTATCAGAGTAGTACAGCTTCTGTGCAATTAAAATGAAAAAAGTTGTTAATTTTTGGCATTAAATAAAAGTGAAGAGAGGCCTCTAGCAGAGGCCCACAGAACCCTAAATATTAAATATATTAAATACAGCTTTCAGTCCATGCTTTTAATCCTGTGTCATACAACTAAACAAAGAGGTGTTAGAGCACACTTTGAAAAGCTGTGGAGGGTAGTCTATCAAGAAGTAATTCTTAGACAATTTGGTTGTGATTGACTGATGTATGATTCAAAATAAGCAATAAAAAGACAAGGAGAAAATCCATTGTTAAGAAATAGGGATTTTAATAAAAAAGATCATACACGGATTGTACTTTAGTACATAAACTAAATGCATTTTAAAGTACTTTCAAAGAGCAAGTACTCTAGACTATACTCTAGACTGCCCACTGTAGCCTTTTTTGTTACAGTTTGGTTTGGTTATTTTGAATATAACTGTCAGGGACAGCCTACTTTCAGAGTTGGTTGCTGTTCTTGTTTCTTTTATAAATCTGTAGTGCTGGTTGCTTCAGTTTCAAAGCTTTAAAGGCTATAAGAAATCAAAAATCATTAAATAAATCTTTATTAGCAGGGACATATACTTTGGGCTTATTTTCCTGCATATTTGGACATTTTGTATTTCAAGACCTCCCTTACAACAGAGGGGAACTAAGAAAATTTTTCTAGATGTTTAATGACACTCCACAGCTTAAAAACTGGTGTTTCTAAAGGGTGATATAGAAGATGTAGGAATAGACTGAAGAATAAAACAGACAATGTCATCATGCCACTCTTTCTGTGCACAGTGCATTCCTAGCTTGAATGAATGCTTTTTTCAACTTTTGGTATTTTTTCAACTTTTCCATGTCTGCCCTGTCTTGAAAGCTGTACAGTACAACTGGGGAAGGCACAGTTGTACTGTGTCCAAGAAAGGACAGCAAGAGGAAGAGAGATTCATATGGATGAAGACTAAGAGAATGACTAAGCATTTTTAATGCTCTTGAGTCCTGTGTATTGACCATATGTGTATATTTTGTGGGTAAAGAATGGTGGAGATGCTTGTCTTTCCTTTAATATCAACCCTACAAGTCCCTTGAAAATCAACCTGAATTAGGGAATAACTTTGACATCCTTCAGTGGGAAGCTGGTCTTTTCTGTGCACTTTTTCGTAGCTGCCTGGTTTCAATGCAGTGTTGTTCTCAAGAATAAGCTGTTAATCATTTTAAGTTTTATAACTTAGTCTTTAGCTTTTCTCTAGAAAGGATACTGACTTTCGTGAGAGTGTGTTTTCATTCACTGTTGCTTTTGTAATGATGTGTTAAATCATATGCAGGGTATTACTGTGGTTCAGTACGGGCCCTTGAGAAGTCAAACTTTGGGTCCTTCTGGTAAGACTTGTGTTTTATAAATTTTCAGGTTCTCAACTTGTGATTTTTTTTTTTTTTGTAGTTAAATTCTGGAATCAGATTAACTCAGACTAAAATTGGATTGGAAAATAATTAGCAGAAACAGGCAACTCTTTGTTTTAAGATGTGAGAATTATTCATCAGCTTAGAGCCTTGGTAAGGATCAGGTTGAATTCTCTAGCACTGTAGAGACTGAAGGGCTATTTTTGAAAAAGTAAATGCTTGGCTGAATGCTCTCAGGTAGCAATAGGTAAGATTAGTGCAGTCTGTGACTGGAAGTAGGACAGACATGTTTTAGTGTTTTAACACTGCTGAGATTGACAGCTGGAAAGAGCCTTGGATAGCACTTTTAAAAAATCAAATATTCAGAGAAAAGAGAGTGAGAACATGCAGTGAATTCTACTTATACCTCTTTGAGCTATTTTTTGCGATAAAGTTACTGGTGAGAGGTGGATCACATCAAATGTCTTACTGACAAAAATTGTGCAAAACCCTTTCTGCCACATTCTCATAACACTAAGTAGGCTTCTCTTCCCCTCTTTGAATTGCTGTTTTTTTGTGACTTACCAAAACAATGGGGAGGGTGGGAAATTATTTTGTGGATCAGTAATAATGTATTTCCCATTATTGATATTCCTTAGTCACCTTTTTTCATGTCCCATAAAAGCATAGTGGGGGGGATGTAACAGTAACAGCAGCATTCTCGGTTAACATCTTTAAAGTTGTTCCATGTTTGCTAATTTTGCTATGGCTGCAGTAGAGATGTGTTTACACCAGTGAAAGCTATTGTAATTAATAAGGTGGTGCTGACAGTCCTGTGAGTGGATTTTATAAGCTATCTGAGCACTCTTGGTATGTGCTCAGACTCTCTGCCTGTTCAGAAGCTCATACTTCTCTATTTTCCATGTGGTGAAAATAGGTTACCCATGTAGTTCAATAGGGAAGTACTTGTATACGTTTACCTAGGGGTTAAAGTTTTCTCTTTGCAGTGTAGGTACACTAAAATCTGCCCATATTTTAACAATCTATCTTAATATATTGCTTTATTGCTCTTGATGTAAGTCTGATGAGCAATAATTTAGGATTCTCCATAACAGAAGACAACCCAGAAAGGCTTGTGTAACTAGCATGTTCTGGCAGATGTGAGAACTAGTCAGCTAAATATTAGAATTAAGGAGAAAATATTCTTCCCCGATTTCTTGACATATGTGTTGGCCTTTAACTATCATTGTTCTGTTCAAGGAACCTGGAAGTTGTTTACTCTGTTTATTTCACTGTGTGTATTTTTTTAGCTATAACACAGAGGAGGCATTGTGGTATTTTTCATTAGTTGGCATTGTGGTAGGACCTAGAAGCATCTTTGTTATTAAGATTCTCAAGCAATGCATACTGTAAATATTTTGCTGTAAGTTGCTCTGTAGCAGTGGAGCTAGGTTCCATACAGACTAGTTACTATTCTTTGCTTCATGTGCTGTTCTAGACCCTTCTTAGTTGTAGTAAAAAAGGCACTGTGCACTGCTGCAGCTCAAACTGATTCAGAGCTTTTTGTAGTGTTTGTGTAGCTTTTAAGTCAGGCAGTGTAGAGAGCTTGAACTCACGCTGCAGCCTTTACTCAGTGAATACATGAAATTGTGTCTCTTTCCTCTGCTATGCTGTTGAACTTTGTGAAACTCATGGGTTGTTTCAGAAGATATTACTTCTCAGTTTATTTTAGCTGGATCTGGTGGTGAACAGATTCACTTAGAGGGATGGAGATGAAAGGAAGAGGGGGAAGAGGCAGGTGGACAGTATGAATCATGCATTTGATGTTTGGTTGGGAAAACAAGGCTAAAAAGGTCCAAGTATAAGGCAGAACAGAACAGGCAGATGTGTGCAGTGGAATCATAGTAATTTGTCTGAGCCTCTTGCATAACAGTCAGAAAGAAAGCTTTTGGTAAACTTCTGTAATGGTACTATATTTTTTCTTAGACCCTTATATGAGGCTGGTAGTATATTATAGATAATGCACAGATCAATTCTGCAGCATTTGTAACAATGGTCAGTAGCATTTATATGGTCATTTCTAGCAATGCAGGAAAATGCAGAAAGTACTGTTTGTATCTAGCTTGCTCTCTGTATCAATAGGAGTAGATGAAGATTTGGTTTCTGAGGTGGAGGAGTGCGAAATGCATATAGTTTGGCTTAAGAAGGATAAATACAATAATATTTATATCAGACCCAGTGTGAAGAATGTTAGAATTTGTCCTAAGGAGGAGCATGACTTATGTGGAGCAGCTCAGGATATGATGTCTGCTCAGCTTGGAGAAGGTGAAATGTAGAAATGACGTCATTGCCGTCTAAAGCTCCCTTATGAGAGGGAACAGATAAGGAGGTGCTGATCTTCTGGTGTCCAGTGATAGGAGGTGAGGGAATTGCTTAAAACTGCTTTGGTTTGGTTGGTTAATAAGAAATTTTCTACTGAATCATGGAATGGCGTATGTTGGAAAGGATCTCAAAAGTGGGGTCAAGCACTGGAACAAGCTCCCCAGGGAATTGGCCAAGCTGTCAGTTTGCAAGAATAAAACAGAGTACAGTATTGCAATTGGCAGGGACCTACAGTGATCCTCCAGTCCACCTGCCTGAGCAGTTCAGGGCAGGGCTGACAGCAAGGTAAACTATGTTGTTAAGGGCACTGTCTGAATATCTCTTAAACACTGACAGGCCTGGGGCATAGACCACCACTCTAAGAAACCTGTTCCAGTGTTTGACCACCTTCTCAGTGAAGAAGTACTTTCTTATGTCAGGTTTGAACTTTCCCTGACTCAATGTTGAACCATTCCTACGTGTCCGGTCACTAAATGACCTGGGGAGGAGATTAGTGCTTCCCTCCCAAGTTTCTAATCAGCAGACTTGCTACTGGTATATTCAACTCCAGTAAATAAAATTTACTGGAGTTGAATATAAATATTGAACAGGACTGACCCTGGAACTTAGCCTTGAGGAACAGCGCTGGGAGAGGTCACCAGTCAGATGTAGTCCCATTTGGTACAACCCTTTGAGCTCTGCCCTTCAGACAGTACTTCACTGAGCATACCATGAACCTGCTGATCCCACAGCTGGGCAACTTGACCAAGGGAGAATGTTGTGAGGAATAGTATCAAAAGCCTTGCTAAAATCCAGAACTATATCTGTCACCTTCCCTTCATCCACAAGGTCAGTGGCCTTATCCTAGAAGGATATAAAATTAAACAGGATCATTTCATGATCACAGCTGCCAAGACATCAACCTACTGCCACATCCCCCACGAGTCCTTTTGTATTCACAAATAGCAAGTCTGGGAGGGAACATTTTCTAGTTGGCTCACTGAGTACCTGTAACGAGATGTTACTTCCTACAGACTTCAAGAATTTCCAGGAGTTCCTCATCACAGTGGTATGGTGTTCCTGATTGATATTAATTGAGATCTTTTATAAGGGCAAGGGCTACAGATTCATGGGTTTCCCTTAAATTGCCTTGAGAATAATTCATCAATGACTATATCCTGGCTGGGGTATCAGTTGTAGACACCTACTGCAACAACTCCTTTTCTTCCATACCCCTAATCCTCCCTCAGGGGCTCTCAATCACTTACTGTAAGGCTGTGCAATCAAACCCTTGCTCCCAAACGGAGCAATTCCTCCACCTTGCCTTCTCTGCCCATTGCTCCTGAACAGCCTGTAGCACTCCATCCCAGTGCTCCAGCCATGAGACTCATCCAACCAAGTGCTAGAAACACCAATAACATCACAGCCCTGGGAACTGACCAGTCATCCTGTTTAGGAAGCATTCAGACGGTGCTCTGAGGTACTTTTGACTTTGTTAAAAGATGTTTAAATTTTATGTTGCACTGTGTGGAGTCAGGAGTTGGATAGGATGATCCTCAGGGGTCTCTTCCATCTCAGGATGTCCTGTGTTTTAAGAAGAGTTACAGTTTGCTTTCCAGTTCAGTTCTGTCTCTGTCTTCTTCAGGGTTGGCAACTTGGAACTTAGTAACAAAATATTTACAATGTATCGGGGACGTTGAAGTATCTCTGGAGAAGTGTGAGTTTACTGTCAGGGAAAACTAGTGCTTTGTCTTATTGTCAAGGCCTCATAAACCTTGGAGGAGGAGAGTGCTGAAGCTGAAATTCTACTTCTGTGAAAGCAGATGCTAAGGAAGCCACTACTCTATCCAGTATGTGGTGTGGCCTTGGCAAAAAAGATGAGAAGTTAAATGCTTCTATATTCTGGCTTCTATGTTCTGGCTGGTCTGAAGATTTACTCCCAAAAGTGTGTTGATGAAAGCATGAGAATATTCTCATAGTTTTCATTTGTTTTGTCAAAGTACTAAAACAAATGTGGGTCCTTTTCCAGACTTCTCAAGTAATTCTTGTGTTTTTGGGTAATACTTAAACTGTTCTTAGACAAAGGAGTGAGTGATATTGTAAGTTAAAGATGGTTTTGGTAGTACTTTTGAATTTTAACAGGAGAAGCAAAACATTCTGCTGGCAGAATATATCTGAGGGTCCTGGTGGACATGAAGTTGAATGTGATGCAGCAGCATGCCATGGGGGCAAAAGTAGTTCCTGGGCTGCCTTAGACAAAGAATCTTTATCATGTTGAGGGAGGTGGTCCTTCTCTTTTATTCAGCACTGTTGATGAGGCCACACCTGGAGTGCTGTGCCCAGTACTGGGTTACTCAGTACAAAGTAGACATGGATGTGCTGGAGAGAGTTTAACTCAAGGCCATCAAGATAATTAAGACGCTGGAACACCTCTTCTTAAAAGAAAAGTTTCCAGTATTCACTATTAGCATAACATGTGTCCTACAGTTATAAATGTTTCGAACAGTACATTTTACTGCCCTTTCAGGTTTCAGGTCTGTTTGTATAGATAATATTTATGTGCTATGGAATAGTTTTTATTTTTTTTTTTTTTTTTTAACGTACATATTTTAAACTCATCAGTACCTAAGGAACTGGAAACTCTATTAGTAAGAAGTAAATACTAAAGGGATCTGAAGGAATCTTATAATCTTGATAATAAGTATCTAACTATTCTGTTAAATAGTTGCAAGTTGTTAGCTTTGCATTTTTATAAACTATCCTAGATTTTTATTTAAGGTGGAAACCTGTATTTCAGTCCATCAATATTTGTTTGACTCAAGTTTAGTAGTAGGTTGTTGCTCAACAAATGATGGTCTTTACTACAATCCTGTCCTAGAAGTACTGTCACTGTGTGTTTCCATTGTGTGAGAAGTAAAATCAGTGCTCTTAGCATTGTTTTATATGATCAGGAAAAAATTGATTTCCATTCCTAGTATTTTCTAAGCTACTGAACAATGACTTAAGCTACTATTTATAATACTTTCACAAGTGGTATCTCATAGATGAGGAGATTGTTCAGCACTACTCAGTGCATCTTACAAATTTGCTGGCTAATTATTAAACTTTATGGTTCTGAATACATTTAGTACCATCTTTTGCATTCACTTTTAGCATAGAACTCTTTCTTAAAGTGTTTTCACAGGTATTTTGAAAGTTTATAATCTTTCCTTCATTGAGCATACTGTCACATAAGTTCAGATTTGTAATGTTTCAGGTTCTTTAGCTTAACGCATAATTTTAAGACATAGGTAGAAAACCTGATTGTAAGCATGCATGCTACTTTGTTCTATTCTTAAATATTTTTTATTTTGTAACATATGGCCTTCATGTGTACTTCTGTGTTGAATAATTAAAATATCTCCCAGAAAAATTTTAAATTATGTAGGTATAAAATGCAAAGAGAAGAATATACATAGGACTGAAGTTTAAAGGTAGTAAAGGTGAAAACAACAGCAACAAAAAAAA
Source organism: Taeniopygia guttata (assembly GCF_048771995.1). Lineage (NCBI taxonomy): Eukaryota > Metazoa > Chordata > Aves > Passeriformes > Estrildidae > Taeniopygia > Taeniopygia guttata. The sequence continues at coordinate 125,420,596 of NC_133026.1, forward strand.
GAGATTTAAAACCAGGAAATGTTTAAATTCATGCAGATGAAAAGATATGGGAATTTGCTGCTTGGGGCAAAAACAGTATACCAGAAGGTGTGGAACTTGGTTTAATCTGTGGAAAAAAAACCAACAAAACCAAAAAAAACCAAAACATTTCAGTGTCATATAAACATCTAGATATTAAGTTAACTTGAAAGAATACAAGACTTTCAGGTTAAGGCATCCCAATTAGAAATCAAAGGTTAGAGCTGTTTGTGTTAACTTGGACTTTGCTTTTCTCTCATATGTCTAGCAGGAATCACACATTCAAGCACTGTTTACTGGGCTTTGCCACTGAACCAGTTCTTTCAGCATATCAGTAAGAATGACAAGAAACCCACCTGCTGCTTAATGTTGCTTCATTACTCCATAGTTCTTGTTCAATTCATTTACTTAATTTCAATTAACTGAAGCTTGTCAAGGCTTTTATTTGACATTGAAAAAAATCTCTTCAATATTTTTGCAACTTCTAGTAATTTTAAGTGGGACTTATTGCCTGCTTAACTATTACAATATGTTACAGCTATATATATGCTTTTTAAAGTCCTTGCCAGCTAGAAAGATGTGTAATGTGAAATAATTAAAATGATAGTATAGCTAGGCAATATTTGTCCTTTCTTAAAGTTTGTTCTTGCGTTCAAACAATTTTGGTTCCTCAAGAATGAGTGTAACAGAGTGCATATGTGAAAGAGTTCTTCTAATTGGCTGAAGTATGTCAAGGTACCATTTTGCCAGCTTTATGAGTATTTTAAGTTCTGACATTCTATTGAAAGGAATCAAACCAGCAAATATTTTCATTAAGTGTATAAGATGTCCATGAATATAGCTTTTTACTGGAAGTTAATGTTCACAGGAATAAGGTTGTTTTTTCTTCTCCCCCTTCCCCCATACACCAATTAATTGCTGCTTAATTAAAGCTAATACCTTAGCATTAGCTTAGCTTAATTAAAGCTAATACCTACATGATGTCTTGTCTTTGTCCCTAGTCCATTGTGTCTAAATCAAAATATGTATTTGGCTTCACTGTATATTCCTGGTTACTGTGTATTTGTTCAGTAAATAGAGTAGAACTGTGGACATTCTGAATTGGCCTGAAATAGTAAATCTTAGAGGAAGAGAACATCTCAAATGGAGGAAGAGAGATGAGATTTTTGTGAAGAATGCATTAATTTTGTCTTCAACATGAAGCGAATGTTCAGTGGGTCTCAGAAGGCACTACTGGGGTTTGAGGAAGACATCTCTTACTGGTAAGTATTTCCCTTGCTTCTTAAAGTGGCACTTCGTTTTTGTGGTAAGTTTTGTGGCATTCGAGGAAAGAAAAAAATTAAGTTCTCTATTTGTCTATGTGCAAATATTACTGTAATTTTAACTTTTGCTGATTAGAGCTATCCACATAGGGAATGCCAAGTCTTGGATTTTTTTTTTGTTAGTGTTATAGAGGGCAAGAAGAATGGTAGAAATGACTTTACTGTCCTGCTCAGTGTAAGAAAGGCCAAGACATTTTTGGGTCTACAGATATTTCTCCAGATCTATTTCAGATCTGGTTTCTGTTTGCATATCAAATTACTGAGGTTGAAAGTTTCCTATGGCAAAAGGAGAAATTCTTAATTTTTAAAATGATAATAGAGTTGCTGGTTCTCTCTGGAAGTAGTACAGTTTTGGTTCTTTTTTTCAAAAAACCCAGTTAATTAGACATGTGTTCCATTAGCTGTGACAAAATCATCAGCATTTTTAATGTTGATAAACAGTGAAATGGGCCTTTCAGTCAGAATTGTGGTGAATAAAAATTCTGGATTTTTAAAATCTTGATGGAAAGAAATTGATTAAGAAACTTACTTGCATCTGACATAAGAAAAGACATTTTTTCCTTTCTTTTTCTTCTTATTTTTACATTAAGAAACTTGCTTCTGACCCTTACTGGCTGATTTTCTTCAGTGTGGCAACTCTCTTCGGCCACCCCAGCCTTCTTTCTTTGGTGGAAGAAGAGCGCCTGGAGGCAGGAATAGAAGTGTAGATGATTTTCTATGCTACCCAACAAAGTGGAACAACTGTCTTTTCCTGAAAGATGCTCACACAGCGTTGCTTTGTCACCCTGCATGCTCTACCATGGGCAGAGTTTCTCTAGAATCTTTTCTTCCTATACCTCGATCAGAACAGCTACAGTACAGAAATTCTGACACCTACAGCCTCCTGAAGTCACTGTTCACTTCTCCAACCTTTAGCATTAAATGATCTTTTTACATTAATGAATTAAAGTGGAAAAAAAATTTAACTGTTTTCTGTGATGGGATTTTTCATATGTTATGAAATGATACCACAGGTGATTGGACTTGGTACTTTTTTTTGTTTGTCTTATTCCTAGCTTAATTCTTGTGGTATCATATGATTAAGAAATGGTTTTCTCTTTTGGTGGGTGTACTTTTTTATATCTGAGTGCCTTGATTCTTCATTAAGTATCTCCTCCATTACTGGTTCACAGCATCAGGCAATTTATAAATGTATGTTTGCTGCTCCAATGATACTTCTTAGCTTTCAGCTTTACAAGAAATTCCTGCACTAGATGCACTCATTTCCAAATGAGCAATGCAATTTAAAATATACCCGCTTAAATTCTATGAATAAATAATTATTCTACTAATGAATGAAAAACAAATAAACGAAATATTCACTGTTGTTGTTCCCTTTGATTTCTGATGTTTAATAGCATTTTAAGATTTGGAGAGTATTGTTCACAGAAGTGTAAATTTTATAAATGTTGTTATTGTTAATGAGACTGACTTCCATGAAACTGTTGATTCACATGAATTAGGAAATGATACTTTTATTTTTTAACTAGACTTCTATGTTGTCCTTTCCATGGTTTTGCTTGTGTCTTGTCCTAATCAATCTGTAATTACCCAAAATAATATATACAACTGAAGTAATAATAAAATATTAGCTGTAGGAGTTAATAACTAGATTGTACTCTTCCAGTTGATGTAACAGTTATGTATGATGAGGGTGGTTTAGAAAGAAGGGTTGTGATCACTGTGGTCTTCATGGGGCTCTCCACAGTCTCTCAGTGAATTTTTGTTGTCCAGGAATTCTGAGGCTGGGGGTGGTATTTGTAAGTGTTGATGAAACAGTTCTGAAAGTAAAGCTTCACATACTTCAGACCAATGAAGTTTAACCTAGAGCTTGAATAGAGAGGTGTAGCAAGTTCATATTTGGGAATGTGTGGTGATTGTAGCCCTGTCAGAATTAATCCCCCTCATTTTCAGGACGATTATAACTACAAAGATGGTGACTTACGTTGCTGTATGTAATCCTCTTTTTAAGATTATGTAAAGATAACCTCAACAATTTTAACCCTTAATTGACATATTCAAGAGCCAAACTGGGCATTTATTTTGAGAGACAAGAAAAAGGGATTTAGGGATGAGGAAAAAAGTTTATCCATGATGCAAAAAACCAGTAAATAGTGTGCTCCTATGACAGTGTTCCCATGTCCATTAGTGGTAAGAGCTTGTGTTATTTGAAATATGACTTCTAAAATTGTTCAGTTAAAAAATCCTCGTCTTTCAGTGTTTCTTCATCTGTTTCTCTTTCTCGTGGAGACTTTTTTTGTAAATTACATCAAGAAAATACAGGTATTTTACGTTTGACATTACTCTGAATGTGAAAGCTACTCAGTCCTCCTAATGAATATTTTCACTTTGCTTGATCTATTTGCCATCCCATGCATTTCTGCAGATCAGACAATGTGTTTAGTTGAAATTTTGTTTATTTTTGGCTGGGCAGATACAATTTCTTCTGGCTCATCAAGACGGGAGGTTGCTAGTCCTTAAAACTTTCAGATTTTCAGTATTTGAAGAATCCCTACTAGTACTTTCGGAAATCTTCCTCCGCTTATAAAAGGTTTTACTTCTACTAAAGTAAAAAAATGATGCTAGTCCCATCTTCATGTAAGTCTATCAGTTCTTCTACTTATGTGACTTCTTTATTGTCTCTGCTTAGTTTCATTCAGTATATTCATGGTCTCTCTGCAGCAGCCTTGCTCCCCAGAAACCTGAGATTTTTGGGAACATTTATGTCAACACTCTTTACTTCCAGTCTTTGTTAATTTGGACTTTTCTTTCATGGTCTATTATCCCAGGAGAGCTTTTCGGCTCTTTTTCTTGCGTATGACAGTCCATACTGGTACCTTACAAAATGTCACTAATACTGTTTTTGTCAGCACTGCAAACAGTTCCTGTGATACAGTTCTTGTCCTCTGTCTCACCTCACCTCTGCCCCCTGCCATGTCTGCACCAGTAATTTTTCTGTCAAAGGTTGAAGGGCCAAGTTTTGAATTATGCTTCTCTTTTTCAGTTGTGCAGCAGAATTTGTCATATGTTCAGACCAGCCGTCAGGGGCTAATAGATGTTCAAAACTCTAGATAAAATTATTCATCTTGTACAATCTAGTTTGGCTGACTTCTCTTCTTGAAGGCTTTGTTTGCCTGGCGTAAAAGCATGTTTGACTGGAAGTGAGTATGACCCAATGTGCATCAGGCAGTGAAGACTCTTGTTTTTTTTTTTTCAATATTAATGTTAGAGTGGCTTTTTGGATCTTGAACGAAAATGACAAACATTGTCATGTGAGCAGGCTGTGTTCTGAAAGAACCAGCCTTCATCTGAGCTGATTAGGCAATAACCTGTTAATTTAAAAATGTCAGTAGCTGAGTTAGTGATGAAAATAACTGATGACTGAAGCCTTAAATAAATTTAATGTTTCCTTTCTTCTTAATTCCTAACTAGTTCTTGATTTCTAATCAGTTAAGAAAGGATGAGTGGGCTGCAGCTGTTAGAATCTTTGGAACATGATGAAAACAGAATCAGTCAGTTCAACTAATTTGCTCGGTTCAGTAAAGCACTTCTCAATATAAACTATGACACAAAACTTTATGTATTATTGGTAAAAAACTATGTTTATTTTTAAAAGTTTACGTGCTTTTTTAAAAACTTTCCTATATTTTAGTGTGTTTTTCTAAATAGTATTTGACATGCATGTCAGTATTTTGTTTACAACACCCTGAAAATGTGAACTGTAATCACAGCTTAGGTGTAAATGCACCTAAGCGTACCATATTGGCAAGAATATAAAATTGATTTCTGTTATAGAAGGATGTTAATTCAACAGTCAGAACAGAACATCAGGGGCCTGTTGTGGGTTGCAGTCATGTGGTTACAGCCCCTCAGCCAACCCCAAACCTAACTTTGTTTCATCTCCATCAGCTATTGAGATCTCCCTCACAGTGCAATAATTTCTTCCAGGCATTGTGGTCATTTTTTCTTTCAAGAGGAGAGATGCAAAGCTAAGTGTAGTGAATTCTTGCTTCGCTGTTATCAGAAGATTGACAAACGTGTTTGCCAACTGCAGTTAGCAGCGTAGTAGCTAGCAGAGCCAGAAACTCAGGTTTGGACAGGTGGTATTACTTGCAGATAAATCAACACATGAAGTCTGAGGCGATTATACAATGAACTGTCTACTTGAGTATTCTGACACTATTTATTTATTTATTTCTGTATTTATTTTGCTTTGCACATCCTTGATGTGAAGTTAAAAAAAGCACAAAACTCGTCCAACCAACCAAATGAAAACCAACCACCCCCCAGCATTTTATATCTACATAGGTTAAACAGTTGAAGGAAAGAAACAATCATAATTTGTCATTTACAGAAGTATGCCTAAACTAGTTTTTTAATGTATATTTAGAACTAGATTGCAGATCTTAGTTTCTTGGGAAGAATTTTAATTCGAGTGAATATATTGAATGTGTTGCTTGAATGTGTTGCTTTTATGACATTTTCCGTATCAGTGGCCTCCAAAGTCAGGTGTAGAAGACCATCCAGTGGAATGTGTGAGGAAGATATAGGACTTATATTTTACCTGAAAAATAAGAACGAAATTAAGCTTTATTTAGTGTTGACACTGGCACCCTCTGTAGGTCTGTATGTTGGATAGTCCTGTGACACACTTGGTTCATAAGGTGTCCTGAAGACAGATTTAGTATTCCACAGTATGATGGGGTCACAGTTACACCTTCATTTGTTCATTCACTTCTAGTGTATTGTGATTGGAGGCAGTTTACTTGTGCCCAGTTAGGAGGATTTATGGATTATAATATTTAGTTTTTACTAACCAAACCCTCACAAAATAGGCAAATGGCTTAAAAAAAAATTCCTGTAAAGAGACCACAGATTGAAGATAATGCTAATAATATGAATGATAGGAACATGGCAGAGCTGATGCTTCTTCTACTCCTAGCGTGAGCTCTTGGTCAGATGTATTATGAGATAAAACCATTGGCAATTACAGGCGACAAGAAGTCAGCCAAAACTATTTGGTTTGTCAAGAATGGTATTTCAAATACGGATGTACATCCGCTATTGGAAATGATGAACATTGTTTCTTGAGGTATCAGCTGATGATAATATGAAGCCATCACAATTAGCAAGGCATTTAAAAACTAAGCATCCAAAACATGAAGACAAACATCTGCAGTTTTTTTCAGCAGTGTTGAAGTCAATGCTGTACTCAATCCAAGACTTTAGAAGATATTGCTAAACTTAGTGATAGATCATTAGAAGCCTCTTTTGAAATTTCTCAGTAGCAGAAGACACAGATACTGTCGGGGAAGCATTTAATCTTCCTGCAGTAGTATAAATGTCTGAAATAATACATGGTAAACAATGTGGTGACAAACTAAAACACATTCTTTTGTCAGCAGATACTGTTGGAAGATGTCTGGAAAACATTGCCAAAGTTCTGAAAAAATAAATACCAGAAAAAATTACCCAGTGGCTTGCTCTACAGACACTTGGATGAAAGTATAGGTGTTTGCGGTGTTGCTCAACTTACTGTAATTGCTAGATTCTGGGTCCATAATGAAATTCAAAAAGAACTAAGTCATTAGGGAAAGATGTACCAGACAAGAGACATTCTGAAACATAAATTCTAAACAGTGTCATCTTAAATAACAGCATTTTTTAAATTGAAAAACTGTACAAAAGTAACCACAGATGGAGTGGCTTCTTTGACCAAAGTAAAAAAGGTTCTTGGCTAAGGTTCCAAGTTGAGCACAACTTGCAGAATTCATTCACTGCATCATGCACAGGCAAGCAACAAGGAAGTTGGAGCCTAAGTGCACAAAGTGCTGCAGGATGTCATTATTGTGGTTCATTGTATGAAGACAAAACCTTTAAATAGAAGATTATCTAACATAATCTGTAATGACACTGGGTGTGACCAGGAAGATCTTGTGCACTGTGCAGAGGATCACTAGTTATCATGGCAAAGTGGTTGGAAGAGTTGTAAAACTTGAAGATTAATCACGTGTTTTATCTCACAAAAAGACAAGTGTTACGAATTTCCTGACCTGTTTAGTGATAACAGTCAGCAGTATGCTGGCTATCAGTTATTCTCAAAAAAATAAAGACACTTAAGACACCGTCACTTGAAGGTCAAGATGGTATTTTAATAAGCAAGAAACCTATTGCTTTTTGAAATAAACCGATGCAATAGAGAAAGCAGTTTGAAAATGGATGTTTTGAAATGTTTCCTTGTGTGATTTTTGTTGCCAGAAAAGATGTGTCATCTGTAAAACCTTCTGTATTTGTACACTTAAACTTGGAAGCAGAATCTCCTTATTTGCTTAAAAGTCTTCCCAGATAAGAGTTTCAGAATCTGAAAATTTGATAAAAGTATAAAATGCACCTTCCATTGGTTTGCAATAGCAAGTGATTGGTATCAGGGAAGAGGGAAGTTTACTGGCCAAATTTCAAGAAAAATCTTTGCATAATTAGTGGATGGAGATGCAAAATGAGTGTCATGATTTAGAAAGTGTAGGCAATGATGCAGTTTGATTTGGATGTGCATATCTTTGTAAATTGTGTTTTCCAGCTATGACAGCCAATAAACTGAATTTAAAACTAGGCCTTGAAATACTGTATTACAAAGTGCTAAGTCAACATTTTAGAAAATGTTGAAGCACATTCAGTCACAAGGCTCTCACAAAAAAAAAACAACCTTTTTTTTTTTTTTTTAGTAAGAGCAAAAGGATTTTTTACCATTAAAAATATTTAAAAATACTGTTTATTTCATCTTCATCTCATCCTTTGAAATTTCTGGTTTTATACGTTGTAATATACACAGAAGGTATTAGTAAAGTGGTACATATATTTAATTTATATATAAATATACATGTATTTGTGGTATGTACTCAAAATTTTCATATTTTTAAAAGTGCATGATCAAAAAGGTTTGGTGATGCTCTTCCCTTATTGTTATTGAAACCAACTGCATTCACAGAAACAAATATGTGGAAGTTCATCCAGATCAGGGAAAGTCTATTTTACACATATATATTCTTTTCTTCTGAAAAGTAGTTGTCTGATAGAAACAGAACATTTTACTTCTACATGTGAGTCAGGTGTAGTAATTCAGGAGGACAGCAGTGATGCTGTGTGCATGTGTATGTGCTGGGGTGCCCCAGCTGGTATCTGACACACTCAATTTTAGTTGCTGAGTGGTGAGGTGGGGTGTCCTTGTAAAGTGCTTCCTGTCTCAGTAGATAAGGGAAGTAAGTGATTTGTGGGTGGACAGCGGTGGGGCAGGACGCTGGTGGCAAATGTAGGGATAGAATGCAAACATTTGTCTGAATCACTCTTGTTACTGCTCGAGTGTATTGTTCTGGTGACAGCATGACTTTCAAACATGTAAATATTTCAAATGTTTTGTTCCGTTGAAGTTGTTGGTGCTCAGCTTATCTGAAATCAGACCATAAGTATGTCTTCTAGAGAGAGAATTATTGATACATCACAGCTGAATTTCTATTCTTGCCTTACACAGTTCTAAGCTATGTAAATATATATGTTACTGAAGTGTCTTGGCATCCTTAGAGATGTAACGTGGGACAAATTTCCAAAGTGACTGCTTTTTTTCATCTGCTGTTATGAAATAATGTATTCTGCTGTACCTAAATAATATTTGATGACTTCTTGATTAGTTGAACATTTTACTTAATAGCTGTAGCTGACATGCAGAGAGAAGTACTTTTTGATAAGCTATTTGTTTGCTTTTTTTAGGCTGAAGCCTAAACCTCTGACATGGCCACAGCCTCACCAAGATCTGATACAAGTCACAACTGTAATGGAAGATTACAGATGCAAGTAACAGGCAAGTAGTGATTTTTATCATAGAGATTTTTATAGGAAAACATATGTATTCTACAAAAGCAATCCTGGAAGTGAGTGTAAAAATGAACTAGTTTAATATCTTAATTAATGATCTGAATGTTACAGTTAATAATGTGACTATAATATATGTAGATGATTTGGGGCTAAATAGAGATTATACAGTGAGTTGCATGATAGGGTTTAATAAGTCTTCAAAATAAAAAAGAAAAGGTTTTCCTGGCAACAGTACAGACAATTGAAAGAAGTTTTGCTTGGGAACAAGTGGTTAAAGACACGTATTCTGAAGAGGGAACACATATTACTGAAATTCTAGGAAAAAGGTTGGTGGTTGTAGTAAACCCCAAGCTGAAAATGGGTACAATGGAAGCTGGAGAACTGGAGGAGATCACAAAATTTGCTAGCCCTTCAGAAGATTAAGTTCTTTGATTACATATCAGGTAAATATTTGTTAAATATAATATCCTTAGGGCCACAGGTTAGACTTAACAGACATGGAATAACTTAGGTTGGAAGGGACCTTTGGTGATGCCCTAGTCCACTCTGATGAAGGCAGGGCTACCTCTGAAACTGGATCAGGTTGCTCATCCAGTTGAATGTTCAGTATCTCAAAGTCTGTAGATTACAGATTAGTCTTGTGGTAAGCCATGTCACTTTGAATGTTTTTCCTTCTTTCCAGTTGCAATTTGCTATGTTGTCTCTTTTTTCCTTGTGCTCTGCTAGTTGTCAGAGTCTGAGGCAGAACTAAGCCATCCCAGTATCCATGGAAATTTCTGGAAAACAGTACTGGAAATTCTGATTGTGGTGGGGACACTTTTTCAATAGATGTTGAACAGGCCAAGTAGATTATGCATTTTGCTACTGATGGACAAGGACTGGCCAAAGATGTGACAGTTGTCAGTCTTAGCTACTCTATCTGTGGGATGGCAGAACAGAGCTGAGACTTCCTTGTAGTCTGAAGATAAGCAAAGTGCATCTAAGTAAACAAGTTTGATAGCTCATAGCGGCAGTGTTACAGCAGTTAAAAGTAAAAATATTGCCAGCACATGTGTAAGATACTGTACATAAATACACCTACCATAAATATATATATATGTATTTATATATATAAGTATTATTTCACCATTGATAACTAACTTGAGCTTTCTAGGGATTTTGAGAAATCTGGGAATGTTTAAGTAAAAATGGATGCATTGCTAGGAATATATTAAGGCTATCCTGAACAAAATTTGGGAAAAACATGAGTAAGATACCATGTCTTAATAAAGGCTGCATCTTAAAGAAAGAGGCATCTTGCCAAATGATCCAAAGATGGCCAGATTAGCTGAGAAAAAATATATCGTTGAAGAGTCCCCCAAATGGATATTTTATGAAATTAGGTAAGAGAGGAGCCTCAAAAATTATTAACCTTATGTAAGGAGGACATTGCTCAATAATGTGATGAGTCATCAAGACTGGCAATGACTAATAGCAGAGATGGAGCCACCTATAGAATGTATATATATAACTGTAAACCGACTTACACAAATGACCCATAATTTCAGATCTGTGTCTACAGAAATGGTAATTTTTTTATCCTGCTGAGCTGCTCCTTATTAAATAGTTTTGTATTTTTCTGGTACCGAGCTTTCTTTTAGCTCCAAGAAATCTGGGTCAGGGCTTAAATGGGAAGAAGTCTTTATAACATTTGTGATTGGTTTTTGAAGGTTTAGTTCTCTAAACCTAGTCTTTATTGCAGGATCACAGGAATGAATGCCAGTGGCATTCCCAGTAGTGGGAGGCAGAGGAGTGTGGGACTGTAGTATTGCTGACCTACACTGCAAATTTGTGTGCAGTTTTGTTTATGCTGCTGTAGAAGCTATAATTATAGAAAGCACTTTCATAAAGGCAGCAAGTATCATAGACTCATTTTGCAAACAAGGAATTTGAATGGACTGGTGACTTGCTTGAGTTTGGACAGATATAATATATTGTAGGCATGCTTTGCCATCAGTATTTGTTCAAATATTCTTGGTGAGATCTTGTCTTGTTAGTTCTCTTGGAAATATTGCTGGTATTATTACTTATTCATAGTTTTTTTTAGCTGTCCTGACCAAAAGATGATCACAGTCTCCTTTTATGTTTGGGGACTCAAAACTTACTAATGAAACATAGTCAGATAAAAGAGGAGAAAATTAAGAGGAAGCTTGAATATCATTACTAAATACCTGTGGTTTAATAAATGTTGTATTTTCCTTTGGAAAGCAAATTGTGGAGGGAGATGTGGAAGAAGTAGAGGTTGTCAAAGCTTAAAAATATATCATAATTTCAGATGAAAACATATGACTCGTGTGTGGAATTACAGTTTTAGTTTTCTACAATCTAGCTTTCATCATTATCAGGGTCCCAGTTGCCTTTTATGACCCATAATGCATTACTAAGACTGGGATTTTCAAATGTGGGGAAGTTAAGTTTGCACTTTTTTTTTTTGAAACAAATAAAAGTCCATGGCTATTGCCTTTAGAATCTTGGATGGCTGCATCCCACCAATGACTTCTTCTACATGACTAATGTATACATCTCAGAATACTGCAATCCAGAAATATGAATCCCTTTCAGTTTAGTAAACTTTCACGTTGAGTTAGCAAGTGCTATAAAGGAAAGGAACAGGGATTTTTTCCAAATGGCTGAAAATACACAGCCTTGTTTTAGTTTGCAACTGGAGGGAACAAGAGTCACACTGAAGCAAGGGAGGAATTAGAGAGAAGGCAGAGCCAGCAGGTAAATATAGTTGAGAGTCCATTCTTGTGGTCTTTTCAAGACACTATCTGCCTGGAATAGAATTTAAAATATTGGCAGTTAGGCTGCTGTTGTTTTTTATAGTAACTTCTTCAACTGGGCATGAAAGAGGGAGAACAGACTTATGTTCAGGAGCACAGAGGAACTCACCACTGATTTGGAGGTGAAAGTAGCTTCTTTGGTCAGTGGTGTTTCTTAATTTTTGAATATTTACCTGAAACATTTGAGTTCATCTGCAAAGCTGTTTAAATAGGGGAAATCTAAGAGTAGCTTTCTTAATTGTTACAAACTCATGTGTAAACCCACCAATTCAACCATGCAGTAATACAGGCAAAGAAACAAAGCTCTGTATACAGGGACATTTTGAAATAAGCATGAACTGCATCGACTTTCATAACAATATATAACTAAAAAATAAAGTCTGTCTGATCCCTCGGATGCATCATCAGATGTGTCGTACTTAGGCATTTTTCAGTTAAGGGAAGAATAGGGAGAAAAATGAGAAAATAACCGATGTTTTCTCCAGTGTTTATCCCTAAAATAATTGTGTGTCTCTAGAACCAGTCCTGCCAGTATGTGGGGAAAAGAGTATGTGACACTTGGTTTAAACCATCTGACTTTGTAGCTTTTTAAAATAAAAGCTACTAATAAAATAAAATTGTAAGTTTTGCATTAACTCCTTTCTGTTCAGCAGAAGTAGAGTAGGTGAGGAAAAACATTGCCTTGCAAAGTATTTCATACAGTGTGTAGGCAGGACATTTTCTGTTTTTCATAAACAGAATGCTGTTATAGATAAAGCAATGTATTTTATTAGTTTCTAGTGCCAAACTGAAACGGAAAAAGAACTGGTTTGGAACAACTTTCTACACGGAATTAACTGCAGATGGAGAAATTAAGAAAACAGCAAAATCAAGTAGTTCTTCAAATCCCAAATGGGATGAGCAGCTGACAGTGTAAGTAGATTTTTTTGGTTGTTTGATACTATTTATTAGACAGACATTGCAGGCAAATATTTACTAAGCTTGGCTGCCTACACAGTTTGCTCTGGCTGTTGATGTCTAAATGCAGACGTAAGTTGGTATTTATCTCAAATTATTTTTTTTTCTGAATCCTTACAATGTATTGAGAATACTTTTTTTCCTACAGAGTGTGTTACTTGCATACAGTGGCAGTACATGATATAGTCTTGATATTTGTTAGCACTGTGTTTAGCATTCATTGCTAGAAAGACTATTGTAATTGTAACCATGCCATTCTCAACTTTAGAAGGAAAAAAGTCTCAACTGGATAAGTGATAGTTACGAGGAAGGCCACTTCTTCCTTTGAATTTCCCAGTGAAGGGATATGCACACAAAAACTACTGAGTTGCCTCACATTTACCCTGATATTTGACCATTTTAACCTTTTTGTGGTTTAGTTTGGTTTAACTGTGCTATCTTGCACTTGGTTAGAATACTTTATTCACAAGCAAGATTGTATTGGTTCAGACTTGGGTCTGGGAACAGCATAGCTCCTATCAAGTGGCATTGAGACTAGGCCAGTATGTTTCACAGCATCTGACATGTCTGTGTGCTATAGCCAGCTTTGTTAGCAGTAGGAGCTATGCTAGATTCCAGTAAGTGCTGGAGAGTGGGGAGTGGTACGTCTTAGGGAAACTCTTTGCATGGGAACACTTACTTACTCCAGACCTAGTCTGAAGCAAGTAGGTATTCCTGTGCCTCATTTCTTGGTATTTCAGGTTTAGTGAACATATTTGCCCTTTGCAATGTTACAAAAGAGAATAATGTAGTCTTGGACCTGAGGACGATTTCCAGGATCAAGAACTAGAACAAGTACAGAGCTATCAGTATATTCACAGAAACCTGAGTTTCTCTTGAGGAGACAGATTTGCTTTGGCAGGATTTGGTGATCTGATAGAAAAGAGGTAAATTGCAATGCACAGTAATGGCAGACTCATTTCATAATGAGTATTGCTTACTTAGGGTCTTACCTTTGTATGTATTTTTAAGGTATTCTGGCCTCCTCTTCCTCTGGCTATTGGAATGGTGTTTGAGGTTAAGTGACCTTCCTGGCTTACCAAATTCCCCTCACTTCTATGGGTCAACGATATATTTGTGAGTGTAGGCGTTGGGGATTCTTTCCTTTTCTTTGTTGAGCTGCTCTTTTACTAAGATCTCCCTTAGAAGGCAGCCTATTCAAAATGCAAAAATATATTTGCTCGTGTTTCAGCAGAAAAGATCTACCTTGTCCAACATGTTCAAATGACTGTAGAGTTAGTCCTGTTGTTGGGAGAGTGGGGCTTGTTTTTATTATGATTCTAATCATTGCTGATAAAACTTTCTGTATATATTAGGTCAATACTGATGGATATGTGGCCTTTGACTTTTTGCAATGAAGTGCTTCTACTCCTGTTTTTCACAGCCAAGACCACCTTTGCAGTACTAGACCCTGTATTACAAAACTTACTCTCCAGGACCTAGCACAGCTTGAGCAGGGAGAGATCAATACCAAAGCTTGTCATAATATTACTGCAACTGGGTCCTTTACTTTCTGCTTCCCTCCAGTTTTTACTTTAGCTTCATCATTTGAATTTTCCCCTCTGATTTCTCTGAGTATGTGGATTCACAAAAAATGTTTATCAACACTTCCATGGCAGGCTGATACCTGTTGAGTGGGCTCTTGCTTGAAAATAGATGCTTTGTTGCTTTTTTCCTTTTTGAAAAATATTTAGTATTTTTCTTTGCAGCAACAGACAAATATACGTCCTACCTTTTTCTCCGCACTTAATAGTGTAAGTTTTCAGCTAGAACTCTGGAGGAATAGAAATAAGAGAAATAAGCTTTTCATAAATAAAGATATGTTTTCTATAATTGAGATTTGAGCTGAGTGTAGATTATTCTGATGCTTCTCAAATTCCTTAGGCTATTCCTTAATGCACTTTAAGTTTCATCCTAAGTGTAGATATCACAGTGTTTGCAGTTCTTAGTTAAAAATTTCCCCTTGCAATACAAAATTGCACTTCATTAGTGTCAAGAAATACAATGAGGAAGTGGATAAAGTTCAAATGCTCCTAATAACAGGAATGAATTCTTAAAAATCTGTATATATTTTTTAAATGTATTTTTTATGCAGGAATGTGACTCCACAGACTACGCTGGAATTTAGAGTGTGGAGCCATCACACTTTAAAAGCAGATGCTTTATTAGGAAGAGCCACTGTAGACTTGAGACAAGCTTTGGAAGTACACAATAGAAAATGTAAGTTATCATGAAGGATATTTTGAATAAAGTAAAATTATTATTACTAATCTATATGTCAAACTGACAACCAGACTACTAACTATATGTGTAATTACAACTGACTTTCAGTTGATACCTTTACTTTTCTAGAGATGTCTGTGCTATTGAAAGCATCTTACATTAACAATGGGATATAATACTTTTGAAACAAACAGTAGAGTATTAGTTGCTGAAAGTAAAAGCCGAAGTGATGAAATACAATGTTTTATAGCAAGCTAGTAACCAATTTGATAGAAGATCTGTTTTAGATTTGGTAACCAAAAAAAAAGAAAAAATGAAACTTTCAGAAAAGCTGTGTAATTTTTCATGTTTTATTTCTCTGGAGTCACTAACGGAAAAATAGAAAATATGTTTTATTTGTCTTGTATTTGTCTTGTCCCTCATAATTTAGATGCCCAGAGAGCAATAGAAAACATTGATTAATGAAACAATTTTGGTCTTCCTTTTAGTACATTAGAGATTGATTGTTCAATGTAATTTCTAATATTAAATATTTTTAATAGAATATATTTGATTTGCTTTTCAAAATTTTCTTTTCTTTAGTACAACAAGGTGGTGAATCCACACTTTAAATTCCACTCCAGAGTGGCAGTAGAATTCCAGCTAAACAAGTCCTAACCTTTTTCACAAGTTATATATATAAACCTGAGGTGATGGTTTAGAACAATGGGTGGAAAGGAGGCCCCCAAAAAAAGTGAAATTTTTCTGATTCTTACAGAAACAAAATGGAAACAGAATCCAAAATTAAGTGGGGCTTCTTCAATAATATTATAATGATTCAGCAGTAAATTTCTTAAGCAAAATATTTAATTTTTAAATAAGAAAACTGTATCATAAGAAACTGGGTTATAATAATGTTAGCCACCAAAAAATAGTTACTATTTTAACAATTTCTAACAAAATATTTAACATTTTATTACTGTAGATCCAGGGGAGGTAGGATCTAACAGCTTGACAAATTCTTACAGTTGACTGAGTTTGCTGTACATTGCACCAAAAGTAATTTATGTGCAATGTTTCTTGTTTGGGCAAGTCAGTAGTTAGACACTTACTGGATTATCTAAGAATTCACTTGTAGAATAACCTGATTGGTATCCTTCATTCATTTAGTTATTGATACTTATTCTAAAATGCAGCACTTTAAAGGCTCTTTGCTGATGAATATGGAAAGGGAATTTCTCTAAATGCAGAAACATTAGAATTAATTTGGTTACTTCTTCTGCTAAACACCACGACTATTTAATTGCTGCCCGCACACCTCACAGTTTTCTTGCCAGCTCAATTAAGCTACAGCCAGGAGTCGATCTGGTTTAGGAAGATAACCTATTAAAATAGCAGAAGTTGAACCAACCACCCTTTGCAAAAATTAAGTGTCTTAATTAAACAATTCAGTGGTAGGTTAGTTTCTTGTCTTCTTTGAGATGGTACTTTTTTCCAAAATGCATGTTGATAAATCAGTAATCCTGTAGATTTAGGAGCTTTGTGCTTGCTGCAGAGATTTAAAGTCCCTTAAAATCCATTGTAGCACAGTGTGTGTCTGCTGGCAACTGCTGCCCAACTACGCTGTCAAACCTGCACTTTCAAGTAATAGCTTGAGGATATCTGGCAATAGATTATAGCAGCCTCCCCTGTTTTATATGTTTTATATGTTTATTGTTCACTCATGATGCATGCTAAGAATGAAAAAAAAAATTGGAAACACTTGTTTAATGCATAGAAGTGCCCAGTTTAACTTGGAATGCTATCAAATGGAGGGAAATGTCATGGTATATCTTTAAAAATTAATCTTTTAATCTGATAGCACAAATACTAAATGGTCTTAACCATTTCAACCTGATTAATGTGAACTCCTAGCTGTGTTTGGATTTATGATACGTAGCTTTAACTGTTTTACTTGTAATAGTTGATTTAGAGAGAATAATGTAGCATCCCCAGCATGTTTTACCTGTGGATTATATGTGTCTCACAAATATGTGTATTACTTGTCAGTCAGATCAAATTATTTTACTGCATCATCAGTTATCTCAAATTTTATTTGGTGAAAATAGTATCTGATTTAACTTTTGATTACCTGAGGCATCCTATCTTACTGTTTAATCCTTGGAGTTGTAATCTATGAAAATGATAGTAAGGATTCATTTAAAATAGTTTTAAAATTGAGGGAGGACTCTATGCAGTCTTTTCATTCACTTCTTCCCCAAAGATATGTTTTTTTCAGTGGTCTTTTAGAATTAGTTTTGGAAAGTGCTATGAGAAATGAATATAGGCTCTGGTTGTAAAATGAGGGGTTCCCAGTGACTTTTTAATATTTGTATGTGTGGTTCAGAAGTTGTTTGACTTTAAGCCATCATATGTTATGTAAGTAGTGCATAATTTCCAAAGGGCTTAATGGAAATGGCAGACCTGGGAAATCATTAACAACAAAGTACTAAATCCACATGGATTCTTTAGCATCCCTTTAGAATATACTGTGTAAACAGACATTTTTTTTTTTTAAATAAAGTGTGCAGGCGTAAATATACACGACTCCATAGTGATTTCTGCTTTGATGTGAATATCTCTGTTGCTCAGTTTTATAGAACTAAATGCATGTATCACATTTGTGTGTTGTAGGTCTCTTTTGATATTATTTAGAATTTCATCTTTCCTTTACCCCTTCTTTTCTTCTTGTCCCCTACCCACCCCAACTCCATTTTAGTGGAGAAGGTGAAAGAACAATTGAAACTCTCTTTGGAAAACAAGAGTGGCATGGTGCAAACAGGTGAACTGACTGTTGTGCTAGATGGTTTGGTTGTTGAACAAGAATCTCTTACAAATCTCAGTTCATCAGCAACCAGTAAGTTAAAATAATTAAACCAGATGATACTATTTAGATTAAGATTTCAAACAGATATAATAGAATATTTTTGTTGAATTTGTTTCTTACTGTTCAGTAGAAGTTCAGCAAAATGGCGAGGCTGTACATGAAAGCAGAGATGCTTCAGCAAGAAGTTCATCCAGGTTGGAATTTATTTTTGTGTTTTATGCAATATGAAGTGTATCAGCAAATTTATCACTTGAAATGTTTGGGTTGTTTGTGTTTTGGTGGGTTTTTTATTGTTTTTTTAATGGTTTTGAAGATGAGAGATTTCAACTGTTGAGGTCTAAATTATGTTGCCACTGGTTTTAGAAACATTATTTGTTTGATAATTGCATAATTTAGTTCAGCTGATCTGAAATCTATAAAATGCTGCGGCAGAAATTAGAGTAGTTCAGTGTATTTTTTATGTACTTAGTTTATTCTCTTTTGCTGCTTAAGAACCATTTCAATTAATGTCTACCAGCTTTTTGCAATGTAGCACCTGAGCGGAAGGAAGAGGAAAAAAAAGCCTGAATTACTTCCTCCTCAGCCTTTTTAAGGTCATAATCAGGCACTTAAGAGACTTGTATTGAGTTTCACAAGCAGTATTTGCAACACTGAGGCCAAGGCCTGTTTCCTCCTGATGTGGCAAGAAAAAGACAGTCAGACAAATTAAGAGCTTCATTCTTGGCTTCTCTACCATTCTAACCTGCTCAAGGACTGGCTGGAGAGAAGTAGGAAGAGTTTTTTTTGCCCCCTCATCTCTAGTAAGACAAATAGGTCAATTCAGATCAATGTAATGTTACTGGTCTGCTCAGTTACCTTGTGTGAACCCATTTCTGTTTAACTTATTGACACTAACTGGAGTGAAAAAACATCCAGTTGCTATGCATTTGAGTGACAGGGACACATTTGTCCTTGTATGCTTCACTTGATTCTTTTTTTGAATTTATGGATGTTTGTCTCTCTTCCCTGATGGGTCCTCAAGATGAGGGAGTGAGAATAAAACATTGCTTCTGCTTTTTTTGTTTTTGTTAGAAAGGTTTGGGACTGCTAAAAGTGATTTGAAACACATCTGCATACCATTTTGGAACAGTAGTAATAATAATTTGATTTCATTCAGCTATTGTTGCTGGAGATAATCTGCGGTCCTGCTCTTGGTGTTGATATTTTAATTTACTGCAGTTTTCCACACAACTATCCAGCAGTTTTGATTTACAGTTTTAAAATTAAGAGATGAAGAAAAGTTTTAAGGTAGATTCTCTGCATGTCTTTTGGAGGTAAATTGAGTTTGTAATCCAGAGATGAAAAGGGATAATACTTAAATACTCTGTTTATACTACTCCTCTGGAGTTGGGTAGAGTAGCATGGAAGCTGCTTACTCCACAAAGCTGGACTTCTAACTGTTCTCACATTTTTTGTCATCTGTATAATTTCGCTATTTAACCTCTAGCCTTTGAGATAATAAGGAGTCGGCATTGAGTGTAATTTTCAAACTGTGTGTCTCTGGTGGATGGCTTTAAGCATTCTGAAAGAGATTTAAGTAAAAAACCAGTGTACTACTGTAACTGAACAAAACTTACTATTCACAAGCCCTTAAAGTGCATTTATTTCCATGTGGCCTTGTAAACACAAAGCTGCCTGTGTGTATTTGTCCTCACAATGTCCCATCCTGCCAATGCATGGAGAAGTTAATCTTATTTTCGTTTTACTGAGAGAGAATTTCGTTGCTTTCTTATGTTATGAATATTTTTAGTAATATGACTAACAAAACCAGTTCTTCCTATTGCTTAATGAGGGAAAAGTCTGTCCTGTTTGTAATTGCACTTTGGAAGGGTCCCTAAGGCCATTTTGAAAGATGCAGCAGGTGCATCAGTCTGTACAATTCTAGTATATCATTAAAAGTAAAAGAGAAAGTGAAAATGGAAACTCTTACCTATTATAAGTGTCTGAAATCCTCAAAACTGATTCTTGCCTTTTTCTTAATAGACAAAGGGTATGTGAGACCAAAACAATTATCTAGGCTACAAACACCATTGTATAAACAGTTGTGAATATACTACCATTTCTTTATTTGTTTCTATAGCATGGATTTTCTGTAGCATTTAGTTTAGTTGTGTGTTTAACATGTTGCTTGTAGTAACCTGAAATCATCTTTTATTTTTATCAAGATCTGCTTGTGACATTTCTAATGGGATAGACAATCAAGTACCTTCCAGCTCTGTAATGCAGAATACATACTGTGTAGAAGCTGTTAATGGAGACAGCACACAGTCTCCTAATCATGTTGCAGCCAGACCCAAAAATACACCAGTACCAAAACCACTCGAAGCTCAGCCTGTCAACAGCACTGGTAAGAATGGGAGAGTTATGGGAACATGTTCCATGAGGCTTTTTTATCTAGTTGTATCTCAAGTTGAGCTACTTTTTCTATAAAATTTTTATTGGAATTCAAAAGTACTGAAAGGACGTGGCTTGAATTTATAACCTTGTGTGTCCACTTCTGTAATTTTTGTTGCAGTAGACCTATTCTTAAATATATTGAGTTTCACACTTTATCATAAGTTCTTTTCTCTGTTGAAGGAAGATTAAAGTGTCCAAAATCTTCAATTTTTCTGTCCCAGATGATGAAACCATATTACTGCTTGTCTAGAGGAAAAAAGCAGGTTTCTTTCACAATTAATTTGAGTAACTATGGTTTTTTTTTTTCCTGACATTACATTAATCTGATTTAGGTGGGAAGCTGCAGTGCTCTTGAGTTGAGATGTGTTGCAGACTTTCTGCGCCTTCAGTTTTTTTCAAAAATTCCATTTAAGAACTGGCAGTGGCAAATACTGAAATTTGTTTTCCTCTTCAACACACAAACATTGATATTCTGACTACAGTTCACTTTTGGTCCAGTGAAGCTAGTTTTTTTATTTGAAAAAAAGGTTTTTTTGGTTTTTGTTCCTCTTGATCTAAAAATGACTGTGCTTTGTAAGCCCTTTGTCATTTCTCATCTGTTTGGGAGAAATTACAATGATAGCAGAGAGAAGAGAAAACTAAATAGAAATAGGCAAGTTGTTGCCAAGTGGTAGAACAGATATTGTCAAACTCTCTGTAATAGACTGGAAAATGTTGGTATGGTGGGAAGATAATAGAAAGAATTATGAACTTTAAAACGTATTAATTAAAATAGGTCTTCTCTGAAGCTTTTCTCTATTTGGAGAACTTTAATTTGATTCCCCTCTCTTTTCAGCTCAAGGCTAGAGGGCATATATATTATTAAGGCGTTGCTCCCTTTTTCTTCAACAGAGAGAGGCATTTGAAATCTGTATTAGGATAGGGTAATTGAAAAATAATTGATTTGTTCAAGTGGCAATACTGATGAAATCATCACTGACCTTGCACTGAGGCATTGATATAGGAGAAATCAACTAGTGTACCAGGGGCTGAAGATGTTTTTAAGGCAAGTCATAAAACGGATCTCCAACATTTTTTGATGACACCTTTTTTTTTCACTATTGTGCTTTAGCAGGATTGTAATTTTATGTGATGTTGCCAGAACTGCTGTTTTAGGCATAATTGGTGAAGTAATCATCTGATGTAATATTTTATGCATCTGTTTTGGGGATGAACTTACTAATAGGGCAGATGATTTCTTCATTATTTTGCTTCTAACTTTATTATGTAATCCTATTCACTCTTTAATGTGGATGAGTTGATTTTTTTTAAAATGGAAGTTGAAATTTCAGTTGGCTTTTTTCTTGTGTAAATTAAATTCTTGGTCGTATAAGCAGAAATTTGAAGACAGTTGATCAAATTGTTCATACTTTTCATGTCATGCTGAAACAATATAAAATCTTTATATGTCTTAATGAAGTTGATTTCTTTTGTGCCATCTGGAAGCAGTGTGTGTTACCCTTGAAAATCAGTAGTGCCTTTATAGAACTTAAAAATCTGTTGCCTGTAGAATCATGTTTATCATTATGCATATCAAGAAAATTCATATAGTGCAATGATAATTCCTTAGAGAAACTGACTTGCTAATGTAAATTCTGATGACGGAATTAAACAAGTGAACTCCTTAAAATAATGAAACAACATTTTATTGGCACTAGTGTAGGATTAAATTTTGCAAATGTGTATCAATAATGTTAAGAGTGTAGAATTATATTAGCTTCAGTCCTTAACATGGTAAGGTGATAATATACTGTAAGGTAAGGAAGTTGCTTGAAGCATGTGTTGCATATCCTTAGTCCTTAGAAAATTGCTGCAACTACTAAGTACAAGCTACTAAGTATAAATAGAATTGTCACTGTATGATGTTGATAAGTGGTGCAGAAAATGAAAGTGCTGAATGATGTTGCACTGCTTTTTATAGGGCCTTGACTTTTAACGGATGTCCTACAGACTGCTGTACCTGATGTCTTGTCTAAGTTAGACAAGATCTGGATGTGCTGAGATACTGTTCGGCTATGCTCTGCAGGTGTATTGTTTGCCAAGTGGGCTTGGGACTAAAAAAGCCTCCTTAGCATCCTTTGTCTGCTAAATCCATGCCTGCTTTAAACCCTTTATGAGATTGTGCTTGCTTCAGTTTGATGGCATTTTTATTGTTTTAGAAAAGATAGAATTGATTTGCTTTGTGATTCTGAAGTAATTTTCTTCAGTCATTGAACTATGTAAGTTGTGTTGGACAATAATAGTTTTTATATTTTAATTCCTCTTTTGGGGGGGATTTTTTTCCAAGTAGCACATGCTTAGAGTTAATTGTAGGGTCTGGTGTACCTCAGCTCTGAAAAAGAAATTATCTGTAGGAAATGCCTCTTAGTTTTCCAAATCTAATAGAGTAATCTCTTAATATTTGTTTTCATGTCATACTGATCAAGATTCTTTTTTGAACTTCAATGTAAGTTCAGAGTTTTAGAAAAAGCTATATACAGTTTTGTGGAAAGCAGATGCAAATCTAGACTGAGGCAACATTGAGTTGACCAAGACATGGAGAAACCAAGAAATAACTTCATTTATATATGTATATATAAAAATATAACCCTATGTAACAGAGAAGTACAAAGAATGGCTTGCAAACTGCAAGTTTTAACTGAAGGCAAATGTGTTGTGACTTTCTGTCATCTTAGCCAACAGTGGTGCTTATGGCATACAGATGCAGCTTAAATATATTCCTTTCAAGTAATTTACTCTGGTAGTTGGTTATTTGAAAAGTAAATCTCATCATATTCTGATACACAAATGTTATTTCCCATTTCTCAGTTAATGGAGAGTCATCTGCCTCTGCACCTGAAGCTGGTAATTCCTCTGTCTCTGAGGCTCCAACGGGTTCAGTCGAAGCTCCCGTGTCTTCGGCAGATTGCACTAATGATACAGCAGAACCTCAGTCAGCAACAGAAGCAACTAGTTGTTCTGAAAGCCACAGTTCTGCATCACCTGTTGTATCTGCTGGACTAGAACCTGCAGCTGCAACAGAGTGTGCTCAGCCTAATGCTCGAAACAGCATAGCGGCAGACGCGGCAAAGCCGAGGGAATCCTCCTCCACGCCAAGTGCATCTGCAGAACCTGTAAGACAGCAGCCTAGTAGTACCAGTACAGAACCTTTGCCACCAGGGTATGTTGTTTTGCTTTAATGCTATCATTTTGTGTCATCTAAATGTGCATATAAGGAAACAGAAACTTTGTTCTATACAGGGATTGTCAAATGCAGGTCAGGTGGCTGAGATGGGGTTATTTGATCTAAAATGAGATTTGTACTGCTGCTAAAACTTGCTACTTTTGTCCCAGAAAGTAACAACTGATAATTGATTTGCTGAGATGGTATTGTGAATTTAACAGACAAACTCTTGGGCATTACAGATGTGAAGACTTTTCATTTGGCATTTTCAAACTTATTTGAGCTGTAATTCATTATTCCTTTGCTCCTTAGTAGTAGGGACCAAAGCACAAAGAAGTGAAAATGACTAGTCTATAAATGCTTGTAGGTGCTTGTTTCGTAAGAATGAGTTCAATAATGTTATAGTTAATGTTATAGTTATGTGTATGTAGGTATGTGCTGAGAAGAGCTAGAATATTTTAATTTTTCTAGATTGTTAGAAATTGCTTTAGTAGTCTTTAGTAGTAGCAGGCCTAAATTTTTAGGAACTATTTAAGTGTTTATGTAAGAAAAACAAATATATATCAACTGCAGACAAGCACTTCTGCTTTTCATCTAATGTTTCTCCTGGTTTCCTTGCCATTTAGACATACCTTTATTGCATTGTGGTAGTTCTCAGCATTATGAAACTTCAGCTCTTGGCCTAGCTCCATCTTCAGTGTAAGATTGTTTCACAAAACAAAGTAATCCCCAGGGATATCAGATATAGAATTCATCAGGATAGGAAATAGAAACAGAAGAAAAACAGCTGATAGCACACACTTTAGGTTCACCCTGAATTATGCTGTTTATTGGATATAGGGAACAGAGCTTCAAAATGTAAACGGTCTCATTTTTTGAGAGACATGTACTTGGAAATACAAAGAATGCATATCTCTAAGCGCTTTTGAAATAAGGTTTTTTTAGCATCCGAGCATTGAGCAGGTAATTCATTGACTTTGTTCCAAACTTAAATATAATAGAAAACTGCTTGTGAATATTGATGTATAGTCATTATGTGCTAAATCCTTTAGAGAAATCTTTATGGTGATGTCAGTTAAATAGGAAGTGACTGATCTGTATTCTGGTGTGAATTTTCTTTGGTATTCAATAATGGGTTTTGGACCATGGCATTTTCATTCAATGCCAAGGTACTTTTTTGTCTTAGTGGGAAGTCCCAAGGAAGTGTTTGCATCTTCACTTATGTGCAAGTCTCTTTGTCTTGAAGGTGGGAGCAAAGGAAGGATCCTCATGGTAGAACCTATTATGTTGATCACAACACACGAACTACAACATGGGAAAGACCACAGCCCTTACCTCCCGGGTAATGTAGACTTTTTGAATTAAATATGATAAACTTACTATATTTTTTTTGTTGTTGCTGGAAACAAACAGCAGCTCATCAAAACTGTATTCTCTATCATATATTAAGAGTCTAGCATTCATTTATTTATATTAATTACAGCTGTTGTTACAGTAATGTTGATATTGGATATGTCACTAGTTTTGATCACTGGTTCAAATACAGCTAGTAAAGTATTTTGTTCTTCCTTTTCAACTTAATTATGAATATTTGATCACCTTCATTTAGGTGGCACCACTAAGTGCACTGGTTCCAAAGCTCATATTTCCCAGCAAAGCGTTCTCTGTGAAGTCTGCCAACATTACTTGCAGCCACAGGTGTTTGCAAAGTTAAAAATGAGGTGACAGAGAGCTGAGCAGGCAATTGCTTGAAGTCTCTGTATACTCATTTTGGTTGTTCATCTACCAACCAAGTTGGGGTGCTTTTGTGTCCTTTAGAAATTGAAATCATGCCTGTTACTCCAGTAGTTCATTCAAGTACCACCTAGGAATTTTGCATAAAGAGAAATTTGGTTAATAACACTACTGAAAGAATTAACTGTTAACATTTGTGTTTCTTGAAAGCTGGGAAAGAAGAGTTGATGATCGTGGGAGAGTTTACTATGTGGACCACAACACCAGAACAACAACATGGCAGCGACCAACAATGGAGTCAGTGAGGAACTTTGAGCAGTGGCAATCGCAACGGAATCAACTGCAGGGAGCTATGCAACAATTCAACCAACGATACCTCTATTCGGTAAAGTATACAAAATCTGAAATTAGTACAGAGGTATAGTTATACTTTTTTGTTCTTTAAAGAAATGGATTTTGTAACTATTCAATCATATCTGTTAAAAGACGTTTAGCATCAGTAGTTTGAATTCTGATTATTTTGAAAAAAGTTAAAAATCATCCTTTTTTTGGATGAAAATCAGAAAGTACTTTCAGGTAGAAAGTACTCCCTTCTGATTTTGTTTCCTGACTTCTGCTTTGTATACTCCATTTTACATAGCATTTTTAATGTCAGTAGTAAGAGGTACAATTAAAACTGTCCCCTAAACTGAAAAGGCATGTAAATGCTGTTAGGGGTCATTTTGAGCATTAAATAGGCTTAAAAACTATTTAGGTGATTAGAATTCCTTCACTAATACAAGTGGCAATTCTTTTGCTTTGACGGTTATCCATCTGGTTCAGTTCTGAAATTTCGTACATGGTTTTCCATTTATCTCACGTGGTTGCTTACTTCTGCCTGAAGAAAATATGAATAGCTTCATAGAGAATACTTCCTGAGTCAGATTTTCCCATCTGTGACTGGATAAGTAGAATAGTTGTTTCTTCAGAGTTAAGAATGCCTGTGTGTCCCACATCTTTGGGATCTGTGATCCCAGAAACTTTGTAAGTGATATGCAGAAAAGCTGGAGTGTTTTAGAGACAAAACCTTTGAAGTACAAGTCTAAAACAGCTTAATTGGAATAGGACTCTGACATGCAGACCTAAGTTTAAATATGATGGGCTTTATTCACACACCCCTCTGAAGTAAAGGATGCTGCAGAATTAAATTTAAAAATTCTCAGCCCTCTCATTATTGAATTATACATTATATCTTACCACTAGCAGTAGCAGAAACATGCATCACCACTAATTTTCTGAACTCCTAGGGCTGTGCATCAAATTCAATTTGTTTTATGCAATTAGAGAAAAGTAGAATGGTCAGGGCTAGAAGGGAACTCTTAAGGTTATTTGGTCCAATGTACCTCCTCAGGAAAGGCTACCTAGAGCCAGCTGTCCAGGACTAATATCTTCTAAATATCTCAAGGATGGAGACTCCACAATCCCTCTGGGAAACCTGGGCCAGCACTTGGTCACCCTCCCAGTAAAAAAATGTTTCCTGATGTTTGGAGGAATCCCCTGTGTTTTAGTGTGTGCCATTGCCTCAGGTCTTGCCACTGTGAACCAGTGAGAAAGGCCTGGCTCCATCCTTTTTGCAGCCTCCTTCAGGTATTTAAACACCCTGGTAACTTCTAATGCAAAATCAGGAATCACAGCTGAAGCACACAGAGCCAAAAAGTCTTGCTTGACCAACTTTGTGTACTTGTGTACTGTTTTGATCAGTTGCATAAGATATCCGAGAAAACTCTCACTTTTCTGATGCCAAGATTTTTTTTGGAGGGGGGGGAGGCTAGATTTATCCTTTGGCTAATAATATGTTTTTTAAATTAAATTATATTACTTCCTTCCTTAAAGGATAACCCTTACTGAAAACCACAGACCCATTCCTTAAAATGTCTCATCTGACCTTAGAATCAATAAATGGGGATTTATTAGTAAGACAGAGTATACCTGAAGAAAGAGAAAAGAAAACTTGACTGCTTGCATCGCTTTAGAATTCTGTTTTCTAAGTATTATATCTGTTATACAGGTAGAACTCACAGTTTATTGAGGGGGAAATTTGAAATTTTATTGAAGAAAGAGTGGTGTTTTCTTTTTAACTTTAGTGTGCTTCTGTATACTTTTCTTCTAGAATAGTTAAGGTCAAACTATAGCTACTTTTTCATGTTCTGGGGACGTACCAGGACTCTGCCTATATAGCAGTTTGAGTGAGACTGTTATTTTATTTTTTGCGAAAAAGTAGATGAATACTTTCAGTTAGAGAATGTCTCAATTACCTTGAGTGGTCAAAGCTAAACTATGTAAAGAAAGAAAAGTAGATGGGATATGGTTATTTAAGTTACTTTCATTTTTACCTGGATTAATTTATTATAGGCATTTTGGAAATGAATCTTCCTGGTGTTTCAGTGTGTTCTGTTAAGTACACAGCTCTGTGTGGCCAGCAGCCACACGCAAATCCTCGGACCCATTAAGAAGGTTGGAAGTATCTGAACTGTGCCACCATTCAGTTCTTTGGCAGACAGCTTTTTCCTTTTGTGCACTATATTTTACAGTCACCACAGAGGAGTCTTTGGTTAGAGGATTATTGTGATTATGCGGTCTCCTAAAGCACAAAAAACTAACTGCATTTGCTGCTGAAATAATGATAAATTCTCTGTTCATGTGTAGTAGATGGTGGCTGGAGCAACTACACAGCTCGATTTTGAGTGTAGCTAATGCATTTCCTTCTGATTCTTGATCTATTTCTCTTTCAGAGAAAAAAATACCCTAGATTTGTTTTGCCTCAATTTGCTCCTGTAAACTCTTATTTGATATTTTTGTATTGCAAGTGCTATATAAAGCAGTATTAGTTCCTAAAACACTCTTTAGAAAACACAGATTGGTTCCCCTATATCAAAATTCCATTCTGCACCCACACACACTCTAAAAGTTAGAGTCCACAAAATTTTAGGGGTGGATGCTTTTAATTATTAATCAGAGCATGGGTCCTATAGTCTCTTTGATTTCTGCTTTTTATTTTTATTTTTCCCATGCTTTGTATTTTTGGGAGCTTCTTGGGGACTTCTGCAAGGTTACAGTATATTATCAGCTTAGCATGTGTTTACATAATAATGTAATCCACTTTTTTTTCCCCTTGTATGTTAGTATAATTTTACCCATCCACATATGAATGCAGCTGCATTTTGAAAAAAATGACAACATTCAAAAATAGCCAAACATCCAGGGAAGTTATCATGTATTGAGGAAGTAAAACCCCCTATGCTGGCAGTAGTCACTGTGCATGGAAAAGTTTATTATGGTAAAATGTGTTCTCAAGCAAGAACTTGGTGCTTATCTGCTGATACATGCTTCCTCAAAACTTTTATAAACTACATCTCTTTGTGTGAGCACTTAAGTTTGCTGTAGGAAGGGAAAGGGAGGGTACAATGCATTGATAACAATATCTTATTATCATATAATCTAAGTTTCTTTGCAAAACCAGATTAAAAATGACATGATGAGGTTTTTTGGCAGAATGAGTGGTCTTCGGGATTAGTGGTAATCTTTGAACACACTGAGAAAATAATATGAATAATATTTGGCCTAACTTAAAGTCCTCTTGTTTTTAAACAGGCTTCAATGTTGTCAGCAGAAAATGATCCACTTGGGCCTTTACCACCAGGCTGGGGTAAGTTAAATAGCTGTGGTTTTCAGGAAGTGGCAGTTACAGAAATTTGTAATGCAGTTGTTGTATAGTGGATTTTTTCTTTTTTTCCCTTAGAAAGAAGAGTGGATTCAAATGATAGGGTGTATTTTGTAAATCATAACACAAAGACAACACAGTGGGAGGACCCTCGAACTCAAGGGTAGGTGTGTATAATGACTGTGCAGATTCAAAAGATCTTGCTTAATACTCTTATATAATGATATGGGGGAAAAAACACTGCCTGCAATTTCTTTTGCAGTTTACAAAATGAGGACCCTCTTCCAGAGGGCTGGGAAATCAGATATACCAGAGAAGGTGTCAGATACTTTGTTGATCACAATACAAGAACCACTACCTTCAATGACCCTCGTACTGGGAAATCTTCTGTGTAAGTGAGAAATTAAATAGATTTTTTAATGTTTTACCTTTTTATAATTTAATGGTGATGTTTTCTCATGGTATAAAATGACCTACACTTTTAGCTGGAATTGGACAGTAAATTATGAACAGGTTTTTATATTATAAATTTAGTATATTTTAAAATTTTATTTGCGACTTTATGTATGACACATTTTGCTGTACTGCTCTGATGTTCAATAGTTTTTATGTGCTTTTGAAATACCAATATTGTAATAATTTTATAAATAGAGAGGGGTACCGAGGTTAACTTGAATAATGAACTAATGTAACTAATAGTTGCATTTTTAAAGTAACAGTAGATGGTCACTATGAGTATTGCTTATAATGTTAGACACTCTACCAACAGAAATGTCTAAACAAAATAGTTCTAAATACTTCTGGAAAAGTTTGCATGCAAATCTTCTTTTAAATATTTTGATTAGAAGTATTGACCCAGCCTGTAGTGGCTTTCTTAATGTCTTTTGTATGGAGTAGGGTTTACTTCTGACATCATAGTGATGACTTATCATTCAATGAGCCTTCAATGTTGTACTAGAAAGTCCTTCATAGTTCCAGAAGCAGCTGAATTTATAAAGCCCAGCTTAGCAGTCTTTCTTTCAGTGAAGATGATAAATTAGATGTCTCTCCTTTATGTGACTTGTAGTTATTACACGTTCATGTTTCATAGGGATTTGATACCCTCTTGATCCTTTATCTTTCTATCAAACTTGGTCAATTGACTTGCAAAAAAAAAAAAAAAAAGGGCAAGGGATGGAAGAAAGGAGGACTGGCAATCCAAACCACCAGCTGCATTTGATCATATCTTACAGTAACAATTTTTGTGTATTTTTGAAATCTTCATGCTGTTGTTTAGCATTGAAAGTATTATTTGATATCTGCATGTGTAATGTATCTCCAATATGTTTCCTTACAGAAATAAAGGGCCACAGATTGCTTATGAGCGTAGCTTTAGGTGGAAACTTGCTCATTTCCGTTACTTGTGTCAGGTACTGATTTAATACTTATTTATTTATTGAAACTAGATGAGTTTTTACAAATGTATGTGCTGCCTTGTAATGTTATTGCCTTCTGATTACAGTCCAATGCACTGCCAAGTCATGTGAAAATCAATGTATCCAGACAGACTTTGTTTGAGGATTCCTTCCAGCAAGTAAGACTGCAAACATTATTGTGTTTGTTTATCAAGACAAAGCAGAAGAACAAAAATGACCGTAGCTAGTTCAGACTAATGGTCCTTTAGGCACAGTAATCTTCCTCTAGTATTAGCTAGTGGGGGTTTCTTAGGGAAGACTGTTAGAAGTATTGTACATAATACTTTTACTGTAGTATCTTTCATTTTCCTGCTGTTTACAGTTGAAATGCTTCTTGAGCTTGAAGTGGTTTCTGGGTATTTTAATATTCCTCAAGGGATTTCTCTTCTATGAGCTTATCTGTGCTCCTCTTGTGAACTTTTTGCATCTACAGCTTCCTGTGTTAGAGTTCCATAGCTTAACCTAATGTGGCATCAACCACGTTGGATTTGCTTTTCTGATTCCTGTGTGTATTTAGATACCTTATAGATACAATATATTCTTTTCTCCAGTTAAAACTGCTTTGTCTTTCAAAGATTACGTCTATATAATTGAAGCTTACAGTTTTTGAGCTCTTACAGTCTGCAGCCAATGAATGATGAAAATTCTTGCTGCTGTCACCACAAGCCTTCTAGGCAGGGATTCTCTATAAGTAAAAATTACATTATAAATGGAAGTATATTAAACTTAGTCTGGATTAAATTATTTATTTTAAGTGATTTCTCTAAAACAAAAAATCTTATATATCAGATGTGGTGCCTTTTCGCCTGTTTTCCTTGAATAATGACTGCCTTAGGAAGAGTGTAAAAACAGGGTACCCATACAGCAGATATTCCTTCCACTTGCTAGCAGTCTGCTGCTCAAGGATCTGAAGTCCAAGTTGGTATTTTTGTGTGTAGTTCATTGATTGCTTGTTCCATGAGATGGTCTACTTGTTTTTCAAATTTGTGTAACATTTGACATA
The DNA here is from genome assembly GCF_048771995.1 of Taeniopygia guttata. Taxonomy (NCBI): domain Eukaryota; kingdom Metazoa; phylum Chordata; class Aves; order Passeriformes; family Estrildidae; genus Taeniopygia; species Taeniopygia guttata. Next base: position 125,452,256 of record NC_133026.1, read on the forward strand.
TATACAGTTTCTGTATCAATATAAATTAAATATGAATGAGTGATGTGGTAACAATGCATAATTTATAACATTAATTTATTTTTAATAGATTATGGCATTAAAGCCCTATGATTTGAGGAGAAGATTATATGTTATATTTAGAGGAGAAGAAGGATTGGATTATGGTGGCTTGGCAAGGTAAAAGAAATTTTCTTAAATAGTTTTTATTTTCTTAATAGCACTCTAGCCTTGATTTCTCTTGCAGTCTGACCCTAGGTACCTTTTTAGTCACCCTAAATGTATTAAGGAGGTGGAACTGGCAGCACTGGCTATTGTCACAGGTTATACCTTCACACTGGTAAAACTACGGTCTCAGTTTTTCAATGCTTTGACAAAGAGTGATGTTTAAATTGGAATGAAATTAATTGCTCTGAGTTAGTTCAGAAACTTTCTATCAGAAAGTTCAATTTTCCTAGAAGCGGGGACTGTGGGAAAATAAAGTATTCTGCTTATTTGGAAAAATGGCAAGAGAACACCAGATTGGGGCTGATAAGAACAGAAAGGAAATAAACAAAAGGAGAGTAGTGCAGGCACGAAGGAGCAACTGACAGACTATGTTGGCTCCACTGGAATATGAAACAACTGGACTACAGGTTTTTCTAGACTCTGAAGTGGAACTCAGAGAGGAAAAATCTGATAACAGGAAAATCATAGACAAGATTTCATTTCTTGACCACAGAGAATACAACCACTAACTCCTGCTGCCAGTTACTTCAATGAAATGTTATTGCTAGGAAAAAAATTTCAGTACTACTGTACATCCAGGGAATTGGAAAAGGTCATAAGTGATAGAATTTTTCTTGTTAGGGTGTTTTGTTTTGTTTGTTTTTTGTTTTGTAATTTTTTTTTGTTTGGTTTTTTTTTTTTTAATATGTAAAGATGTTCTGGTTTGTTTTTTTCTGGTTTTATGTAGCTTCTTGTGTTAAAACTGAATTCAGTAAAAATGTGTAGTATTTATAAACAAGCAAGCTTGCCTCTGAAGGCTGAGCTTCTTTTGGGTATATGGTGTTTTACTTCTGATTACAGTATCACATAGATTTTTGGGGTGGGGAGTGATTTCAGGGAGGAATTCAATTTTTGCTTTGCATGGGTTTTGTTTGGTTGGGGTCCATATTGTGAGGGCCATAGGTTTAGGATGGGAACTAGAGCAGTTCATAGAACTTTCCATAGAAAAGACTGTAGAGTAATTTTACTGAAGTGTGTTAATCAAAGAAAGTAGAGAATAAATAAATAAAAAATACATAAGCAGAGTAGTTTCATAGTTTCTTAAATCTTGCCCAAGATTTTTTATGTGAAACTGAGAACCAGCCAGGATCTCACTGTAACTTGAACTGAGAGTTCTCAAGTGACACTAAATAAATGTTCATGTACTGAATAACAAAATACTCCATTAATACAAATATAGATCAGCAGGCTAAACTCAGTGTTCCCATCAGATTTTTACCTTGCATGTAGCAGGACCAATATGACATTATGTCCTGTAGCAAGTTGTAGCTGTTGATGTGAAAAATTCATTGCTTCTGCAACTTCTTGTTAATGACTGATTTAGTTTATTCCTCCCTTGTTATCTGACTTGTTCTAATTTAAATGCCTATTAAATTTGATGCTTCTATGTAGTTAACGTAATTGTCTCAGTGTGAAACTTGGCTAGAATGCTGTACAACATTCTTGTGCTTACTGGAAGATACTTGGAACACTGTTAGGGTTATTGGATCCTGGCTGCCTTTCTCTGTTTACTCTTTCTACTTGGCCTTTGGGTTGGAAGTGTATCATAGTGACTCATGATCCATGACTTGAGTTTCATGGCATGGTTAGGAGAAACATGACAGCAAATCTCATTTCTATTCCTTGATCTTGTGTAAATACAGGGATAAAAGAGATGCCTCTTAACTGTGACACCTGAAAGGCAGTCAGAATGGAATTCAGTCCCTACAGTTATTATAGGACAGACTTGCAGCTATTTTTATGGGTTATCCCTAGGTCTTATTGTTTAGTACCAAACATTGATTGCCTGATACAAAAGCTCCTGAGTATGTATGAATGTTCTGAGGTCTCTGCAAATACCATATGCAGATATTATAAAGCAAGAAATATTATCAAAATCACCTAGCTAAACACTGAATACCAGATTCTGGTATTACTCTGAGTTGAAAAAATTTAAGGTGGTGAAAAACATGTATTCATTTAACCTCAGCAAAAAGATACTTTTACACTGTCATGTCATGTAGGCTTAACCAGTCCATGGTAATTTGTTAAACTACAGTAATTGAGTGTGTGTTTTGCTGTCAGACTGGAAAAGCAAATGAAGTGTGCTGAGGTTTCAATTTGTTTGTTTTGTTTTCTCTAAGTTGTTTATAATAAGCATGGAATAATCTGTGATTTTTTTGAGTAAAGATGTGAGTTGTAGACAATAAAGTAGGCATGAGGAGGGTAAGTGCCGTGTACTAGTTGAGGCAAGGACTGTGTAAGAAAAAATGTTACTGATAGGCAGCTAAAACCTGTGCTCTGTGGGTGTGTTCAAGATGAAAATCTTAACTATAATTTCTAAACTTTGGAAACCATGATTTTCTAACATGATTTGGTCTGATAATTAATTTTCTATATTTGAGAAATATATAATACTGTATATAATTCTGTGATTCTAATACAACACTGTTTATATTATTTTTCAAAGTTTGCATATATTTTGACCATTTTGCTGGTTACCTAAGGGGAATGGTGATAAACATCTGTATTTGATGGTTTTTATGTGTATACATGTTTTTTTTCCCTTAGAGAATGGTTTTTCTTGCTTTCCCATGAAGTACTGAACCCTATGTACTGCCTATTTGAATATGCTGGCAAGAGCAACTATTGCCTGCAGATAAATCCAGCATCAACAATCAATCCTGACCATCTTTCATATTTCTGTTTCATTGGGCGCTTTATTGCCATGGTAGGTTAGATTTTTAAGGTTTTATATTTGCTGTAGCTATACATTTACTCCTGAACAGTATTTGTTTGTACAGTTATTAAAGGTTATATTAATCTCATAGAAATGGAAGATTAAGGCATATAAGTTTATTGAGCCAATTCCCTGAGAGTTAAGTCTCTTGCATACTCATGGTTCCTGGGAGAGTGATCAAAGTTAATATGATGCAATATAATATTTTATTTTCATCAATTGGATGTGTGTACTTAATGCAGACTGTTGTCTGAGTGTCTGAATACTGATGCTCTGAAAAATGTTACTAATATTTTGTGAAAAAGGCTCCTCAGTTGGACCTGGTATACCTGACGATATTTGAAAAAATGAGTCAGAATGTTTTGCAGAGTACACTAGGCCTTAATGTATATAAAAGTCAGATACTGAGGAGACCAGAAGCTATCAGGGAGCTGATTCTCTGCCATCCAATTTCTCTTAAACGACAAGGTGATCAGGCATGGTGTATCATTTCTTTGGTATCACTGAGTTGGTCTGTAGTGGCTCCTGTGTCTGTCACATTTCTTTCCCTCCATGTAGTGATAGTCATCTTTCCACATAATCATCATGTCTACAGGTAGTCCTCAGCAACATCCCTCCACCTGGTGAATACTGAAACCAAAAAGAGTAGATACAAGTGCATTTTCATACTGAAGAGACTATTGCCTTATGTTGTTCAGACTTTTTGTACAAAATTAGAATAAACACAAGCCAAGTGTAACATAAATGAAAAATACTTTCAGACTTAAAATAGGTTTTGGTGGTTTTTTAGTTCTGCTTTTCTTCCAGATGCTTCTTAAGAAATGTATTCAGCTATGACAATAACATCTCTGATTTCAAACATTTTATGGCTGAGTTCACAATTTTTGTGCTGTCATGAAAATTTTCCTGATTGGGTTTACACTTTCAATAGGCTGCCACCTTTTTTTTTCTATTTTAGAGTCTTCAGCAAGTTACAGGGCCGCTTAGCAGGAAGGTGTGATAAAGCCAATTAGGTGCTAGAGCCAGTGTTTCATTCAGCTGGTGATTTTTGATCTTGTCTGTAAGAAATGTTGACTTTAGGAAAGCTATTTTGTAACAGTAAAGATCATAGTAGAGAACCTAATGAAAGTAATTAACGTAGTTAAAAGACAAAGTTTTATTTCCTGAAGTATTTATGTGTTTATATTTTAAATTCTCTAAGCGGGGCAAGAGAGAGACCCGTGTAATGCTGCCTGATCTGGTCTGTTGCAAGGTTTGAGTTTTCATGGTTTATACTGAATGGAACTTTCTGCAGTGCTTCCTGGGATACCCTCTAGTGGCTTAAGATAGCTCAGGTAATAATGCAACTGCAAAATGAAGTTGCAGTTTCTGCTCTTCTCACAGTTCTAAAATAGTAGTGAGATTTTTAGTTTTAAGTACTAAAGTAGCCACAGTTGTTTCCAACTTAAGCAGGATTAAACATAAAGAATACATATCTTGCTTCATAATAAAACCCTGTTAAATTAAGTTGGCTGAGGCAACTTTTATATTTTGCTGTAAGATTATCATATGCATCAAATAATGTGACTTCAAGAGCTTAATTTTGCAGAAGCAGAAAATCATATGCCCAGATGCTGCACTTGACATGGAATTTCTACCAGGTCACTCTCCTATGAGAAAAATAAACTAGTTTAAAAGTAAATAAATGTATAAATAAACAAACAAATAAATACAGGCCTTTAAGAGAACCTCTTTAAGGTCTCCTTAAGCAGAGGAAAATGCATGATAGACTAAGCCTAAAAGGGGGAAATTAGGTGAGGAAAAAAGATGCAGCCTAGAGGAAATGGGCTGTTAATTGGCTCTTCTGTTCACAGAATCTGAGCTGAGAGGAAAGAGAAGCAATGAATCTATGTTTAGGATGGTTTTTTAAAAGAGCTATTTTAGTGGAGAAATTGTACTTGATAAAGCTGAGGGGAAGAAAGTGTTTTCATGGTTATGGTTGTGCTCCATGAGCTCTCAGATGCACTGAGTCAGTGTAGAAGTAACACTCTGTGTGTGTGTGTGTGTGTAATGCTATGCTTCGGTATTATTATTCAGCTTACACCCTCTGTGCATATGTGGTGAGACAAGTGTGACCATGTTTTTGGTTTGGTTTTTTTTTTTCAGTTTTGTGGAGAACTTAATTCCTCAGTTCTGTTACTCACCTACAAAAAAATGTGGTTCCCAAAGCTCTTTCTTACAAGTTGCAGTAGCATTCTGTAAATGATGATGTTGCTGGATATATGTGTGTAGTAAAAGTGGCAGTAATACTCAAGTTAGGATCAAATATTCTGATCAAGTAGGATAAAGTTAACACTTAGCAATTATGCCTATTCACATAATTAAGGGAAGAAGGGATGAAGTCCTTTTATGAGAAGTTTTATTTTTAATCAGAGAATTTCTAAATTGTAATAACATATGCTTGGATAAATTTTGTCCTTTTTTTTTTTTTTTTTTTTTTTGCTTCCCATTTAATTTAATGTTTTTCTCTTTATAAATATGGCTTTATAAAGCTGCTACTGCTATTTGGTGCTTTTCATTATTTGAAGGAAAAAGAAAAAAAAAAAGACTTCAAGTCCAGAAACTTCAATAATTCAGTAGTACAATAAAAACTAAACACATTTTTCTGTTCAACAGGCATTGTTTCATGGGAAATTTATTGACACTGGTTTTTCTCTGCCTTTCTACAAACGAATGCTGAGCAAAAAGCTTACTATTAAAGACCTGGAATCTATTGATACGGAATTTTACAATTCCCTAATTTGGATAAGGTTTGTAGTTTATTTTTTTGTGTGTGTCTTTGATATTTTATGGATATTATAAATTTATGAATAATGGAATTCATTGCAATATTTTTCTTTTCATCCAGGGATAATAACATTGAGGAGTGTAACTTGGAAATGTACTTCTGTGTGGATATGGAGCTCTTAGGAAAAGTAACCTCACATGAGCTGAAATCAGGAGGTTCAAATATCTTGGTAACTGAGGAGAACAAAGAAGAATATATTGGGTAGGAAGGTGTACATGCTGAAAAAAGTGTTCCATGTTTCTCCTGTTGCCTCTAGTCTTTTTTAACACGTTGGTTTCTGTTGGTTTGATTTTGTTGTTAACTTTTTTCCCCCATGTTACTATGTAATTCTTGTGACTGTTATTGAAATGGTACCTTGGTACATGTTGCTATTTTGATACACAGCTGCTTGGTACAAAAAGAGACCATGTGGAGAAAAGATGATCTGTAATGCTCTTATATGTGCAGTGAGAGAACAGGTGAAACTGAAATGAGCAAGCCGTTTTCAGTGACTTTAGGTAACAAATCCAGGTAGAGGGAAGATATCTATTTGACAGAAGATTTAAAAATTGTTTAGAACTTTGCTATAAATGTGGGAACTGAAATTCAGAATGGTGTGTAACATGCTGTGATTTCAACTGGTTTTTTTTTAACTGTTTCTACTACTCTTTTCTGCTTATTTCCTAATTTTATTACTGCCCTTCTGTTGCACTACAACATGAAATAACTCACACACTTACACTAATATTTAAAAGAAGAAAAGGAGCAAAAGGAGGGAACTTTATTTCTGACCTTACAATATATAGAATTCTAAAAGTAGCAGTGGATTGGAGGATGAAATTGCTACCTCTCCAACCACACTGGTCAAACTAACAGTCCATCAATTCCTCCTACAAAGAAGAATGCAAAACCATCATTATTTATAAGAACAGTATGTGAGAACTCCAGTAGAAATATGTAAACATCAGAAGGCATAGAAAACTTCTAAAAAGAATTTTAAACTTTTAAAAGAACAGGGTGACATCCTTCTTTTTCTGAACCTCTGTTTCTGATCTGTCTATTCAGTGATCTCAAAAGCAAATGTACACAGACCCTTTTCTGTGATACACTGTATGTCCAGTGCTGCACATAAAGTTTCCAATTAAATTAGCGGTCTTCAGTTTCTTTGAGAAATAGTTTCTATAGTATATAGATAAATTAAGGTTAATAATAATATTTCTTTTTAACTGGAATGGTAATCTAAGTTACATCTTGCTACTTTACTATTGTTTAAATTTGAAGATTTGTGATAATATAGTATAGTAGGCTCCTTATAGTTAATGAAATTGAACAGTGTAAGAAGTCAAACTTGAGGGATTCTTACCTGATGTGAACACATATACAATCCTATGTGTTTGAACTTCTTCATGTTGAATGCTAATTATGTTTAATTCATGTTTGGTTTTGTTCTATCCCAGGTTAATGGCAGAGTGGCGATTTTCTCGGGGAGTTAGAGAACAAACCAAAGCTTTTCTTGATGGTTTTAATGAAGTAGTTCCTCTACAATGGCTACATTATTTTGATGAAAAGGAACTGGAGGTGAGGTTTTTTATTCAGCATTAGCTTTTGGAAAGGCAATATGTATGGAGAGATTAAATGTATGGAGAGGTCAGCTTGAATCTCTCCTCTGCCCTTGCTGCAGTTGATAGCTTCTGGAACATGGAGAATTTATTAGGAGCAGTGGGATTAAATAATGATAAAAATTGTTCTTGAATCAGTGTTTTGGTGTTCAGCATTAAAATGTATTTTTGAAAGTTTCTGTGGAAGTATATGAGATCACTGATGCATCTGGGAGTCACAGACTTTTCCCACTGTGGTAGATGGGTAGAATTACTGTGTAACAGATGACACAGAAGTTGATTGTAGTGTATAGAGATTGCTTAGTGTCAAATACACTGTCTAAGACAGCTTCTAGGGTTCTTACATTTAAAGACAGAAGGTTGGAGGAACCAACAAGGCATGAAATGGAACTTTGCAGATCCTCAGTATGCAACTCAAGGTTGCTTCTTTTAATGAATACTTTCCAGACTTACACTTTGCAGTATGTTTTACCTTTATTAGTAGTAACAGTAGCAGCAATTTACTAATAATTTTGGAATATGAAGTGAAGATTTAATGGAAAGGGTAATATATTCCTTAATATAAAAATTCTCTTATGGAAAAGGTAGTAGCTTTTATTACTGAGCTATTAGTTGGAAGATACCAAGTCTCTGCTATTCAATCTTTCTGACCACTTATATACATACACAAGTTTGGATAACGGTAAACTTAGGATAAAGGAAAATCTAATTGTGTAGTAAAAAAAAAAATATTACCAGTCCTTTTTTCAGAGCAGAAACTTTCATTTTTGTTACCATGTCTCATACAAACTAGAAAATACTCTTAATTTTTGTGTTTAATGTGAAGAAATCGTTCTCTTTTCTAGGTTATGCTCTGCGGTATGCAAGAAGTAGATTTAGCAGACTGGCAGAGGAACACTGTTTACCGTCATTACACGAGGAATAGCAAGCAGATCATTTGGTTCTGGCAGGTATGTTAATAGTTACATTTCTGACTTCTGTAGCTTTTGTTTTGATCTGTAGCACAAATTACATGTGTAGTGTTGTGCTGTCCAAATGAATGTTTCTACAGCTTCCTTTCTTTCTTTTCAGAGAAGGAAAGGAGGATTACTGGTCTTTAGGAAGGATACTTTAGGGTGAGAAATGACAGACAGATATACACATTACGTTTGGATGCTAGCTTATGAATATTTTCTTCTATATCTTGTTCTAACTGATTATTCAGTGAGGTTTATTTTATTCTTAGTGATCTACCATCTAAATGTTCTTATATGTAGTACATCTGTACATCTTCACTTTGCAGTACCTGAAGGGAGCCTACAAGAAAGATGGAGAGGGACTTTTTACTAGTGCACATAGGGACAGGACAAGGGGAAATGGATTCAAAGAGAGGGTAGCTTTAGGTTAGGAGGAAGCTCTTTCATGTGAGGGTGGTGAGGCACTAGAATAGATTGTCCAGAGAAGCTGTGGATGCCCCATCCCTGGAGGTGTTCAAGGCCAGGCTTCATGGAGCTCTGAGCAACCTGGTCTAGTGGAAAGTGTGCCTGCTTTGGCAAAGGGGTTGAAACTAGATGAACTTCAAGGTCCCTTTCAAGTGAAACCATTCTGATTTGGTGATCTAAAAATGTCACTTAGTACTTATGATTATTTGTCATATTAAGCGTTGCACTCTAGCACTGACTAATCTTCACTCACATTTTAATGAAGTTGGCTATGGAATACTCTCAAATACTATTCTGGCACTATTCTACAAATTTTCCTAAAGAGAAGTCAGAACCAGGGTCTTCCTATCTCTTGAAAAGCCACCATTTTAGACATGCTTTTGACTAAGTTTTTCTGGGAAAGTGGTGCAAATAAGTTATGTCCTATCTTATTTATATCATAAGATCTGATGATAAATCCTTTTAAGATGCTTGGTACTAAAAGAATCTAAACCAGAAGTTTAAGTACCAACATTTATATGCAAATTTTTCTTAGTCTTGAAATACCCAGAGTCTGTAGCTTCATTAGTGCTTTGTTTAATAACAATGGCAATAGTCTTCATACAAAGCATTGACATGATTTATATTTTAGTGTAGAATAAAATAGGTAAGGATTCTTACTTGCTGTTCCCAGCCTTCACATTATAATGGCTGACAGTGCATATAATCTGAAATCACTGTTCTTTTCTCTCCACCCAATTTTGCTAAGTAAAGAAATGCAAACAGGTACTAAACAAAGTGGTGTGTTTTTAAATGGTATTATACTCTTCCAACCATTCCATGGGGTTTTTGGTTTTGTCCAGCTGTGTTAAAGCTTTTTATTAAGTAATTTGAATTTCTGTGCCTAGTTTGTAAAAGAAACAGACAACGAGGTTCGCATGAGACTTCTGCAGTTTGTCACTGGCACTTGCAGATTACCACTGGGTGGATTTGCTGAACTTATGGGTAAGTAAAAGGTTACCAGAACTGTTTTATATTGTCACTGTTTCATTTGCAAATGAACCATGCTGCAAGTGTACAGATAAGAGGAACTTCATGTTCATCACCTTGGATCTAGAAGGGCTTTTTATATCATAAATCATATTAATATGTTTATAAACTATTCATAAATTAGCTTGTTTCTGTGAGAAGCATGTTGATAATGAACTCTGCTGTGTCTGAGTTGTGTCTTATGTCACATATATATCATGTATGGTACTTAAAAGGAACAGATTACACTTCTTAAAATCTTATTTTCTAGGAAGTAATGGTCCTCAGAAATTCTGCATTGAAAAAGTTGGTAAGGAAACCTGGTTACCAAGAAGTCACACTTGGTGAGTTATGTGTAAACTTTGTGTACCTTTACTGGTTTATCTCTTCCAGGCTTACATTGGCCAAATCAAATGAAGTCTAATTTGGATCAATTTTCTATCTCCATCTTCAGTTTCATTTGATTGCCCTGACATGCCAGTATTGAAAACTTTCCTAGGCGCCCTCTTCTTAAATTTTGCAACTGTGCTGGACAGTTGGTCAATGTCAGATCTATCAAAATTATGAGACCATCCTTGTGTAGAACTGAAAGGTGCTTTCCTAATTCTTTTAGAGAATATTAAATAACTGAACAAATCATGTTAGATAGAATCATTATGAAAGATAAATGTATAGTCATGAGAAGAAGTAGCATGAAAGAAATGACAGCAAACCTTCAAAATAAGGATGCTTAGCCAAGAATGCTGATACTTTTTCCCACCAGGCTTCAGGTGGGCCATTATTGGCTTGGCATTCCTGTGCATACTGAACTGGTGCATCAGGTACACATATCAGTTTTTTATATGGACTTTGCAGAATGGACACACTTTCCTTTGGCAACCTGTGACAATAATATTCATCATACTTTTAAACTACTTAAGGGTATCTTCCATTTTGCATTTTCTCCACTGGATTTTGTTTTGAGTGATGTTTGCAAGAGTTAAACATATCTTGTCTAGGATAATTTTGAGGAAGACATGGAACGAAATGTTTTGGCAGAACTCTTTTAGGGCAAAGTTTAGAGGGAAAAAACACCCACCTATATCCAAGCATGTGTAGGAAGGAGAAGAGTTCAGCTTTTTCATGCTGTTGATGAAATCCAGCATCAAACTAGGATTATATTAAAATTCATGCTAAAAATTTCCTTTTCTATGTATTGCTAGTATAAGCAATTATTATTGTAAGTATCATGTTTTTGTATTATGTTTTTTCGAAGTATTATAGTTCCCTGTATCTTGGACAGTCTTTAGTCTTACACCATTCTAGTTTTTTATCTGGTAATAGTCTTTGGTTTCTTAAAATATTCCTCTGAAACTTTTGACTGTTTTTCCTTCTTGTAGAAATGCCAAGGTGGTGAGATTATGCTATTAGCGTAATGCTATGATTGCTATTTCTTTTTTTCCAATTGTTAGATCAGAACATTTATACCTTCTACTATAACAATTGAGTTCTGTAGAATTTTACATGGGATTTAAATAAACTTCACAAAATTCTGTTTTTTTTCCTGCTCAGTTTTAATCGTTTGGATTTGCCACCATATAAAAGCTATGAACAACTAAAAGAGAAGTTGCTCTTTGCCATTGAAGAAACAGAGGGATTTGGACAAGAGTAGAAGTGGCTTCTAATCAAAAAGGATATCTTGAATAATAAAAGGCCCAGCCAACTAAAATTGCACATTTAATTGTATATAAGCTTTTTGTTCTGTACAGTGATCTTTCTGGAACTCTAAAAGTTTAATTGTTCTCTGTTCTTCCACAAATATATGCAAAACAGTTCAGCCTTTTCTACTTTTATTTATTGCCCTTTCAAAAGACCAGAAAAAAACCCTCCATAAATTTTGAAAGCAGACAAGAGACTTATTTAAAATATATATATATAAAAATATAAATATATATACTAATGGGCTCTAGTTTTATAGAGCTTTAAGTGTATGAAAAGTTGCAGCCATTTAAAAGGGCCTGGATTTGCTTTATCTTGGCTCTGTCATTCAGAAAAATGTTTAATTGCTCAGTGTTCTCTAATGAAACATCTCCAAGTTTGTTTTACTGCATGGCTGTTCTAAAAGGTGTTAAAGGCTTAGGCCAAACATATCCTAAATATGTAGAAAGATGCTGCTGGTATTTGAGACGACAGAATCTGTTCTTCTGTCAGATTTTTTTAAATACATAAATAGCAGATATATCCCTCTTTACTGATGTAGCCAAGGTCATGAATAAAGCCTTTACTACTTGCACAAGAGTCATGTACCATGAGATGAATGTGATTTAATGTTGAAAGGAATTGGTGCCACTGTTCTGACTTACTGCAGGAGCTGAACAGAGTATTTTAATTCATTTGAGCAGCATTGAAATTTGTTTACATAGAACCATGGGTTATTAACACGAGGATGTTAGGTAATCTTCAAATTAAAAATAATAAAAGAGAAAATATTACCCATTCTCTTCTTGGTCTGGTGTCTTGGAGGCTTTTTTTTTTTTTTTTTTTGGTTTGGTTTTCTTTGGTTTCCCTTTTCAATCCGTGATGTCCTTTTTATAACTTTGTAGAGTTGTATTAATGTAAACTGAGCTATAAGGGTATACAAAAGGTAATGTGAATTTTGCTGCTTTCTGTGTTCTTGTTCAGTTTCAGATACTGGATCTAGTAAATTCAAATAAAATGAAAGTTACTTAAGCTTTGCACAGATACAAATATTATTTAGTATTGAATACTCTCATTCTCTAAAATTCTTACTGAAATTTAGATGAATTTGAATAAAGTACATCTAAAACTTGTCATTCTTTTATGTAAATCAGGTTTGTCCTAAGTGCACAATAATGTAAAAACATTTTAAGATTAGTTTTATTGGCATTTTATTGGCATATATTTGCTGAACTGCAAAGACATGTTTAAAAAAATACTAAAATTTAACACCTTATTCATGTGAATTATATTAAATGCTACTTCTAGCAAACTGTGCTTCCTTATTATAGAGTAAAATGTGTTTTAAATCACCATTTGTAATATGCTTTAAATATTACCTGTAAATTCCATTACATTTAAATTACACAGAATTTTGTACACACATGAAAATGATTTTAGAATACAATTCAACACACTTGTGTTAACATATCATATTGCACTGTTAAAAGTGTACATGCAGAAAAAAATCAGCTATATCTCTTCATGTATCTTTCCAATGCAGCAGCTGAATTCTGCCAAAAGTTTTATTTTTCTACATATTGGATTGTCTCAAGGCTTTGTATTCAATATGCACAGCTTACCCTGGAGCTGTAGCTGTACAGAGCTCTGGTCACAGCAGTGGTGCAGCAGGCCCAGACTGCTGTCTTACATGAACTTTTCTGTAAGAGCTTCAAAAATTTCCACCACTTCGAGAGTTTTTCATACACCACCAAGTATCTTTTGCAAAACCATTTTTATATAGCACTAAATTCATTTGAAGTGCAAATCCACTTAAATTATCACTTATGCTAGTTAGAATGGAGGAAGTTTAAGAAAACAAACCAAGAAGGTCAAAGGTCAGGCACCAGGAGTGTGTGTATCACTTTCCTAAAATACAAGGAGGGCTAAATGTCACAATTGATGAATTTGCACTAATGAATGACTTGGTGACCCACTACCAACTGCTGAATTTTGTGAATCTGTGAGTAACTGAACGAAATAAAAAAGACAGCACACTACAAGAATGTAGTTGTTTTATTGTTTTGGTAACTTTAGCTGTCTCATACCTGCAGTGGCATTTCCTGGGGGTAAGGATTAGTAAGCATGAAAAAAACAAATTCAGTAGCTTTCTGTCCATGTGTATGACCTGTGAATTGGTGTCAAGGGCCTGACTGAAAGAATGGCTCTGGATGAAAAGAAAGCAAAATTAATATACCTGTGTGCAAGTGTGTACAGTATTTGCATTTTCTGGGAATTGCAGCAAGACTGTGTTGTAATTTTTTCTTTTCCCACATGAATTCCCCATATTTCACCTATACTTGGGGGGAGTGAGTAAGACAGCAAAAAGAGGGAAGGCAACAATGGTTGAAGATCAGACCAGGGAGGTAATACTACCTGAAGGAGCTGCTGTCTAGTTCATGGGTTTTATTGTTTCCATTCTTCCTCAACTCAGCTGCTTTTCACTACACACTTCACAGCTATTACTTTGGATATTCTTCCTTTGTGCAGCAGCAGAAAAGGCACCTAAAGTAAAGATGCCTCTGCCACAAAGCTACTAGAAACAACTATATGCAGATGTTTTTGTACAATATGAACGCAGAAAATTTTCTCTCAAACACTCACACTGTAACATAAAGGACTTCATTATGATGCTGTACTAATATAACAGTTACTTTATGGTAGTTGAAAAAGCTCTGTTTTGACTAGTTATGTGGCAATAGGCTTTAATTCAAGCCCCAGATTCTCCCTCAACCATGAATTTTTACTACTGACTTAGTTTGGGCTTGGTTGGTTAGTCTAAGCAATTTATGCTGTTCATCTTACTTCGAAAATTGCAATTCCCTTTCCTAGTAAAGTAAACACTAGGTATTTTCTAGTCAATTTTCTTCTAGGGTGTTCTACTGAGAATACCACGTTTAGTATTTCTTCATTATTTGGTCCACTTTTTCTCTTGGGTAATTGGAATATATTGTTTGGCTAGACACTTAACTTAGATTACTTTGTATTTCTGGTGAAAATTCCTGCCAACACAGTAGAAGTACCAAGAAGAAAGTTTATGTCCACAAACAGAAGTCCATGTCCTTCCACACAGTAGTTCCTTTCTAATGTACTGGGAGTGCGTATTCCTCATGTTATCAGAGTCTAAGGTGGTGTGTGTGCCCAGCAAACATTTACAGCCATTAAATCATCACAAAGCTTCTCACTGCACATGCTGGTATCACCCATAAAGGGATTTTCTTAAGATGTTCTCTTCTTGTTCTTTTTTCCTTCATTTTTTATTTTAAACCACAACACTTTCTGCAAAGTCAAACACTAGCATTTAAGAGTATTGGAATTAAGAAAGTGCAGCCTTAATGATAAATCTGTTGGAGCATTACTCTTGAAGGCCATTGAATCTCACAGGAAAATAGCGTAAAAAAACCTGAAGTATTGTAATTATGTCATGACCCTATCCCTCTTTTCTTTAAACTTATGCTAGTCACATTTCTCATTATTCCTCATAAATAACTTGTAGTTTAGAACTGCAAAAAACTTAATTAAAAACCCAGGCTATCACTCTGCCAAGCCTTTTCTGTCTAGCTTGTGAATAAAGCCCACTTCAGTCCCATGTAAATGAACAGACAGGATCACATAATGAAACAGATCTTCCAGTTCAGATTTTAATAGAAATGAGAGGCAGACTGAAGGTCTGAGCTGTACTTTTAGTAACAGCTTTAATAAGCCAAAGTAGTATTTGAGGCCTTTTTCCTATGCTGCTCACACCTGAGGCACTGAATTCCCATAATCTTGTTTCTTCTTATATAGAATTAAGCAGCTCCAAAGCTTCTTTCTGTACCTGAAAGAAATAAATTTAACATAACAGTCCCAGGTAGTTACAGACTTATCCGCAAATTTCCCTCACAAGCACCCAAACGTTTCCCTGCAGCTGTGTAAATTCAGAATGGTCCTAGGACAAGTCATTTTCCTTCTGTAGTTTAAGATGTTCAATACTTGAAATATGAATCAGAATAAATCACTTAAGCCAGTGTTTTCAGTGTTATTCACTTACTACACTTACTATAAATGAAGTTTATTTGTGTTGACTACAGATACTAGTTCTTGATTTGCTGCAGTCCAATAGTTGCATGCAGGAAATTGTCCTGTCTACCTCTGACCATACCCAACCAACCTACACTTTTCAACACTCCAGCCAGCGACTAAGAAGTGAGACCATTTCTGAGGCTCTGTTTGTCTAAGGTTTCTGGTTAAAATCTAGTAAAAATTGAATATGGTCTCTAACATTCATATTAAAACACCCCCCAACAACAAACTAAACTGTCACCCTGATTTTTAGGATTTTCTGAAGTCTTCTGAGTTTACATTCTTGTAGCAAACTTTCTCACACACTTTTTGTAAATAACTTATTGTTTTGCATTCCTCCATAGAGGCAGAGAAATTTGATGGACTGGTAGGTTGTCCAGGGTCGTTGGAGAGGTGACACTTTCACTCTCCAATCCACTGTCGCCTCTGGAAAACTAAAAATGCTGGAGTCAGAAAATAAACTCCCCTTTTTTACCTTTACAATAGCAGCGGTAGGTGTCATATAGTGACACTGAACAACAAAAAAAATCTCAACACCCTCTCATCCCTCCTCAAACTACAAAAAAAAAACTCCAAACCAACAATGGTAATGACAGCAAGCTATGCAGACGGTGTAAGCCAGATACTTCTGAGGACCTCCAGTAACAAATGTTCAGAAAACATAGTTATGCTGAGACAAGAATTCAAATGTCTTTGCACATGCAGTTTCCTTCATAGTGGACTATCAAGTCTACTTTCCAATGAATTTTGCATTTTACGCATTCACACAGAGAACGGAGAGAATGCTATCTTTCTCAGTTCAGTAGCTCTGCACTCCTCTAAGAGATTAAGAAATAGATGTCTGTACCAGGGGGCCACAAATAGATGAAGCTGATCAGTGGTTTAACAACTTGGCTACTGCACAAAATTCACTCCTGACTATACTTTTTGAATGGTTCCTAAAGAAAGACAAGTTTTTGGGATCACTGGTTTCATGTGTGCCTCGAGCTACTGGTAACTGTCAGAAGAACTGACCAATTTCTTACACACCTGAGACCACTACTCCTTTAGGCTATTAAATTTCCTAAACATTTTGCAAGGCACTGGAGGAATGTAATACTTGTATTTCCACTGAAAGATGTTACTAAAGGAACTCACTTTTGGAAGAAACAGTCTGAGGCTTACTAGCGAGGGATTCTGAAACACTGTCTTGGTAGTGTTTTTTCTGAGGTGTGAAATGCAAAATCCTACCAAAGTATTTCCTACTTTGGACATTCAGTGTTGTATGGACATTCAGAATGTGCATCTCAACTGCAGCTTAATGCTAAATGAAATAGAGCTCAATCAACCATAAAAAAATCAAATGGAAATGAAGCTTTGTTAGTCCTGATGCTAACAGGATTGTTTTTAATAAGTAACTGCAATCACTTTGGTTTATACTGAATGTATTATCAGGTATGAACAAGTCTAATGGATTACCTCTCTTGAAGTACTTTGAATATTTAGGTAGGAAGCAGATGCCTACCCTCCAAACCAAAATCCTTCTGCACAGTTTCAAAGGGTAATTAAGTGATTCATGACATCTAGCACTGTCGAAGATACATTACCTTATGCAGTCTTATTCAGATCATCTGAATCTCTCCCTAGGGGCCTGTGAAGGACTGCAATGTTGAGGTTTTGGTACATCTGGGGTTTTTTCTTCCTTATGTTCACATGATTGTGAGCTATTCCAAAATGTAATTCCTACCTTACCCATTTCAGGCATATGAAAGGTGATTTTGTGTTCACATAGAAACAGGCTAGTGCAGGTGCCTATCTGAACCTCAGAAACACAGCTAAGGCTGGGTCATTGTTAGCTCTATGAACTACCATTAAGAAGAAAGGTAACAGTTCTCTGCTATGAATAAAACAGAGTATTTCCAACCATTATTTTCAGACATGGCTAGTAACATACTAAAATTTTTTGGTGTTGATGTGATTCTGAATTAAAGGTGCTGAACTACAAGTTGCCCTGAGTTAATTTTATATGCCATTTCAATGCCATGATATCATACATGTTGGATACAATATGATTGTACACTTACAGTTCTTAACTTCCTACCTGTTTGTCCTCCTCCGTCTGTGCAGGATACTCCTTTGCTTTGCTTAACCACAGAAGAGCCATCTTCTTATTGTTTAACTTCAAGTATGTTTTCCCCAAAAAGAGCAAATTTTTGCTGTAGAAATTTGGATCAGCTGCATAGACAGGAGAAAAGCCTTAGATGGGAATATACTTTGATACTTGTTTCAGAAAACATAGTTTGGCTTTGGATCAGAAGGAAGGAAATGTAAAACTTCCACCTGCTAGTTTTTTTTCTCATAAACAATTATATTAGTTATCAGCTTGCTAGTTAATACTAAACATACTACAAACTAAATGACACTAGATTCCTCACAAAGAGCAAAGCAGTGAGCTTAAAGCATACCAGCTTTGCTTTGCAGGTTTTGGGCTTTTCTGGACCTAGTAGGTACAACAGGCAATGCAACCAGCTTAGCAGGTATAGGCAAGGGGAAATAGGGCACATACAGATATCAGCCTAATTTTTGCTGCACAGAATAAAGCAAAACTATTTGCATTCACAGTGAACATTTTTTAAGGAGAGATTTAAACCTTGCTTTTATAAAGCATAATTCATTATTAAAGACTAATCTTGTCTGCTGGTCATACTTATAGCACAGGATTTCTCTACTGCTGGATTTAAGGTCAGGTTTCAAAACATATGGAGGTGTTTTGGAGGCAAATTTTGAGATGAAGTTCACTGTTCCAGTTCACAGCTGCATTACTTGACACTTCGGAAGACACACTATGAGCCTTTCCTCTAATCTTCAATAATTTAACTATGTACAAATCTTTCACAGAACACTGTCGTGTTTTACTTTATCTTTCAGATAGTGAGTTTTGTTTTATGGCTTCACTCCTGGTAAAATAACATGTTCATATTTTATTTTATCTCATGTACAGTTTAACTGTCAGATCGGCAGAATACCTTCTGAAATAATAAAAAGTCTGCTTTTTCTGTCTTCTATTCAGAATACAGAGGACTTTTGAACTCTAAGAAATTTCGGAAAAAGTAACACAGAATTCCCTTTTTAAATTTCTTCTGCCTCCCTGCACTCCTGTTGAATTCCTTAGGGAAGAGTGCTTTATTCTCAGGAAGGTACAAATTTCACTTTAGTATTTCCTCTGAAAAAATCTTCACATTACACTGATGTATACTAGGTGTGTAACATACTTTGGTAAGTGTGTAACATACTTTTAAGTATCTCTGATAAAATGTTCCTATGTAACAGCTCAGTGTGCTGACTGGCACACTACATTTATCAGCTGATCACATGCTACTGTTTTGGGTTTGGTGGCTACAGTTACTAAGGTAAGTTGGAGGTTTACTGCAAGTCATGAATTCTAAAAGATATTTTTCAGTCAAAACAAGCCACAAGTCTTACCTTCTTCTGCCATGTGGAAGTAGCGAAGAGCCTGTGAAAGACAAAGTTGTTTTCTTTAAAGTGGAGAATAAACTCAGCACAGTAGTCAAACTAGTCTTATGCACATACCTGAAGAAGGAGTTCCTGTCCCTGATCTTATTTTTATTAATTCAGCATGCTACTGATGTTACCATTACATTTGACATCATCTCAAAAGAACTAGTACTTACCCAACTATCCCCCTACCACTTCTTCTGTAAGTGTAGTACCTCCTACTTGTTACTACCAACTTGGATTGTGTTTTTCCAATTCAACTTGTCAAGATAAATTTTGAATTTTGTTTGTACTATCCAGCACGTTTGCAGTTTTTCCCATCTGTTTCTCATGTATAAATTTAGTAGATAAAACAAATCTTACGATTTGGGTCATTAATAAATATTTGAGAGAGAACTGACTCCCACAGAGCACCAGCTAGTAGCCTCTTACATAAGGATAAACATCTATGATACCCACACATTTTCAGTAAGTTTCCCATCAAGCACGTATGCAATTTCAGTCCATCCCTACATTTCCTTAAAGGAGTAGGGGGAGGGAAAAAGCTCTCACAGAACTTGAAAGTATGGATGTATCTATAAATTAGATTTTGTACTTCAACTGCAGAAATCATACCAGTATAAGTTTGCTTCTTCTGTGAGGTAAGTGCTACAGAACTGAATGTTGGGACTGGCATCATTCTGGCAGTATTTGAAATCCTGGCTGACACTTTGTATTCTTCTGAAAGTGGTTTTTCAGCAAAACTTAAAACTTGACATTCCATTTAAGAGTTTTATTTCTTTTTCAAACAGCTCTTAAATTGCTTTCTATGTAACAGCAAGAAGCCTGCCCCCCTACCCTTTAAGAGAACAAAACAGTTATTGGTTGCTCTAAACAAACATTAAAACTTTTCTATTATCAATTTAATTGTCAAGCTTCTAAATATGTACAAGTGTTTAAATAAGATGTACACTGGTTTAGACACATACAGTTTTAGACATGCTACTTTAAAAGATGAACACCTGGATAGTATGTCTTAGGGTGTATGACAGCAGGAATCTCTACAGAAAAGAGGAACAAAAGTACTTTCAACTGAAAAAAAACCCACACCATATGTGGCCAGAGAATTAAAGGGTATTTGTTCATCTTAAGTAATAAAGTGAGCTGTTGCTTTTTGCATTTAATATAAGGGGACAAATTCTATTAACTAGCAAATATATAAATGGCATAACACCACCATATACATCAGCACTGGACTAGTGCAGTTATCTGCAATAGAGCACAACAGTAATTACAAGCTAAGTTACATAGAGTTTATTATTTTCTCATGCAAAAACTACCAAAATAATTTACATTATTCTGTGTGTCCTACATCTGAAGAAAATTAAAGTTTTTTATGTTTTTAGATACTTCTCACTCTCATGTCCTCATTTTATTATTGACAGTTGTAAACTGACAACTCCATTCTTATTCCATAATTAAGAGGTCAGCTTTGTCAGGAAAATAAGTAAAAAGTGTATCATCAGCTTTGGGTGGGGGAAGAACAATCTGTGAAATATTTTCATACTGTACCTCTTGAAACGTGGAGGTTGGTGGTGTGGCAAACAGCGTTGCAGCTATTTTTCTTTGGTACCATGGCATCTCAGCAAAAGAGTAACACCTGAAGGAAAAATAAACATTTAGATCTACACTTCACATTTCTCTTGTTTTTGAGCAAGTCTCAGAATTTTGTTGGACATAAAAACTGGATGTCCTAATTGTTGATTCCAAGAGTCAAAACTGCAGACACACTGCAAGTTTTATAAGCATGTTCTTACAGCTGTAAACGAAAACAGCAAAATGTCTGAAGCTGCTGCTAAAAAAGTTTTGCTGCTAAAAGTTATGGTGTGTGTTTTGCTGGGAACTAACTACATTAGCTAAAACTGGGACAGTTACTAAGCAGGAGACAGATTTTGAACTTGAATGATTTTAATGATTTATGTGTATTTTTTTCTCATGTATTTGCAAAAGCAACATAACTGAGTAATGTATTGCCTTACCTCAACACTACTTTGCTTTTCTCAATTATTAATATAAAGTAGATCTGCAGTACATTCCTGAGACTCTGATCTATAAGAATGAAAATAAATTCAAGAATCAAACCACTGTGCTCTAGGCTAAGTCAAGCTATGCTGGTTTTCTATCTACTAAATAACAAAGATAATCAATCAGTCACTTATCTTATTGGTGCTGGAAGGATTAAACATTTTTATTGAAGCATTTTAAGTGCACAGAACATTCTGGGTGCAAATATTAAACAATGATAGTCACTTTAGCAGCCTCCCACAATGAGATTACAATTGTTATTCGCTGTGTAAAATAGAGCATTCTAGAGGACATGAAAAATTAGTAACTGTAAATGTTTGGAGGAGAGGCAGGCAAGACATGGAATACACAGCCAGAGTTGAAATTGTGTCATTAGATGTGCCTTATCAGAAAGAGATTCAGTCCAGGACAGATTAGAAAGAGCAAAGATAACTGGCTGATACTAAATGCCAGTTTCAGATCAAGATGGCTCTGGAACTCAGTAACGAGTACATTTAAATATACAACATGGGAATATTTTAGAGCCAAAAGCAGTATTAATCTAACATCTCTCATCATCTTTTCTAATTTTCCTTGGGAACAATGTCTAAAGTGCTTCCCAGAACAAGCTTCCTATCTCAAAATTGACTTTGAGGCTTAGTCAGTTGGTAGAATATATTTCTGCTTAAAACTCTGGACTATTGCAATTGTTAGATCATGTGGGAATGAATGGTGGATGCTTAAGTTTCTGAACTAGTAAAAAACTCTGGAGCAGTAGATGATTGTTTTCTTTAATACTTAGGATCCAAAAAAAAAAAAAAAAACCCATAGAAAAATTTGACTGTGGGTTTCAGTATTTTTTTAAGCTGAAAATACATTGCTTTTCTTTATTTTCAATCTCTCAATCTTACAATAGAGATCTCCGGTAAAACTATGTAACTAACATCTTTGGTCTTTTTCAGACAAATAACCAAAAGTGCTGTTTGGAGTCTCAGTAACATATAAATGATATTGCTTTCCATCACACCAATTGCCTAGAATACCCTGGATAGTATGGAAAGTTCTATTTCCAGTCCATTTGCCTGCTATATAACAGTAATTCTTAGTATCATTTTCACTGAGCAGTAAATTCAATTTCAATTATTTTTGGTTAATATATATGCATTTATAAGCTCCCTTTATTTAATGTAACTTTTAAAATACTGTATCCTGACAGATAGTAACAGAAATATTTTAGGAATACATCTCATTTTTGATAGATTTTCAGGGATTTTATTAAGTTGCAGCCATCACTGAAATTCAGTGTAAAGTCAGTGCTGAGTTTTGACTCCATTCATACTCCAGAAGAAAATGAGCTACAACTTTCTATCACTGATGCCCACTATGGATTCTATGAAGCAAACTTAACATCTGCAAAAGGAGTTTTTAATAGTGCCATACAAATAAATTAAATGAACAATTATTTTTAATATTTTTCAACTGCATAATAATTAATAGCTAGACTTTTTCAAGGCATGACATCCTATATCTGTTCAATATGTATTCATTCTTGCATCAAATACAAGTACATTCTAAATTATTCCAAGCAGTTGTGTAATTCATGCCAGTTATTTTATACTCTTGCATTTTTCTATGCCATGTGCTAACTTCAGTTTGAAAATACATCTTACCAAATCCCTATGAGATGAATTGTTGTAGCATCTTTTGGATTCAGTTCAATGGCTCTCTGGTGTGGGGAGAAAAAAAAGAACACAATATGTAAAGAAGTTGTTCTGACACATTGATTAAAATACATTTTAAAATAGACTTGTTATCATACTGTTAATTAAACCAGACTGTGGTGTGTAGAATTTCAAGGCAACACACTGTCTATTCAGTGCACAACTTAATCAGCTCACCTCCAAAAATCTGATGACATTGACAGATGTCTAAGCACATCTCTTTAGTAGGTTATTAAAAGTTGCATTTGAGACTTGGCATGTTCAGATTTTGATATAATCTCTGGTGATATAAAATAAGTAGTTCTTTATCTTCTCCAGTATTTGTCCTTTACT
Source organism: Taeniopygia guttata (assembly GCF_048771995.1). Classification (NCBI taxonomy): domain Eukaryota; kingdom Metazoa; phylum Chordata; class Aves; order Passeriformes; family Estrildidae; genus Taeniopygia; species Taeniopygia guttata. Next base: position 125,475,463 of record NC_133026.1, read on the forward strand.
GTTATATAATCCACAGTTAAAAGGACAGCCATACAGCCATTTCTCAATATCACAATTACAACTGATCTAGTCCTAAGAGGTTTCTAAAGCACTTTAGGTGTTTCACGACTCCCTTCTAAAGTGACTTAGTTTACTGTAGGATAGCATTTGTACTCCTTGTTTCTGGGGCATTTCTGGAGCATATGACATAGTAACCCAAAAAACAAAGTGATACTAGGAAGTCTGAATAGAAGTATGCTTTCAATATTTCACCAAAAATTAGTTACCAGCTGTCACACAATCTACATATTGGACACATTAATCTTGTCATATACAAAAAACTGCATTACCTGGAAATGCTCTTTGATGATAATAGCATTTCCAATTTTAGTCTTGATTCCTTCATAGTCTCCAACATCACTGAGGCAAATTCCATACCACTGTAATTCAAATAACAAAAATAAAAACATTTAATATAGCACTATATTAATGGTACATTTAAAAAAACTTGCAACTAGAACAGCTGCCACCACCACAAACAACAATACGTATGTGTTGTGTTGTGAACAGTTCTATCAACATCAGAGCAAGCTGCTGGTCTGCATGTTTAAAGGGAAGGGAATCAGTGTCCTCTCCTGACCCAAGATACCAAGGCAAGTGATAACATTATGCTACCTCTTTGCCTGTGAGAAAAGTAGCAAAAAAAAGGGCAGAATGCAGCCAGGGCCTGAAATATTTCCAGTGAAACTTCAGAGCCCAGAAAAGGAACGCTGAATGTGGGACGTAAAACTCCCCAGAGGAAGTCTGAACTCAGATCTTCCAAAAACATTAGGAAGAACTAGAAGTCTCATTCATTCTCAACTGAAAAGTTAAATTATGCTGAAGTTTCCTAAAGCAGCACAATGACATTTGTTTTGTTTTCTGTAAGTAAAAATCAACAAATAATATTTCAGTTGTTTTGCGTGGCTCACCTTGTGTGCTGCAAAATTTGATTCATTTTTTTCAAGTGCCTTTTTTGCATACTCAAGGGAGTCATATGTCAGTTTTTTCTTTTCCTCTGCAGAAGTACTACCAAGCTGAGCCAGATCCCGTGATGACCGTGCCAGCCGCCATAACAACTCTGCATCATCGCTGGTTAGGAACAGAAACACTGATGTTTTAAAGTAATCAGGGAAACAAAGCAAAAAAGGAGTCTTTTTAAAGTGTATCTCAAGTGGGTGACAGGACAACAGTGAATCATCTGTCATGCTATGCTACATACACCTCAAGGTAACAAACAGCAAATGAAAGCCCACTATTACAGAATGTCTGACGATACCTTTGCTCTGCCATTCTGGTCTGCAAAGCAAACATTTACAGGAAAGCTTTTTATTTCCTCACAGAGATTTAAGAAACTCCAATGGTACAACTCAAAACACCAGAAAGAAAAGGAAGGCTACTCTCAGCTAGATGCTATTTCTTCCAGCACTCTGCTAATTTGTATTGATGTTTACTTTGAATACTTAAATTATTATGTGTTTTTTCCCCTCTTCTAATTGTACTTCAATTATTAAATTCTTCCTAGAAAAACAGTGAAAAAAACACAGATTAGCAATAACACCAGCACAAACTCGTACATTTATGTATTTATTTGCATCACTTTACCAAATGGTGTATTGTAGGTTACAGTCCAAGCTTCTCGATCTTAAGTTTTATTTTGTTAACACACTGCTTTGGAACACTGCTTACAGTTCATTATACTTTAGATAGCTACCACTGGCTTACTAATTTAATAGAGACTTTAGAGTCTTTCAGAATTTTGTGGTGTATTCTAAGGGATTCTTAGAGTAATAAGATACAAGCACAACTGAAAAATATAAGGGTGAACCCTCACCTTCTACAACTATCAGTCCTTTCTTTCTTCATTCATTTTTCCATTAGAAGGAAAAAGATCACAAGTCCTTATTTCCTACTTATATAAGGGTAAAAAATAGGTTCTCTAGCATTCCACAACGAGAATATTAGTTGAAAAACTGATACAGAAGAGCACAGAAAAGAAGCCACAGTAATGTCTCAAGGCAATGAAGTGCCTGTTTTTATGCTGAACCAGCAACCGATACAGCTTTTCAGTTTCTCCACTCCCATACAGGTAGTCTGCTTGTTCTATCACATCTTCCACTTATGAAGGAATTAAAATTGTGGGAAAAGAATAACAACTGATAGTTAATTAAGACATTATCATCAAAATATTTTACAGCAAGACAACCTAGCTGAAAATGATGTAGCTCATTTTTAGGCCATCATTTCAAACTTAGAAACACAGCAGAATTGAATAAGCAGCATGTACAATGCACAACGAGGATGACAATCAGTGCCTCTCCAGTGAAACTACAACAGCTTTCAGCAAGACAGCTTTGGCTGCTGGACAGATTTAACATCCCAAGGTCTCTTTCTCAGTGCATCACACTACTAGAAATAAGTTATTTTTAACTTGTAAAAATGACAGAAAAGAAAAAAAATGCATGGAAAATGGATGAGGAGAGCAAGTACAGTAGCGAGTTAAGAGTAACAAACCCCCTTCACTAGTATACGTAGAGAATCTAAATCTTACAATAACAACGAAAAAATCCTCAACTTTTAAAAATATCCTTCATTCTCAATATGGTTCCACAGTTTTGCCAGAACATGACTGCAGTTTGAGTGGGTTCCATTATCTACTCACAAGTTCCATTATCTACTCACAAGTTTGAGTGGGTTCCATTATCTACTCACAATTATAATAATAAAAAAGTTATATATTATTTCACAGTTTTGCCAGAACATGACTGCAGTTTGAGTGGGTTCCATTATTTACCCACAAGCCAAAACAAAACATTGCTTAAAGGTTTTCTGACTGAAATCCTTAGGATTTTCCCAAATACAACCCCAAAAAATACAATTAATCTACCAAAACTCCTGTATGTTCAAGATATTAATAGCAAAAATAATTTTGAAAATCAGAATTGGCTTTCTAGAGTATTAATTTATTAACCAAGTACCATTATTTTTATGATACTTTATTTTTGTAGAAAATACTCTGAAACACAATAGTGGTAGGGAATATAATTTCCACAACTGGATGAATATAATAATATATAAATAAATATAGTACTTGGAACAGCATACAGGAAACAGAACTATCAAACACCAAACTAGAGAGGATTATAGCATGAAAAAAAAATTGATTTAGATGGAAAAATCCCCAAAGGGAAGCAGATGTAGTTTTGCTGACGTATGTAACTCTACAGGAGAAGAACAAACTTCAAGTTTACTCTTCTGCCGACAGTAAAGCATTGAAAAAATATCTTTTAAGTCAAAAGCCTTGTCTAATTTTTTACAGACCTTTTATTTCTGCTTACTGTCTCTTTGGTCCTGGGTCCATGATCAAACTTAGAAGTCAAAACATAAGCTCTAACCCCTTTCATATAAATTAATCCTGTTTAAAAGGGTTCCTTTTTCAAGTTACCTACCAAATATGGTAGCCACATTTAAAGTCAGCATAGCTTTCTTTAAAGAAAAACACTGAAGGCTACTGAACACAAAAGCCTCCTCTTCAGCTCAAAAAGACACTAGAATATAAATCAGTGCATTCTGGATAATTTTTAACCTTGCTGTCTCTAAATACCTTCTTTCAACCCTGTCAAAGATAAGATAATGGTCTACGTGGACTTTGAATTTTAGTGTCCAAAAGGAGCTTCATAGTACATCTTCAGTATGATGACCTTCACTAAACATTTAAGTTTGCTTCTGACCTGAACATTACTAACATACCTAATGACCGAATGCTCAGAACTCAAAACTTTTGAATGAATTTCCCACAAGGTGTTTTATGCATATTATTATACTTTTATTACTTTAGAGTATTTTTCACGTATTTTTATTTTGCCCTTGTTTTCACCATATTTATTACATGTCTTTTTACAAAGCCCATTAGCATTGCTTTTCTTGGCAATGTAAATATCAGATTCACGTGGGACCACTGAGAAGACCAACTAAGCAGTGTTATTTATGTTCCTCATGAGAAATTAAGAATTCTTTATTCCTCATTATTATTATTTCTTAATTGTGTAGAGTAGCTATTTCAAATCTACTCAGTGATGCTCCTTCTGCACATGAAACAGCTCCTTATCCATTTAAAAATTTATTATCTGAATTTTTATTTCTATCTGCATAAACATCTAATATTGTCCTCTTTTTAAGACACAGAGAAACAGGTTACCTGAACTGGCTATAACCTCAACTATACAGCGAGCATACATCCAGTTTAGGCTCATTCTTTCAGTCAGGCTTACTCTGAAATTCCTCATGTAGGCAGACAAGTTTTAAGTCTGCAACAATATCCCCTTTTAAGATATTGTTACTGTCCTTCCCACAGTGAGACTATTCTTACTCAAAGGATACAAAAAACCATTTTACCACTTGTTAAATTATTTTTTAGTAGGTAAAGCAAGGCTTTGCTTCCCACTTTTCAGTGTTACAGAAATAGAAGACATTTCTCAATTTTATATGAAGCACTATCGTGGTGTTGCTCAACTAGATTAAACAGAAATCACAGCGTGTTTATACTGAAAACCTGAACTAGGTAAAATTTCTAGAAATAGATTAAGTTTTGGTCTGCATTTCTAAAAGATCAGTATCTTTTCAGTAAGAGTTCATTAAAGATTGGGCAACAAATTAGTTATTATCTACCTTGTTTGTGTGTTCTATCCCTGACAGGATGAGCTACTAATCTGCTTTCACTTCAATCATAATCACTTGTTGAAGTGCTACTACATCACCCATAATCAAAAGTGTCCTATCACCAAATGACACTGCATGCAGTCCTAATGGAAAAAATCAAAAGCATTACACCATCTTCTGTAATTCTGGTACTAAAAATTTTAAGTATCACATCAGAACAAGCAAAATACTTCAAAATTTGAAAATATTACCTCTGAAGCTTGCATGAACCTCAGCAAAGCCAGAAATCAGCTTGTGAGCTTCATAAACCAAAAAAGACCCTGTTGAAAGCACAACTCCTTTCTGAAGGCTTTTTCTAAGCACCTGTATAGGATCATAAGATAAGTATTAATGAACATTATCGCTCCGAGTTTAAAAAAGTTTTTCTTGTCTGCATCGTCTGTATATTATATTTCAGATTCTGAGCAAAAAAAAAGACTTTAAAATGTTAAAAAATCCTTATAAGACAAAGTGCCACTTCATCAAGCGAGTATTTGAAGTATATTCAACAGAAGCTCACGATTACACCTGAAAACACGAAGAGAGCGCTAGATTGGACATAAACCGAAAGTACGGAGCAAACACAAGGTTTGAAGCGAAGACCAAATTCGTGCTGCTGAAACGAGCCCAGGGCTCAGTTTCGCACAAACTATTCACCCGCTACGCCCGCGGTACCGGAGCCTCCGCCCGCCTCCCGCATGCCGGCGGGGCGGCTCCGCAGGGCGAGCGGCGCCCACACTCCGCGGGAACCGGCGTGAATTAGGGTGGAAGAGGCCTCCGAGCTCACCCAGTCCAACCTGGGACCGAACCCCACCATGTCAAACACATCCAGCCTTCCCTCAAACACCTCCAGGCTCGGGGGCGCCCCAACCCCCCCGGGCAGCGCACTCCAGGCAGTCCCTGGAAGCGGCCGCGCTCCCGAAGAGAGCGGCACCCTGGCTACCTGAGTCCCCGGCCGGCCCCGGCCGCGGGGGCCGCCCACGGCCTCTCGCCGGAGCGCTGACCGCAGGCCTGCGGGGCCGCGGCGGAAGGGCCCCGCCAGCGCCGCCATGAGCTCCGCCATCGCCGCCGCCAGCACCGCCCCTCGCCTGCGGAGGAGCCGCTCCGCCCCACGGCCCAGCCCGGGCTCGGGGGCACACAAGGGCAAGGGCCGCCCGCTCGGCCGGGCAGCGCGCCGTGCCGCGGGCCGGACATTGCGCGGCCGCGCCCCGAGCCACGCCGGCCCGAGCGGCCGCGACCTGGCCGGGCCGGGCGGGGGCGCGCACGGAGCTCTGCGCCTGCGCCCCGGGCGGGGCGGGCCCGGCTGCGCGGGCGGGGCCGCCGCGGGTCGGGGTCCGGAGGCGCCGCGCTGCAGGTGAGGGCGCGGTCCGGCCGTGCCGCAGGGGCCGCCGTGTCCCGCGGGGTTTGAGCTCCCGGCCCCTCTGCCTCGTCCAGTGGGACCCGTGCGGGGCTGGGGCGGCGGGGCAGGGCTCCGGGAGGCTGCTGCCCTGGCCCTTCCTCCCGTGAAACGTCCCCGCAGGTGCGGCCCCGCTTCCTGCGGGGAGACGCGGGGCGCGCTGCCGGCTGCGGGGGTCGAGGGGTCGGTGCCCATCTGCTGTCCCGAAGGAGTGGAACTCGGTGAAGTTAAAGCTGTAGGCCTAAAGGTTTGAGTCCGTAGTGCCCATCTCTGTGGCGGTGTAAACGCCGCTCTGAAAAGCGCCCTTAGCTCTTGGGAGAGGAGGTTTCGAGAGTCAGCATGGTTCCTGAAAACCGCATGCTGTTCTTTCTGGGCAGCTGCTTGCGCGGGTGGCTGTTTTCTTTCTTCACTCTAGTTGCATAATATATACAAGACAAATCTTAGATAATGTTCATGTTGTCATAACTTACTCTTCCACTAGGGAAAAGTTTTAAAATGTGAAATTTCTTCACTTTTGCTTACATGCTCCTATCTTCAAAGTACATTAAGTATCCTCAAAGTAATGTGTATTGCCGTGCTTGTTTGGTAAAAGTAAATACAGTCAAACTTAATCCCAGCTATTTTTTTTTTTTTCAGTTGGAGCTTTAAATTTTAATTTTATATGTGTATACTCACAGATGAAAGATTTTTTTGAAGTGCGTGCAGAATACCAAGAAAAATTTGAATGAAAAAGTAGGAAAGATGTTAAAGGAGTACTAGTCAGAGGTCCTTTTGTTTATGTGTTGTGGTGTTACAAAGACTGCAGTTTTTGCAACAAGTATGTTTATGCTAAATGTCTTAAAATTAAACTATACAGATTCATTGGAGACGACTGTTAGACTAATTTCAGTTCAGGTAACAAAAGCATAAAGCTATTTCTGGTAGGCTGAATAACTAAGCTATTATTAAATGTTATCCAGAAAGCCAAGGTAACAGAATTGTTACCACAGTGTTCGTACAGTCTTGTTTTATGCCAAATTTTTTTCCAGAATTGAATGCTAAAGGGAAGCCATAGTGTTAGGGGTAATAAAACTAAAATCTCAACTGTACACATATCTGGGATGGAATTTAATTTTTTAGGAGCAAATGCTGTCATTGCATGGTTTCCTAAATGAAATACCTTCAGGGACAAATTTAGGGTCCTGTTTATTTTCCTGTGATAGTCAGGATGCTCTTTCTACATAAATAATATATGATCAACTTAATATTTGTAGATTTTAAACCCAAGAATATTACTTTTTTCATAGATCAGTTAGGCAAAGATTAATACTGGCCCCTCCTAGCATTATATTTGAAGGTGTGGTATGGCTTGTACAAGCAAGTAGGCAGGAAGTAGAATTGTGTTTTGTTTTTTTTACAATCTTAAAGGTCTTTTCCATCAACTCTGATTCTATTTGATTTCTTTGGTTCATCTTTAATGTTGCTTTGGATGAGATGCTCAAACATTTTGAAAGGGCATTATTAAGTATCTGAAGGATTTATGAATAGAGGAATTTAAGGGGCTTGGTGGCTGGATTCAAGCTTCTGCTTAAAGAATAGTCTTTACTGATTTGAATTGTGCTTTGTTCTCTGATTGAAGGAGGACTATATCCTTTAGATCCATTCCATCTTTTAGATGGATCAAGTGCACTTTCATTCAGTGCTTTATCAAATGCTCAGTTAGGAGGCACCTGAATTAGTTCTAGTTGTGGCAATTTGTTTCTGGTAGTTCCCCTACCCAGAAGGGTTTTTAAAAATTCCTCGTGGCAGGGGATTAGCATATGTGCAATAATTAACATGATTACTGTGTGCCTGTCTTAGGATGAGCTGAGCATGAATGATGCCTCCCAGGCACAGGGAGTGCTGAGTGCAAGTAGCTGCTGTGATACAGAACTGAAGGGCAGCTGACTGCAGAGCTCTTGGTTTGCATACAAGAAGGTTTGAAATACCTCTGGGCTACAGTAAAGTGCAATTTTGTGACTGTTGGTTTCAAAATGTTATTGTTTATACTGTGGTGTGCTGGACCACTGTGGAATACTGATTTAATGGACTTTTCTTTGTCATCCTTTAGCTCTGTAAGGATGCACAGGTTAGTTAGAGCATAAACAACATTGGGGGCTACTGATTTTAATCTACTTACTCTAATCCACTGTCTCCTTATTGGAAAAAAAAAAGAATTTAATGAATAGGACAAAACCAGTAATTGAGTCTTTGTTCTTAAAATCTAAAAGGTCTTTTCTTGCTGGGCTTTTATAATATTTAGGATATATTATTCTCTAATAAAAGTTCTGAGTTACCCTGGAGTAATCCTTACAGTGCTGCTGTCATGGACACATAAAACTGTTTAAAAGGTTATTTATTTTAAGAGGAACTGTAGTTCCTCAAACCTCTTAATTTGACTGATCTATAGGAATAACAATTCTTGTTTTTAATTTCCTTTCCTTTCACATTTTAGTGCTACTGTTGGTTGAAGCTTCAGCCTTTTGCTGAGACGCCCTGAGGCAGATCTCCACGGTAGGTTACTGTAACTAATTTTTAAGAACTAGTATTTGTAACTGTGAAGAGGCAGAACATCCATTGGAAAGAACTGTAGAAAGAATTTAAAGCATGTATTCATCTGCATCTTGTTTCTGCAGTAAAGTACAGCAAGTTTTAGTGAGATAAAAGTTTGGTCTTTCTTTATGGGTAATGTTAATTATGTCATTAATCAGTGGCTCTACACAGAGCAATTGCAATGAAGAACACACAACTTAAGATGCTGTTCGCATTACATTGTTGATAGATGGTTTTACATGAGATAACTGGTATAAAGATACTCTGATAAAGCATATAAACATATATGCAAGGAACAGTGTTCCTCTGATTAGCTGCTCTATGCTTAAAATAATTGAATTTTGAAGTCAGGAGATCTGTATTTCTTAATTTTCTTATTCAAGGCACAATACTACCTTGTATAGTTTAGCTCACTTGAAACATCTTCTAAAATACTTTAATGTGAGGAAAATACTGGGAAGAACTAAGCATTAAAGATGTGCCTAAAAGGCAAACACATATATACACAATTGAAAAAAGACCAGTAGAAAGATATTTAGAAATAACTGTTTTGAAGTAATTTTATGAGCAGGTGTCCTAGAAGTCAAATTAATATTTTCTTTGCAGTGAATTAAAAAAATAAAATAGATTTCTTAACTTGTTCTTTGTCAATGTAACTTACTGATAGATTTTTATATATGGAAACAACCTGCAAATAGTTGTCCGACTTGTTATACCAGTGTGCTACCAATCCAATAGAGTATCATAAAGCTTGTATAAATAGATGATTCATTTCTCATACAGAAAACTATGCTTCCATTCTCATGTATGCATCTACCTCAGATTTATTAAATATCAGCTTGTGGTTTTGATTGATATAAGACCCAGTAAAATGAGTGTTGTAGTCATTAGGGTTTTATCAACCTAATCTTACTTGTTCAGGTCAGAATGCTCTAATTCCTTCCTGCATGTTGAACAGTGAATATGAGAATCATGGAGTGATTTAGGTTGAAAAAGATGTCGAAGATCCTCAAGTCCAACATCTGACCAACACCATCTTGTGAACTGGACAATAGTACTAAGTGCCACAATGAGATGCTTCTTGAACATCTCTGAGGGTCGTGACACCACCACCTCACTGGGCATTCCATTCCAATGCTTATCAACACTTTCCATGAAGAAATTCTGCCTGATGTCCAACCTGAACCTCCCCTGGCACAGCTTGAGGTTACGCTCTCTTGCCCTGTCACTTGTTGCTTGGGGGGAGGCCAACCCCCACCTGGCTACAGCCTCCTTTCAGGGAGCTGTACAGAGCAGTAAGGTCATCCCTGAGCCTCCTTTTCTCCAGGCTTAACCCCCTGGCTCCCTCAGCCATTCAACATATGACTTATTCTTTACACCCTTCACCAGCTCTGTTGCCCTTCTCTGGACATGCTCCAGCACCTCAGTGTCCTTCCTGTACTGAGGAGGCCAGAAGTGGACACAAGATTCAACGTGTGGCCTCACCAGTGGCCAGTGCAGTGGGACAATCACAGCCCTTGTCCTGCTGGCCACTCTTGTTTTGCTACAAGTCAGGATACCTTTGGACTTCTTGGCCATCTGGGCACACACACTGGCTCATGTTCAGCCAGCTGTTAACCAGCACTCCCAAGTCCTTTTCCACTGAGCAGATTTTCAGACAGTCATTCCCAAGCCTGTGGTGCTGCATGGGGTTATTGTGACCCAAGTGCAGGATGCAGTACCTCCTACAACTGGCCTTGGTCCACTGATCCAGCCTGACTCCTCTGCAGAGCCTTCCTACCCTCCAATATAGATACAGCTATCACTCAGGAAGTGATAATGTCAGTACTAGTAGAAGATAAAGCTTACACTCAAGATTTTATGTGACTCTTCAAATACAGAGTGACTCAAGCTGTTTCTGGTACTTAGTTTGTCAGCACATCAGCTGAACAAGTTTTCCAGCTGTATTGCATGTAAACAAGCTGAAAAGAGGAGTCTGGATTTTGATTTGGAGGTAGGATTTTTAGACAAGCTGTTTTTTGGGGATTTTTTTTTTCACTTGCCATGAGGAAATTAGGTTGTGAAACAGTCTTAGCTTTTGTAACCTCGTATGAAATGTCTGCTTCCTGTGAAGTGGTCTCTTTCCTTAAGAAATTAAGGGTTACCTTGAGATTTAAAATATATATATTTATATGCTTGTAGCCCAAGATCACTAGCAGTTGTGTTGCTACTAGCCCTATCAGTGAGAAGGATCCATTTGTCCTAATTTCATTGTCAGCTTCTTGCAGTAGACATGGCATTTTCTGCTTTTTTCAGTCTGGCACACAGCTGACATAAAATGCTTAGGTATAGCATTATGGCAAGAAGATTAGCTGTTCAGGAATAGACTTCATTTGCAAGTTTCTTGTGGCTGTTCTGTGTTAATTTGGGCCCTGAGATATCTAAAAATGATGAATTTTTGGTCTATTGCCATTAGCAGTTCACAGCAGGTTTGAGACTTGTGACTAAAGGCAATGATGCCAAACCCACTTCATTAGTCTTTCTGTCTTTGAGTTGGGTATTTCTCCTTATCAAACTGGATGCACCTATACTTGGGAACATGTCATTGTAATGCTCTGCAAGGTTATCTGGGCAAGCCAATACTGTCCTCTGACATTGCAGCACAGAGAGGATTGCTGCAGTCTAGGAATTCCCAACTGCACTGCTACATCATTCTGATAATGGATCTGTTCCTTTCCAGGTAGAATGCCATGTTTGCAGTTTCCCTTGGAAAACAGACAACGGCTCAGTTGTTTGATGTCTAGCACTTATCTTCATTAGGATCATCACTGGAGTTCAAAGAACATTCTGATCTATAAAACTGCAAGACAAGACTAGTCCTTGACTTAGATTTTTGCTCTGATAATTACAGCTCAAGCAGAAAGACTTGACATATTCTTAGTTGACCTAATCATGCTCTTGAGCAGCCTAGACATGGGAAAGGATCCCTTATGACTGTATATCACTGCAGTTCAGATGTACATTATATATAGTAATTTTCAGTCTTTTCCTGTCCAGATGTACTTTTTGAAGCCTGGCTTCTGCAATTATAAAAGCTATTTCAATAAGAAGGATGGCAGAGCTATCACCTGCACACATTCTGATGTGCTTTGCCTCCCTTTATGGTAACCTACATGGAGGGCAGGTTGATAGCTTGAGAAAAGCAAAGGTTTAAATTAAATATGACCCATAAAGTAGCACAGCTACTTTAACACTAACTAATTAGACAACTAAATCTCTTTTTATGTGTTGTAACTTACTGGCAGTTGAGGCTTATCCTACCATAGCCTGAACAATATAATCTGCCCTTGTTAAATTATTCCAGGATTCCAAATGTTCAAGTAATTCAGTCATGTATCTAAAAAGTTTTACATTTGGTTTGCCTACTAGATGTGTTGTAGAATGGTATTTCAAGAGGTAATGCACTAGTGCACGCATTTATTTTCACCATCCTGAAAATATGGCAGTTAGCCAGACTGTATTACATCAAGTTGTCAAGAAGAGGTTGCTTGTTTACCTGGCAGTGACTGATCCTTGAGGATGTTTATCATCTTTAGAAACCCTACCACCCACCTCTCAAACCTTGGGAACTTTTCAGCTAACTGAAAACTAGTTTTTCAGCTTTTAGACATGAGGAGAATTGGGTGGAGCTGGCATAATTCTTCCTTTCATGCATTTGGGATGATGAGGATTTGTGCAGCATGAGCAGAGCCCTAGCAGATAGTGCTGTTTGAAATACTCCTGACTTGACACATGTGACACATGTATGCCCTCTTCAAATTCTGTAAGGTGTGCAGTGTAGTAAGAGAGGTATCTCTTATTTACTAAGTTTCACTACCTTAAATACTGCTTTGGGTTAATAAGACATAACTTTTTCTGAAAATCAGTATAACTATTTGCAGTAAAATGTACCGGTTTTATGGAGAAACATATTTTTTGAGTAAAATAGCAAAATTATTTTTGGAAATGTATTATAGATCTCTTCGACCTATTATACAAATACAGATTCTTAATAGTCTCAGAACTACTTAGAAAAATGCCTTGCATTATTTTTCATCTTGGATTTTTCAAAACTGGAAACGTTAAAGATTAAAGGACTGTCTTGTGTTTTGTGAAGTTTTGCTCTTTATCTGAATTTTGAGTGTCCTCCACTTAAATAAATCCATGTTCTTGTAACAAGTTGTCTTTTATCTAATATGGGTACAGTTGTTGCATCTCAAATGAGCATTTGCATTTCAGGGAAGGGAATCTGCCTTTTTATTCTTCCCTTCTCTATGCTAAAGGATGCTTTTTGCACAGCACCTCTTTCTTAATCTGCTCTTTTCCTGCATTAGATGCCTAGTGGGAGAGTTGGTGACATGGAGGAGGAGAGGAAGTAACAGAATTCATGTGTTCATGTGACAAAATACTTGAGATGTACAAGAAGTGTGAGTACACACACAGACTAAGAGGAAAAAGCTGACCATATTTTTAGGTTGACTCGATCCTATCCATTTAGCAGTGATTTTGGAAATACTACCTTAACAAAATAAGTGGGTACTTTCAAGGACTCTTAATAATGAGGAGTTTCAGATAAGCTGAAGCAAGAAAATTTGACTGGCTGAAAATGCATCTCAATTCAAGTTTAAATTCTGTTGAGTTTCATGTAAACCCTTTGTACTTGCTGTTGCAGCATCAGTGGGAGTTAGAGCATCATTCTGTCAGGAGAGAATTGTTTTTCTGAAAGCTGTCATTAAGGAGGCATGTACTGGTCTGCACTGGATTCTGTGGGAAAGGCACTGACTGTTAATGAGCTCAATCTGGCAGCCAGGAAAGCAATAGGGAATGGAAAATACCAGTATAAAAAGAGACCCAGGAAAAAAGGGGCAGACTGCTTTTAAGAGGTATGGTTTCTACACCGAAAAATCATTGGTTTAAAAACTATTTTAGTACCTAGACCTTCACTGTTTGCCCCTCAAGGACAATGAATTAAACTTTATGAAAGTCATGGGAACAAAAAGATACTCGAAGAAATCACATTTAGGTGTTTGGGAGGTTCATGAGGATTTCTGTGATCTGACATGCTTCTTAAAATATGTGCATGGATGTTTGAGTGTTTCTTTTACAGATAATTTATATGTACTTCAGTCTTCAAAAGGTTCATCACTGAGGCAGCAAAATTAAGATGAGACAACATGTGAATTGTGCCCTAGTGGAATACAAGAAGCCTGAGGGAGATTCCCCCAGACCCCACAATATTTTCTTTTTCCAATTTTCAGTTTGTCTTTTCCATGTTCTTTCCCCTTTTGGCCTCTAAAAGATCATTCCTTTAATGAAAAATCTTATGAATACAGTGAAAGGAAAAGAGCTTGGTTGGGTTAAGTATAGTGTCATGTTCAGATATGAATGCATATGTTGCTAGTGAGTTGACCAGAGAGAAGCAGATGCCTTTCCTTCTGCCTTGTACTCTTTGGTGTCACATGCACTTTTAAGACAAATTAATCCAGAGGGATATGTGGTGTAGATTGTGGGTTTACTGGGGAGAAGGCAAACCTGAAACTAAAGAGGCTTGGGAGCTTCCAGGGTAGGCTGCTTGTGGAAAGATTTGGAAGTTTTAGTCTTTGACTTAAGGACAATTGTACTGTAGAGGTTTAATTCCCTAAGAGTTGTTGGAAATTATCAACTCTATCCTTAAAGTGTATAATTATGGAGATTATATATATATATATGTGTGTGTGTGTGTATAAAAATTAATCTGGTGCTCAGACCTTCTTGGGTTTGCAAATGCATGTTATGCCAGTGTGGGATTCATAGCTGATAACCAAGTTGTTTCTGTAAGTTTGTGATATCTGCTGGTCTTAGTGGACATTGTCCAGGGGACAGTGATGGAGGTACTTAAAGAGAAAATGTAAAGATGCTTTCAGTTATTCTTTTTTTTAATAGATTTTCTTAAATAGAAAGAACAGTTCTCCCAATTTCTCAGTTATTACTTGACTTCAAAGTGTTTATCCTTATTATTTAAATTTGTAGTTGTTTTTTTTTTTCAGATTTACTAAAGCAAGATAACCTGTTACCTGCTTAAATGGCTTTTCCAATTCTGTTGTGGTTATGGTTTCAGCATTTTGTTACAAAGGTTTGGTAGAGGAGTATATAATACAATGTGTTTTTCTTATTCATGGAATTATTAATAATATCTACATTATAAGATACTGGCATTCATATGGGCTTTTGGATTTCATTTAAAGCTTGTGAAGTTTTATTGTTAGCAATTCAAACCACTGTGGCTTTTTTGAGGTATATCCCATTTTTCATTTGGTTCCTCAGGCATTCTCAGAAACCTGATCTTGTTTTTTATGTGCAGACTTTGAAATTAAATTTTATATCTGTGTGGAAAAAACAAGGGCATGACAGTAATAACACTATAATGTTGGTACATCATAAATTGTAAAATTTGCATTTGTAACCTAATATCATCATTTTTGACAAGCTAACACTTTTTGTGATCAGTTAGAGAGTTAATGCATTGTGACCATCCTATTGTTTGCTTTTTAGTCCATTTTAATGATGATTTCCGTTGCTGCTTTCTAGTGTAACAAATGGCGGCGCAGTGTGTGACAAAGGTGGAGCTGACTATTGCCTGCACCAATCTTTTGGATAAAGATGTTGGTTCCAAGTCAGACCCCCTGTGTGTGCTTCTCCAGAACACAAGTGGTCAGCAGTGGTATGAGGTACAGCCTGATGCTTCTCACAAATCTGCTAAAAAAAAATCTGACTTGTTGGACCTTTTAAAACACTACAGCATATGGTTTCGTTAAAATATTTAATTTTATACCAGCATTTTTGAATGGTTTTTGTTAGATTATATCTCTAATAGTGTAGTGGGTTTGGATTTTTCCTTTAATTAAAAATCAAGCTATGTCAAACCACAACAAATAGTTACATGGGCAGCACACTAATAATCATTTGCTATTAAATACTTACAAGTGTCTGATTTTTAGCACTGTTCCCCAACCAACAGAAGAAGCCTTCTAAGTGCTTAAATGTGCTTTTACAAATACAGTACTGCAAAACTAGGGTCTTATCCTAGATTTGACAATACAGGATTTTATGTTGGTCTTCCCTCTGCAGGAATAAGTCCCACCTTAGAAGGAGCGATGAAAAATAGGTGAAGTATCCCTAGCTTAGAGCAGTGGGTTTTGAAATATAATGTGTATAGATAAAATTTTGTAATATAACTTATATTTGATGAAAGGTTTATAGGAAGATACTCCTTTGTACTTGTAGAACTTTTGAGTATATTTATTTAATAATAGGGTATTTGATTTGCTTGCTTGTTTAGTTTGTGAAATACTGGATAAAGTGGTATCTTTCTAATTTCAGGTTGATCGCACAGAAAGAGTTAAGAATTCCTTGAACCCAAGGTTTGCCAAGAAATTCTTAATTGATTATTATTTTGAGCTTGTTCAGAAACTTAAGTTTGGAATATATGACATTGATAACAAAACCTATGATCTGAGTGATGATGACTTCTTAGGAGAATTAGAATGCACGCTGGGACAGGTAAGCATGCAGATGATTTTCCTTAGAATTAAGTTACTGAAAATCCTTAGCCACTTTTACCTTGAATTTATCACTATGTTCTTGTGTAGTTGGAGTACTCTCAAGTTGAATAGGATGCTCTTAATTTGTTTTTTGAAGCCTTAGTTCAGTGTATATGCATTTTATTTGCAAAAAGGTCTTGAGATGATGCACTGAAATGTGCTCTAGGATGGTGACTGTTGGATTGCTGTCTAAAAGTAATGGGGCTGTCAATGAGCACAAAGTTGTAGTAATTGCTATTTATTGACTCTAATACCCAAATTCCTATTTTTATGCTCCCAAAAAAGAGAATCAGTGTAGAAAAATGTATGAGTGCTCACAAGGGCCATGTTATCCTTGTAGTCTGCTTTCCAGTCAGTGCAAGCAATGGTCCTAGCTCTGCCAGCTGTAGATTTGCTTCTATTTCCCACTCATATTTTGCTGTTGATGCTATCACAATTGGGCAGCTTCTTTTTAATTCGTTCTTTTGAATAGATTCTTCAAAGTCACTTCTCAGAAGAGTTGTCTTGGGATTTTTCCTGCCCTGTGTCTTTATCCTTATAATGCACTTAAAGAGATGTTGTGACCTGAAATTCAGTGTCAATTAAAAATTAATAATTCATTCTTAAGGTAAAGAAGGAGTAGACAAACTTCTAAGGAAGCACTGCCTGAATAGGGTAAAATAAAATCAGCTGGAAACTCTGCAGGGGAAGTCTGATGATTTTTTTGAGTGACAGACATTGTGTTTATAAATCTACTTGCTGAATCCATTTATGAAATATGCCTTGAATGCATTTTGAAGGTATGTATGGAGTACTTAAAGAACAATTTGAAATTGGAACCTAAGGTATTATCTTTGTCCATGAATGTATGCCATGTTGCTAGAAAATATTTTAATTCTTATTACTCCTTTAGCTCTGCACATGTTCATCTGCATGTGTGTTTTAGAATTTTTAAGTGAATAAAGTATTACCTATTTATTTATAGAAGATTATGGTAAGTAAAATGTAATGCTGTCATCTTCACAAAAAAGGAAAATTACTAAAATGAAATTACCTCACTAACTCATTTAGTTCCTTTGAAAATCTATTAAGTTGTGTTAATAATGCTTGATACTCAAATTTTGTCTTGGCAGATAGTTTCTAGCAAGACTCTAACAAAACCATTAGTACTTAAAAATGGCAAACCTGCTGGAAGAGGAAGCATTACGGTAAGAGAATTAAGAAATAGATGTCTTCAGAGTTCATCCTTAATTGTTTCTGGATTTTATTTTTGTTAGTGGCTTGAATGCAGTGAGTCTGTTCTATAGAGCTATAAAGCATGTTTTTATCATCCACTAATTTATCTTTGTCATTCAATAGCAGCGCACCTTCTGTATTATAAGTCCCATTGCGTGCATCATTAGGGCATCTAATGGGCTGGTGTTCAGGGCATTTCTGTGTCACTGCCATCATTTATGGTAAATAGATGGGATGAAATCCCAATGTCAAATCTAATTGTTCCTTCCATCCCCCTCCTGCCCCCTGCTTCATTTTTTAATGCTTCATTTGTGAGAAAACATGGGGGCTTTTTTAATGGACATGTAATAGGAAATCTGTGAATATGAGAAAACTGGATTCCTGCATAAAAACTAAGTGTTTTGTTTGCCTACCTAGATTACAGCAGAAGAAGTAAAGGATAACAGGGTGGTTGTATTGGAATTAGAAGCAAGGAAACTGGACAGTAAGGTATTTAAGTGATTGCTGTTTCTTTGATAAAGTAGTAAGACTCTTGTTAAAGCAGGAAACAAATATTTTAATATTTATTCTCATTTTTGCTCATAAAATAAAATAATTAAGATTTTATTTACACTAAAAAATAAATTGATGTAAGATTGCTGCAGAGTAACTTCATTGACTGTTTTGAAATAAATTGTAATGTATTTCTAAGTAAGATAAATGCATTTCAGGGGTAGTCTGTGAGCAACGTGTTCCCATATAAATGTAAATCCTTACATTTATTCATAAATAAAATAGAGTTTTGGTATAGCCATTGGTTTCAATGGCTATATGAATGGTTGCCCATTACCTCTCTGAAATAAATGGTGAAAAGTGTACTTGGTGTGTATGAATTTGTTATGTTGACTATAGAACTAGCTAGAGAGAGACTTTAAAAAATAAAATTAGAGAAATAATAGAAACATGCTTTTATTTTTACCTTTTGATTTCATTATTTTTTTTTTAACTGGATAAAACATATCTATCCACTGTAGTACTTAATAGGTATAAGTACTTTGCTTGACCTGACAGCAAAATTTGCTGCAGGTATTTGATATGTGGATATTTTACTTCTAATTTGAAGGGCATTCCCCATTTTCTTTTCCTCTTTCACAGGTGATAATATAATCAGATTTGCATTTCATCATCTAAAGCTTTTGTTCCCTGAATTTACTCTTTGTTAATCTAAGTGTGTGGTAACTGGGATTTAATGGTATTCACACTACAGGCTGTTCTGAGTTAATTGCATGTTATTTAAATACAGGATTTTTTTGGAAAGTCAGATCCTTATCTGGAATTCCACAAACAGACTGGAGATGGAAACTGGGTGATGGTTCACAGAACAGAGGTAGGATATTTTCAGTTAACAACAAAGAGGTTAATGTTATTTAATTTCCAGTGTGTCACAGCACTAGATATAAAATGCGTTACAAAAAGAATTGACTGGCCTGGAGTTGAAGACAAGTTAGAAATTGCATAATCTCTTCCACTGACTTTTCTGGGACATCTGCCTTATTCTTTTTATGCTGATTGTGATACATGCCATTCTGTTTGGAAAGAAACCACTTTTTTTTCCCTCTAGGAGAGGGAAAATATTTCCCCTCTAGGAGATTTCAGCAATCTAGGAGAGAACAAATATTTTGAAAAAAACCCTTCATACTCACACAGACATTTGCTCAGTTCTGTCAAGTGCTGGGGTAGGATTTGGGCATTATTCCTGACTCTGCTGTTCTTAGGAAAGTGTCACCTGACCATACCCTTTACTAGTGAAAGTAATGGTGCTAAATGCTTGCATAGCAAGGGCAAGCCAAGGAGAATGCAGAGGGAGGGAAAACGAGATTGAGCAGCATCAGCCTTTCACTCAGGAGGAGGTGTAGGGGTCCTGTGCCAGCAGCTGACACGCTAAGAGTAGTTTCAAAATGTCTCACTGTAGTGGCAGCTTAGGGGCCCAATAGAGCTGACGTGCTGTGCCCACAGGAAGTAGTGACTGTATTCATTTTCAAGTATGGATGTTGAAGAACTTTTTTTCATGCTTGGAACTTCTTTCATGAGATGGTTCTCCTGCTTAAGGTGCATCTTTTCTATGATGATTTCAGTCATCAACTTCAGTAATAAATCCAGAATTTGTTGTTTCAGCCTAGAAATGTCTTTATGTTACAGGTTCAAAAAACCTCTTTTTTTTTTTCCCAAGTACTGTTTTTATTTATTTCATTTTCAAGAGAGATTTCTTTCTCAGCGCTCTTACAGTGTTGAAAGTATTACTATTGTTAGGTGTTATTAATTAAGTAGTACATGTTATGTGTATTTTCTTTTACTTTTTTAAGATCATTATTTGGTGTATCAGGTATATTTACGGATAACAGTTGACAAATTTTGAAGATCTTTCAGTATTATTTGTAAATAACACTTTAATGTTCAGCTTGAGAGGACTTTTATCCTCATGCACTGTTTTTACTTTACTACACCATGAATTTCTTGAGGGCATATTTCCATAAATGACATTTTAGAATAAATAATATGTGGGAATGAATAGTAATTTCTGGAGTGCTGATGTATTCAGAAATTCCAATGTAATATTTTTGCACATGTTTTTGGTAATGCATGCCTTTATATGTATGTGTCTGTATGTATGTGTTCTTATTAAAAGAAAGCAACCAGTATCTTATTTCTGTAACGATAAATTTAATTTTTTGCAATGCAGTAGCTGAAGGATAAAGTAGGTGGTAGTGAAGTATAGCAAAATATGGTGCTGAAAGAGACCATCTCTTTTTGGACAATGGCATGTTAAGAGTTGTTTGATTTATATCCCATGTATTAGAATTTGGAGTGCATTAGCATTAGCATTAGTCAATTTTTTCTTGCATACAAAAATCCTGGTTTGAAGGTATGATCCATTATGATGACTGCTTTCTGCTTTTGTGAACAATGGTGTTCTACCTTTTTTTTCCCAACAGGTTATTAAAAACAACCTGAATCCTGTTTGGAGGCCCTTTAAAATCTCTCTCAATTCTCTGTGTTACAGTGACATGGATAAGTCAATCAAGGTAATGTATATTAAATGTGTGTATAAATTAATGCATTAGAAGTTTAAATATGTAACAAGGGGAAGATGTGTTATTTTGGTTACTGAGGGTTTCTTGTTTCAAATTTAATTGAAAGTATTAGGTTTCTTATTTGAAAGACACAGACACACATGCATGTTTTAGGAGAAAAAAGGAAAACACTGCACATTTGCAATGCATTGTGTGGTAGAAGTTGGTCTTTGAAAGTCTGGGAAACTAGTTGAACAAAAGTATCTTTGAAATGTCCAGTAGTTTTTTATTTTTTATTGTACAGTTCTAGCGTGGCATCAGCCAATACTGGTGGTATAGATACTGTGCAGTGAAAGATGCATGTTAAAGACTAGAATATGCTTTGTTCTGTGTGATGCATCTTGTAATACTTTGTTACTGGTGCAACAGGTAACATCAATGAAATTTTTAATATACTGCCTGATAAAATAAATTACACTTAATATACTAGCTAACAGATGTGAGTCAGATACAACTAGTTTTTTTGCAACATTTTCTCGTAATATAAAACTGAATTTTCTGTCAGAAAATTCAGTTGACCAAACCTGTGAAGTAATAGTTCTACCAGGGCTTTAATGTTTTGTATTTTCCAATTTTATCTTGAATAAATTGTGTTTAACTTCTGAATATTTTTCTTCAGGAATTCCTTTTAGGGGTGGAACTGAAGCTAAACAGCCAATCAAAATGCCATTTATAAGCTATTATGATCATGTTAGAAACCTGGTATTTTAGCATTTGACAAGGAAACCTGAAAACCTGAATGCAGCAAACTGCTATATTTGATGCTCTTCCTCTGGGAAGGAAAACTTAGAGCATGATTTGCATGTAATGGGCATTAGTCATATGACTTGAGGCAGTCCTGGAAAATCCTTAACAGCCACAGGGATCTGGGTGTTACCAGCACCTGGGTGGATTTAAGTACATATTTATATAGGAGACGAATGTATAACTTTACAAGCCCAGAACCTTCTTCCCTTACCGCTTCTAATTTTTTTCTATCTCATTCCTTTCTGATTCCCTTTTCCCCAAAACAGCTGTGATAGCTCTTACCTCTCCATATGCTATAAGTATATTTCTCCTTTTCAGTAAAAAGCCATACTAAAACTATAGACCATTGTCTTTAGCTAAATGTATCTCTGAACTGTTATTCTCAGCTCTGTCATAATTTTAATAAAGGTTGTTCTTTGAAATCTTACCTCAGAAGTGTAGGTTTATATCCAGAAGAAATAGACTTTAGTTGGAATAGTTATAGACTTGCAGACAGGCAGTTTGATTATGCCTTAACTTAGAAAGGCAGGACTTATCACTTCAAACATTAAAATGTAGGCAGGATTATATTATGTAATGTTATTGAAGGATTAAACAATGCTTTTAACACTTTTATATGCACACGGTTGCATGTGTAATGGGCTGTTTGGCATAGTAAGTAAAACCAGCAATTTTTCTATGAGTGGCTTTTCACCTCTTTAATGGCTTAGTTTGTGTATGCCCAGCAGTGCACAAACCAAGTTGATCCTTTATCTTCTGGATTCATGGTTATGTTCCATGTGAGTGTGTTTGCAGTCAGTGAAGTTTTTCTGTGTCTCAAATGTGAGCCTTTCATCTGGAGCAGGCATGCCTAATTCTGCTGGGAAAAATAAGTTACATCACATTGTTCCCTACTGCTATTGCATGTCCAAGAGGGCATATATGGCAAAAAAGGAAATGCTTCTCTCTTGTCTGGAATAAATACTAAAAATTGGCTTATGTGGGTCAAACATGGCAAGCAAACCAAATTTTTATGTCTTTGAAATAAAAAGGAAATACATCTACTAACTGTGCTAACAGCTATGAGAACTATTGTGTCAGGAAATATGTTCAGTTTTAAATTTCAGCTACTGAAGCACTTGGCTGAGTATTTTATTGGCATAATTTATGGCATTCAGAACAATTTACATAGCATCTGCCATGAACAAAAATTAGCCTCTTGGTTCTTTGGCTGCTTGCATAATTTAAGGTGATGTTCAGTGCATGTGCATGCATTTTTTGTTTATTAGTGAATTCAAAATGTTGTAGTAGTGCAAACTGCAAGATAGAGGTATGTTCTGTGCAGTAGAACTCCCAATCTACACATCATATTTTGCACTTCAATTTTCCTGTTTGTTTTCAGAAACTTAATTTCTTTCAGAAGCTTGAGTGCATGTTGAAGTTGATTGTTTTTCTTTTTTATTTCTAACTTAAATGCTCGAGTAATCAGATAAATTGACTCTTGAATATAAGGTACAATATTTTTAGGCTTGAAAGGTGGACATGCAAATAGCTGTTCAGCCTAAGCCATACATAATCTGAATGTTTTTCTTGAAGTTTGCATTTTGATTCCAAGTAATGTGGGATACTGACTTGACTCTTGATTTATTATTGCTTCTATTTATCATTATCATTATTAAGTGATTTTAGTATGTTTTTATGTGGTTTGATTTAATTAGCCATCATGTCTGTTTTGCTGAACTGAAATAAAATACCAGTAGTGGATTAAAATAAGCTTTTATAGATAAATAGCCAGTTTTTTATATAGAAAGGTAGTTTGGTCATGTTTTCAAAGAGGAAAAAAAAGTGTTTTTCACTCCTGCCATCTTTGGTAGATTGGCCGGTTAAAAGAGTGCATTGATAAAATAATAAAGCTTATCATTAAATTCTCACTATAGGAAAAGAGATTTTTAGTTGACATTCAGATCCATGAAGTGTAGCTCATAGTTTAACAGATCCACTGTTTAAATTTGCTAATCTTAAAAAACAAAAAATCAAATACTGTTTCTAACTTTAGGACTGAACTTTCATATGCTTATGAATTCTTTGTTATTTTGAGGATTAATGAAGTAATATAAATGTGTCGCTAAAACTCGTGATTTCTTACATAACTGGTTTACTAAATTTGTAGCTGGATGCTCAGATTCATGATGAATATAAAAAACCCTACATTGTTTTCCTACTCTTCCCAACACCCCCTGATTCTCAATACATAGTTCAATATAATTGATGTTACTTGCTCATGTAAGATGTGACTCAGTATTCTCGTCTCTCCTTCACTTGAGTAGAAGATTAAGTTTGAGTGTATTGGCTTCTACCCAATTTTAATCTGTTTTAAGTGCAACCCCATGCAGTTCTAAGACTTCAATGTGAGAAAAACTCTGTGATATAAAAGACAGTAATGTTTGGGATGTTCAGGTTTGCCATTTCAGTGTTCATTGTTTTTGTAGGGCCATTTCTGTCACTAACACTAAGTAATGCTGCATTTTAGGTTGAGTGCTATGACTATGATAGTGATGGGTCTCATGATCTCATAGGAAGTTTTCAAACAACAATGTCAAAACTGAAGGAAGCATCTCGGTCGTCACCTGTAAGTGTTACACAGTCTAAGCTGCCTGTGTGTTCTTGATAAGCTGTTTTATTCATATTTCAGCAAAACCTAGGTCACCTGGCCACAGGTGACCTCCAAGTTGGGCTAGGCTACACCTTGACATTGCTATTGTAGTTGAGGCTGAAACAGCATTTACATTGTACACCCATTTTCCTAGGATTAATGTCTTGGTTACAGTTATTACTACTTCACCCCACTATCAGCACAAAAAAAATTTCACTAATCATAAAGATACAGAAATAAAAAAACACTGGACTGTCAAAAGACAGAATGCAGCACAAATTTAGCTACAGTTAAAAGAATAAAGCTTGTAGTATTTTTTTCAAATGTTATTTAATCCTTTATTTTAAAATGTGTCACTTATTAACTATTATGTATACTTCAGTGAATATGAGAAAATTCAGTATTTAGGCCACTGCACAAAAATGCAGCTATATGGTAATATCAGGCAAGTGATATTACCCTTCCTGATCTTATGAGCTATAATAGTTTTGAAACCTTTTAATAGCCAGGGTTTACATGTAGAAGACAAAAGTTAGCATAGCAAACATAATATAAAAGTATTTGCTTTATGGATATCTGTGTTATCAAGATATTATTACCATATTTTCCTTTAGTCCTGTAAAACGTCCAGAACTATTTCTGCATTAAAAGTACTAGGATCTACATACAAGAGTGCATTAGCAAAGAGTACTTTGCTAATATTTTGTTGTATTTGCACTAAATAACAATAATAATTTCAGCCACAGCTTCTGGAAACACCTATGCTTTTTTTGAATTGCTATGTCTTTACCAAAAAAAAAAAAAAATGTTAGCAGAATCCTCAGAGGGAGAATGGTACAGAATTTCTTTCTCTTTTTGAAATACAGTTATCAAAACAAATGTGTTTGTAGACTTCTGGGTAAAAGAGGATTTCTGTTTTGAGAATGTGGTTTTTTTCTTGCGATATTGGGCAGACTGGTTTTAATTTTGCTGGATTATGAAATGAACTTTGTTTTGAATATAAGCCCAAAGTATGTGTTCTGAAATAAATGATTATTAAACTTGTTGCATAAATGATACTATAATATTTTTGTTGGCTTTGTTTGCATTCATGCAGGTTGAATTTGAGTGCATCAATGAAAAGAAAAGACAGAAGAAAAAGAACTATAAAAACTCTGGCATTGTGAGCGTTAAGCATTGTGAGGTCAGTAATATATTCTAGTATGGTTCTGGTTTGAAGTGTTAAGGCATAACAACTCTCATTTAGTATATCTTCATCCTCAAACTGTAAGAAACCTTAAAATGTCTGAAAGTTCCAGACACAGTAAATATTTAAGGGATTCTGATTCATATAAAGACAAATTGAGATCTGAATTACATACCTGTATTCCCTGTCCTTTCACTTTGTCTTGAAGAAAAAGGTTTCTTACCAGTTTAAGTCATTTTTGAACCACTGCATTTCCCAGCTCACTGTTTTAGGGCAAAGTAAAAAAATCTGTCATAATGTGTTATTTTATAAATGAAAGTTGTTTTGGAGCTGCTTTGGTGTATGTCTGTAGTTTTGTAAAAGGCCTGATTCTGATGCACTGACTGTATGGTGGCATATGTTGCAAATATCCTGGTTTCAGTGGGTGGGTGAGATAGCTCTAGGGCAAAACTAATGCTTTTAGTGGGTAAAGACAACATACTTGGAACCTTAGAAGTTGCTACATTAATATTAACTGGGTTTTTTCCCATAAGAAAACCAAAATTTCTGTCTTTTATTTTTAGATCATTGTAGAATGCACATTCCTTGATTACATCATGGGTGGATGTCAACTGAATTTCACCGTAAGTTAAATCATTTATACGAATACTTTTTGAGTTTTTGGAGCAAATTAAAGTAAAGAATTAATTGGCTATGTGCTTTATTTGGTTATTGTATTTTTTTTTTTTGTCAACTTATTTTTTGTTCTGTAGCATTGAGCTGGAAGATATTTTGCCAGAGTGCTTCTAGTCTGTTAAAAAAAAATTGCTTTACTCTTGGCAAACGGTTCTGAACCTCTGGTTATGTTCATTAGGAACTAGCTAAATTGTGTGGATGGAGACCAATGAGAAATTCACTGTTCTTTCAAAGCAACACACAGAGGTCATCATATGGGTTAGAACCATTAAGTTATGTAATTTGTGAACCAAATGTAGCGCAAGAAACAGCAGGATGTCTTCACCTTAATAACATGCTTCATCACCAAAGCAAAGAAGTCTGAGAAAAAGCTCTCTAGGCTTCTGTGGAGGTTGACTAGTTGTACTTCTGAGAAGAAAGGTGTGTGTGTGTGTGTGTATGGCAAGATACAGAGTGAAATTAATTTACCAGATTTTGAAGAGCTGCTGTGAATAGTAAACACAGTGAAAAAGCTGTAGATGCCCCATCTCTGGAAATGTTCAAGGCCAAGTTGGATGGGGCTTTCAACAACCTCATCATGTGAAAGCTGTGGAGGTTGGAACTAGGTGACCTTTAAGGCCTCTTCTAAGCCAAACCATTCTGTGATTCAGATGAAAGTAATTTCAGCCCTTCTGGAGAGATGCAGAGTTTTTGAGGGTTTTGTAGTAACATTGTTTTAAAGTGTTAATATTCCAAGGAACTTGCATCCAAGTACTGTGCCTGTTAGATTTGTAGATGTCCTGTTTACTACTCTTTCATGGTTTTCACTTTGGCTTTGACAGAGATAAGCATAATTTAACCTTTAAGAGCAGTCAGATATAAATGCTGCATTTGACAGGTGGGGATAGACTTTACAGGCTCCAATGGAGACCCTCGCTCTCCAGACTCTCTGCATTACCTCAGCCCTAATGGAGTTAATGAGTACCTAACAGCCATTTGGTCTGTCGGGATGGTCATTCAGGATTATGATACGTAAGTGTTAGATTTTTATTTGGATCCTTTTTTTAGATATGTATAGGCACTTGTGGTTGCTTTTTAAACAAGTGTTGAATATGCCTGCAGATATACTGGAATGAAACTTCTGAGCTAAGTTATAGAACTAAAAAATAATAATCACTGCGCCATCATATAATTGCAAGTATAAGTTTGTGTTTACTGCACGCAAGCAGGGCTTTTCATAATTGATGAAAAGAGCAGCATTGATTTAAATATATGCTTGCATTCTTGCCGGTTCGGTGTTAAAAACTAGTTTTGGTCCCAGAAATAATTACAGGAGGAACTTCCATTTAATTTTGCCTCTTAAGTAGCATTTTTAGTGATGAATAGCAGCACTGATAACTAAACTTACTGAACTATGGCAGATTTTAACAGAAGGCACTGACTTTGTTTTCTTACAAATTGCTTCTTTAGAGATAAGATGTTTCCAGCCTTTGGATTTGGTGCACAAATTCCTCCTTCCTTTCAGGTAATGGAATGTGTAAATGCAGTACCTAAGACAGCTGAAAGCATTTGCTTCAGGAGGAGATTGTATATGCAGTCCTAAATATGTTTTCTGTGTTTTCACAGGTATCTCATGAGTTCCCAATAAATTTTAACCCTTCAAACCCATTCTGTAATGGTAAGTCTGAAAAAGTAACATTAGACCTAGAAAGTAAAATGCTCAAGTTGAAGTAATGGAGACACTTGAAAAGTGAACTGAAGCATGTTGTTCTAATTAAATAATTAGTTTAGTCCTGTAGGAGGAAAAATTTTACAACCAATTTCTTACTTAGGAGAAATAGCATTGCATCTGATTTCTGTGATGGTTTGTTAAAGACATGGTTTAAACAGCCAGGGCACAGGGCTAGGAAGAGTTCTCTTGTGTTGTCAAGACACTCTATGCTACTTCACTGCTGGTGTGGAGTTGTCTGGTTTAAGTGTGGTGCTGCTAATGCCTGTTCAATATGGCCTCTCTGATCAGACTACCAACCACCACAAGCTGCCAGGTGAAGAAAACTGCTGTAGTTCAGTGTCACACTCTTGAGCATAGAGCATTTGGCCTTTCTGCTCACACAAGGCAAATCATATTATATATGTGCCTTAGGCATTGGTCAAACTCAAAGCTTCCATTTCTTGTGAATAATTTTTTTTTCCAAGATGGTTAGTTTTAAATTTTCACATCATCACCTCAAATAACTGATTTATACAGCTTTAGGAAAATTGGGTGCTTCAAAATATCCTAAATCTAATAAAAAAAAAATCTATGTCTGTTCTCTAGGAATCCAAGGCATTGTTGATGCATATCGAGCCTGTCTTCCTCAATTGAAGTTATATGGGCCAACAAATTTTTCTCCAATTATAAATCATGTGGCAAGATTTGCTGCTGCAGCTACTCAGCAGCAAACAGCATCTGTAAGTTCTTTATGGTACTCTCTGTGTTTCTTTCCTTTTTTATTTTCTTTCTTGTTTATAAATACTTTTTTCCCATTTTACCTTGTTAGGGTATTCATTTGACAGTTGGCCCTTTACCTTGTGAATAAATATTTGTAACACTTAAAACAAGAGAAAAACTAGTTGTTTTTTGCAGATTGTACATAACAGTCCTCTTCATCAATTAACTAAACAAACTCTTCAGATTTGAAATAGGAACTTGAAAGTACACAACACCTTTATGCTATCTTCCGTTGAAAGCTCTTGCAGTGCTATACAGTTGATAACCTCTAATTTAGGCCTCTATAGCTGAGAGTGATTTAACCTCAGCTGGGAAAAAAAATTCAACTAGTCCTTGTTCCAAATCAGGTAGCTGGGAGAGAGGATTAACTAAGGTAGTGAAGAAGTGGATGGTATAGCTCTTGACCCTAGGTACCAATAAGTACAGATAATTAACTGTACTATAAAGGTATAGGTGCTGTATGGGCTGTACCCTCTGTATTAAAATTTTATATCATGAAATTCTGAAGACCAAGTCTTGAGTATTCAGTCATGCCAATAATGCGTGGAAGTTCCTAAATCACTGATGACAGCAGATGCTGGTGTCTTTGATGTCATGTAAAATCAGAAAATAAAATTAGCTATTTTTGCATGTAAATATATCTGCGGAAACCAATTTGAAAAAGAGATATGGATTTTCATATGCCATGAGGCCGGTAAGGATTTGCCTTGGTAGTCTTTCACTAGTAGCTATAAAAAAAAAATAAATATGTATGTATAAATATATGTATATGTATGTATGTCAATAGCTTAGGAAAGGAGCAAACTTCTTGTTGGTTTTGTTTTTGTTTGGGTTTTTTAACTTTTATTTCATGTAGTATGCCTAGCAAACAATTTATTTTTCCTGCTTGAAAGGATGTATTGAAGACATTTTCGTACCTTGACATTTAATATATATCATAGTAATTGTGGGTTCACTTTTGATTCTGATGCTGGTTTTTTTCCAGTATGGAGAAAATATGAGAAGAGAGAAATAAATCTGATGTGATGTGCTATCCTGCACTTGCTTATAGCTTACTGTGATCATAACTGCTTTATAGATGTTCTTGCTGGAGTAGAGGAATAGCCTAGCAGAAAGCAGGGAGAAAAGGTGGTACCTAAACAGATAAGATAAGGGAAGAACAATTTTTTGAAGGCAGATGGGAAGGAAAGTAGTGAAGAGAGACTTCTTAGAATACTGGGAGTATCTTTGAGACTTGAATTTATGCTATTCAGTAATCATCTGAAATGAAATGAGAGAAGACAGGAAGTTTAAAAAGCATTTGATAATTTCCAGACTTAGTACTTCTAGCTCATTTTTGCTGCTTCAATCCAGAGCAGAAACTAAGATGCCAACTTTTAGAAGCCCCGACAGAATAATGGAAGCAACTTAGGTGGTACTTAATTGTTACTGATGTACTACAAAGTAGTCTCAGACGCCTTGGTAATTAATTTCATGAAGCTGCTAGAAAACATGATTAAAGGAATTTGAAAAGGGCTGTGTGTTTCAACACTAAAAGGTGTGATTTAGGATTTTCCAGATACAATGAATGAAGTAAAGGGTAGTGTTTCATAAAGGTGTTGATGGACCAGAAAGGAAAAAAATACAAGTTTTAAAAGTTACCTTTCCAAAACCTCAGTAAATTGCCTTGTATCCCAGAACAAATAATGGGAAAATAGGTTAACTACTGGTTTGTCTGGGGATTTTGGAGGATAGAAGGGTGATACTACTAGAGTTTTGGATGGAGGCTGTTTATTGATGACTTCCTTTAAAAGATTGTGTTGTCCTTACAAGCTTTTTCCAACTGTACAGATGAAGCCTGACTACAAATTAGATGTTTGATTGTAAAGTTCAGTGAGCACACTGAACATGCCAAAATGACAACCTGTATGCAGGTTTTTCTGAGTGTACATAGCAAAATGTTTGCTATTTCTTTGTCATAACACAGTGTTTATTGATTTAACAGCAATACTTTATACTTCTGATCATAACGGATGGTGTGATAACAGACCTTGATCAAACTCGAACTGCCATAGTTAATGCTTCAAAGTTGCCCATGTCTATTATCATTGTTGGTGTGGGAGGAGCAGACTTTGATGCCATGGAGTTTCTTGATGGCGACGATGGAGTTCTTAGGTCCTCGTCAGGAGAGCCAGCTGTCAGAGATATTGTCCAATTTGTGCCATTCAGGAAGTTCCAAAATGTAAGTAATCTTACTGCTATGCTTAATAAATATTCTAGAGGTATGCCGGGCTTGCCCGGATGTGTATGTCTAGTCCTAAGCTTTTGTGTGGTGTATCCAATATGTACTCTTAAGACAAGTTTTTATCAAATGCTAAAAAAACCTCCAAATCCCTCAGTTTCTAGTTCCAGCACTGCATTTCTGGCTAGTTGCTGCAGCTGAATGACCTTTGTAAAACTCTCTCAGACTTGATTAAACAAATAGGTGGGGGGGTTTATTAGTGAGGAAAAACTTACTATGGCTTTTTTCTTAGGTAATTTTTCTTTTTATTGTGGATGCCCATTTATGAATGAGGATTAGTCTCACAATTTAGTGCAATATTAAAATTCAAGGCTAAGTTATAATCAGGGAGGTCAAAATCAGTGAAACTGTGTTCCCAAAGTAGTGGTGATAGTTTTCATTTTCATAAAAGTAAATACAAAAAAAGGTTATGAAAGAATGAAGTCCTGATTTTTTAAATTTCTGTAAAGTCCAATAAAGTATGTGTAGGCTAATTGAAGTCAACTTTTAAGCGTCATAATGTTGAAGAGAGTTGACTTAAATAAAAACCACCAAAATTTCCTCAGGATGGGAAAATAAGATCAATATTTTTATTTCCATCCTAATATATTCTAATTTTGTTTCATGTCTTAGTATTAATTTGTTAATATTACGCCTTACAACTTCTTATTTTGCTTTTATATTTTTACTTTTCATACAAATTCCTTGTTTAAACTTAGAGTAACTTATGCAAATTGAAATGAGAAAGAGTAAAATCAATACAGAATATGCTTATTGAGTAATGCACTTGGATGTAGATTAACTAGGGTCAATGCTCAGTATAATATTAT
The DNA here is from genome assembly GCF_048771995.1 of Taeniopygia guttata. Taxonomy (NCBI): domain Eukaryota; kingdom Metazoa; phylum Chordata; class Aves; order Passeriformes; family Estrildidae; genus Taeniopygia; species Taeniopygia guttata. The sequence goes on from NC_133026.1 coordinate 125,506,869, forward strand.
ATATACAAATGCTTTTCTGTTTCTAAAAAAAGAGATTTTTTTTTTCTTCTAGATACTTAGTCTTTCAGTAGAATCAGTATCTGCAGAAGAGCTGCTCCATAGAAATACAGTTACTGTGGATAAGACTTGGTGCAAAAGATTGCAGATGATTTAGACAAATCCCTCAAGGGTCTTCTTAAGCAGATAGTGGAAGTATGTTTACATGGGTGAAGTCTGATATCTGCACTGTGTATTACATAATGTGATAAAACGTGTCTTCAGACATGGCAGCTCTGCACTCAGCTCCTGTTACTTCAGTGGCACAAGACAGCCATCTGATTCATGGTAACAGGAATGAGAAGGTATATCTGACAGGGAAACTTCCATCTGTGTGTCACACAAGGGCACTGTGTAAAGTCCTCTGTAAAATTTTTTGTCAGACTTTAATTTGACCTTCTAGAGGAGGTGCTTATTACTTGCCTTAGAATCTTTGTTAGCAGTTGGTGGAAACTGAAGCTTGGTGTTCTTTTTTTATAAGTCTCCCAAAGAAGCTCTGGCTCAGTGTGTCCTGGCAGAAGTCCCTCAGCAAGTGGTGAACTACTTCAGCACCTACAAACTTCAGCCTCCTAAGAATCCTGCTGCAAAATGAATGGGCTGAGCAGAGGAAAGACTTCATGCTTGCTTTACTTACCGTATCTGCAGAATCTGGTTCTCAATATACTTCTGTATACGTGTACACATGCCTCTGTATCGTAATGTCTGTTAGCTTTTGCCTACAAATCACTTTGCCAAGTGTGCCTTTTAAGGGCCAGAATTGTAATGGTGTTTAGGTTTGATGTTGATTTGAGACATAGTGCTTACATGGGTGCATTTGATTTTTAAAAGAGTGAAAAAAGAGTTTCTGTTAAGCCACCATAACAAAGTTTTGATGTAGGTGTTTCATATTCAGACAAGTGCAACAGAGTGTAAAGGCCCTCCTTGCACAGCTACTTCTTGTTTGCCACTACAGTGCCTTTGGGCAGTGCCTGGGATTCAGGGCTGTGTGAATATAAGCCAAAGAAGTCATTAAAGTATATATTCTTTAATAGTATGCCTTCTCTTAAGGTAGTGTGGGAATAACTAGTGTGAATCAAGGTAAGCCTCTAACATCTCAGAATAGTGCTACTGGCCTATGAGGCTAATACTGTAAAAGCTGTAAGATGTGTTCCAATCATACAAGATGTAAGATATGTTCCAGTGCAGTGTACTAGAAAACAAAAATTCCAGATTTATTTTGGTACGGGTTTTGTTTTGAGGTTCCATCCCCCCCATAAAACAGTCATGACTATTGATCTTTAAAGCGCTTTTTGTGAAGTAGGAATTTGGTTTTTAGTTTAAAAGTTTTCTCTGATTTAAAACTGCATATTTTGAGGTAAAATAAGTTCTTCAAGTTGCTACTTGTATTTACTTTTGTTATATTTTGAATCATGCTGCTTTTCCAGGAGCCCACTAATGTAAAGTGCTTGCAAAAAAAACTATATTCCCTCTTTCTCTCCTTTAGGAAGACATAAGAAAGTCAAGTCTCTGAAGCCCTAATTCTATAATCATACTGCATTTCTTTGGGGCAAAAAAATTCTGATTTATTTATGTGGGTTGAGTTTTCCCTTCACATTTTATACCAAGTTTAAATCATGTTTGCTTAGTGGACAAATGAAGGTTTTTTGACCGCTAGCTGCACACTGCTTGCTGAGGACCTCTTCCAATCCTGTCACTGTGTGTAACTTAAGTGGATGGAAAGGTCACAATTATCACTTCTGAAATGCCAATCTTGAACATTAATTTTGCAGTTTCACCTTTGAAGTGGTTTAGACATCCAGCTTATCTCATGTGGATGATCTGGCTGTAGTATGTAAGAACAGAATGGGCTAATGCTAAATTTAGCACACTTGGACACGCAAGATTTCACCAGGTCATAGTGTATTTGACTTTTAGTTACTGGAGCTGCTTCGTATGCTTTTGGGTGGTTTTTTTGTTGTTGTTGTTGTGGTTTTTTGGTTTTGTTTTTTGGGGTTTTTTTTTTGTTGTTGTTGGGGGGTTTCTTGGGGTGGTTTTTTTTGGTTTTTTTTTTTACATGTGTAATCCTGTTGGAAGTCTGAATTCATATGAACGTTGATGGATGAAGGATATATCTATTGAGATTATCTTACACAAGACATACCAAATGCTTTGAGACAATTATCAATCAATCATAAATGGATATATTATCTCCACTCCATTTTTCTCGGTGGAAGGGGATCCTAAATACTATCAAGTAGTGTAACGTTAAAAGAGTTTGTTTCATGTTAAGCCAAGCTCTTTCTTTTTTTTAAATGTAATTCATATATTTATGTAAAAAAAAAATCTGTAATAATCTTTTTATTAGTGTAGTGAAAATCTGTCACTACTTTATGTATAAATTACAATGAAGTGTCATATAATACATGCAACTCAAAATACTGGGATCAAGGAAGTTACTATAATAAACCTAAATCACACTGCTGCAAATTAAGAGTGTATGATTTTGGAAGAGTAAACTGTTTCACAGCTACCTGCTTCATGTACAGAGAGAACTGGATGCAGTATTAATGCTTTATCTGCATTAATTGTAGTGGATGAGTGCTACTGATAGGAGTACAGGTTACTACTGAAGTTCCTCTGAGCTGTCTGCCAAAAATATAATGCTGCACCTGAGTTGTGTTTTCCATGGCAGCTTAAAGCAGAATTGTAAGTGCATTTAAATATGTTAGTATGTATTATTATACTAAGTATCTGCTGCATGTAAAAGAAAACCTGTTGTTTTGTCTATATTCTATACATAAATTCTGAGTTCCTACAGTAGAGGTTTTATTATCACTTATTAGAGAATTGCTCCCATATTCCTCAAGCTTAGGGAGTTAAATAGCATATAAGCAATGCCTCATTCTCAGTGTGCCCTATTCTTTGAAAATTAAATATTTCAGACAGGACCGTGGCAAGAACTGGTATGACTTGGAGGTATACAGCTAATGCCTGTTGAAAACTTCCAGGGTAGGCTGAAGTGATATTCTGAATGAAGAAATGTAGCAGATTGTGAGTCAAGGGGAAGGGGAGTTATTGTGCTGTTTTGCCATTTTTTGTTTATTTTCATGTGTAAAAAATGCACTAACAGCTCACGGGTGCAAAGCAAAATATTGTCCAAGTTTTGTAAAGTGAATGTGCTCGTAGGTCACTGGCACCACCTTGTGATAAAAGTCATGTATGGCAGTCTGTGTCATCAGACGCTTTTTGCTGTGTATTGGTCATAATATATACATGTGTACAAAAGAGAGCTCACCTGTAACCAGAATTTTTTACTTTTATATGTATTTCAGTTCTGACGAAGTTAACTGATTTACAATACCTGTGCATTAAAATTATCATTTCAGTATACTGTTCTGTGGTGCTTTTGTATTCAGCTTATCCTGTGTAATGCTAAATGCTGCTTTTGTGATTACTATGGTGAGTATGCCACAGATTTATAACAAGTATAAAAGAGAGAGGAAAAATTCCTTTCTACTTAGTGGTAATGACTCTGCAGTTTATTCTTCATAAAACACGTTAAACAGGCTTCTAGCAAGAAGATATTCTGAAGTTGGACAGTTTTAACTGTGACTGTTTCATGCTCTGTGTCATTAGAGTTCTCCCATGCATACAGTTATTATCAGGTTTTCCAAAAATTTTTTTCCCAGAACAATCTCTACATTTTAGTTAGAGAGGCATAGAGAGATGGTTACTTGTCATTTTCAAATACATTATCCTACTCTAACCTTCAGTTTCTTTACATTCAAGTGTAGTCAAGTCTGAGGGACTCAATTAGTACACTGAGATACAGGAGATGGTGTTGCAGTGGAATGTGATGCCACACAGAGACAACTGTCATACTGGAAACTGCATCTTCTAAGTGCACCAGAGTAATTAATTCTTCTTCATTAATTCATGCTTCTTCACTAGTCGAGAATCTACAAGGTAGAATTAGTTCCTGAAAGAATTTATTGCATCTTACATCTTGCAAGATATAATAAATAAACACTTGTAGTAAATAAACACCTTTCTCATAACATTCTGTCTGGTGAAAACCATACAAATAGTTGCAACTTCAATTTGTGCAGCCTTCTTGTGCCTGCCAACGCTAAGAATGAAGGAATTGTGGGAAGAGGAAAATAGCCCAACAATAGAAAAGTAGGATGTCACAGAAAACCAGATGGATGTTATTTATGTTTGGCTACTGTCTTCTGCACTGATACTTCCCCTAGTTTGTTTTTGGTCTAAGGAACGTAAGAGCTGTGCATAACAGTAGTCTTGCAGACAGAACTGTCAAACTTTTATGCAAACCTGGGCTGTTAAAAGCTGTAGCAAAGCAGCAATTTGGGGGAAGCTCTGTCACTGCAGTGAAGCACCTGGTGCTGCAGTCTCAGCCTTTACTTTGTAATTTATGTCAGTGTGTGATTGATGAACTCAAATATGCCCACAGAGAAAACGTTCAAAATTACCTGGTAGCATTTGTGTAGGCAGAAGGGAATTGGTTCTTTTCAATAAGAGCAAGCTTTACTCGTTCATATAAAAATGTTAAAATATGGGGAATGTTTTCCCCCCTTCCATAATGCTTTGACAACTCTCTTAAAAAAAAAAAATATGTGAAACTATATATTGTAATTCATAGAGTAGTATTATTCATAGAAGGTCTCATTCGTGGAACAGCTCAGCAGTATTTCTAATCTTGAGATTCCATTGAGACAGTCCTGGATGTGCAATAGATGAATAATTCTATATGAAACAATTTAAAATTTTCTCCATCTGTTGTGATGTCATTTTTTCTTACATATCAAATAACAAGTAGTATACAAATAAAGATGGTTCTCTCCACAAAGCAGTTAAACCTTCACCTCACTGCTAATGCAGCAGAACTTTATTTTGATAGAGATTACGGTTTTCATCTCATCAGAGGATTGTGGAATACGCAACGTATGGAATTCAGTCATCCAGCTTTTACTTGGGCAAACTTCCCACTGATTCTGGTTAGGCTTCCAGTTTTGCCTGTGATTACAGAAGTTGAAAGGCTTTAAAGAACAGGCCTACAGAATGCATAGCCTGTAGGGTCATACATAGCCTGCAAAGTGAGTGTTTTATTTTGGCATGGTGCCTTGGTTGGCTGGTCAGCTAAGGAGATGTGAATCCTGCCTTTGCCACTTCTTGGCTTGGCCTCTGCATAATGTTTTTAGTTTACAAAACTGTTCATCCAGAGAGAGAGGAGATGCAAACCCATAGAAGAAAAGAAAGTAGCTGGGAGTTTAGCTTAAAACACAGCTTCAAGCTTTTGTGTAATACTGCATCTGAGACTGAAGAGTCGATGCAGAAAGTTGGCACCGTGGGAGTTCCTGCATGGGTGGCTGTATCCCCCAGCTGTGGCACTCATGAAGGATTTACTGTAGTAAGCAAGTAGTAGTTCACAAGTGTGATGTAGCTAAGACACAGAGACACAGGTTTCTCTTTGCACCATCAGTCTATTATGTAGATGAACAATTGGTTGTAATTTAGTAATGCAGAGCCAGAAAGAGTAAATCCTGCTTTTTATAAAATAGCCTTTATTTATGAAGTAGCTGGTTTAGATACTAAGGTTTTTCAGACAGATGTATCAAGTGCTTACTTGATGAGATGTAACAGAGCATGCCCAACCCCTTGACAAGATGAAGCAAGTAAATCGCAGCCCAAAATTATACATCACTTCTGGAGGGTGTACTAAGTCTTTAGTTGATTTGTTAGAATCAAAGACAGCTGGAGCAGATGTTTATGCTTTCAGAGGGTTGACAATAATTCTATGATCCGTTTCCCTTTTGCAGATTTTGGGATTTATTTTTGACAATGGTTTTGTTATGTTGTCCTCTGTCCCGAGGTAAAACATCCCAACACACAGCACCTGCTGAGTGCTGTGAGTCACACTGGTCACACAAACCCAGGTCACCGATTAGAAGTATAAGCGGAGGAGGGAGAAGGATAGAGAGAAACATAAGGTGTTGCTTTCACGAGAGACAACGGCGACCTGGTTACAAGAAGACAGCACGGCAGCCCGGCCTCACCCGGGCTACTCGGACTAACGACACACGCTGGCACCAATGTGGTGGACGATCGAAAGCGTTTATTATCTTATCTCATGGGTTTAAATAGTCTTGGGAGACTTTGCTTCGTCAGAGGGGGGCTGGGGGTCTCAGGGGATAGTGGGTAGTGGAATTTTACTTGGGCCGGTGTGGCTGCATTCCTCTGAGGCTTCTGGAGTTAAGAGATAAGTGGGGAAGAGAGGCAGAGAGGGGGATGGGTCTATCTTTCCGTCACACCCCGAAATCTTCCGTTCGCCTGTCCCTTACCTACCACATCTCCCCCCTCCTTATCACATATAAAATGAGGTAGTCATAGGTAGAGGCACTGGAGTGAGGTACAAACTTGCAACTTGTTAAGGAAAGGGTGGTTTAGTAGATCTGGGTAGATTTTTTAAGGCAGGTGCTGAAGGCTTTAGCTACTGACTGTGTTTGCAGTTTTTGGTTTACAGCATTTGTTGGTGGCCTATGAACAGAATGTTTGCCCTTTCCAGACGGGCTTGAACAAACGAGACTAGTTTGTTCAGCAGGCATGGTCCTATGGTAATAGCCAAAAGCAGTATTGCCAGTGGACTTACCAGGGCAGAAATTAAAGTGGTGAGCCAAGGTGATTGATTGAACCAGGATTCAAACCAGCTCTGCTGGGTCTCCCTGTTTCTCTTTCTCTGAGCCAGTTTGTCTCGGAGTTCTGCCATGGAGTCTTTAACGACTCCTGTATGATCTGCATAAAAGCAGCATTCTTCCTTCAACGCTGCACACAATCTCCCCTGCTGCATAAATAAAAGGTCCAGTCCCCGCCTATTTTGTAAAACTACTTCTGAAAGCGAAGAGACTGATTTCTCTAGGTAGGAGATGGATTTCTTGATCCTCTGCAGGTCTTCGTCGATGGTTATTTGCAGCTGAGAGAGTCCGTGCTGCTGGGTTGCGATGGCTGAGACGCCCGTGGCGGTGCTAGCTGCTCCCAGGCCGAGCAGCATCGCGATAGTTATACCTGTGATGATTTCTCTTTTGTGGAGTCTGTTAGGTTCTTCGAGAAGATGGTATGTCTCTTCGTCTGAGTGGTACAAGACCCTGGGGACAATCAGAACTTGGACACAGAAATTAGTAGAGTCATTGAATTTGTCAAGGAACACACAAGGACTCACTCCGGACCTTTGGCAAACCCACATCCCAGATGCAGATGGGATCACCCACTTGTTAGTTTTTCTGTTAAGTTTGACAACTTTAGTGCAGAAGTTGCCTTTCTGCTTTGCTAAGGTTGCATTTCCAAAACATCTGCCCTGTCCTGTGATTTGACTCAGGGTGATTCCTCTGCGGGGAGTGTCCCATCTGCACTGGTGGGGGGCGCTGGCTGAGGAGTAACTGAAGTGGGTATTTAAAGCAATGATTTTGTAGAAAAAGGGGGTTTAATATTATAGCAAAATTAATATGGGTTAGTCAGGTTTGATTTGGTTTTATTCGGGGTTAGTAAGGTAGCTTCTAAACAGGCTGGCTATGTGGAACACGAAGGATGGGGTATTTATTAGAGGGTAGTGGCTTGGGCTAGCTTGTCTTCTTGGCCACTAGCCTCTAAACAGCAAAATTGCATGAAGAAAGACACTGTGCATGTTTGGATCTCACCACCGTGGGATTTTCAGGTGTTGTCTGGCAGTTTGGTGGTCTGTCATCTCTTTTTGGAGCAGGGGTGTCTGTGTCACGGGGACGGTCCACAAGCATGTCCTGCAAACAGAACTCACAGCTTCTCATTAGTTTTGTTTTGAGGGTCAGGTTCGGTTGGTAGCAGTGGTGTGCAGCAGTGGCTCTCATAGTCTCACTACGTGGGGGTCCCGACTACCACAGAGGCAGCACGTCCTCTACATCCCCGGGGGCTTTCTCCCCACTTTCATGGCCAGGGCTACCCCGGGGTCCCGTATTGGGGCGTCTCTTGCTGACTCTGCGGCACGGGCGCCGGTTGCGGTGGGAGGAGGCTGGGTTCGCCCGCGCGCGCCCCCCCCCCCCCCCCCCCCCCCACCTCGTGTGTCAGGGGGTTGGGACCTGTATTCTTTGGCGAGGTGCTCTTTTTTCTCGCAGCTTCAAGGGGTATTGTGACTGCTTTTCGGTGCGGCTTAGAACTCTATTCGGTTTTGTTTTAAACTGTGCTGGTTCCGTATCTTTTGTTTCGGAGTTCCGGCTGGCCCCCGCCGGCTCGGAGGAGTCGGTAGAGCTGTTGCCAGGCTCCGCGCCGGAAATGAAATGCCAGGGCACTTCCGGGGCTCCGTGCCGTTTTGTTCGGCCCCGGGCTCGCTCCCCCCCTCGGGGGAGGGGCCGTTCCCGCCCCCCCGGCTCGCCGCGCCCCCCGCGGGGGGTGGTTTTTGCCTTATATGGTGGCGGCGCCCGGTGCGGCCGCTGATTGGCTCTGTGCCCCGGGCCGCTCTCCGCCCCTTTCTCCCGCGTGCGCGCATTTTTGAGATCGCGCGGTGTCCGAGTTTTCGCGCCGGGACCACCCGGGCCCCGCCCCTCTCTGCTGCTCCCGGCGCCATGTTCAAGGCGGCAGCATGGCCACGCTGCCGTGCCTTCCCGGGCCGCGGCCTCTGCGTCTCGGGCTTCCCCCGCCAGCCCCCGCCAAAAGCGCTCCGCGTGCGGCTGCACTTCCGGCAACGGACTTTTGATCAGCGGCGGCGGCGGAACGTATCGGCAAGCCGCGGTTTCTCGGGCCTTTTTTGCGGCGGGGGTTCTCCGGGGGTTTTCCGTGGCGGGGGTGTCCCGGGGGGCTTCTGCGGCGGGGCTTGGTGCCGCTCCGCTCGGCGCGCCGGCGGGGAAGCGGCGCGGAGCCGCGGGCGGGTTTGGGTTCCGGCGGGAGCGGAGCCGCGCCGCTCGGAGCGCGCCCCGGCGGGTGCGGGGCCGCGCCGCTCGAAACGCGCCGCTCCGGGGGCTGCGTTGCCTCTGCCGGGCTGGGCTGGGCTCAGCTCCGCGGCGGGGCCGGGCTGCGCTCTGATCCGGGGAAGGGGTTGTCGCGCTGAGCCCTCCCAGGTCTCCGGTCTCGGGTGGACCCTCCTCAGGGACGGTCAGCGCTTTCGCCCCCATCCCGAGCTCGGGTTTAACTAATAAACACGTACGCGCTGTACTCTGCGTCTCTTGTTTTTCTATTGCCTTGCGCGGGGTCTTTTCTACCTTGCCCCGTGCTGTAACGCTTTCGCCTGAGGATTTTGCCTCCCCGGCTAGTGTGGCTGTATACTGTTCCCATATTCCCGGATGCATAGCATCCACTGAGCATTCGGTTGCTCCAAACTCAGGCAGCCTTGCTATAGCAAGATAAAAGTCCCTGAGCTTAAACTCGATACTCCTTTGCTTCATACTTACGACCCATGCGACGCTGCCTATGATGCTCGCGGGTCCGGGGACGTCTCCCCTCGCCAAGATACGGTTAGACCGTTCCGGCCGCTGCTTCTGTCCAGGTGTCTCCCGTCCGCCGGGCAAATTTTCCCCTTTTTTTTTTCTTCTTTTGTCCCGGGCTTCGGCACCAGATATGTTGCTTTCACGAGAGACAACGGCGACCTGGTTACAAGAAGACAGCACGGCAGCCCGGCCTCACCCGGGCTACTCGGACTAACGACACACGCTGGCACCAATGTGGTGGACGATCGAAAGCGTTTATTATCTTATCTCATGGGTTTAAATAGTCTTGGGAGACTTTGCTTCGTCAGAGGGGGGCTGGGGGTCTCAGGGGATAGTGGGTAGTGGAATTTTACTTGGGCCGGTGTGGCTGCATTCCTCTGAGGCTTCTGGAGTTAAGAGATAAGTGGGGAAGAGAGGCAGAGAGGGGGATGGGTCTATCTTTCCGTCACACCCCGAAATCTTCCGTTCGCCTGTCCCTTACCTACCACAATAAGGAACCTTAGCAACAGTAGGGCAGTAGCAAGGAAAAGGATAACTATGGGAAGGCAGAGGAGAAAACAGAAAAGAATACACACAAAAGCAAACTGAGCAACAGGAACAACAGGAAGAAAGCAAGGATAAAGCGGAGAGGGAAGAGGAGAACTAGGAACAACACAGAGTAAGAGGAAAGGGAGAGCATGAATAAAACAAGTGGTTGTGAAATACAATCTGAGCCATAATTTCTAATACACCAAAAGTTCTCTCTTCAGTGTCATAAATAATTTGTGCAGTTGTGCCAGTACAGGAGGGCAGGAAGACAAGGAGCTGGAGTACATTTTTTTCAAGTGTAGTCTCTACTTTTATATTCTATACGCAAAAGCAAAGTCCGGCCAGCCCTCTGAATGTAGCAAGATAAATAGATGGGGCCACACCCCAAAGCACCATCTATTTCTTTTCTTTCTCTTTAATTTCAACTTTAAGTATCTCTCCTTCTCCTGCTCTGGGGGATGGAGTCATACTAATGATCAGAGACTCCTTACTGGTTGTTTTTTGCATAACTGCAGGCTTAGCGGCTGCCTGTGGCTTTTCCTTTTGAGCAGGGGGTGCAGAGGGGGCTGCAGGTGCCACAGGTTTCTTCTCTTCTTCTTTAGGCTTGGTCTGTGTTTCAGGTTGAGTTTCCTAGAAACAAGAAGTTTAATGTTTTCCAATTTTGCGAAAGAAATTCAGGAAGTAGTTCTATTCAGTACATGGCATGGAAAGGCACAGCATGACAACTGTATTAATGGTATGCAACACATGTAAATTTCTTTTCAGATGCTGAAAATTGGCTTCTAAATGAAAAATGCAATTTCAGAATCAGAATATCAGTATAAAACCTAGGAAACAACTGTGGATATTAATGATATCTGCTTCTTGCTTTCATCCCCCTATTCTGCATAGGGGGATGAAACAGACTCATTTTGGGGCGCAGAACCCTTCCTTAGGTCTTTCTTTCCTTTATGTCCTTAAACTGGTGGAGAAAGAATGTTATGTAAGGCTTGACATGCTTCACACTGCCCCCATTCCTTGGCCAAGCCTATTTGCTAATAAGTTCACAAATACTCACTAAAATGAGCAGTATTTCTGCTCCAATTGTATTCTTATAGTCATTTGTGTGAGCAAAGTGCAAAGTTCTTTATTTAACTTAAATATAACCACAGCTATTTCAGCTATAAAAAAAAGAATTCCACCTTTGGGAAAATATGTAGAAGTGAGCAGGTTCTTGTTAACATTAACATTTCTCAGAACAGAGCATTATGTGGGAATTGTTTTTCATCAGTCAAAACAACGGTTTTCTCATAAGTGCAAGGTATTAGAGATTTAATCAGTTTTCGCTGTGTGGGCTACACTATATTTTGTCTTCAGGATTTTTAACAACCAGAGATGACACTGAACTGGAAAGTTTGCCATGTGCCCGAGTCAGCTGGATCAGATTACAGTGTTTAGGTATTTCTCTATTTACTGTTGTTTACATAAAATTAGAAGATCAGATGTCCTTAAGGCCTTTGTAAAATCCATTTATCCTTACTTTCTTAGAGGATTTTTTGTTTGCTTACTTTTTTCCTTGCTTTTGTTTTCTCTGGTCTGCATAAAGTCCAGGTTCAGAAAGATCAAGCCACATTTTAGAATTAGTGTTTACAGAGATTAGGAAAAGTGGTTATATCTCAGCTACTGGGAGTTTTTGCTGTTGATTGCATCAAGGCTAAATTTTCATCTACTTTCTTTTCTGTGGCTTTACCTGAGTTTCTTGTTGTTTCTTCAGCTGCAGCAGCTTAGCAAGGCCTTCTTTTCCTTTGCCTCCAAGCATTGCTTTAAACAATTTTGGAGTTTCCCGTTTCTGCCCAAAGAGACTGGCCAAGCCCCGTGGTTCTTGCACTGGTGGTCCTGGAGGAGGTTTCCCCTTCTGCTTCAGCAGCACCCTGGAGAAAGAAGGGCATAAGAACATACAGCAGTGCTGTGAAACTGAGTGAAGTTATACATGCACATACAATTATGGCTCTTACTTGGTTCCCAGGTCAAGTGACAAGAGCAAAATTAGAAACAGTAAAAGTTTTGCCCTAGGCTCTGGTAGAGATGGAGGCAGCTGTTCAAATCTGGAGTTGCTTAGCTATACCCTGGAGTATAAAGAAGGGCTGGCTCAAATTAAGGTGTCACAAAACAGATCAAAGAGAAAGATAAGGAAAGAAGAGGTGTGGAGGGGGATGGATGCCCCATCCTGAGGTGGCAGTCTCATGTCTGGCCTCCTGGATTCACATTCAGAGAGCATTTGGTGCTCCACCAGAACTCCAGTTGGCACTTTTGGAGGAAATACTTTGCCAAATTAAATTCCAGCACAGGTCAGGTTAGACAGTGGTACTTATTTTTAGTCCTCTTCAGTAGAAGACACCCTGACAATACAAATACTACTACCAGCCTTGTGGCAGAGTAAATTTTCACACTGTTCAGTAGCTGTAGTGATTTGCAGCCATAATGACAAGAACTGAGAATGAATAATGAGGGTAAAGATTAGATGAAAGATCTGAGACAGATGGGACCAGTAAAAAGCAGAGGGTTCTCATGCTTTCAGTTTCTATTAGATTACTGTACAGATTTCAAGCCCACTTTTCTATCTTTGCAAAAGCCCTGATTTAAGGCTTTTTATGAGTGAGGACTATATTCGCAGTCTGAAGTATAGTAAATCCCATAATACTATAATTTTCTCCAGCATCTTGTACTTTGGGAATTTCAGAAGTGAAGGGTTTGCTCTTTTTTGTTTGTTTTGTTTTGTTTAATTGCCACAAATTAAAAAAAGGTATACTTTAGCAGCTTGCATGGCTTTATTATGCAAAAAACATATAGGGGTTATTGGGCAGGTGATAATAGAACAAATTTCTTTATTGAATAACTCCTTTCAGTTTATTTCAAGGAGCCCTTTAAGGGTGACACATGACCAAAAAGAACTCTTCTAGGGCAGAGCAACTGGTAACTTTATTCCAAAATTGAACATAACTACCATCTTTATGAAAACAGTGCACAAAATTTCCTCTTTGTGCCTAGTTGTGGCAGAATTTATGGATGTGTAGACTGGTAAGCAACATGGCCTCCTGCACAGCTCAGGTACTGCATCTCTTTAACATTAAACAGTATCTTGTTTTTAGTCTCATATCTAGAGAAGTCTTGGAGCTCAAATGGGAGTGCAGATACAAAAGGTGTATGATTAAGCTCCACAGTTGAGAAAGGCTGTCTGGGGGAAGCAGAATTTAATGAATGGGCAGAATATGCCTGGGGTGGGCAAGAAAGCAGAAGAGGCAGCTTGGGACAGAGAGACAGGAATAACAAGATCATACTACTGTTTAGCTAGAAGCTGGAAAAAAGTTAGGGATGATTGTTGCTGGGGATCATTGGTCCATACATTTGTTCCCCTTTTCTACCTGTTAATGCTAGTTTTGAAAACTGAGCAGTCAGCCCATTCTGTCTCTGGTTTCCTTGTTCCTCAGGGGCATCATGATTATCAAGATACTGTTGTTTGACTACCAGGGCTGTTACAACATGATGAATGCAGCCATTTGCTAGCACTTCTGAAAAACAAAATATCTCTCCTGTGCTATGTTTAGTCTTCTCTGAGGGAATTTCAAGTCTGCAACCAACCTTCCAACCTTTAATAGCAATTTGAGGCAACAGTAGAGACCTGTAGATTCTGAAGTATACTAATAATGACAAACTGTTTCAAATATTTGGACCTTTTACAAGGTAGCAAGGTACTAATTTTGTCATAATTTTATGCTAAAATCTGACAATACTTTGTCTTTTCAAAGCTGTGAGAATGGTGATCCTAGCAAGCTACAGCCAGAGGAAGATGAAAATGGTTTGAAATCCCATTTCAGAATGCTTTTGAATAAAATGCACAGGTGTCTAATCTGTATAGTTCTATCTTGTCAGGCCTTACTTTAAATCCATTCCTAACTGCTGCCTAAGGTTTTGGAAATGCATACAAGTATGTGGATGCACTGAAGCATATGTCTGTAGAATTAATTGCAAATGTTTTGTTTCATCTTTGAAAACCTGTTCCTTAACCGACACCTGTCCTGCAGTCTCTTTCTTGATCATGTAAGAAGTCCTGATATGTAACCTTATCTCCTATTTCTTTTTTTAATCTTACCTTAAATATAATGCATAAGGCAACTACATTAAGGATTTCATCCTACTTACCACATTTCCATAACCCTTGGGATTCTTTCCAAGACCATGCTTTCAATTAGAAAGTACCAGGCAAATCTGACCCCTTACACCAAATGTGTTTACAACTGTTACTTTTCTAAGAAAGGAATGCAAATTGTCTATAAGTCACAACTGTCCATCCTGCAGCTAAATGATATGGTTTAAAAACTGTTATTAGGACATACTTTGCTTTCTTCATGAGAAGTTTTTCTGAGTCCGGATAGTTCACCAAAATTTCATTGAGTGTTTTCTTATCCAGAATGAAAAGGTTGGCAAAACCATGAGCCACCACATTGGCAGTCCTTCGATTTCCTCCACCTGCAGCTAGTAGGCTGGAATGAAAATAAACACCATCAGTCACAGCGTTACTTGCCCTAGTGAGGGATCTCTGCTGGTGCTTCTCCACTAAAGTCATTGCAAAGCTCACTATGGACCTGGCTGTTCTATCCAGTGTTCTGTAAAGGCCCTGTGCAGATGGGATTAGAAATTCTGTCTCAGGAAGGAACTGTCACTGGTGGCCAGGCATATGTAGATGCTAAGGACTGTGAGAAGTTTTGCTAATAGAGATACCCACAGGTCAGACTGCACTTGTTTTAGTTCTCATAGGAAGTTGGCATATCCTCAGTTTTATTGCTGAAAATTATTTGCATCATTAGTAGAGCAGCATTATTTACAGTGAATCAATGATTCTCCCCCAAGGATTTTTTTCTTGAGTGAATAATTCTGTGAGGCTCTAGTTTTTGGTTTTCTCACATAGTATGTCTCATGTTTAAATGTTGGCAGGTTGAATGGTACACTTTAGGAAGGTCTTTCAGGCTGACAGTTACAAATGTGTCTGCCAGAAAAAGAAGGCTATTTTGTTTTGAATGTAAGGCATTAGACCAGATTAGCTAGCAGTAGATGGCTGGAGGGAGGACATGTAAGAAAAAATTAGATGTACAAATAAAAATAAATTGTTCATCCTGCACCAAGCAATTAAGAGACTTCGTTTGTCTCTTAATTGTTGCTCTGCTGGTAAGTAAGAGAATTTTCATTTTGTTCTTAGTGCTAAAAATGCTCTATTACTTTATTCAATATCTACCCCAAAATTTGTCCTTTAAAGATTTCCCAGTGAATTAATATTTTTAGAGAGCGTTTAGTATTATCTAAATATAAAAAATATTAAAAAAGATGTTCTGAACTACAGTAAACAGGAATTTATACCCATCTGAAGTCATAAACAACTATATATATTTGTTTTAATATTAAAGATATTTATGAAACATATTTCTAACTATTGAATAATATAGATAATATATTTAGTTTATAAATTATACTAGGAGACCTCTGCAACTGTGTGTGCAAGGCTAGTTTTACATGCCCACAGAATGTTTTTCTGCAACTCAAGACAGCAATCAATACATGAACTGAAGCTAAAAATGCAGTTTATCATCTTCTTTTTAAACAATTCTCTATGAGTCCTCAGATAGAATAAAACTCTTTATGCAATAGGAAAAGCTGAAGAAAAAGAAAAGATGAAGAAAAGCTGAAGAAAATTGCAAATACCTTTTGAGCTCTGATGAATCACTTCTCAACAAGTCATTGAACAATCATTTTGAAGCTTTCCTAACAGAAAGCTTATTTTATCAAGGTAGACAGGGGCTAAAGAGATCAGCTTTTTCATTATGGTGATGATGTGAGGTGAATTTTACAAGTAAGGCAGTCTTTGCACAAACAGAATCATCTTTGACTGAGGACAAAGTTATGGTACTTCAGCATTTAATCTGGTTTGTCTAGTGTGTGAAGAGTTAAATGACCAATTTTTTTAAAACAGATAAATTTGCCTTGCAGGGGTTCTTGGTAATGCAATATCTATATTAATCACAAAATTTGCTTTTTTTACCTAACATTTTTTACTCCAGTTGTGAGCGTGAAATGCTGTAATAATATTAGAAATTGATAGCCTTAGAATTCCTATGCTAGAAAATTAAATTTCAAGCTATAAAGCTGTCAAAGTGATGACTCAGTTTATCTATTGTTTTTATAGCTGATCTCTATGGGAAGCTGCTGTTAACAGAAATTGGGGGATGGTTTGTGTTATCAGCTTAGCATGCAGGGTTGTGGTGGCTCAGCTGGGCACCAATGTGCATATGAGGAAAACTGGTAAGTCAGGAAAGGGAAATAGGTCTGGATCTTGCTTCTGATAGGGATGTCAAAGTCCAAAGGGCAGAGCCCATCAAAAACAGCAGCTACTACTTTGAGGGAAATCCTGGACCAAAGTACTGGAAAATGTCATCTTTCACAAAATGAAATAGTCCCCATAGTTTGGATTTTTAATATAAAGTTTAAAATTACAAAACAGCTGAAAGTTGATGCTGAGATGAAACATTTAGAGATCTTTCTGTCAAAAAATTACATAAAATGGAGAAATTATTTAGTTTTTCCAGAATTAATATTTTCTGATAGGAAATAGCTCTAGTGAAATACCAGTAAATGGATGAATGAGGACATCTGGCTTGAAGTGTAGCTTTCTCTGGGCTAGTGAAATATTGTTATAACTGAATTTCTCTTGTTCTGAATTGTCTTTGCTGATGGGCTCTCATTAAGACAACAATCTGTTTGCTTCTGATTCTGAAATTATTTGACTTCCCTAAACTGATATCTATACAGGAAAGTTGTAATGAGGATAAAATGCTAATTAGAACTCCTATTACTTAATCCCTTTCTGTAATAATTTTCAAGGATGAAATTGGCAAGGGACATGTTTGACTATTACTCTCACATTGGCTTTCTAGTATAATTAAGGGAATTTTTTGGAAATAAACAGTTTTTATTTTCTTCAATTCCTTTGCTCCTGGAGACTTTTAAGCACCATTGCCATGCATTTTGAACAGAGTTGGATTAAATAGCAAGCATCTTATAAATCATGTACCTAAAACACTCAGAAGGAAGCTGACATAATTGTCCAAACAAATCTTGAATTGAAAATCAGAATGAAATCAGCCTGGTATCAGGTTATAACCATTATGAAGTGAGAGAAAAACTTGGATGTCCTAAAAAAGTAGTACGTAACACATTAAAGAATATTCTTTTCCATTTACCTGTGGTATTCTCTATTCAGAAGACCTTGAAAAAATTTATATACAAAGGCAGAATACAAACTCATTATTTTCTAGCACCTTGCCACTAGGAAGAGCATATCTCTGCTGATAAACTTAGTGCATCGTGTCTGCCAGTTGCTGTGTTTTTTTTTCCTCCTTGAGTTTATCCACTGCCTGATATTTTATATGCAAATTACACATGTCTGAATGGGTTTGCTGCTGCAGTAGGTCAGTGATGAATAAAACAAGACTAGAACACTACACTTAGTGTTATAGTATTGCTGAAAGTTTTGCTGGCCATATTGGCATTATGTAAAGAGTAACACGTACTGGGAAATTAATCTTAAAAGGTCGTTGTGTGGTTCTCACATGGAAACAAGCTCTCATCTGTGTTAGATCAAAAGTGTAAAAATCCCTTCCTTGTTTTGAAACCAAGAGTTATCATTTCTCAGTTTAAAATACAAAGTTCTCACTTCAAATACCAGACTAATAAATAATTGAAAACCACGTGTGTTACATATTGGGACTATTTTAGCTTTTCTTCTGTCTTCATTATTCAGCCCTTATTGATGAATTCATTCTCAGTCTTTCTGCATAACTTACAATACAGCCTTTCATTTGGAGGCTTTGCTCAGGTAATTATATTGTCACACAGAAAAATACCTTCCAAATAACCTTCTCAAAGAACTGATATAATTTCACTTTCCCACTTAATAAACAAATTCTGTAACTGAGATATATCAGATCTTTTCCACTTGAGGTCTGAGCAAGTTCTGTAAGCACATCACTGGAAAAACAGGAATGTTTCCCCTACTACAAAGGGAAACATAACTAGAGGACAAATGTAAACCTGGCACAGAGCTGATTATTGCTTTTCAAAAGGCAGATTAAAGCTACCAGCAAGAGCATTAACAATAACAGGAAGGCAGCTGGAAGAAACCAAGGATCCAGTTTATCACATGCAGCAGAACATTTATTTTATTACTTTTCCTTGGGCCAACCTCAACAGAGGGATGCAGTGCCTAAAAACTAGCACTTGATTGGCTAACTGGGGAACTTAGCACACAAGAATTAATGGATTTTGCATAGAAAGTACATGCAGAATATAAAAACATTTGTAGCCGCCAGCAAAAATATTCTCATCTAGATAAATTCAGACAAAAAAATCGGGTCCATCCACCTTTTTCTTGTCTTGTATGCTTTTAAATAAATACTTTTTCAAATTGGGTTGTCTGATTTTCAGCAATCTAATCAGTTCTTAAATGAACTATTTTTAATTGCTATTTTAGATTTTTGTATCAATTTTGTTGGAGATTATTTTCATCTTTGCCAGCTGCCATTTTAGGGCGTTTAGTCTTATTGTACAGACAATGCAGACAGCATAACAGGGAGATGTGTTAAATCTTTAAAGTGCTAAAGAAGCAATTTCTCTCTATTTCCCTGTGTGCATTGATCAAAACACTGGTCTCAGATCTTACCCTATTAATCACTGCTACTTCACTTAGATTTTCCTTCACTTACATGCTTCTCCTTGCTCAGTGTCCTCTTTGTTGATCTTAACCACTTTCTAGCCTCCCCATGGTCACACTTACCACAAAAAAGTTAAACAACCACTGATTATTTGACAAGTTCTAAAAAAAAGTTTTAAAAACTGTGATGGACCTACCTGATCTCCCCAAATACAGCTCCTGCTCTTAGTGTAACCAGGACTTTGGTACCATCAGGGCCTCCAAGAACTTGAACTTCACCCTGTTTGATGATGTACATCTCTCTGCCAATCTCTCCCTGCACATACCAACACATAAAGAACACTGTTTAGCAAAAATTTTGTTATTAGAATAATGTGATACGTTCTTCTTTAAATATCTTTCTACTCTCATGAGCAGAGGGTATAACACTATTATAAGGTAAAGTGGCAATTTAGTTTTAAAAGTGAAGAAGCAGCAGCAACAGAGACAGGACTGAAAATGAAGGGATTTGTAGTTCCTATCTCTTCTCTTGGTGCTCCAAGCTTGCATGCAGCATCTCTTGGGTGAAGTAGGGTGAGACCAGAATGCATCCAGGGGGAGGGTGGTTCCAACATTCCATACATGCTGTAGCATTAATAAGATTTCTATGGTTGTTGGTCACATAGTAGACTTATACAAAACGAGAGGCCTTTTAGCTCTGAATCAAGCTGTAATAAGTTGATAGCATAATTTCTCATAACCTGTCCTTGTTAAGAACTGTTTGCATCAGACTGCAGTATCAAGACATTGAATTTTTTGCTGTCCTTTATTATCTCTGCTGTGTCAGAGTCCCAGCTGTAGTCTAAGAGCCTTTCATGATGTGCATTGTATAAGCAAACACACCAAACTCTTCCACTCTTCTTAGCCAACAGCAATTCTGGGATTGGTCTTTGAAAGGACAGCTTGATCCTTTAGTGTGTTCACAAATGTTTAACTTCTGCACAGTAGAGTCAGTGGAGCTAGCCCAGCATTCTGGAGGAGGATTGCATGCTTAACTCTTGGAGGGAGCAGGACCTTAGTGAGCATGTTGGAGCAGAATGCCTAAAGACAAGTTAAGGGGTTCTGCTGGTCACTTGTGTAGGTGGTGGAACCTGTGGGTCACTTGCCAGAGCAGTAGTAGAATGGATTACTATTCATTCCCCCAAGCTTTGACTGCATCTGACTTTGCCCTGAGTTTACATGCCTTCTGGAAGGAGACTTGGGCCCGCTGGTCAGAAGCTGAGCTATTTACCTGTGAACTACCCACCTGACCAGGGTTAAGCCAAAAAAAGCTGTGACAGATAGACATCTTTGCTAAGAGACAGTGTGACAGCATTCAGCTGGAAACCTGGAGATGGCTCAGAGCTGTGTGAAGGCAGAGCAGTTCCTTCTGGAAGGAGCTTTATGGAGCAGTGTATTTTCTACATTTATAGATAATTCTACTCAAGTGTGTCTGAGTACACAAATGAAGCATAGACAGAGCATCATAGACTGAGACCTGTAGGCTGGGTTTGTATGTATACAAGTATAGAAATATTATGTTTGATCCATTTTAAATATTAAAATTTCATGAGGTATCATTAGATAAGCCATATTTACATTAAATACTTTCCCATATTACTGTAATTTCATGGTTGGTAATGTAAGTAATAAAATCCATATTGTCTTTTTCTTTTAGAGCACATTTGTTGTTATTACACAGAGTAGCTTAATTAATTTTATGGTTTCTGATTCAGTCAGGATTAAGTTTAAAGGACATTTTTGACCGATATCTGAACTCATTTTCTAAAACACATAAATCTTATATGAATAAACCAAGAATTTTCTTATTTGAATAAAACAAGAAGTCTCACCTTTTTGCAGACAAAGTCACCAGGTAAATATACAATGGATTTCAACCTTAGCAGCATGTCATATATCATCTGGGTATCACAGCCCTGTTAAAATAGAGTTGATCACTGTGCTAATTCAGTGTTAAGTGATTATTAGTGCCTCAAAAGCCAACAATACAGGAATAATCCAGGGATTCCATAAGTGGAATGCAAACTCAAAACATCATAAAGATCAGCTACTAGAGCTGAGAAAGGATTGAAAGAGTTGTTATTTCAAATATGTATGAAGTTCTCTATGGGTTGAATATATTTTCATTTTTTTATAAAGTGAGTTTCTCTACATCTAGATTTTCAGAGGAAGCTCGGTTAGTATTATGTTCAGAGATTTATGTGTTTTTTATGGGGATTTTATGGGATTTTTTTTTTTTAAACCAGTCCAGGGGAAAACAACAGATCCTATCAAATGCTCATATGAATCTATGAATTCTATATCTTCAGCAGATGTAGAAAAAAGCCATGTAATTTTAATACACGTGTATCATGTGATTTCTTGCAAATATCCTAACAAGAAAATTTTCTATGTAGACTTCTAAAAACTCAGTGTCTCCTTGCTTTTGTCCCAGAAATCCAATTTTAAGTACACATTTAAAGTGTAGCTCTGGAAAACTGCCATGGGAAGTAAAGAGAAAGCTCCTTCACACAAAAAATATGATGCAGCTTTCTCTACATCAATGTTACATTGCCGGAGAACGGGTGATCTCTCAGGCAGACCTGGGTGGCCACATCAAGGTGGATTGTGTCAAAAATTAGATTATTCTCTGACTGTTGAGATTAGCTATACTCCGAACTCACTCACAGCCTGACCATACCAGCAGCTATAGGATGTTGTCATAACAGGATTTTGTTCTAATCTCATTTTTTTCTTTCAAGATCACTGCCTTGACACAGATCCAAATGCAGGCACTTGGGTTTGTTCTGATGTCTCCATTCACTGAGATATTGCTTTGACTTATTTTGCCTTGCACACTAACAAACATGCACTTAAGTTTTGCAAGATGCACAAAACAAAGTTGCTGTACGAAGTACCACATATTTCTGCATTCTCCTGTAAAACTACTTGCTTTGAATAAGTCCACTTTGTTGACAATTGCAAAGTTCACGTCAATTGCAACAGCTAAATGCATTTTGGTTGGCATCTGCTCCAATAATTCTGATTCATCTGGGAAAAAAAAAAAAAAAAAAAGACAAATTAAGGAATGTCCCCAAAAATGAGCAAAAATAACTTAATGGGGTTATTCTGACACTTATGGGTTCAAGTAAGGAAGACGCTAATATGCTTTTACTAAAATGCTTAATTAATCTTGTCCAAAATTACTAACAAACCATTCTATTAATAAATAAAATTAGTGAAGTAATAAGAATCATATTGCTTTGTAGTTTCTTTATTTTCCCAAGTAAGTTTAGAAGCCTACTCTGACTTTCCACATGCAATTCAGAAAAGGAGAAATGTGAATTTCACCCTATATCTGTAACTGTACAACTGCTCTCACTCAGACATGCTGAGTAATTGGAATTGGAAATCCTCACCCAGCATTCCTTGAGAGTCCCATGTGTATTCGTACCACGTTCGAACACGATTTTGCACCAGTTTTGGAATAGAATAGGTGTTCATATAGGAGACAGTGTTGTCCACACAGGAACGAAAATAGTTCTGCCCTGCTGTTGCTGCTCCAATTACATCTCTCATCTGCAAAAATAAATTGTTGTTACCACACATTCCAGAAAAAAAAAATAGTCTTGATTTTAATATCTTGTCATTAACTTATAAAATAATATAATACTTTTTGCATGTAATTTTTTAATAAAAATTTAAATATGCATTTGGCTGCATGTTTTGGTGCTTCATCCACTTTTTCAGAAACATTACAGACTTTATCTGATTGATTGTAACATGATTTTAGAGGAATTATTTCTGGGTTTAGCTTATTGTTCTGTCTTGTATTTCTGGACATGGATGAAAATTATAGATAATACTTTTCTTAAAAATGCATAGTAAAGCTACTCTGTATTTGTCATGCAATGCAAGTCAGAAGTAAAGCAAACTGGGCTGAATTTCTGTAATAGAATCATCTGACACTACTAGAACTAAGACTGTGACACTGTTTAAATAGTTGAGATCAGTCCTAAGCTCTGAGAGCTGAAAGGTGACCTTAAAGTTTTTAGTGCAGGAACATCATTTAACATTTCAACTCAAATTTTATTCAGCTTTTAGAAAGTGGATGAGTTAATATTCATAGACATTCCTTCTTCAAAAGAATAAGTATTCAGATGTGTTTTTAGTGGAATGGCTTCTTCTGGCAGCTGCCGAGGATTAATGTGCCATAGGCTGAGTTTTGCTCTCTATTACAGAAATGCAATTGATTGCAATGGGAGCAACAATTTTTAGGCAAGTATGCTAAATGAGGAATAACCCAATAATTTTAAGAGTTCTTTGTAAACAGGAATTATAACAAACAAACTGCAATGAAGCAACTTCTGTGTTAACGTTTAAAGTTTGAGACTGCAAATGACTACACTGGTTACAAAAAGTCATCTGTAGAATTTTCTTGGGGAAATTAGGCTTTCATTGATAGTTACAACAATTTAGGGAAAAATTATAAATATGCAAACTCTAAAGTTTAGTTATGTATACTTGAATTCAATATTTTTCCAGAAGAAATATTTCATATGTATATATTGTTTTATTTTTGGTAATTTTGGTTTATGGAAGAATTTAAAATCATATAAGGAAGAGTGTCTTCAGTGACAGTTACCCCTTCTTGCATTTCCTAAGAGCAATAGATATATGCAATCTCTAGCTGCTGGATTGAACTTTTCAAATGTTGTATTCAAAATAAGAATTAAATATCAGTTTTAATTTAGTTTTTTAAAAATAATTAATTTTATAACAGGCATGCACAAATCAAAAATTCTGGAATGGTTTCTACAGAAATTGATAAGGCACAGCCTCACTCAGAAACCTCAGCATTTGTTTTTCTGTAGGCAATGTGTTTTAAAACCTATGATCTAAACCCCAAGTTTAATAGTTACAAACCAGAAATATTTCTATTATGTTCATTTGGAAATATAACTGATTTGCTGAGCTATGGGTTTTTTTATTTCTGTCCTGCCAAATGGGAACCAAAAGCAATAGATACCAATTACTTTTCAGATTGTCAAATATATTGTAATTTGTGGAAGAGATCAGAGTTCCAGTTTGACAAAAATAATGGGGTTTCCATTAACAGTATCTTATCAGTAGAGTACTGAGCATGACTTATTCAACAATCACAATTTTTATTTCAGATTTAACAGTATAATGTGAATGTCAAGGATTTGTCTCCTTGGCTGTGAGTAAGGAAACAAAAAGGAATTATGCAGTTTCAAAGGTCATCTGTGTCCTTCAGAGTCTTGGTGTTTAATCAGCTTGTGTTCAAAGGGGCTGCAAAACAGGGAACTGATTAAAAATGTGTATTTATCAGAAAAATAAGTATGTTTGACATTAAAATAGAGGATGGGAACTAAACTTATTCCCAGGATTAAATTCCACTAAATTCAATATATTATCACTACATTACAGTAATTTGAATCTAACTTGTTATTAATTTTTATGTACCTGACCAATTAAGCTGGAGAAGACAAAGACACCCATGAAATAATTCAGCAGTTGAAAAATTATCTCAAACAACGTTTGTGGTTCTGCGAGGCCACCGATGGTGATTAAACTACGAACTGCCCAGTAGTAACACCTCAGGTACCTGTGGATACAAACAGCATTTTTGTTAGACTGTAGCTACTTATGTGTTTGAAGTTAAGCATCACTTTCAGTGATGCTATTCAGTCCAAAAGACTTTCAGCATTTTTTAAAGGGTTGTGAATTTATAAATGATATAATTATATAGGTCAGATTGAGTTGAATATCCTCACAGCAAACTAAGAATATATGAGAAATGCAGCTATAATTTACTGTTCTCTAGTAATACTAGGTAGCATTAAGAAGACTTTTGTACAAAATTGCCAAGATGGACATTACAGTGCTAGAATGCTACCAGTGAAGATGGTCAAAAGCAGTGTAAAAGTGTTGGAGACTTCCCAGAGTCTCTCTGTAGCACCATAAAGATGCTCAAACACTTGAATGTCCCCTTCCTGGCTTTAGTGTGATGACACCAGTGCAAAGCCTTATGTGGTGGGAATGACAAATGCAATATTGTTCTTCTTGTGTCCATTTTTACTCCTTTTACAATACTGGTCTCCCTCCCACTCTGCTTTTGAACACATTTCATTGGCTCTACCTCCTGAGTTATGTCAAAAAAGTTACATATTTCCACAAGCTGTGTGTTAATTCGGCTTCTCCAAACCACTTCACTAATTCAGCACTGAAAGGTTGATTCTTCTGTTAATATCTCTTAGCTTCTGGTCTCCACAAATCCTTCTGTCACCTTAACAAAATATTTCTTGCCTTTTTTCACTACAGAGCCTTTTGCCTTCAAGTCATATATTTCCACTAGTATGATAACACAAGTTTATGAAAGCAGTAAAGGACCTGGACAGAATGCTTTAAAAAAGTTCCTTGGCATCTCTAAAATTCTGGTTTAAATCTCTTTCTAGAACATGATACCACAAGCAATGCAGCATTGCAGTGGGGAATAACTAGTTCAAATAATTGTTGTGAGAGTGCTATAATTTCCTTCTTCTCTGAACAAACAAATAATTGGTTTAGGTATATTTTTAAAAGCCTGTTATTTATTAAAATGTGACTTCCAAAGTTTCTGTACAATCATTCTTCAGTTTTGCTGATGATTAGGAGTGGAATTTCATTTATCTTAATTATAAAGTGGGATTTTGTATTACTTCAGCTGTGGCTACTGCTTCTGAAGCAATGATGATTCCTTATGTGTGTTGAATCTTATTGCGTTTTAAATAATAATTAAAAACCAAACACCCCCCTCTCCCCCCCCCTCCCGCCTCAAGCACTAAGACACAGAAGAAATACTTTTGGAGATAAGTTTGTTTTTGAAATACAAAGTCTCACATGCATCTTCTCATGCCTTCTCTGAACCTGAGGACACCTGGTCTGCTTGCAGACATTAGGTGTATTTCAGACTCCTCTCTTTTTAAGATATGAATTCCACTATAATAAGAGGTTCATGTAATAACACAGCTGCAGGGTCACTTTTGTGCAAATATGAGAAAATAAACTCATTATAAAAACCAATTCCAATGAGATTTGTTTTTATTAAATCACTTGAAAGTATTTTCAAGTTTTTCACCCAAAATGTAAGGCTTTACCAAGCAATTGATATCTGCTTTTCATTGCAAAGTCTCTTTTTTCTTGTTTGCAGATTAAGAAAATTCAGTAACAATGATCACTTTTACCATAGTTTTCTAGTTTTAGATGTTAACAGTCAGAACTGGCCATTTTCATTCAGAGTCCTTAAATAAAAAATTAATTGCATATTTTCCATTTTAACATTTCTCCTTGTTAGGGATGCAAAATATCTGCCACAATAATATTTTCACTTGGGATAAAAAAAAAATCACATATGGATGTTTTCAGCAAAGTATGCATAAGTGGCAGCTTTTTCTTAGACTTCTGTAGCATAAACAAATAATAAGAAAAAGACTGAGGTCCGTTTTGGCAGAATTACAGATTTAAGCATAAAATTATGCTTTTAGCTTGGCTGAGGGGCATTATGAAAAGAATATTAATATCCCATTGATTTGCCATAACTGAGAATGTTGTTGTGCTTGAAACATGTATAATTGGGTAATATAAAAGTAAAGAAATTAACAATACTTCTGTGGTACTTTCTTTAGGAAAAAAAAAAGTGATTAAGCAAATCACTCACCCTTAATGGCTCTGCGTGCCAAGTTTGCAAATTTCACCATGATAGACACTATAATATTTATTCTGGGAATGTCTACAAAGAATGAAAGCAACTCCTCAGAGGAATTTAGGGGTCACATTCTTCTTTGCAGTGTTGTATGTCCAAAATGTGAGGGGTTTTTTTATATCTTTCTACCCTTTCTTAATATTTAGTTAATATACTGTATTCTTCTGTGATTTTACTTCAAAAGAATCTTTCTATTGGCAAGGCACGCGATATTCTCTATCTCTTTGGAACAGGTTTTCTCCATTTATGCATTTTTGGTTTTATTTTAATCTAAAATGGAAGTTGCACAGTTGAAATACAGAGCAGCTCTTTTCTTCCCTTAGAAGGATTGTAAATTTTGTTTGAGGAAAGCCAGAAAAAACAACTCCTATTTCAACAGTATTAGCAGCTCTGCTTCCTACCAGCATGTATCTGGAAACTATCACTGTTCACTATACAGCTTACCAGCCTGCTATAAAATTACTGTTGAAGTAAACAACAGTCATGAGACAAGAAAGGGATTTTTGCCTCCACACATCATAGGGAGTATGTTTATCCTTCAGGCAATCAAAGTAGTAGATTTTTCCTTTAAAAAAAATCCTAGGTATGAAAATATTCTGAAACACTGCAAATAAGACACCTTGTAATATTTTGTCAATAGAAATATCTTTTTCAGAAAAGTCTATTTCAGAATACACTAAACTTCTTTCATGATTTTGGTTAGTGCAGGTAAATCAAGTCTTTGTGCATACGTCTCTCAGATTTTAAGGTAGTATTCATATATTCATTTCAGCCCAGGGAAGCATTGTTTCAGGACTATCACATTTGACTCCTCTCAAATTACCCTCTCAGGATGGGTTTAAGCAGAGTAAAGCAGCAGCCTTTATAAACTAATCACTTCCTTCTTGGTACCTCTTCTAGAGTGACGTGTTCATCAAGTACCTGTGATGATGATAATCTCAGACACAGTGGAGCAAACTATAAAGCTTTTACTTAAAAAAGTATGGCTGTGGTAGCAGGTCTGAAAGTCTGACATATGAGCTGGGCTGTGTATTCACAGCTTGCCTGGAGGCACAAAACTGTCTTTGCATAGAAAGCACTGCAGTCCTGGCACAGCAGACCTAATACAAGAGCAATGCACAGCTGAAACCCACGAGATGCATTTCAAGATTTGCCAGTCTCACTGTGCATTGGGCAATGAATACCAAAGGAGTGACTTTGTTCTAAACACTTAAATGACCATTTTCTGGGACTTACAGATATCTACTAAGTCTGTGCCCGGAACAGGAAGGCAGCACACTACAGAGAAACATAACTGGGATGCAAATTGATGTCTTAAATTTGCCAAAGAATTTTGCAGACTCCTTGCAAACAGTAGAAGTACACCATGAGCAAAGTGAAATTATTTGTTTTGCCTAAATTTACTGCTGACCTGGAGGGTTTGCATGAGAATTTCAGCTCCCTAGTTTAGTTTCTCTGTGAACAGTGATGAAAGAGAGATACTTCCTTGTAACAATTCAGAACAATGACATTACACTGAATCCCTGAAAAAAGGTTTATCCATTTTCCTCAGGAATTAGGGAGATTGATCTTTTACTTGGACAGTTAAATTAAATTGTAAGTAAACACATATAGCTGAAATTTTCCACTTAAAAGACCTTTTCAATATCTGCTGCTGTTCTTGCATAGACTCTACACTGTGGTGTTCCATTAGTGATGCTCTGCTTCTGCTTTAGGAGAGACTGAGGTCTTGCCTAACTCAAGCTGTGCACTTCTAATGCTGGAAATGCCTTGTGTAGCTAATTTGGGCGTGTTGCAGGGAGGTAAAGTTGACCACCTTTTACATCTCAAGTCAAAGGCTTTGACTGAAGGCTGCTGCGCAAAAGAGCTCACATCCTGGACTGACACTAGCACTTTCCAGCCTGGACAAGAACCAGAAAAGAATAGAGCTTGTGGAAATTTGCAGAAGAGCTACTTTGATAATTTTGCTTGTGGATTGAGTGTTGTGTACAGCTGTTAGATATAGATTTAGTTCACCAGCTACTTTGCCTGTTCAGGAACAGGTATGTAATCAAACTAATAATGGGAACTGCTGTCTTACTTCTTTTTAGTCTGGAAAAGGAAAAGAAAAAAATCCTAGGAGTGTTGACATTTTTAAGAACTGTTTTTGGCCTAGCAGAATTTTGAACTAGCAATATTTTATGGACAAAGCAAGGATTCCACATAAAGCACTAGGGCCACTAAATCAGTGCCAGATAATTTTCTGTGGATCAATCTGAGACAGCTAGAATTTTGGTTTACTTGTCAAACTGCTTACTGTCATTTTTCAAAATTAGCTAAGTAGCGATGTATCCCTAATATTATTTCTGAATATGTTCCCATTCTTTGTGAGACTACTAGCATATTTTGCTTCAAATATTTTCAATCCTGAGTGCTCTGTGAAAGAAAAATTATAAGTTCACTGCTGTGCCATAATATATGCTGCAGTACTAGTCACTTTTCCTGACAAATTGTTCTTATATCTGCTTTCCTAATAAATAAATATACCTAGAAGTATCTTTTCTGATAAGTTTAAATACACTTACATCTCCAATTATAACTAATGTTCACACAATGCCTCTGTGTGTGAAAAAATGCTCAAATATTTGATGATTAGATTTGATGTCATGCCTAATTCTCTAAGGCAATGACTATTCCACACAGTCAGCATTTGCTGTTAATGGACGACAAAGTTATACTTTATGATTTGCAGCTCATTGTAGAATACTCTTTGGGGTTCCATGTTCATGGCTCTATATATTCCAGAATGAGTTAGATACAGGCAAAAGAATAAAGTCATACACTCACCAAACAATTGTCAAGATGAAGTGGATTAATATCTTAATGAGGTTTAGATGGATATATCATAGAACCATTGAATGGTTTGGATTGGAAGGGACCTTAAAGATTATTCAGTTCCAACCCTCCTATCATGGGGAGGGACACCTTTCACTAAATCAGATTGCTCAGAGCCCCATCTAGCCTGGCCTTGAACACCTTCATGGGCTGGGAAGTCCACAGCCTCTCTGGGCAATGTGTTCCAGTGACTCCCTTATAGTAAGGAATTTCTTCCTAATATCTAATTTAAATATGTCCTTTTTCAGTTTAAAGCCATTTCTCCTTGATCTATCTCTGCATGCCCTTGTAAAAGTTCCCTGTGCTGCCTTCTTGTAGGCTCCCCTTTAGGTACTGGAAGGTGCTATAAGTCCTTCCCATGCCTTCTCTTCTCCAGGCTGAACAATCCCAACTTTCCCAGCCTGTCTTTACAGATGTGCTCCAGCCCTGTGACTAACTTAGTGGCTTCATCTGGACTCATTCCAACAGATCAGTGTTTTTCTTGTATTTGGCTATTTGGATATCCAAACATGCATTTTATTTAAGAATCTCAGTTTAATACCGAACTTGAATTATCATTTTATTATCACTGTTTATAAAACAAGTCTGCTCTAAATTCCATCTGATTGCAGTGTGACTTCATTTGAAACCTATTTTTTGTCTCCTCGTGGAAAAAGTAGCACAAAATATTAAAAAACCTGGCCACCTGAACACACAAGTAATTGTCTGTGGTAAAGCCAGTAAATAATTTCTACCAATTACTTTTCTGGAAAAAATGTGAAACATTTTTGTCTGTGAAAAACAGGTAATACTTCCCTGCCTATTCTCTAGACTGTCTGAAGAAGCATTAAAAACTTGAAGACCAACTCTACTTTCAGAGTTTTCAGGTTTCTTATTCTTATGTACCTTACTTTTTGGGTATGAGGCAAGTATTCCCAAGAATCACATGAACAAAAAGTAGCTATAATGGAAGTTGCTTCTGCATTTTTCTTGTCAGATTTCTGGAAACCTCAATCCTGCAAATAAACTCATTTATAACTTCACTTACATAAGTGGTTCCACTAAGCTCCATGATCCTGCTTGCACGTCTGACGGCAGTACTCAAGCTGTGTATTTTAATGGTATGTGGAAACTTCAGATATGTCTTTTTTTTTTTTTTTTTTTTTTTTTTCCTAAGAGATAACCCTGTGTATAAAAAATTAGTGCTGGTTTACATAAAGTGTGTTTTGTTCTTCAAGGTAGTGACTCGACACCAAACTTGAGAAGACTGACAAAACTACAAACAAGAGGAGCACATGTCCAAGAGAAGGGTGAAAGGTTGTTTAGAAGGCAATTTATGACAGCAGGAGGCTATTATATGTGGTTTTGCAAGGAATGTAATCAAAGAACAAATTGAAATTCTGTGGCTTTAACTGTATTATAGCCTTTGAAAGAAATGAATGTTCATACAAGTGAACCTATTAGATATATCTTTACAAAACTACACACAGAGTATATTATGAATTAGTTTTTTCTTCTTACTTCTTCTCCATCGTCTTGATAAATGGTCCTTACTTTGTACCCAGCCAGTACTGTCACAAGGAGTTTATGGAAAATTGTGCCAAAATCCAGTAGTTTCCTCTGAAGATACTCTGCCACATGTTAAAGCATGACCTTCTCAAAAAATCAGAGCTGGTGGAATTTTTTCAGACCAATCACCATGGTGTAGAGGGA
This sequence comes from Taeniopygia guttata, assembly GCF_048771995.1. Classification (NCBI taxonomy): domain Eukaryota; kingdom Metazoa; phylum Chordata; class Aves; order Passeriformes; family Estrildidae; genus Taeniopygia; species Taeniopygia guttata. Next base: position 125,537,962 of record NC_133026.1, read on the forward strand.
CAAAAACGTTGTACTTAATGACACAATGCTGTGAGGCAGAAAAAAACCTTCCAAACTGTCCCTGTGTTTCTTTTGAGGGGTTGCTATGCAATCTTTCTAACAGTTCACATGTGCATATGCAATCAGTAAGTTTAATTTATGACCCTGTTGCTTTCTAAATGTTTAATTAAGTCAGCACTTAGTACTGACTCATAGACCTATAAAAGCTGAAAGTGGTGAACGGATTATTCACAGCACCTGCCCTCCAAATACCTGCTAGTATTGAAAGCTGCTAATCAGCAGTCATGATACTAAAAGTTTGCTATCCAAGCACTTAAAAAGTAAGCAGTGGCATGGGAGAAGGATGGGGAGGCAGGAATGAGCAAAAAAAAAAATCTCTTGTTAAAAAAAAAAGTACTTACATGTTTCCTTCGCCATCATACACCCATCTAGTGCTGCCAATTCCTTCATAGTCTGAAGCCCAATAATACAGGCATGCATTAATGTGCAAGATAAAGAGCAAGTATCCAGTTGTTCGAATGACCCTAGAAAGTCAACAGATTCCTGTAAAACAACTTAAATTTTTCCTTTTTTTTTTTTTAATATAGAACCCATTACTTTTTTGGATTAACAATGTTAATGTTAAGCATAAAGCTAAGTATTTCCCCACCTGTATTGAGTCTATGAAAATAAAAGCTGGCAGTTACCCATCTCTCACATCTGTCCAAGGTCAAATAAATATCTTCCCTAGAATATTTGACATGGGGTATTTTTTAAATTATGGTTCCCTGAGGAATTTATAGTCCACTTCTCTAAATAGCTATGAATATTTCCAGAAATTTGAAGCTATATATTAATGAGCATACAGGGTAAAAAATAATGTGTTTCGCAAACTTTGTCCAAGATAGACTCTAAACTTGTGAACCAAAGCCAAGAAATGTCTGAGGTCAGAAATGAACTGCTTTACAAGACCTGTAGTATAAAACCTGCAGCAGATCCTCTAAATAGTGTGATTTAGTCTCTACAGCAGGAGTTATATCATTCCTGATCCCAGTTCTTATGTTTGTGGCCAATTCTTTGAAGAATACCAATGATGAACTACTTAAGCACCAAGCAGCTTGTTATTGTTTTGTTAATACAATAATGATCTCATTGTATATCTTCTGTTCAGTGCATGGGGATCAAAAGAAATGTCTCCTGGATTTAGATCTCTATTGAAATATTCATACAAGCAGGGGATAAATAAGCAGGAAAAGTGCATTACTTGCCTAAACACAGGCTGGTAGTTAGTGAGTTCATCTACTACAGCTAGAATTCAATGCACTATGCAGTACAGAATAACTGAGTAAGTGGTTTTATGAGGCTTTAATAAGATCTAACTAAGTTGGGTCTATAAACAAAGATAGTGGGAGCTAATATCTCTGTGGTTAGTTCATTAAGCACTCTTTTGTTCCTTCTTCAGATGCCTTTTTATGCCCTCCTTGGCCTTTCCATGCTGTTAGGTAATCTACTTAAATCTACTCTTCTTTTTTATGATGCTCACAAATGAATGCTATTTCTCTGTTTAAAAGTTGGTGTGCTTCCAGGACAACTCTGTTTAGGATTGCAAACTACAGAGAACAGCAGAGAGCTGTTGTGGTCTTGTAATGTTGCAATATTGTCCATGCTAGGTCTGCTGTTCAAGTTTGAATCCATGTAAGTGAACTCCTGAGGTCTGGGAGAAGATTCCAGAAACCTTTGCTGTGTTATATTTCACCAGACATATGTTAAGTATATCAGAATGAGAAGATGTAAGTAACTCGTGCTAGTTCTATTCCTATAAACTCAAATGAATTCGTTTGAGAAGAGAATCCCCCTTGCTGTAGAAGCTTAGTTTGTTATTATCTAGTTAATTGGTACCTTATTACTCAAAGCGTGGTTATACCAATGTCAGACAAAGCAAGATTGCAACATTAAAATGAAATGCAGTAGTTTGCACAAAAAGACTGGGGTTTTAAAGATTGTTTTAGCTTCTGCCTGTACTCTTCTGTATAACTACTTCTGTTCTCCATTTCTCAATGAGCAAAATCTGTAGTCAGTGTTTTCTGAAGTATGAATTAGAAAACAGATTCACTTTGAAATATTTAGATTCTGCAGTTTACATTCTGCAAGTGATTTAATACTGGCAATCTGAATGGGCCTTTGGCCAGGAAACAAAGACACAAACAGCAACACAGTTGTGGTTCTTAATCAGTATCATACTAAAAATTTCTCTGACAGGGCAGAGTAGCTGGCTCTGCTACTGCATACATTTTGCAGGACCAGTGAGCTCTTGCTCTGTGTGTCTTGCTTTTCTAAATGAGCACCTGTTTTAGACATGTAAATAAACATCACATCCTTCAAAGCTGGTCTAGCTTGAAGATATAACATCCCCATCACAATTTGTCCTTCGAGCATTCATCTCCCGCTCCGTATTTTCATAAAAGTGTGAATCTCTATCCCTTGAAAAACTTTATTTGGGTGAAAATGAGTTTAAATGTGTTGCCATTTCTTTTAAATCCATATACATACAACAGTATTGTTACATACAAACTAGTTACTTGATTGAGAACTGTCTATATTATTATATACTGTCTGTATTAGATATACAGTATCTCCCAATATTCATTGCAAGTATTATAGAAGACACAGAAAAAACATTGAGCTATGACTCCAAAAAGCAAAGGATATAATATGGAAAATAATTACTTTTAAAACAATTAATTTTAAAGCTTATCAATATTAGAAAAAGTTAAACACCATAAGCAGATGAAGGCCCAGTTTTTAAAATGAAATTAGGAACTGAAGAAGGCCGAGATTCAGAAACTGACAAGAAATTTCTTCATCTTGTGGAAATTCAGTCCACTCTTAAACCAAAAAAAATTTAAAAAAAACCCCAAAAAACAAAACAAAACAAAACAAAAACCCACAAAAAAGAGCCCCAAACCAAAAAACCCAAACTACAAAAGAATCTTCCATGAGTGAAAAGAAAGTTAACTATAAGTTTTGTGAAGGTCAGCATCTCAAAAATATTTTAGTAGAACTTTCAAACTTTTAAGTTTTGTTTTATTTCGCAGTTACATGAAAAAATGAAGGAGATGATATTTGAACCTCCTTTTGAAATTTATCTTGTTTTTAAATCTCATAAAATATCTCATTTGAGTGTATTATTCTCATGTGTACTGTTTAAATGCAATAATCTCTGAAATGAAATAAGATGGCAACCAACATATTTCTACAGCACCTACAGACAGGAACAATACATGCCACAAAACTGGGACAGGGAAAAGGATCTGTTGGTGTAGGTATTACACAAGATAACCTAGGTCAGATGACATTGACAATAATGATGACAAAGCAAAGGGTTCATTGGATCTTAGCAGCATCGCTGGCAGCTGAGGGGCTTGTGAAAGTTGCCATAGCTATGTCCATGGACTACCTGAGTTGGATCCAAAATTCTTTTTGTCAATGCAGAAGGTGAGAACACAGTTCAGCAGGCTATGGTTATAATCACTATTTGTGAACTGTGCTGAATTGATCCTCATTGCAGCTGTAGTCAGTGCAGTGAAGGATCAAGTTTCTGTATATGCCAGGTTCATGGGGAGAGCATGTTTGAAGAAAAATGTTGACACAGACTCAGGCTCATAACTCTTATTAAGCACAAATAAACAGCTTCTGAGGATTTGGAACCACTATTAGCAACTTAAAGAAAGTGTTTTTAGCTCTTTCATGAAAGAAACTTTTGGAAACTTCTGATCAATTAGATTTTGGCAGAAGCCTCAGTTTGGTGAACATTTTACCTGAACCAGGCCAGCTGAACTGAGCTAGATTTCATGTGTAAGTGAGGCCTTATATATATATCATTTTAATGATTACCATAAAGGCAGACACTAAAAAAAAAAAAAACACCTTAAATTGAACAGTTAAAGATGTATCATATTCCACCCAGTGCTTAACTGACAACTCATGAAATCATTTGAAATGCATTCTGTGCCAAGCTTTGCATGCTACTTGAGTTTTATCAGCACATACCTGTAGATGTATGCTTTTTCCATAATAGCTTCCAAACGATCATTAAACTCAAAGAACGTGTTATGCTGAATGGAAAACAAATGAAAGTAATCCAATCACTATTTTTCAGTACACATTTTTTTTATAATAGTACTGACATCAATTCCCATACACATTTTGAAAATGGATTTTTCAGTAATCAAATTTTCTATTTGTTCTGGCCAGGACAGGGTTAATTTTTGCAGTAGCTGGGAGGGGCATGGCTAGGACACATGTTATTTTATACCACCTCAGCTAATTGCTGGGACTGGGATAACTGGGCTATCTCTTCCAGTCAAGGAAGGTGTTCCTTCCTGTTGAGAAAATCTAGCAGAGGGTGCTGTCTGGTATTATTTATTACTGGGAAGTTTTTCCAAGTGAATTACTTCTTTTCTTAATACTCTCTGTCATTGACAATGTTGTTAGTTCCATTAGTTACGTTAGTTCCATTTCTTATTTTGTTGTTTCCAGTAAATTATTCTTATCTCAACCTGTGATTGTTGCCTTTTGTGCCTCCAGTTGATGGGGGAGAGGGACCAGTTTTAGTGGGAGTACTAAAATGGAAAACACTATTCATTCCTAAACCATGGCAAACATTTAACAAAAATATGAGCTGAAAAACAAAGATAAATTTCAGTCAAGTGTTTTTCTGGATGTTGAGTGATTACAGAAATAACCTTGCTGTTTTGGTGAGAGTACTGCAGGTAAACAACTTCTACTTCCTCATACATACATAATTGCTTGGGCAACATGATCACAAAGAATTACATGCATTTTTTCTCTTCCTGAAATTCCAGTAATTCTCCAGTAAGTGATCATATGTATCAACAGCCACATACTAGAGGATACCCTGTGGCATCAATGACAGCTATATTGAATTCTTCCTGTTTAGTATTTGCAGTTGATCACTAGTGATTGCATGTAGCTTTTTTCTTTGTTTTTGTTCAATACACAGCTGGTTGCCTAATACAAGGTACTATTTAACTTTTCATTCTTTCATATTATTTTGGTTCTGTTTTAAGGAATTTTTAAGTTTTGTTGAATACCAAATTGAAGAATACCTTCATTTTATTGTCAGAGTTCTGTACTCCACCCAGCTTTAAATGAAAACCAATTCTTTGTCAACATGTTGATTGTGTGCAGAGAAATGCATTTAGCCACAGAGTGGCCTGCTAGACACTATGTTCTAATCCCTTCCCAGACCTTTCATTACACAACTCCAAGGTCTTTGGAGTTGATAACAAAAGTAGGTTTGTGCTTGATAGGTATTCTGTGTATAGTTTTTCTCCTTAAAATTATCTCCTATGTTTTTAAACACCTGACATAAGCAACACAAGGGGAAGGTACATTGGCATTAATTAGTAATTTTTTTTAATCTTTGAAAACTAAGCAGATAATTTGAGATTAATCTAATTTAAATAATGTGAGAAACCAAGCTTTCATCAAAAAATACTATTTTGAAATTAGGAAATAATAAAATCAGAAGAAAAATAAGAAAACAAGGGCTTAATTTGGCTAGACTATGACTTATATTTTTTGTTTCTTTATTAAATTATGCTGTACCTTACCCTGAAGATATTTTACAGTCTCTAAATTTCATATTCCTAAATATTATAAAAAAAATTGTGTTGCATTGCAAAAACATCTAGACATGGTCAGCCCTCCATCACTAACACAGATCTTACCTTTAGCATCCTGTTTGCTCGAAGTGCTGGATTAAATCCAAAGAAGAAGTATAAAATGTCAAATGGAAACACTGATAGCACATCAAGCTGTTGAAGAGCAGAGGGGTCAATTTAAACTTCATAGTAATCATAACATATTTATTTGCTGTCAAAAACCTGCTTAGATTGAATCATGACTGTGATAATATTTGAAAAAGTCAGCATGCTAAGCATGTGGCTTCCTAAGTACTGGCAGGTAAGATTATCTCCTTGAAAACACCAACAGTTTGGCTTTGCCCTGCTTTTGGGCCTGAGATTTTAATCTGTTTCATGTGGATTATTAACAGTATCTCATATATTTTATTATTAATATATTCTGGTTTTTTAGTTATAGTTCTGATCAGACTAAAATGTTAGGCATGGGGCTGGTGAGTGCAGGTGGGGAGGCCACTACACAAGCACTTCTTAAAAGTCCTTTAAAACACTTCTTAAAAGACATTCTTAAAAGCTTTTAAAACAAGGCTGCCTAAAGCAATTTGAGGGAGCACAATGAGTAGATTTCTTGCTTGCAACCTGCAGAAGGCATGTGTTCCAAACAACAGATACATCATAGGATAATAAATTTGGCTTTTCTTTTTTTTTTTTTTTTGGTTGGTTGATTGGTTGGCTTGGGGTTTATTTAATTAGAGTTTTTTCTTCTATCAAATTGGTATGCTGCTTCTTCCCATACCACTAAGATTTTCAACATCTCCCTGCAGTCCATCAACTATGTGATTACTCTTCTTATGTGTATCTTTATTCTTTCCTAAGAGAAGGAAAGCTGTGGCAAATGTATCTTTTTTTTTTTTTTTTTAAAGATCTTGGTATACCTTGCTTTGTTGCTGTTATTGCTTGGAAGTAAGAGAGGGAGGTGGAGCTCTGGGCTTCATCTAACTGAAATCAGAAATGCTTTTGCTCTGAGGGATGTAAATCATGTTGGCAGCAACCAGCCTGCAGCACTGACCTTTTATTCCATGCAGGTAAGAGGCAATTATTACCTGAACAGTGTGCAAAGCAAACAAAAAAATTGATTGAGAGAAACAGCCTCTTATGGTCTCTCTTTCTCTCCTTCTCTCAGACATATGTCTAAGAGGAGGGAAAATTTAGTCAAAAGTGCATTAATATCAGTAACTGCTAAATAGTACTTAATCATATGAAAAATTCCCACATTATATCTGTATCTTGCCTGTAGTAAGAACACTCAGCTCTTAATAGTTTTTTCAGAAATCAAGAGTCCTAAACATACAGCAAATGTGAACTTAAACTAAAACCATACAAATCCACTTAGGTCTCTTGCTTTAAGTTTCACCCTATCAAACCCATTTGACTGTATGGTGTATATCCTGCAATTTTGGATCGTTTAATATCAAGTATTTACGTAATGATACTACAGTCACTGAGAAAAAAACTAACTCTGAACAAGGCAGGTGCAAAAGTAAAGAAGAGGAGAGGGCAATAATTGAGATACGTGCTGAGTGTCACAGAGCTGTATTTTCAGCAGGAATTCAATAAATTACCTATCTTCCATTGATAAAATAATCCCAACATTTAGGAACAGCCTTAACAATTTTCCTAAATCAAATGCGTCTTTGTTTTTATAAAGTGCCATGAGCATAAAAAATCTTAGTTTGAATTTTTGACTACTCTGAGTGATGAAATATTCAATTCAATAAGGCACTTCAAAAGAGTTTACAGAAAAGAGTTATCATCTCTCTTCAGGAGTTTTAGTTTTTTTAATGAATCTCTAGCAAACGGTGCTATTGTCTTTAATGTGTGCTGGGATGACCTCACAAAAACAAATCAAATTATATTTTATAAATTTATTATAATTCCAAAATAATATTTAGAATTGCACTTACAAATATTCTCTCTTCCAGTTAAAGACTGTTTATGAAGATGTCAGTTTCCAGCAGGTGAACACTGATATGCCATTGAGCCAATGCTTTCTGGTGATATTCTTAAACCAACAGTGATTTTCAGTGAATGAGAAAAAAAATCCTGTGAACAGCCAGAACTTCATATTGGTATCAGTAACACAGGTTCTACTTACCCGAAACTTCACAGTGCTGCGGTAGAATTTCTCTGTTTCTGCTCTGTCTGACTACAGTGATAATGAAAGGAGAAAAAGGCATAGTCAGGACCAAAATGTCAAGGATGACCCTCTGCTACTCCACAGTACAGTAGAGGTGATGACAGTTAAATTACTGATGGTCTAAAATTATGGAGGGAGAAATATCTGTAGAAGTACTATTATTAGTCAAGGTTACATTAGATCAGATTTTATTAGAATGACTTGAAAAAATGAGATTTGGGGTTTGTCTCATTTTTTCCAATCTGGATGTTAGTCTAGAAAAGTACATTACATTTTTTTCCACAAAACTTCCCTCTCAAGACATCAGTATGACTTCATGTTCAACCCAACCCCCTTCAATTTCAATGCAAAAAATGCATTTATCTGCAGTGATTCTAAGAAAAAAAACCCTCAAAGGGTATTTCTAATGGTGCTGTACAAAATTAGCTCTTTGAATGCTAACATTAACATGCTAGCATTACTAGCATTACCCTAATCAACACTGCATTCATTAGTAATGATTAGCTTTTTATTTTTAAATCATTCTTTATGGGAACTGATGCTAATAAAATAAGAAAGGATAATCACAAGTACATAAAGAAATTTATCTATTATTATACTTTCTGTATTTATATCAGGGAAACTTTAAAAATAGCTTTAAGATCTTAATTATATTTCCCTCCCAACTTTCACTATTATCAGTTTAAACATTAAATGCAGGAGATTAGGCAGGAGATGGCTTCTGTGCACTAAAATCTGTGAATTGTAGAAACAGCTTCAAGGGAAATACAAGCTGAGTTTTGTATGTTAGAATTTTAACTTTACTCATAAAAATTGAGTTTTGTGGGATTTAGGCAAGATCCAGCTACTGAATGCCTTGGTGTGGAAAAATACGTTCCACTGCACTGCATTTAATACCTATTGAAATGATATTTGCACAGCTTGGCCTTTAAAGGTATCAGTAATATCCTGTATGTACAATGTATAATTTTTTTTGTAAAAGTGCTGAAGTAAAGCTAGTTCCAAATTAGATTTGAAGATACATAATTTTGAATTTTCTTTCTGTTGGGCACAGTAATATCACACTGAAGTTATTGGAACTTTTTTTTTTTCCCTGAATTACATGTCTTTTTTCTATAAGATGTCAAAGAATCAAAAGCAGGGAAGAATTTAAAGAAAAATTAACATTCTAGATACCCTTTGGCAGGTTATGGGCAATCTTTCAGATGCTTATTTAAAATTTTATTTTACATTTTTTCCATGAAAAGATAACACAAAAATTGTAGCAAGAATCAAAATTTCCTCAAATAGGATTACGTCAAATTAATTATTTTCAAAGTATCCTAAAATTACAGGGATTTGTTCTGATTTTGGAAAAAAATAAAACCACCATCTCACAATCTGTAACAAAGCATGCATATCCTGTCCAACCCTAGCAGAATATGCCCTATTTTCCACTATGATTATGGTACAAGGCAAATAGGTGAGAGTTTCAAACAAACATACAAACAGATATATACGCACGAATACATATGACCACTGATTCCAGCGAGGAATCTGTTTAGAGCTGTATGCCTGTTTCAGCTGTTCTCATCTGTTACTTTCAAATCTGTTTTTTTTTTCAATTTTTAAGAATTCAGGTAGTATGTTTCTTCCTACATAGTATAATAGAACATCAGTGTAGAATGGAAGGTCAGTGATGAAAAATATATGTATCCTTTGATAAATAAAAAAGATACATAGATTTGACATAGTGATAAAAAACAAGCGTCAGCTTAGATGAATTTCTATATTCTAACACACCACTACTGCCCATGGGGGTCCCACTTCCAATACTCACTATTATATCTCCCCCTTTGATAAACCGCACTCGGGGCTGGAAGACGACCAGGTCGCACAGGTAGCAGATGTCACACATGACATCAATGGCAAACCAGTAGATGGTGTTACTGGGGGTTTGATATGGGAACACGTAGCGCAGGGGAATGAACCAGCAGTTCCAGTTATAGGCAATAGTCACAAGCATGAGCCACGCCACGTAACGGCGATCTGAAAGGAAAAGCATTGAATTCCCTTTTGCAACTGGAATGCTGCTAAAGTGATGTAGCTTGGAAATAGGAGTCACACAAGGAATTTGCAAAAAAGAGTGCGTATTCAGTGCACCTTAAGAAACTTATATGAACAAATATAATTATTGCATATAAGATATGGCATCTTGCTCATGTATATTATAACTGACAAAATAATTATTTAGCCCTAATAAATGGTACAAATTCCATATCAAGAAACAGAAGACTTGGGTTCTAATTCTCATCATTTTACATTAAACTTTTTTGCATACCATCTTTACAACTGTTGTCACTTTTCCCTGTTTGGAATAAATGTTGTTTAGGACACTACCTCTGTGTCCCTGGGAGTTGCAAACTGGAATGTGTACCTTATGGTGGCTCACAGGTGCCATGTAATAGCCAGTAACTTCAATATGAATTTACACTATTACATACACTGCTTTAAATTTACCTGTGTATGAGTCAATGGTATCTGGTAGCTTCATATACTCTATGTATTTTTTCAGTGGAGGTTTTTTGAATTTACAGCACAGCATATCACAGTAATGATCCTCCTCTGGCTTTACTTCTGCCTCCTCTTTCTTTTCTTCTTTCTTTTCTTCTTTCTTTTCATCTTTTTTTTCATCTTTTTTTTCTTCTTTTGGTGGGGGTGGAGGCTTCTTTGGTGCTAGACACATAGATTACCAAAAACATTGGCAATTTAATAAGGGCTCAATTAATTAATCCTGTTTTAAAATGAACAAAAGCTTCATCATATTAAAATATCTTGTATAAACAATGAGCAGTGACTAAATTAATTATATTAAATACATAGAAAAACACTTGAAGAATAAAATCATGTATTAACAAATACATGTTAAAATAAACATGTGCATCTGCTATCTTGAACAGGGCAGTTATGTTACAGAGTGCAATATATATATATTGCTGAATTTCCCTGGACAATGCCTACAAGTTATACCTTTTATAAGACTGACAAGAAAATTGTTAATTTATAATTTAGCATTTATTAACATGAAAATAGCATTTCTCTTTACACGACTGTGAGGATGGAGGTGAGAAAAGGCCACTGTGCCATGCGCTGATCTCTCTCCTCTCCTGAGATCTGATATGCAAGATGCAGTAGGTGAAACTAGTGGGAAGTTTATAGTCTTTTTACATTTCTAGGCTTATAAAAGTCTTGTATCACTCCTTTGAACCCAGTTCTTCCATCTTTGAGCTGGATAATGTTGTTTGCTCACGTGTCCTATTAATTCTGCTGGCTTTACCTCTGATTAGGATACACAGTCTTAGCAGTAAACTGACAAAATGGATCTATAATAAGTTAGGAAATAAAGGTCATAAGTTCTACAAAGAGAACCAAAGAGGTAGATCAGCAAAGAAACATTTTTTTTTTTTAATTCCTTTATCAGTTGGTATAGTTTATTATTTTTCAGGCACCATTTTTATAGCTTTTTAAAAACCATATATGCAATGAAGAACTTCTAAAAAGTACCAGAATGTAAAACCACCACACTCAATTCTTTGTGGAAAGGAAAAGAAAATTTAAACTTTCCTCTGAAGAGGAGAAAAATTGGTTTATGTTTCATATTTTGTCAAAAGTCAATGATTAATTAAGGTCAGATGAGTTTGCTCTATTTAAAGTATAGACTTAAACTCTTCAGTGTGTCCAGATTTCTGTCAAGGCTAAAATTTTATTTATTTTTTTTACACAGAAGATCTCATATCAAAGTGAGTAACATCCACTCATAAGATATATGTTACTTCATATGTTTCTTCATATGTTTCAGATTCATCTGCATGAATAAACATCTCTGGGAGCTATTTCAAAATACAGAAAACTTTTTGACACGACTGATTCTAGATACTGCCTTTGTAAAGTTTTTCCTCAAATTCTTCAGTGATGTAATTCAAAGGGAGTAATTCAAAGGGAGTAATTGTACTTAAGGATTCTGGCTTACTGGAGAGAAATAGTGATAAATTGACTTCATAGGGCACAAAGTGATCCTTTCCAGTGGATAAGCACACTATACTTACAAAAAAATTATGACAGTATTTTCTGTTACCACAAAATTATTTTCAGTTTTAAACTGAAAAAATGCACAGCTATTTCTAGAGGCACTTACAAGTTGGAGGACTTGCTTCAGGTGAAGATATCACTGGGTCATTCAGCTTTTCCTTATAGACATTTGCCCTTTCACGCAATTTTTTGACAAGCTCTTGAAGCTGGGCATCAGCATACTCGTTTGTTTGGGGACCCGGACGTGTTGGCTTCTGTGCGCTGGTTAAAACAAAAGGAGGAAAAAGGCTTCATGTACTGGAAATCAACGGAAGGAAACAGTGGGAATTCTATTTCTGAACTGAAGTCAGACATTGAGATTGGATCATTACTGAGCACATTGCTTATTCATATCACTTTCATGCTAAGTGGAAACCTAAGTTACCTGCTCATGTCAGCAGCAGTCTGTGTGTTGTTTCACACAGAGGTCAGGGTACCTTGTTTAGCCTACTGCACTAATGGCTCCCCACTGCTGCTTTTCACCAAGTTCTTCTGTGGCTGTGTAAGGCCTAGAGCTTTCCTGATGTATTCACTAAGTTACAAGGCATCCTCTTCACATCTGTTTATAAAAACGTACTCGTTGTGATATGGAAATATACCAATGATGACGGGAAATGCAGGAGGAGGAGGAGGGACTTATACTTACTTTACACTTTCTAAGGCTGGGTAAAATTATTTCATCCATGGTTTTTATGTTTTTAATAGCTAACATGAGGTAAAAATTTTCAGTGGAAACAAAACACTGATCTTCTTGCTGAGGTTTGTTCTTTTTCTGCTAAGAGTTTGCTCAGGGTCATGGTAACACTATGCTGATATTCCAGCACTCACAGCATTTGTTCAAACCTGAGGACTATCGATTTTCAAACACCTGCAGACTCATACTCTGCACTGAAACTAATGCTTTCATTAGGTTTTGTTCATGCTGGGCAGTCAAACAGAAAATCCAGGTGAAAGTGATTCTTGATCAACTCTTCTGTGCTTATTCTTACTTGAAATTTCATCCTTGATTATTTGCTACTGTCTGATTTTGTAGACTGGGGTTGTTTTTGAGTGCAACTCAGCTGGCAGCTGGGCCACACATTTGGACTTCCTCTGTGTAAAGACCAGGACACAGGATTTTTTTCTGTACCCTTGACTCAACCCTTCTCAGCTGATGTGATTCACGGGTGTCAGAGATGGCTGGAAATGGCTGTGACTGGCACAGGGCAGCTTGAGGTCCCCTCCCAATTGCCACAGGTCACAGTTGCCACCCTGTACTGAAATTCTGAAGGCTATGCCCAATATAGGAGTTACAGCGGGAAATTCTGCTTTCTTTCTTAACAGTTTTTCAGCTGTCCCAGGTACCACAGGGATGTGACTACAGCAAGAGTAGCAGCAGATCAAAAGTGACATATGCTTGAAATGCCCAGATTCTTGAGAAAATCTTCCCAAATGTGAGTAGGGAAAAAGTGGTATGATAGTGCCTTGGGAAGGGAAGAAATGAGCACCACTGCATAGTGCTCTTTGAGTAAACACCATGTCTCCTCAAGACCTAAACCTATTTTAAAATTTCTAACAGAAGGAGCTGTAGCTAAAAAAGGAGAGTGTCAGAGTGGGATGTGTCTAGCTTTTTGAGAAGCAGTTTTCTGGAGACACAACACGAATCACAGTGCCCAAGGAAGTATAATTTAAGCATATAAAAATCCTTCAGCAATAAAACCATTGGATAAAGTGGAGATATGCTCCACTTAGAAGCAGCAGCAGAAACAAAAGTTGGGAAGGGTATGCTTGTCAGTTCTCTATTTTAAGCCCTGTATCCTGTCTATTTCTTAAAGCTCCTCAGACAGGAGAGTAATCAAAACAGTTCTGATACATTTTGTAATCACATCACAGTTCCTTTTGTGTCACATTGTCCCTTTCCTCAGGCCATCTGCAATGTAATTACATCCTTTCTTGTTTTCAGCTAACATCTCACAATTAGTTTTTTGCTTCTATGCAAAGAAATTAAAATAGTTCTTAGTCTTTCCTGTCACTGTATTTGCTCAGGTCATTAGCTATCTTATAGTTAGGCACCACTTACCACAAGTGTCAAGCCAAATGCCCCTTCTAACTTCTTTCTAGGAATAAGCCACAAATTTCTTGAGATTTTCCTCTTATTTCACAGATTTCCCAACAACACTCAAAGTTTTCTCTATCATGAATTTGGTGCAATGTAGTGCAGAGGAGCCATGTTTCCATTTGGCACTGATTAGAATCTACGTGACTTAGTTTAAAGTTATTTGCCCTGCAATTGATGAGAAATTGATTTTCCTTGCCCTACTTCTCATTTGGCTTGCATTACCTCCTACTCCATTATTTTCTTGTAATGAAATGCTTGCTTTAAATTTTCTTTGGTTAATATAGATGGAAGAGACTGCATGTTGAATACTGCTAATTTGAGGGTGTTTATTGTATACATACTTTGTATGGGGGTGCACTTTAAATTGCCTGGGCTAATGAAGCCCATTTAAACTTCACTAAATTACTTTTAATTAACCTTGACTCCTTCTGTCGCATTTTATCTTAGATCTTGTGCAATGTGTTACAATAGGCCTAGGTCTATATTATTTACTCTCCATGTAGTCCTTTACAGAGTAGAAATGCTCATTCTCTGTACAAGTAATTTCATGTGGCCTAGGAAATGAAAATCAAGATGGCAACTCATGTACTATGCACACAGTCTAGATACTACCTCAAACATATTTTGTTTAATGATAGCAATATATGTAACATGAGAAGTATAATAATATTCTGATATTTTTCACTTCTTGATTTTATTTTTATAACTTGTAGATTTAAACTTGTTTGTTTAGTGATAAAATTGCAATGCCTTTATTCTCCCCAAGCCACAAGAGAAGCTTTAGACACCTATGGCATAGTTAAAGAATATCACCTTGAAATAGGCTATCAAAATTGAGTATACTATTGTAAATTGAGTATACTATTGAGTATACTTATGTTTGCAACAGCTGTTAAGTACTGTGGCTTGAAAGTTTTCTGTTTCTCTTTTTTAAGAGTTCAAGAGTTCATATAACAAGAGTTAAGAGTTAAGAGTTCAAACAAACAGTGATAAGAAATACAATAGGTCAGAAACTTTGCCTTTTTCTAAGTTGCAATCTAGGGTTTTAATTCCTTCCTGTTTCTGGCCATGAACACCAAATATCTGAGTTCAATTTCATGTTTAATCTACCAGGCGACCCCTGAGAAAATGTATTTCATAAATGTGTGCTGCCTGGAAAATATCCATAATACTTTTTGCTGATTTCAGTTATAACCCTATATTTTTTTTCAGCACTTAAGAAACTTTCTGCTAATTACATGGAAATAGAGTCCTTGGTCCTGCAATAGAGCTTTCAATACTTTTATAGAGCTCTGATGTGATTTATGATGGCATTTACAATCTGTGTCTTGAAAAAAAATTGTCTTTTCTGAATAAACTAGGGAGAATCTCTAATTTGGATAATCAGTATTCAGAAGGATATGATCATACATGAAACATGTGGCACAGATGAGAAAGATTTTGGAGAGACAGAAAAATGTAATTCCAGGTGTCATGAAATGTATTGATTCAAAAAGACATCTTCAATTTTTGCTGACAATCCCAGTGTGAGTAATGCCATAGAAGCCCTGAGTTCCAAGCCTAAGAGCAGTCATCCTAAATTACTAAGAAAACTAGTGATAGAAAAAATCCAACATATTAGTCACTTGCTTGGTACAGAAAGAGAGGTATTCCAAAAAGCTAAATTTATTATACTGTCTCTCTCTATAGTCCAAAGAAGGCTTCCCTGAGGAGAGGTTCAGAATGACTGAGATAGGTTTCTGCTCTGAATTGCCTGTGAAGAGAGACTATTTTTGTCCTTTATCTGCACAGGATGCTGATGGGGTTTTAGGAGTGAGGTTTAATAGTCTCTGTCATGATTTTGGTAAAAAATGTAGTAGAGTACTAATGATGTTTAATAGGACATTGGATTTGGAAGTTTAAAAAGTAGCAATGATTCCTATGCAGGAAAATTTGAGTTATTTAGTCCAAGTAATAGAAATGAGGACAAGGCTAATGCCCCATACTACAGAAACGTACTTAAAATCAAATTGTAAGAATTTAATTTGTAAATGCTGAGATCATCAGGTTCAGGTGACAAAAGGATAAATTTGTTTAGTCAAAGGGAAGTTGCCTATGGGCCATTCATAATCTGGCTATGAAAAACACTGGTGCAAATATAACTGCAGAATGCATATTGCATACTGCGAAGGAAGTAAATATTAATATTGGGATATAGGCCATCAAAAGGTGCATTCCCATAGTCTAAGACACTAGAATGGCCAAGGTTACTGGGAACATGACTTTGAAAAGGAGAAAAAAACAGATAGAGACATAATAAGATCACTGTCTATGAAATAAAATTTTGGTGCTGAACCATGGGAAAATAGGTATTAGAGATGAGAAAAAGCAATGTGGGAAGAAGAAATGTGAATGGAGGAACAGTGAATTATCATGAGTTAAACTTCCAAAGAAAGTTTCCAAGCCTTTATTGACCAGAATTCTAGGCAGCTTTCATTATGAGTGAGAAGCAGTTAAAACAAGTGTGATAGACTTCAAGATTATGTTAGCTAAGATCATGAAAACTCTTGTAGGCTGAGATTCCCAAGAAGTCAAAAGAATGTATGCAGAATGACATTAAATCCTTTTCAGCAAACAAACTTGAAATATATAAATGTTTGGGAAGTGGATAAAAGACTTAACTTGTATATTTACCACCCACTTCTTCCAAAAATCTTAACAGCTCAAATGCTTTGAAAGTAAGCTTCTAAGATATATAGATTATCTTAAAGTCTTGCAACAAGATGTTCATACATTGGATTCCACAGACTTTCAAAATGCTCTTAATTAAATTTTAATTCTCCTTAACCGTCTTGAAAAAAGTATCTTCCTCTGACCCATCATCTTTTCTTTTAGTCACAGAATCAAAGTTGCAAGAGAATTTCAAGATCATCTAGTCCAACAGTCAACCCAGCAATATCATAATTATCCCTAAACCAAGTGCCACATCCAGATGCTTGCCTGGGCAGTTTATTCCAATGCCTTTCCACCCTTTCACTGATGACTTTTTTTCCTAATATCTAATCTGAACCACTCCTAGCAAGGGAAGTATCTGATAAAGCCCTATCTTTACTGATACAGAAGATTATGCCCTTTTTTATTTGCTGCATTTTTTAAATACTGACATTATATTGACTTCTCTTTGCAATAAAACAGAATAAATCACATTTTATTTAATTTCATTTTAGGATTGAGTTGCTCTTCACAACACAATATTATTTCAAATGGGTGTTCCTTTATCTTACTATATATTTTATTACCTATTTCATTAATTTAAACATAGTGATACCCTAATATTTGGGTTGGTTTTGGTTTTATGTATGTATAAGGAAGAATGGGCCATAGGCATTTACAAGATTCATGCAGACGACATATAAGAATATCTTTCCATTGGAATTAATGAATTTCCCTTAGTTTAGAATCTTTGTACAGAGATCATGCTTGTTTAAGCCTTAAGCAAATGTTCTTGAGAAAAAATGCATAGATCATCCATTTCCCAGACCTCGTGTTGTGTTCATAAAGCAAAACATATATGGAAACAACAGTGTTCAAGGAAGGCACTATCTTTTAGATGTATCCACAAGTATTGAACTCACAATAAACTTCTTGATGCAATGCAGACTAAAATTTCATAATCTAGGCTGTGGAGATTCCTGCTTTTTTGCTCAATTTTTTTTTTTCACATCATCTTCTTTGACAATCCTTCTAGTTATTCAGTCACAACAATCTGTGAATCCTCTAATCTTCTTTACCGTAGTCTCTAAGGAGAAGTCTGTCTCAATGCTGAACACATGGAACTCTCATTGAGGTACCAGATTAACATGCAAATAAGATTTTATTTTAGTTTAAAAATCTGCAGTAGGAACTATAAAGGTATTAGAAATAAAGTAGTAGGAATGTTTAAATTATCAATTAGCTATGAAAAAAATCACCTTTCCTTAAGGTCATTGGTGATATACATGTTTTAATTGCAGTATTTAATATGATGTAAGAAATAAGGACAGAATGATTTCTAATACTAATTGCTTTAGAACAAAGGTATAATAGTCTAAGGAAGTAATTCTCATTTATTTCCTTATGTGGTGCTGTTGTGTCATTGGGGCTTTCTTATCTGTAAGTAATTAAATCTGTCTGAGGCATCTGCCATTTATCAGGAATTTTTAACATTTTAACATTAAAACATTTAAATACAAACATGTATCTTATTTACATAAGCCTTTAATTTATGGTTATGTAAAATAATTTAATCAGAGTATGATACAGTGCTGTACAGAGTTCATGAGCACAGCATAAATACTTCCTATTTTATATCTTTCAGTTTTTCTTAATATGCAGGGAATTAAAAAGTAAATTAGAAATGCCATGAAATTTCCCATTGTGAATGTTTTCAAAGGTAGGAAAAAAGTCTCAAATTTGAAAAACTTAATTTCCAATAGATGCTTTCATTTGTCATGTGCTTTGATAGAGTCCCTAAAATAATCATATAACCATAAGGCTGTAGAGAAGTTTGAGATATTCCTGTCCTCACAGCTCAAAGCAGGATGAGGTACACCTGAAAGATTCGTATCTAACCTTTTCTGAAATATGTCTAGTCATGGCTATTCCATAATTTTCCTGAAGAATTTATTTCTGTGCTTCACTAGCTTCATTTTACAATTTCTTCTTTTTCAATGTAAATCTCTTTTGGTACAATTTATCCTATGCATTTTGAACATGGGGTAAAATTTACAGTCCCTTCTCTTTTATCTCACTTTTTGTCCATCTGCACATTTTAATTTTTTCACTTTTTTTTTTTTTCCCCTAATGAAGAGGATTTGGTACAAGGGTAATAATTGTATGATGACTAAGAATGTCAGTTAATTCTTTACTCTGTGTGTGTTCCCAAACTTCATGCCATGGGTCATTGTTGCTCATGCTAATTATATAAAATTACCTTAGTGTGACCATTGTGTTGCAAGTCTACCTTCATTAAGGTAAACTGTTGTACAGCAACCTGTGAAGAAGCTGAGTGCATGTATCTTTCCCAGGATCACAAAGAAACTTGGAGAGAAAGAACCTATTCCTCTGAGATGACTTCCAATTGCTTGTATTTAAGACCATCCTTTCCCCTGCTGCAAGACCCTGACCCATTCCTTTCCAATGCAGCAGCAGAGTAGGAGTGTTCTGTGCAGACCCTGCTCATCCCCCTCTCCTCTAAAGTATCATTTACCCAGGGTACTGAATAAAACTGGGATGATTGTGTTTGACATCTCATCTGACCCTCGTATTTCCACCTGGCACTGTTTCCTCTGTTCCTCTCTTGGGCTGTTCAACATGGGACGTTTTCATCCTAAATTGCTAAGATTTGGAAAAAGAGTAAATAACTGGAAACAGGGGGTTTTAATAAAATATGGACAAGATTAAACATAGGCATGAATACTTACACTTGTCATGAAGTAATAATCAGTTTTCTTTTACTAAATGATAAGCATTATGTGATTTAAATTCAAATGCAATTTAAATATAAATGTTTTATAATACACAGTGTACTTGCCACAATGCTCATTGCTTTGCTTTTTTTCCCCAAAATTGACTCAACATATAATAACAGAGATAATATTTTGAATAAATTATAATTTTTCCCTTTACAAAAAGGTTTCTTGCTTTAAAAAATAATAAGTAAATTAAGGATTTACACAAAATGCACAGAAATTGCCTTTAATCAAAGAAATTAATCAGCAGGAAATTATGACAAACTATACCCTTTGTTACATATTCAAAAAAACCCAATTTCTTCCATTGATACAGTTAGCAAAAATATGTGTGAGTGTATGATTTGAAACAATGCAAGGGTAAAAAAAGCCTGCATTTCAGTCTGTATAATGACATTCCTATCCTTTCCTCACTTCATTTATTCTTCAATGAAAAACTTATGAATCCACTACTTTTTAATTTCAGGCTACCTACTTGATTGCCATGCAGAGTGAGTGAAATTAAATAGCAAAGGTAACTGCATCCTGCAGATCAGATAGAATTTAAAGGCTCTGAGAAAATACATCTCAGCAAAGATTATAGAAAGTTTAATCCATTTTGGTACAGGCAGCACACCATCACCTTTCTATTTAATTTGCAGTTTCTCAATGTAGTCATTTCAGAAACTCAAGTCCAAGCAGTAGAAGTGAAAGGCTCTGAACAAAAAAAAAAAAAAAGGCCTAAACAGAGGGAATGTAAGTGTTAAGGTTTTTTTTTTTTTTAACACATTAATGTCTTTTCAGTCATGCTTAATAAATATACTACATGGATTCCATCTGTTTACAATTTCAAGTATTGCAGTGATTAGTTGGAAACAACTAAGGAAATGTATTAGCCTTTCCAGAAAATTGGAACTGCGTTTAAACTGGGATTTTTCATAAGTCCCAGCATTGGCCTTATTTTACTTCCTCTAAATTCGATTGGAGTGTGATTTTTGTACATCCCTGGTGTTCCTACGGTAATCAAGGATTTCTAGAGACTCTGCAGAGGGTTGCTACTGGGTCTGTTTCACTAATGTGCTGAGATTTTGTACTTGGGATAGGGCATAGTTTCTCTAAGGTGCATCTACTCAGTGAATTGATGTGTTGTAACTAGTGGATGGCAAGCACTAATAAGCACAGTAATTTTCTTGTTCGAGGTTATTGAGGTAAATGAAGTGCATTACTCACTAAGAACATGCTACCAGCAGGAGTTCTCTTTATTACCTGGCTATGCACCACCTAGCAAATTGCCTCTTAATCTTTGTTTTGTTTTCTTTTCTTGCTATTAGGCAAATTAAAGATGGAAAAAAATCTTCTTTATAGAATGACTGGTAAAGTCTATTAAGTAATAGGATGTGGCTATGAAAAAGGCAAACCACAAGAATGAAGTTCTGTTTGCCTGAATTATGAGTATGCTTTCTAGGTGGGAATGATATTTTTAAAATAAATTTAGCATTTTCTTAAAATGTATTTAAGGCATTTAATATTTTTTATGTTTTGTTTTTAACAGCTAGATTCTGAAGGTGGCATATCAGATATAATTTTTTTTTCCTCTCTAAACATAACTGAGAATGTGAAAGATTTTGACATGAAATATAAAAGCATAGGAAGTCCCAGTTACCTACTGCAATTTTTTTTTCCTTTCTGTGGTCTTGACAATTTAGCCTCCAAATATGGATTATTATGCAGTATTTTGCACAGCAATGTTCATGATCTTTGACTGGAGTTTCAGTGTACTGCCTTAGTATAAATAGTACCTAGTAATCTCTTTGGTAATCTGAGAAGATGAAATACTCTTACAAATTCAACAGGGTTTAAAGGCTTTTAAAAGACACATAGGAGAGAAGAGGTCATAGAAGGACTTTGTGTCCCTCCATTTTCTCTGATCTCTACTCTCAGATGCTTTGTTTACTTTCTTCAATACTCTGTCTTTTCCAGGACTTGATGCAACTTTATCTCATACCTTGAAGCTTTGTGCTAGTTTCTTGTTAATAAACTCCCCTGTCTTCTATTAGAGTGCAAATGAGGCGCTGAGTTTGTTCTTCTGCTCCCTTATTTCTTGCTGTGAACAGACAGGGTAGTCTTAGCCCACCCTTCCAGAGGTTATTATTGCTCAGCAATTAGCCATTAATGAAAACTACTTGTTGCTCTGTTACATTATCAAAAAAGATAGAGGGGAGAAAAAATATATTAGCAGACAGAGCCAATTTGTGTGCAATTCTATCCAAGCTATTAGGAAACATATTAAATGTTTCAGTCACTATGCCGTAATTCAGTGTTTGGTACAGTCTTGTGGGTTTCTTCTTTCAGACACAGTATTCAGGTGGCTGAGACCAGTGCTGTATCTGTTTACTCTTTATCAATGTCCATCACCATGTACTGGAGTATTTTAAAAAATGAGGATATGCTGAGAGGAAAAGGCAGATTATTTTTCTTTTTTTTTTTTTAATTTTTTTCATGGACAAAAAAAATCTATGGGAATTGTCATTGACTTAGCAAGCAAAAAAAAAAAAAAAAAAAAAAATTGCTCTTTTGGAGGAAAAGAGGAAATTAAAAAATGTGCTGCTCCAAACAGTAAAATTGCCTTCCTTCCTTCTTCCATATTCTATATATCTGAGACTGCACAGATGCATTTAAAAAAATTAAATGTCACAGTAACAGCAGATAAGGTGAAAACTTTTCTATTAACATTTTCATGAAAGTTGATGAGCTCTGTATGCATATGATTTGTGAAAAAAGTATATATCTATGAACATTATTTCATTATGTATATTACTCAGGCAAATGGGCATGCTGATGATTTCTTGCAAATCAGGTGACTTTTGATTAAACTTTGACTCTTGAAAGACAATTAGCATAAGAAAATAGTCTATCTAAATTAATTGCCCTGGGACTCCCAGTGGGACTTCCACCCACACTCTGTGCCCATGGGCCTTTGTTGCCCACTTCAGGTCAGGCCTTGGTTGCTGCCTGAGCTATGTTTAGGTGTGTTTACCTCCAATTCTGTCTCTGGTCCTGTCTCCTAGACAGACTTCGGACCTGTCTTGTAGCCTTGCCTCCAGCCCTGTCTCTGACCCTGTCTTTTTTGCTCCTGACTGGACTCCCTGGATGGACTCTAAACCTGGTCCACCACTTGGCCTTATTCATGGAGCCTGTTGATGGAGACTGAGCCTTCTCTGCTTGCTGTGTCAGACCCTGTGGGGCTGAACTTTCTTGTTAAGGGAACTGCTTGTGCTGGAGTTAGCTTGGCTCCCATCTCCTCTTCTCTCAGTGAGCCCTTACGGCAACCTGGAATATATCTGCGCAAAGCCTGAAATTCCTGTTAAGAAAATTCTACCAATTTTGATTTCCATAACAATATAGTAGAATCATAGAATTGTTTGATTTAAAGATCCTTTAGTCCATCCCATCTGCTTTGAACAGGGACATTGTACACTGCATCAATTTGCTCAAAGCCATGTCCATCCTGACCTTGAACAACTTCCAACAATGGGCCATCCACAACTTCTCTGACAAACCTGATCTTACCACTCTCATCACAAAAAATTTCATCCTCATATCTAGTCTAAATCTGCCTTCTTTAAAATCATTACCCCCTATAGAATTGCAAGAACAATCACAATTCTTTCACCGTTTCCTCCTAGGAGATGTGCTTCTCCCTGATTATTTTTGTGGCTCTCCCTAGATCAGGCCAATGTCTTTCTTATACTGAGGACTCCAGAGCTGGATGCAGCACTTCTGGTGAAATTTTAGCTAGCTGGAGTGGACAAGGGTGAATCACCTCCCTCGACATGCTGGCCACATGTTTTTTCATGCAGCTGATACAGTTGGGTCTCAGTGTTCTAAGCACACATTGCCATTCCATGGCTAAGTTTTCATTCACCAATATATCTCCAAGTCATTCTCTGCAGGTCTGCTCTCAATCTATTGATCCTGCAGGCTGTATGGATAGTGGGGATCAGCATGACCCATGTACAGAACATTGCACTTGGTCTTTTTGAGCTCCATGAGGTTTGTGTAGCCCCACCTCTCAAGTCTGTCAAAGTCCCTCTGGATGACATCCATTCCCTCCAGTTTGTAGGCTGCACCACATGCTCTGGTGTTGCCCAAGGGATGGCACTTGTTACTAATCACCATTTGAGCACTATCTAAATATGGATTAAACAGTAACATAGAAAACTCCTGGACAATTGGACTCTTACTTGACTATCCTGACTGTCCTAACAGTCCTTGAAATGGCTTTCACTAATCAAACTAGCACTTTTCCAGATAACTCCCAGGTATAGTAATACCTAGAAATTAGCAATGACCAAACTCTTCGGGAGGCATATTTTATTATTCTAGTTGGTCTCAGTGCTAGACAGTGGTTTGAGCATGTTTTGTTTACTACTACTTTTGTAGATCACGTGTATCTATTTGACTCAAATGCTCAGCTTTTCTCAATGTGATAAAGGCAGTTGATTTCCCTAAAATATTCTAGTGAGCAAATATGAACACATAGACTCAAAAAGGCAGTAATCTTTATTGGGAATGGTGTCTTAATAGACTTCCATGAACCTTAAGAAGCAATGAATTAAATTCTATCAAATGCACATTTTAATAATCATTCTTCCTTCAGCTCTGACAGTCATACAACAGATCTGGTTAGTTTAGTTTCAGGGCAGTGCAATGACACCAGTGCCATTACTTCCAGATTCTACTGTAGAATGTAGTAACTGTTTTGGCAGTAGAATTTACCAACTATTTACTCTACTTTTACACGCTGTTGCTCAAATTAAGCTGACTAGGTATATCTGGATAGACATGTGACACTGAGTCAGAACACCTCTGAGAAAGCAGTGTTTAATGTAAATATTTTAAATTTTCTTTTAGCAGACAGATTTTGTTTCTACTAATAAGAAACATACCCTTTTGTTTCATAAGCACATAATTATGTTAACCATGGTTACAAGTTTTACCAGTGGAATAGTAAGCATTGACTGATGATAAAAAAAGGAGAGTATGAGAGAGAGAAGAAGCAAGTTAAAGCAAAGGAAAATTTAATTCCGTTTAGTTTTCATAATAAGGGTGGTCAAAGGATGGACCAGATTGCCTAGAGAAACTATGGAAATTCCAGTCTTGATAATATAGATTCACAATTATGCTGAAAAAAAATTTGGGTGCCTTGATCTAACCTGGGAGTTGAGTCTAACCTCTAAATATTTTCAGCAGGATTTTGGATCTCATTCCTTCTGGAGAAGCCTTCCAACCTGAGCTGTTCTATCAAGACCTTTATTTTCCATAGTGACACAGCAAGTGTCATCAAGTGCCCGCTCAGAAAGTTTGCAGATGACACCAAGCTGAGTGGTGTCATCTGCAGGCCTAAAGGAGAGCCAAAAATATGATCAGAAGTTTGGGGCAGTTCTCCTATGAGGAAAGGCTGAGAGAGTTGAGGTTTTTCAGCCTGGGGAAGAGAAAGCTTCAGGGAGAAACCTTTTAATATTTGAAGGAGGCCTGTAGAAAGATGTGGGCAAACATTTTAGCAGAGGTTGTGCAATTACAAGATTTAACATTTTAAGCATAGAGAGGGCAGATTTAGATTAGATATAAGGAAGAAATTTTTACAGTGTGACTGGTGGAACACTGGTACCTGTTAGGCAGACAGGTGGTGGATGCCCCATCCCTGGAAACATTCAAGATCAGCTGGGATGGGGCTTTGAGCAACGTGATCCACTTATAGCTGTCCCCGCTCATTACATAGGTATGGGACTTGATGACCTTTAAAAGTCCCTACCAACTCAAAGAATTCTATGATTCCATGAATCTATGAATCTCTGCTTCTGAAATTACTATAAACTATTCAAAGTTTATTGTTTTCTAGACTTCATATTTATTTTTATTTTCACAAAACAATCACCTCAGCTTTTTACATCACCAAGATTCTGCCCTGAAGAAGTACTACAGTTTCATTTATTTATTTCTTTTCAGCAAGAGATAGTACTGATCTTCTGATTGTGGAGACTAATGCTAATTTAATGTTATAGCTCAGGAAAAAATTGTGCAGGGTAAAAAGTTTCAAGCCAAAATGATGTGACAGATATTCTAGGTATTCAGGATAGCATTCTGGGACTTTCTTCTTTGCTAAGACATAGTAATTATTAAGCAGCAGCACTGCTAAATTTGCATATAACTGTAGTTGAGCCAATCCTTTTCCTCATTCCTGCAATTTAGGATGATGTACACAACAAACTATCAAAAGCACATAATAAATGAATGCCTCATATATATGCTACCTTGAAACTGAAATAAAGCTCTTCAGATCCTTACAGGAGGGACTTTTAAAGAACAGATATATGGCACACAGAAATATTTACTCAGGATGTGAGGTAGAATCTTCAAAATCTTTAATTGAATTTACTCACATAGCATCTTCTTTCCCATCTTTGAGTTCATGCTCTTCCTGTTGAGTTGTCTTAGCTGGTTCAGTTGAGTTTTCAGGTTTTGAAGGCTCAAGTGCTTTTGCTGATTCTGTATCTAGAGAAAAGGTTTTAAATTTTGAAAATGAATTTTTAAATAATTATAATAATACTTTTGAAGGAATCACAGTGTCTGACATTATTTCTTCAGTAGATAAGCACTAAAAGACACCACTTCTGGGACCTGACCTCTGAACAATTTCCTGCATAACTCTGTTTCAGTGCCAACTGTACACAGCATGCTTATGATAAGTTCACCTTTGAGAATATGTAATTTACTTGTGGTTTTAAAATAGATTCATCAGTAGCCAGCTCAACAGTGGTCAATTCAGAGCACTCTTCTGTATTTATGAGGGACAAGAAAAGTGGTGCAGCAAGGTAGAGGACAGATAAATCTGTCCAGAAGTGCCTTGTGAAATACAGGAAGAAAAGTGAAGAGTAGATAATCTTCTAATGAATAAAAATGTTAAAAAATTATCTATGCTTCAAAGTTTGTACTGCATCAAATATGTTGCTTCAGCTGCCATGGCAGTACTGTTCACTGCTGAGTAATGATTGAAATATATCATTAAGGATGTGAGTATGTTGTACTTTGTCTAGTCTATTTCTTAATTTCTGTTACTAGTAACTTTTTCAAAGGCATTCAAGTAGTAAGTCCATAGAGTTTGAAGCAATTGGCATGGTCTCTTGCCATTTAGGTGGCCTTAAGTGATGCTTTCTTATAATTAGTTCCATATCTTTTTTTAAACTTTCGTGTTGAAAAATAATTTGATAGTTGTCATCAGTCTGACATTTTGCATAATGGAGGAATAAGCTCAGCCTTCACAAATACTTTAAGTAATATGACAATAGAGGAAAAACTTGGCAGCAAAACATGGCAAAAAATAAATCAGGAGCCTGTTGTATGTGCTGTATTTTAAGTTTGAGACAGCTCAAAGAAAATCAAACTTTTAATATTTTATATCTATATTTAATATTTTATATTTATATTTATATTTTATATTTTACATGGATACTGTCAAGTTACTTTTCTGATAGTTAGTAACCCTCCATATTTAGAGAGTTATTCCTTTAAAAGAAGTAAAAAATTCCAGCACTTGTTGCAGCTTCTGCTCCCTTTTGAATTCATGGTTTGTAGTGTCCCAGTTCTCCCTGCCTTCACTCCACAATCCAAAAAGCCAAGTACTCAATCTAGAGTGACAGCAAAGCTAATCTCAACATTTCTGTAAGCACCTCCCTTTGGGAATTTTCTTTGCTATAGTAGTCACTCCTAGATGCATCTATACTAGCATAGCATAAAATCTGATATGAACAATTAGAGCAGTGAAATGGTGCTGAAAGCATGGCATTGAATTTATATCTGTCAGACAAATATCTGGCATATCTAACAGATAAATTTTCAATGAGGTGTATTGTGATCCACTGAAATGAGTGACAATCAGCAGCTTAAATAAAGTAGTTTGACTTATGGAGTTATTCTTCTGGTTTGGTTTCATTCTAAAGGAATCCAGTTATGAGTTCCTAAAGGGTTTTGGGGGTTTTTAGAAAAAAAAAAAAGAGGCACTCAGGGGACAATCAAGAGGGTTTTGTTAGAAGGGCATTCTTCATTGAAACAAAATGCCATTGTAGTTACACTGTTTAGTGTAACACCCTCCTGAATAAGACAATCCATCTTTGGAATGACAACGTGTATGAGAAGCAAAATGTACAAAGTAAAAAATATATGGTGCTTGCACATAAACATTCCAACGCAGAGGATAATAATTTCTAAGATTGATAGATATTCTCAAGGTATTCAGTCTGATTTTTTGAGAGGGCTGTCTGAATAGTCACATTTAAAAAAAAACCAAACCCTTTGCTCTCTACTGCTTGAATCTAGCTTGGAGTCTTCTAACTTGTGAAACCAGGCCCAAAAATGCCCTTAAGAACAGTGTGGTATTCATTTTATGGAAAAATTTAGACTACAACTGTTGGTTTCCAGAATAAACAGTGATCCAGCAGGAAGGTGGCAGGCTTGCAGGACAGCTTTGCATAAATTTGGTCATGGTGGTGAAATCATGAGTGAGAAAAAAGGCAAAACCATGCCAAGGCATCAACAATGACTGCAATTTTCAAAACACACAGATCCATGCTAACTCAACAAAATAATGGGTTTGAATTTTTCTGAATTATTTGCATTCCCATTGTACTGGCATACAGGTGGATGAAATTCCCAATGCATTGTAGTGGGAGTTGAGGAATGAAGCCCACTGGTGTCAAGACATTCCAGATATTTGGCCTTCCAGTAAGGATAGTGCATTTTAAAACTGTATTGGGATAAATGTTGATGGTTGTGTTTTAAGATGGAGGGGGAAAGTGACAGTTATGGCAATATCATTTTGTGGGAAAAACACTGCTTAATGAAATCCCTCCAAATAAATCTGATTAAATTTATAAGCCTAGGACCCCAAGGAGCAAGGAACAAGATGCAATTTAGAAAACCTATTTGTTTACTTCTCTTCGATAAGTTTTTAGATATTAAGATATGAATAAATGTCAGCAGCTGGATAGTAGCAGTCAGTATAGAACAAAAAAAGTGCTTTTGCTTTGCTATAGTTTAGGAAGGGAAGAATTTCTTTCCTAGAATTCCCAGCCAGCTCCACTGCCTTGCACTAGCAGTCTACCAGTATCACATCTATGCTTCCCCTCCCATCTCTATTGGTTGGATATACATAAAAGTCGGACTTGTCATGGATAGCAGTTACTAATATAAAAAGGAAAGACTTTACTGGGTTTCTTTTTTTGTCTGTTCAAAAGCACATTTTAGTTCAACTTAATCATCAACTGACATAATCTTATTTAATTTTGAATCCACAATATCACAATATATTGTTTTATAGAGTGATTCACAAAACACTGACTCACTTTTATCTTCTTTTTCTTTTGTGGAAGCAGTATTTCCATCAGAACACCCACTCATAATATGTATTTTTTATTAATTAAATATATATGGTCAAATGCTTCCTCTTATTGTTAACTTCTTAGTGACTTTTACAAAAATGTAGTCATTTTAAAATACACTGATGCTTAAAAACTACTATATGATTGCACAATCATAATATAATACTAAGTATAGTTAATTGAGTTGCTATGTATGTATGTAATACAGTTGTAAATGTTACCACTCATTTCTGAAGTTTATTACTAGGATTAGTGTAAGCAATGTTGATTTAAAGAACATTTAATGTCCTTTTTTATTCCTTCAGTAATGAAAAATAATCCTGCAAATCTGATTGGCCTGAACTAGCTTGACCTGTTTTCCAATACTTGGCAGAAACACAGAAGAGAATTAGTCATAGTAGACAAAAAGACAAAGATAAAGGAATACTTTATATTTCTTCTGTTGAATATATATTTGATGGTTACTTGGAAACTTTGTGTAGCTTGGTATTTGTGCTCTGTGCTGTTTTCAGCTGAGGTAATTTTCTTCACAGTGGCTGCTACTAGGGCTGTGTCTGGATTTGTGCTGAACACAGGGCTGATAATACAGAGCTGTTTTTGTTATTGTTGAGCAGGGCTTGCACAGAGCCAAAGCCTTTTCTGCTGCTCACACTGCCACACTGGTGAGGAGACTGGGGATGCATGGAAGCCTGGGAAAGACATAGATGGAACAGCTGACCCTAACTGACCAAAGAGATATTCCAGGCCATACGACGCTTTGTATACTGACCATACTATAAATATAAAGCAGGGGAAAGAAGTAGGAAGGAAGTTGGGAGAGATGGTATCTATCTTCTCAAGTAACTGCTGCATGACTGGAACACTGCTTTCCTGGAGATGGGTGAACACCTACCCTTCAATGGGAAGTGACTTAATTCCTTGGTTTCCTTTGCTTGTGTGTATGGCTTTTATCTTCCCTAATAAACTGATAAAATATCTCAACCCACAAGCTTTCTAGCTTTTATTCTTCTGATTCTCTCCTCGAATCTGCTGGTCAGGTAGTTAGAAAGAGGCTGTGTGGGTCTTGGTTGCTGGCTGGGGTTAAATTACAACATGCTTACATGATAAAAATAATTTAGTTAATATACAAACAATGGTGTCAATTTCAATGGTGCATGGAAACACTTGAAGGTAGACAGCATTGTTTGAAACAGGAAATGGTGTATAAAGACATGGGTAGAGTCCACTAGTAGGAGGCAGAGTGACTAATGTTTCAGTAGTCTGTTCTTTTTAGCACTGACGTATGTGCCTTAGAAACATAATTTTAACTCAAATTGGCTTTTAAGCAGTATTGCCTGCAAAGGAGCATAGAGTGTAGGTTCTCTTAAATAGCTGGAGTAAAGACTAAATTTGCATTTGGAGCAATGGAATGGGAATAAGAGAACCAGTCTACAAACTCTCAGTGATATGTCTGACACAGTCATTTACCTGATTGTCCTTGCCTCACAGAGGTGGTCTTGAGCTATACAAAATATCTAAAAATGGCTACAGGTTCATGAAGATCTCAAGGAAAAAAAACCAAACAAACTATGGATGAAGGAAAGAAAAGACTTTAGCTCTGACATTACAAAATGCACACCTTTGTAATCTTCTGATATGAACAAATACAGCAGTGAAATGCTACTGCAAGTATGGCATTTTTTGAAACAACAGTTCTTGAACAAATGCTATGTGCAGCATATCAGTTCATAAAAGTTCAGCTATCAGCAGGGGTGAAATAAAAAATCAGTAAGTAGGTCCATCTTAATCCTCAAGCTCAGTGGCTAACAAAAGTATTATTTAAGTTTATTTTCTGTGAAAGAAAGATTGTATTAAGAAGTTGAGTTTGTTTTCCTAACATTTAACCATGTCACTCATATGAAAAATGAAGATCTGAGAGGAGTTAAATATTTCACATCAGCAGGAGTGATTAAAGCTGATTAAACATATTCAAATCGTTGGTAATCTTTGAAAAAATATTTTTAATATTATTTTGTGGGAATAATAGCCGGTGCCAGTGACGAGCATGAAGGATAAGGTGACAAGGAAAAAGATTATTTCAAAGTCTCTTTGAATTGGCAGGTTTAGTCTACTGGGCTGCAGCTTATAAAATCACATATTTCATTTGTATTTTTTGAAATAAAAATGTCTTACTTAACTCTGGTTTTCCTGGTGCTAAGGGACAGGTCTTGTCTTGCTGCTTAAGGGCAACTTGAGTCAAATTCATAACAGGCCAAACAGAGGTTTTTGCAAAATTTCACATTTAATTCAAATCACCCTTCTCAGAGTTTTAACTCAGTTGCAGTCCATGCAGAGTTAGTTAGTACCTAATTAACCAGAACTAGCCAAGTTTTTACAGCATAGGATTTTGGTACCCTCAGCAAATACATCTGCTTTATTTCTACCTCCAGGAAGGGAGAGAAACCAAATTCTGTATAACAGCTAATGATAAAGACTCTTCTCTTGGCACTGGCCCTTATTTATTTGCAATAGGGTCAAATACATGTTGGGAGGATTTTTTTTCCCCAGTTTTAAAAGATTCAATAATTGTAATATAAATACATGCTGAAATAAAAGTCCTTCATTCTTCCTGCACGGTTACTGTTCTGTTTTACTTCTAGGTTCATTCCACGTTCCAGGTGTTGGTCAGTTACATGGTCCATTCTGACTTCTCAGATTCCATAGGGTTTTGCATTCTTTTCTGCATGATGACCCAGAGGCTGGGAAGGTTATGGAACTTCCTCCCACTCCTTTCTAGTCTAGGTTTTACACCTAGACTAGACTTCTAGGTAGTTAGGCAAATCTACAGGAATGGGAGAGATATGGGTTTGAACCCTCTTATTATGAAAGAGACTAGGTATAATGGGTAGGCTTATATATCAGAGGGGACAGCTATCAACAGCTTCTGCTTTTACTTGGTTTCTTAGTGGGAAAGCGACTGTTCCTGAAGCACCTGAACAGAAGAGGGAGTCTGGAGTGAACTGAAGTTCTTTTTGAGCACCCCTTCCTCTGTGGTGCTGCACTGCTTACTTGAGATATTTTCCAAAGCATGTAGGCTCTGAATATACTAAATATCACTGAACATTAACATGGTAATCTCCCAGAAGGAAGGTTCTGTCTACTTTATGATCTAGAAGCAGAATTCCAGCATGTGTAGAAATACTTTTTACTTTAGCAAAAGTAGTTTTACTTTAGCTTTCTCATTCAAATCCTACCAAGAACAAAGCAATGTCAATATGCACTTTAGTAAAAGCTGATTAAATGCAACTGTGACTTTGGAAAACATCTTTGAAACATTTGGTGATTTAGTAGAAGATCAAAACCCAGAATATTGGAAACAGACTAGTTTCTAGTAAGGGAAAAATGTAAAGATGAGGACAGACTTCAGAGAAGTACTAAAATGTAATTGGAAAGAAACAAACTGGAATTATATGTCAGGAGGATGAAAGAAATTATAAACCAGAGAATGATAATGCAGTCGCCAGCTAGCAGGTGGAGGCTGGATATGTCCTTCTAAAGAGCATAACCACCAACAGAGCAATTGAACAGCAGTGGGTAAAACAAGGGAAGCATTTGTATAGCCAGTCAATTACGGGAGGTGATAAATATGCAAAGAACTTATAGCAATTGGATTCAATATCATGGAGAACCTGTAATTAGGTGAATCACACTTTGTTAAGTACACAAAAAAAATGCAGGGAATAAATTTTAAAAATGAATCCATTATGGCACAAACTGACTAAGCACAGAGAATTAATTACAGAGTGAAGTAATTATGCAGAGAATTAATCACAAAGAAAGTTAGTGTTAGAGAAGGCAACTGAGGAGGCAGAGATAGGGCAATAAGTAGCCAACAGAGAAGCCAAAAGTACCAGGTGTTCCTTACTGACCTAAGTGGCCAAGTTTTAATCAAACAGGTTCCAATGGTACCTCCTGCTGGATTCTCATGTGTGCTGGAAATATTGTGCTGCTTTGTGAAGTACATAGAGAAAGTAAGAAGGTAATGGCTGTTTTGGTGATGTGAAAAGAAGGGGGTGAAGATAAGCTTTACTCAGTCTGTTGATTTGTATTTAGCACTACGGAATTGCAAACTGATACTATGATTAAGGGTTTTTCTAGTCTATTTTATTTTGATTATACCAGAGAAAGTAACAAGAGACCTTGGAAAGGCTTTTCTCTAACACATTTGAAGTTCTCCATTTAGCTGATCTGCCTTAACTAATTTTGTTTGAGCTCTGGCTGTACTCCAAATTTGTACATGCAGCATAAAAGGCTTTCTCTAGTCCCTCATCCTCTGCTTACCCACACAAATTTTCATTTTCTTCTTCCAGAAGATAACCACACAATTTTAGGTCTGACACAAAGTTCACAAATTTTTTCAGAAGTTCTTCTAGATCCTCCTGTGAACAGCTTTAGGCTAGCTTCAATTTTCTGTCCAGAGATAAAGAAGTTCCTTGTTTGGCTCAGATGATAGGGACTTACATTCAGGGTGGTGAAAATCATAAGCTTCTCCTGAGGTGTGGTCCCTGTAAATTTTCTGGCTTGTATAGCCATTTTCCATCTAACTCATTAATACTCTTAGTGCCTTGTTGTAACTGTTTGAAAATGAGACCTGAAGCACCTCCCAAAAAAAAGGTAGATTTTTATATTTATTTATATTTTAAATACCCCCAAAACACATGGACCCTAACTCTATTATTATAATTTTATGAAGTTTTCTGAAGTAACTAATGGTGTGGTTGCCATTATACCATCACTTGTATTTTAGAAGGAAAAAAAAAGTAGTTTATTATGCCAAAATATATCTTAATGAGTTATATTTATCTGTAAAATTAGATTAAGTTTTTTATGGAACAAAAAGAATTTCTGATACTCTGTTCTGTCATGGGATAGTATCTGTGACTTAGTGTTGCTAAAAAGCCAATTTATTAGCCAATCAAATTTGTTTTTTTCCATTGCTGCTACAGTTAATTCAGGTCAGACTTTGGTCTGTAGCATGGTCATGCTACAGCCTTTATATAACAAGACAACTGCATTAAATGGACTTTGTTTAAAGTTTCATTATATGAGGAAACAAAGTGTGACACTTGCTATGATTACACAAACACAAGTCAGAATTATGAAAGTTTCCTTAGAATTTTTTTCCAGTTGCTTCACTCTTAGTTATTTTTTATCACAGAAAACTGGAGATTCCTCAGTCTTTGCTTGGCTGCTTCAGTGAAATGGACATAAACTACTCTCCTAAAGGACAAGCATGAGGTGACAGGAAAACTGGACTCAGTTTTTCTCTACTCTCAGAAGTAGAGGATGGAAAAGGAAAGGGCTGCCCCACGCATGCTGTGAGGCAGGGAGGAGGAGGGGATATGGCCCAGCAGTAGTTGCTTCACCCATCCTGAGCCTCTATTTTGGTAGCAGGTGTAAACAGTCATTTAGGCTCTGTATATGCAAAACAGGCTTGGCTACTGGAGTTGGGGGAAGAGAGGGGTCAGGATAGCCATGACCATGCCTCTGTCTCCAAAAACCAGCTGCTTAGGCAAAAAATTACCTTGTTTTACTGTCCTGAGTCCTATGTTCCCGGGTACCAGTCCTGAATTGCTTCTCAATGGGGACAGCAAATATTTTTACCAGCATTGCTGCTTTTTTAATTTTTTTTTTTTTAAGTTTGCAATAGATCTTCAGTGAAATATTTGAATGTCAGATAGTTTAAAGTCTCTAAGTCTCTCTTATCTTTTCTGGCACATGTGAGAAGAGTGACTAAAAGAAACATTAAAAATATGCTCTTTTTTTTCCCCTTAAGCCACTATATACCTTTATTTTAAGATTTCTAAGGAGTCAAATTGCAGTAAGAGGAAATAGAGCTTCCTAGACTTGCTCCTAGGCAAGCTCATGAAGGCTCTGTGTGCTTGAAAGCTTTTTGTCTTTTGTTATTGCTGGATACTGTTCCTATATTTGTAACAAATCATTGGCCTAGGGTCAATGACAATTCAGAGATCTTCATTTCTTCCACAGATAAAAAACAAGAGCTCCTGCCAGAGCACTAGGAAGAACAACGGTTTAATTTACAATCCTATAGAGCATACATATATTATGTCCAGATAATCTTTGAAAACTCATAAATAGCTTATTACTGACCTTGTTGCTTTGATATAGGCTCTGCTTTATTATTGGCCTCTGCTTTCTGTGGTTCATTTGTTGTTTTATTTTCATCCTTAAAAAAACACACAAGATTAGAAACTGTAGATTGTCATTGGGTTGTTTGATGTTTGTAACATTTCTGTAGGAAACTGATTAAGCTGCCAGACACTGACCATTGTTCCTGGGTGTTACTTGTGTTTCCAGATGGATTTGCCAAAGGACTTGTGATGGATATTGACATCAAACACTGATTTCATCACATCCTCAGTGCAAACCCAGCTGCTTAGCTTAGAGTTCACAGAGCTGTCTTGTTTAGTGCTGCCTCTCACAAGCCAATGTGCATCTCTGAATTATCATGATTCTGCTTAAACCTTCTGTTGGGCTAACACACCTGGTATGTTTTGAGCAACCTTACCACAATGACAGATCTCCATCTCTACAAAATACTGAGATGGTATCAACTTTCACTGCAAAATATTAACTTCCTCCCACACTTGCTGACATAGATCCATTAACCAAATCCTTGTGTACCTGTACCTTGACTCAACTAAGTTTTAAACAGAGTGGCCTTTGGAGGAAGGAGGGAGATGTATGTGTATGGGAATCCTAGGTGTTCACAATACTGTGTAACAGCATTGTGTTAATCAAGCCCATCAGCATTTGTTATCCCATATAGAATGAGTTTTCCTGGTGTGCAGCATGCTTATTAATGGAGAAGGATATTGGGTTCTATCAGCATGTGGAAAAATTATTTCACATTGGGAGCTTTCAGGTCTTCATGTACTTTTTTTCCTTTCCTAGGTCAGTGATCTTCTTTGTGTTTCTGAGAATAAATCGTTGGGGTTTTTTTTACATATGAAAATATTTGTGTTTTGCTCTCTGTTTTTATTCAGAGAACCAGGTACTGAATTTCCAATATATATATAAATAGAGAACTAAATTATAAATTTGGCATATATATTGCAATGTAATATATATGTGTATATTAAAATTCCAATCAAAGTCTGTGCATACCCAAGGTTCTTGTGTGATGTTTTGTTTTAAAGGTTGTTTTCTTTGTTTCAGGCTCCCCCTTAATAGCATATGTACATAAATTAGTGCATTCATTAGTATAGTAACAATTTATCAGACATTATGTACTTTCTTCTCTTTCTTCTTTACCCTTTAGATGGTATGTCCTTGCAGGCAGGAAATGTCTTAATCTCTAATCCATTAATGTGCCTCCATTTTAGCAGTGTTTTGAAGAGTGTAGGCTGATGGTGATACAACCTGAATGCCATGCTGATATATGAAATTATTCTCACCAAAAGAGTAATCCTTGTCTCCAGTGAAATTGAAAAATATCTGTTTTGCTAGAGCACTTTGCCAAGTAAGGTATCAACTGCACAGAACTAACCTGTCACTGTTCAGGAGTTTTCTTCTTTTAAAGCATTATTTTATTGACACAAGAATACTGAACTGTAAAAGAAGCATGAACAATGCCTGTAGATCTGCAGTATATAAAGGTTATTGAACATAGACATTATTGCCATTTCTTGTGGATGACAGTATGAATTTGCCCACTTACTTAAAATTAACTTTATAATGGAGGGGTTTTGACTGTTCCAGTAGGCTTGAATAGCTCAGGCTGATACTAAAGATCCTTTGTCACTTCCTTAATTATTTAGTGAAGCCATAAACGGTTGCCATTTCATCTTGTAAAATTTTGATTATGTAGAGTTGAAAAAAAGAAATTTTTTTTTTTTAAATTATTGGGAAAAGATAAAAATTCAAAGGCAATGAGAGAAAAAGAACTTATCCTTTTGATTTAATTTAAAATATTTCATTAATTAAATAGAAAATAATGAATTAACTTTTACAGTGAAGAAATACTATATATAAAATTTAGACTGCAGACTAATATTACTAACTTTATTTTTCCAAGAGTATTTCCATTATCAAAACCAAGCTGATGACTTCTTTAAAAAGCTACTAAATTACTTTGTTTTTCCAGTGGTTATCAGGAAGCAGGTTGATGTATACCTGCATGACATTCTAATATTCAGAAAGGACACACTGACATTTCCTTCCAGAAGGAAACAAGATGAATAAAATATATCATCCTATGTAAAGCAGTGGTGCCTGTATCTCTAATTCTCCATTTGCAATGTTGATCACAACCTCTCCTAAGTCTGTACTATTTCAGCTTAGCCCTATTCAGAAAGCAGCTTTGAAAAGAGAAAATTATATTTTCTTCATAAAGAAAAGATGGTAGGGTGGAGGAGAATAAAGAAATGTATTTCATTTTTCTAAATAAAGATTGATACCATATTCAGTAAGTATATTTGAAATTCTAACCTTTGGTATTTACTTACATATAATAGACAAGAAACCATACCTGGCCTGTTGATGCCTTTGATGGTGGAGGGGCACCTTCATTCTTGGAATTTGCTATCTCAGGTGCTAATTTTGGTCTAGAAAATACTGATTTTAGTTTTCTAAACATCTTGCCTCTTCAGCTCCCCTGAAGCCTCTATGACTCTTTTACCATGAACAGCACATGTTTTCTTGCCATCAGTAATCAAGCCAATTAGACAGTTAATCAGATTTAGGTCTGATTAGTACCTTAGAGAAATTTCTTACGCAGTCTATTCCAGTGACAATTTTTTGTTCACCATTAGCACTTTTTCTTTTTAACTTGTAGAATAAGTTATTTGTAAGTTATTTTTAGTCTTGACAGTTACACCATGTCGAGTTCCACTTTTCATGCAAAATGTCAGAGGAGAGTAATTTTTTTTCTTTTTAGAATAAACTAATGTCTAATCTTTTATGTATTGGGTATTAAGCATTTAGTTTATGTTTAGAGATAATTTTTTATTAGCATATCTGTAGTTTAACCAGGAAATGAAAATATTTAATTAATAGATAACCAACAATACAATACCTGATGCCACAAAAGGTTTAATTTATTTGCAGTTCTGAACTTATTTTTGAGTGAATGACAATAATGTGATTCTCTTTATTTTGGCAACTTTATACCTTGTCTCTTTCATCTTATTTGAAAACACAGAAAAAAATTATCTTTCATTTTCTAATGTGTTTACAGGCAATACACTTTTTACTGTCTTAGAATTTTGATGAAAATAAATGTTAGGTGAGTGAATATCCTATAAATTAGTAAAATATAGTTTATATCTGGGACATGATATTGGGATTCTATATGCTTTGGGTCTTCCTTTATAAATTTGGTATGGTTTAGTTTATAGCTAAATTGAGTTTCAAGTATCTCTAATGCTATGTAGATTAAGCTCCTGTTGGCAACGATCTTTACAAATTAATTGTCTCTTTTTATCCTTAATTTCACTTTATGTATTACTAGTCTATGCCTTCACTTTGAGCTTTGGATTTGAGCTAACAGCTTGCAATCGATTTATGCTGATCATCAAGACATTGAGAAGTACAGAAACCTACTCTTCTGAGCTATCCCTTAAATGGCATTTTTAGCAATTACATCAAAGTTGAAAATGTCCCTCCTTGGGATTTATCATCTGGCAAGAACTGTCTTTAATCCTTATTCTACCTTAGTAATAACTGTAAGAATGAACTAACAATATTCATTAGTTTGCAAGCTTTTTCCCTCCAATGAAATTTGTGAAGCAAACCTTGTAATTGTTGGCCAGACTTCAGTTTTTTAACTGGGAACCTCCCCCTGGGCATGATTACTTCATAGTTTTTAGATACAGCAAGAGCTTAGAACCTTCCCTTTTTATTAGCCTCAATGACCTGATTTACTTTAAAAGCAATGCAATTCTTTCTAATCTTTTCAATTGTTTTTTAAATTGATGTTTGAGTGAGTAAATTATAAATTAATATCTAAAGCATTTTCAGTTATTTATGCAGGTCTGGACAATAGGTAGCTTCTTTTCTTCTGGATGTGAAATTTTACATTGCCTCATAACAGAAGAATCTTAGTAAACAAGTTATTTTTTCACTTCTTTTGTGAAATTTCGGTGGATTAAATTGACCAGTTCAGGAAATTTTAAACAATAGCGACATCCAAACCATATTTGAATACTGAGCCTTTTTGAGAGTAACCATTTTCTCATAAAAAAAAAAAAAAAATTCTAAAATCTTTTAGAACAGGTAATTTTGATCCTTGTTTATTAAAAATGGTAAAGCTCTTCATAAAAAAACATCATGTAATGAAAATATGTAGCATTCATACGTAATCTCTCATAAAAAATATGTATCTCTCTTAAGAATTTCTGCAAAATTATGCCCAGTCATCTTTTCAAAAATGCGAAGCAATATGTTTAAATGCTTTTTGTAAATACAGTGTTGATGATGGCATATAATCTATAATTAAGAGACATGCAAAAGGAATGTAGCAGACATTAAAAGGAAAGTGCCATTGGGAATATGTGCATGCTATGGACATCCAAAGTTAATGAATATTATAGTTTCTCAGTCTGTGACTAATTAAATGAATGTTCAAAACCCCTTCATATGATCTGATTTTGTAAAGAATAAGCAGATTACAACAAAACTTGTATTTTGATACCAATAGAGATATAAATTAATGTCTAACCCTGGTAAAATTACTAATCTTCTTCAATGTATCCATTTTCTTCAATGTGCAATGGCTATTTAGGTATTTTTACCACACTTTGAACATGCTAAAACGTCAGGGAATTGAATACTGTGATGCACTGTTAAGTAAGAAGATTAGGAGTGCAGCAGAAAAGAAGATAGACTGTGTGCAGTTAGCTTCTTAGCTACCTTGGCTTTGGCCAGGGCTTACTAGATGCTGTATTTATGGCAAACCCCAGAGGATACACAGATTTCAAGCCTCTCTCATATATTATCTAGCTACAGGATGACTATATCCTATATCTATTTTGATTTACCTCCTATCCCTTTTTTGTTTTCTTCAAGGAAATACTTGTCTTCCAGTAAAAAATGTGATATATGCATTGACTTTTCAAACTTTCCAAAAGAATTTTTATTCAAATGATTTTATTTTTAATCTTAAAGAGTCCACTACTTAAATAATAAGAATATACAAAAGGAAGCATGACTTATTTTTTTTCTGAATGATTAGGAGAGTTGTTAATAGGAAGAAATTCCTTTTTTTGAGGACTGTTTTTTGAGGTGGTTAGGTTTGGTTTTTAATTGTTTTTTTTTTTTTTGCGTGGAACTTGTAATAAAATGTTTGAAAGCACTGTGAGCACAGATTTAACTCCCAGTGTGGTTAATAGGCATAGAGTGAATTCCAAGGACTGATTTTCATTCCTCCAAAAGTAATGTCAGTTGCTCCATTTTTTTGAATGCACAGATCAATAGATATTATTTGGAATTTTTATTTTGTATTAAGTCATGTGTAACATTTTAAAAAGATCAGTGCCTGGGTTTCACTTCTGTTCAGATATTCTCTAGATGCAAAATGTAGTGTGCTTTTCATAGGTATCTTTCTTCAGTTTATCTTTGTGATTTAAAGATCTTGAGAGCTAAAAGCAGCATATCTTTCTTTACAGCTCTGTAATAGTAGTCAGACAAAAGCTGAATCTAGCACTTTTCTTAATTTTTGCTTCTTCACAGCGTAATATTTGAAAATTTTCACTATTTGTGTGGATTAAAGAAAATTATAACAGTAATTGACCTGTCTTGCTTAATGCTGGGGTTTTTGTTAAAAGACTGTTTATGTTTTCCTCAGATTAAAATTATTTTTGGAGCTCAGATTGTTCATATCTACTTACTGTCTCCTTTTTTAAACAGAGGTCATAATATCTTCTAACTAACTCTACCTTAATAAAGAAAATGAATTCATGTTTTTAGTGGAAATATATTACTTTAGGAATATTATCACAGTTGTAGCCAGATGTATGCATTAAAACTTTAGTATTCAGTGAGGTATCTAAAGAAATTATGAAGATTTCTTACAGGATGATTCCTTCACCATTTTACTATATCTAATTTTGCACTGTATTATAAAGCTTTTCATATGTCGCAGTTTATATGCTGCCACAAATCTTTTTCATACTAAATTTGAGGCAGTAATAGATCTTATGGTGTGGAGGAATCTGAAAATTTGTAATAATCTTGATTGTTTGGACTTCAAGGAGTGCAGACTTTCCTTTTGAATTCAGTTTTATTTGTAAAATCCGATCATAGGATTTATTCAGCTTACAACAAAAAAGAGATCAGAACACTTATTTGACAATATACTGAAAAAAGGCAGAATATTGTTATATCCTATTCCTTTTCACTTTCATATAGTGCTCTATATAAAATTGCTTAGTTAAATTGAGAGCCATATCCTAAAGGTTCATTTTCTAGAGCCTGCACCAGATCCCAGCTAGCTTTGAATATGATCATAGAATCATGCTGTAATGTGATGTGTGGGTTGTAGGAGGTGACAAAATTGACTGTCAGCCTGCCAAAATTATAATGACTGATGTAACTTTTTGCTTGTGACCTCTTTTGATGAGAATGACATGTGAGTTAAAGGAGTGGGATTTAAGACAGAAGAAAAATGCAAACCTCTTTATGTTTAGTTATGACATTCATTTGCAAGCATAATAAAAGCTGAGGAAAGTTTCTTGTCTACTAGTAGAAGGTACATTTCCCCTAGCATGTCTGGCTTTTTTTCTTTATTTTTTTCCCTGTCTTTTTGGCGTCTCTTTTTTCCCTCAGAGAAAAAACCAAAAAAAAAAACCAAAAAAAAAAAAACCAAAAAAAAACCACACCAAAAAAAACCCAGACACCATAAATAGATGTTTATGTCTGTATTTCTTACATGTCCTTATGGCAGAATTTCTTTAGTAACATCATTGTCACTGCCTAAAATGTGACTCATCACATGAGAAAGCTTTATCTGCTAAGCTAGAGCTCAAAATTGTCTCACTTAAATGAGTATCCAAAATTAGTCTCTGAACCTAGAGCCAAAAAGGAGCAGACCCTCCAGAAAGGTAGCTGCAAAAGCTACTGGGAGGATTCTCAGCCAGGGCAATATCACTGAAAGAATGAGGTGTTCTCCACGAAGACCACATAATCTCAAACCAGCAAGTTAGGGTCTCCTCAAGTACCATCATGGGTACACAGTACTTGTTTGGAATGTGAAAGAGGTCACTCTCTTGTCAGAAGCAAACAAAACTCAAAAAAGAGTGGTCACATGACACATTCAGCCATTTAGTAACCTTATACTGCTGAGGTCATAGTCCCCTTTCTTTTCCTATTTTTCTTCTCCATGAAGAACAATAGATTGCTATAAAAGGAAATAAATTCTCTGTTACAACATTTAGATGGGAAATTCCTTTATGTGATCTGCTGGATATTTCCCAGGGGAAACCCTTTGTATATAAGGCACTTCAAGGGAAACTGAAGTAGTTCAAAATATGAAGTTCAAGTGCTAGAGTTTTTAAAAATATACTTGTGCTGGTTTAAAACCCAGCAGGAACATTAGACTCCCTCAAGCTGCCCCCCTTTCCTCTCATCCAATAGTGGACAAAACACTTGAAAATAATAGAAGATGGAATCAAAATTTGCTAAAAAATCACAATAACTACAACAATATGGATAAAAGAGCATACAAAAGAGAGAGTGTTTTACCCACAAAAGGGCATTTATCACCAAACAAACAAAAACACCCGCTGAAGACAGTGCCTGGTGTGGTTTTCCCAAAGGCAAAAAATGAAGACTGGACTCTGCTAAAACCATGCCATGCTGTTAATAGGTGCAGAATTAAACAGTGCTAAAAACTGTACAAGAAACCCTTGTCTCTCTAACAGTGACATTGTGAGATGAGCTAAAACAAATTCTGTTAATTTTTTTTTCCCTGAATTCATACTGCACATGTTTACAAGTAGGAAAGTTGACAAGGACTCCTTGGCTGAATGTCTTCAGTAGGAAGCCCCAGGAGGAAAACAGGGAGGGGAGACAGCTTTTTCCTTTGAAAGGTCACTCCTGGACTAGAACCTACATTTTCAGTGTGGAGCTCCACGAACTGCCTTTGCACCAAATTTAAAAACTTTTACTGAAAACTACTGGACAAATAGTCATTTTTCTACCTGAAGGGTATCTACATCAGGAATTAGAAAACTAAGTCACATTGGTAAAATTATTTTCCCTCAAATGTTAGAAGGAGCAGTAAGATCTCTGAACCCTGCAAGCACACACTAAAATAATAAGCTGTTGAAAATTTCAGTAAAATGTCAAGACTCCCAAAAAATGTTGTTTTTTTAGCATTAATCTGGAATGCTTCTTGTTGTTAAAAAAAATGATATTGTGATGGTGGTTTCAGAACTATTGTTTTACATGTATTTTTATACTCAAAAACGCAAGGCTTATTCTCTATTAACTAAATTTATGAATCTAACTATGATTTCACACCAGGCTAGCCTGTTATCATTTACTTATTTAACCTCTGATCATTGCTTCTGTTATGTAGAATACCATGCATAACAAGGATGGTAGAGTGGTAGAAAATAATTTCTTTCCCTTAAATAAAACTCTAAGAAAACATTGGGTGAGTTTGTCTTTCACATGTGTGAGTGCATCAGGAAAAGTAAAATTCATTGTACATGGGAAGAAGAGATATTCTTGGACACCTGGATCTGACATTTTGATAGGGTTTAAGTCGAAATCCCTCATATTTGAATCCAGAACCATCTAATATGAGGTGAAAAGGAGCCCCCCATTAAAAAAAAGGAATTTTTTCTTAAAAAAATCACAACACAAAAGCAAAATATCTGCAGCCAACCAGCCAACCAATCAAACACAAAAAAAATTTTAAGTCAATGAAATAAGTGTCTTTTGCTCAGAATATTTGCAATATATAATCTCATTCTTGGTGCCAGGTTTCTGTACAATATCATCTCAGTATTTTGCAATTATATTCTCTTATAGAAATAAAGTGGGATTGAGAAGGAAGAGAGAAGGAAATAGTTTCTTATACTGAAAAATATCTGAAGGTGGTCAAG
This sequence comes from Taeniopygia guttata, assembly GCF_048771995.1. NCBI lineage: Eukaryota > Metazoa > Chordata > Aves > Passeriformes > Estrildidae > Taeniopygia > Taeniopygia guttata. Next base: position 125,582,024 of record NC_133026.1, read on the forward strand.
AGAGAATTGCAATTTCGTGTTCAATATTTTTCAGGTTTTGAAGGTTCCCCTTCTAATAAAAATGAGAATTTTAAGAAACAGAAGTGAATGTGATAACTTAAGTGATTCAGTCCCCCTATTTTATATTTTTTTCTTAAGACTACTTTACTTCTCAATTACTTTAGTTATAAGAGCTTGTCATACTTTCGTGAAGAGGGATTGCGGAGATGATGACATGGCTTAATTTAGATGAAAAAGGACCCAGAGGTGCAAGACAGGTACCTGTGGGGAAGAGCAGAAATAAGTGTGGAGGAAAAACATCTGTGGCCACTGTTCTGTCTTGCAAGCAAATGATCACTGTGGCTCGGAGGGGAGGAATAGCTGGTTATACATTTAGGGTCTTTCATGCCAGCAATGTTAACACTTGTTTATGTTAACACTTCTATCTGAGGGAAATGGAAATAGAATTTTTTTTTGTTATAAATCGTATCTCTTCTGAAAAACTGAAATTCATTTTGCTATCAAAAGAAGACAAACTCTCAGAAGTGTGTAATGTATTCCTCTAAACACATCATATTTTCTATGTACCCTCAGAGCATCCTATTCCCACTGCAGTGGTGCTAAGCCTTCTGTTTCTGCTAACATAAATATTTAAAGCATGCCATCAACACCAACTACCTCATCTAGTCAACAACATGGTAACAAACTGCAAACTGAGTACTGCAAAAGCAGTGCCTTATCAGAGAAAAAAAACCCAGCACCTTAAACATGGAGGTACCTCGATACAATTGATAAAGCATTGAACTGGGACTTATCCCAGTTTCAGTCAGTCCATCAAACATTTGCATTTTTCCTTCGTATGCTTTCCTCTCCTTAAAAGTAATTACTGTCTGAGGAGGCTTTTCCTGTCATGCAGAGATAGAGACCAATGTATTTTTTTTTTAATTCTAGCCCTTTTTTTACAACTTTTAGACTTGTCATGATTGACAAATAAGTTGTCTGGATGGAGAAACCTCTGTCGGAAGGAATAGGAGTTCTTATTATTTTTAATTCATTATTAATGGTGCTTAACATTACAGTTTCCTCTGATGAGATAGTGCATTATGAAACTATCCACTATGCTTTCTCTTTTCATCTTCTTTTAAAAGGGAGTAGTGAGAATATTTTAATGCAATTATCTAGTGAATTCTATAATATGTTTAAATCCAGGGCCTGCCTTTGGTTCCGACCTCTGACAAAAAGGGATTTACATTCATGGTTCCCACTCTTCTGTAATACTAGGTTGACCTTTGGTAAAGATGAAAACAACTATCCTCAACATCTCCTGTTGAATCAGTACAGCTGTATCTGTTATAACTCAAAGATTAGAAGGGGAGCCAGAGCAAGTGTTAGCCCTGCACTTCCATCATTTGGGAAGTGTAGAGCAGACTTCCCTTCTAAAGATGGGAAATTTTATGTAAATAATTTCATTTCCACTTACTGGATAAAATACATAAAATTTGCAGGAGGGCAAATCAAATGGAAAATTCTTTTAATAAGCCTAGACTCTAGAGTAGTCATGACCTGACTGGCCTGCAATTCAAGAGGATCTGGTGTTAATGATGGACTTGATTTAGCAACTCGTTTGATTCAGTAAAAAAAAGCAGAAGAGTAATGACTCCATAAACAAGCCAGGCTCCATTTCTAGTTTCTCCTGGATCTCTCTTTTATAAGTATAACATTGATTATACTTCTGGTAAAATTTGATAAGCTCCAAGGGAAGCAGTAGAGGCTAATGTTGCTAGAGACACTCCCATTATACAGTGAGATAAATTTGAAAAGAACGGTATTGCACGGCAAAAAAAAAAAAAAGTCCTTTATTAGCTTGGTTGACCTATTCTATTCATTATATGTTTCCTGGAAGGGGTTTACTTATGTTTAGGTAATGCTATGAAGAATTCATATTCCCATTTTACTAATGCTTTTTGGGGACAATGTGAATGAAAAGGTGTTCTTTATTTGCAATTTTTAAATTGATAGGTTGTTACTTGCGCATCCTCTCCTAATGAAAAACAATTCATTGAATTTTGACATTTCCATCCCACAGATAAGAAAATCCTACATCTATTGGGGCCTGCTAACCACAACAATATTTTAAAACTTCCCTGATTTCTCTTCATTTTAGTTCATTATCTCTTTAACCTCAATATTCTCACTTCCCCCCGGAAGTGTCTTTCATTAGTTTTAAGGTTACCTCTACACAGCTGTCAGATAATTTAAGGAGAAGTATAGTTTAACTTTCTTTAATTCAATGTGCTGAAGTAAGCTTGCACCCAATTGAAACATCAGGCTGTCTCCTGTGTCCCTTTGCACCACTGGAATGGTTCTTGTGGGCATACAACAGTTGTGAAAGACAGTTACTTGTGCTAGTGATTTTTCTATTTGCCATCATCCATCATGCGTTTTGATTCTGCTCTCCTGGCATATGTGCATATGGATAATTTTAAAAAAGGTGAATTCCTTTACTGAAGTTGTAAATTAAAAAAAAAAATGTAGCAATTAGTTTTCTGTTTAAAGTTCACCATGTCCATAAGTATTTGAAAAACTGTGTCTTAAGTGTTAGGAGTTATATGTGAACGTGCTTAGACTGCAGTAGTGTGTGCTGGACAGAAACCTAGATAAAGAGATTCTAAAGGTGACATAGCATGCTTGGTAGTAAAATGCAGTAAAATATTTGCTTTTCTAAGTCACTAGTACTTCTATTTAAGGTGGAAAAAAAACCGTTTAAAGAACACCTGAAGAGCTTAAAAGAATAAAATTCTCCCCTCCTGCATTAGACTTTGTTAATATATTAAATATCAGGTTTAAGCTGGTTCTTGGAAAACTGAAAGTTCTTGCAGTTTAGGCAAATAGATTTATTTAGTATTTAAAATCTCAATCAGTGCTGTACAAGCTGGAAAGAAGCCATTTCCTTTCTGTTATAGATTTGCTTTGGTTATGGCTCTCACTGCTACAAAACTGTCATTTCTTATTCAGATAAAATATGGCTTTTTTTTCTCTCCCCAGCCATTAATCAAAAGCACTAGTAAGTTCATGATTAAGCAGTTTATGAAGAGCAGTAAATTTTATCAAGGAAAGAGAAGATTTATATTTTTCTTTAAAATTATAGTTTTTCCAGTTATAAAGCAGCAGACCAGTAGTCGCTTTTCCTTCAGATGAAATCCTGGAACAATTCTTAGTTATAATTTTCCTGTTTGTTTATAAATCTCTGGTCTAGCAAAGACATCATATTTTTAAGGGCACCTGACTGATAGAGAGGAGCTAGAAACTGAGCTCAAAGGTAAACCCATTCTTCTACTTCCTTCATATTGCATGTATAAGAAGAACATGGAGGATGGCATCTACTCCTACCTCCAGTTACCCATGCCTTTTGCATCCTCAGCACCTTTATACTGTGAGAAACGTTCCTTCACTAGATTACCAAAACTTCCCCCCTTTTCACCCCCAATTTAGTGTCAACCCAGAAAACCCATGAGTCTTGCTATCAACCATATAGTTATTAATCTTTACTTGCATAATGATCTGAATTTTCTTTTTTTCTCATTTTCATTTTGAAAAATGTCTCCTAAATTTTCTGATTTCCCTCTTCAGCCTGTTTAAAATCCATAAGCAGTATATTCTTCCTTTGGTATTTCATGTTGGTTCCTACCATGCCAGTGCCAGAGAATCCTGAGATCCAGGATCATTTTGTTCTGAGACTACTGGACCTATCAGAGCTCCAATGCTGTGTCCTGTTGAAGAATCACACCAGGTGTTACAGCAGATCTCCTTCACCAACTTCCTCACTCTAATTTATTTTCTGTTGATCTTCTATCACCTTTTTGTCTGTCAAATCTGTCAGAGACAAAACAGAGACAAGCTGATGGTTCTGCTTTATGGGGATATCCACTGGTGCTCTATTAGCAAGAGCAGCAGCAAATTCTAATAGTAAGTGGAGCTTCTTGCACCACTAATATACAAAGCAAATCACAGTCAGAGCTCTTCAGCTAGATTTTTGGAAGCTCATTTAGACCATGCAAGGGATGACAATGGTCTTGTGGGCAGATATGTTTTTTCTGATAATTGAATAAAAACTGGTTTGTAGACCATGAGTTGAAAAGTCCTGCTATTTAATAATACACACATTGAGCAGTTTTGAAGGTAGTGCTACAGCCCCAGCAAAAGACTGAGTACATCCTTTAAATGTCTTTAATAAGAGCTAAGTGTTAGATCTGCAAAGAGGTTTCATTGCTCACTTCCCTTTTAGGTCAATAAATACTGAATAGCTATTACAGTATAAGGTACACAGAAATACCTTTCATGATTGCAATCCTGAATGCTTAGGGACCAGGTCTGCTGAATTTACAACCAAATGCTACAGATTTAGAGCTTCCTGCTGCAGCCTCTACTCTCCTACTTAAAACTCTTCATGTATTAATTTATTCTAGTAGGTAATGTTGTATGAGAAGGCACCTCTCATGTCATCAAAGTCTCGCTTCCTAATTAAAGCTTATGAGTATGTATTGCAGTCTTCTGGAAATTAATCAAACTTCATCTTTGGCATTAGTAAATCTTTAGGCTTATACTCTCTCATCTCAAGGTTTTTCTAAAAAGCTGTGTAGCCTGTAGTTAAATTATGGATTTTCCTGCTATTTTTTACAAATAACCAATCTCTGATTTCAGCACTGCTCCTGCTTTAGGGGTGTCCTCAAGCACAAGTGATGGGAAAATTTTCAGATAATTGCACCACTGTCAGCTGGACAAGAATGTACTTTTTTTATATGCTCTCACCTGTCTGTATTTTGATAGACAAAAAGAGGTAAAAAAATCCCAAACATTTTCTGTGTGCACATATGATCCTGGACTCACAGGAAAAGCAGCCTGTTTGTTAAGGTAACGTAATGTCTCTGCAGTTTCACAAAGACTGAAAATTACATTTTGTGGTTTCTGTATGAAAAAGATTTCATACAGAATATGTAAACATTTCAATATAGGTGTTTCTTAAAGTTTTTTAATAGCAGCAAACAGGTTTTGCTGTAGTGCTATGTAACACACACAAAAAAATGAGATAAATATGTCCTACAAGATGAGCTACACAGGGGAGTTTATGCATCCCCATTAAATTCAGAAGCCTAATTGCATGCAAAGCTAAAAATGGCTTTGAGATGCCTACTGCCTAGTGAATCTGACAGGAAACTGTTCTTTCTTTATAGAAAAATACAATAACTTCAGCCACCTACTATGCTTTGACTTTAGTAAATATCAGGCTCCAAATCACTTTCTTTCCAACTCTTTATGTTTTATTAATTGTGTCTTAATCTGGTTTTATATTTTATTTGCTCTATTTATATTGAGTTACTCTTTGTCACACACCTGTCCAATGAATTTAAATATGAAAAAGTGGAAAATAATTTTATTTGACAATTAACAGTGTATTAAAAATCTCTGTATGGTCATCTAAATGTAACATGTTTATTCTCATCTTTGTCTTAAAGTGCAGAAACTGAGATTCATCCCAGCTATCTGAAGGGGGAGCAGTAGGCCACCTGAAGGGAGTTTAGGCTGGTTTATGCCTTTCTTCTCACAACATTATGAAAGGCATCAGGACAAATTAATTTTTGAGTTGGACAATGCAGATGAGTGTCTGACATGGTCTCTTAGAGGTCTTGTAGCAAAGCCACAAGAATTTAAATATAGAGATTTCTTCCCTAACAGATGGGCAAATTTTGTTCAGTGATGCATGTTAACTCTATAATGTCATAGCACAGAAGGCATGATACCGCAGCAGCACTCAGGGATGAATGTCCTTCTCTATTTCTGTCTCATCTTGGAAGATGCACAACTTTTTTGTGATCTGGACTGAGTCACCAAGTCCTGCTTTAGCAAAATTTCCATCATAGAGATCTCCTGTACCATCGTTTTATGTCTTATCCTTTCTGTAAAATGGAAGACCACAGTTGCTCTTCAATATTTTGCTATCTTTGCAAACGTAATTAAAAGAATAACTTGGAGGGGCAGTTGGGGGTGAGGTGTCTGTGTTTTTCCTGTACTTTGATTTGTGAAAAGACGGACTATTCATATCATAGAATCAATTCAATCAATTCAATCATAGTATCATAGACTGTAACAATCATATAATTCCTATCCCCTGCCATGGACAGGGGCATCTTCTACTAGGCCAGCTCGCTCAAAGCCCCTCCAACTTGGTCTTAAACACTTCCAGAAATGGGGCATCCATAGCATCTCTCGTCAACTTGTTCCAGTTGACCATCTTCATGGCTCTCATCTGGACTTGCTGCAGTGAGTCCACATCCTGCTGGTCTCATTTCTTTTGGTGCAGGGTACAGCTGGCTTTCTGGGCTCAAGCATGTGATGCCAAGGCATGTCAAGCTTCTATTCAACCAACATCTTCCAGTCCTTTTGCCCAGGTCTGATCTCAATCCATTCCTCACCCAGCCTGTATTTGTCATTGGAATTGCCCTAGTCCAGACCCTGCCTTGGTCTCAAGCCTGTCAAAGTCCTCTGGATGCATCCCTTCCTTCTGGGGTGTTGAGCTCACCTCTCAACTTGGTGTTTTTTGGCAAACTTGCTGAGGGTGCATTTAGTCTCACTGACCGTGTTTCTGACAAAGATGTTGTAGGTCCCAACACCAATCCTCGAGGAATGGAACTTTTGGGATGAAAGGATTAAAAGTTGAAGAATGGTTATGCTAGATTTGGATGAGTGGCCTTGCAGCTGGGAATGACAAGAAATGGAGAATAAGCCTTGTGTGGGAAAGCCTGGATTTTATGCCTGTTGCTGTTTCTCCTCTGTTTTGAGAAGCAGAATTTCTGTGTAGAGATAATGCAGGTGTTTGGAGAGACTTGGAGGCACTCTCATGGACATGCTTGAGCTCCCTGTTCTGGGAAGAAGAGGATCAAAGCTCAGAGATCATAAAAAGCACAGGGGAGGTCACAGCATGTTGGCAAATTATGAGTGCATGGGCCCTTGATAAACTGGCGTGAAGAGCAGCCCCTCCTTTTGCTAGGCTGGACTAAGCCTGGTGGGACCTGCATTCCCTATCGTGTGTCTATGCCTGGGTGCTGCTTAAGGATCCTCTGGTTAACGAGGTAAAGAAATAAATGTACTGTTTACATTTCAGCTGTGATTTTGTGGTTGTTGTGGCTTCCTGTTGTCAACTCACACAGCCATTCATCACCGATCTCTGCTTGGACATTGAGCTGTTGACCACAACTCTTTGAAAGTGACCATCCAGTTGGTTACTTATCCACCAGCTGGTCAATCCATCAAATATAAATTCACATATTTCCAGTTTAGAGAAAAGAAAATTTGACACTGTAGGACAGTGTCAAATTCTTTAGACAAGTCCAGGTGGATCACATCCATTGCTTTTCCCTTATTAACCAAACCCGCAATCCCATCATAGAATGCCACTAAATTTGTCAGGAACAATTTTCCCTTAGAGGTGCTGTCACCAGTAACTTCCTTATTTCCCATCTGCCTTGGCATAGTTTCAAGGACAGTCTGCTCCATAAACTTGGTGGACATGGAGATTAGACTGACCAGCCTGTAGTTCCCTGGGTCTTCCTTTCCTAATGTAGACAGAAAAAATATCAAAAAATGGCCACTAACTTTGGATGTTAGATTGATCTAAAGAGTTATTATACTCTGGATACCAGGCATGGTTACTGGGTATAGGCAATAAAAATGAGGGGAAAATGTTGGATTATAATCTCTCAGAAAAGTTATTAAAAATGAATTTTAGCATTTCAAGGAGGTGGATCTATTCCATGTTATGATGGCAAGGCTGTGGGTTAGGATTGAGAGCACATTAGATGATTGAGTTTGCTGGCCTTGCATTGTGAACAGATAGAAGGGTTGTGGCTATTTATCTCTCCTTGCTCCTATTAGGAACTGACATACAGCCTTATTACTTCCTCAGGTGCAGAAATCAGGACAGCTTGGTGGGGGAAGGGTAACTGACAGTGCCATGCCATCTTAGATGACTGCCTCTTTTGCTTATGTGGCTCTCAATTGGCTGCCTGCCTTAGACTTCCAAAATATGATTGTCTGTGACATGAGCTAAAAAACATCCCCATAATAAGAAGGCTGTGAATGTTATGTCACTTACCTTCTCATTTGACCAGCTACTCAAAAGCCACCATATCTCTTAACAGACCCACACTTCCTAACACTAATGTGCCAAATATGTACTGGAAACTGAAAACTACCAGAAATCCTTGTGCTCAGAAAGTGCAGTATATGATCCAACTTATATAAAGAACATTATGATTTTACAGGATGTACAAATATTTATTCAGCTTCTGAATAGACAAATTAAGCATGGTATCTGCTAAAAAGAGTTAATGGGATAAAAAGTAGTCAAAGAGGCAGGGTATTTTTATAAATTCAAGAAATATGCACATGTGTAGAAAAATTAATGAAGTGTTCTCACTTGAATTTAACAGAGACTTAGTTGAAGAGAATATGTTATGCTCCATGCCTGAGTTGAGCATAGTAAGAATGATTAGAAAGGGAATAGAAGTAGCAATTAAATAAGCTATTGGAAATGAGACTGCAAAGACTGGAAGAGTCAAGAGGCTATTTGGATGTTCAGTATTAAAAAAAAATCTAAGACAGGAGAGCAATTTTCACAGGATTTTCAAGGTAAAAATAATGAGAAATTTATATATTGTGAAGAGAGAATTTTCTATAGAGAAAGTTCCATAGACAACATGATGGTTATACATGGCTGCTCTTTAGGACAAACAGGTAAATGTGACTTGATGTCAGAGTCATGATGGATCCAGATGCTATAAAGTCTGCTGGTGAGAAAAAGAGGGATAACTTTCTTCATCTTCTCACTTGCTTACAGGGGCATCTTAATCCTGGAATACATCTTAAATTTAAAAACCATCCCTCCATTTATGCTGTGGTTTAGACCCATGGTGAGTGGGCTCTCACATTGTTTTGGAGTTTGTTGAATTGTTCAGTAAATGTCTTCCTGGGAATAAAAACAAATTAAACAAGTAAAACATTTTATTTCTCTGTGGATTACATTTCATTCTATGAAGCTATAAACTCAGGAGTTGTGTTCTTTCTCTATTCTATATAATTTTTTTCTTGGTGTTTTAACTGACTAGAAGTATGACTGTGTATATATATATTTAATGCTTTCCAATAATCCCTTAGGATTTGTGAATCAAGGACTCTACTGTATCTGTGATGAGAATTTGTATTTGGATAGGAACATAAGCCTCGCAGTCTCGTGGGATAAGAATTTTTATAGCATATCTTCATATGCATTTTTTATTCAAGATAAAAAGTTTTAAATTACTTGAAAGATATTTGAGAAGAAAATCATTAAACAAGATACATAGTTTTCTAGAGAAACTGACAATATGGAAAGGGAAAAAATTGCTGCATCTTTGAAAACAACATAGTGGAGCAGTTACTGAGCTATAAACAGAAGCAGGCTCAAATATATTAGGGTCTTAAACAATGCATATTTCAAAAATATTTTATGTAATTTTCAACTATGCAACCAATCACTCAAATTATACCTCTTGTGAAGGAAAAATAATCCTTGCCTTCAAATCCATGAGAAGTGAAAAATTTCAAAACACAAATCTCAGTGGATTTGTGTTGCTGCAATATTTATTTCACATTTTCTCCATTTACTGGTTAGAACATTTTCGATACTCTTCAGTTTAAAAAAGGTTCAAAAGAGGTTAATAGGAGTTCTTAGCAGAAGGACCCTTTAGGAATGGATGAATTCTTATCTGTTGTCCTGAGACAGTAGAGTCATTTGAATGAAGAGCCACATCATTAAGTCTGTCCTTGTCAGATCCATTTTATTTATTGTTAAGGCCACTGTCAGATACATAAGCTTTCATATGGCATTGTATTGCACGTGCCATATTTATTGAATACTATATTTTCAGTGGTTTATATCTGCCAACAAAGCAAATTGTTGGAATTCTACTCATTGAATGCTGAATTTTTCTTTTTGATTGAACTTGGATAGCGCTATGTCTCAATTCAGTTTCACAGTAGACTTTTTTGGCTGTTTTTTTCAATAAGAAACAATGGACAAATATTCATTTGTACAAATATTTTGTAGAACTCTTCCTTATAACTGTGTCACAAATTTGAAGAGACAAGCCTGGTCATCTTCCGTATTTGCTGCATCTCAAGGCACTTGTAGACTTCCTAGTTTATATGGGCAGCACAAACATGTTGGAACTTGCAATGGCACAAAATCAGAATTAGGCTGTAATGAAGCAGTGTAGGAGGAAAAAAAGGCTCTGAAGAAAAAAACCTGTGCTTTTTAAAAGAATTTTTACCTGTGCCTCGCAGACTGATATAAGAACACCTGCCTTGCAAGTATTGGTGTGGAGGAATTCATTGCTGTGACTTCTCCCAGATCCATAGGATGGCTGAGCTAGGTTGAAAGAGGCACCACATCTGAGGACAGGTGGCAAGAAGCTGAGCCTTGTCTGATCAGCCCCACTGGTGCTGCTCTGCAGTCTCAGGGCTGAGGAGAGCAGGGGGAGCTGCTGGGAGACCCTGTGCAGCTCTGCAGAGTTGCACACGTGCTGTGGGGTGGGAGGTGGCATGAAGGACAACTGAGAATTCTGAGTGCTTTAAAACTTCTGCCATGTGGCTGCTGCTCACATCAGCTTCAAGAAGAGGAGTTTTAATACAGGGATGGCTAAAGGTTCAGCTTTACCTGGCTTTTAGATGGGCAAAATACCTCTGGGGCAGACATTTAAGGAACTCAGGACTTCTAAGACAGCAGCATGACCAGTTTAAAATTACAGTGAAAGCATAGCAAGAAAGAATCTTGTCAGGACCTCAAGGAAGAGAATTGGATTAGTGTTAGTGTGGAATTTTCCATACAAAAGGCTTTTTATATGAGAATTTGTTGCTTCAACAAAAGGGAACTTTTCCTGAAAAAGAAGCGCAGAATTTGACAGGAAATATTATTTAATCAAGGGATGACTTTTTTAAATCAAAAAAATCAGTAGGAGCGAGACCTGAATGGCAAAGAGGTTATGTTGGGATCAACTTCGTATTTTCTTTCAAGTGGGTTAATCTCCTTGAGTTATGAGGAATTTTAAGAAAAGTAGCTTCAACCACAGAACTTGAATTGATTAAGAGGTGGTGGAAGCTTTGTCTGTGGGAAATACGTGCCAGGTGCTCATTAAGCAAGCTCATGGATAAGGTGGATAATACTTTATGTTAGAATACCTTTTTAGCGCTCCTTTCTCCACAGATATAAAAAATTCTTGATGTGTTCTGAACCATACTGAACGATACTGAACACTGAACAATAACGTTTTGGGTTTTTTTTCAGAAGCTATCACTCACTGTGAAATTAAGTAACAGTCCCACATACAATCTTTTCTAGCTAACTGATGTAGTCCTTTCATTTTTGAGCCTCACTACTTTCTTGGAAAGTTGTTATTTATTCTGCTTATAAATTATTTTGTGTTTGCCAATGTAAGCATAAAAGAGTCCAAGTCTGAGCTAAGAAATAAAAATGAATTGTGTATCTCTACCTTCCAGGATATGTCCAAAGACAGTAAATTAGCTAATTTCTAAAAGCTTCTTTCAGAGCTCTGCAGCCTCCAAACTTACAATAAAACCCCAAGGCAATCTCAGGTCAAATAAATAATACTGCAAGCATAGTATTTCCATTGTTCTGCTTTATTTAAGGCTTAGGTTACATGGATCATTGCATTAAGCTGTTAGAACATCATGAAAAGTTTTCCCAGAATCAGAAGAGGAAAGTACTTTAAGGGGATGATAAACAGTGTTTTGTTGGGATTTACAGGATATACTCATGCAGAATTTCCATAATTTTGCAGGTTTTCAGCTACCCAGTACAAATGAGAAAAAGTATAACAGAACAGCATTGATTGCAATAACAAAGTGATAATGCTTTTAGCCTAACTTTTTAATAATTTCAAGCTTATAGGGACATGTTGCCTGTCTTTAGTTCACCACAGTAATATTTTTTTTTGTGTTAGTCTCTGTAGACAAATCTGACAAAAGCTTAAAGGTATAAACCTCTCAGGATATTAGAGAGAGGTCTGAATTTTTGTTCCTGCTGATGGTGCAGGTAGATGTTAACTGTGAGCTGAGCAAATGGAAATCAGCAAGCCAAGAAATCTATGAACAGTATTGTTACATCCATAGCTCAGAATCAACCAACTGCATGGTGGATTTTCCTTCATCAAAGTGGTTGGGCAGGAGGCAGGACAGGTCTGGAATCTAGAGGATGAAAGCAAAATATGATGTTTTTTTCCTTGGGAGAGGTGCTGTGCTACACACACTGTGATCACTGAGGTTTGCTATTCTCCTTAGAAAATAATTTTGGATGCAAGTGATGGGTACATTCTTCTTTACTACCTCCCCCACCCCCCCAACCCACCCAAGTTTAAAAAAAAATCTATTTAGGCTTATCTTTAGGACTTTCATCATATGTCTAATATTGTTTTGTAGTAATTTGGGCTTTGAAGAAAGTGCAGTGTTGTCAATGCTCCGAACCATACTGATTCTACTTACAAAGTCACATCAACATTTTGGAAAGAGAAAAGGAAGCCCTGACATACTTAATAAATACATCTAATATGGGGTACACCCCAGTACTAGAGTTCATGTTTCATTAATTTATTTTGAGTGATCCTCGCCAGCTGTTTTTCAGTTCTGTCTTAATGAACTTCTGTACTTTTGTTGTAACTCTAGAAAATTTCTGCTAAATGTTCAAAATGCTTTGTGTTTTAGACCTCAAGCCTGAGGTCTCAAATACAAATACAAATTTCCTTCAGTGCTAACTTCATTTCCCTTGACGTAGAGTAAAAAAGCAGAAAACTGGAGGAACTTAGTAACATTGGAGTATGGGGCAGAGAAAACAGCCTATTAACTCAAATGATTATGATGGGTAAAACTCTTGACTTTACTTCTTCAGTGCTTGAAGATTTTTTTCTTTTAAAAGAGATGGAATCAAATAGCTTAAGATTTAAACAGTCTTACTTCAACTTTCTTATGATTTTCTGTGGATTAAATCATATTTGGAGCCTGACACTCCTTCTTAGATTAGATTTAAATGAAGACAACCTTTGAAGATAGTGGAAGAGTTCCAGTGCAAAACTTGCTCCATTGTGAAGGCAATCAGGCCAGTTAGTGGCAATAGGAGAAAGATGACAGCAGTTTTACCAATGGGAGGTATATATAGTTGCTTTAGTCTCTGTGGGATATCTCTCTATGCACTTCAAAGAGCGCAGTCAATAGAATAAATACCATGGTCACATTCTGAAAATGACACTTACAGAAGGCATTTATTAGTGGTTTGAGTTTCTAATGTTCAGAGCATTTAAAGGTGAGATGTGCAGCCCTGCATACTGAGATTTAAAGGATGGCAAATAGACATAAAAAGTTTTCTCACTTACTTTGGTGAGAGAAATAGAATGTAAGATCAGGAAAAAAATAGTCCTGCTAAGACTGGAGACAGCTTTCCCTTGGTTTCTCCAATAAATCTCTTTGAAAGATGGTTATCACCATTTTTTAATGTGAGAAGAGTAGTAGTCTTGCATGCATTTAAATTGTGTACCTCAGCATTCAGTTTCAGATGGGTTTCTCAGTATTCCTTCTGTCATGTGAATAGGGTAATTGCTTTCTCATCTGAAAATATATGTATATTTCTGTTTTGTCACCATTAAAGATTAAGTTATCACTAGATAAGTATTTAATGTTCTATTTTCTGTCAAGTTCTCTTTTCTGCCTAAGCTCTGCACAGTGCAGAAATAGGTTTGGGTGAGTAGAAACAGTAGTAAAACTTTCATCCTTACAACTGAATTTTCTTGTCCCTACCCCAATAGCACATGGTCCAGCTGCAGAAAACTTAGTAAGCTTGGGTCTGTCCGCAGCAATATAGTAACAGTCAGAATATCTGTGGTGGAATTAGGCTAGGTAAGTTATTGAATGCAGTAAAATTTAGCAGGTTTTGCTGCAGCAAACATGGATGCAGAGACAACTGCAATTTTCTACCTTGGATATTACTCTGGATGTGCACCCATGAGGCACACTTGTTCACCTGGTGTCAAAAAGCTCCGTTTCACCTGGTTTCCACTACGTCCTTGTCCTTGGCAGCAGTACAGTAATTGCCTAGTCAGAACACATGGTTACACCTGTGTTTGTGTATAAATGCCAAGAAATTATGATGTTTATCAGTAGTGAGAAAATGTTTACAAATACACTCTTAAAGTATCATTTTTAAGAAACTTATATGAAATTGTGAAATGCAAATTTCAAACAAATATGATTCAGTGAACCAGAAACAAATTAGCTGCCACTTAATGTCATTAACACAGTCAGTAATGCCTTATTTATTAACATCTTCTGATAGAAAATAGTACTAGGCTGAAACAAAAGCTGACTTTGAATTACACTTTGAATTATGTACATGTTACTTTGGAAATTTATTGAAACAAAGTGGATGCTCCTTACATGGGGGTGCAATGCCACCAGTGTTACCATGTCACTTTTCCCTCTTCCTAAAGCAATTGGTCATATTTTCATTGACTTATACATGCTGCAACAACTGACTACACCTAAACTGATACTGATTCTGATCATCAGACAACATGTCTGGGGAATGCTTCTGTGCTGGATATGCACATATTTTTGTTCTTCTCTGCCTAGTTTATTTGTTGGGAGAAATTCTGGTCTTTTTGTGTCATTGCAATCTAAATTTTTTGCTCTTTTTATATCTCAGTGGAGTGAAAGACTTCAAAAATATGCAAAAAATGACATAAAAACTTGAGCTTCTAAATTCTGTGGGTCTTGCCAAAGGTCATTTCAAGTCTGAGTGAGGTTTGAGGCATACCTGCATAAAACAATGGCAACACATAACACAAGAATTGCAATAACAAATGTTGTAAACCCAGACTTCAAAGTACACAGACTCCTGTGTTTGACTATTGGAGTTTCTGTAAGTATGCACTTGAGGTATTGATCTCAGTAGGATAGTAGCAGCCATGGAAGCTATGAAATTCAGTACTAGTTCTTTTTTTAAAAAATGTAGGTACCACGGCATTCTGATTTATACTGCATGCTCTATTTTCCTTCTTTGAATTGTCAGAGAAAAACCATGGGGAAAAAAATGAAGTATAGGGATGGAGACAGGACAGAAGAGCAAAGCAATTGAATGAGTTTTGAGATGTAAAAAACTATCTCGTCGTGGAGAGAGATTAACAGCAGTTTCAAGTCACTTGAATTTGGATTACTTTGCTGTTGCATATACCTTAAATCAAGTAGAATGGTTAGTAAACAACTTCAAGCATTTCTTTATGAACATCAGAAGTTGTAAACTTGTATCAGTGAATAAATGCAAATATTTGAAACACAAACTAGGGTCTGTTTTTGCTGAAGTCACATGCAGAACCCCAAACTGACTCTAATGTTGAGTGTGAGGGACCTGCTCTGTACAGTAGGCATAGTCTAGCACATCTATGTTGTTAAAATACAGCTGTTTCAGATAGAGTAGCATGTTCAAAAGCTGGAATTATAGAATAACTACAGAGCTTCTTTAGGTTATCTCATCCAATCCCTGCTAGAATCTGGGATAGCCTAAGGCAATGGATCATGATCTTTTTCAGTCAAGTTTTGAATACCTTCAAGGAGGAATATTAATCAGCTGGGTAAGCTGTTCTTGTGGCTGATAACCTACATTGTGATGTTTTCCCAATACCTGTGTCTATCACCCATCACCTTTTTGCTGTGCACCACCAAGGACTGTCTGACTCCATCATCCTGCTGCCTTGTTGGGCAGCATCTCCAGCTAGGTCACTATTTGCCCTCTCCTGAAAACTGAATAAGCCTGGCTCTCAGCTTCACTCTGCATGCCATGGACTTCAGCCCCCTGTCCATCTGCCTTGCCTCTGCTGAGCTCATTTCAGTGTCACTTCTGTGTATCCCTCCTAAAGTTTCTATTACTCACAAGGGCAAGGGATGTTGATTTTTTTTTTTTTCCGGCTATGCTTTCAACTTCCTCTTACTGAAGGTAAGGAGCAGGAGAGAAATTAACACAGTAGGGCACATAAAGCATCTCTTCTTGCCTGTTTCTACAGCATAGTGCACGAATTTTGCAGTAACAGAAATTGTATATGCGCAACGCAGGTATTTTTTATAATTTCAAATCATACTGTTTTAAAACTGAGTTGCACTAATTTGTCTGAATGAATGAATGAGGACAAATGAGGTTGCTAGGAAGCCAAATATTGTTTATCCAGGGAGTTCAGAGGGAGGAACGAATTTAGATCCAGCTCTGTGAAAGTATGAAATACTTATCCAAGAAAATTACATAATTGTAATTCTGCCCTACATAATTTGCAAAGAAAGATCAAATATACTGGTTAAGCAAATTAATTTAACCACAGTTCAAAACCACTAAAATGTCATTGCCAGAGGTATAAGATTTTGTGTGCTGTCAGAACACAATAAATGTTATGTTCTACTTCATGACTTGTAAGACTTCCTTGTAATATAAAACATTATCCCAAATCTTCACACACAGATTTTGTGCATTTTTTCAGTGACTTCTAGCTAGAGGTACATGCAGCCATATTGTGAATACTGAACTTTGCCTCCTATGAAACTCTCAAAGCCAAGAGCTACATGGCAAAGGCCATCAGGAATCCCTTCATACTGTTTTGCAAAATGAGGTAGTTGTCTTAACCCACCAAAACATCAGAAGTAAACTTCAGGTTCCTCTTCACTCCCTTACTACATGCAAAATGCTTCAAAAAGCAGAAACTCCAAATGAATGGGAAAACCTTCTCTTTCACAAAGTGGTATATTTTATCAGGGAAAACAGAAATAGTGCTTATAAACCCACATTCTGCAAATTAGGTTTACAGATGGCTATCGTATTACACCTCACGTCACCAATATAGACCAGCAACTTTCATTTTAAGATATATATTTTGTGGGATGCATGAAACATTTGAAGTTATTGAAATTTATATTGAACTGATTAGATGTTTCCCCCTTTCTCCCTACATAATTTGCGAAAGGTCAATGTGTATATTAACAAAATCCCCTTGGAAATTCAGAAAGGTAAAAAGTAAAGCCGGCATGCAGACAGATGAGCAATCAAACAAAAAATATAAATTAAACATAGGGCATTTCTTGATTTCTAAGTCTTATTACTGCATTTGTAAACACATTATTTTCTTTTCTCCCCTCTGGCAGTCTTTTATCTCTTCAAATTATTAGAGAAGTGCGGCTTTCGGGGGTCACTTGCGGCTGTCCCCCGTCCCTCCCCAGCCCCACGGGACCCCTCCGGCTAGCTGTCCCCTCAGGGGACCGGGGTTTGCTGTGGTCCTGCTGCACTGGGCTCACCAGGCAGCGGCTGGGCTGGCATGGTCTGAGCGGCGGTGCGCCTCGGTCACCACAAGGATTCGGGATAAAGAGATGAAGAGAGGTCAGTTGTGTGCAGTTCAGAGGGACTGTATTGTCTGAACGGTTGCAGGGACAAAAGACCCTGGGCTACTGCCCAGATACAGTTTTATACAGCAAAATTAAGAGATAAGGTCTAAACAATAGAGACAGTTTCCAGCCTGGGCTCATCAGATCACCCCAGGGGTCAGGTCCAATGGGAACTGCTCAGGGGTGGGGAGAAGGGGGTTACAGAAAAATGCTGTAGAGAAACTTTCCTGAAACAATGGAGCATACATAAATGTATCTTTTCCTCAGTTTCCCATTCCCAAGGCCATTCTAAAACCCTTCCTCCACACTACCGCGCCAGCGCGGTAACAACAGAGAAGATATGAAAAATATAATTGAAGGGTAATTAAAACCAAGTTGTAAAATTCTGAACTGCTGAAGCAAGATATTTCAGTCTATTGTGGGACATAACAGTTAAAATGAATATTTTTAAAAGAGCTTGATGATACAGCTAAGTAGATATTGGTTAATGTTTCAGAAGTTCTGGACAGAAAAAGACATTTAAATACTGTGATGCACATGCCTTTACAGGATCTACACTGCGACTCACAAGCATATGCCAAGGGCCACATGCCTAAATAGGCCAACAGCTTGTGTCACACTGTAGGACCTTGCTGAAATTCTGCCTTAGTTGAATTTCATTACTGAGGAAATGCATTTGGGCAGGACTGTCTGTATCATCCCTGGTTCCTCTAATGCAAACCAAAGTGATAATATTGTTAGCATGTTAGAGATTCATTGGAACCCAGCAAAGCAGTTGTTTTAAGGCCTGTACACTCCTTGGTACTGTGTGTTCTAGGCACATCTACTGTGTTATGGAAGCGCACCAGAACAGACAGGGTAGGCAGAAATGGTTGTTTTCCCATCTTTTGGAAAGTCTGAGCCATTATGCGGTTGGGAACACAAGATTCAAGGGGCAGTATAAGAAGACATGCATTAGGGAGCATGCCTTTGCATTAGTGTTAGGGTGCATAATGGGGAAAGGGCTGTAGCCTCTCCAAATTCCTTGCTCATTAGGATATTTTATGCATTTTAAACCAAGCAATTATTGAACAAAGTGCCTATGTACTTGTGAGAACAGAGTTTGGTAACCACATCATTCTTTTGGGAGAGGTGGGAGTCTCTGATACCTGGAAAGCTCAGGTGTCCTGCTCTATAGAGGAAGGTTCTGGGCTAGGATATCATCTTGGCAGCACTTTTTTCTCTTACATCCATATATTTAATGGGGACAACTGAAACTTAACATTTCTATAGGGCTGGGATAGCTAGCTTTTTGAATACCCAAAAAGCCTGCATGTGAAAGAGAGAGCACATCTGTCAGCAGATAGGAAACCAAAGGTGTGGACCATAAACATTAGCAAAGCTTGATGCATTCAGAATTTCCCTAAGGTATGATTTTAGTAGTTTGCTTTTTTTTTCATGCAGCTGCTCCCATACCAATGAATTGTCACTCAGAACTTAATATGTTGAGGATCTTTTTAGTTACAAGCAGTGCAGCTGCTTTTTATAATCCTTAGGAATATGAAGAATAATATAAGGAATAGTATTCTCCAGTTGTGAAAGAGTGTTGTGGAAATACATGCTGCAAACTGAGGTGGAAAACTACCATCTTCCAAGCAGCATATCAAGTTTGAATTAGATAAGTGTATTAAATTCATATCTTCTCACTACTTGTTTCTTTGTCTCAGTAGGGGTAACAGGGATGATAAAAATATTAGCAAATTAACAGTGTTATCAGAACTCTCTTCTTCTAAGCAATGAATATTTAAGAATCATCTGGGATTGTTTCAGCTATGACACACCAAATGCCATTTCTTTCCATTTATTGCAAGAACAGTTCAGCTAAGAAGCAGGGAAATATAACCAAGAGCATTTGGCTGTTCAGAGAGTTTCTAACACCAGACTGAAAGTTCAGCAAACTCCCCAGATGTCATGGTTATGCATTTACTTCCCCCTAGCTCCCTTCTGACAATTATGGTTGGTTTCAGCAAGACCTGGAACCTGACACCATTGATGAGGGTGAAACAGTACAATATTCTGAGCCATGTAGTGAAAGAATTGTAAATCAAATTAAGACAAGTGAGAAGAGCATCATGAACATCACAATTATTCATAGCAGTTACTACTTATCTTTCCAGTCACAGTGGTTTCCAGTAATTTTTATCAAATGCCATGTTTATGCTTATTTTTCAAAGCCAGCCATCCCTTCATGTCTGTATTTTTGCTAAGCCACTCACGAGTGTTTTGTATTGCAAGGAATCTGGGCTTTATTTATTCATTTATTTTTAAGAGCATTTTAATAGGCAGATCATCTTGATGGTGATGAAGAAACATATTCAGTCCCTCTGGAGTATTAAAAGGATGTTTCTTCCATCTACGAAAGTCTGCCTACATACACAGTGGTTTTGATTATTCAGGCTGCTGACAGCCAGTGTACCACTCCTGACCACTCTACTCTTCCTTAGGATTCTTCTGTCCCTCACCTTATTAATATTCCATATATACTATTGATTTTTACTTGCCCCTGTTTTAGACTATGAGTTTTTAACAATGAGAAACAAGACACTTCTATTATTTCACAGTCTGGATTTACATTGTTTGATTATTTAAACATTTTATTACCACTTATGAAGGTTGAAAATAAATTTTCTTTGTCTTTCATCTCCTCTTTTATCTCATTCTGATCAATGTTTCAATTCCTGCCTCTCATTGTCTAGGAATGGCTATAATTCCTTCTCTTTCTTATCATGAAAGAGAGTACAAAACTAGTCTGCTAATGCGAGAGGAGGTGGAGAAAATTCTGTATAAATTTAAATGTAAAAAGCTGGCGTTAAAAATTTACTGTGCTGCAATGTCCCTTCAGTCATGCATCATGACATTTCAGTTTGCAGTATCTCGGAATGTTTGGATGAGATAAAATGAGCTGAAATGGTGAAAATGAGTAGTTCCATCTTGACTGCAGTGAAAATATGATGAAAATCATCTTACATTCTTCCTCAGCAACATGGCTAATTAACTTCCATATTCTCTGAATACAATAATTTGTCCAAAAGAAACAAAGAGAAACACTTCTTGAGTTTCTTTTTTAAATTTTTTTTTTCTGTTAAAAAGGAACATTTAGGAATGTTGAAGAAAATTTATGAAAATCATGCAGGCAGTGTCAGTGCTTTAAGGAATATTCTACATTTAATTTAAACCATTTTACTCTTCAATCTCTTAAATTAAGATATTTGTATAGGGATTTATCATACATTAAAGATGAAAACAGAATTTTCAGCCTTGATGTGTTTGTCGTACTGTTTTGAATATTTAACATTCAGTCTGTAAAACAGAAGTGAGTGATTATCAATAGTAGGATATCTAGTGTAAAGCTTTATTTTTGGAATTTGGAATAACACTTACTGGGAGATTATCTGACATAGAGTTTAGGAGAAAATTCTTGTGAGCTTCCAATTTCAGTGGGATTATAGAGGAATACAAATTAATTTGTCCTTAAACCCAAACTTACAATATGTAGGACACTGGTCATGGCATTTATCATGTATTTGTTAATAGACATTTTTCAGTAGTTAAGAATGTTCATATGGGGCCATATCAAAAGGCAATTTAACCCAAATCCTGCCATTGAGAATAACTACAAGAGGATCACCAGAAAAACTTGTACGAAGAGTGGAAGCAGAAACAACATCAATATTTCCTCTTATGATATCTCAGATTCTAAACTTTTAAAAAATGTGGCCAAATGCAATTCCTGTGCAATTACTGACCCTTGGTGGTTTTCTCTCATTAATCTCTCCAGCTTTCACTGAAAACATTTAACTTGTGTAAGTGTTTAAAAGGATGCTATCCTTCATTTAGATTCTAAAACTAAATAAACATAAAACATTTGAAGAAGTGAAGGTTTTCATAAACATAGGAAGAGCAGAAATATAAAAGTCAGTATATAGACCTTTCCTTTCATTTCAGATTATCTTCCAGCAAAATTTGGAGTATGTGGTTCTTTGGATTTATTGGAATCTGTGAAAATGAGAAACTGAAGAATAATTTTGTTGTTTATATCATACTGGAGAATTTGGAGAGATTTGGTAATATTTCCATTGTATTGGGGCATTTCCAGGGTATCTTGGCATTTGTAGTAAAAGAAAATCCAAGCCAGATATTTTCTAAATCTATTTTTGAAATTATGAGTTTTACTTGCAACCAGTTTGAATCAGAAAGTTTCTAACATATGGCAGAGAGGGAACATGAAACCATATGCACCCAGCACTGGGACTGTGTTCCTGAGATAAAAAACAGTTTGCTATTTTTATGTCGGCCAGCAGGTGTCAATACCCCAAAGTGAAGTTGCCCAGCAGCCAGATCCACTTAGAAAGACGCTGGAACAGGGGTGTAAGTATTTTGGATGTCTCACTTTGAAAGTTGACTTTGTGAAGTGCTTTGTCACCACTGTAAGGAAAGCCATTTCTGAGGGGAAAGAGGAGAGGGAAATTAAGCAAACCCTCCATTCCCATAGTAGGTACGTCTTAGTTTATTTTTCTACTGATCCTAGAATTTTCATTTTCCATCCCCAGTACTGCAAAGCTTTGTGGTCTCTGACTTCGGTCTTCAAGCCCCTCTGTGCTCCCTACCCATCCTAGCCAAATCCAGAGCCAAAGAGTGAAAAAACAGCTCAAAGTGGGATACTTGGTGATTTTGATCACTGCAATGTACTTTAATCAAAGCTGTTTATTGCATCCTATATGTTTTTCTCCTGAAAGTGTTATTCTAATCCATACTGTTGGATGTTTTCTGTGATACCTGTTAGTTGCTAAAATTAAAAAATAAAAATCTGAAGTGAAATTGCTTTCAAAAAAAAGTTTCAGAATTTAAGTATTTGCTTTTTTTTTTTTACCCATTTTAGACTTGTGAAATCGAATCTTGTAATATTTTGTATAACTACATTATGTCCTTCTCGACTCAGCTTTGAAATCTCTTCAGTTAGTAGTAAAAACATATTTCTTTCCATACTATTATAGATTAGGCATAATGAGCACAGATTGAGTAGTGCTCAGGAAAGATACATGGTTCCTTGACATATTTCAGACTTTTTATTCCTGACTTCCACAGTGGTAGGGCCTGCAAGATTTATCCTTAGGTTTTAAACACTGCACTGCATAACTCTAAGAATGAAATAGTCATATCTATTACATTGTTTCACTAATTTTTTTTTTTTTTTTTTTTTTTTTTTTTTTTTTTGTGTAGCCTATTGGGGTAGAACATTTTGCTTTGGAATTTTTCTGGTCACTGATACCAAGCAGAGACTTGTGAAAAGTTGACCCAATTTAGGCAAATGTAAAATTTATCATATTACTCTCATAGCAATGGTGTTTATCTACCACTCATGAAGAAGTCCTGTCTCAAATTTAATGTTTTGGACTATTGAAATTCTGGCTTTAACTTTCTACCAGCTGCTGTTTCACTGTGATCTGGTAACAGCTAGGAATTTACATACTCCATTTTTAATTTAATCAAAGGCTGTCTGACAGCATCACATGCTAGATAATATTTCCATCGGAAGAAACTTAAAAACAACAACCTGAAAGATTAAAAACCTCTTCCTCTTGAAGATAATAATCTTAGTGAATTTTAACAGATTGCTTTAGCAGATGGAGATGTGATATTCACTATAGTAAATTACATTAACATGCTCTCAGACAGAGATGTCACATTTGCCACAGTAATTTACATTAACATAATTTGAGACAGATTTGATTCCCCAAAAAGAATCAGAAACAACATTTTATCAATTCATTTTCTATTGCCACTTCTTCAGATAATTGTCAGCCTGGTGCAGGACATGTTTTTGTCAAGGATGCCATGATGAACAGACAGACATCTATAAACTATACAACCTACATGATCCTGCATGGTACCAAACCAACACCATGTACCAATACATAAAGCAAATTAAGTCCATTTATTGGTACAGAGTTACTCTTGACTCAGGGACTCATATTAATTTGACTTTTGGACAAGACACCTGATCTTTTGCATTTCTATAAGCTTTCTACCAGTTTTTTCAGGAGATCTTATCTTAAAAGGTTGAGGAAGAACATTCTGAAAAGAAATTTAACCATCTCTACTATGTGGGATCTTTAGGCAGAGGGCTGTGTGGGTGCAACTTGTCTGTCATCCAGTATTGTGCAGGGGATCTGGGAAATGTTTATAATGACAACTGTCTACTGTATGGAAGAAAATATTCCTGCATCTCTGTGGACCACCTGAAATAATTAATTGTCCCAAGTTCTTTTCTCTAGTCCTAAAACTAGGACAGAACATGCAAAATCCATGATTAACAAACAAGTCTGATAAAGCTGCACTGGGAGGAGTTTTACTGAGTTGTTTTCAAGATCTGCTCCTCAAATTACTGGATTTCTGAGTAACACCAGCAAGAGACTCCACAGTTCCTGCTATGGAGCTTCAAAGGCATTCTTATGGTCAGAAGCTTAGAGGCCAGCTTTAGAGAAAATATTTGAGGGATATTTTAGGAGAGTAACTTGAGGTTGTGGTAAGACCATTTAAAATTATTCTCTCTGTGACTTGTCTCTAAATAGATCTTAGAAATGACCAGAAATGTTTGGGAGACTTGTTTCTTAAGACTATGAATCCTCAAAGTCTTAAATCCAAGCCTGCTTAGAGCAACTAAAAGTGCTCACATTTCCTCAACTAGGCAATTCTATATCAATTAAAAACTTACATAGAGATACATAGAGAATCTTTACATATATTTTAGAAAATTGGATGCTGTACAGTGAGAGATTCTGAATGGCATAATAGGCTGTTAAAGCAATGCTTTAATGCAGGACTTTTTGAAAATCCTGATGCCTCTCCAAAACACTGCCAAAACGCTGTGTGGGGTGTCACACAGTGAGATTTGTCTGTTCTCACTTTTTCTTTTTTTTTTTTAATTCACATTTGAACTTTTAAATTTGGGAATTATAATGCTACACAGATGTAAATCAAAGCTGGTTAGGATTAAGATTGCTTTTTAATTATTCCGTATGTAGTGCTGGGTTGTGACCAGTGTAATCATGATTCAGGTTTCTAGGGTCTGTGAAGGACCCTGCAGTTTGTGGTTTCCTCACCTCAGTTGTAAGTACAGAATAAGATGGCATTGCAAGCCAAGCCTTCTTCCAAGTGATATGTATTCACCTTGAAGAAGTGACTGCTGATTCTGCCTGGTTCACAGAGCTCCTTTTGATCGTAGGCAAGCCACTAAAGCCAGTCTTATTTTGATCCTCAAATTTCTAGTATTTTTTCTCCTGGGGCCTGACTAAAGGCCTTGATGTCGCCCTGATTCTTGAGTTTTCTTAAGCCTTCTGAGTTTACATTCTATTGGGAAACTTTCCCACACAGTTTCTGTAAATAACGTATTGTTTTGCATTCCTCCATGGGGGTGGAGAGACTTGATGTACTAGTGCTTTGTCCAATGTCTTCGGAGAGGTGGCCCGTTCACTCTCCAATCCACTGTCACCTTTGGAGAAGTATAAAAGTTGGAGTCAGAAAATAAACGCTCTCTTTTTTGCCTTGCAAGGTGGCAGGTGGCTCGCGTTGTGCTTTCTCGTGTCCTATAGCGACACCTTGAACTGCAGTTTGCAGATGCTTGTCACCCTCTGAGGTCTGTGCATTGTGTGAGGAAGTGCTCAGCAAAACCCCTAGGAGAGGAGTCAAGTATTTAGGACATCACCAAGTGTATGGAATTGGTGAGATTTGGCTGGGACATCTCATTGCCTTCTCTCTTTGTAAAATGGGGATTATCCTCAGACAGAGAAAGTTTAAGGAAAAAAAGTATCAGTTCTCAGACAACTGGTAGAAGGAAGAGCACCAGGGGATGAGTAGAAGAATTTAATCATGCCCTTCAGAGAACAGTTTTAAGGCTATTGTGATGATCCAGTTATTGAGAGATGCCTCTACCTGAATTTAGGCACAGAACAAAACCATATACCAAAATCATGTACTGGGCTGACCCTGGCTGTCTGCTTGGCATCCTACAAAGATGCTCTCTCACTGTCCTCCACAGCTGAAAAGAGGTAAGAAAATATAACAAAGAGTTAATGAGTTTAGAGAAGGACCAGGAGAGATCACTCACCAGCACAGTAAGACAGGCTAGAATTAGAGATATTAATTGAGATTTTTGCTAACTAAATCAGAGCAGGATAATGACAAGTAAAATAAGACTTTAAAAACCCCATCTTTCCCTCACTTCTCCTTCTTTCTCAACTTTACCTGCTCCCCAACAGCAATGCAGGGACACAGGGAATGGGTGTTATCGTCAGTTCATCACATGTTTTTCTGCTGCTACTTAGGGAGAAGAGTCTTTGCCCTGCTTCAGTGGGGGGACCCTTCCACAGGAGGTGTTCCCCATGAACTTTTCCACTGTGAGTTCATCCCACAGGTAACAGCTCCCCACAAGTTTCTGCCTTGGGCTTGGCTGCTGGCTGGGCTTAAATCACAAAAGGTTTGGTCAATATTACCAGTCTTCTTTCATGCTCCTGTCAGGTGGTTTCATTTATAGTCCAGGTTCCAGCAATCCACGGAGGCATACTTGGGAGCTGGAGTGTATGTAGGGAGAGGGCTTTGGTGGTCACAGATGCCATTAGTCCCGTAACTTGGGGGGATACCAGTGATATCAGTACAAGAAGCTGCTGTTCCACCCAGTTTGCCATAGAGGGAACCCTTGTCTGCAACCAGTGCCACCTTGCTGCTCCATTCTGCAATGTTCTTCTGTGGTTGTAACAGTGCATGAGACAGGCAACTGTAATTTTTAAGTTCTTACAGTTATTGAATTAAAAATAACTAGAAAAAAATTGCACTTATGGCAAAACAAGGCATGGTATATATGCCCTTTCAATTAATTAGTAGTCTCCTTTTAGGAATGAATGAGAAACATGTCCTGAGGACCAAGGGATCTTATCACCATACACAGGGAAACCTATCAAGATTTTATGGGCAATCTTAATTCTATAATTTCTTTATTTTGTAGTGTTTTGATGTACTTTTTAATTCTCAATTTTCCTTCTGAAGGTAGGTGGTTTGCTATTAACAAGCGATTGAATGGATTATCTGAAAGAAATGGAATAGCAGTGAATGTTTGCCAGCCTAATTTCACATCAATTTAGCATGATCAGGATATATTCCTTGTTCAGTGGTGCAGTTCTGAATGTTTGCATCATCCATGGAGATTTAGGTAACTTAAATTTGATATTTGATCTAATCATCCTTTAGGAATATAGGTCAGCTGCAGCACTGATCTTCTGTTGTAAAGGAAAAACTCTCTGGTTTTGGATATAAGCCACTTTTATGCATTTACTTTTTTTTTTTTTTAAGTATGAAAATACATTTTACTCTTCTTACACATAAAACCAAAGTCCTTCTAGGCATTTTAGCTGGGCAATCTATTTCCACTAACTGGTGTTCTGCACTCAAGAGTTTCCTGGTTGTTCACAAAGCTCATGTGTTCCTCATTGCTGTGTTTTCTCAGTCCCAGTTTTCCCAATCCTTCTCAAAGCTTGCAAAAGTTTAGAGCAGTCTGGTTTTTACTTCTGTGTGAAAGGCTCCTACACACTATAGTGTGATTGTTGAAGTCAGGTAAGGTGCTGCCTACACTGGAAATTTATACTGATTTAAAGTTTGTGCAATAAGTAAACGAATCCACTTCCTCATCTCAATTCCTCTTCCCCTACTATAAGCATACAATAACATGTGAGATACATGAAATGACATATACCCATATTCTGTCCAGTAAAGCATTATACTTATAACAGAAAGATTACAGCAGTAAATCTCAGGTAGAGAGGAGAGAGTCATAATTTATCTTAGAAGAATTGAATTTTGTACAACCATCTCACCAAAAATGGCTGCAAAGTGTATACCATCTGATGGAAACTTCAAAAATTTCCTTTCTCTTTGCCCCCCTTCCCTTTTGTCTGAAAGTGCAACAACTTTTTCCTTAAAAAAATCTTTTTTTACTTTTAAACAAGCCAGAGATCTTCACTCCTCTGGATCACAAAAAGTCCTGTTTTCCAGAATCAATAATATTTCCCAAAGATTGTGCACAGATTGCAGAAGTCACTATAATGACATTCTGCCAAATAATTATACAAAAAAATTTTAAATATGTCATTGCAAAACTTTAAATAAAAAAGCACAACGGATGATCAAGAGTGAGTTAAAGAAGTGTTATGTGAAGAGAAGCATGTTGGTGTTTATCTTAAAAATTCCATTATATTAAACATGTAAACAAACATAAGGTAGTACAATGAATCTTAAGAAAAAAAATTTGCTATTTTAGAGCCAATAAAAGGCAAATATAGAGACAAATGGTACTTTCCTATCTGTTTTTGTTTCAGCAAGAATGAGGAGCAAAGAGCTGTAAGTCTGTGTTAGTCATATTACTAGATGCTTGAAAAAATGCTTCACAGAAATTAGTGGTATTGCATGGAAGAATTAGAACCCATCTTCACGTATCACCTTGGAGGACTAGGTATGAATAATGAATATACACACTAAAAACTAAAGCTCTAGGATCTAAAATGCCTTTAGTAAAACTGACATAACTAACTTCCTTTGTTTCTCTTGAAGTTGATTCAAAGCCAGAAATGCTGTCTATGATCCTGTGATATTGCTCACATTCAGATGCAACTGAAAACTTAAAATTGAACATGGAAGGACCCAATGCAGAGCTCCTACAAAAATGCTGCTTTCTCAGAATTGGTACTTAAGGACCAGTGATGGCTGGGAACTGCTGCACATTTCCTTTGATCTAAACCCAAACTTCTAAAGAGAACTTAAAGTCTGGTCAGTGAAAAATCTTGAATGCTTTTGAAAATGTTACTCTGCATTCCTGAATGTAGGAAGTGTGATTAATACTGTAGCTAGAATTGCAAAACATGTTTTTTGGTTTGAATCTATTAAAGAGATTCATTTTTATTACACTGAGAAAATAACCTCAATCTTCTATTTTTGATGCATTGTGGAAACAGAAGGGTTTATCTGAGTTTATTTTTAACAGTATTTTGCACTTGCAGGTGAAATTTAACAGAATACCACAGCTTACTTTTCATTTGATTTCTAGCAATTACCAGTCTACACCTTCTCTTGAATTAACAGCCTGGAGAAATGAAAATTTCATATTCTGACTCAGTTGCACTTGGATTTTGGTATTCTTTTTTCCTCCCATTCCTTGAAGACTTTAGGGTTATGAGTGGAAAACTGTATTTTTTATTAATTTTATAAGAATTAAATTCTACATACCTGCTATGAGGTCACCTTTCCTGACACAAATCACAGTCCATAATGCTGTCATCACTGATGATATTCCTTACATTATACACGAGTTTATATTCAGGCTATGAGATAAACTAATTAAATAAGAGAGACCTATACAGATTTTTCCATGTTACTTTTCAACTCAGTGCTCCCAGCTCTAGCTGGTGGATTTTCTGCAGCTGGGAACAATGCAGTTGTTCAGCATATACTTAAGTGTCATATGTCCTGGATACCCTGGTTGGGAGACATGAGGAGAGCAGATAGAATAAGGAGTCCAAGTTAAATTACATCAGTGGGGTGGATGCAAGTAAATAATGATTGTGTTAAGCAAAGGTATTTATTTTTCTGGTATTGCCATGGTTATTAGCAAAACTCGTGCTGGTTTAAGATTGGGAGCCAGCTGGGCCTACAGTTAAGAATAATTGTTGTTGCTGTTCTGTGCAATGCTTTATGAGTTCCTGCTGGGTTTATAATTAATTCAAAGTGCACTGGGACTATTACATGGCTATGCACATTGCTTGATCCTTCTCAACATCTATGGCATTTCTTGGATTTGGAGGCTGGGATCTGGATTGTCTTGGAAATTTTGTAAAAAAAATGTAAAAAGGTGTTACCTGATTACAGTGATTAAAGTTAGACCTCCTCCTTGTTTTCCTTTGCTCTGGTGGAATAAATTCAGTAAGTACAGGGACACAGCACATTCATGTCCAGAACAGGAAAGAGGGAGATCTTATTTAAGCTCTGTCATCTCCTTTGACTCCACTTTCCAGCGCCATGATCCTGGTTTATGGCTTATTTTCTGTCTTAAAATAAGAGAATGACAGTACCAATGATATTAGATTTGAGGGCGGAATCACAATATTGAAGACAGTAGGGTCTTGTTTTCCTCACTGTCTGACATGGACAGTGATGACTATGTGGGATTGCTACAAAATTTAGCACAGAATTCTGTGGTCTCCAGATACTTGAGTTTCAGGCCCAGGATTAACATGGATTTTTGCCACTTGAATACTGGTGAAACTTGGGAGAAATATCTGAACTAAAGTCCTCAGACCTGTAAAAGGTTTTGGGGACAGCAGAACAGAGAAGTCTGCAGAACAGCTGGAGTATGCGGAGAATCAACTGAAGAAAGAAATAAATCTGGTTTAATACTTCATTTGGTGTTTGTTTTCACAAGCCTTCAATTCACTGATGTGCCTTTTGATAGTTGGCTTTGAATGTGTAACATTTGAGGCACTGTTACTGTTAGGTTTAGAAGGGTGCCTGAGAAGAAGGTAAATGGATAAGAATAAGATGAATTCTACCATTCTCTTCCTCTGAGTGACAGCATATTGACCATGAGTCACGTCTTAGAGCTTAGACATTTGAAACCTGAATGTCTAAGTCTTAGATTACTGTATCAGCTCCTTCTAATAGAAATAAAAATAGGGAAAAAAGTGTATTTACAGACCATTTCAACTCCTAAAGCAGGTCAGATGACTTTGAATGCATACCAGCCAAAATGTATGAATTAAATTTTCATTAATCTCATCATCCCTTTCATTTTATATATAAAACTTTATCTTCCTCAGAAATTGATCAGCATGGAAAGTCATTAAGACTTCTGTTTTGTCTTCACAAGTGAAGAAGATTTGTATTTTCCTGTACTTATAGACTTTGTTCAATTTTAAAATATAGTGTTATACTTTGAGGGATTGCTCTTTGTGTAAGGATAATTCTCAGGTCTCAGGCAACTGTTCTAACTGGGCAGCTATAAAAATAATTTTCATACCATTTCTGAGTTCAGCAGAAAATGAGATGAGAAATTTGAGGATGGGTGAGAAATCTGAGATAGGACAAGTTTTATGATTAAAGGTATGCTTAGATTTTGAGAGAGAATTCTGGTGATTTTGAAAGAACAATATATCCTTCTCCAACACCCTAGTGCTTCCCATAGGTTAGAATTTATGAGGGATTTGCACTCTGGTGGGGATTTCCAGAGCTTACAGTCAAACAGGAATGGCTGTGAATACTGGAGAGCTCACCTTATCTTTGCTGCTGATTCAGCCTCTGTTCTCTAGTCCATCATTGAAGTGATTGCCTTTGTCCATGACAGAGGAAAAATACTGTTATACAGCAGAACAGAAGAGGAAGCTTCTTGGCTCTGGTAATCACATGAAAGAGTAGAAAGACTTATACCAGTCATTAATGAACCTCAAATAAAACCTGGAGTTTTCTATGATTGCTTCAAAAAAGATTTTTGTTTATAATAAATATTTGTTAGGTATAATAATAACAATAATAACCATTAAGGTCTTTGGTTTTTTGCATTATCTTTCTTCATGTTAGGTGTAGACTGGCCACAAAAAAGCTTGGATTTGCAACAGCAGGGAGGTTCTGGAACTGTCTTTGGTCACAGCACTGGACAAAAGGGATGAGCCGCTTTGCAGATGGCATTACACATGAGTGAGAGAGTGATAGGTACCTGTGTTAACAGGGAACTGGACTTTGTGATGCAAAACATTCAACCAGGAGACCAGATTTATCATTCAGGAAGGCTGTAAAAAAGGGAATAGAATTTCTACAAGTGATATGCTTCTTATGCCTTAGACCACAAAATAAAATGCCACCATTCAGATCTTATCTAAAATTCCCCATGTAGACATTCTGTAGATGAATAGATCTTCTGTAGATGAATAGCATAGCAGAGAATATAACTCTCTAGTCCTGATTGCTGGTGTAATCCTATTGGCTTTGATTACAGTAATCTGCTGCCTCTGCCAGGTGAACGCTAAAGGTGAATTGCCCTGGTTACTGTCTTGGTTAAGTCCCTGTACAACCCAGCAGCACTTGCTTCTTCAGCCACAGTCAGTGATAAAGCTTGCTCTTTAGTAGATATAATTCATTTCTGGTGGAACTAACGGGCTATAAAAGCAACTGGGTTGAAAATGTTCCTTGTATACAGAAGTTGTGGTTTGGATGTGATTGCATATCTAAGACCTTATCACAAAATATTTCACCAGGAAGATCTCTATTTCTGACAGATTTTAAATTACACTGCCTTTTGTCTAGCTGTCTTATCTGACTTCTGATATTTTTCTCAGAGTAAAGGCTGTTCTTGCAGAGTGCATAATTTATATAAAACTTGTTCTAATGTCTAAAGATTGTAATGACACGTAGAATAACAAAAAAGATCTTTACTTCAAGTCAATATGCTTCCATCATTTAGTCTTTGGTTTGGAAAAGGTCTTTTATCACAACATTTGAAAAGCACTGTATGAAACTAGACTAATGTTCCAACATGTTTTGCATGTTGTGCTGTTTCATGCTGAAAGCCATTTGTGAATGGTGCTTTTGAGATACTTATTTGTGGAAATGTATTTGTTGCACACAAAAGAAGGAAAAAAACCCTCCAAAACACAACTGTGACCTCATTGTTATTTCATTCCTTCTGAAGAAAACCAATAAGTGAACAGGAATTCTTTGATACCACAAAAATGTCCAAGAATAGAAATCTGGTAAAATCAAGGTAATTGCACAAGCCCCACACTTTATTTATTTTTTATGGCTGGTGACAACTGAAATTTAATGGCAGGATGTCATGTAAAGCAATGGGCTATATTATTCAGTAAAAGCAGACAGCCTATCCCAAATGCCCTTTGATGGGTGTTTGAATTCTCCTTCTACTACACCGATTTTCAAGGAAATCTGCCTATGCACAAGGTTAGAAATAACCAAATAGTGATCTTTGGAGGTCAGAGTATTTTTGTTTCATTTTTATTGTGCTTCAGAAGGAAATTACATCTGCTTCAGAGCTATTTTTAAAATCCTGTCCTGGAAATATTGAAATGAACTTCCTATTGGATATAGGCTCTGAATGTAGAGATTCTAGCAGCCCTGTATCCTTATATTTCAAAACTAGTGCTGCTTCCCTGCTTGATGTGAGCCCCTTATAGAAATACTTTTTGTTGTCAAGACTCATTGCATTTTATAAGCGAGATATTATAAAACTGAGAAAACCAAAAAAGAGGGTGTGTGTGTGTGTGTGTGTGTGTGTGTGTGTGTGTGTGTGTGTGTGTGTGTGGTGTGTGTCTGTGTGTGTTTAAAATTGTCACCTCCACAGCTCTTCACCAGGTTAGTAATATTGAATAGAGTTACCCTTTAATGGAAGCCTGGCCCTGGTTTATGTGAGTATAACTCGCATAGTCTCAGCTCCAGTGAAAATTTCTAAGATTTGCTGAGAGTATCATGGCTGGATAATAACATTTTATAGAATGCAGTGCAAGAAAGGATATATTATTTCTTATGTATATTCACTATATTTTATAGATAACTTAAATTCTCTATCTTTTTTGCCCTATATGTTTAGATTATTTTTCCTGCATTATCACTCTATACTCTGACTTAAAAATCACAGTAACATAAAAGCAATGGAGAGCAGTTTCATTATCAGTTTGGAGACACTGAGGCAAGGTCTGGTCACGCCTTAAAAAATAATGGAATCTAGCATAAAGTTATTTAAGGTGGTGCTGAGTATGTGATAGAAAGTTTTATGATGAAAAAAAATTCTTTCCAAATTCCACCAGCTTAACAAAGCAGTAAAATATTCACAATGAATAATTTATAAGTTGAAATAACTAAAATTTTAAAATGTGAGATAAAATTATGTGCCCCAAGTAATTGTTACTATGCTTAAAGTATAGGATTACCATATGCACAAAAAATATGATATTCATTAAAGAACTCTTTCATTAAGAAATGTACTTTTCAACACATCTTTCATCTACATGACAGCTTTTGACTGTTCCTTCTATTGCAAAGTAGTAAGACAGAAAGGTAACTCAGATTTTTTTTCCAGTTTTTTAAATAGCTTCTCTATTTAGACTAAACTATTTGACTTTAAATGAAGCACCTTCACAAATCATTTGAAGGAGACTTTATGCCTTAGTACTTTTTTGATAGAAAAATGTCTATGCATTGTTTTTATAATGTTGGAAAAGCTTCTTAGGGAGCATAAATCATTTACAGTCTTTTGCCATGAAACACTTCAATTTTGCTCTTAAAATGATGCTTAGACAGCTTCACTGCTCCACTGAAAACTATTCCTGTATGTTATACTCCACAGCTATCTTTGAAGAATAAATCCAGAAAAAAGATCCTTGTTATAAATTATGAATTATAAATTCATCTTTCTTTCTAGTCAGTCAAGAATGTCTATAGAAATTCACTATCTACTGGCATTCTGCTTTCCAAAATTTGTAAATGCCATCTTGATCTCTACTGCCACACACAGCAGAGTGGCAAACAATTTTAAAAGATGAATTCTGTTTTTGTAAGAAAACTTGTTTACCAAGTTTTCTATCTTCTCAAGATCAAATTTTGATTTTCATTTTTTATTCAGTGGATCAGAGTATCATTACGAGAAGAGAACCCTTTCAAATTTGATCTAATTATTCCAATAAAAACTTGGAACTTGAAATCATAAGAAATTACCCTTTAAAAAAAAAAAGAAGAGCAAAAATGCAATGTATTTAAGCAGTAATCATGTTGTGTCCATAGACAATTAAAGCAAAGGTTGATATGCATTAAAAATCATAGAATCATAGAATATCTGGGGTTTTGTGCTGGTTTTTTTGGTTGTTTTTTTTTAAACGTTTACATTTTCTTCATTAATCCAAACGTAAAAAGGTGGTCCCTGAGGCAGAGTTGATGGAAAACTGAACACTACAAAGCAGCATGCAGGATCCCTTGTCTCGTAGCATGAAACTCAAGATTTAGCTTGATTATCTGCTAAATTTATTTATGGACTTATGAATATAGTCTACCTTGTGACTTCACCTTGAAACTGTAGGCTATCTTTGACTGAGGTAGCTACTTTACTAAGATAATTAGCATAGTAACATGCTTGCTTAAGTGCACTTGCTTTCAAAATTGTAATAACTATTATTAAAAGTGTCATAGAATATTTATTCTGTCAAAATGCAACACGAGTCACAGAGCTATTGGTAAATTTTTGAGACATACTAGTATATTTTAGAAAGTGCTTTTAGATTATACCAAAGTGTTTTGGTATTCAATGATAAGGTATTTATGATCATTCTTCAGTTTAATCTTCTGAAATGTTAGTAAAAGTTCAGGGTAATACTTTTTTATGGCTGATACAGTGAAAAAGGTGCTGAAAGCCTGAAGCTGCATGAGCTGAAAAGACAGTACCTAATTCTATTTTCTCCAGATTTCTCCTCTATTCCTCTTGCATGAATTTATGAAATTTATTGCTTCTTAGGCAGTGTGTATCTCCTATATATTTCTCCTTCCCAGGATAATATATCCAGCATTATCATCTTCACCCATGCAGGAGCACTGCCTTCCTGATCATGAGATACTACAGAAAACAAAAAAGTGAACATTTCTGGCTTGAGGCTATTCTGATGACTGTGAATGTCAGACTTACCAACATGCAAAAAATGAAAACATTCTTAATGAATCAAAATCTGTCCAAAAAACTTCACCATTTGTTGGATCAAATTAATTATCCGGACTGTCATGCAACTCTCCTTTCCAAAGCCCCAAACAAAAGACACACACAGACCATAATGCCCTCGCCCACAAAGCAAGGTTATCTTTTTTTTTTTTCCACTCTTCTAGTAATTTCACTTATAATAGGCTGCTTTGGAAAAGATTAAGTTGCCCTCTGATAGCAATAGCTTTTGGCTTCTATTAAACACAACTGGTACAATTTTATAGTGCATACCTTCTAGAGCAATAGATGAAGAGAATTTAGATTTCTGCAGCTCTGTAATTGCACTGTTATTCACCCTCTGCTGAAACTGTTTTCTACGAATTAATGTTTATCTTTCATATGTAGGATATCTTATAATTCAAAATAGCTAAAGAGAATATCTAAACTTTACAAACTAATCTATATTTTATTGTCCCTGACATCAAGGAGTCTCTTGTTCATCCATAGCAGCCTCCTCTGTGGAGCTAATTAGATTTTAATTAGGCCATTCCTCAATCCTTCCCATAAATTGAGATTCCTGTAGCTTAAATCTGAATTCAAAACGTTAAGACTGAAAAATTCGTGTTGATATTTTTACTAAGATTCTGACACTTAAATTTCCAATGTACACTGAGATTTAATAAAGACTCAGAAAATGCACACAAATAATGCAAACAAATACTTTTTTTATTTAATCTTTGGTTAAAGTCCAGAGCTTACATACCTAAGTACTTCAATGTTTTCTTAGTAATTTACATGCTTTACCTGGACAATACTATGAAAAGAGGCACACTTTTCTAAGTATATGTATAAAAACACTGTTATTAATCTTGCGCCCAAAAAGGGAAATTATTTTCTTTAGGCTTTAAAAGTAAAACCTTTTCTGCTCCTGATATCCTAGGAGATGTCCAGTGAAGGACCCTGGGCTGTGGACTGGGAGAAGGTGTTCCATGGTAACAATTCGACTCTGCAAGACCTTTCAAGTGAAATGTTCAGACCCTGAATTCAGATCCTGCAATAATGTGAGTAAAATATTTGGATTAATCATAAACATTTTAGCAGTGTATTCCTAGATATCATAGAAGAATATAATTTTTTAGCATGAAGTCCAATTAAGAAATGCATTATGGTTGAAAAATTTGGGGGAAGTTTGTGGATTGCACATAATAAAGACTAAGGTAGGAGAGAGGGAAGAAAAAGACACAAACAGGAGAATGAGGTTCCAATCATTAGTAACATGTGATTGGCACTTTGATGGAAATTAAAACTTCACAATAATTGGCCCAACTATGATCTTCTCTGCTCTCTTTGTTTACTTTTCCAGAACTATTCTTTGTTCAGAAAGAATAGAGGTAAGAGCTAAGACACTTGTGTGAGTTGGGATTAATGATGTGTAAAGACTTCAAGACCAGACAAGCATTTTATTAGCTAAGTTGCACCTGGAAGTTCAGAAAGTTGAGGGAGTTTTGCTGGCAAAACTGGAAATCTTGGTGCTGCTCAGTGTCAGTTGTAATGAGGTTCCTGCCCCACTCCCATAGCTGTCTGTAACAAAGGACAGCAGATCTGCAGCATTTTATTTATTAAGCAATTTTTCTTTGAGTATTTATATATTAGGTGCTTGTATGGGGCAGTGAAGAGACACTTCCCTCAGTTTTTCCCAGAGGTACTACTTTCTGCCTTGGACTTTTGCAAAATGAAATCTAAGAAGTCTCTGTCTTTCCTGTCTTGCTTTGTTACAAGCAATAGCTTTCCTCATTGATCCTTCAGCTCTGGAAGTGGTTGGACCTGTACAGAGCCTGACTATGCAGCTGAGAGATAGGAAATCTTATTAAAGCTTGGTACACAGGGGAAAACAGAAGAAGGTGATGCAGGATGTTTTCCAAAATTATCTACTCATTATGAAGGAATGCCTTGTTTATTCAGTGATGTTGCATGTAGTAGGATTTAAAATAAAATAGATTTAGATGTAGAAAAATTAATCAAATACATTAAAAATATTATAATGAAATTATTTAAATGTATTTAATAATAAGATTCTCCCTAGCAATTTCTATATCTATGCCAGCCCTTCAAACCTGACTAACAGGCCAAAAAATAATTTAGGCACTGGTATATCTTAAGGAGCTCTTTAAACTGAAGTTGCCTGACTTCTGTTTTGGAAGGCATTTATTGAAGTCATTTTTGTTAAGGTTTGGGGCAAGTCTTTTCTTCTTCAGTCTCAGATGATATTATCTGCATTTCTCTTTCTTGTTTATTTCCTGTAATTTCCTGTGAATTAGCACCAGGATATCATCTTCCAGTGCAGGAAACCGAATCCTTTCCTTTCACTCTTCTTCTTAAGTTTCTTGATTAATATCTGTGCACCTCAATTAGCATATTCCTGGCTTCAAGCTTCTTTCTTCTGTTACTGACTCTGAGAAGAAACTGGCAAAATAATGTTATGAAAAATGTTTATGCATGGTTTTCTTACTGGATGTATAATTACTTTTTTTCTCTAAGCTTTATGCAAATATTAAACTTGAGATAGCAGATGGTAAAACTGGGAATAGGTTGCTCTGAATAACAATCCCTCCCCTCCACTCCTGGAATTTTAGGGGGAACCTCAGGGGGCCCTGCCTATTGCAGTTCCAAAGCAGAAACTGCATGTCAAGACACTGATTCCCATTAGCTACCAGTTTGTAAGTATGATATGTTCAGTCTGTGGAAAGAAAATGCTTTAGAATAACATCAGTTAATACAACTTCTAGGATTTCACTTGTTTCTGCATTTGTAATTGGAAGCATGTGCTTTCATTCATCTCCATCCTCAGAATACTCTGCTGAGACCTTGGCCTTCTCTTTGACTGTCTTCCTGTGCTAGAATATGTAAGTGGTTTAGTCTTGTTTCATGAGAAATCTTTGTCAATAATAGAAATGTTTTGATCACTAGTATGGATTGGAAACAATAAATTCATCATCTTCATTTGTGTTGACAATGTCTGAAACCAATTCCAGGAGCAAAAAGCAAAAGACAAAGAGGTCTTTGATCCTTGTGAAGATTTAAACAGGCAATGGCTGTCACAACTTGTTTTTTTTTTACTCATGAACTGTTCATCATGTGAAGATTTTAAATCTTGTATGGCAGCAAAATGCCTGCTTGGATTTTTTTTTTTTTTTTAACAGCTTAATAATGGATTGTTTTAAAAATATTTTGTCCTAATACCACTGTTAGTCTTTAGTCTTTAAATCTTTATTTTGAAGCCTTTAATTAGCTTGGAGGCAGTGTTCTACCCTACCTCACAACCTTCTGATGACACTGTCTAGGGTTCAGTTCTGGTGATTTAGCAGAGAGTCCTCATGAATCTCCAGGATGTTAAAATCTGATTTATATGTGACAGACACAGTTTGAAGCTTTTTTCTGCTTGTGATATTTCCACCCATATTTGCCCTTACTGGAGCACATGCTATTCTTTGGAAGTGTGTCACTATGCAACAAAACACCCCTTCTAGGCTAAGAAAAGACATACATTTACATTTCTACACCTCATCATGCTGCACTCCCCCCAGACTGAAATCCTGCTACCTGTTGTATGCTTTTTGCTGCAGGTTCTGACATCTCAGGCTGCAGGCAGAGCCTGGATCTTCTTCCTGCTCATTTCCCTCACTGCACATCCATTGATGTCACATTGAGCAGCGGGTATGAGATAAAGGCCCCAACAGTGGCATTGTGGCCTCTTACACCTCCATCCAGCGTTGAGGACTGCAGCATGAAACACTAGATTGATTCTTTTCTAACACAAGCTGAAAATCTATGTACTCAAAGTAAGCATTTAGTATCCTAGCCAAACTGACTTCTAGATGCTAGATAGGATTGAAGATACACACTTGCTCCAAAAGAAATACTTATAGGAATCTGAGTCAACAGTTCCTTTTGAGAAAATTATCTGACTCTTATCAAGTTATTTCTAACACACAAATATGATGCTATCAAACCATTTGGGTGATTGTAAACTTTAAAATTATATTCCTTCCTATGTTGTTCCTTGTTTTAAAAAATTGATTTTTTTTAACAGCATGGATTTTTAAAATAATAATCAAGAGAGCAAGAAAATAATTATCTTTTACCTATTCCAAATTCATTATATATTTGTGGCACATTGACTGTTAACTATAGCTAGTTTATCTCAATATTTATTCAAATCATTGAAACACAAATGGGAAAGAGAGAGGAACTTTTACATTTGGAGGGAAACTAAACCAAACCACAAAACCACCACCTTAATGATGTCTTGGCTTGAGACTCAAACAATATACAGTACTTAATAGGATGGTGGACTCTAATTTAATTAGTTTCCTTTAAAACCAGAGATATTTCAAGGTCTGATTTCCCTGATGTAATATTCCATCGAATAGCCTGAAATACTTTTATGACTATTGAAGAAATAGTAGCAATTCAGGTTTGTGCAAGGCGTACATATGTTTTACTCTATGTGACGATCTTTATTTTCATGAAGTCTAAAAATTTATATAAAATTTAAAAAAATCCTTGTGTGCTAGAATATCAGCTTTTATCAGAATGTTTAGCAAAAAGGGATGTAGTCACTGGTTTCAGATGGAGAAGCCATAGCTATTACTGTATTGATTCATTCAAATGCACACAGCAAGTTCTACTAATAACCATATTGCTATTTCTTTGGCATATTCAGAACCACGATTCAGGTTGGAAGGGTCCTCAAGAATTCTCTAGTCTATCCAACCTCCTACTCCAAGGACTGTCAGAGGGAAAAAGATGCTGTTTATCTTCAGTGTGAACTTCCTTGTTTCAAGTTATGCCTGTTGTCTCTCATGCTCCATCCACGCACCCTGATAAAATAAAATGATTGCACAGGAACCTCACTGTCTGGGAGGATCTGAAAGTTTACACCTAGAATAATGAACAGGTAGTGCTTGTGCTAAGGTGTTGCACCTTCTAAGTTGTTGCACCCACTAAGTTGTTGCACCCACATTTATCAAGGCTGTAGTAGTCTCCTTGCTATTCTTAGATGGAGCATCAAGCAGAGTTGACTTGTCTGCAGTGAAGAGTGCTGAGGAAGCAGAATTTTTATGAGCTGAAGTTCTGTTGTTACTTTGAAATAATCAGATTAAGACTTCTTCGTGTATGTGAAAAAACTTGCATCCAGTTCACCAGCAAGAGGAGAAATGAGATTTTACCCTCAACATTTTATTTTTAATTTTGTGAAGTGCCTACTGCTTCTTTCTGGGTCAAGCACTGTCTTGTAGAAGAAGGGCATTATTCCATCCATTTTTGTTTGGAAAACACATCAAAATCCCTGAACAGTGAAGAATATTTCTAATACTGACAGTTTCCCATCTGTTTAACTGACTTACTAAGAAGGCTTAGAAAATGAAACTAATTTACCAGAATTAAAGTAAA
Source organism: Taeniopygia guttata (assembly GCF_048771995.1). Classification (NCBI taxonomy): domain Eukaryota; kingdom Metazoa; phylum Chordata; class Aves; order Passeriformes; family Estrildidae; genus Taeniopygia; species Taeniopygia guttata. The sequence continues at coordinate 125,622,732 of NC_133026.1, forward strand.
TTAAGTAATGAATGACAGTAAATTATGGCTAAAATCAGGGAGCACAGCAAATCTAAGAAAATAAATAGTTTTATTTTTAAATTCATTTATATTCAAAATGAGAAAACACTTTATTTTGCCAGCCTTTATAAATGTTTTATTTTGGGCATTTCTTTTCCTAGTTGAAATAATTATGACATTTATATGTTGACTGACATATATCTCTGGCACTCATCTGATATCTTTTAGCATGGTCCAATTATTTTCAGTGATATTTTGGGGGCAACTGAATGTGTTGCTTACATCCAAAGGCTAAACTAATGCTGCTTCATTAGGCACAAGCTCTATGCCCAGGGACACTCAAGGCAGTTAAGCATCTGGGCCAATTTAGATTTTTATGTTTTCAGAACTTTTGCCTTAAATATTTTGCATTTCTCCCCTCCCTTCTCCCTGTCTCATCAGAACATTCTTCTCTCTTTCAGTTCCAGAACAGGTGTTAGCATATGCAGAATATAGTTCAATGTGAATGGATCTCAAAAAAGTGAATTGAGCACTGGAGGATATTCAAGGTAGTTTTCAAAGGAGACATGTCTTCAACTATATGCAAAGCCTGTCTTGCTGAAATGCATGTTTTATCAAGAAACAAAGATTTGTAGGCCAGCCTATGAAAGCTAGAGGCTTCACCACTATAATGCTTTTTTTGTATAGGCTTGAATTAGCATGCGCACACAAATTTCTTGAATGTGAGGGTGTGTATATGCAGAGTGAGGGTGCAACTGCACTTAGAGGAGGCCTGCAGAAAGGATTTATATTCCTACACAATATGTCCAAAAGCATGGAGGAAAAATGTTACATTTGACAAAAATTAGCTCTGTGTGTGCGCGTGTGTTTGTGTGTGTGTGTGTGTGTGTGTGTGTGTGTGTGTGTGTGTGTGTGTGCATGCATGTACTGGCACAGGTACTACTTGCATGCCTTGCCCTCTGTGTATTAAGGGTTCTGCTTCTATTTAAATTTGGTGTTGTTAAAATTGATTTAGTATCTAATAAGGGACTCAGTGCCTTCTTGGGATTCTATCCAGCCATTTTCTCCACAATTATCATGAAACTTTAACTCTTAAGGCAGTATACTAAGATGCTAAGATGCACAAGAGAGTTTTTATATACCACTCTTTTCACCAGAGATTGTTTTGTTTGCTTGAGTGTCCTACTTAAAGGAGGTAATGGGAGTTCTGAACCCAAATTAGAACTTCAGTGCCCATGTGAGTATGGCTCTTTCAACTCTGTCTTTGCAGAAAATAATATCCATCTTTTGGAGGGAAATTCTATACATCTGGAATTTTTTTTTTGTTTTGTTTTGTTGTTTCTTTTTTGTTGTTTGTTTGTTTTTTTCCTGTTTGGTACACATTTTGCTCTTTTCAGAGCTTTTCCTGGCCTTCTTAGCCCCACTTTATTTATCATAATCCTTAATTGTTTTAACTGGAGATAACATAGAAGATGAAGAGTTCCTGAGTTCTGTAATTCTCTCTCTCATATATTTTCTCTCACATAGCATGAAATCAGCCCTTCATGACAGACATATATCAGGACTTGCCAGACATTCTTAGGCTTCTAGAAAGAGGGAATTTTTTCCAGGGTGTTAATCTTAGGTAGTTTATTCACTGTTTCTACATGTAAAGTGAGAGGATAGGATCACAGAATATAGTTGGACAAGGCCTTTAAGATCATCAAGCCCAACTGTTAACACCACTGTGTTCAAAACTGCACCATGTCCCTGAGTGCCACATCTTCAAATTTATGAACATTTCCAGAGACCATTGGAAATAGTCTCCAGAACCACTGACCAGTTTTCTGGATGAGCTTTGTCAGTGTCTGACCATCCTTTGGTGGATAAATTTGTCCTAATTTAAATCTGCAACTTGAAGCAATTTCCTCTTGTCCATTCAATGTTATATCAAAGATACATTTCTTCTTCTGTATTATTTGTGGCTTAAATACAAATTAAATATTGTGTGTTACTTCTTTAAGCATCTTCCTACCGAAATAACATGCAAATTAAATTTTCTTATTCAGAAAAAAATATTTGAAATAGGTCATAATGGAATAAATAAACTAATGGAACAAAAATATATTGCATAGCAGCTCTATTGCTGTAGAAATTTTATAATGACATATGGAGTAGGCAAATGTGGCTTACTTATATAATTAGTAATTTAAAGTATTTATTATAATTAAAATTGTAGGAATTATGTGGATAGTAATCAGTTTTCATTGCAGTCTTTGCACATTTCAGTGCTATAATTAGACTGTGGAATCTGTCATTGCTGATTAATTTGTAGACAGCTCTATCTTCCCATTAAGATTTAATGTGTACCAAGGCAAAATTATCATTATCTAAAAATACAAAATAAAAAGTGATAGCTGTTTAGGGATATTAGCTTTTTCACTTTATCATCTTGGAATCAAGAACATCCAGTGGGGTCTGTACCATTCTCTGTGAGCAGCACTGAGTGGAAGGGGACAAAGCAGCTCTTTTTGGGCTTAGAAAAATAACAGCCTTTTTTTTTTTTTTTAAAGCCCTTCACTAGACTCTTGCACGCTTTGGGCTCAGCAGTCCATGAAAAGCTGTTCTAATGGCAGGAAGAGAAGAGCTTTATGCTATCAGGCTGTGAAGAGTGATAGTATCATCTAAACTGCAAAAGATTTAAATACCTCTGGTGAGCCTATTGCGTTCCAGAAAAACTTGAGTTTGGCTTCAGTTGTACGAGGATTTACTTTTATTTTACCTGTATTTGCTTGTTTAGCTGTAGTCTTGAAAAGCTTTCAGCCATAAGTGAATGAAAGCTATTATGTCCCTGGTCTCTTCACTCAGCTCCTGCAATGCCAGAATGTCATGCTTCCTTATTTTTTGCAGCCCCACGCAATGTACTTTAGCAGAACTATGAGTGCTGCTGATTGATGACCTGGATAGGTTTGCCTCAGCTTCTGTGTTGCTTCTCTTGTGTTCTCTACTTGGACTGTACTTAAGGATGTGCTGGATTTAACAGCAAAGGCAGTTTATGAAGTAATTTATGAAACGTTTTCTCCTACTTCTTCTTCTCATCCCTCTGTAAGATTTCACAATCTCCTTAGCTGTGCTGGCAGGCTTTTTCTGCCTTCAGTAAAAACTGAATCACTAGGCTGATGTAAGCTAAAAGACAACCTTCTGAAAAAAAAGCACAGAAAGCAACATATGGGCAGAAACAGGGATGAGATCAAGAAAGACGGGGATTTTTCATCTGTTTCTTTGCCAAGAGTAGCATATTGAGACTGTATGGTTCCAGTCTAGGCTGTTATGAGCTAAGTCACAGGGAAATCAGATATGCAAAGCCACCAAACCAGGACATACTTTGCAGGTGCCATTTCAGGGCTGGACATCAACCCACACCTGAGCTTCCAGGAGATTTGCTTGGTTGTGGAGCACTTAAATGGACTAATTCTGTTTTCAGTTTCTTAATCCACCTGTGTTACTGTGCAAAATTTTCATTTTGAGTCTGGAGGTATTTATATTGAGAAAAACTAAAGAAATAGGACAGCTTTTCAAAACTGACATGTATTTTAGCAGGCAAATATATTTATTCACTTCTCTTATTCTCATAAAAGTCTCCAATGCTATTTAGGAGAAGACAATCTCTTCCAAGACACATTGCAAGTAAGTTCAACACTGCTTATAATGACAACCATGATAAAAACAGTGTGCAAGTCAGGGTGTGTCATGTCAAAAAATATTTTTACATATTCAATTACTTGACAATATTTTATTGAGAAAAAAACTCTCATGATGATCAAATCTGTGCTACTAATGAATCTAGTGTTAACAAAAATATAGCTGGCTGTATTAATAAAGTTAAGACATCACGTCTTTAGTCCTACACACATATAGATGTGTTTTGTATGAAATGCTTTAATGTGATATGGTCTTGTAAAACGACATAGGTACACAGAATTCTGTCCTTGCAAGAAAAATAGAAGTCTTAGATTGTCAAGATTTGTAAACATGAAGAATCTCAAGCGTAGCACCTCATTAATGCAGTGATTTCATTTATTATGCCAAGGCTCACTTGTTTGCATGTGCAATGAGTTACTTTTCTGATTTCTGGATGAGATAAATATCATGTAAATCACTTTTTTTTTTTTTACAGATATAAAGTGATCCAAAATTTTTAAACTGAAGATTTTTATTTTCTAATTAAAAATAGGATTTAAGGTATATTAAGCAAAGAGATTGCATTATGCTAAAAGTGTGAAATAATTTTCACATTGCTGTGATGACTAGTGTACTGTACATAACCATATTTCTATGTGATAAGCAGGTTGCAATCAGCAGTAAGAATAAAGATTGAATTAATAGAAGAAGAGTCATCTAAACATTTATACCTAAGCCCAGCAAGGTGACTAGTGAGAAATCCAAGAGAGGAAGGTAGGCAGGTAAGGTGGGTATGAAGTTGTAGCAACTGCTGTTAGGCATATATGCTGTCATTTTCCAGACATCTCCAGTCATATTCAGAATTATTTTAAATCTGGTCTTAGAACACTTCCAAGAGAATTCTAAAAGATAAGTCTGATATGTAGTAAAAATAAATGTGTTTTCCAGTCTTGCAGGTTCATATTCTTGCAAACTTCTTTTTTTGTTTTCGGAAGCACTTTCAACTGATCCTTGTTGTAGTGGGTTTAGTTCTGTCCAAATACCTGCGCACCCACTAGAATAATTTACTTCTTTTCTGCTGCAAGATAGGATTAGAAAAGCAAAGCAGGCTCAAAACTTTAAAGGGTATAAAGAAAACTTTATTAACAGAACTAAAAGAATAATAATCAGAATAAAACCTTTACAACACTTCTCACCCCCATACCGTCTTTCCTTTCCCACTGATAACGTAGAGACAAAACCTGGGGTTTTCCATCAGTTTGCCACCTCCAAAATAGTCTTTCATCAGTTCTTGCAGGGAAAGGAGTCTCTCTTGCCATGCCATGGAGACTTCTACACAAGAAACTGTTCTCTGGTGACTTTTAATTTCCACAAACAGCAGCCGCCCAGATATCTGCAATAATGAAGTTCCCCCTATCTTTTCCAGCCTTGTCACAGCTGCATCCATGGGCCATGAGTCTAAAGAATTAAATGCACTTCTTCCCAGACTCTCATAAATAGCAAAATGCAGATTAAAACAGCAGCAATAAGGGAATTAGATACACATGTGAATTCATCCTGTTCACGGTCTGGACATTTTTTGTAAATTAGACTAATTTTGATTATTTTCCTATGTGTAAATATATTAAAAACATGTTAGAACAGCTGTCCAGGTACATGCAGGTTAAACTGACTGCTAATATCAATCTCTGTCCATTTGTTAGGATACTTAGGAAAAATTGTGAGCAGTTTGCTTGGAAGGAGGTCTTTTACTAAGAAATACAATTTTATGTCCAAATTTATTTTCTTTTTTAGGTGTCTGTGTGTTGTAGTTTAGGAATGTTATTTCCCAAATTATTGTTGCCACTGAAACCATGTGCTGTTCCCTTGGTCTCCCTCTCCCTTCCCTGTGGTAGACTGGAGAGCAGAATTGGAAACACAAAAGGTAAAAATCATAGATTGGGATAAGAAGAGTTTACTGGAAACAGGAATGAGGTAAGAAAAGGAACAGTAACAGCTACAATATCAATAACAAACTGTACAAGAGAGGCAAAGGCTTCCAATGTGGCTGCTCAGAACTGGAGTTACACAGTCTCTCCCTCCGCCACCCTTACTCAGCTGGAAGAAGCCCCTTCTCCGCAGACATTATTTATTATTCACCTGGCTACTGCAAAGATTAACCCTGTCCATACTGGAACCAGGACACCATAAAAACACAAATCCTTTCTGTGTGCTATGTCAGATTCCAAGGAAACTCCAGCATGACATGCATGCCTCTCCTATGGATCACGCTTCAGTTATTGCTACCATGTCGTGTAGATTTTACCCGGAACCCTCATACTGAAGATATGTGTGAATTACACTTTCTGCTAAAATCTGTCAGTCCTCCTGGCATCAGAAAATCTAGATAACAAAAGACTGGGAATGTGGAAAGTGAATTTTACTAGGAAATGGCCCCGCCAGTGCAATGTATATTGCAGATATAACTGCAATATACAACTATATTGGCCAGAAGAAAAAAAAAGCAAATATTCTCTCTGCTGAAGTGGAATTCCTGTTTGATTTTTAAAAAAAAATTTAATATGAACTCTTACATGACAAATCTGCCCACAAAAATTTGGGAACTACACTGTTGGAAAATTTGCAATATAGCCATCTATGAGACTTTCTTTCTATTTGTTGTTTTTCAGCTTAGAAGATACAGAATGTAGTCTGCCTAATGTGACCCAAGGTTACAATTACCACAGGAATACATGGCACAAAAGATGGTATGAAAGGAGCTGTGCAATTTAGCATGATACTAGCAAAAAACTGTAATTCTAAATAACTTTTTTTGGTTCATCTGAGAAAGTAAAAAACACCCCATGCATTAATTAAGGCCATGTTTAGAGGCATGCCAACAGCTCTCCAAACAACTCACTTTTCATAAAGTAGTCCCATGGTCTTTCAGATAATTAGTGGGGGGAATTGGGGATAAGAAGCGACTAACAGCTACACAACAAACATACATCCTCATCAGTTTTATTCTTTTATCATTTGCATGGTGATAAGTTGCTTTCTTTTCCTTAAGTAAAAAGAAAAAAAAGGAAAAAAAATAAAAATCCACATCAAACCAACAAGCCAGCCAATCAAAAAAACCTCACAATAGAAACTGTAAGCGCAAAATTAATCTTACTTAGTAATGTATGCCTCTTATGGCACAGATATCTTTATTTTGGTCCAACACACTTGTTATTTTCACTGCCTTTGAGGAGTCCCTCACATAGAGAGCCAGAGCAGCCACAGATATTTACTAATAATTGTACAGGATGTGATAGGTCTGTTGGCATAAAAATCAGGCAGATTTAAAAGAATTGTATAGCATACTTATGAAATTTGTAGTCTAGACTGATTTAGTTCATAAACTAATTCACATTCACATATTTCATGCAGAGATTGCCTATTTGATTCTACTTTCGCTGAAAGAAAAAAGGTTACTTGATGGTTTGCCAGGGGAGGCATCAAATTGGCAATGTTTTTGAGAGCAATTGCTCAGTCTTGACTACAAAATTTTGAATTTTACTTATTAACAAGCTTCTCAGATGGGGAAAAAGATCTAATTCATTGCTGTGTTTATGATAGTTATTGCAGCATGCAGTTTTCAGATATTTGTAGAGCAAATAAAACTAAAATCCACAACTGTGCCGGGTACCTTAAAACTACTTTCTTGTGAATTCCTAACAACATAACTGTATTGGAGAGTAGATTGATACTTCAGCTAAATTCCTGCAACTACTCTAACTAGCAGAGTTTTCGTTTTATAAAGTAGAAAAAAAAAGTGTCTCTTGGTATCCATACAGGCTCTGCTTTTCTACCACAAACTGAGAAAATATATAGTAACCCATGTATCCAAAAGTAAATGCTTTGGAAACAATATGAATTTTAAACTGTTTCTGAATATTTATTGGTCGCAATAACCTTTTAATTTGGAACATCTCAGGACCTTTTTTTTTCCCAATAATTCCAAGAAAAGTTTATTCAAGATAGGATCTAGATAAAATAATTCAGCTATGGGCACATTGAGATGTTTTTGAAATCGGTTGAAACCATATGAAACTTTTTGTTTGTTTGTTGGTTAGTTAGTTGTTTTTTTTTTTTTCTTTAAGTAAAAGGTATATATTTTCATTTCCCTTTTCTCTTTCAATAAAATATGCTCTTTTCTGGACTATTTTTATATATAATGTGTTTGATACTGTGTTATGAAATTTTTTATTAGGAGCATAACTTTTTTATTTTAGTAGTTGAATAAATTAACTTATTATCTTAATAATGCATACAGATTGTGCTTGTCTTTTTATTATATTATAAAGTGCTACCTCTTTTGAGAGATAATTACAAAAAAAATATCTGTAAAACAGATGAGATAGCTCACTGTTTTTAGTTAGGCTGACTGGAGAAATGAGGAAAAAGACAATGTTTCTGGGAAACTCAAAAATTTCTTTCAGAATCAACTATAATGGCAGCATCTTCCCTCCCTTTTAGGCTTAGAACTGCCATCTAGTAGTTCCTTTGTAACATCCATCACTGGTTTCCAGTTTTTTTCCATTACTTTCTCAAGGTTATTTCACTGCACACCTGCTGGGAGTGTATGGCATAGAACAACTGTGGAATTGTACTGCTGACAGCTGACAGTCTTCTATGTATTTGTACCCTAGCCTGACACCACAATTATTTCATGGTTTATAGATGTCCACAGATGAGACTAACACTATCTGTACACACTTGAATGAGAGATGAATACTGTTTGTCCTGAACTCTTTGGTGCCCTGTAAAGGCTATTTTTGAAAGACTTTTGTCAACTACTTAATATTCTTATGGGAACTCCAGTCTTAAGATAGTAGTTTTATTTCCTCTGGAGAAACAAACTTTTAAAAACAGTACAAGTAAGGAGCTAAATAAAAGTTTACTCAACTTTATCCTAAAGTGTTCTAGCAAGAAAATAATGACTTGCCAAGAATTACTGAAACACATCTCAAAAGGCAATAAAAATCCTTTTGATCTTTTTCTTTTTTTTTTTTTTTTTAGTGGAATGTTCTTTTTTTTTTTCTTTTCTTGATGTTCTTGAGGGATATTACAAAGGAAGAACATAAGATATTATCAGGTCAAGCTTTACTACTGAGCAGCTGGAGGAGACAAAGATGAGTAGCTAGTGGTAAATTCATTTTATGCATGAGCAGAAACATCTGTTCATTGCTGAGATGTTAATTTGTCCAACCTTTCAAAAACTTTGGTTATACATGCCCACTTCTCAGCATGATGCTGAATTTCTGTGTTGGAGGGAAAGATTAAAGTCTGGCTGCTTTTATTTATTGAATTTTGTTTGTAAAAATGTGAGCTGTATAGAAAGAACATAGCAGATGAGAAAGTACATGTACATCAGCCTAGTCACATCATATTTTGTACCTGTGTTTTAACCCTTGACAAGCATTACTTTGCATGTGGCCTACTAAGTGGTGTTAACTTCTACCTCTGGTTTGATTTTTTCCCCTTCTTTCCTACATAGTACACTACTGTCTTATACATAAGAATGATTAGTAATTTTCCTTTAAAGTCATATTTTTCAAAAAGGAAAAATTTTATTAATTTTTTAACCAAGTGATATTCTTGTATTCTTCACATACTAACAAAAAATATGGATACTTGGGATTGTATTTCTGAGATTCAGTAGTGAATCTGGACTAAAAAGGACATTAAAATTTGAATTAACATATCAGTGAAGAAAAGATGCCTCAGGAATATATTATGCTCAGAACTTAGTATACAAGTGTGCCTGCTGTAAAGATGTGTCGGAGATAAATTCTGAAAATATTCTGTAACCATTTACAATTAAGACTTATTTTTAATAAATATTTCTGTTAGTTGCTAATCAAAAATATAGTATGCTTTTGAGTAATTGAACCTCAGGCAAACATCTAATTACTTTCTGTAAGATACGTCTAGAATTTTTTTGCCAAAATTTTCACTTTTGTTTAGAAAATATGGTAAAAAACTTCATGTGAAGGTATCCTTTTAATTTTTATTTCAATTACTCTTCAGACTGCTGTCTAAAAATCTGCTTTGGTGAATCACTGTTCATAGATGCTGATTATTCTGTATTAAAAGTTAACCGTGATTCTTATTTTTTTTAATTAAAATGTACATTTTATAGAAGTATTGCTTTTGATATCTTAATTTAATGATTAATTATTTCTAGTTCTTATCCCTTTATTTTTTTTTTTTTTAACATAGGTCCACTCATGTTTTCTCACAGAAACAGCACTCTATAAAACAAAAGTGAAAAGAAGATTGTTGGTATTATACAGCTACAGTTTGGGTGGAAAGAAAACCCCTACATTTTTATGCCATTGATCAAATTATACTCTGATTTACAGATTCACAACCATCCAAGGAGAGCTACAAATCTTGCTGAGTGTGATTCTCTTATAAAATTTCAAGGTGTGAAATAGCTGTGTTAACACATTTTAAATTAAGCACTGTAACTTTCATCCTCACAGTATTTGCTTTCTCAAATGTATTTACTTTTATTGTTTTATTTTATATTTTATAATTTTAATTACAGAGGGTTAGTGACATGTTTTCTCTGTTTCTTTCTCTACCTTACTCTTTTTAATGCTGACCGAGACTGGGATTCAAACCTTCTCATTTTTTCCTTTGGAAGGAATTTGTCTTACGTGTATTAGAGGGATTATTGCAAGTACATCTGAAGGCAAAATCTGGCATAGAGCCTTAAACTTGTTTGCATCAGGCTGAGCTGCAGAGTGCTGTATAGGGAACTGTTCATAGTAGTAGGCAAATATTGTAATTGCTAGATTATAGACAAGAGCCCTGGAACAACAGCACTGAACAAAGCAGTCTTGAACTTTGCATAATTAGATTCTCCTGCTACTAAATTCAGACTTTGAGGTAATGTATGATTGTTTCCTTCTGGGGTTGTTGAAGTTAGAATGCAAGGTCTTAATTATGTGCAAACTGCACCCAACTTAGGACTAATTTGCTACTGCTTATTTTGGGAAAGTCTCTTCCCTGTCTTATGGAAGCAAAGCATCCAGATTTCCTGTCCAAACATTTCCTCTTTCTACAAATTTCTGTATGATCATATGAACATTTTTTTTTTTTAAGTACTGTTGTGTTCTGCCTTTGATTTCTAAAATGTGGATATGCAGCATATAGAATTACTGCAACAAATGTATGACCAGCACAGTATCTCACTTAATAAATCACTGTATGACACATGAGAAAGGATGGAATCCTGGAATCCTAAGAGGGGCATTCTTTGAAAGCTGCACTTCAAATATACCAAAAAAGGAGTTTGAATGTTAGTGGCCAACATGATGCTGTTATTTTTTCTGTGCATAATTCAGTTTGTTCCCTACAACAGACTTGTCAAAGGTCTATTTTGGTCCTCATATTGTGAAAAACTCTGTCACAACACAGGTCAAGATTAAGGGAAAACCAGTGAACTAAATCCCACAGTTAACCTGGTGGGGGATGCTGCAACAACCTACAGATGTGTGAGGAAAGGAAAAAAAAACCTGTTAACGTGCTTAGATGGAGCCAGGAAATGCTAATTCACTAATCTGAAACCCCAGATTAAATGTGAAAATGAGAAATCACACTTAATATGTCAAACAAATAGTCCACCAGAAGGCCTGAAAAGCTGCAAGTGTCATCAGTTTATACTTTCAAAGAGTTTGGAGGTTTTTGTTGTAGAAGGTATAAAGGCATTTGATTCCAGGAAAGGCTTCAAGGCTGTGAATCTGAAGACTTCTCTTAAACAGACATACATCCATTAATCCTTTCTTTCTGGAGATTATTTAAAGATAGAAAAAAAGAAATGATTTCTTTTATGTAGTCCTCTTGTGATGCATCTGCAAAGAGAGATTTCTGAAATTATTTTCTATCTTTCTTCCATCCTGTAGTTTACATGGTATTTTGGGATGTAATACTCTTGATTGTGTTTTTGGAGCTGCTGTTTCACAGCATCTAAGTCTTTTGACTGCGGCGAATGAAGCTTTTTAACCCAATTCTGTTCAGCTGACCCTGGCCCAACACCAAGAGTCGAGTGTCTTGGGAGTTCCCATGCTTGTGAGTTTTCTCTCCCTCATCCCCTCCTTTCACCTGGGCTTTCTAGCTTATTTCAGATTAATGTCTTTGGTGTCTCACTGATGGCGCCACACAGCCCAGTGGATAAGTGTGTTTTAAGTCTACTGAATGAAGACTTGGAAGGCAGACTCAGCCATCATCATGTAGGGTGGAGAATGGCTTGGTAGTCTGTACCATTTATCAACAGTAAAAAGATTTAAGAACCCTGGGGCTTCTTAAAGTACTATTGCAGCATGCAATGAAGATAGAGCTGGGAATTTTTATCATTACAACTTCCACTATGTGCGAGCCAGAGCCAGCAGTACAGCCTGGCCAGCAGTTCAACCTGGGTCAGTTGTTCAATGGCCAGCAATTCAACCTGGGTCAGTTGTTCAATGGCTTGGACTCCACCCTGAAGAAAGAAAGAATCTTTGAATGTTGAGGAAAAAAGCCAGGGGCCTCATAAAATCGGGAAAGCTGGCCAGACAGAACGCACATCCAATCAATATGACTAATGCAAAGTTCTCCCCTTATTCGAGAGAAGATGGCAGTTTTTATACACTTCTACATAGTTTACAAGTTACAAAGGCACTCTGATTGGCAAGCTAATATTGTTTACCTTTGCCTTAAGGTGGCCTAAACCTTACACTATAAACCTATATTACTTCACACCCAGACAGCCCAGTGCTTCCCATCACACCTTAATACAATTTCTGGCTGCGCCACAAGCTCTTAATTTTTAACTGCGTCAGAGGCTGGAAGGCCTCACAAGGCCCAAATCTGAGGCTTTGACTGGAGTATCTCAAATCTCATTCCAAACATAAATCATGACCTCTGTCTCTCAGAAATTCTGTAACAGAGGAATGGGCATATGGCCTATGATAGTTATGGTTTGCAAGTTTAAAATCAAATAAATTTAAAAAAAAAATAAGAAGGTGTGGCTATTCTCCTTCTCCCAAGTCTTTGGGAATTCTGTCATCTTCAATAATATTCTGAATTACATCAGTGTATCTTCAGATCCGATGACATAAGTGTATATCTGAGGATGTTTAAGTAGTCCTAATGCAGGAGATGGAAAAAAAATTATAGAATTAAAGCATCATTTAGGCTGAGATAGACCCATAAGATCATTGGATCTAACGATTAATGCATAAACCATGTCCTTTAATGCCACATCTACATGTCTTTTAAATACCGCAAGAGTTAGTGATCCAACCCCTTTCCAGACCAGTCTGTTCCAATGCTTGAGAACTGAAAGAAATTTTCCCATTATCCGATTTGAACCTCTCCTGTGACAAGTCGAGTTGATTTCTTCTTGTCCTGTCACTTGTTGCTTGTGAGGAGACTGACCTCCACTTGGTTGCAGCCTCCTTTCAGGGAGTTTTAGAGGGCAATAGGGTTACCCCTGAGTCTCCTTTTCTCAAGGCAAAACACCCCCAGCTCCCTCAGTTGCTCCTCATAAGACTTGTGCTCCAGATCCTTCACCAGCTTTGTTGCCCTTCTCTGGACACACTCCAACACCTCAATGTCTTTCTTGTAGTGAGGGGCCCAGAACTGAACACAGGATTTGAGGTGCAGCCCATACCTGTGCTGAGTACAGGGGGATGATCTCTGCCCCAGTACTGCTGGCCACACTGTTTTTTTCATCAAGTGAAAAAACCTTCATTTATATACTATCTAAGGTCCCAGTTAAGGTCATGTCTTGCAGCTTGACCAAGAAAAAACCAAGCTTGCACCTATGAATTTACTCGTTTTTTACAACTGTGTGGAGTTGATTATTGCAATGGGAAGACCCTAAGGTAGGAATGTCAGGGTAGAAAAGTTTCTTAAAACCTACAACTTCAGTCTCCTACAAGGAAGTCTCCTACAACTTCAGTCTCCTACAAAGTTTTAAAATCTGGTGTTACTTTGGCACTTTTAATATTCTAAGATGTATTGGCAGGTACAGAGAACACAGCATCAAAACTATTCTCAATTTTTATTCTTAACAAGCATTCAGTATATATTATATATTTAGCAGTAATCAGCCCAGTCAATAGCCTTGAGCTAACATATCTCGGAGGGAGATGACTGTCGAACAGAATTAATTCCTTTATGGAAATTTATTATTTGGAATATAATCTATTCCAGTATTTACAGTTATGGAATTTTGTAGCTGTCACAGTCAGTCAATCCCTTTCCTTTCAGAAAGATATTCAATAAATGGCAGCACTCCAGGCACTGTTACTTATTTCCTTACAAGAGAAAAAGAGTATCAGCAGTGATGACTTTGTCTGAGATTCAGACAGAAGTAATATATTTGCACATATTTTGAAGCAGAAGACTTGACTCTTCCTGATGCATTGAAAGATCTCTTTGAAATGTATTCTGAATAATCTATTAAATCATTGTTGTACATCTTGTGTGGTTCAGTTTACAAGTGAACAGAAGATGAACAAGCTAAAAAGTTTATAGGCATATTAAATACAGGGTATAATAAATAAATAAAGGTATACATGATTTGTTTATTGTTTGGTGGACTATCCTGTTAGATGGAAGAGGAACTGGGGAAGTATCAATGCTATTTTTTTCTTCTGATTTTCTCTGAGGAATATAAATTATCCTAATGGCAATGCTCAAATACTGAAAAAAATCCACACCAGTCTTCTTAATCAAACCAATTTCAAAGTTTTACACTCCAAAGAATAAACATAACATAAAGACAATGCTTTAATAAAATTTCTCAAACTGAGAAAGAGAGAGCAGCTTATTGGAGATGAAGGCAGAAACCAGTCACATATTATGCAAGAGTGGAAGAAAGGTTTCCATATTACAGGGAAAATGTTTGCACAGCCTTTTTTTCATAAAAAAACCCCAAGTTTGGTTGTTGTTTTTGAAATGCCTTACATGAAAAAAACCCATGAAAAGGACAGATCACAATTCAGTTAAAGCCACTAGAATTTTAGGAATAAAAGATATAGGAAATTTAATGAATCTGAAAGACTAGAAAGAATGCATTTGGGAAACTGACTCTGTGCCTTTTATTTCAAGTTGCCTCTTGTGTTTTGCCAGTTTTTAAACTCTTGACACATTTTCTCAAAAACAGTGTCAAAGGTAGCAGTGAGACAGTTTCATAAGGACGACAGCTTTATTAAACAGCATTCCCCAGAATAGGACACTAACAGCTGGTTAATATTCATCACTGCAATTTACAGACACTAGTTGAGTCCTATGTCAACAAAATCAACTTTTCAACTTTTTCAGATAAAGGTTTTTGAACTGGTTTAAGTCTTTTTTGTTAGCTGGAAAATCACGGGTTTGCACTGTGTAAGTCTGTGCACAGCTGTAGAAATTGCTTCCTTTAAACAAATATCTATATTGCTATCTGTTTAATCAAAATGAAATAGATGTAGTCAAATGATCTCCTAGTCTACAATGATGCTTCCCAAATGCTGGAAAGTTAAATTAGACTTTCAGAAAAAAGATATGCTTGTTATAGCATAAAATCTGTGCTGTTAGAAGTTTTGTCTTGAGACATTTTAAAAAATAATGCTTACTACGAAGTGGAATACAGAGGGTTAACCCAGGCTGTTTTAAGTGGACTTGAATGTAAGTCCAAGTTTAAGAGACATAAGCAATTCTAAATTTAAATGTGAATATATACAGCAATTTATGTTAAACTATTGCCACTTTTGCAAACTGCTTGGAAACTTCTTTCTCTTCTCACTTTTGTTCCCATATTCCCTGCATGTGCAGCCCTTTGAGCAGTTTCCCTACTGGGATCTCTGTCTTTATTTTTTTTTAAGTGCAGCTGACATTTGTACTTGCATGTAAACTATAATGATGTAATATGATAGGCAGCAAAGTCTTCAGCTCTGGATATTGAATTGTAGATCTTTACTCATGTTATTACTGATCCATTTCTCATGTACACAGCATCACACTTATTGCAACTGTACAGGAAAACTCCTGGTACTAGAATGACATAGAGTAAATAGAGTCATATTTATATTTCATAAATTACATTCTCATTCTTTCTGATAGCATTTGGAGAATTATCCTCATCTCATATGCAAGTGCCACAGCTTGCTTTTCTCCCAAGTGAATCTTGCCTTAGCAGAGGTGTTAATGTGATTTTGTTATGCAAACTTAATACATTTGCTGTGGATGTATCACGGAATGTGTGTATATTTCCCAGTACACACCATTTATGCTGTGGTATTTGTAAAAGGATGCTCTTTATTTACTAGCCATTAGAGGCCCCAGTCAGATATAAGCATTTAATTTGGCTTAGCTTGAGACAATATCTACACCAGAGTTTGCTGAGTATAAAGTTGCAAAACAGAGCTGCTCTGCTCAGCAGATTGCGAATTTTACATGTGCAGAAAACACTTATGACTTTAATTGTGTAATTAAATTTCACAGAAAGAGCCCTTTACAAGAGTGAAAAACAAACATTTCTGACATCCAGGCTCTAACTGCTGCTAGCAGCTTTTCTTGTTTGCATGTTAGTGACAACTTCCAAATGTTGATGTTTGTATTCACTCACTTATCCCTGTTTACTCACTTTCCCACCTTTATTATCCTTCACATACCTACCAAATATTTCACTTTCTAGGGAAAAGGACACAAAACTATTGCAATACAGAGATAAAATCACTTCCAAGCACTTTATATATTTTATGAATGGAATGTATAGTCATTTTGTAGAGGCTCACTGTTAATTCTCAGGCTTCTTCCTTGCTGATCTTCTGCTCTGATTTTAGTCCCTGTTACTAGCAGCGATGTCCTCCAGTTTTCTCATATTCGTAGTTATTTCTCCAAGCCACTTGGAGCAAACAGCCATGAGAAAAAAAGAGGTGTAATATGACTCTGGACACTCAGGATTTGACAGTGCACTGTTTTGGCAGACAAGATTTCCATAACAGACTGTCTCTTGGCTATCCATGCAAAACTGGCTTCAACCATTTGCAGTTGGTGGTAGATCACAACTTTTAAAGCACACTGTGACTGTCATGTTTAACCTGAGGTGTTTTGGAAGGAGAATTGAAAACCATGCTGCACAAATCTTACTACTGAAGAAGAAACACAAGGCCATTTTTGAAATCTGGGATCCTTGTATGTGGATAAGGGGAGGGAATGAAAAAGTTTATTTTAGTCTAATTTTTGTAAATGACAATCTGTGTCTAAGGCAACAAAGTGCACCCACATCTGAAAAGCCAGCTGCATCTGGGGCTGCATCAAAAGGACTATGAACAGTAGTTCAAGGGCAGTGATTCTGCCCTTCCACTGTGTTCTTCTTAGATCACATCTGGAATACCACATCCATCTCTGGGGTCCTTAGTATGGGAAAGAAAAGCATCTGTTTCAGCATAACCAGAGGAGGACAAAAAGAAGATCCAAAGGATGGAGCACCTCTCCTATGAGGAAAGGCTGAGATTTGGAGTTGTTCAGCCTGGAGAAGAAAAGTTTCTGGGTGGTCTTGGAGTACTTAAAGGGGGCTATAAGAAAGATGGAGATAAACTTTTTAATAGGGCCTATTGCTGTAAGGCAAGTGGTAACAGTTTTAAATTAATAGAAGGTAAATTCAAACAAGAAAGAAATATTTTAGAACCAAATTAAACATTGAGATGGGAGCTATACCACTATACTTATATCAGAACTGTTGGGATATATTTTATTATTACGAATTGCAAAACTCTGATGAAGGCACTATACTGAAGGCTAAATTAAATCCTGACATGGCTATAATGTCAATAGATGATAATTTCCCTACCATTAATGACTTTATGTCAGTGTTTAATTTAACTGATATCTTAGAAATACTGCTGCCTCTTCCTGAGGCATCTATAACTTCTGTTCAGCATGCTGCAACCTTTTTTTTTTCCTGTGTGGTTATTTCATTTTTCACATATGTGCAAATAGCTTCCTCTGGTGTATCTATATCAAGTGAAACACAAATGGTATTGGCACCACTGGGTTTAATTAATCTTCTTTTTTCTCTCTTTTAAAGAAGATGAAGAGCAGTAATATAAGAAATAAATAAAGTGGGAACAGATTTATTTCCCAAGTGAGAGCAAACAGACTGTTTCTCTAAGGGAGGAGCTAGTTTGGTCTGTGGTTTGTAAAACCAGGCAAGGTACTGGACATGGCCAAAATAAAAATGAGGGAGAGGGGCTATAATAGAAGAGCCAGGCTGGGTATATAATTACCCAATTAAATTTCTTTATTTCTGTCTAGTCAGTGCCTCTTTTTAGATTCATCTTCAGGTTATACAGGATACATATATATATACAAGTGACAGCTGTACAATGCCAGTAGAAAAAAGCAGAAGGGAGTGAAGCTTTAAGAAAATCTGTGGAGGTTAAATTTACCAAAGACAAACTTTAAGTCTCCTTTTTAGTGGCCTATTGTCTTAGAAACCTGTGGGAAACAGTAAGGAGAAAAACAATAGATAAACTTGCATCATGTTCACTTTAGAGCTTGAATTAAAATCCATCATTTTGGTGTCATAGTGTCTTGCTTGTTTGGCACTCTGCAAGCCAGAAATGTATCATTTAAATCTACTATAAACTCTTACAGAAAGGTGCTTCCCTATAAAATTTTATAATTTTAGAGACTGTTTTCTTTATTTTTTAAAATTTAATCAGGAGCCTATATTTTTTAACAATCTGTTCCTCTAATTTGCTGCTTCCTATGGGCAAGTGATGAAACACATGGTTTTAACTTCCTTTTGTTAAATTTAGGACTTAATGAAGCACATTATTAATACTGAAAAACTGTAAGTGATGATGTTTAGCTCATAAAGTAATGCTCAATTTTTTAACCTTGTTATAGCAAAGTACATATTTTTATGTATTGTAAAGGTCATACAGTGTCTTAGATGAAGTGAATGGTTTAAATAAAAATGAAGTATTCATTATTCTATAGTTCATAAATGGTAAAATGCGGTGGTGATAAATGAAAAGAATTAAATTCACAAGTCAGTATGTCACCTAATAGATTTCAATGACAACGGAAAATACCCTTGTGGGTTACCCCCTTGTGGGTGAGGAGTCAGGCCTCATCCAGCTGCTCACTCACACCTCCTCAAGGGTGAATTTTTATGGTAAAAGTGTGAAAATTTGCAGGCTGAAAAAAACCCAGTTTAATAGGGAAAGAAAACTGTGTGCACAAGCCAAGTAAAATCAGGAATTTATTCGCTACTTCCCATTGGCAGGTAGGTTCATAATAATTTCCAGGAAAGCAGGTCTTCATCATGTGTAGATTTTACTTGTGAAGACAAACACTAGAATTCCTTATGTTCCCCCTTCTTTCCTGTAGCATTTATTATGAAGTATGGTCTTATATGGTGTGAAACATCTGTCTGGTCTGTGGGGCCAGTTGTCAGGGCTGTGTCGCCTGCCCACCCTTGTGCAGCCCCATCCTCCTCACCCTGGTGCTGTGTAAGCACTGCTCAGCAGCAACCAAAACTTCCCTGCCCTCTCAACACTATTTTGGCTGCAAACCCAAAACAAAGCATCATGCTATCTATTATGACAAAAAAGTCACTCCATTCCAAGTAGAAAGTGTCTGTGTATCATGCATTCTCTTCACAGCTCTGGGTAATGTCATGCAATCAGCTCTTTAACAGTAGCATTTGCAATGTGCTTTGATAGCACGGTGGTGATGGATCCTGGATGAGACCCTTAGGCCTTGACTAATGATGGGTATTAATTTGCAGTGCTAAAATATAAAATTGAGGGCGTTCACTTTGATTGTCAGGGAGTTGTTCTCAATATTTGTATGCAAATGGGAAAAGAACAAATACTTGAGGAATCAAACTTTGTTGCCTAAAGAATCTGACGTGCTTGAAAAGTCCCAGTGGGAGGGTTTATTGAGTAGCCACTGACATACAGAAAGATGAAAATTCTAACCACAAGGAAAGGACTCAGTTCAAAGTCAATTTATGAAAAATGTGAGAGTGGGTGCTAAGGTTCACTCTGTTTCCTAGAGGCCTCTGTCATCAATTATACAGTGCAACCTGGATGCCACATTATGGCTTGGGGACACATTGCACTGGGTTTTTTCAGCTCAGGACCCAGGGTGATGTAGATTCAGTGTAGATTCAAACCTGTGTACATCGATGAGCAGAACCTAAATCTGAAGATTAATCAACTTTAGCATATGCTGTGCAAAATTCCAATTTTTTTCTGCTTTCAGTAATAGCCTGAATTAGATGTGTGTACTCACACCTCAAAATTGTAAGTGAAACTTAAATTCAGACCTGGATTTTACAGTTACTGTTACCTGTAGTTCATATATCATGAGATTCTCAGTGTCCAATAATCCCATGTCTTCACCAATCTTATGAACAATTCAGAGCTGGTCACTTTTACTAGTTGACTTTGCGGTAATGAATCCTTAGGCTGTGAAATTCACCTAAATTATAAGTTCTAGAAGCTCTGAAAATTTCTTCCCAGCACACAGTATGTAGGTAATATTTTTTATAAACTCTCCAAGACTCATCTTGAAGGAACACATAGAAGGAATAAAAAAGTTGCCATAAGACTTCAACAAAGATGAATTTTAGAGTCTAAAAACATAAAATTGATATATTGTTCTCCACTAAGCAATTCTTTCAGGCTGCCTGAGTGGTGGGTTGTTCTGTGGAAATTGATTGGTGTCTTTTTATGCAGGATGCCTGAAGGTATGATGGAGCCCTGAATAGCTGAGGATCTGTGAGGTCCACTGTGAAGCAAGCCATGTAATCCAAATATAGCTTAAAGCCAAATATTTTTTTTTTTTGCCACACTGTGTCAACAGGAAAAAAAAACAAAAAACCATCCCACAATGAACATAATTGTAGTTATATAAAAATTAAAACAGATGTGTCATTTTGTTACAATGGCTGGAGGAGAATACCAATTAGGCAAGCTCTGAATAAAAATCAATAGTAAAATCTTTTTTTATAAGGTAGTTGATTTAGTTTCCAAAAGAATGCAGTTAACAAATTATTAATACTTTAAATTCAAATTGTTGAATTTAATTTTTAAGCTCAAACATGAGCTACATGACATTCTAAGCAAAAAAGCTTACCTTTGAGCTATTGCTGGAATAGAAAAAGTAACTTTGGGCAAAAGCTGGACAATTTTGTTCCACTGTTGTACTCACTGGAGAGACAACCTTTTCTTGTATTTTAAATTGCTGGCAAGCTAAAGAAATTAGATTTCTTACCAAAATTAAGGCAACCCTTTCTACATATACATCTCTTTCTTTCACTAATGATATTTTCCTTTCCTTTTTTCATATAGAATTAGAGTTACTTATACACTTTAAATTGAAGTTTCAAAAAAGAGTTTAAAGAGTTAAAAAAAATAGAAGTTTAAAACACAAGGCCTTTAGTGGCCTAAATGTTGTACAGCTGTGTTTTCTTAGGTGCAGGAGACTCATTTCTAAAGCTGCCTTTTATGTTTTAGTACACCAAAATCATCTGGTCAATGTGCAGATGTACATTTATGATACAGATACTTACCTTAAGAAGATCAGAGATGTTTAAAAGTTGAGTATGAGTCCTTTTAGAAAAAGGGCCATATAGACATCTTAATAACATTTGAGAAATTGTATTAGGATCAAAAATAACTTTTGCCACTGATTTTTAAGGGAGTTAAAAAATATTTTTAAATGGGTCTAAGGGGAAATTCCAAACATAATAAAAGCATAATAATAACATGTGGAACATGATCTGTAATCTTCAGAAATTGCCTTCCTTTTTTTATCAATTCCTCATCTTCCTCTGATTATGTCTTTAGGCTGAAAATTATTTAGAAAGAATTATCTTGGGTTCACACCTATCAGTGCAGTACACACTCTCTTAATGTCACCAATTAAAAAAAAAAAAAAAACCAAAAGGAAAAGCTGATACTTAGACTGCATTAGAAGTGCATATTTTATTATTCTAAGTGATTTCTACCTTTAGAAAAAGCACGCTACTAGAGAAACTGAATGTTTAATGCAGAATTCTTTTTTTAACTTAACATTACTGAATTTCTCTGTGCTGAAGAACTGATCCATTAACGACTATTGTTAGAAAATTGTCTATTTCTTATAACAGTGATTCTACTGACTCAGATTAAATTTAACATTTTGACTATATAGTCCTTGTACTGGAAACAGAGTGAGCCGTAATTTGGCTGTTTGCTTTCCCCATTCTGGTTGGCCCATGTTTTGCTAGTCTATGGAGTCCTAAGACATCCTACTGTATTATACACAGTATAAGCCAAATGTTTGGTGTAACTGACAGTTCTATCACTTTAAGTAGCTGTTTTTACTTTCAAAATAGATTCCATTTAAATAGCTAAATTGTTCTTGTTTTCATGCTCATAGTCATGATGTACTGTTTATTCCAAGATAATGATTAATCTTTCCTCCAGAGATGTCAGACAGTGCTGTTGCCACTGTTGTTTACCAGTCTGTGTCTGTGTTGAGCTTTGTATGTGTGAGCTTTGTAAGAAGTTGGGAATCATGGGGGAAATTGTGTTAGTGACACTGCAAATAGAACTTTGAATTTATAATATCTGACTAATTTAATATTTAATACTTTATTATTCAATATATTGTAATATATCACAAGCAGATTTGACTTGTCAGTTGATGAGGAGATCAAAGTACAAGGCAAATAGTATTTTTTCGTTTCTTATAACTTCATCACAGTTGTCAGAGTCCTGTGGATTAGACAGGATTGCCTCAGAAGTCATATTTCTCAACTTTGTCACTAAAAAATAAGTGGTATAAACCCTCAGTCATTTTCTAAGTGGATAAAAAGGCGGTTTGTATTTGTACAGCTTTAGTAATAAAAGTCACATTCAGGACATATGAATGATTCTTTTGGAACCAAAACCAAATGGGATCAAAGATGTCCTTTGCCTTTTTCCCCTCAATATTTCTGTAACTCTGTGGAAGATTTCTATCCCCACACTTCTGCTGACACAAGTACATATTGAATTGCTTATTCAACTGAATATAAAAATAATCTGTCTAGAAGGAAACAAGTATTTACTTAGTTTTGAGGTGTTTTAAATCAATGTTTATTTTCCTTAATCTAGATAATTTCACAGGCCTTAGGGAAGGGTTAAACAGTTGTGTCTATATAACTGGCAGGAGAGAGGTGTGGGAACGAAGAGCTGACAATGAGTGAGAGCTGATAGTGCTATAAACCTCTTTGTTGCTGAAAAATATCTTTGATATATTTTTGAAGTATTTTCTATCTTTGATATAAACAGACTGTTACATTGCAAAAAAAGGAAAAAATGGAAATTATTTGAGATGATGCCAGTGCTCAGTAACACCAGAATTCCATATTTATAACAAGTTAAGTAGCAAATTATCATTAAGTTCAGCTTATCTGAAATTGACTGGACAGCATGGAGTAATCAACAGATACTTTCTGCCTTTCAGTATCAGATAGTACATTATCCCTAATGTGGTGTAGATGAGAGCTGTGTTAAAAAAAATTCCTTCTCTTCTCTGCTCCTGCTTTTGGCTGTATGTGTCCAGTATTTCCCTTGAGCCAGATCCAATGACAGAAATTTAGCCTACCACTAAAAGAATAAACCCAAAGCAAACAAAAAATTAGTTTTCCATTAGATTAGGTTGCTAAAGTGACTCATCCTGCAGCTGTGGATTAGTTACATCTCATGCACGGAAATGAAACAGCAGCTGGGGCTGGGGAAGAGACCACCCTGCTCAGTGACAGCTCACAGTTTCTCCAAACATGCTGTCATGTTCTGGAAGACACAATCTCACCTCAGCCCACTTCCCTCCCTTCCTGTCAGCATGAACATCTGTGTGGCGATGATGTGGAGCTAAAGAGCTGACCTGTGGTATTTCTAGTCTGGATCAAGTTTACCAAACTGATGCAAACTCATGTCTTGCTGTCAGGGAAAGGATAGTGCAGAGAAGGGTTTAACAGCCAGGACTACAGTGAGCTCTTCACAACTGTGTTGCTTGCTTAAAGTACATGCAAAGCTCGGGACCTAGGATATCACTGTAAAGCATCTTAATCTAGTCTAAACTGAAACTTCAGCACTCATCTTCCCTTACACCTGGGCCAGTATTCTTGTGAGATGATGATGGTAACCAAGTTCAGAGAAGTAATTTGTTTAAAAAAATTATATTTTAAAAATGGCTTTTTGACCATATGACTTCTCAAATCACCTCATTGCTGTATCTCTGGTTAACAAGGGAAAGTATAGAAACTCTGATCATGTTGGTCCTGATGTTAAATCTGTTCAGGCTGCCAGCGATTTTCATCCTTGAATGTATTTGCTGTGGGTTGATGCAAGTGAGAACAAACATTTCTTTGGAGTTCCCTGGTGTCCCAAGTGCAAACAGCCACATGATTTTAGCATTTTTATTTTGGAGAGAAAAAAGTTTGACTAGTTCTTTCCTTTTTAGTGTCTCTCTTTTATGACACCTAGAATTCTAGCCCTGCATTGCAAATAAGTGATAATAAAACTGGCACAATGTTAATCTGCCATTTCCAAATCTTAACACAGTGGAAGAAATCAGTGATCACAGTCTACATTAGTGGAAGAAATAATTTTTATGGTATAATTTCTTTATGCAGCCAAACACAGTGTATAAAAATGAGTTTCCTGATAATGAAGATGATCAAAAGCATGACTCTATATTTGTGGTCGTTAAAAGCTATTTTGCTGTGGTAGTGTGTTTTTTTTTTTTTTGTTGTAAATTTAAAGCATTTCTTATTGCCAGTTTACTGTGGTTTGTTCCATGTACCGTGCTCAGTTTTCCCAACGGTCTTGCCCTGAAGTTGTTTACTCCTAATGTTCTGCCAGTCCCTGTGTCAATCCCCATGTCAGTCTCCCTTGTACCTCCTTTGTTTCCAGACCCTTCCCTGCCAATCCTGATACTGCCCCCCTCCCTGGTCCATCAAAGTATATCCCCACCTTTTTACCCAAAACCTTCTATGTCCATCTCCCTCCCTTTGAAGGCCTATTGGTTACCTATTCTGATCTCCTCCCATGTAATCCTCCATTGGTTGCCTGGATGCAATCTCCACCTAGTACTTCTCCCCTGTTGTTCTGCTATTGTTTGACTGTTGTATCCTCCCCTAGTACCCTCTCCTGTACTTAAGATCATTGTCACCCTGTGTGGCTTGTCACTTGTCCCTGGACCTTCTCAGGATTAAAGCCTGTTGAGAGACCATACAAGTGGCCCCTCTCCTTTACTCTGAATTCTTCGACTCGGAGTGGCACCTAACAGCCAGATCTGAGATCTAAGCAGCCCCATTTGCACCACCACCCAGAGCAACCCAAGGCTCTTCTCTTGGCGCAGGCCAGGAGATTGGGCTAGCCAGAAACTTCTTTGCATGGCCGCCCGTATCATTTTGCTATTACAAAAAGGACATTTGTTTCTCTTAATTGTTTCAATTATTTCTGGGTAAATTTCTTTAACGCATTTTGGAGGGAATATGAATTCATAAACTGGTTGTGAAAATACTCAGTTTGAGCTTTCTGCATACCATGAGATTATAAATTCTCTTGCCTTTTCAATATGTCAGGAAGTTTCAGACCCTTTGAGGGAAAAAAAGGAAAAAAAATTCTCTTTTACTTCAACTAGTTTAAGAATTTCTGTATGAGTATGAAACATCTGAATATCATTATCTTCCTGTTGCATGATGACACAAGGCTTTTCCAAGGAACTCCTCCAAATATTGAGTGCCAGGAATACCAAGAGTTGGGAGTTCATCCTGTGGTCATGATGGATGCACAAAGGATGGGTGGCACTGGTGGTTCAGAAATTCCTAATGGCTGGGAGAAGGCAAGATGTCTTTGGTGGTGTATGGCTGTAGATGCTGCTGACAGTCCCAGGGGATGGAGGGAGGTTTCCCCTTAGCCAGCAGATAATTGTTTTGCTGTCTGTAAGCTGATGCATTTTATTGCCTTTCTTTCTATCTTTCAAAGATTCTTTCAAGATTTTCCTGCCCTATTTGTGCGGAAGGGAGAGACAGACAACTTACTTTGGTGAGGATGGACCATCTGCATGTGTAATTTGAAGGCTGAGCCAATGTTGCAGACCAGACTCAGGTTCAAATTCAAATTAAGGATAGGAAAGAACTCCCTATGTAAGAAAATTCAATTTATCCCTGAAATAGCAACGCAAGGCCATTTTAATTGTGCTAGGGGACCCTGGCATGGATCAGTTTCACCAGGACATATGCTGTGCTACTCCAGCTGCCCTCTGACTAGCAAACCTGGGAATTTTTTTTAAATCTGGTGTTAGAGTTTGGATATTTTTCAGAGATAAATATTAAAAAAGAAAACAAAAAAAAGTTGCATTTAAGAAATGCAACTTGAATTTCTTGACCAAAAAATTTGATTGTAAGATAAAAACTTATTTTAAATTTATTTCCTATTTTAAACACAAAATGTTGCTTTGGTGCAAAACATGCAAGAAAATATTTTTAACTAAAATTGTCTCTCGCTCAGAAAACTCTGATGGTCATAACATTATACCTGCATTTAATTTTTTCCACCACTGAAATTATTACCTAAATAAACTCAAACTGATGATTAATTTGGGATCTCTGAAGCTCCCTTTTTTACCCAGAAAATTAATTATTTTCTTCAGTACTCTTTACCTTCTTTAGAAAATTCATGGGGCACAGATATGTAACTCTAAAAAAGCAGGCTGGTCTCCACCCTGTTTATCCTTGTTCCCAGCAGAAATATTTGTGTAGGCATTTGTGGGAATGTAATTTCTACCCCAGTTTCTTTCCCTAGTGATCTTCCCACAAGTCTTTTTTTATGAGTGGTAAAACCAGATTTTGTATTGCAGTTTATAAAATAACAAAACAAAAATATAAAATTCCACAATTGATTCACAATCAGTATAATGTGCAACTAAAATTAATTACTCTGATTAATCTTTTAAATTCTTACAGTTATCTTACTGAGAGCTATAGTCTTTTGTTCTGTTCTGTTAAAATCTAAACCAAAGAATGAAAATTCTCCAGTGCCTTTTTCGTGCTCTTCTAGTTGCAAAAAGGAATATTAATTTTACTGTGGGATCCTGGACATTTTCTCACTCAGGTCTGGTTGGTATTCCTGACTACAGCATGTGAAATAGAATCCATTAAAGTTATAGGAAGGAATTTTTCAGAGTTCTTCACTGTTTACCTGCCTCTGCTCTTTTACTAATTTCAGCTGAAGCAAAGTGAAATTATATTAAGTGCTTCTGGAAATCCTTCCTTTCATAAGAATCAGAAGAATAGCTTGAGACAGTAATGTTTTCATAAAATTGCACTCATTATTTAAAAAAAAAAAAATTGTCATCTGCAAATTCTGCTCAACATGTGGTTTTTTGACTTCCCGGAACAGAGGATGAATAACAATTTCAGGGTTTCTCCCTGTGTATATTATTCTTTGATCTTACAGTATTACTTTCTGGTGATATTTATCCTTTTTTCTTCTGGCTTCCTTTGGTAAATGAATATATTTGGAGCTTCTAAAAATTGCTTCAGTGGAACTAGTAAAAAGGGGATTACACAAACCCATTCTCTCCCCCAAAAAAACAATCCCCTTGAAACAGCTAATTATTTTCATGTTTGTGGGAATCCCAACACTAAGACTCTTCTGAACTCCCACGATTCTAGACTGTCTCAGTTTCTGACCTCCCAAGTAAAACTTTTAGTGGAAATGCAATGTCAAAAGACTTCTTGATCTCTTTGAAAAGGCTCTTTCTTGTTATAGTTTCAAGTTCCTCAGCTGCAAATCTACTGTTACACAACAGATAATTAGGTCCATATAAAAGCCACGAAACATCCCGGACTTAGAAATCACCTCAAAACAGAGGCTAGATCTCTTTGTAAATTGGCTAGTCTGAGTAAGTGATTAAATTATGGAATATTCAAGCATATTCATCATTATTATATTAAAAAAAATCTAATGTTGATACTGTGTTTGGGGCAGTTCCATAGTGACAGAAATAATTTCCTTTCCCCCCACTATTTTCTTTTCTTCTAAAACTGTAAGAACAGAATTTAAACTTTCCTAAACTGACTGAAAATAGCACTCAACAGAGCTTGTCCCTGTAGACCATCCCCTGAGTATTTGTAACCATTGATGAGACCCTTTTCCTCTCGGCTTTTTTCACAGGACAGAGGTTCCAGATCATTAATCACCTCTGTAGTCCTTTGTAAGACTCCCTCCAGTATCTCCATGTCTCTCTCATATTGAAAAGCTCAGATCTGAACACACCTGAGTACTCCAGGTGTAGCTTCACCAGTGCTGAGCAGAGGAGCAGGATCACTTTCTATAGGCAGTTCTTTGACTAAAGCAGCTCTGGGCATCATTCACCTTCTCTGGTGCAGGGGCAGGTTGCTGGCTCCTGTTCAGCTTGGTGCACACCAAGAGCCCCAGGCCTGGTCTGCCAAGCTGCTTTCCAGCTGGATTGCCCTGAGCACATGTTGGTGCTTGGTTCCTCCCCAGGAGCAGGACTTTGCACTTTGTCGAACTTCGTGATATTCCTGTCAGCTGATTTCTCCATATATTGAGGCCAACCTGCTTTGCATGGCTAATACCATAATTTTGGTGTTCCTGTGAAAAGATATTTCCTCACCTAGTGCAGTATAAGATTAAGATTATTTTAATTAGATTATTTTTTGTTTCTCTTGAGCCCTATCCTGTTTATAGATGGGTTGAGTTTATCGGCGTTATGTGATAATTTTTGAAATTCATGTCTTTTATTTCCATGTCTCTATTAAATTATGTTACTTTTCTTAACATCCTAGTTTAGTAACAATCATTTTGCAGACATTTGCAGAACTAATATGGAAATTAGTTTTTCTGAAAAATTAGACAATTTTTAGAAAAATTGTCTATTTAAAAACCTTCTAGAGAACTCTGTTTGAAAATGTTTTTTCAATATCTTTTTCTGAAGTGATGTCTTAGTCTTCTAAATTCACCTTTCCAATCATGATCAAAAAATACTGAGTGGGCTCTTTGACCTTTACTTCTAAAATACATTAAATATCTGATTATGGTTAAACATAAAGAACATTATTAGGAATTTATAGTGGTTACCACAGTTGGTGGTACTGAAGTGAAACTTTTGTAACACTGGAATCATTAACATGTGTAGGAAAAAAGAAGTATAGTCTTTAACCTTGCTAGTAGCCTAATAAATTCAGTAAATTTCTAAGTAATAAAAGCGAAAAGAAGTAATGAAAGTCTTTTCAGTGGTTAATAACTTCTTCATTCTTCTGTCTTTTTTAGAGTTAATCTGTGTTTGTTATCTCCCATGTACCTTTGTCCTAGTCACTGTCAGGTGCTTCATTTCCTGTAAAAATCCTGTTTTATGCACCCCAATGTTCAGAATGGCTCTTCAATACATCAACACTGATATTTTTAATCTTTTTTTTTTTTTTTTCTGAAACGGATGTGATTTTCTAGAGGATTCTTTTTGACTAAACCTTTCTGCCAGCATGATTATCTACCTAAGAATTTACATGCGTGAATCTGTGTGTATAGTCGCTTAGCTATTAATATCTAGTTTTCCAAATGTTAGAAAACTTAGTGTCTTCTCCTAAAAAGAAAAAAAGTCCCAAATTATATTAACCTCTATCCATTATCCCCTGGAAAAAATGCCAAAACAAATGAGCAAACAATCATAAAAAAACTTGTGGAAAACCTGGGGGACATAGGTCATCTGCTATATGAGAAGAGGTAAAAAAATATTTTACACATCTCTGAATTGTTTTTCTGGATGAGTTTCGTAGCTTGAGTCACCAGAATGTTCAGGATCTAGTCATTCTGAAGAGTGCCATCCAAAAATCACAGTCATTCCCACAGCCCGGGCAGTAGTCAGCTGTTCCCACTGGGTGTATTAGCAAAACCTTTCCACATCAGCAAAGGTTTTAGATCAAATTTCACTTCTTCAAAAGTTATCTAACAGCATTGCTGAAAAAAAGCTTATGTAACTGAGAGTGAATTCACACTTAGAGGTTGTTATTGGAGTCTTTATGAAAGCACGTAAACCCTCAATGCACAAAACCAAAAGCATGGTGAAAAAATAAAAGTATTTGAAAGGAAAACTAAATCTTAGATGCTCATACTAGGTTTTGTAGTATAGGTGAGAATCCAGGCCTTTGGTAGGTGCAATTCTCATGAGATGAGCATATGCTGCCTCATATGAGCGGGGATAGGATGAAGGCATTTATGTTATCTGAGAAAAAATGTTCTGCAAATAGACAATTACATGCTAATTTCTGAAATGAGATTAAATGCTACTTTTGTAATCTACTTTGATTCCTTAGATATCATTTGTTCAAAATCTGTCTCTGGCCCCTACTATTGGATGTGTTTCACTCAAAGTTTTTTTCCCACAACACAAGTTCAGTTTGCCATGATCTTTTACCCCTAAAACTCTTTCTTATTTGCTGAAGTAAAAGCTTATTTTTACATTCTTGAGAGTAATAATTATTGATACCATGAATCATAGAAATCCAGTTGATTCCTACTGTGTGAAATTATAATACAGGCTTGATCCTGTAATAGTAATGTTACTGGAGCTGTGGCTTTCGATGGATAACCTTGCCTATTAAATTGTTGCCATATAGATTGATCCTAAAAACCAGTTTAAACAGTAAATGAAAATCAAAATATCATAGCAATATATTGACTCATATATCTGGCTTTGTAATATATATCAGGTTTTCTTATTAGAATAACGCTGTGCAATTTGGTTGGTACAGTAAATGGTAGAGAGTAGGAAAAATGATTATAAAGTTTATGAAGTTCATAAATTTAAGTCATTCTTCTCCCTAATATTAAAATTTTGCATTCCATTATTCCATAATAATAACTATTCCTCTTTGGATAGTGGGATGAATGGGAGTAGCAACTGGCTTGACAAGACAAATCCAGCTGCTGGCAATTAGCACTATCAAAGCAGTGTTTCTTGCTCTCTGAAATACTGTGGATCCCTTACTCTTCTGGAAACACCTAATCTGTCTAGCAAACAGATGACAAAGCAACTATGTGTGCAATCCCATATATAAAATCTTGTCTTTGCACCAGGAATCATAAACTTTGAAGACAATCATTGGAAAAGCAAACGCTTGCAGTAGAACTAGAATTATTATTTCCTCATCATCTCCACTGCTTTTTTTTTTTTTTTAACCCAACACACAACATGATATTCTGCTGAGATACTTGTACAAATGCTTATTTGTTTCATTTTTGTTTCTCTGACACCATGTTTGAACTCTGAGGCAGGATTCTGACTTTAGCAAGTTAGATACAGGAGGACAAGATACTTAACTCATGAAACTGTGGACAAAGCAGTGATTTTGTTTAGATTTGTTTAGAAAATTCACATCAACCTATGTTTTATTTCAGTTTCTTTTGAAGATTAAGATTAGTCTTTGAATTTTTTGATCTCTTCCTTACTGAACTAGTTACAAGTTTTCATTAACAATGTTGCTCTAACATCATTGTAGCAAAGCATGTGTCAAATCTGTTGCTGCATAAACTTTCTTACATAGTTTACCTTCAACTGAGCAAATTGCATTAAGTAGTGCTTAAATTTATTCATTTATCAGAATTTATACACAGGTGAGTTATGCTGCTTGTTACTTTTTTTATCTAATGTAAGTCAGTAAGTCCACCACATAATATGGAACTGCTATGAAGCTGAGGATAATTAATCTTATTAATTTGTCTTTGCAACCCTGTAGAAAATATAAATTGGCACTGGGTGGTCAGATAATAATAATACTACTAAATAAAAATTATAAACACTACTAGACTATATGCAGAAGGCAGCATGTACTTGTCTTTCTTTGTAAATAAGTTTCCAGTATTTTGTCACAAGTTGCAGGGAAAATGTTGTTAATTTGTTACTTGCCATGCCTTATATCAAATTTTATTTTTTATAATTGCTAGTTTCACATTTTCAGTTTAAGAATCACTTAATGTGGGGAACTAAGTATTCAGCAGACATTGGGTTGGATAGGTTAGGTTTCAATGAAACCTAAAGTTTTAAGTATTCCCTAGAATATGTAGTTGACTCCCTTAGTTTTAAAAGCCTCTGTTCCAGAACAATTGATCGATAATTATAATTTTGTAAATATCAAGAAATGAAAACAAAAATCTGAACCACCATTACTGGACCAGTAATGACTTATTGAATTTGGGAAAAAACCAAACCACTTCAACCCTAAAACATTAAATATGTGCATGGTGTCTGTTGCTGTATTGTGTGGCTGTTCTGGAACTTCATAATGACAAGAGAAATGTCACTCTTGCTTACAATTTCTATTCCAAATGTTTGAGCAGAAGAGTCCAACTAGCATGCTTATCTCTCAACTGCAAGCTGCTTTCCTTGCTTTTTCAGGTGCCAAAAAGTCCAGCTGCCCAATACCCTACTGAGAAAATCTTCAATTTCCCCTGGCAGCTTTTATAAGACAGCAAACTTTATCAATTATAAAAACCTTATGCAAGATCTAAGGTGAATTTTCCAGGAAGAGTCTAAAACCAACCAAATAACAGCTTAAAGTTTATCTGTTTTGATTATTCATGCTCAAACTCATTTAAAGACAATCCTCTTTTCCTTAACAGATCTTAAACTGCTGTGAAGTTTCCAGAGTTGGTACAATTGAGAAGTTTTAGTTGCATTGGGGATACTTCTCTTTGTGGCCACAGGTTTGGTTGTAAATGATTCTCTTTAGGGAAAGTGACAACAGAGCCCAATGTGGGGTTTTTTGCTTCAGGAATGCTTGGAATCAGAACACCTCCCAAATTTCTCGGCTCTACTAATAACACAGAGAACAATTACAAAGAGAAGAATACAAACTATGTGTGGAGTGATTGTTTGTTCCTTGGCTGGTTTCTGTTATTTCTAGGTTGCGTGCATAGGGGATTTCTCTCCAGAGACTGTGCTCATCAGGCTTCTGTGCACACAGATCTTCAATTCTGAGTCTCCTATGAGCTTTTTGAGCTAAATAGAAATTGGGTTTTATTACTGACAGAGCAGAACTGTTTCCATAATCAAATGTATAACTTTTGATTGCACAAAATCTCCTTGCACTATACCATTCAAGTACTTAAAACATAGTATTTTTTTATTTTTTGTTAATCCGTCTCACTTTGGTTCTCAAATGGCATTTTGAAATGCATGGACTTTGAACATATGATGGCACTGTTGTGTAATCACTAAACTCTGTTTAGTGACTATATGCCCCTTGCCATGTGTGGTTTTGTTTTTCAGAAAAAAAGGCAGCACAAAAACCCTAACAAGGCTCCAGAAAGTAATCTTTATGGTTTTGTAAAAAAATCTTTTCTCAAGAGATCATCTATTTCCACCCCATCCATGACTTTTGTTCATCCACCAGCATCTTGATCTCTTTTAATTTATTCATCTTGTCAGCTATTTCAGGCTTTTTTTCTTTGTCTTTTCAAAAGCATAGGATTAAATTTTTGATTATTTGTTCTTGTTTCGATTGTTTACTATCAGCATACTTATGGCAACTCATGGATGTTGATTCCAATGCCAATATTTCTAAATGATTTTCCCAGTAGAATTCTGGGCCTGCCTTTGTGTGCACAACCCAGTGAGATTTTGTCGTCCCTGGGGCTCCATCAAAACGACTTTCAGTCATTTGCTCAGGAATGATAATAGAGCTATACCCTGCAGGAAGCCAGATAGAGGGCTTCCTGCCTCCTATACAGGAGCAATAAATGGAACACCAAAGTTCAGGGGATCTAGGAAGGTCAAGCAAAAGGAAGCTGTGTCCTTTCGTTTTCTAGCTAGCTGAAGCTGGTAAAGTCTAAGTGGATTGTTTTGCTTCAGAATTCTTGTTAGAAAAAGAAATCCATCTTAAAAAAAGAAAATATGGGAATCATAGTTCTCAGAATCTGTTGTTCTGTTCTTTGGGTCAGTTCACATGTCTTCAGGCTTGTACTGTCAGCAGCAGTAGCAAACACAGATGACTCAGTTTGCAGCCCTTTGTTTTCCTCCAGGGAAAGAAGAGGCAAGAATAAATAGTGCTCCTTTCCCCTTTAGTTGACTCATTAATAGCATGCAAAGCTTTGTTTTGTTAATTTTTTTTTTACCCATGAAATACCTGTCGCCCTGTAGCAGCCTAGCCTAGTGCTCCTATCTGTAACCACTAGAGCATCATTTTCTGACCAATTGGTGTTATATCTAGTGTTTAATTGCTTGGCTGGAAGATGACAGAAATAATTACTCTCATAAACTATTATGGAGTTACAGAATGAGGCAGGTATGAGTAATAGCTTTTCTGAAAGTGGTTAAAGATACAGAGAACTATAGAGTAAGCAAGAGTCAGCAAATTGTGATTTTGAAAGATGCTAGAGAACAGAAAGCATAAGTAGAAAAATAACTTATCAGTGATCTTCCTTCTAAGCTGAGATACTATGTTCATTTTTGAGTGCTGCTGTTGAAGAAAGGGAGGCTGGTTGCAGAGAATCTAGCAGAAGCCACAAAAACTATCATAGGCATACAAAACTTGGCTTTTGAGTATTAAACAAACATTTTGCAGTTGTTTGGTGAAGACATACAGAAAAATATAAATAAATAGATGATGAAAAAAGGCAAAGCTCTGCATGTTTTAGTTTCTGTTTCTCTGCTGGATAATAAACCAGCTGAAAGTATGGCAGACACAATCTTATTCTCACTTGCATTTTTTGATTATGTCTGTATTCAGCCAGCAGCACCTGTTTCACCCTCAAATTCTGGTTACAACCAGAAGTAACAGAAATAGCTGTAGGTGTGTGATTCTCTGAGCAAATGATGTGAAACGGAGGGGATATTTCTTAATATAATTTAGACAACTGTATCAAAAATTCACAATGAATAACAAGGACTGATGATTTTAAGGAAATGTTTTGGTGGGAGAAAAACAGTCCTCAATGCACAGTCCATTGAAACAGGAGCTTTTGGTAGTCATTTTGATCCTGCACCTGAATGGAAGAAAGCAAATACAACACACCTCAACTTCAGCTCCATCAAGAATAGAAATTCATTCTGTGTATGAATCTATTTTCAATGTTTTCCACTTTGCCTTTTCCTTTTCATCCAATACAATACAGCATTTTAGGTCATCATGACCTTTACTAAAGGAGTAGTGGGGCCTCTATATGGCAGAGATTTGCTTTAATCTGTACTCCCTCAAATATTTTTATTATAACAATGACTTCTACTTTGAAATTCCCACTCTACAGAAAAAAAAACTCCCGCAAAAAACCCTCAACAAAACCTCTGTTGCTAAATGGCACTGCTTCTATGCTTGAGAATTTTACTTTTTCATCGGTGTTGCACTTTGCACTGTTTTTCCCATGTTTCAGTGTGTTGTTAGATTTGTGTGTGTGTACTGTGGATACGGGGCCTTTATTTCAAGACCATAGCTAAGCAGGGTGAAGCTTTGTTTCTCAGACATGTTCTGGAAACATTCCTAAATGCATTTCATTTGGTATTTAATCTCCTGCAGCTCCTGTGAAGTTGGAAGAAGATTTTGGCTGCCTTTATGTTTTTATCTTACAGGGTATGTTATTTTTCAATATACTTCCATCTTTAAAAATTTCTTATGTGCAAAGACATTATTTTAGTCCTCTTTGGAGTATATTCTTATTGCTCAAATGATGTAGTTAACCATTGCTCTTTAACAGAACAGCTATCTAAGTTGTAAGGGTTTCTTTCTTTATTTTTCTGGTTCTGGTTTGATTAAAAAGCAATTAAATGTTTCAGAAGCTGGAGAGTTAACTCTTATTGACAGTGAATACTTTATTAGTTCCCTCTTCATTCAGAGACTTATCTCATTCCTGTGTGAAGAGTTAACACTCAACAAGTGAACTACTTTTCCAAAGCTTCCCAACTGGATGTTGAGACATCCAGTGTAGAATATGTAGTACGTACATTTGCTTCCATCTATTGTATCTGGTCTCTGAGTAAGGCTTCAAAGGAGTGTTTGCAATATTTCTTTCCATTCAGATTATGTTCTTTGATAATCTTTCTTATATGTGTGGAAGGGAAATTTTTCTCTCCATTATGTTTTTCTGCTCTACAAGGTGAAGTAAGAACATTAATGAGTTTCCTGGAGATTAGTTTCATAGATTTGTTAGTATCAAAAAACATCACTGGATATTAAAAGCACAAATAATTTTGACAAAGTAGCCTCTGTCTGTTTTTCTCAAAAAGACTGTGTTTAAAAATAATGTACTGCAGTGAAAATCATTATGCTTTGGCAAGATGATTTGAACAAAAGGCCTTTTTCATTTATTTCTAGACTGGATGGGTTGCCATACCAGTATGGAACCATTCAGTTTATTAAAAGCAGAAATAAAATATACCAGTAAGCATCAAATTATTACATCTCCTAACTAAATATTATTTTTACTTTTGGAACCATCACATTCTACCGTAACTAAAATGTATGATTTTATTTTCAGCTGAATTCTCAAGAAAAAAGCAATGCTTGTGGCAGTGAATTCTATGCCTTTGGTTTCTCTGATAAGTTTTAAATCTTTTGGCCAATCTCAGTTTAATATATTACACAGCTAGTCAGGCATGACTGATAGACATGACTGCACTGCTCTTTCTCTTCTCTTCTCTTGTATTCCCTTTGGCTGTCATACCCCAAGTCAGAAAATGCAACCTATTTTATTTTTGGAAAAAAAAATCATTTATGTGATATTTTATCTGATCATTCGCTTGGTGGACAGAGAAATAATGGCGAAAATATTCTATAATGACCATAACCTAACTAAGTTGAGATTTGCAGTGAATAGCTGGGTATTTTGGGGTAAAATTTTGAAAATTATGATGTTCAGAGAGACAGGAGTATCAGTCTTCTGGAAGCCTTTTTTCAATAAATGCAACAATTGGAATGAGTATAAAAAATCAAAACTTCTTAGTCAGCATTTTAAAAAATATGTTTCTATACAAATGTATAGAATTCATCCTTGTAACATTGTCTAAAACTTTTCTGTAAGGCAAGTCTTCAATTTTTCTGCTGTCAGAGCTGTTACCAGGCATGAGTTCTCTCAGCCTCCTGTTTTTCCTTTCCTGTTTGCACTTTTAAATTCCTCATCCCATGAGATAAGAATGATTACAAAAGTCCAGGGTAGGTTAGATGTTTAAGTTTATAGGTCTATTCTGTCATTACTATATTTCATGAATATTTTAGGAAATGCAAATAAAAGCAGTGGGATTCAACATTTACTTGGTTCTTACTGCTTAGTTATAGGAAATTCTGGGGAATTATTCACAGCAAAATTAGGTCTTTAATATTCTATATTGTAGTCTCCTGAATAAATTTGCTGAAGTATTTTATATCTGATCAGTACCCATAATTTTACTCTGTATTTGTGAAATTAGTTCTAAGACATGTCTTTTTAATGTAACTACTCTTCTTGTCCTAGATACTTTTTGTTAGAAGTTTGAAAAGACTTTTCTTATTAAAGTATTTTTTATTATTTTTATACCTCTTGCATTTACAAGCTTTTCCCAGATGCTATTTTTCTAGAATAGTATAATCTAAAGAAATTAAGAGAAATCTCATTCATATTGCAGTTTTCAATTGTAAAAGTGTCTTTGAACAAGTTTTGTAATCAAAAAGATAAAAGAAGGAAAATCACCTATATTACTGTACTGCTCAGTAGTAGTCTTGCCTGGTTCACTAAAAGAATAAATATGCTATTTATTTTCCAATTAACACTAATAAACTAAGTTATATTAGAGGAAAGGCTTAGATAGTGAACAGAATTAATAATATTTGATGGAATAGCTGGTTCTTAATAAGAATGAAGGCTAGCTGCAGCAAAGGACACCTAGCTAACATCTTGATAATTTATCTGATGTTCTCACAAAATGATCTTGGAAACTGAATAATATTACTTCACTAAATGAAATTCATTAAATTCAGAACAGATCTAAGTCTATGATCTCACAAGTTCATGGTGGTTTGGGGATTTAGTCTTTAAGGGGCACAAAACAAGAGAATATGAAAGTAACAATGAAACATGGAGAAAGAAACAGTGGTCTCTTAAGAGGTACAGTCTGACAAATCTCGAAGCTGTGTAAGTATAACTGTTTCATTGTAAGAGCTAAAGAAGACTGGATTTTTCCATCTAATATATACATATCCTTAACATTTACTTATAGCAATAAAATTTTTCCTTCTTCTGCAGAGATTTGGATTTTTCTTAATTTTATGCTAACAACAGAGTCCATGGGTTTGATGCTTTGTTCCACAGCACTTGCTGTCTTTGAAAGGCATATCCAAGTCAGTAGTTTTAAGGCTGATTGTTTTGTCCAAGCATGTGCATTTTTTGTGTTTTTTCCTAGTGATATGTTCCCCAATTCTGTGTTTCTTCATGGCTTGGGGAATATCTTTATTGTCATTCTGCACTCAGGGCTGGATTTTTTTTTTTATTAGTGTTGTTCATGTTCTGCTATTCACATATTTCTCAGTGCACGACAGTTTTCACTTCACAAAATTATAGAATCATCAAGACTGAAAGAACTTCAAGATCATCTAGTCCAATAATCAACCCAGCACCATCATTATCACTCCTAAATCATATCTGCAAGTGCCAAATCCAGGTGCCTCTTGAACACTTTTTATTATGAACTCCAGTGTTGAATAATGCTTGTTTTCAAATACTCTACAGAAATAGCACAGAAGAATGTATTTTGTAAAAAAACAAAAGCCAAAAAAAAAAAAAAATTAAAACTATAATCCAAACCTTTGATTTATTTTTCTAAATAAATCATGCTGCTACATTGCTTAGTGTAAATGACTGAAAACGTATTAAAACACATTTTAGTTCTTACACCTTAGTCCTTTCCTAATAAGAAAAACTAACAGACGTCTTCCAGGACAATCTCTCTGTGCCAGGAGTACTCCCTAGTTCAGCAGAATCCTCACGTGCCTGCCTCCTTCTATCAGTGATGACATTTCACACGTCCTCAATCATACATTTTGTTATGCACCTGCCTAGACTAGAGGCTAACTGGGGTCTTGCTCTAGAGTTTTCTCTAGTCTTTTAAAGACAACAAAAGGGAATACAGTATAGTCTGAATTCAGTGGTTTCGTGAGAAGCAAAAATACAAGTACCTGTTGGGTCCCCCTACAACACTGACCAACTCACAGGATTATGGGCTGGGAAGAAGATTCTTGCTTAGTTTTCCAGTTTAGATGAGTTGATAAACATGCATTTTCAAAAAAAGCTGACAATAATTTTGTGTCTAATGCCAGCTGAGCATTTTTATGTTCATTTAGTTTAAGTTAATTTTTTAGTTGAACTTCATATGTCAAAATATTGTATTTCACTTAGATGAATTCACAAATTCTATCCTTAAAAGCTCTTGTATGTATTTATGCAAATATCTCAGTCAAAAACTAAATTTTCCTAGTCAAATATTAGCTCCAGAATCACATTAACATTTTAACCATTATTTGTTTTGGTCATGAATAGCAAGTAGTTTTAGGAACATAGAAAGCTGGAATGCTTAACTACTGCTTAATTAGATTTACTTGATGTCTGATATGCCTCAAAATACATGAAAGCAAATCTGTTTGATTTTATTCTTTTTTAGTTGTTTTGCTTTCTGCTCTTAGTTCGTTATCTCTATTCTTAAATTCGGTCAAAGTAATTACTGCATAAAAGATTTAAAACACAAGGAGTCAATATGCTTTGTCGCATATTTGTGGTCACTCTCAAAGTAATTTCTTGCAAAAGCAAAGCCATAAGAAAGTTGCAGGCAATGGTGTACTAATGACTTCTCAGTGAAAGCTTCTGGGAAGATCTAAACATAAAGGTTACTTCCAGCAAACATTTATTTATTTGAAGTTAAGGTACGTGACAATATTTCTAGTTCCCATCTTTCTCTTTTTTTTTTTTTTTTTTTTTTTTGTGGGTTTTGTTTATTTGTTTGATTGTTTCTAATATGTTTTCTAATTGAGAAAGAATGTTATGATTTTATAGACTGGAGGAAATGTATTTTCATATAGAAGAGCCAGAAGGCTTGCTGTACATGTTTAAATCTCACTTTTGTCTTCCTCTGAGTCCTTTCTGAGACAGAAAGAGGTAGGTTTCTGCCCTTATTTCCAGTTGACAGTGTATTCACCTTTAGCAGGAGATCCTATATTGTTACTTGTAGGCGAAATCAATGGTTGTTTGTTGTGACACTTAGTCTTGTCTTTGAGCACTTGAAAAGTGGGGGTAAGTATGTAGTTTCTGTTTGCTTTCTGTGCTAGCCTTTTGAAGAATGATAAAAAATAAACCAGAGAAAAACTTCAAGAGGTGATGCAGTTTATTGCAAATGGCAGGATTAAGTATGCTTAATGCAGGTAGTGAAGGTGGTGGCCTTCTCCTAAAACCTCAAAAGTGAGATGCCACTATTGGTATGTTTCAGGGAGGGAAAAAATGTCCAAGCTATCTAATGTAAATAATTTTTACTACAAATTATGCTGATTCTTTCTCATTCTGCTTCCAGACACCTGGAAAACAATTGATTGTCTCTGTCTTAATGGCAGCTTAGTTATTAGAAGATTGTTATCAATGTCCTTCCTTCCTCAGTCTTCTCTTTTCTAGACTAAACAAAGTTCTTCAATTTCCTTAAGGGGTTATTCTTCTAAACTCTTAATTATTCTTGTAACCTCTATCACAGAATCTTTCCAATTTGCTTTTTTTCAGCTTTAAAGTCACAAAGCTGGATTAAAAACCCCAGCTATTAAAAAAATGTGGCCTTATTCATTTACTGCCAATTTTCTTAATTTTGTTTAGTTTTAATTTTGTCCTTTTTATTTCTTCCTCAGTTTTGAATGAACGGAATTCCTTAATTAAAAATGTGAATTTAATATTCTAAAATATTAGCAACATTCAGTCAGCATCCTTACAGAATCTAAACTTGCTTTTCACAGTTTTCTATTGCTTTCTGTTTAGTATTTCCTTAACTTTTGTAAAACTGGAATTGTAACTGAGTTACTAATTTTTAGACATCATCTCCACCAATCAATGTGTATTTCTTAGTGAAGGAAGAAATGGGAGTGTGTCACAGTTCTATTAACTCTATTAAATTGAACCTGGTGGAAGTCACATCATTTCATCTTACAATTTTACTCTTGCACAGTGTATGCACAATTTACCATCATAAGAAAGAAAGAACAAGCCATATCCTAAAAGCTAGCCCATACAAGGATTCTCACTATGCCTGTCAAAGAGAAGGAACTCTTCTTTACATTCTTCTGATTTTGATACTGTCTTCAGTGAAGGAAATATCAAAGTTTGAACTTTTACTAATTTATCAAATTTCTCCTTGTATATCCATGTTTAACCTCAAAGAATCTGCTTTAACCTCAAAGAATCTACTTTAAAGGAGTGCTGACAAATGCTGGTGATAGTTTCTGTGGACGTTATTCAAATAATTTTGTATACACAGACCATAGGGACAATTATTCCCAGCTTGAGTTCAAGATGAAATAAATGGTTTTTTTAAAGGCAAGATATATGATAACTGTTCTATTCCTATATATAAGGAAATTACGTTTGTTTGCTGTGATTGTTGTTCTCCTTGGTGAGCATCTCTCTTCCTAAGAGAGCAGAGGATCATAATGCTCTGCCTCATATCAGATCAAATAGTTCAGCAGGGAACGCCAAAATGTCACATTCAGGACCAGAATTTCAGAGGTGGTAAATAAAAAAATATTCAGGTGCCATTACCCTTGCTAGCAGTCAGCACAGATTGACCTTGGGTGCACCTTTTTTTCCATACGTCTCTCAAGCAGTAGTAGACTCACTTTTATCCTGTCTGAGTCAATCAGCTCTACTATATTTCATTTCATCCCTGGTGTGAGAATATGTCAAGGAGGAAAGCAAGCAAATATTAGATACAGATATGCCCTCTCCTTTTCTAATGACATATAATGTTTTTCTAGAAATTTTTAAGCTTTGCTTCTCTGTTTATGAAGCTTCTTTTTCTCATATCCACTGACACATCTGTCCATTCAGAAAGAAAGCTGTTGGTGTTCTAAGAAGCAGAAAATATATTTAAATGCTTCCAGATGCAGAAGACATAGGCCAACAACCAAAAATGATTCATTTTGGCCATACTATACATGGGTTTTATTGGTGTCTTAAGGAAAAGAAAAGGATTTATATATGTATATATATATATATATATATATATACACACTCTTCCAGTCTAATAAAAGCAGGCCCTTACGAGTTTATGAAATAATGAAAGGGAAGTCTCACTTTCTCTTTTATTTGAAAAATTTGTTACTCTTAGTTCATTATTTAAATAATTCTGCCATTTCATGGAAAACCTGTCTTCTATTTTATTGGTTGGTTGTATCTAGAGCTCAGTCATTTGATTTTCTCTGTTTTTTTCTTACTGAATTTAAAATATTAATACAAAAATAGAATCACAGAATGGTTTGGGTTGGAAGGACCCTTAAAGATCCAACCCCCTGCTTTGGGCAGGACCATGTTTCACTAGATAAGGATGCTCTAAGTCCATCCAGCCTTACCTTGAATCCTTCCAGGGATGGGGCACTCACAACTTCTCTGGGCAACATGTGCCAGTGTCTCATCACTCCGATAGTAAAGAATTTCTTCTTAATAGCTAGTCTAAATCAACATTTTTTTAAAAACTAAATTTAATTCAATTCAAATTTTATTTTTTGTAAGTCATGCAGTTTTCATGGCAATAGGCTGTTTGGGAATTCAGAGATGGCTTTCTGCTGGTTTGAACAGGGAAGGAAATTATGACTGCTGGATTCCTTACAAATGCATGTAACATGATTTTCTTTCCAGGTGGAAGGTAGTTTAGATACATTAATATACATATCCAATTATAACTGAAAAAGGTGTGACTGAATAAAAATTCTGACATTCATTAAGTAAGATCCTCAATTTTCTTTCCAAACTAAACAGTACCTGTCATCCTCTCCTTTAGGAGAACAGGCAGAGAAAAGGGAGTTATTTTTTCCCTTCTGCCTTATCTCCCCGAAAGCCTCACTCCCTCCTGGTCCCCTGGCTTCAATTTTGATACCTGGACATCGAAGGGAAGAAGCAGAAAAAAAAATTTCATTGGAAAGGAAAAATAGCAACGAATAAGGAGGAGGAATATAAGTTATGGGTGTATTTTTTTTGAAGCAAGTGTTGAACTGCAGTGTGTATATACATATTTTAATTTTCCTTCTCTGACCTATGTTACCCATTAACATAAGACAGATGTTTCACTGTATAAGCTCAAGTAAGAAAATATGTTCCTTGATTCATTTATATAATCTACCCATGGACACTGATTAATAGGCAATGGTATTTTATAATGAACTGCAGCTGCAAAAGGAGTGAAAATAATTAATGATAAATTAATAAATTCAATGTATCGTTCTGGTGTGTGCTTTCTAAAATAATCAAATTCATGACTGTAGAATATGAAATAGTGAGCGATGAGACAGAATGAAGAACTACTGGGGATGGATGAAGACCATACCATACCAAAGGGTTCCGCTAAATTGCAAAATGGAGAATACCCTAAACAGATACAGAGACAGAAATTTATAAGAACTGCTTTCAGAATATAGTCAATATTTCTGAATATTGAATATACCTCATAAATGTATTA
This sequence comes from Taeniopygia guttata, assembly GCF_048771995.1. Lineage (NCBI taxonomy): Eukaryota > Metazoa > Chordata > Aves > Passeriformes > Estrildidae > Taeniopygia > Taeniopygia guttata. The sequence goes on from NC_133026.1 coordinate 125,666,130, forward strand.
TAATTCCTAGAAATTTTAATCCTGTATTACATTGCAGAATGTGCAGGTGTTGCAAAAAAACACGAGTGAGCAATCACTGAGTGGTCATAAAACAAGATATTTTCTATTTGAGGCTACAGCATACAAAAGGCTTGCAATCCCTTTGTGCAAGGCAGACTTGCAGTAAACTGTAAATATTTCTGTTTTTTAAATTTATTCTGAAGATCTTGACAGTTCAGCTTCATTATGAAATATCATGGGGTTTTTATCACTAGCCACAAAAAGCCTAAAATCTCTTCAGCATATCTCCTTTCAAGAGATTTATCATCTCTTCTAATTTATCACGGTAGGTTTTGTCACAGCCAGAATCCTATATTGCTTAGGATTGTGTATGCTTGCAGATAAAGCATTTTCACAGCTTCATAGTTTCCTATAATAAGGCTATTAGATTAACTCATTTGCTCAGTGCTGGAATAGTAAATATTCCTGCTGTTCCCATGTGCACATGACACCTTTTTTCTGTTATGGAAAGAAGCCCTGAGATCTCCCTTTCTCTTATCCACTCTCCCTTCTCCCTCTCTCCTCAATTTACAAGTACTATGTATGTGACTATCTGGCAGAATGCATCTAAAAAAATTAAGTGGACAAAACATAAAAGTGGTCCACTCTAAATATATATAGAATAGGTCTACTATTTAATAGGAAAGAGAACTTCACACTCTCCTTAGGAAAGGGCTGTGAGTGCCTTATAGAGCAGGAAGATTTATCATTGCAATTGCTCTGCATGTAGAGACAGATAAAACACAGCTTCAGATAAAACCCGTGTCTCATTATAATATTCTTCCAGTTCTACATTAATTACAAGAACTTTTGTTAATTTATACATAAAGACATTAAATTATTCTTGTCCTCCTACGCATATACTGTGTATTTTCCTGGTTTCTGGCAATTATTTCTGTCTAAGATCCTCATTATTATCAGTGCTTCTAAGGGCAGAGGGGCAATTTGATGATATCGACTTTTAAAAAAGCAACAACAATTTAAAAAAAATAAGGCTTAACAAATGAAAACTGTTTTAGAAAGAGGTGGATGTCTTGGGTGAATAAGTCTTCTTGGGATGACTTGTGCTACATAATCCATTTATCAAACAATGAATAGAAATATGAATGTGGTCTATATTGTAATAAGACTATTCATTTTATCCTTAGTGCCTAGAGAATGAGCAATAAAATCAACACAGTAGCTTGTGCAATTTTTGTTTCATATTGTACTTGATTTACAAAAAGAAATACCTATTGTTCTAGTTTTTGGCATGCCACCAAGTTTCAACACAATTGAATTGCACTGATGGGAAAGAACATTTTAATGCATTAAAGGAGGAGCTTACATCAAAATAAGATATTTGACTGCTATGCATGTATTAATGGTGTCATGAAAATGGTTGAGAGGATGCTTTTCATCTGGCAGGTCTCCAGATACAAATGTTCTGTCACCCAAAGTTACAAGCAGGTGAATGCTGGAGGGTACAGATGATCTGCAGTCTTTGATACACAAGGACTTGCTGATGTGACTGGTTAGAAGCTTTACAAAATTAGCAGCAGGATACCATATATTAAAGTGTACCAGAGTTTTCAGTTTCATCTGCAGCCTAAAAGTGCACTTGCAAATATGGCTTAAGGTATCCTATAACTTTTTTGCACTTGTAGGATTATGGTCTGACACAAAACCAGGAGCTGTAGGTTAATCAGTGTGAGTGGAGTGAGCTCAGATCTGAATGGCCTGTGTAGTACAAGGAACTGTCATCTCCAGCGGCTGAGGAACTTCATCTCATTCCTCCCTGCTCATAACTGCTTTTCATTCTGCACACACATCAAATAACAAAATATTCCCCCTTTTCTGGTAATTTATAATACATAGAAAACTCATTTATGCCTCAGTGAATGACTGAGAACACTCTTCAAAATGCTGGCTTTAAAGGACTGTATTTCACAAATGTGAATTCTAGAGTGGAGTGCATGGCCCGGACTTTTTGAGTGACAGTGTAGAATTTAGTGCCTCTTTCTGTCTTCTAGTGCTTATTATTTTAGTACTCAAATACTTTATGACCAGAAAAATGGTCCTTCAGCCTGTATGCACTAAGGGTATGTGTTCCTGCTCAGAACTGCAACGGGCCTTCAGGGGAAGACCCTGCTTATGTCCATATTGCTAAACAGAAAATGAGGACCATGAGTTAATTTCTGCACTGATTAACTCTTAGCCTGACAACTGGTAGCTGTAGGAAAAATTTATTGGAAATTGTTGCCTGAAGTAGTCCAGACAAGGGTCAGGGGTAGGTTAATTTCCAGGCCACATGGGTGGCTAGGGCTTCAGTGTCTGATCTTCCTCCCTGATCTTTTATCTAGAAGTGTGGGTTTGTATTTGGATGCTGTCAGGGGAGATTGACAAGGATACCTAAACCTGACTTGATTTGTATATACAGATGGATGCTTTTTTGTTGATTTTGTTAATTTTCTTCTGGTTTGACAATTTAATTTTTTTCACTTTTAAAATCTCAGGAAAGGAAGTCATTATATAGTCTCTTCTCTCTTTGCTTTTAGACAGAAATGTGTTTCTGAAATGTGAGTAGAACATATTTAAAGGTTTTACATTTAAAAATTGATATTTTTTCAATTATAAATTCTGAAAATATTGTCTAAAAAATACATTCAAAAAAGTGTATGCTACTCTACTGTGAATTCAAAATGGTGAGTAATTTTTATGTCACCAGCTACTCATTTTGTGGCAGAAACAGCTTTGTTTTTGTTTGATTTTCACTTGGCAAATGTTTGGCAACAAAGATGTCTCTGGATACAAATTCAGTCTGAAAAAAACACTTTTTAGCTGTATGGCCTAAGCATGCATCTATGAACCTTCCTATGAGAATTTTCTGGGTGTTGACAAAGAATGATCAACCATTTCTGTACTATATATTAGCGCTAAATCTTCATGGGAATACATTACACTATAAGAAACTTAATGATGCAATTAGAATATGAAATTAGATTATAAGCTGAAGAGTATTAAAAGATCAAAATTTAATACAAGAAAAAGCAGAAAGGCAAAGGATTAAGAAATCTTTTCACAAGTGACTTCATGTTTTTTCCTGTCCGTGAGCATATGGAAAAGATAAAACTTATAAAATCTGATTATTCAGATAAGAGAAATTCTCTCTCTCAGCTCTAAAAGTGGGATTACTTCTTCAAATATAGATATAAACCATAGTCATTATAATGTAATTATGATTAGTTTCTAACACAGATTTCTAATAAAGCTGTAAAAATAAAAACACTAGGAATTTTGGAATGCTCTGGTTTGTCAGTCCCAGATTTTTAAAACTCTCGTTGGTGACATTAATAAGTCTAAAATATATATTTTTTCTTTATTTATACATATTTATTTTGCTCCGATCACAAAACATTTTGTCATTTATGTTGCATTTGTAAGCTTTTCACCAAAACTGATGAACTAGGGGTTTTGTGAGTGTCTATCATAGGACAGAAAGAAAATACTCATTCACTTGCCTTCTGAGAGCTGACCTTCTACCTATTTATAGCAAATACTGTTAGACTGTTGACAAAAGAGTAAGAGCTAATAGTGTTTGCAATTTTGAATCAGGGTAATATTATGCCTTGCAAAATTTTTTATGAATATAAAAAATGGACCAAATTTTACATTTAGGAGCCTACTTATACAAATACACCATTTCTAGTACAAAGCTTAACAGAGTTACTTGTATCTTGCTTCAGAAAAAATGTCAGTATGCATGTTTGATGTTCTGGCAAGTGCTACACTATTATATTGTATTGGCCACTGTATGTTACTGGTACATGTGCCTATAGCTATGCATAGGTACAAACAAACACACCTATATAGAAAGCTAATCAGAAAATTAACCCACTTCCACTAAATAAACATTATTAGGTTTAGGTTACTTTTCATAAATATGAATTTGTGCTCCTAACATGACATTCTGATGCTAGAAGCAAAGTCCTGATCAGCATGATAAATACTGGAGTGTATGCCTTTTGTGGTTAGATATTTGACTAAAATTATCAATTACTTTGGATTCTGGAACTTGGAGTACAGATTTGATTGAAAGTCTGCTGTGGTCAATGAAAGTTTCTTTATAGCTTGAGACTGCTTTTGATATAAATGTTTAGCTGAAGGAATGTTTACCAATCTCAAGATTGAGAGATTGCAATAATGTTTACATAGTATTTTTACATAGAAGACATGATGGTATTTTTTTTTTTTTCAAAATTAAGGAAATATCTGAACCTTCAACCACTTCCTTTCTAGTTCTTGAAGGGTATGCTTTCTTCAGCGCAGGTACTCCAGTAATGATAAGTAGTTCCTGATCTAGACATAGTGGAAACCAGGATAGCAGGAATGCTGTTTCTCATGAGATTCCTGTAGAAGTCACATTTCCTACCTATAGTAAAAAATTAATCTGAGATTAATTTGGATTTAAATAAATGTGCCTAATTCAAAGCAGACAAAAAGACGAGTCCTCCCATATTTTCTAGGCTGCCTCTAAACTTTCTGTTTCAAGGGTGCCAAACACAAACCCTCCAGACTTGGTCTGATAGTCACAGTTTACAAACACATTCTTGTTCAAATTCAGTGTGACTTTATGGGTACAGCACTTGACCATTCACATTGAGGAGAATGAAGAGAATAACATCTATTTTAGAAGCTTTTTCTGTAATTACAGGTGATAATTTTCAGTGACAGATGTAGATGTTCCATTTCAGTTACTGATTATCTGTTCAGAACCTATAGGATATTAATGGTTACCAACAGGAAGGGAAAATAAATGTATATGCTTGTGTCTTAATCATGCTTAGGTCAGTGGAAAAAATAGATATGAATGTATTTCAGTCCAGTTTTCAATGATTCTGGTCTGTTTCTCATTCACAGTTATAAATTCAGGGTGGTGGTTTACTAAGAACTAAAAAGTCTACAGGAAAAAAACAGATAATTTCCTGGACAGTAATTTGTTATATTCATACATCTTTTTTATTTCAAGAAGAATGTAGGAACTTATAAAAATTCTTTTTTTAAAATCAAATATGTCCTTATAAACTGGATTTTTAGAATTTTTAAAAAAATTCAGTAGTAATGTAGGGTACTTATTACAAAAATACAAAACTTCCTCTACTATTTCTAATTTTCCAATTTCCATTCTCTTCCCTCTGCTCTCAAGAAGGTCCAGTTTTTATGTTAGACTACAGTAAAAATTGCAGCATATATAGGCAAAATAGAGATTTGTTTAACTGTCTTTACTAAGATTAAGATTTTATGCACTGAGCTGTTGAGTGTGTGATATATAGTTTAATGTACAAGAACATTACTTCTCAATAGTAATGGTTTTCCTCTAGAAGAAAGCAACTTTAAGAACACAGATGTGACACAAAAGAAAATATTTTATTTATTCAAAGACAAATTTAAAGGTGGTTTAAACTATGGTTTTCACAAAGCCCTAAAAGTAAAAGAAAATACTTTCTTATAAGAGAATGCAAGTTCATATGACCACACTTGTACTTATAAGTGGCTAGGTAATTCTCTTATTCTTTAAATACTAATGAATCTTGTATATATGTTGTAATTTTTCTTACTCTGTCATTAGATATTTCATATGCACAAATGTTACAACTCATTTAATTTCCTTTAAAGGCTTTTTTTGGTTTTTTGCACCAGACTTTCACCTTGTCTCAGAGTAGGGCCTCATGGAGATGAGACCTACTTTACTGCAAGCTTTGACAGGAGCTGTCATTATAACAAAATATTACAGTTCATCACAGACACATCCAGAAATGCTCTGTCTGCCCTTGCTAAGTTCCAGTTCTCCATGCACTCTTTGTACTGAGATCACATACAACCCTGTATGTGAGTGGAGACCAAGATTTTCTGCAGAAAACCTGAAAGAGAATGCATCCAGAATTGAAAAAACTGCTACATGGGGCAAAATGGCATTGAAGAAAGCAGAATAATTTGAGGCAGCAGGGACTAGAAAAAAACATCACTGGGACCTAAAACCAGGACACTCTGAAATGTATTTCTGTTTAACTATGTGAACATCTTAACTATTCCTCCAAAATGTTTGAAAATTTTCCTGCTTTTCCTGGACTGGTCTTGTAGGTGGAGACATAAATCATGACAATGATGGGACAACAACCACATATCTTCATACTTCCTCCTTTTTGCCATTTTCCAATACCATAATCCATTACCAGACTTAACAATAGCAATGTTTTATTATTCTGGAAAAATTTCCTATTCAGGTATATCCTGGTACAGATGTACCTAGCTGATGTTTGTTTAGTACACTAATGATCTAATTCATGGACAAGATTCTTTGAATCCTGCTTGTCATTATATTTGCCAGAGAACACCAGTGAAAATTGATATGTCTACTGAGTAGCATACAAATCAAGCTAGTATCTACAACTTATATTTTGATCTAAATTGTTTTTTACAGCTATATAGCACACCCAAACACTGTAGTACACAAGCACCCTTAGCTAATGTTTGTATATAATATACTTTGTTAACATGTATTATGCTGTGTGTCACAGAGCAATTCTATTCCATAGAAACTATAACATTTGTTTTTATTCCACCATGGAACAAGACCAAAACCTTTTGGAACACTTCAGCAGAAAAGGAATTATCAGAATAAATGTTTATGTATCAAAACATGTGGATGTGATTAGGGAAGTGGCCTGGAAAAGGGGAAATCCAGCTTCAATTACATTGTTCTATGTGAACCAAAACAGATTTTCTCCTGTTAAAACATGTTGAATCAGGCAAACAAAGGATTTTGCCTCTAGTTCCTTTAATAATCAGTCTGTTCTTCTCTTCTCTTTCACCAAATTTGCTTTTTTTTTTTTTTTGCAAATCATCTTCTCAAAAAAATGTTAATTTTTTTAAAATGCTGCACAGTACAAGGGTGTTCCAAACAAAACTACTCACAGTGCTTGTGGTTTAGCGTGCAAATATAGCAATTTCCACTTCATCAGTAAAGAAATTCGGTCTCAGGTGTTAAGTGATATGCAAAGGATCATGATGCAACTCATTGAAAAAGATGGTTTGGGACGAAGATTTTTTTTGTGCTTTATATAATCAGCCACATTGTTATAAAGGTGAACTATATATGAACTATATATAAAGATGAACTCAGAGCCTCTGTTTTTCCATTTTGTAAAATATATCAACATTGGAATGCATGAAATATGAAAACCATCAATTTAGAATAATAGCAATTGTTACTTTAACTTTTCAAATCAGAGGTATGACTATGAGCACATGAAGTTGGGTTGCTCACGTCAGCCAACAAGTAACACAAAAGCATTGTTGCTAAAGTAAGCTCCAACCCACATTTGGCAATAAAAGTCTTTCTTCAGGGCTGGATTCTTGACTGGAATGTCAGTTCTAGATTTGAGTGCCCAAGCTGTCTGTCTAGTGTATGACTCTGACTGCTCTTCATTTAGAATGAGAGAAGAGACAGAGTTGTGATTAGGGGTTGACCTTGTGACCTGAACACTCAATTGAGGAAACGAAAAGCACACATGTATTACATTTAGGCTGAGGAAGTCGGGACCAGAGTTTCCAGATCCCCAGCACAATCAGAAACCCCCAGCCTGGGAGAGATGCTAAGGGGAAAAGTTTCACCATTTTCTCTGTTGTTTGGTACTGGGCCACTAAAAAAAACAAAAAAATGTGCAAAGACTAAACAAGGAAAACTGAAAGGATGGCTTGCTTAAGTGAGAGAGGTTAGGGATAGGCAATGTAATAAACCCTGGGTACAGTCCAAACTTCTGTTGGTGCTTATGTAATTATTTTTTTGTAGTGCCTTGTTGCTGCAACAGGCTGCTAACCAATACAATTAAATTTTCTTCCAGAAATGGCAGTAAATAAAAGTTGAATTAATTAAATATGTTTTTTCAATTATTGTGAAGAACAGGTTTTTTTTTTCCATTACACTTTCTCAAAAAGAGTTCAACTTGCAGTGGAACATGCCAGGGAGATTATCAGTTTGTTGTGCTTGATTGGCCTACAGGAGGTTCTGGGTCCCTTCAATTGCTGTGAAAATACACAGCAACTGGTGGTCTTGCCTTGTTGGTATCCTCGGTCTCACATAGCACCTAGCTTCGAGGAATTTTGAATTGGAATGTTGGCTGATTTGCAACTTAGAAAATTGACTAGCTGATGAGGGGAAAAAAAAGAAGGGTTTAATGAATGTTTTAAACCACATATATAATGCAGGGGTGAAATTTGCTTTATGTATATATTTATATCAGATGTGTTAAATATTTGGTAGCTTTGGTGGGCACTTGAGATCTTATTTGACATTTAGGGACACATTTATTTATCTAAAAGTTAATGTCTCTGATCTTAAACTGATTAACATGACTTTCATGAATAGGTACAAGTTTAGAAATGCATTTATTACTGCTGATGCTTGTTTAATTTTTTTGAAAGCAGAGAGGAATTTATTTTGAATGCCATTCCAACTGGTGGTAAATAACTCACACATTCAAAGAGAGTTAATTAGAGGTAATTTTACTGTAATCTTATTGGCCATGCTTTAAGATGTAATTAATTTTTCTACAACTTCCTCTCCAAATATAAGAAAATCAAACTTGTTCTTGGCCTTGTCCGAGATCTTTTTCTAGGCCTGTGACAGACCACTTATAAAGTCAAGGTAAGTATCAGGTAAGCACCCCACTGCTGGAGGGCTACTGAGCAATGCTTGGTAACATTGGATAACACTGGATAACACTGGTAAAGCTGATGCAGATGGAGGCAACAAAAGTAGGGGACATTGTTTGATTTGCCCAAGCTGGGTTTGTACAGAATAGTATGTATAATAATCAGTTCAAAAATGTGTGCCAGTATTGCTACAGATGCATGGGAAGAAGGCAAATACCAAATGATCAATATGTTAATTCTGGTAAAGGCAACTATATGTAAGACAAAATAGATACGAGGCTCCCTGTTGACCCTGAAATTGTGAAGGATTTTTTGCTTCAGCTGTATCTCTACAAATATATGGGACCTGATGGGATTCATTCAAGAGTCCTCAAGGATCTGTCTAATATCATAAAAAAAATCTCTCTCAATTTTTTTTTTTAATTTATTTATTTAATTTTTTTGTGTGCGTGGTCTTGGGAACCCAGAAAGGTCCCAGCTGACTGGAAACTGGCTAATGTCCTGGTTTTCAAAAACAACAAGAAGGAGAATCCTGGAAGGTACATGGCCTGTGAGTTTCACTTCTGTGCTTGGCAAAGTTATGCAGAGGATTATTCTGATTATTCTGTCAAGTATTGCAAAACACCTTAAAGACAATGCAATCACTGGTCCCAGCCAGCATGAGTTCATGAGAGGCACGGTATCCCATCCAGTTATCAAGGGAAGCCTGTTGATGGGATGTTTTTGGATTTCAGCAATGCTTTCAATACTGTGTCTCACAGAATCCTTCTGAACAAAATATCCAGCACATAGCTGGATAAAGACATCCTGTGATGGGTGTGCAACTGTCTCACAGGTCAGACACAAAGGAGGTGGTCACATCTCCAAGACTGGAGGGTGTTCAAGCATTTGGATAATACTCTCAAGCACATAATGTGACTCTTGGGGATGTTCCTGTGCAGAACAGGAGCTGGACATGGTGATCCTTGTGGGTCCCATTCAACTCAACATGTTCTGTGATTCTATGATTACGATGACCCATTAATGCAGTGATTTTTGAATGGAGTTTGCATACTAGTTATCAATGTCACATGCAATATCATAAGTTACTGTGATCATAAGACACACTACAACCCACAACTGAAAAGGGCATAAGCTTGGAAAAGGGTGTTACCTTCCTTGATATGAATGAATGTACTTAAATAATGTTTAGCAATTTTCCTAATTTATCTGCATATAGTCAGGTTTAATAATCTGATTATTTGTTGTTTAGGCTTATTAATCCCAACTCTAATGTATTTGCTTTTGGATAAATACAAAAAGCTCTTCTTTGCACTAGTAATGAACAGATGGGATAGTGGAAATCTTAGATATTGGGACATCCTAGACAGAAACCCTGGAGTCTTATATGTTGACTATAGTTACTCTATTGATGCTGTGTTAACTAATTTTTTTCAAGGTGAAAATCTACTTTTGGATATTTCAAGATGTCTTCCTTGAAAAATTGTTTGAAATTATTACTTAAAATCACAGTCTTCAGATTTTTTCAATATTATATTTTTATTTACCTTTTCTGTATGAGAATTTCTCTTTTTATTGCACGTCTTCCATCAGTAGAACTGAGATACTGCATTCTTGTTGTCAATCTGAAAAAAAGTCGTAGGTGAGATAGTTTCTTCATATTGCATGTTGAATTTTTTATAGTGTCACAAATGTCTTTTCTCTTTATATGCATAATTTTTCTTACTTAATAAAAATTTTAGCTATTCCCAGGATAACAGAAATATACACATTTTACTGTAGGCTTTTTTTCTGAGACAAATAGATGGGTATTGAATTTCTTTCTTTTTATTGCCCATTAATGAAATGGATCTTTAATAACACAGGAATTTTTTTGTACTATGTGATGGACAGAAAACAAAAATATTGTCTACATGTGCACTGTAATGTGTACATTACACTCAGATATTTTCCTTCAGAACTTAGAGTGTATGCCCTGATGAGCAAATGGAACTAAAAAAAAAGTCCTTTTATTTCTTGAATTTCTGATTGCAATATTTTCTTTTTCTATTTAAATAATTAGATTTTTCAAACAGTAATTCAAAATGAGTAAGGCTTTTGATCCTGTCTCTTATAACACCCTCCCTGGCAATCTGGTGAAGTATGAACTAAACAAATCAACAGTGATGTGGAATGAAAACTGACTGAACTGCTGTGATCAGCAGAGTGAAATCCAGATGGAGGCCAATTGCTAATGGTGTGTCTCAAGGATCAATACTGTATCAACACTTTTTAACATCTTCATTAATGACTTGGATGGGGGAGCAGAGTGCATCCTCAGCAAATTTGCAGAAGATACAAAACCTGGAGAAGTGACTGATTTACCAAATGGCTGCACTGCCATTTGGACGGATTTTGACAGACTGGAGAAATGGGAAGTGCATGAAGTTTAATACAGGAAATGTATAGAAATAACCCCAAGCAACAGTACAGGCTGGGAGCCAAATGGCTGCAAAACTACTTTGCAGAAGAGGACCAGGGGATGAGAGTGAACAAGAATTTAAATATGAACCAGGAACACGCCCTTGAGATAAAAAAATCCAACAATATCCCGGGCTGTGTTAGGAAGAGCAGCAGGTCATTGGACATGATATCTCCTCTCTCCTCAGCACTGGGGAGATCACATCTAAAGCACCGTGTCCAGTTCTGCGCTACCCACTGCAGGAAAGTCATGGACTTATTGACGCAAGTCCAGTGTAGGGCACAAATATGATTAATTGACTGAAACATCTTTCCTGTGAGAAGAGGGTGAGAGAACTGGGATCTCTCTGGATCCCAGCTGCATCCAGTCTGGAGAAGAGAAGGCTTAGGCAGGGATTTTATAATTATGTATAAGTATCTCATGTGAGGGTAAAGAAGATTTTAGTCGTATGCCTCTCAACGGTACACAGGTATCCAGGACAAGCGCCTCTCAATGCCTCTCAATGGTATCCAGGACAAGTGGCAATGAGCACAAACTGAATCCAGGAAATGACATTTAAATTTAAGTAAATGAGGATGGCTAAACACCTCAACCTTTTCCAAGAGTCCCTGTCCTTGGAGGCTTTCCAAACATGATTTGATATGGCTCTGTGTTATCTGATATAGTTGTCCCTGCTTTGAGCATCATGAGGTGGGCTAGACAACTGCCTAAAGTCCTTACCAGCCTCAGTAGTGTGTCATCCTGAGTGATTCTCCATGTAGTAGGTGCTGAAACACAGATGATACTTGCTCCCTTTTCTCTTGATTGCCTTGAATGCAGATGCCTTTTTGTCACATTTTTTTCTCATTCCTTCATGTGGATAACTGAGGCAGTTTAATCTGTAATTAACAAAGGTGTCTCACTAATTTGCTTGGAGTGGGCTGTTTTTGTGGGGTTTGGGGGGGTTGTGTGGTTTTTTTGTTTGGTTTGGGGGTTTTTGTTAGGTTTTTCTCTGAGAAGAGAGAACAGAAGCTGTATTGACATATGAAATGGGAAGGTGCGCTGACGTGACACTTTACAACAGAAGACATTTCCCTTCATTTTCCTTACACAATTAATGTGCATTTTCCTTAGTAAGTACTTCTACAAAGTACATTTACTTCTGTGGTATTCACTCTGCAATTAAAACATTCAGTTCAGGCATGTGCATATGGCTTAGCTTTTAGCCATCCACTCAGGGCCAAGATGATGATTGCAAGATGATGATAGCCATATGAAGGACTCCACATACCACACCTGATGACAACTTTGACGGATTTTCATTGGTTCTGGTGGAACTTCAGGTACCCATAAGCTTTTTCCCTATGCTAAATCCCACTTGTCTGACTGAAAATAATTTCTTCTCATCACGTGTGTGAAGTGGTTCAAATACAATGATTTCTGCTATCTTTTTCATAACCAATGCAGAGAGTTAAGCAATGTATGACATTTTCTTGTATAATTTTCAGTGAACCTCTTATCATCAGTTGTAAGAGACTTTTTCATTTTTTGGCCTATAGGCAAACCTCATATATATTCTCTTTTTCTCATTGAGTCATGCTCCAAGATTTTAAAATGCAGATGCCCCATTAAATTGGAACAGACCAGCTGTGCTGAACTTCCACAGATGAGGACATGAGCTTGTAGATCATTAAAAAATTCAGGTGATCATCCAAGTTCCATTCATCTTCATGGTTGGCTACTAAGTGAATCTGAGTATCCTTATGGACTGTGAATTTGTGTTCAGATTGAGTCTGATTTCGAAATATTTATCTTGGAGATGAACATGTCATTTGCTACTAGGGAAATGTAGTTGGATAAGCTAAAATCTTCTGCATGGTTTTCTGTATTTAATGTCTTCTCTCTCCACAGAATATAGGTTTCTTTTAAAGGTAGTGACACAGAAATTGTGGATTTCAAGGTCCTGTAAATCAGAAAATAAATTAGCAGAGTATGTAAAAATGCAGGTGTTGGAGTAGTGGTTGCTGCTGCCTATAATCTGTCCCCAACAAGCCTGTCCTATAGAAAAGCAAGTTGAGACAACCTTCAGGCAATACAGTCAGACATTACCTGACATACTCAACACTCACCGCAGCTGGCTCAGTGATAGATGCAAGAAAGGCTCTTTTTGAAGGGTTTTATTCCAGCAAAGGATATCACATACAGCTGAAGGGAACTCGGTGAGGTAAAAGAGGGCAACCACAAGGAGGAGGCAGCTTAAGAAGGGGAAGGGTTGTGGGGCAGAGCTAAGGGCTGGGCAGAGGGGTTTGGTCTCCAGGGATAGTGGGGTGGCCACCACGGATACCTGTCCAGTGAGAGCACAGGGAAAGGAGAAACCAGGAAAAGTTACACAGGGAAAGTAGATATAGAAGTCCATTTGGGAGTCTGCTTTTCCCCCCAGGAGGACTGACTCTATGGTAAGTTGTTACTGCTGTTGCCAGGGCTGAGGACTTAGGAATTGACTGAGGCAGGAGAGTTCATGGATTACTACAAGTATGTACTTTGGACTTCTGGAAAAGAAATTTTGGCTTAATAAGAGAATTAGGTTACGTCTTGTGGGGAGGGAGTTCTAAAGGGAAAAAATCTCAGGTCTTTTATGGACAACTTCCTCTAAGCAGAATGAGTATAGGTCTATCCTGTACAAAGGAAAACAAGATGATGTAAGGAAAAATCTTGCTTAAGCAGGCAAGCTTCAACGGAGTTCCTATTCAGAAAGATTATATATATTTTATATATATGTGTGTGTGTGTATACATATATACATATGTATGAATATATGTGCAAATATGTACATATATGAGATGCAAATGAGAATGGGCTATGAATGAAGAATAAAGAAACACATGTCCTATGTAACTTGGAAAATCAAACACCAACTGGAGATAAAACTAGCAAAGGAAATCAGGGGCCACAATATTATAAAGAATATAAGGGAAATGGGGGATCTACTGGATGAGGCAGGTCTATAAGTCACAATCACATAGTGGCTGAAATAGCAGATGTTCTTTAACCTGACTCTTCACCATCCAGGGTGTTTGTCCTTTTATTCCCAGAGTCAGGGTTCAAGAAAGTGAGGAATTACCAGAGGCGGAAGAAAAAAAGTCAGAATCTCTTGAGAGAAATCAGTTCCTTATTTTCTGTTTAGCCTCATTAATCAGTATCACCCTGGAGGAGGAGAAAGAAAACATACCTGTCAAAATGCAGGTGAGGCCACATGAGGAGGATGCAGTCAGTATACTTGAAGCCAGGGCTGCTATTCTTGTCCTTGACAAGATTGAAGAATGTGACAAACTATAACCTGACTAAAATCTACAATGACAGAAGTCCCGCAGCCAAGAAAGACAACTTCAGACCCAGACAATTTTGGAATATAATTTTGTCTTCTGAAATATACAAAAAATAAGTAAATCAACCAAATTTATAATTAATGGAATCATCCTTTAGTGGGTCTTCCATGGATGTATAGAGCTGCGGTCAAATATCGAAAGGAAACAATTTAGTTTTACATATCATTAAAACAAATTTTAATAGGAAAATCTAAGATACCACAAAGACTCCTAATTTATCTCAGTAGAATCTGAAGTCAATAATCTTAGATAATTGATTATTTCATATAGATACAGAATTTTTCTTCATCCAAACACTTCAAAAACTTACGTAAAATGTCATACCATAGAACACTGAGAGGGTCTATCTAGTGAATTTCTAAAAAAAAAATGTCTGAAAGAATCTTTGTATCAAGAATCTTCTTATCAAATAGGAAGTGTTGGATTATTCTTGGTCATTGAGAAACCATTTTTAGATAGTTTTAACCCAAAGTCAGTTCAGTTTACAGCACAACTTCCCAAATAGCTATATTGACAAAATGAGAGAGTTAATTCTATGGCAGGTACTGTAACAAGTGGTTCTGCAAGGATGAACTTCTCAAGATCTATCTGAGTCAAGACTGAAAGCAGTTATGGGGAATTGCATTGCTTAAGTGAGCTATCCTTTTACAACAGCCTGTCTCAGTGAAGTTTCTGTGGAACTTACATTTGTTTTTTAGGATCTCCTTTGAATTAATGCCTTGGGAATACTATTCTCTCCTTCATGAACTCAGAAAGCCTTCCAGTTCAGATGACTGTGTGTGAACATATGTGTATAATAGAAATATGCCCTGTCCCAGCACATTTAGAAGCAACGGTTCCTTTGCTCAATATGGATTTAAGTTGCCTTATAACACATAATTTCTGCACTGCTTTATACCCTCCACAGCAGAACAATAAATAGATATCTCTTCTAACTGGAGATAAAGACCAGACAGAGAAGCTAAGGTATTAACCTTAGGGTAGTTGTATTTTACCCAATGATTCCTAACCACAAGCTAGGATTCAGCTGTGACACAAATTTAACCTAAGATATTAGGAGAGAGAAACAGTAGTTTCTTGTGAAATTGAAGTTTAATTTAATCGCAGTACATTTAAATTAACTTTTCTCATTTGAGTACCAAACTCAATTTCAAGGTTTCATTTACTGGTGCTGGCTCTTTTATCTATTGTACACAATATTTACTGATGCAAGATATTTGTTCTGATGGGTTTATATTCTCATAGTATATCCTAAACCCCACTGATTTTCCAACAAATGAGAAATATCACTATGATGCACCATCCTCAGGAACAGACCCACTCTAGAGCTGACATTCTGGATAGTCTATATGCTATTTTGAAGTGAATGTTTCCAATTTCAGAACTATGTCTTGCTACAGCATTAGCAGCTCATACTAATGATAGGTATTATCTGGATTTCTTTATATTATCGACTTTGAAGCATAAAACCACCATTGTTTTCTGTTTTTTACTTTTTTCTTAATGAACTTAATTTTCTGTTTTCTTTAAAAGCATTTTATTACATAATACATCAAACATTATCTCATAGTAAATGCATTTGCCATTTCCTACTGGAAATAGTATCATTGAGATGGTTCTAACCAGATTGCTGAGGTCAGACTCGTCATTTAAGTGTCTGGAAATCAGCTGTGGGGGGATTGCATTACTGTTAGTTTGCATAACTTTGCAGCAAAGTTGACTTGAGGAGTTCTGCCCAGGGCAGCTTGGACCCTCAGGACAAAGATTGACCCTCTCCTTCAGTGGGTCAGAGATACTTGATTTGGGTGTCAAATAAACTAGATTGAGAATGGTCCAATGGAATTGTAGTTTTAAAAAGTCACCAAATGAAGAGGTTTAATTTACCCTTTAGAAAAGAAATGTGGAAAGACATGATATGTCTTAAAGCATGTAAAATGGAACTTCATAGATGGAGGAATTATTTAATTATCCATGGCTATAGTTCTTAGAATAATATATAGTAAACTTTAACTGCAGCCACAATGATTTAGGTTGCACATTATGGAAAAACTTTAAACTAACAGAAGAGGATGTGTCCAATATCTCAATAAATATTTTTCTGTGGAGAATGAAGAAATAAATTCCACCTCTGAAGTTTTCAGGCAACAAGTTCAGACAATCTGACAGAGGAAGGTAAGATTTTGAAGAAACAGGGCTTTGACAGAGACTTGGATTAATTGATTTTTTTCCTCTATTCCTTTATGATTCTATGAGAATTGTGACACCACAGTGGGGATTATTGTCACACTTAAAACAGGAAAGCCGTGTCAACTCAACATATTAACCTTAAAAATACTTGTATTTCAATCCAAAAACTTTTTTGTTTAATCATTGACTATCATTGATTCATTGATTGTATATTATTTCAAAAATAGAATTTATTTGGATATCACTGGCACTGGTATGCAGTTTTATATATATATATATAAGACATGACAGAATTTTTAATCTTGATAATTACAGAGCCCATACTCAGACCTTCTCCATTGTGTTCCATGTGTTTATTTTTCTCTGTATTAATAATGCTTTATTTGGATCATTGCTGAAATTTCAGAATGCAAATTTCTTTGCTCATGTAACTTGGAAAAAAAGAGAGCTGTGATTTTTTTCCCACTTTTCAACCAGGATGAAATATCATGAAGTATAAATTATACTTGATGTTATTTATATGAAAAAACCTCCCACGCCTCTGAAGTATTATAATTCTATGCTTAATTGCTGTAGGGCTCAACAGTATTGCCAAAAATTAAAATTTGCAAATGGAAGGAAAATGGTTAGTAAGATCTCATATAAACTAAAACAATGTTAATTAATATGATCTTGTATTACATAACTAGTAATTCATTATATTTTGCACATCTTCGTCAGGAAAAAGAAATTACTTGGCACACAAAAATGTGAAGTACTTTGTCAACTTTCGCACTGCTGGATTTGTGTTTTGTTAATATCAGAAATACCTCTACCGTTTCTTAGAGACCTCAAAGCACTTTGTTAATGGTGACAACTAAACCCAGGATTGTTTGTGTCAGGATGATAAATTTACTCTTTATCTTTCAGAAATTATGTTTTGTCTACTACAGCTCTTACATAAAATATTCAAATATTTTGAATATTAATTTAATAATAATTTAATAATAGTTTTGTTCAATAGCAAGTGTTGTCAATAGTCGGGAATACAATGTTTTCCTTTTCCAAATGTTTTCCTACACTGAGCCACATTAAAAATCCTGAAGCAATTTTGTTTTTCAAGATTACAAATAATATACTACTACTGCTTGGTGTCTAGGGTACTACAGGGACAATTTCAGTTCAGAACAAAATAGAATATTTCCTCCCTCTACTGGCTATAGACCACTTTAAGAGGTAACATTGCTTCATATATCTTCTTCCCTAGTGTAAGAGAGAAGGAGTGTGATTTAGAGGAATCTTTTTCTGGGTATAACAAAAATTGTTCCTACGAAATCTTCCAAAATAATTGATTTTTTGATTCAATGTAAAAAATTCTGTTTTGTGAGAATAATTGCCCAGTATTAACACTGAATTGGAGACAGCTATTTTCAGCAAGCATGGATATTTTTCTCCTGTTTGGTTTTAATCGTTGAAGGTTTTGTTTGGTTGGTTAGATTTTTTTGTTTGTTTGGGGTATTTGGTTTTTTTTTGTTTGTTTTGTTTTGTTTTGGGTCTTTTAATGGTTTAACTGAGGGCTTTGTTGTTGGTTTTGTATATTTCAGTTTCAGATTCCACTTCTTTAATTTAATCTACCTGTGTTTGGAGGCAATAGCTACAAAAAAAATTCTGAAGCTGTTTTAGCATACAAAACACACCTCATTAGCAACAAAGACTGATATGAACATTTACTTTGAGGCCATGCTGGCTTTGCACTCACTTCAAAGCAGAGTTCAAAGCCCTGATCCTAATAAAAGCACTAATGACAAGATTGCAAAAGCATTCAATGCACTCAGCAAAGGCCAGGTTTTTTAACATGTTCTATTCCCATTTGGGTGACAGATAAGTGCTTAAATTCTCAGAGAGCTCTCTGTGTTATCTAGTGAGTTGTTGAAAATCTGGAGATTAATGCCACTGGATGCTAAACAATTTTGAGTGTCTGCCATTTATTATCAGGTCTGTCTGGGAGCTAAAGCCTTGTGAAAATGGAATCCCGTCTTAAAATTTTACCAGGTGAACCCTAAAGTCCTTCCAGTCTCTATTATTACTATGGTCTAAGGAAATTTAGTCCTGAAATTAAAATTTTCTCTAAATAGATTAGTATCTGCTTGACCTTACAATTTTTTGTATAATCAGTGAAATTATAAAAATTCTTCTATTTAAAAAAAAATTAAAATTTAAATTTAAAAAATCCTGTTTTGCAGATGTAAATAATTGAAACTGTAATCCTTTCTGCTATTTATTGTCTATAACACTGTTTTATATTAAATATTTTTTCTCCTCAATATAATCCAAGCGTGTTTCACTTTAATCTTGGTATACCAGTGATTATTTAAGTGAGGCCAGATTTGACCACCTTTGTACACATATGATGTAATGAATCTTCACTCATTTCTATTAAGATTGTCATATAAATTTTCCAGTAGAGATTAATCAGTTCCCCTTCCTCCACAATTCTGCTCCAAAAGACTTGTTCTGGAGGTAGAAAAAGGCTTCAGAAGATCCTACCAAAATATAAGTGGCAAGTTATCTCCTATCTTTACGTATTTGTCTTTGCTGAATTTTTTACTTTTCACATAAGAGACATCTGAATTTCAAGTTTTTGATTATCATAAATGACTGCCAGCATTTGTGCTAGCTCTAACATGGGTGAATGGACCAAACCTTTTATTGTAAATGAGATAAGAAGAGTCGGAACAATCTGAAAATGAAAGGGCAGGGAGGGCAATACCCCAGTAACCATTATGTGCTCAACAGGGATCCACAGAAAATCCAGGTCACTTGGCTTTAGCCAGGCACTTTAGTTTGGTCACTGTGCTGTTGTCTGTCCATGTGTTTTTCTTGAGTAAGGATAGCTCTGGCAGGAGCCTACCAGGACACTGGCAGACCTGAACTGAGTCCTTGTGCATCCACACTTCTTGTGTAGTGAAAAGCATAAGCCTTTGGGCCCTGCCAGAAAGACTCCACAACAACCACTGAAAAAAAGTTGGCCTGTACTCCAGTTGTAACCTATAATTATGGAGGACCTTTCCTTTGGCTTGTTATGTTGCTGAGTGAATCACTAAATCAATCTGATCTAGCTATATAAAAGCATTGACATGGTTGCTCGGTGTTCAGAATCAAATCCTGTAGTTGTGGATCAGAGTCCAAGAGCAGGAGGCCAAATGATTTGCAAGATTGTGGGTCTCATTATTTTTGTCAGGTCTTGGCTTAGAGCTAGGCAAATAAAAGCCACATTTTTAAGTATCTCAAAATTGATAGTCAAAGAAAATCAAGCTAATTGCCAGATGATAATAGTGATAACACGAATGTGTTATTGAAAAATCAGTGCTGATATAGGACAGAGGCTACACACAAGTACTACAGTGGAGGGGGAAAAACTCCCAGATAATACCTCACCACATACCCCAATAAATATTGTGAATCAAAATTAAATATAAATCAAATGTCAAGTTTTTCAGATGTGAGTTTGAAGGGGCTGCCCATATATTGGGTTGCCCCTAAAGACCTACAGATAGGTACTTTGACACTGTTGGGATATCCTGGAGAAATTAAATTTGTGCAGAGGTTTCTTTACAGCATATGGGAAAGTCTAGATGCCTCTGGTATCAGTGAGAAAAACTCAGATAATATTGTGTGTAATATGGATTGAAGAAGTGAATTTAAATCATCTTTTAGCTGAGGGGTTTCTCCTTGACAGTGTCCCATAAAAAGACATCTTCTTAGAGTGAAAACATTCTGGATCTGTGGAGATAGGCTTAAATTTTGCCTTGGTTTTTGCCATCAGAAAAAGGCTTTTGAAATTACATAATAACATAGCAAGCTGTGTATATGTATATATTGTTCTCGTCTGTTAAATATAATTTTCAGTTTATGCTGATTTAAGAAAAAATCTCAATCACTAGTTTTTGTACAAAATAATTTTTTTCTGTAAATAAAATAGCTATCTGATACTTTATTTAACAAGAGCCAAACTGTTATAGTGTGCTCCTCCTTATTTGTTGCATTAATGAGACTGGTGGTACTCAGCAAGATTTTCAATTAGTGCTAAATTAGGGTAGAATAACAAAGAACAGAATAATTCCAGTTGGAAGTGACCTACAATGGTCATCTTGTCCAACAGACTGACCAATTCAGGGCTGACCAAAAATTAAAGCATGTTATTAAGGGCATTGTTCAAACATGTCTTAAACACTGACAGGCTTGGAATACCAACCACCTCCCAAGGAAGACAATAATGTATGTGAAAGAGCATAAAAGTCTGGTGCAGCAGATATTTATGCACATAGCCTGAATTCATTTCATGATCATGGGTAAGGATTCAAAAGTGAATTACTGTGCTTAAGTATTTCATTAGCTAGAATTTTGTGATGAAAAATTACCGAAAAATCAAGTTGTAGAAGAACAGAAGAACTAGGAACCTTTGCCAATCACATGAAAAAAAACCACAGTAATCCATAGTTGTTGATTAGCTCCCTTAATGATGAAAATTCTCCTTAGAAAATATTTGTTAATCATGATTAAAAAAAAAAAAAGTTGTATTTGATAATTATTGCTTACATGGTTTGTAAGGAACTACTTTCCCTAATCACTCTGAAAAGAACTTTAAGTTGATGAAATTAGAATCTGAAAGAAAAGGTGACATTTATTGTGCAGTCTTAAACAGAAGGCTAGATACAGAATCTTACTGGGCTAAATATAAAAAGGAGTTATCAAATCCAATGCAATGTATAAAAAGCACACTATTGCAGCAGAATCATAGAGTAAGATAAAATATTTTCTGATAACAATACAGTATCTACTTGCAAACTATTTACAATATGGAAATGTTTTTTGAAAAATAAACCTCTAATGTAACACAGAAAACTCCCTCAGATAATTTAAAGAAAGCATCTTTCTTTAAGAAATACATACTAAGCAGATGTAAAATCTGTATAAAAAATAAGAATACCTGAGGACAATTAAGTCCAAACACAGGTTTCATCTTTTACTAAGTTAACCATTGGCCTGATGAGCTACTTTTCAGACCCTTCCTAAGGTTATGGAAATCGCAAGAAGAAAAATATGCTGAAGTCTAACAAGGATCATAAACTCCTCATTCAACATTTCCCAGACTGCAGAGCATGTACTAGACTCAGTGTCTGCCCTAATGATGATCGTTAAAATTTCTAAGGAGATGTGCTGAGTACTTTTGAATACCTGAGGGTCTGAAAATCACTTAAGTATTATAAATTTTTCATGCTGGGAAGATTTTTGTGAGATGTTTTTAATTTGAAGAATACCTCACATTGGTAAGGCAGAAGAGAAAGGTGATTATTCCAAGAATAATTTGACTGCAAGGAAAAAGGAAAAAACTCCCAAACTTCTGGGATGTGAGGAATAGTACTGTAAATTTCAGTTTCCAAAAATGTTTATGAAATAGATATGTTTTTGAAATAGATACAATAAAAAAGATGAATACCTGAATGTTTTTATCTCTCTTCTGAAAATAAATTGTATGTAGCTGTAATTTTTTGGATTGAGTATAATAATACTCAGAAGAGAATGTGGGGAGATCTTACAGAAGTCTGCAACTTCCTTATGAGGTATGTGGAGGGGCATCACTGATCTGTTCTCTCTGGTGACCAGTGACAGGATCTGAGGCATGAGGCTGAGTCAGGGAAAATAGAGGTTAGATGAAAAGATTTCTCACCCAAAGGGTTGTTGGTAACTGGAACAGGCTTTCCCAGAAGTGGTCACAACCCCAAGGCTGGCAGAGTTCAGGAAATTTTTTGACAATGCTCTCTGGGATTGTCAGGAAATTTCTTGACAGTGCTCTCAGGACTTGGTGTGTCCTGAGCAGGGGAAGGAGTTGGGCTTTGATGATCCTTGTCATGATGATCCTTGGGTCCCTTCCAACTCAGAATATTTTGATTATTTTATACTATACTATATTATATTATATTATGTTATGTTTATGTTATGTTATTATACATTATTATATATTATATATGATATTTCTTATATGATTCTATAATTCCCTATCTATATCAAGCAGAATTGCACTCTGAACCTCTAATGTCAATGGACTATTTCCATGGATCCCAGTGGACTTTGATTCAGACCTTTATTTCTTGCAGATTCAATATTGATTTCTTGACTTTGATATTGATTTTGAGACTTGATTTCTTAAACGGGTGTACATCTGTGCCTATGTACGTAATTCCTGCTGAAGTGTGGCTGTGGCATACACATACCAAATGAGAATAGAACTTTTCTTAAGTTTAGTTTCTATACTTGTTTGCTCTCTTTTGTTCTTCCTTAGCAAAACTAAACTTACTCTATCTCGACTTCAGTCAGTAAAACTGCTCTTTTTTTCTCATCTTTTCTTATAGCTAGATGTAACTTATCCCTCAGTTAAATTGTTTAATGCAGATCGTTCCTCCCTTTGGAATAGCGGGAGGTTTGCTGCTATTTCCCAGGCTCCCTCTTCCACTCTGTACCTGTCAAGGATGGCCTTAAAGTTAATGAATCCAAGACTTTGGATTCAGGAAGAGTCAAAATGTTGCTGATGGTAGCTTTCTGTCTTAATTCCAAACAGTGTTGGAAAATAGTCTTATATTATCAGGTGCAATTTAGATTGATTTGTAATGTGAACAGGTCACATCTATGTTTCAGCAATCAAGAGCAGTCAATCCCTAGTGAGCCTTTGCTGACTATCTACAAGGTAGGATTAGAGTTCATTTTTTATTCTTTTCCAATAAGTACACAAAAAGCAGAAGAGTTATCTACTGCAGCAAATACAGGTTTCAGATAACATGATTAAGCCATGGAAGATAATCTACTTTCCTCAATGTTTGTGGACTGAATCAAAAGGTAAGTTCCCATCAAGCAATGAGATTTTTACAATTAATATTTTCAACCTGAAAATAACTGGTATATAGATCCTGACACTGAGCTCAAGGTGGACTCAAGGTGGACACAGTGTGGTAAGACAGCCTTTGTAGCACCCAGAGAATTCTCCATGTAAGTCTCAGAGGTCTGACACCACTCAGCTGCTCTCATGTGTGCTTGTCCTAGGGTGACTGTTATGGTGTTTGTATCTCCAATCGTGTGTTCTGTTTACGTTTGATATTATGTTCTGTGCTTTCAGAACTGACTCTGAAAGTGAAGGTTTGTTTTGCTGTGTTATCATCTGGTTCACCTCCCCCCATGTCTGCTGGAAAGCTAGAAAAGGCTAGGGCTGGCTGGCTGGCTTTGCTTTGCTTGCTTGCTTGGCTTGCTTGCTTTGCTTGCTTGCTTGCTTGGCTTGCTTGCTTTGCCTGCTTTCTTGCTTTGCTTCCTAGTTAGGTTAAGCAGTCCAATTCTTTCCCTGGACTGTTGCTTTTTTCCCTTCCTCTTTCTGGGATCTGGGAAACACCAAAGAACACCAGGAGCCTGCATTTGGAGATCTGCAGCAGCCAGCCCCAGCGTCCAGACCCAGGCGACCACTCCGAGGAAAGACCTTCTGGATTTGTTCAGCTCTTCAGAGGGGTGAAAGAGTTTTGTTGTCATCTTGTGTTGTTAATTGTTTTGGTGCTGGGGAGTGCTTTGTTGTTGAATAAACAGGTTCTTTTCCACTTCTCTCTCAGAGGGAATTTTTCCCTGAACCAGGTGGGTGGAGAGGGGCCGTGGGGGTTTATTTCCTGGGTTTTCCCCAAATTTGCCCTAAACTAGGGCAGTGCTTGTCAAAGTGGAGATGTGTTAAGTTTCCACAAAAAGACTTCAACTCAATGAATGATCCAGATGTTAATAATCTTAGGACTTTGTGATATATCCTAACTTCTGTCCAATTCAAGAAGTGTGAACAGGGAAAAAGAGAGAATTAATTACGTGCTATTGACTGCATTTCATATGATAAAATGTAATAATAAAAATTAATTTTCAATATCTACAGAAGTACCTAGAAATATCTTTATATTAAACTCATGCTACTTATAATACAGTAATGAAATTTAAGTTCCCATTTTTTGCTCATTACTGGTTTTTATACATCCAAGTGAAGCCATCCTAGTTTTCATATAATCTTGCTGCATAGTTGGCATATTACAGCTCTGTGCTACTTGAAAGATCTAATTCCACCAAACATGAACCTGAAATGCAATTTCTTTTACCAGCCAAAGGCACTTTTATCTTAATACTTATTGTGCAGTTTTCTCATATTCCAGTATTTGACGGGAAAAAATCTCCAACATGGTGATTTTTTTGAAATTTCAGTTCTGGCCTCAGCTGATTTACATTTTTATATAGCCAATTCTGTTTTCCACTTAACATTTTCTGACCATTTTTCTTAATTTTTAGTTTATGTCTATCTATCCATCCATCTATCTGTCTAGATAGCTACCCATCTAGCTAGTTATCTAATGTATCTGTGTATGTGTGTGTGTACACATCCACTTTGTTGCAGACTGAATCCCAGAATAAAGTCTCATATACTGCAATGTCTTTAACCCAGGCACTCTAAAAACAGAGAGGGAGGCATTTGCTCATTGCATGAAGCAGTCACAGTGATAGCTTTAATTTATAGAAGCAATGGTTATCCACACTTTTTTTTCTCTATTCTTATTTATACTTTTTAAAGACCAGAGCAGAGACTGCTAAAAGATATTGTGTGTGCCCATAGTCCAGGTCTCATCATCAGGTTTGCATCAACTGTGATTGTCCTATGAAAAAATCCCAACTGAGCACAGAGAAAGGTTGGGACAAGGCTCAGTTTGCCACTGAATATAATTAATAGTTAATAGCAATTTTCTATCTGAAGATAGAACAGGATCATCTTTATATGCATAAACAAAGCTTAGCTTTTCTAATTCCAGGAAAAAAAAAAAAAACAAACAAAATAAACAAGTAACCTATAACTCTTCTGCAGCTTTGTGTAGTTTTCACTGGTTTGCATCTTGAGTTCCATGTGGAATATTTTCCCTACAGAGAAGTAGGGAAGTCATTAAGTATCAAACCAGCTCAGCAGGACCCATAAAATTGGTATTATACCACTGGTCTTTGTTTTAAACATAAACTGCCAGAGAACTATCCTTTGGAAAAGGGCTTAGAGATTAACTGATGAAATGGGCTGTACATTAACTGAGATAGTATTATTGCAAAATGAGAAGTTCTGCTCTGATCTAAATTCTAAGCTGCCTTTATTTTATTTTTGTTTTAGTTGACTCATGTCACAGCAGGGGCTCAGAAATTAATGTAAAATTCAAAGTGTGATTGAAATATACTTCGTAAATCAGGTCTTTTCTTGCCTTTCTGTCATAATATGTGGCTTTTAAAATCTCAAAAATGGATTGACCTATTTTTATGTTCATTTTTCATTGTAAAACTATTTTTCAAACATGCTATTAGGCTTTAAGTGTTCTTGGATGTGGTCTGACTGTATAAATTCCATACTTTTTATACACACTCCTTATATAGTTTTGCTCTGTGCAGAAATTTTGGCATTTGCAGTTATGGTTCCCTTCTCTTCCACACATTTGCTGAAAATTTTGGGGCAAGAAGCTATTTTCTGTAGTTCACATAGAGATTGACATTTAGTTCCTTATTCTGTGAAAAATGTTTAGTGATCCCAGAGTATTTCTATGCACTACAGAAATGCTGTCATTTATTTTTTTTCTTTATAAAATTCAGATCTCAGGAGTGTGCTCAAATTACTATTAACATCTTCCCTCCCATGGATAAGTGAAACCGTGGCATCTGTAAGCAGAGGTTTATGAGTATTGCATTCATTTCAGACTTGGTCTCCAAAAGGAGAGGTTTCGATAAACCTGTAGCTCAGGTTGTGTCTGTAGAATGGAGACAGTTCTGCCCCCTTTTCTAGTGGTAGAAGTGATGCTACTGAAGCCTCATAGCATTTTAAGCCCCAGATAAAACAAAACTGGACCTTGAATACTGAACACTGTAATATATTAATTTTTTGATCCTGCAGATGTTTTATTTGGTTCTTCCTCCACTGATATTGGAGAGGTATAATTCCCAGTTACTAAATCTTCAAAAAATACACGAGTGTTTGCATTAATCTGTTGTTTGTGATTTTTACAATTTTCCCTAGCTTGATTAGATTTTTTTCTGATAAAACATGTATGCCTATGTTACTGCATTATGGGCTCTGATGTTACTGTGGATCGCCAGGACTAGAGCGCCTCTGCTGTGAGGAAAGGCTGAGAGGTTGGATTGTTTAACCTGGAGAAGAGAAGCTTGAGAATATATCAATACCTAAAGGGAGAGTGCAAAGAGGATGGAGCCAGGTTCTTTTCAGTAATGTCCAGTGAAAAGCAATAGCATGAACTGAAACAGGAGACTTCATCTGAGCATAGGTAAGCATTTTTTCACTGCGAGGGTGACCAAGCACTGGCACAGGTTTTCTGAAGAGGCTGCAGTCTCCATTCTTGGAGATGCTTTATATATAACTAGATAGCATAAAGGTTTCATTGTGGCATGAGACACATTGAAATAAGATGTCTGAAAATTGTTACCTAACTGCACCATTTTGAAAACTTTTTTATTTCCATTTCTGTATCAGCTGATCAAAGCCACCCTTTTTTTCATTTGACTAATATGTCTATTGGGTTTGCATAGTAAGGTTTTGCAGCAGAGGGGCCTACAGAGGTAGCTTCTGTGAAAGCTGCCAGAAGCTTCTCCCATGTCTGAGAAAGTCAATATCAGCCAGCTCCAAGACAGACCTGTCACTCGCCAAGGTCGCACCAATCAGGAAAGGTGGAAACAGTGACAAATCTGGCATAACAGATTTAAGAAAGGGAAAAAAACCCTTCACAATTGCAGGCTGAGAGCTGAGTCACAAAATGTGAAACACTTCTGTAGACACCAAGATCAATGAAGAAGAAGGGGGATGATGTGTTCCAGGCACCAGAGCAGAGATTCCTGTGCAGTCTGCCACCCTGCAGTCCCCTGAAGATAACCACTGGCAGACCCTGGAGGACTCCATGCCAGAGCAGGTGGATGCCTGAAGGTGGCTGTGACCCTGTGAGAAACCCATGCTGGAGCAGGTTCCTGGCAGGACCTGTGAACCTGCTAGAGAGAGGACCCCATTCTGAAGCAGGTTTGCTGACAACACCTGTGATGGGTGACCCACACAAGGAGCAGCTCATGAAAGCTGCAGCCAATGAGAAGGACTCACCATGGAGAAGTTCATAGACAATTGTTTTTCTTGGAAGAGATCCCATGCTGGAGCAGAGTTCTCCCTCTGAAGAGGAAGGAGCAGCAGAGACAATGTGATGAACACCTCCCATGCCTATGGGCCATTGTGGGGGAGGAGGTAGAAAAAATTGGGAGTGATGTTGAAACACAGGAGAGGGGGGTGAGAGAATGTTGTTTTGAATGTTTGGTTTTATTTCTCTTTATCCTACTTTGATTGGTTTGGGTAATAAATTAAATTTTTGTTCCCCAAGAGGAGTTTATTTTGCCTGTGGCAGGAAATGGTAAGTGATCTCTCCTTATCCTTGACCCCTGGGCCTTTCACTCTCTCCCCTGTCCAGCTTAGGAGGGAAATGATAGAGCAGCTTTGGTGGGCACTTGACACCCAGCCAGGTTCAATACATCACAGTTTCACACAATGTGTCAAGAATTTGTTTCAGAAGAACTTGTGGATGTGTAAGAAATTACTAAGAAAACAGAGATACATGGCAGGTCTTATATTTAGCCTTGAAAACTCAATTCTAATGGAAATTCACCTCTCCTGTGACATTAGAAATCTTTGTTTTGTGATTGCAGATAATGTCACAAGTGAGAACTGAGATATAGATGTGCTTAATTAATTAAAGGCTATACTTTCATGCCATTGCTCTTAGTAAAAACGTCAAGGCAAACTAATAAATTGAATTGAATATCATTTGTGAAATCTCTGCAAATTCCATAAGGAATTTCCAAGAGTGGGATCTGGTATTTTGAATACATTTTTAGGGGATATTTTTTCCTCTACAGACCATATTATACCTTCATATTTAAAGAGAATATATTATTTTTTTAAGGGAGGTTAAGTTTAATGTCTGTTGACAAGGGTTTAATGGCTGTTTTGCATCAAGATAATTTTAGAAAGCCTTTACCCATCAAAATCTGTACTTATTAGTTACCTGATGACTTGTGATCAAATATACCTTTGCTGTCTCCTAGAGGCTTGGAAGTCTCCCTCTGAACTGTCCAATCTCCCTCTGAGATGTCCAAAAATTTGCTCTGCCAGGTCTCAGTTTTAATTTTAGGGTCCTGTACTTTTCAGGTGTTTCAGCTGGTTGTGTTCTTTTGTAGAAATTTCAACCTAGGTAGAAGTTCATCTCTTCAGGCAGTAGCTAAGAAACATATAGATTATGTAAGGGTTTTGTAATCACTTGTTATTTTGGCCAGTACAAGACATTTGCAAATCTAGAAAGAATTAATTAAAAATACTTAAATAATTTTTATTGTTCTGATTTCCATAGGCTTTTTGGTGTGCCTTGATCTTTGATCTTTGATTTTCAATCCCTTCTACAATCCAGGGGTCTGCCACTTTTCCTCAAAATTTTTAAAATCTTCATGCAAATATTTGTATATTTATATCTTTCCAATTTCTTTTCTAAATTTCTTGCATGTCTAATGAGAAACTTCTCACTTATTATTTTCAGCTACTTAATTTAAGGTTTCATTGCTCAGCTGTGTTGTGTAATCACTGTCCCACACCAGATGATGTGGGACAGCTCAGTTACCTCCTTTATAGACTTGAAAAACTATAAAGCAAATTATTTACCATAGGGAGCTCCAGCTGATTGAAAGATCATAAAAATTTAGTGATTTTTCCACTGTTAATTATTCTCAAGGTATAAGAATTGCTCTCTTTTGAATTTATGTCAGTATAGAGAAAAAACGGATAGAGAAGACAGCCTTATACTATATTTAAAATTAAAGGTAAAACCTAAGAAAAAAATTGGGCCTTTGTAAAAACATCTCAGTGTGGATTTAATGTGATTTTGTTGCTGTTTTTTTGTTTCTTTTTGTAGTTGAAGAGTTAGACATCTGACAACGTTTTCACTGAGGAACTTTTTTTTCATTCAAGATGGTCCTTAGTGAAAAAATACCTTGTCTACCACTGTGATGTTTTGTGCAATTTAGATGTCTGTCCTGGTTCAGGGCAAATTTAGGAGGAAACTTCTGACTGGGGTTATTCTAGAAATCAAATTCAAGTGGCCCCTCCCCCCCCCTCCCCCCTTCCCCCACTGGTTTGGGAAAGATTTTTTTTGAGAGAAAAGTCGAAAAAAAGAAAAAAATGTTTATTTAACAAGCAAAGTACTTGCAAACATAAAAAAAAAATCAATAATAATAAACAATAAAACCTTTCATTGTGCTGAAGAGATGGCAAATTCAGAAATTCATTGTCATGGGGTGTAACTGCTACCAGTCCCTCTGGCACCCCCTGGCATTGGAATGCAGCATCTCAGGCCCTGGTGGGCCACAGGTGTCAGCTCCTGGTGTTTTTCTGGATTTTCAGTCCAGAGCAGGGCCAATCAGTTCCAAGAAAAAGAAAAACCGCAGTCTGGGGGACTTCTCTGCCTCAGTCAACTTAAAAAAAAAACAATGAAAAAGCAAAGGAGAGCTCTGTCCTGCTGTCTGTCCATGCTGCAGACAACACAGTCTGTGAGAGGGAATTGCAGGGAGCAAGTGCAGTTTCTGACAACAAACAGCAAGCTTCTCCCCCTTTGCTCTCAGAACCAGTCCTAAAGGTGCAGAACTTGATATCCAGCTAAACAGAACAGACTACCGGGGACAAAAGCATCATGCAGTCACCCTAGGACAATGTCTGACCCAAATGCCTGCATATCTTATCTTATTCTTGAAAGAGAACTGAAAGCCCTGGTTTTGTAGGTCACATTCCTGTTTGGTTGTCAATGTAATTTTTGAAAAGAAACTGATGGACATTACTTAATCTAATTCTTCTTGGAACTCATATTTTTGCTCTCCATTCTTTTCTGTAGAGATTAATTCCACAACTCAATATCATTGTAAAAAACAGAGTCCATCTTTTTTAATTCCACTTCTAGTCTTGCTATATACTGACTAGCGGGTAATAGTAGATAAGTGATCACCAATGAATACACTCTAATAGTGCTTTCTTTTACATATAATGTAAATATTTGCTCAAATTAAATACCTAGCCTGCTAAAAACATGCCAGAAACCTATTTATAGCTCTATTTGCCTTGTCTCCTTTATGTTATATTTATTGCTTTACCTTTTTTTGTCTTCCTGATAAAACTGTTTACTGAATTCAGGATGTGGAGAAACAGTGACTTTGTACAGTGGTACTGTAATATTTCCTGCCTTATTTTCAATGGCTGTTTAAACAATTGTTAGTTTCTTATTTGTGTTTTAGCCACTGCCTAGCTCCCATCTGTGGCTTGCAGAGAAGATATTTTCTCTATGATTCTTTTCTAATATTCCAAAGTTCTTAGCAGTCTCATATCTCTCTGGTTTTGTAAAAGTTTTATTATCAGTAGTTATGCTTCTGGTAAGCAGTTCTAAAAATCTCTTTCCTAAGAGTACACTGTTAATTTATTCAGTGTTATTGTGATTGAATAGTCAGATTTTTTTTTTTGTCTGCATTATTTTCTATTTAGAGATATGGAATATACATTCACATCATCAGCAAACTTTGTTATTTCGCTTTTGACCCCTTCTCAAAGATCACTCACTCCACAGACTCTACCCAGACTGTCGCTGTCGAGGCAGAACGGGAATGAAGAGACTGATTCAGAAGGCTGTAATACTAAAACCCCCATTTATTCAAAATACACTGCTCTTTTATACAGAGCTTCACAAGAACCAAATCCATTGGTTCTGAAGTGAAAAAAAGCCACAGCATTGGTGCAGAGTGCTTGACGCACAGTGATAGAACTTAACTATAAACAATGTGAAAAACAAGAGAGATAAAGAATTATTTACATTCTCTCCAGCTCTTTCTCAGGCATCTGCCTGGGTAGAAACTCTCAGTTTCTTTCTTTGACTGAATCTGAGTCCCACACCCACACTGCACGTGTCCCTTTGGGCACACCTCTCATTGGTCTAATTTCAAAACACAATTTTCCTTTTTTTCCCCTGTGCTGTGAATTCAAAAGACTTTATTCTTATTTCGCTATGGTTTTATTTCTTATGAGCTTCTAGCGAGACAAATTCTTGAAAGGTCTTTGAAACCCAAGTACATTTCATAGATCATAACATCTTCATACACATATTCTCAGAGTAAAAATATATGAGGCAAGACTATTCTTTTCTTAGGGAAATATTTCCCAGAGTACTTTGTTTATACACATATCTCCTGATTTTATTATTTAGACATTGATCTGCCTGGTATGAAAGTTAGCATTTCTGGGCTATCTTTCTTTGATATATCCTAGAAGATTTTTATCATATTGTGTCCCATTTGCTAACTCTTGGTATGGAGAATAACTTAAATGATAAGCTGTACACTGCAGCAATTTCAGATCTGAGTTCTTTTAGAGCTCTTGAGTGAATACCATCTGCTCCTGGCATTTTGTCGCTACTATGCTTGTTCTAAATCTTCTTACAGTGGTAAACCAGTTAGAGACAATTCCTCAGTCTCCTCTTTTGTAAAAAATTACTCAGTTAGAAACCTCAGCTCCAGGCTTCAGGAGTCCTTGCCTTCCTTGAGCCCTTCCTTTATTTTATCATTGGCAATTGGATTCAGTGGTTATGTCTGGACTGGCAAGGAGTTCAAACCAATCTGTGTAGTGATGCAACTCTGAGGCTCTGATACTCCACTATGCATTTTTTAGTGCCCATGTTTTTGTAAAGATATATATATAGATAGATCTAATTCTAATCTAGTCCTATGGACCTGGCATGTATTAGGTGCATTTCCCTTCCAGATTAGTTTCTTTTGAAAGTAATCTACTTCATGCACTCCAAATTGCACTTAACCTGGAAGAAGGGATGGTGGAAAATGTTCATATTCATGAAGATTCCTTCATGGGGTACATAACTGATATCACACATTGATACAAACAGAGAAAGTTGCTTCTGGAGATCAACTGAAAAAGGAGACAGGGTGACAGAGAGGGGATGGGGAAGAGATAACTCTCCTCCTAAGTGGATATCTAAGAAAGAAAGTGGTGGAGGGCTCCCAAGCAAACATATTCCCTGGGTGTCCTCTCCAGTGCAGCAAGGTCATCCAATAATTCTTTGGCCATGCTAACTATAGAATTTTTGTCCCTATTAGTTTTTTCGGGGTTTTTTTTTGATTGTTTGTTTTTTGGGGGGGGTGGGGTGTGTTGTGGAGTTTTTGTCTATTTGTTTTATTTTGTTTGTTTGCTTGTTTTAATTTTGCTTAGATTTTGAGGAGGGGAAATTTTTTACAGGGGAAAGAGGGGCTGTTTAGAGTGTTGTCAACACTGATTAGAGCACATTTTATTTGGGATAGTTACATGATGATTGGGTTATAAATTTTTTGCATGCATTTTATGGAGTAAAGTAAAATAAATATAAACCCTACTATAAAAGATAAAATCCAGGAGCAGAAAAAAGAAGAAAGAAGGAGTGATTCTTATGTGATTGCCCTGAGAACTAGCTGTAGGAATAATATTGGTATTTAAGAAGTAAAGGCCATAATAGCGACAACATGAGCTCTATGGGGAAAAGTACTGCCCAGAAGCTCTGGAAAACAGTACCAAACAGCTTGACTGGAAGAGCAAAGGGATAGATAGATGCAGGGGAAAGTCAAGTGAGCTGAACCAGAAGGCCATGAGCTGTACAAAGGCACTGTGCCCACTGAGAGCAGGGACTGCATGGAGAAGCTGCACTCTTGATCCAAACTGCAGCCTACCAGTGCATGTCCAGCATCTCTGCCTGGGGGCAAGATCCTGGCCCTATTGTTTCTGAAAAAGAATTGCTAGGAAAAAAATTGAAACAAGATACTACAATTTTTTACCTTGATATGTAAAGATAGCAAGATGTTTATTTTGTCCACTTAGCAACTATTTGTTTTTAGGTTTGTCTTTCTACTCATCTTTTCTTTTTAGTTTTCTAATAAATAATTTTGTTTTGTTCTATTTTGAATGCAAAATAATTTGTATAATTCTATTTTTGAAATCAATTTACTTTTATTTTTATCAGTCATACTTTTGTATATAAATATTTTGTCTTTTCACCCCATATTTTAATTCTATTTTCATTAAGTTTATGTCTTTCTACATTTTCTCTTTTAGAAGTTTAAAATGCATTGCTGCCCCAGGTTTCTCTCCTTTATAAGAAAGTTGAATTGGAATGCATATAGTATGAGGCAGCATATGGTATAGTAGTGAATTGTAGTCAGAAAGACATACAAAGAGGTACAATTAGTTTCCAGCTCCCATTTGAAAGTCAGTGATAGCTGGTTCCAGCTGTCCCTCTGCCCATTGCCCTCCATACCTGCCCCAGCTTTGGGGATCACCTACCCTGTCTTTAAGCATCATGGCACACAAGTTGTGAAGCGTATTAGAGCTCTTCCTTTTTTTTTATTCATTGGGTATGAAACACTGTACACTTGGAAAACCTGCTCAGACGGAACAAGTTTTTTAAATTTTAATTATATTTCTATAATTTTTGAAACAAAAACTAACTCATGAGGATCCAAATAAAAACAGCCATTTCATACTTGAGAGGTTCCAAAATGTGGTACTCTCTGTTTCTCAGCTCATAAAACAGTTTTGGGTATTGCACATCTGACATATTCATCTTTCTTGGTATTTCCCTCGGGTGTTCTGACATTAGAGAACACAGTGCTTGGTACACTGCTCACCAGCTGGAATTACATGCTGCTAATGGAGAGACCAAGGAGGTACAGTGATGTTCTTTAAATAATTTTGGTGAAAAGACAATAAATCAGTATGACTTTTATTTCTTTGGAAATGTGATAGGAAACAAAATATAAATAATAGATTTTTCTCTGCTTGATGCAATTTCTGCATCATACATTTGTTTCTGCCTTACTTGTCTTCTGTTTCAGACTGGTGAGTAAGATAAGTAAGAGAGTGAGAATCTTAATTTCTATTATATAGTCTACAGACTTGCTAACAAACATAAGAAAAGTAATAAATCTCCCTTTTCTTCCTTCTTTTCCTTTTTCAGTTAGACAGTCATGGTCTTTAATTGTTTATTAACTTTTCCAATTACAGAGACAGGAGCAAACAATGAAAGCAGCACACATGTTCTCACCCAACCTAAAAAGTGATATGTGTCCCTGAATGCTTTTTTTTTTTTTTTGCTTAAGTAATTGAATAGTATGGTACAGTTCTGCACAGAGGGAATGGAGGTGATTTTGTTGGTCCAGCACAGCAGAGACAGCAAAGCTCTGTCTCTGCTTCCCAAATGCTTAAAGTTCCTTGACCTTTTAAATGCATTTTGACGACTAGCACTTTATTAAAAGATGAAGACAAGTAGATGTTAGATCGACATTTCATTTATCTGGGAACTAAAAATAATTATTTTAATGCAGAACACCATCAAAATATAAATGTAACTCTGATGAAAGATATCTGTTTTCATCTTTGAGAAAAAGAAATTATTATTTCCTAAATAGCCAATTCTCCCACTTCACCTATCAGTTTTGCTACTTTTGGCCTGGAGAGCTATATAAATATTTCTTATTGATGGTTCTAATTATGCTAGGCAAGACAGTAAATGAGTAGGACACTAGAACTAAAACATGCAAGTCAGTAAATCCAATTGTGTATTTAAATTATTTCTGTTAAAAAATACTTAAAGAATTCCAGTGGCAAAATCTAATCTATATAATTAACATTTTTTTTTCCTAATTCTTTCATTCACTGGATGATGCAGTATGTGCCATACCCCAGTATTATTCTGCAGTTTTTACTTCTGTGTATTGTCCAGTTTCCAGTAGCAACTGAACAAACTTCAAGTAAATTAAAATTGATGGAAACTGAGAATACTATGTCTATTCAAACTGAAGTGCATTTCTTAACATTAAGGATGATTGCAAATCTCTTTGTGAATGTAGGACCATGTAGCATGGTATCACCAGCAAGAGAAATGTAGCATTAATGAAATAAATAAATACTCTACGTAGTCTGTCTTTACAGTGACCTTCAGAAAGTAATGGAGTCTATATTCTCATATTCACAGTCTTTTTACACTGTGAATCTTGTAGCAAATGTCACAAGAAGAAACTTAGGATTTTCAACATTTCTACCATTAGACTGAGATAATAGATTTTCTTTCCTTTTGAATGTCATCAAAAGAGAATAAGCTGGGAAAGGGAGAGAAGTATATGTGTGTTGGGGAATACTTTGTGAGTCAGTTTCTTTACAGCTTTTAGAAAGGCTTTCCCTCAATTTGAATTTGAATTGAGAGTCTGAGATACTTAATTTTTTAGGATCATGTTACCTCGTTATGAAGATACTTTTCAAAAATAAAGCAACACAGTATATATTTTGAAAGAAACTTGAAATAATGTCTAGAACCTTAAGACAGACGAGCTGCAAAAGCTTCAGACCATACTGTTAGCCTTTAGAGCCTTGGGAGGGATGGCAGTGGAGTTCAGCAAGAAACAACCAGACAGGCCATGAAATCTGAGTGATACCACGGGCTCCAAAAAGGACTTGTGCAATGCCATTTGGCTTCTGCTAAGCTTTTTGATTAATATGTTTTGCAAACTAGTGGCATCTGAAAGTGGACAGGAAAAACATTTATGCATTTATGTTGTCAGGTGTTATTTTTGAGTAACAGGTGAATTTTCATTCTATATCCAAAAGAAAGATATGTAGCTTTAATCTCTAACCCGAGGACTATGAAGCATTTTCACTGCAGAGTTTCATCAGATTATAGGGAAAGTTTAAACTCATAAGCATTCCCTGTACCTGCATCTGTGCCTCTTCAATCATTATAAAAATCTTTAATTGGGTAAATGGATACCTTAGGGTTTTACTGCAACTGAATTTCACTGTCAGAGAAGCCTCCAGACTTGAGCTGCGTCTGGAGTAAAGAGCTGTGGTACTCAAGATAAATTGAAAAGGTTTGCACCCCATTTGTGCTCTGAGATTCCTGAAAATAAGTTCCTCATTGCAATTTCTCTCTAGAAATGTTTTCAGGTTAACTTTGCTTCACAGGACATGGGATATTTCACTTTTCTTGTTTCAGGCTCCAAAATTCATTCTTACTTATGAAAAAAGTGTCTTTCTTCTTCTAGCTATTAAGACATAATAAACTGATAGATCTCTGATATCTAAAAATTGGTTGTGAATTGTCCATCTCAGTATCTAGGCACTTGAATGTATATTTTTCACTGATACAACTCAAATAATTTTTGCCATTTTTACCTTTGCATTCAGATAACACAATAACAACTGACATATCACTAAGATGAAAAGCTTTTTATTCTTTGTTAAATGCTCTTGAAAGTATTCCAAGTTTTAAGATCACTTTAAATTGGAAAAAGCACATTCTTAGAGGCATGACAGCCCTCCTGCACTAAAAACTGCTAAGAAACAGGCAGTCATTTTCTGGTTGAGATCCTGGGTGAGTCCAAATCAGAAGAGATTTGGAAGAAGATTTTCAGAAGAGTCCAAATCCTTTAGCTTTGTGTTGCCCAAACACTTTATAAATCTGCCTCTGAAAAAATGGAACATATTTTTGGCAATGATTTTATTCTTATTTACTAAGAAATCTCTGTTTTGCATTTTTTTTTCTAATGACTGATTAAATTAGACAGATTGATATGATTGTTTTTTATCAGCTTTTAGGAAGAAGTTTTTTCTTGCAAGCATAGAAATTATTATAACTTTTCAAAATGTGATTATAAATAAATATGACATTAGAATAGTGTTTAAAGATGGACATTAGAGGGGTCTGCAAATATTAGTTTTCTCCCATGCACTTACAATTAAAATTTACCAATTCTACTATAATATCTTTTCTTCATCAATTTAAGTAAAGTTTTTTGTTGTTTTTTTTTGTTTTTTTTTTTATTATTATTGTTTTGTTGTTTAGTTTTGCTTTCACTAAAGGAAGTTACAGTAGCAGAGAACTGAAATTCCAAAATTTGCTACTGCAAAAAGACCCTAACCCAATAAAAATTGGTGCTTGGAGTATACAGTAAAGAGGGGCCAAAAGCTTTTTGTTTTGGGGAACACCTGGAATAAGTTCTCTCTGTATTATACAGGTTTGGTGTTAGACGTGTCTCTATGCATATCATTTTTCTGTAAATAAAAGTCCTAATTTTTTAATTTGCTGCTGATACTTTGAAGGTTTGCATTAGAAAATATACAATTTTTTTCCCCCATAAAAGCACAGTATTTACAGGGCTTTGTACTGAAATAAAATTTTGGAACTATTACTTCCAAAAGGACACTTTACCATAGCAACAGCCCCATAGAAAGGAGTTGTTCCAAAAATAAATCTCTTAAATAAAATAGAGAACAACATAAAATTGGTGTCTACAAGTTTTGCCACAGAAATGATGTTTCACAATAATAATATGCAAGCTATTCCCAAAAATTGAGTAGTGTGGCATTCTGCTGTCATATTTCCATATTTTGCAAGTGATTGGCTAGTTATTTTGTTTTTCAATTGTTGATGACGTTATTAATTTGGGGGAGAAAGTGTAGTGTCTAGCTGAAAGATAAAATGGTAAAAGGCTAAGACACCTTACTATATTCCATTGTAGAGAAAATTTCCTAACTCTGGCTGTTCAGTGAAGAAGTGAAACATCTGAGAATTTGTTTCTTAATGGTTTTTCTTAACAGTGACCTGGAGTCTCAGAGCTAAATAAAACAAAATGATGGGCAGATTTTTGAATTGCTTTTGTATCTCTGCTTAACCCAAGTGGCCTTTTAAAGTCCAGTCTGTGAAAGGAACCTTGAGGGTTTGAGGAAACCATTAGGAATAACCCAGTGATTAAGGAGAGATCTATGATTAGTGTGAATGTGTGATTTGTTCATTCCTCTTTATAACATTTAGGAATTAGTTTTGCCTGGCTATATACTGATAAACTCCTGGTCCTGAAAGCCCAGCAGCATTTTTCTTTTTTTTTTTTTTCCCTGTCAAATGCAATTCCTTCTCAATTTGTCTCATGGTCTGGAGTGTAGGAACCAAAAGCCAGTTTTCTGTTCACTGTAATGCAGAAAGATTTGAGTGATTTCAAGGTGGCCTTGTGTTCCTGAGGATAGATGTCTGCATTTTATGTGTCCTCAAAGTCCCCTGGGTTATTCTTAAATCCCTCCTCTCATCCAAGAATGGGCAGTTTATAAATCAGGTGAGGCATGCAGTCCTCGATAACCTGTAAGTCCTGTACCTTGTAAATCTTGCAGCTGAGAGTAAGGCAGCTTTGTGTGAAGCCATATAAAATACAAAGTAATCAAAGAGGCAGATTTAATTCTTTGATGTACAGTTGGTATCACATTTAATGCAAAATCATCTATGGAGTCTTAGCACTGGGAGAGAAATGAGAGAAAGCTGTGAGTCATTTGCATATTTAAATTACGTGGTCTGACAAATCTGCTGACAGGACCAAGCTATTAATGGGATTCCAGCACTGTCTAGAAATGGATACACAGCATTTATTATATTCCTTAGTTTGTTATGATAGTTTTCCTTTAACAATCTGTGAATTGCCTAAACCCTACTCTGAAAGTAAAATTATTATATGTCTTTCCCGAATCACTAGTCTTGTTGGGAAAGGATTAGGAACAGCTAGTGTCTGATTTCACAGCAGGTGGTACTTCAGTGCTTCCAGTGCTGGCTGTAAACCTTGTTTCTGGACAGTCCTTTGATCTCTATCCTGTATAAACCAATTCAGCCTGTGGTCCATAGTGACTTACTATGGAAACAGATAAAGTAAGATTTGAGTGTGTGTGTCATAGCTGTATGAAAAAAATCTTCAGCATTTCTAGGATTTATTGTTTCACAAGAGGAATGAGTTTGTCTCACAGGTGGGGAAACACGTAAGGCTAGACAAATTTTCAGTCTTGCAACATAAATATTAAAAAATGCTATGTTCAGTTTAATTTAGTAAAAAATTCTTTAGAATACAGGAGTAAACACATCTGGCTACAGAACTGCTTCAGACTAACAGGCACTGGCTCTTAAAGGTAGGCAGGTATTTACACTATGGGAGATGGACAGATGCTTTGAGGACCAGATTTGTCAGTGGCACAGATCTGTCAGGATCTTTGAATCACATTTGAAAAAGCTAAAATCATGGAAGACCTAAACATTAATAAGAAAAAATGTTTTCTAGGTTCATTTCATGCTAGACATATGGAATAAAGAGAAAGGATCACCTTTCGTGATTTTGATTAAAATTAAAATAGCTTATGCTATTTATATTGTTTAGTTCAAGATTATTTAGCAGAAGCTTAGCATGATGTCCAAAACTAATAAGGGAATCTCTAAGAAAATATTCTGTGTACATGAATTTTACACTCTACTTTAAATATTAATTTTCTAATCATTTCTTAATCACAGTGGTTAACACTGGAGAATGTAATTATTATTGGCAGCACAGATCACTATTAGCAAAATTACATCCCTACTTATTATCATATTACCATAAATGCATTATTATTTTAGAATAACCTTTACTTACCTACTAACAAAAAGTAATTTTAGCAATTGATTTGAACATTCTAATTCAGTGAAAATATCTTGCTTCACTTTATGAACAACCCAGTGTCATCACAGCCAGGTAATAGGATAGCTCACATGTATCAATTTACACTTAATGTTATTCAAATGAATTCCTTAAGCCAGAGTGTTCCTTCTTGTATTTATGCATAACCAAATGGCCATAGTAATATTAACCTGAAGAGAAAATCTGATTCTCTTAACTAGCTGTTGAATCTGTACTTTATGTCATGTGGCAGTAATGGTTACAGCAATGCACAATTCTTAGTATGTGCTTAGTGTGAAGCTTTGGCTGACTTTTTCATGAAGGTAGGCTGCAGAGTGAAAATACTGTCTAGTTTTAGAGATTCAGAAAGCTTGGTGGTTCTTTTTATATGGAGTGTATCTCTCATTGTAGCACACCGATCTTTAATGTGTGAAACAGTATTCTGCTTATAGAAAAGTATTTTATGCTATATATCATTTTGGTATCCAATTTTTTTGAGACATGTCCTAAGAATAGAACAGGATATGATCAGGCAGCTGTAATATTAGGATTGGGTCAATACACAATAGCTATGAATATAGAAAAAATTGCTTGTTCCAAAAATTCTAAATGTTGAAAAGGAAGTAGATAAAAAAAGTCTGTCTTAACTGTAAGATTAAGGGAAAAGTTTAGAGAACACTAGGAAACTAGTTACCAAAACAACTATGTGTAAAAAAAGGCTGAAAGGCAACAGTGGGTCACAAAAGCAGGTTCACGAACTGCACAATAGCAGGTGTTCATGCTTGCCACAGCATATAATTTACAATACTTAATTCCAGGGAGCAAGAGGGAATGGTTTAGGAAAACAATTGTAGCAATTTCAGTAAAGCCACAGAGATTTAGGAGAGAAAACATCTTCTCTTGGGCACTGGAAATAAAAAAGACATTGAAGCCGAGTCTAGCTCATATAAAGGGAAGTTTCTAAAGTATAAATTCAACTTCTGTGTAGTTTTTGATAGAAGAAATATTATTGGTTATTTTCTGTGAGTTAGTAGCTGTAAACCACTAGTAAATAGAACCAAGCTCGCTGTCAGACATACTTTGAGGCTGTGATCCTCTTGTTCTGAATCTTTTCAGAGTACTCAACAAGACGGGGAAACAAAAACTAACAAAACTGAACTGTACACACAGACCTTGGCAGACAGGACCCCAGAACAATAGTACTGCTGCATGCAAGTGAATCATCTTTGCATTACTTGCATGGTTCTCCTTGGCATGGTCAGGATATAGGAGATGTGCCATGTGTGCTTGCACAGACATCAAGTGTGAAGTTTGGTTATTTTAACCTGCACTACCAGCAATTTGGGAATCTGACTTTTCCACCAAAGTCAGTGAGATTAACAGTTCTTCATGAAGAAGGGAGGATCATTTACTTTTAAGTTTTTGTGAAGGGGAGCATGTTATAAAAAAAGAGCAACATTTTTAATCTGCAGTAATTGCTGGGAAGTATTTAAACAGTCTTTCATTGCAGCTGTCTAACTGACAGGCGGTCTGAATATAGAATGATTGACATTCTTTAAGGTAAACATGCAGACTTATTATGCAAAAGGAAGCACTGTCTTGTGATAATAATATCCAGCACTGATGCTGTGTACTATGTATACTCATCTACAGCCTTACAAGTAATTTGTCTGAAAATAAGGGCTTTTCTAAATGGGAACTTGTAAGGCATCCTTGTAGGCAGTGACAACTTCTCTGAAAGATATCTTCTTAGACTTTTGTTTTATTGTCAAAATTAATTTAGCAAAGATATTAAATAAATGAAGTTGCACAGGCCACAATCTGGTCAAAAAAAATCAAGACGGGGGATACCAGTTTTGAAAGATAATTCATTGAACTTTTAGTAATGGAAATTAATTATACTTAAAATTATTACATGGTTTACTACAGAGAAGCTGCAGTTTTACTGCCTTTTTTTTTTCCATTAGCTTTCATGATATGGTTAGCTACTTATTTCAATAAAAATTATCATCCCCACCACCCTTAATTCAGCATACCATAACTCTGTGTATGTCTTTAATTTGATTTTTTGTTACTATCCTAAGATTTTTTGTTTTGAAAAGCACTGTTCAGGAAAATAGGCTGGAAATGTTGTCCAAATTTCATGACTAGTTTCTTTTGAAGGAAAACATTATTCAGAGCCAGATTGTAAAGTTCATTTCAATCCTTAAGCATTTTTTTAATGCCAGTTAAAACCAACAGACCAAAGAAAAAATATTTCTACCTCTGCTGCCAGGTAACCTAGAGAACAGATGCGACACTGTTTTACTCCTCCCAGTGTGCATAAGGGCCAAGATGCTTTTCCCAAAAGCATCATAAATATCTTGGAAGTCATCAGCTTTGCTGATCACAGTACTGAGGGCCCTTCAGGATAGCTAGGTTTCTGGGTTTCATACTCAGCTGCAGATGTTTTCTCAAAGGCAGGGAACTAATATTGCCTAAATGGCTCTACTATTCCACTACATTCTTGCTTGAACATCACTTACACAAGGAAGGTTCTGAGATAGAAGTAGATCCACAGACAGTATTGGAAGAGAAAATACTTGATTGTGAAGCGTGAAAAGAATCTTTTAGCCTTAATGTCATCATCACACACAGTCATCCCACAACTGCAGTGAAGTCAATTACATATAATGTTTATTAGTCCCTTTCTGATTTTATCTATCATAGTATGCTATTTATGGTTACAACTGTTCCATGTTTCATCAGACTATTAATTGGTTTCTACCTAAAACTGTTTAGCTTTCTTTCCACAGTGTTTTCAGCCTGCAAAGCTATCAGGGAGTATAAGGAGACTAAAATAATCACTTCCATGTAATTTTCCTTGCCTTTGTTGAGACATGATTTTGTTATAGTACTGGACAATTTTATTAATTTTTTGCATCCTCAGGGCCTGCAGCATTCAACACCAGGAATAGATAATCACCAACAGCTTCCTTTGCAACTTTCTTTATTCACTGCTTTCAAACTACTGTTTAAACTTAACAGTCCTGATCCCTGAAATCAATGCACTATTAAATTACTTTCATTCTGAGAGTTACACATTATAAACCTTGAGAAACTGTTCTTGAAGCAGGACAGTTTTCACTCTGAGGAAAGTAACATTTTTCCTTATTTATTTTTAATTCTTAAATTCCTAGTCTAATTTATTCATTATAACAGTTTGCAGTATTAATCAGTTATTTTCCAGGGTCTCATAGTCAGTAAAGAACTTCTATTAAGAGCTTAAAAAATGTCTAAATAAATTTTAGTTACCTGGTTTACCTTAGACCTTTTATTCTTAAATCTTTAATTATACTCAGAGAAGAAATACGGAAGCCAGAACTGAGATTTGTAATTTGTTTCAT
Source organism: Taeniopygia guttata (assembly GCF_048771995.1). NCBI lineage: Eukaryota > Metazoa > Chordata > Aves > Passeriformes > Estrildidae > Taeniopygia > Taeniopygia guttata. Next base: position 125,709,902 of record NC_133026.1, read on the forward strand.
GTGGGCTAGACAGCTACACAATAGTCTTATCTTAGTGGCAGTAGATCTATGTTATTTAAACATGAATAATTGCCTGGTTACTAGCCAGGAAAGTTCTTTTGATACCTAAGTAAGTGTTGTACATGGGGGAATTGGAACAATAGCTGAATACCAATTATGGCTATACCTGAATTTTCCCACAATTTTGATACCAGAAAATAAAGGACAATTCTTCTAGGCCCACTAAAGCTATAATAACATGAATGTAACTTTAAAAACACTGTTTCCTTCCCTTACATAATTTAAGAACATTGTTCTAAATGAGTAAGTATTCCCTCATTAATATAGTGGTTCTACTTTACAGTGTATCTATTTTATATTCCCTACAGTGTATCTATTTTATATTCCTTATCTGCTTCATAATAAAATTCCACTTCCTGAATGTTCTAAGTGATGTTACATAGGTATTTCATTAAAGCATAAGAGAGTTTAATGAAACATATTATTTGTATTTCATTTGTTGCATAGTGCTACTTCTGGTGCCTAATGGAATATCAGAGGAAATGTGTTTGAACTTTTATCTTGACATTCCATGCTGTATATTGCTGAAAACAAGCTGTGGCCAAGAGTTTTCATGTATTTTATTCTTAAAATTTTCACAGCTGATGAACAAGCAGAACACTTTATACAAGTGATGGACATTCTTTTCATGTTACACTATTGATTCCTACAAAATAATACCTAATGCAGAGAAGGCAGGGACAGCTGACATTATAATAGGGTCTATTACAGGCTGCCCGACAGGTGGGTCAGGAGATTGGGCCCTTTGGGGACAGATAGAGACAGCCTCACACCACTAGTTCTCATGGAGTCCTTAAACCTTTGTTCTGCTGGAGAAACAAAACAGAAGGACATAAGAAATCCATGAGGTTCCTGGAATGCATTGCTGCTAAATTCCTTCTCCAAGTGACAGAGGAGCCAACAAAGTGAGGACCTATACTGGACCTTGTTCTTATCAAGAAAGAAGCTCTGATGGGAATGGGAAGCTCAAGGGCAGCCTGAGCTGCTGGGACCTTGAAAACATCTTAAGAGCTGCAAGGAGGTTTCCACAGCAAGCTCACTCTCCTGGACTTCAGGAGACCAGGGCTTAGCCTTTTTAGTGGTCTACTTGGGAGAATACCATGAAAATAAGCCCTGGAGGGAAGAGGGGCTAAGAAAACTGATTAACATGCAAGGATTTTCTCCTCCAGGCTCGAGAGCAGTGTATCCCCATGAGTAAGAAATCTAGAAAAGGGGCGAGGAGAACTGCATGTATAAGCAAGGAGCTTCTGGCAAAAACCAAGAGAAGAAACAAGTGTAAGGAATATGGAAAAGGAGATTGGGCCACTTAGAAGGAGAACATTGTCAGATTATGCAGAGATGTGATGAGGAAGGCTAAGGTTCATGTGGAATTAAATGTTGCAAAGGATGTCAAGGATAACACAAGTATATCAGTATCAAAAGGAAGATTAAAGAAAATGTAGACCTGATGATGAATCAGGTGGGTACCTGGTGATTAAGAACACAGAAAAGGCAAAGTTACTGAATTTTTTTGCTTCAGTCTTTACTGCTAAGGCCAGTCCTAGGAACCCCAGACACTGGAGGCAAGTCTGCAGAAAAAAAAAAAAAAAGACTTTCCCTTGATCAAGGAGGTTTGGGTTAGGCAAATGACACTAGTAGAATCATGGAATCATTTAGTTTGGAAAAGGCCTCTAACATCATTGAATCCAACCATTAACTCAGCCCCACTCTGTTCACAACTAAATCACATCCCCAAGAGCTGCATTTACACTCCTTTTGGACACTTCCAGAGATGATGATTCCACCCCTTTTGCAGGCAGCCTGAACATCTTTTCAGAAATTTCTCCTAATATCAAATCTAAATCTCCCCTGGTGCAACTTGAGGCCATTTTATCTTGTCCTACCAGTGTTACCTATGAGAAGTCAGATTGACTCCTGCCTTACCACAACTTCCTTTCAGCTGCCCTAGAGAATGGTAGGCTCGCCCCTGAATTCCCTTTTCTAAGGATATGCAAAACCCTCCTGGATGCGATCCTGTGCAACCCCCTCTAGGTGAATGTGCTTTAGCAGGAAGGTTGGACTAGATAATCTCCAGAGGTTCCTTCCCACCTCATTCTCTGTGTCTATGCCTCTGTAATTCTGTGAAACAACATTTTTGTAAAAAAAAAAAAAGAAAAAAAAAAAGAACATGAGGGAAATTTCTATTTCATATTCAGAGATTCAGAGCAGACACTAAGTGCCAGCACATGCATAACTACAAGCTTTATGTTCAAATTCAATAACAAAGATTATGTACCTAAATATTATTGCAATAGTCTGCTTCTCTCTTGGTGTGCTGGGAGTTAAATAATAATAAAAACAAATGGGTTCCTTTTTCTGTAAAGAGCCTTGATAACATCTCTCATAGTAGACACTTAAATGTACACTTGGTAGACACTTAAATGTACACTTCAAATTCTGTTTTATACAACCTTCTCCAAGAAAATGGCTGAGTTCCTGCTCAATAGCATTAAAAACATCTGAAATAGCTTTTCAGTTTAAGCATCTGAAATTATTTTACTTCCCAGGACATTAAATATTTGTGGCTTAAAAGCATTAAGCTTTATTTGGATCATCTGTTAAAGAAGAACACTGTTCTTTTAAGAATTTGGTCCAAGGTAAAACTCTGTGATCAGTTTTGCAGTGCTTGTTATCACTGTGGAACTGCCTCAGCTGAGTGTTTCAAGAGGACTAAAGCTGGGAAAGCCAACAGTGAATGTAGTGATTACAAATACATGGGTAACACTCCAAGAATGTTTTGGAGATTTTGACAGATTTTGACAGAACAACTTACAGACATTCTACCATGCTGAGTAAGTGTGCTGTGCGGCTTGTGTAACATACAGGGACTTAATATCAAGCTTGTAGGATTGCAAAAATTATGTGGTTCATTGCCGCAAACTTGCAAGGTAGAACTCATGTTAATTATACTTGCTAGGCTTAGTACAAAATGTAGTGTTAACTGGAAAAAGTGATTTAAAAATGGCATAAACCTCTAAGGTTGAAGTAACCATTCTTTGAAGTTGAATTTGGCTCCAGAAGAAGAAATGAAGTTATTAGAAATCACTGTCAAAAAATAAAATAAATCTGAAATTTTCAAATGGTGCATGTATTCAAAGATGTTAATAGCTTATTTTGCAAATATTTTCAAATACATTCCAAAAGGCATAAGATAGTGTACACAATAATGAAATTTATTCCTGACATATTTGTTCAACTTTCTAATGCAGAAGGGAAAGACCTCAGCATGCATACCATCAACAAATACCAGGAAAGGGAAGCAAAGGTAGCAGCATAGCTATCAAGTGACAAAAGAACAATATGAAGATTTTGCAGGTGTTGAAATAGTTGTGCTCTGTCTCATTTGTGTATGATGAATTTTGTTAGAGTTACAATCTGGAAAAAAAAACCAAACAGCATTCTTCTCTCCAAAAGTGGAGCTGCAGATACTATCAAATGTAAATTTAATGTACTTTAAGAATAAAAATTTCATTTTCATATTCTTAAGAGGTTCATCATAGATAAGAATTCTGGAAAGGAATGTCTTTGCAGTGTAAGATACTTCTGTTAGACTGAACAAAAAATATTTGCACAGTCCGTTTTCAAGAAATGTTCATTCAGAATAGCTGCTAATTGAGAGGCTGCTCAGTTAAAGACTACCAATAGGAAACACTGCTCAGAGCTCTGAATTCTGATAAGTGAAATTGGTTGACTCACTGATGGAGCCTTAACTTTGTAGTTTTCTTTTCCTGTTCTATCTTGTGACATGGTTTCCACTCCCAACTATGCTATAAAAATATTTTTTATTTTTTACCCTTGGAAGTGTCCTTGGAAATGTGTCAGTTACAGAGAAACTTGGAAGAGCCATTTTGCTTTTTTTCATAAATTAATACCGTGCTATCAAATCCCTGCATATTACATATCATTAGGCAGTGCAGTTATTTTTAACAAATTATTTTCTTTAAAAATCATGAGAAGGTTTCCCAGAAATTCTCTACCACATCTGCAATATCAAGAAAGGCTCTTTTGCCTTGTACATGGAGGACCATCATTCTGATGATGTATGCCTTATAAGTGTCCCTTTCTTATGATGAATAACACCAGGCAGCATTGCTGAGGTGATGGATGAGATAAAGAGATATTGCTCTGAAGATGTATTCTAGTAAGGGACAATTTTGATGTAAATACATAATAAGAGCAAGTTCCTTGGGGTTATCTTTCATCACAGCAATAATTGCCAATGCTATATATTCCTTTGGTAGCATTGGTTTGACAGGACATAAGATGAAATTGAATCTCTTTATAGATGTAGTCACTAAGCTATTTTACTACATAAAATAAGGTTGGAATGAGAAAAGGTAATCCATGTTTCTTGGTTTTGTTCCAGTTTGGAAAACAAGCTTCTTTGAGAAAATAGAAATGTAAATAGATACCATTGGTAATAAACCTTCTTCCTGTGGCTCTAAAATGAAGTACTGTCTAGAATATGCAAATTAATAGTGATTTCTGTGGACAAAATGATGCTTCTGACATTGATGGTTGAAGTACACAATGTATTTCACTGTGGCAATAGGTAGAATGCAGCAGTTTTTTTGTTGTCCTCCATGACTCTACTAGCCCATGAATTAAAATGTGGGCCATGGGGGCTAAACATCAGTAATGGCATGAGGGATTTACAGTTTCAGTCATGGGACCTTGTTACTTTATATATATATATATATATATATACATATATATATACATACATATATATATATATATATATATATAAACATTTCGCTTTCATATGGAATATTTTGTTAAATGTTTGCAATAACATGGTTAAAGTTATTATACAAATCAAAATGTGAAACTTGAGGTGGAGGTGCTTACATTACAGCATTGCAATGTAATTATCAGGCAGACTGAACAAAGATTCGAACCAGCGGGGACTACATTTGCATAATGTTACAGTGATAATGAGAAGCACAGATGTAAAGTCATAGCTCATAACTCAAGTGATAATCATGAAAATCAGGTCTTTGATGTGGCATTCACATTTGAGAAAAAATGAAAATCTTATTTGAGAATTACCCTGTATATCTTGGTCACTAGGGCATCCATGTTATGTTACACAGAGGGCTTTATTGATTTTTATAATAGGTAATTCAGAATTATTAAATGGTGTTACATGGAAGCAAAAACTGCTGATCATGAAAAAATGAGACAGACAAAAGTTGATTTTTATGACTCATTGCTACTTTATGCCTTGCAGATTAGGCTTTCTCACACCCAAACAAAATTTTCATTTTTATCCAAATGTGATTCTATGATCTGGAAATAAAAAATAAATTAATTGCATAGTAAGAAAAATAGACTTTTTCAAATAATACACATGAAGAAAGTTTTTAGTCTCTAAAGATCCTTTCGGAGGACACATTAAGAAAGTGACATATTATTTGTCTTATACACCACAATATATTCTGTAACAAGGGTTTCAACATTCATTTACCGCCAACTACCTTTGAGACAAATAAATCTGCTATTTTCAATTTAGGGGATTATTTTTGTGAGCACTAAATGAAATACAGACCTTCCCTTTAGTTCAATAGATAAAGGGATAAGGTCCCAAAAGACCTGTGGAAATACAGTGCTGTAAAAATACCTAGAGCTGCCTACGATGAAGCAGCCAATAATTCATATCTGTCAGGGCTAATTGTGGGCTGTAGCTTTGGACCATATGTTATTAATTTTATATAAATTATTACATAATTCTTGATCCAAACTCCAGAAACTCCCCCCCACCCCCCGCCCCAAAATCCTTAGATAATTTCAGTTGGGTGATCTCACAAAAATCCTGACAAAACAGTGGAAAAAATGAGTGAATCCAGATTCTGGTGAGCCTGGCTTGTGTGAAAAAGTGAGATTTTTTAATTCTTGAGAGAAAATTAATGAATTAATAAAGGTAAGATTAATGAATACAAACTTGATGAACAAGGATGACAAAGACGAAAAAGAAATAAGGGATTGAAACTACTATACTGGGTGGAACTGAGATAAAACTCACAGCAAAGAGCTAAAATTCTACTGGCACTAACCCATGTCATAACTATACCTATGATTTACAATGCTAAGAGGAACAGTTACTTTTGTAAAAAGCAAACAATTCAGACTTGTTTTTGTTCACAAATGATCTTTTCTATCATCACACTATTTATCACACCATTTTGTAAAGACACAGATTACAAAGATTTTGGAAAGTCATTCTGCCTTGAATCATTCAGAATTATTTAAAGCAGGGACTTTCGAACATCTGTTGTAGGAAAGACATCACCAAAAGTTTTCTGAATTCCCAGAGTACTTACTGCTTGTTCATGCACATTTGAAACTTCCTCAATTCAGCATGTGATGTTCAAGTAACACTAGACTGTGTGACCTAGATAAAAGTACAAACTGTTTAAAAGTACTTTTTAAAGCATTCCTAAATTTTACCACACCCAAAGTATTTGTAGATGCTCTTCATGTGATTTACTGGCTTTAATAAATTACCTGAAATCAGCTTTTCTTAAAAAAAAAATCCAAACAGGCATATTTATCACATTAAGTGCTTAGCTTGTAATGTCAATTTTTTGCTTGCACTTTTGTCTTTGATAGGCATTTAAACCATAAAAAAACCCACATTAATTTACGTATAAATTGTTCCAGTGATTACACTGCCAAACTATTAATTGATGTTAAATGATTTAAGAAATTACCTAATAAGTCTGTCCATAAAACCTTGAGGAGCTGCACTCTTTTTTATTCCAGTAGTTGAAAACTAATGTTTTTATGAAATATTTGAACTCTCCTATAAATATTAAAGAAGACTTTATAGAAGAATCATTTGAGAGAAAACTTTGATTCCTGTAGAGACATCTCCTCAGTCTGCTCAGGACTGAGTAAAGGATTTATCTAGTTAGATACAAATTATAGCAAGACCTAATACATTGAAAATCTTAGTAGTAGAGTAGTCAGTACTTTCCTTAAAATCTTGTGTCCAAGTGTCCAATGCAAGAATATGAAAATATTTTAGCTTAAAATCTGTGTTAAAAAACAACTGCACTACATCAGGTTGATATTTAACTTGTTATTTCAATTCATTCACTTAGATGTTGAGAACCTTCCTTTGATCGAAGGTATATGGTGATACACAGCTATATAAACACAATTACATAATAATTATTGTTTTAATGAGAATTGTGAAAAGATGTATATGTCTTGTTGTCTGCAACATGAAAAACCTTGCTCCAGTTGTCTGCAACATAAAAATCTTATTCCCTATCTGCTTAATATGGATTACTTTATAAAAGCAAGGTTGAGATTTGTTAATGCTTTTTATCAGCCCTTGCAAAGTGGAAAAAAAGTAAAGCTTTATATAAGGAAGGTACTTTAAACTTCTATTTTGTTCAATAATGTTTAAAGAATTTTCCATCTGTAAAATTGAATACAATATTGCTGACTTTGAAATCTCTGAGTACAAATTTCAATATAAAAGCATTTCATTACCCTTTAAAATTAATCCTCAAATATCTAGCTGCTGTACCTTGGCAATAGCAAAGAAGTCTTTGGGTTAACACTTTTTAGACAGAAAGAAAAAAAAGCTTATTTAAATTTTTTAAGGCTATTAATAAATTTTGGGGTTTTTACCACTTTAATTAAAGGATCTAGTATCTTACTCAACACCTAATCCAATAATTTCAAGTTTTCTTTTTCTGAATTTTCTATTTAATTTTCAAAACAAAAAAAGACCAATGATATTTACTTCTGTAGTTCCTCATTATAATGTGTTACATAAAGCATGTAGCTGCATGTTTAACCTTAATGTCTCTTTATCATTTAGGAAAGACTACTGCTATATTTTAGCCTGTTCATTCTGGGAAATAATCTGCTTCCCACTAAACAAATGGTTGTAGGCTGTTTATAAGCATTAACATGGATGATTAATTGAACTCTCAGCAATTACTGACTGGGTAATATAAGAAGATTTGTGAAAATTGGAATTGCCTGTCCCAGCTGTTGTGTATTCTGAATAGCTCTTACTGACATTTGGAAGTTTGAGAAGTCATTTAATTTTTTGTGAATGGCTTTGTCATTTACGATGAGCTTACATCAACCTTCTGGAATTGATGCTTTAAGCATTTCTTCAACCACATTAAGCATTATTGTCACTAACATATCTTGTCTCATTGAAACAAACAATAAATGAATTCTAAATGCCTTCAAGACTGAGATTTAGTGTCTCACAAAAGGGTACATTCAAATTTCTTGATGCCTTCTCACCAAAATAAAACAGTTCACCTTAAGGAGAATGACAAGGAGACAGGATCAATTATCTTTTACTTTTTACCCAGTCCATTAAAAATTAGATTATTTTTTTCAGATTAGAGGAAGTATTCAAATTATCTCTTGGGATTCTTTTATAAACCCTTTCTTTGTATGTTTGATGATAATTTTGATCTTTTTGCTTTTTAATTCACACAGTGTGAAACATTGTAAAATCCACTCCATCCAGCAAACATTAGTTGTATATTACTTAGTAAGCAGTGAATGCTGGTTTTCTGAGCCTACTTATTTAAAGACTGGCCCTTAAGTTTACAGCTACTTAAAAAAAACATTGTTTGACTGATGTAAAGAAAAATCATAAATTCCTCAACTAAGAACCTTAAAAGAAGTGGCAATAAAGAAATATGCTAATTTCCTGCTAGAATGAACATTGACTTATAGAAAATAAAAGGAACAACTTCCTTATCTTTTTCAGTTCTTAGTTGACTAGGAAATCTGACACTGAAGAATTCTATTCCTGAAGGACTACACGCCATGAAAAATGCTGGAGTAGTTCATGAACTCCAGGCCACACTGAACTGCATCATACAGGTCTCCTGTGTGAAGGATCCCAGGCTGGAACCAGGGAAGAGTGTGATGAAGAAAGAGCAGCAGAGATTAAGGCTATTGGACTGACCACAACTCACATTTCTCATCCTTTGCTCCACTTCAGGGGAGGAGGCAGAAGAGTTAGGATGAGATGAGTTTGGGAAGAAGAGGGCAGGGTGGATAGATGTGTGGGGAAGGTGGTTTTAGTTTTGTGTTTATTTCTCACCATACCACTACATTATTTATTGGAACTAAATTGAGTTGGTATTCCTGAGTTAATTTTGTTAATGACAGTAATTGATAAGTGATCTTTCCCTGTCCTTATCTTTGCCTACAAGATCTTCCTAATGATTCCTTCTGTCCTGTTGAGAAAGGGGAGGCTTGATGGATACCTGGAAGCCAGACAAAGTCATCCAACCACACAAGTCTTTTTCTCTTTCGAGCAGTTTCTTCAGAATCCTGTACTTCCCCTTCAGATTGCTTTAACTGGAATTGCTAGGTAATACAACTGTGCCATGCAGTTATACTTTAATGGCATTCATATTTCCATGTTCGCATCAGAAATTTCCCTCCTGATGCAGTTCTAAGTTTGGCAGTATCTTGTCTACTGTTTTGTCCTCAAGAAAATTATTTTATTCTTGTTATGATCTCCTGATGATGGATTCTTGTGGCAAAAAATTCTTACAATTCTTGAACAACATTCTATGGAAATACAGTTGAAAAAAAACCCAGCATTGATAGATTGACAGAAGCAATTTCTTTGTCTTGCCATTTTCTGTATCTTGTATGCTGTTAAGACAATCTTTGACTGAAACTTCTCTCCTTCCCACTCTCCACATCCTGCAGAAAAAGGGGAGCTCTATTATAATTTGTTTTATAAAAATAAAAATTGTGAGGATTCATAAATCTAGCATTATTACTTTTTCTAAGTCTAGGTATTGATCTCATCAGTTCCTAGATGCCTTAACTCCAGTCTTCTTCAGGAATTCAGTAGGGGAAGTATTTCTGCTTTTCTGTAGTTTATGGCTCTTAGTTCTATGGTATATTTGTCTCATCTATCAGGAAGAGCCATGAGAGAGAAAAAGCACAATTTCTGTTTAAATAAAACCGTCACTGGTTATAGCAAACATGTGGCCAAGGGAAAAAATGGAAAAAGGGGGAAAAAAAGCAAATGAAGTATAAATAGATGAACTAAAATGGAAATCAATATCAAAGGCACTCTGATTGGATAAAAGCTGATGAGCCATGAAGACAAATCATTTAATTTGCTTCTATTTTTAGAAATACCTTCCAAACAAACATTGTGATTAGACAAAAGATCTTCTATACAGGGGAATGATAAAAAAACTAGGGAAAATTTTTATTTTTGAATCTGCAGTAAATCTCATGCTGCAGAAATATTGATTGTTCTAAGAATTATTTAAATTTATAAGCCAATACTGGGAGATAATTTATATGGGAAATGTAAAATTAATACAAATCTCCTAGTGCTTGTATGCATCTCACATTGAACAATCAGGAAGAATCATTCACAGAATTGCAGAATATTCTGAGTTGGAAGGGATCCAAAAGATCATCGAGTCCAGTTCTTAAATATTCACTCTTTTAGGGGCTTTCCATCATATTTTGGGTTTAAAGGATTTAGCCACATACAACTAATTGGATCTTTCTGGCTGGAAATGGATGTTATTGATGCTATTTCCAGCTGTGAGTATTTTTAATTCAGAATATGCAATGAAGTATATTTTATATTTATGAAATCACATGGATGAAGTTCAAGCTATTTAACTGCTAATATTTTGGTTTTCTATTTCTTATAATATGAAGTGCAGATAGACACTTGGCTTGTTCTATTTCATAAATTTAAGCAATGATTCAACACAAGCAGTATGTGTGTTTAATAAACTTTGTATCTCTTTGGAGCTCTTCAGTTTGAGCAGGTTCCATGCTTTGAGTAAAATCATTAAGACATCCAAGCACGAATTTCTTCTTTCTGATGTCTGCATACTCAGCAATGGCAGCACTTGCATACATTGTAGATAAATTCGTAATTTCAATGCCACATTATAAGCTTATGTACTTGAATGAAACTGCATGAAAGGTGATTAAGGATATAATTTTAATACATCAGCCAAGATAAACCATAGATTGAAGCTGTGTCTGTGTTATGGCAGTGGACTGAACGCCATAATAAAATTTATGCACCTGCTGAGCAGTTGGAAAACTATTTCCACATGAGAGGGAGAAATGTATTCTAGCCTCAAGGCTTCAGAGATGTCTGGAGCATCAAAACCTTAGTGGTTCACTTGCCTCGTGCCACATGGTACTCAGGCATGGCACGGCGGACTTTCCCTGATGTGCTGGGTCTGGGCAGGGTGAGCTGCAGGAGGCCAGAGGACTCGGAGAGCCAGGACGTTAAATTTGACATCTGCTCTAGACTTCAGGAAAGAAAGTCTCTGTGGAGAAACAAAATTAATTCTACACTAATAGTTTAGAGGAGGGAGCTGAATTCCATTTCCTGGGGCTGTGTTAATTCCTCTCCATAAAGTCCAATGTACTTCAGGTTTGAAAAGGGGGTACATTCCCTTCTAGATGACTTTGAGGGTACATGTGTTTAAGTAAGTGGAGTTTTTATATAGAAATGAAGGCAGTATTATACAGAGTCAATTTTAGTCCTCAGTGTTGGAGGAGATATGATAAAAAATCATTATTACATTATTACATTATTAAGAACTGCCCTTTTCCTCTGGTGGCACTCTTTGATTTAATATGCACATTAATTATATGGTGGCACAAGGTCACCTGCTGCATGGTGCCTAAATGTATGTTTGATAAGGTAAAAAAAATGAGGAAGAAAGGAACAGAAAACAATTTTTGTGAAGTACTGTAAATCTGCTAGACACTGGAAATTCAACAATAGAACTACACAATAAATTCATTAGCTCTATGAGAGCAGATCTTAAAGCACTACATATAAGTGATTCTGCCATTGGGTGAACTCTGATAATCTCAAGTTTATCTTTGTCACTATATTTTGAAGCTATGTGAAACAAACACACTTAGAAATGACTGAATTTGAAAATAAGGTATACTTTGTGAACTCTTTATTCAAAAGAAAAGGGGCAGTAGCATTGATGTGTTTGGAGTTCTGCTTTCCTCCACCTTTTAAATCTGTCAAAAGACAGGAAAGTAATACCTTTCTCTTCTTCAGCAGGAACAATTTTTATTTCTCCTGCTATATTGCAAGCTTCTAAAGACACATTTTCTTTTAATTTATATGAGTATGTATAAAAAGGCATCATCTGAATCATAACCTGAATAACATCTCTGGGCTGAGGTAGAGGTCCCCAAAACCAGGGCTGGCCCAGATGAGAAAATTGTAACAACTTTCAGACTACTGCAGCTCATTCAACCACCCCTCCTTTGCTCCAGAGCATTTATCACTTCCATTGTCCTTCTCTGAACCTGCTACGGCCCTTCAATGTCTGTCTTGTTGTGAAGGGTCCAAAACTGAACAGAGGATTTGACTGAGGCCTCACCATTGCTGAGTACAGGGTGGCAATCACTGCCCTGGTCCTGCTGGCCACACTATTGTTGATGCAGGCCAGGACACCATTGGCCTTCTTGGCCACTTGGGCACACCCTGGCTCATGTTCAGCTGCTGTCAAGCCGCACTCCTAGGTCATGTTCTGCCAAGCTGCTTTCCAGACACTCTTCCCCAAGTTCCAGGGAATGGAATTCATTGTTTCTTCCCCACAGAAAAGGTGAATAGGAACATGTTAAGCAGAAATTATTAGTTTAACTAATAAATGTCTGAGATCTAGATAGATAATTATATAGATACATTTTCTTACTCTACATGCACAAGAGAAAGGTAGCTACAGAAGAATGACTATTTCATACATTTCACAACAGCTATTACCTGTTGTGAGGGTGACTCTTCCAGGCATATTTACTATGTCCAGTTTCTATATTCCCACAGGGTAGAGGAAACACAATAACCATCTGAATCCATAAGGTTTATAACTACTCTATAGCCTATAAAGCGGGAGCATGTGTTACCAAATATTCTGAAAGTCTTTGCAATTTTCCTCCATTATAAAGTAAACATAGCTACGGAACTGTCCACATATATTTTTTAAGAGAGGCTGAAAGCATTACTGTGTATTGAATCTACTTACTCGTCCCAGTGTTAAATATATGAAAATGTTAAATTTTATTAGCATGTATTAAACCTGTTTACTGATGTCCTTTAATAAAACAATAAAGAAAGAATTTCTTTTGTACATAGTCCATCAACACCATTTTGTTACTACCATGTCAGTGAAAAGTCAGTGCAGGAACCAAAATGTGTGATCACTAAGTAATTTCAGTTTGAAGATTTTTTTTTCAAATGTCTTGTTTATATACTATGCTATTAAAATAGGATCTTCTATTATTATTCCTAAGAGATTCTTTTCCTTGTGGGAATTTCTCTTTCTTCTGTTGCACCATATTTTGTGATATTTTACAATGCAAAAAGAAAAAATCATGTCTAATTCACTTATTTACCTACAGATAATAAAACTACACAAGATTTAAAACAGAAGCTGGTGTTTGCTAAAGAGAAATATTAAATTTTTATTATGTTTTCAATGATATAAAATGTGTACTTCATTTTCTTCTAAGATATTCTCTTAAATTATAGAATCATAAAATGGTTCAGGTTGAAAGGGACCTAAAAGAACATACTGTTCCAGTCGCCCTGACTTGGACAGGGACACTTCATACTAGACCAGATTGTTCAGAGCCCCATCCAGCCTGGCCTTGAACCCTTCCAGGGATGGGAACCCACGACTTCTCTGGGTAACCTTTTCCAGTGTCTCACAGTAAAGAATTTAATCCTAATATTTAGCCTAAACCTACCTTTGAAACTAAAGCCATAACTACTTGTCCTTGTAAAAGGTCCCTCTTCTCTATTTAGGTACTGGAAGACTGCTAGAAGGTCTCCTAGAGCCTTCTCTTCTCCAGGCTGAACAATCACAATTCTTTTAGCCTTTCCTCACAGGAGAGGTGGTCCAGCCCTCTGATCATCTTTGTGACTATTCTCTGGAATCGCTCACTCAGAAATCCATGGGGAGCCCCAGAGCTGGACACAGTATTCTAGGTGGAGTTGCTCAAGATCCAGGTAAAGGGAAAGAATCACCTTCCTCAACCTGTCGGTCAGGTTTCTTTTGATGCAGCCATCATCAAATTTGGTTTTCTGGGCTGAGAGAGCCCATTGACAGGTCATGCTGAATCTCTACACCCCCAATCCATTCTATCAGGACTGCTCTCAATCCATTCTCCATTCGTCTTGTTTTTGTACTTCAAATTGCCCTGATCCAGGTGCAGCACCTTGCCTTTTGCAATGCTGAACTTCATGGGGTTTGCAAAGTCCTACTTTTCAATGTTCTTAAGGTCCTTGTGGATGGCTTCTCTTCCCTCCAGTATGTCAAGCACACCACACAGCCTGGTGCTGTCAGAAAACTTGCGGAGGGTGAGCTCAATCCCACTGTCCATGTCTATGAAAAAGATGTTAATAAGTGTCAGTCACACTACCAAGCCCTGAGGAATGTCACGTGTCACTGATCTTGATTTGGATATGAGGCTGTTGACTGCAAATCTTTGAGTGTGACCATCCAGCCAATTCCTTATCCACTGAGTGGTCAGTCACCAAGTCTCTCTCCAGTTTAGAGCAAGGATGTCATGTGGCATAGTGTCAAATGCTTTGCCTAACTTTGGAAAGAAGATGTCAGTTGCTCCTTCTTCATAGACCAATGCTGTAACCTCCTTGTAGAAGGAGGCTACTAAATTTTTCAGGTACAATTTACCCTTAGTGAAGCCAGGTGGCTGTTATCAGTCACCTCCTTATTTTCCATGTGCCTTAACAGAGTTTCCAGGGGAATTCACTCCATGCTCTCAAAAAGCCCAGAAGTGAGACTGACAGGTCTGCAGTTCCCCTGCAGGGGTTATATTTCCCATTTTCCCATCACAAGGAATTTCATGGACTGCCATGAGTTTTCAAATATGATGCGTGGTGGCTTAGACACTTCTTTTGCCAATTCCCTCAGGACCTACAGATGCATCTTATCAAGTCTTATGCATAGTCTTGTGCAATCCAGCTTCCTTAGATGTGTGTGAACCAGATTTTCTCCTATGGTGGGTGAGTCTTCATTGTCCCATCTCTGATTTTTCCTCTGTGACTTGGGCAGTTTTACTGGAGCACTTTTCAGTGAAGACTGAGGCAAAAAATAATTTGAAAATCTGAATCAAGTTACCTTACAGCAGATGTTTGATTATTCTATATAAGAAGTTTTATTAAATCATTGTTTAATGATGTTGTCTTAAATAATAAATGAATGTACTTGATAACAAGTGTGACAACTGTTTCATTCTCATAACTGCTCCTTCTTAGTTAGGTGATGCTGTCATGGAGTAACATGTACTTGCTCCCTGTGGTTTAGACTTTCAAGGAAGGTACAGCCATTCAAGACAAGTTGCATCTGTAGTAGTCCCATTTAGTCCCAGCTGTTGAGGACAAGGAGGCAAGTTAATTATTTAATTAATT
Organism: Taeniopygia guttata; assembly: GCF_048771995.1. NCBI lineage: Eukaryota > Metazoa > Chordata > Aves > Passeriformes > Estrildidae > Taeniopygia > Taeniopygia guttata. Next base: position 125,725,458 of record NC_133026.1, read on the forward strand.
ATGACGAACTCTGCTTAAATAGCATTCTTCCTGAAGCCTATGAGAGTTGTCTAACCCTTACTATTTCTATCAACAGTCAAATCCCTGATGAAGTCAAATTATGCTTGCAATGATGTACTTAGCAGCCTTAATATATTGCTGTATTAGATGTGTGGCCCTTCCCAAAACAATAATGTAGTTTTTCTTTGGTATAGTTATGTGTGCTAGCTGCAATTCATCAACAGTACTTTGTTCCTTGTGGCTTTTGCCTGTACTAATTTCCATAGTTGTATGATAAAAACTTGCTTATTAATTAATTTATACTCCTAGATTAATTATTAAATTATGAAAAAAAATTAAATTCTAAGATATAGAAAAAGGGGTTCATTGTGAAATACTCATGAGTATATGCTTTCTATATTTTTTCTTGGTATCAGGTTCAGATGTATGCTATAGTGTCAGGATAGTATTGCAAGTTATATGGCTGAATGTGCCATAGCTTTCATCTCATTAGGTTAAATACTAGCAGCAAAAAGAGTATTATTGGCCTAAGATAATCTTGGAAGCAAAATCTTACAAACAGAAGTAAGTTTGCAAGGCCTGGGTTGTTAATCTTATCCCTGGGGCTTTGATTTTGCTTTTCATTGCACCTCATTTCATTTCAGTACATTTGGTTGTAGTAACTCCATTTCCAAATTTCTCATTTTTTTTCAATATAATTGTTTTTTATCACATCTCCTTGCCAGAGTGTTTGTTCCACTTTCTTCTCTGATTTCAATATTTTATTCCCTTTTCATGAAAGGAAATAAATATAAATATATAAATATAAATATATACAATATATATACAATATATTGCCAAGATTATTCCCATCAAAATCCCAAAATCAGGGAAGAAAGATAAGCAAAGACGCAGGAGAACATATTGAAGAAATGAAATGTGAAAAAAGAAAATTCTGAAACACAGTGAAGAAATAAAAGTAGATGAGATGACAAGAAGTGCAGGGAAATGAACTGAAGCTTGCACAATTGATTCTCCTTGAAATTATAAGATTTCATTCCTTTTTTTGAAAGGTACATGTAAAAATATACATATTTATGTTTTTGTTTCAGAGAATAGTAGGTAATTTTTAAGAAATCATCTTGGAGACAATATAACTTCCTATTTCAGTGAAGGGTCCCTCTGGAGACTCGATATTAAAAATTCCAAAGTGAAATAAAAATATGACTAAATTAAGGGTCATTGTGTGGAAAAATAACCAAGCAAATACTGAATAAAAAACACCTTTACTTGGAGATGCAAAAACTTTTTACATAAATTCCCATTAGTAAAATCCTAAATATATATCTCTGCACAGCAAATTATGTTTTCTGAGTACTGGGCCAAATTTCTGAAGAAGAACATTAAGATCTATAAAGAGAATATTTAAGTTTAGCTGGAGATGTAAATTATATCTATTTCTGTAATAATGTGGTATCTACTGTAACATTTCTGGCCATCTTGGCCAGATTTTTTACAATCCATCTGCAAAGACACAGTGGGACTGGTGCTTCAGGGAAGTGACAGACTTGCTGCACATGCCTGAATTGATGGCACTGTATGCATGTAGCATTAATTGTATGACAGAAGGACTTCCCTGGCTTGTCACAGAAAATAATGCACATTCCCACAGCACAAAAAATTCATACATTCCTTCCTGAGGATGAATCAGGGAATGTGGTGGAGTAATTATAAGCAGTAATAATGACCCCAGCAGTGTAAGCAGGGAGGAAACCTTTTTCTTGTGAGAGTAATTTTCCATTAATATTTTTTAAAGTGTTTCTGATTTTAGGTTTGTTGTATGCTATTTACAGGAACTATTTAGTGCTCAGCAGTCCACACAAAAGTTATGCAGAACTGGTCATATTATTAAATATGTAATTACTATTATTTTTCTTATTTTGATTCACTTATATTTAGAAATAATTGAAGAAAATAGCTAAGCAATTTTTTTTTGGTGGGGAAAAGACACTTTGTTAATAAAAAGAAAGAGAGATGAGAAGAAGTATTTTTTAGATAATGATTTTCATTCTGTTTCTCTGAATCAGTAAACATAGAACCTTACTTCCATTAGTTTCCTGATAAATTCTTAGAACAAATATATAATTAAAATTTCATTTTCCTCTGACTCTCACATGTAGTTGACACATGCTCAGTTGCATTTCTGGCTGCAGGTTATGTGGTCAGATCATTTTCCATGCATGCTCAGTCTTATTCACAATGTGGAGATTTCCTATTTGCACTAACAGCAGAAGCACTTCAGCCTTTATTTTTTTTACACTGGGTATCTGAAAAACAATTTGTGAACTGTTGTGGCCACCTGCTAAATTTGTAAGCAGTGTCCTCTCGTATCTGAAATTTAGCAATCTTAGACAAATATTGATAAAGGTGAGTTTGGAATTATTTTTTTCATATTTTACTGCATTATTATTGGGTCAATAGATGAAAAATAAAAAGCAAAACAAACCTACATACCTTACATACTAAACTTTAAATAATTAATGTTGCTATTTAGTACTTAATTCATAGGATAAGGAAGCTAATTCTGCATCTTCACAAGTTATTTTTCTATAGTAAATATTATTCTATAAAATAAAAAAATAAAAAAAATTTCTATAAAAAGTTATGGTTTTAAAGTATGTGTTTTGCATTTCTGAGAAAAAATTGGCTAGCTAGCTGGCTGTAGATATGTTTAAAGCATAACTTATAATTAGGATTAATTTCCACCATGTTATTTTGAAACTATTTTTTAAATTGTCAATATAAAAGAAATAATTTTTGTATTTTTAAGATAATTTATTAAATGAATTGGGAAATGTAAGAAAAATGGACACTTTAAAAAGAAAATGTTTCAAATAAAGATTTGGCAAGTGGTTTTATTTTGTTCTTGTTTTGAATTTGATCTAATTTTTAAATATAAGGGAAAGAAAGCAGAAATTAGAAAACAGTTGTTATTCAGTTCTAGTTTTTAATATTCTTATACTCAATAGATTTAAATATCTTCATACTTAGAGGCAGATCAAATAGTGGCAGGTTTTTGTGAAATCAGCATTGGAAACAGAACCTTCCATTTCAGAGAAAACTTTGAATATTGCTTGCTGAAATTATGTGTTAATTGAACATCACTTTTTATAATAGAGCAAATGGAATAAGGGAAAAATGAGATCAGTAACCCACAACCAGCTTATTCCTCTTACGTCACAACAGTGTAAGAACATTGACAGCACTGATGATCCTGATTTCTAGAATCATGAATGTATGATGAGATGCAGTCTCACTGAATTGGTACTACAAAAAATGCTGTTAGAAACAATTGGAGAAAGATTTTTAGAGAAGTTGTCTGTGTTATGCTTCAATATTACAACTGCTTGTAAAGGTTAAGCTTAAAATGATTATTTATAGGAGAATCTTGGCATCAAAAGAATCTGACAAGTCTAACAAAGATATATGGAGATTCCTTGCCAGTGAGCTTTTCAAAAAAGTTCTGAAAGCTATAGCATTGGATAAAATTTATAGAGTGAAGTTAATCAGTACTTTTGCCTCTCAGAAATTTCCTTATACAATTTACTTTACCTTGTTATGGCCAACTATGTAAGAGCACATAATGCAACCCAATCAGTAGAGTGAATGGACTGAAAACCCAGCACCTACACTTATGAGGATTTTAGGTCATTGTGGAGTAGTTCTGTTAAGTCTGATGAGCAGGTGACCAGTTTAACTTCATCTAAAAGGGCAAAAGTTTACTTCTTTAAGACTACTCTACTATACAAACTGAACTGTGGTGTGTTGGAAATACCTTCAGGAGAATATCTTCAACAGCATGTTCCTCACCTGCATGAAATCTAGAGGAGACACACCCTATGAGTATCATTCAAAGAAGAATCAGAAAAACTCAATAGAAGTTAGAATATTTTTTTGCATTGGTTTTGAACATTTGCTGTCTGGTTCTTAGTGTGTGGCTGTTTATTTGCTATTTAAGCAGAAATCATGGAATCACAGAATCATAAAATCATAGAATAGTTTAGGTTTGAAGGGACCTTAAAGGTAATTTAGTTCTGTCTACCCTGGCATGGGCAGGGACTTCTTTCCCTAGAGCAGGTTTTCAATCCATCCCAATTCAATACATTGAATACAAGCTTTCATGTAGGCCCCCTTCAGGTATTGGAAGGTTACTAGGTGGTAGTTATTACCTTCCTTTTATTACTTAGTTGCAGATAATTCAAGTGATAGTGCTGACAAATAAACTTTCAATCATTTATCAGTAATCCTGGTTAACTGTGGAGGTCCCACTTATCTGGAAATTAGCAAATATGACAGTCATCTACAAGAAGGGCCAGAGGAGGATCCAAGGAACTATGGGCCTGTTAGCCTGACCTCAATGCCATGGAAGGTCATGGAGCAGATCATCTTGAGTACCATCATGAGAATGTGCAGGACAATCAGAGGATCAAACCCAGCCAACATGGGCTTATGTAGGGCATGTCCTGCTTGACCAACCTGATCCCTTTTCATGGCAAGGTGACCAATGTAGTAGACAAGGGAAAAGCTGTGGATGTTGTCTACCCAGACATTAGTAAAGACTTTAACAACATTTCCCACAGTATCCTCTGGAGAAATGGGCTGCTCATGGCACGAATAGGTGTACTGTTTCCTGCTAAAAAACTGGCTGAAGATACAGGCCCAGAGATTAGTGAGGAATGGAGTTACATCCAACAGGAGCCTGTTCATGAGTGTTGTTTCACAGGATCAGTGTTGGGGGACATGCTTAATCCCTTTATCTGTGATCTGGACAAAAGGATTTGTTGAACAGGTAGAAGGTATAAAGGCTCTACAGAGGGATCTGGACAGCCTGGGTGGATGAACTGAGGCCAATTGTACGAGATTCAAAAGACCTTGAATCAGGCCCTGCACTTTGGTCACAATAATCCCAGCATTACAGGCTGGGGGAAGGGTGGCTGGAAAGCAGCTGGGCATGCTGGTCAATATCAGCTGGACATGAGCCAGCATGTGCCCAGGGGGGAAAGATAGTGAATGACATGTTGGCCTGGACCAGAAATACAGCAGGACCAGGGCAGTGATTGTTCTTCTGCACCCAGCACTAGTGAGGCAGCACCCGGAATCTCCTCTGCTCATTTTTGGGATCATCAATTTAAGAAGGACATTGAGGTGATGGAGCATTCCCCAGAGAAGGGCAATGGAGCTGGTAAATGGCCTGGAGTAAAAGTTCTATGAAGAGTCACTGAGAGAGCTGGAGGTGTTTAAACTGAAGAAAAGGATGCTCAGAGGGGACCTTATCACTCTCACCAACTTCCTGACGGGAATGGAGCGAGGTGATGCCCTGTACCAAATGAAAGGATGAGAGAAAATAGCCTCAGGTTGTTCCAGAGCAGGTTTAGATTGGATATTAAAAGAATTTTTTTTTCATCAAAACAGTGCTAAAGCATTGTAACCCACTGCCCATGTAAATGGTATAGTCAGTATCCCTTAATATATTCAAATGATATGTAGAAGTGGCATTTAGGGACATGTTTAATGGTGGACTTGGCAGTGTAAGGACTGATGGTTGGACCTGATGATCTTAAGAGTCCTTTACAATTTAAATGATTCTATCATGCTATACAAACTGACAAAATTCTGTGATGTACATCATCCTTGATTTGGACACATCCTCTCTGGTATTTTTGATAACGTCTGTCTTTCACAAACACTTTCCTACAGTCTTCCAGCAATAAAATTCTTTTAAACAGAAGAGATGATCAAAAATATTTGCTATGAGATCCCGCACCGAGGTTGTTTATCAAATACTGTTTCAAAATGAACTTCATTATCATACTATTCTAATTTCACTATCCTTAATTGCCACATGATTACATGTTTAATGCATAAAATATCAGTCATTGACAAAGAGCACAATTTATCTGTGTTTTTCAAAATCAGAATACATCAAGAATCAGCCCAGACAACTGCATTAAAATATTTGGCTGCATGCAAAATAATCCGTGCAAGTGGTGGCACAAAAAGTATCTATTAGTTTATTAAATAGGTAAGCAGAGAATTTACCTTTTTTATATTTATAGTTTTATCTGTTGATTTCTGGTGACTTGTGCAAGGAAGCTGCTTTGAAATGCTCCTGTCAAAAGTGCATAGTATCCAGTTATCAGTTATTACAGAGAGCTGTAAAATTCTTTAAATTTCCTGCTCAGATTTTCTGAGAGTGAAAGATGCAAACTCTAATAATACTATGAGTTTAGAGCGTCTTTGTATTTTTTTTTTAGCTTATTTGTAAGCTGAAATATCTGTAACATAAATTATATTATTTTAATTTCTAGTTATAGTCTCAGACTTAAGCCACCCATCTTAAGTGTGTAAAAAAAGTAGCTTTTAATTACATTACACTGTGTACTGTTTAAACCCACTTCAAAATCTGAAATTGCAAAATTAACTTTCCTTTCTCATAATGTTAAAAGTCCAGATCCCGTTTTAAACTGCTGCATTCAGACCTCTAAAATACATCATCCAGTCCAAGGTGTATCCTTAATCATGAGTTACTACAGGCTTTTCCTGCTGTGAATTTGTTCTGCTTCCCTGCCAAGTGCATTAACAAGACATCACCTAGTTCTCAACCTCATCAGTACTCACCTTACACCTCACAAATTGTCAGATGCCAGTTCAGGCTCTGAAAACCAGAGGTCTCTGTGGAGTTTTAACTTAAACTGAAAATTAGTAGTAATGTGCCTACCTGTGGCAAATCAAATGACATGAAAAATTAATTTTTATTGAGTGCTAAAAGAGGCTGGCTGAAAGGTTTTTCTAGTTCTTCATTCCTCAGCTAAATTTGAACTTGTGAACTTTCTGATTTAGAATATAGTTCCATGCATCTTGGCAGCAAGGTTAGAGACCCTTCCTCTTCTTTCTTCCCCTGTCTACTTCTCCCCTTTCCCCCCTTCCTCTTTTTTCTTCCTCTTTTTCTTTTTTTATCCCAGTTAATTAACTGTGTATCTGTAAGGTCCCATTAGAATTTGTGCTGCCACTAGTGCCAGAAGAAGGTGTACATGGAATGAAATTGCAGTGAAGCAGGAAGAGGTAGAAGAAAGTAGAAATTTTTGAAATGGGGTGCTAGAGAAAAAAAATCCAAGAAAAAATTTGCCCAGGAATTTGAGTTATGTTTACATTGACATTTTGGTTGGGATTTAACCTGGTGTGCCATAATACAGAACGTAAGTTCCAGGCTTTCAGATCAAGGCTAAAAGCCCTTCAATATCTTCACAGATGAAAGCCCTTTGGAAAATAAAACATAAAAGCCAGTAAAACTGCAAAAAATCTATGTGTCATTGTAGCTCTTTAAATTATTAACAGGAATATAGTCCTCTTAGCAATGGGAGGGATTATTGCACAGTCCGAGTGTTCACCATGTTCAAATATAAGACCAATAACTAGAAAATACCAATTACTGACATGGGAAATTGTGTTCAAGTGCACATTATATGTCTTGAGTTTTTGTACAAAAATATGATATTTTCCACTAGGCTCTATGTCTCCACAAAGATACTTGAAAATATGACAGCTCAGAAAAAGAGAATCTTTAGTCTCTCAGTTTCTGATTAATTCTAAGAGATATGAGTAGTGGCTATGCAAGTCATGTACGTGAAGGCTCATGGAAACACGACTACTGAAAGCCTTGTAGCTGCAGCTACTGCTGAGATTCAGATGAGCTACTCTGTTCTGACCAGATTCCATCAGTGGGTGTTTCTCCATGAGTCCCAAGAAAGTGCACAGGCTGTCTTGTCAAGATTGCACCAGGAAATTTTCCAGGACTTGGATTTCCCATATTATTTTGTATTTCTCTATGTACAGAGGGTGACTATGATCTTCTAAAAGTGCTCAGAAATCTAGAAGAGACACCATAATTTTCCCTATGATGGCTATTATTCAGTAGAGTGCCCAGTGCAGATTTTAACAGTGATTGAATAGGTTAAAAATTTTGTCAGTAAACTTGGAACAGCCATATACTCCTGTAAAAAGAAAGTTGTGAATTGATAATAGATTAATTTCTAAAGAAGGAAAGTTTAAAACCAGCAGTTGCTGGATTTCCAAGTTACATGAATATGAATTTTATATTGATGATAGAAATGATGGGCCAAGATTTCTTTGAGAAAGTCATTATGCTTTTCAAAACTTTGTTTATCCTCATTTGTTCTACCAAGTATTTCTGGATAGGTTTTCTCTCTTGAGTAAGGTAAGTTGTTGTGTACTAAAAGATAAGGTAATGAGTGAAGGAAATAGAACAGGTGATTCTGGGGTATCATAGATTGTGCTATCTTTTTTTGAAAGATCTCAATATTCAGACATTTTATGCTATGGGGAGATATTATTTAAAGAGCACAGAAGGACATTTTGCTGATACTTACAAGTATCATCTTGTAGCTGCATAGGTCAGCTATACTTGATTTGCTAAAGAAAACCTTAATACTTCAAAGGATCAGTAGTTCTGTGCTGAAAATTACAAAAAACTGGCTTTTGTATTTCATTTCTGTAGCAGAAACAGGATTTGAGAATATTCTTTTATTCACCAAGAAAAATAGCCCCAAAGAATTTCACAATTAGGAATATTAATACCAAATAGGCATTCCTCAGGTTGTATTTACTAACTCTTAGTAGATTCAGCTATGCTGTAGTAAACCTTTTAAAGATAAAATTAATGCTTATGAAACTTCTTTTCTACACAGAAGTTTTAAAAAACAAATGTATTTTCTTTATTCTTTGATATCCTAGCTCTTTTCTGTTTCTTTCCCATGTTGTCTTTTATATGTTTTTTATGTTGTCTATGTTTCTGTTTGAACAATTTTTTGGAAGTTGCTAAGAGTTCAGGAGTTGCTAAGGAAGAATTAATTCAGAATTCCTCATGTAATCAGGGACAAGCACAGCTGTATATACTCCAGTTAGCACCTCATTTGCAATGGAGGCAGCTTCCTGCAAGCCCTAGTTAGTTAGTCTCATTTTAATTTTTGGTTAGGCTGTAAATTCACAATACAAAGTCAGTTTTGTGAACATCTAGAGTAAAATAATAGGTTATGCATAATTGATGAAGGATTAATGTGTTTGTTCTCTTACACTATTTTTCAATTATTTCTCATTCTTACTCTGTTTAAGAGTGCAATATAGATGTAATGAGGTAAGATTGGAATCTATTAAGTTCATATGAAAATTGAAACAACCTTTTAATCAGCTAGTGCTGCAATGAATTATATTTATATTCTGCACCAAAATGAGAAAGCAGCAACCTTATCAGAAGATTTTGATAAATTTGCTATTAAAAATACCTATTCTCCTATGCATAGTTTTAAATGTTGCTCATAATGACTATCAAAGTCCCTATATGTGTGTTCATTCAGAGTCTGAATGATTAGGTAAGAAAATACATTTTTAATAAATGTTTTATAATTTCTATACAGGATATGCAATATACCCTTATTAGAAAACATCATCCTTTTCACCCCTAATTTGATCTCTACAATTATTTTTTTGGGTAAGTTCATTGTAATGTTTTAGAAAGGCTTGTGTAGTTCTGAGACATGCAATTGCTCAAATGAGTCAGAGAAACAGAGTAAGATGTAGATATTCGTGATCAGCATCATTGATCAAAAAGATTTTTTTTGTATTACAGTTTTAGGATTTCCACACACACATACTTTATATCACAGAGAAGTTAGCTCTACAAAGGATGCCTGCAGTTATTTGTCAGGCTCTCAGCTGCACATAACTTTTAGCAATGAAAAGTGCTCATAATAGCATTCCTGTGTTACTACTATCCATCAGGTACTCTTTTTAAAGTGGGAAGGTCATTAATTTTGGTTTGTGATTAAAATCAGTTATGAATTATTAATAATAATGGTGAAAAAGGAGAATAAAATCCTTATTTGCAGGGTAGCTGAAGGAAAGGACATTACTACAACACTCTTCCTTTTTCTCCTGGCTCCCAAAGCATTTTCAATCTTCCTTAAAGATCACGTCATCTTCTCAACACAAGGATGATGCATGATGGAGGGCAATTCACTGATGCATCCCACACAGTCACAGTCACTCACAGATGTATTATTCCCCAACCTACATCCACTTGGACACTTGTCCCACTCAGTAGCTAGTTTGGGTGCATGTCACCTCACGCTTCGGTTGCTGGCACACCAGAGAGACATTCACACATGCCCCTTATGACCCATGACTGCAGTACTCAGACACTCACACACAAACACGTTCACAAAATAGAAATCTTCTCACTGAGGTTATGACTTCCACCCCACAGAGCTGATGACTCTCCTTTGACAGACCTGTGAGCAGCTGAGGCAAAGTGTTATTTCTCTGGCTGGGCAACTGGAGTTTTCCCCACATTCTGTTTTGCTGTTTTGGAATCCTTAACATGTGCAGTGCAAGACTTTTATCACATAATCTAACAATATTTTTCAGGGTCAAAAAAGCATGTAACATCATGCTACAGTGAGCAGCATTTCAGGAATTTTTTAATCTCTACGCCTTTTCAATTTTGAAAATGTAGGAAAAGATTGTCTATGGATGTCTACTTCAAACTGAAGACCAGCTGAAACAAAGATTTAAAGAACTAGTCAAGCAGACAAAATAGCTTCTTTGTATACATATATTTTAAGAAACATTTTTGCTTTTAATTTGGTATGCATACTTTTAGTGGTCCACATTAGCATTCAATAAAACTTTCTAGAGAAGGCATTGATTTAAATCAAACTTTTTTGATGCTGCACAAGCCTGACTGAGATTAAAGAGTATTTGGACAACAATCTCAACCACAATGACTCTTGGGGTCTCCTGTGAAGGACAGGGAGTTAGATTCAATGATCCTTGTGACTCCTTTCCAGCTCAGCACATTCTGTGATTCTGTGAAAATCTTGGCCAAATGTTGTCTATTGGCTCCCAGTACAAGCTGTGTCCTGCCACTAGGGCTCAGCAGTGCTGCAATAGTCTTAACCCCAGGCATCTCATCATGTTATGATTGCAGGTCTTCCTATTAACGTAAATTTTTTTCCCCTGAAAACATACACTGTAAAATTGCTTTTAGAAATAGTTGTGATTGAAGCACTTGGCCTTTCCTTTTAGATGATTAATTTTAACAATATACGAGCAATAGGATATATTTCCTGATAGAAGATAGCTAGTAACATATAAGATCATTAATTCATGTCAGGAGCAAATAAAAATACCCCCTTATGTATGCCAAACAGCAGCTTTAAATGATAATATACTCATAAGAAAAAGTTGGTTTATTTTTTCCAAAAAGGTGAATATCTGGAGAAGAATAATTACACTTATTAGGGAACAGGTACTACAAAATCATTACCTTCTTCCCAAATAAAAACCACCAGACATAATTTACGATGAATGGACCACAGAAAAACACTGTTTAAATGTGTATGGTTTTATTTAGGTTTCAGATTTCTGCATTCACCTTGTCATGTTCCTTTCCTAACCTGATTTCAATCTCTACCTGCTGTCCTTGTGCATCTGTCTTTCAATTAAAACTCACACCTGCAGTGGCTTCAGTTTACTGACCATAGCAATTAACTATTTCCAATTTAGCTGAAATTCATTGAGTACTTGTGTGACTTAGAAATAAAAAGAAATAAAAGGAAGAAAGGAAAATGAATTAGGGTGGTTCTTTTATTTTCTTCCACATATTCCTGGCAGAAAATATGCTTTGTTGACAAAACAATTTTTCAAATACCTTTACCTTTTAACAATCCCATAATAGGATAAAACATATTATTTTTGTGCAATGGCAGATCTTAAAACCATGACTATCATTTCTCAGTTAAATGGACATAAAGTGAGCACAGATATCTACAGACTGAGATTGAAGGATGATTTTTTCTCCTTATAACTCAATGGTAATTTTGCTACTTTTTGCTGAGTGTATAGGAAAAGCCTCAAAGATTTAATAAAGTAAAAATGGGAGGGGATATATTTTTTTGAAGACACAGTCTTTATTTGAGGGTTTTAAAAAAAATCTGTGACAAAGTGCAGCCACAAAAATCTTTGTATTCTATTGGAGACATGTAACTAGTTTAACAAACAGGTTTGAAGTATTTAGGGTCCCTTCAATTTAAGCCATACAGTTTGTATTTTAGCCTCATTATAGGCATATAATGTCTATAATGGGGCTAAAATACCACCACAACGGATAAAATACTGAAACTGCTGAAGAGAATTGATATGAATATAATTCTGGAGTCATGTTGTTTTTCTTCAAGATCTGAAAAATGTCTGTTGCATGATGTGAGAATAGGACTTTACCCACTGTTATTGTGAGAAATTCCCCACTGTGAAGTAGAATAATTTGACAGTTAGCTGCTGCCCTTTTTTCAAGGGGCCTGCTGTGATTTAGCATGGCTCTCTCAGCCTAATTGGTCAAACACCAAATGTAAAGTGCTGTATAAATGTAAAATATTATTACAGTATACTCTACTTAATTGGAGTAAGTTTTTTTATTTAATTCTTCACTAGTAATTAATTTAACCTAGTGATAGTAGACTGTAATGACTTATTTTCGATTGGTTGATATTAGCATATATTCTGCAGAACAGCTACATGTACATATGTGGCTTATGCCAAGTAGTTAAATAGTACTTTGACAAAAAATGAACTTTAAGGAGATAGGGTGGAATCCTGTAGCCTTTAAACAAATGATGAATCATGCTGTGATGACCAATATTATATCCATAATTTCAAAGATGGAAAGATCTTTTATAGGTCATATGGGATTCTGTTTTCTGGAAAAGTCCAACTAAATATCACAAATATTTACATACTTGCAATTTCAGGTTTACTCATTGGTATAAGATGAAGAAATTAGGTGTTTTTTCCTGATTGAAATTCATCAGGCACCCTAGGTTCACTCACTGTAGTAACACTTCTATCCTTAACAATGCCTCTTCAGGTAGAACTTCAGATCTGTAGGGGTCGGACCTGCAATCAGAAGTGCTAAGATGCTGAGCATTAATATGCTGTTCAGAAAGAAGATGAGTCACAGCTGAGTTTCTCAGTGTGCTAGTTGGATGACAAAGCTGATTAAAAAAGCTCTTGCCACATGCTGCATTTCATTGTTCACTCAGTTGTGCTAGTATAATTGTGTATGGATCCCATTGTAAGCATAGTTACTGAAATTATTGAAGTTAAAAAAATCTGCAAAAGGAATAGCTCATAAAAAGAATTTAGCCAGTCACCATCCCCAGAGTCTCGTAAGTGTTGTATTGACACAGCTGGCCTGATGATGAGTGCCAGTTTAGGCATGTACACTTTTAAAAGGCTTTGTTCTCAAAATCAGTAGACTGAAGGATTAATGAGTAAACTGCTTCTGAGCATTCCTTGATGCTAGTTATCAGTTTATGGATGAGATGAGAATGAATTATTAAATGGAGACACATGGAATTGCTATGGTGACTATTTATTGTTCTGCCTTTAGGAAAGGCAAAAAACCCCAACTCATGCTGCTGTAGTTTGAACTCTGGATTCAGCTGGGAAGCAGAAGCTTAGGGCAGGACTAGCTGAAGCTTTCTTCTCCAGTTCCATCTAAGGGAGAGTTAACAGTAGATATATTTTCCACTGAAAAAAATTTTCTTGGCTCACCAAATACCTTTGGTGAAGAAGGTATTCCAAATACCTTTGGAAGTAAGATCTAGCTTTGAGATTGTTATCTACTGTGTGTTGTGTGAGACCTCCTTGAATGGTTGCATGACTGGCAAATCAGAAGTCTAGAAGAGTCAAATTTTAGGCTTAAACCCAGTCTGAACAAAGCACAAGCTGAACCCTAGATTGTCAGTTCCAGTGTCCAAATAAATTGCAATTAGGTGGTGTAAATGTCTTCCACATCTTGTCTTCCCCCCAATTTCTGTGTACTTTTTGACATGCATCTGCTCTGGACACGTGACCTTTTCAGGATGAGGACCACCCCTTTGTGCAAAAAAATGAGCACATTGTGGCTATTGCTGTGAGCAACGGAGAGTGGGGTGCTTTGCAGAAATCACAGGTCCTTAATGGCTCCCCCAGGGAGCTTCTAACTGGGAAAGTGCAGAAGGAAGTGCTGGAGACAGGCTTATCTGAAAAGATGGTCACATATTTGGCAGTTAAATAAAAGTTATAAAACTCTTTAAAAAACCAATCTGCTCCATACACAGATAGTATTTATTTGGTCCTTTATTATGTTAGTTTGGATGGAAATGTGTAATGGCAAAAGGTTTCCTCAAAGTGACATGGTAAATCATACATTATAAACAGGATTTTCTTATCAAATTCTATGTACAAGTACATGTACTTCTTCAGTCATGTTCTCGTTTTCTTTCATAATACATTTAAAGATAATTAAGAAAAAGCCTCAAGTCAACAGTTTTGAAATATTGAGTATTTAGATTTGAGTCTATCTCCACTGTGAAATGCTTCTGTAGATAAGATGAAGTTTAAATACTGAACAGTTTGATTATATTGCATTTATAGAGGAAAATGGTCTTATAAGAAATGTAAAAGAATTGTATTCATTTTACCACCACATTATGTTTATTGTAGACATATTTCTTTGGATATTGAACCAGCTCAACACACAGAAAAGTCATAGCTTACTCTTGTTATTAAGTGTCATTTTGTTTTGATCAGGAAGCAAACATTTCCTGATTAGGAAATACAGTTGAATTTGAATCTTATCTGTCTGGTGCTTTTCCTTACTTTCTTTCTTTTAAGAAATTATTAACACCTCTCAGGGTCTTAAGGTAGTCTAGGTATCTGTGCATCCAGATTTTTAAGACAATATTTAGATAAATATCTCTTAAAAGTATTGCTGAAGAAGTTGAATTTTGTGGGACCTTGAACAATGACAAATCTGTAAATTTAATTTGAATATCATCTCCATTCTACCCAGACTAAGACTTTGTTTTCTCTCGCTTCTCTGTTTTACTGGAGATGAATGATATTTTGATAGCAGTAATATTTTTTTTCAATGTAAAGGACATGATTGGCCTTTTTGTCAGTATTTCAAATTATTCTCTTTGTAAAATTAATGAATTTCTACATGTTTTTGTCTCTGTATTTATTCTGGTTTGGTTTTTTGGTTTTTTTTGTGGGTTTTTTTGGTTTTTTTTTTTTTTTTTTTTTTTTTTGTTTGGTGTTTGGTTTTTTTTTTTTTCCGTTCTTTGTTGTCTTTTTAACTTCTTTAACTCTTGGGTAATTTTACCAGTCTCCATGTCAGTGGAGGACATGATCCCTAGGGAGACATCAATAATGTGATTCTTTGTGTCTTCTTTCAGGCTTTTGTACCAGTATTTGGGAAATGAAAACAAGACAGAGTTTCTAATCATTTCAGACTGAGGGCTAGGAATTGAGGAAATAATTATTGTCACTCTGCTTATTGACAGAATAAGTTTTCCTTTAACTTTCTTTATCCTTGATTTTAGAAAGGACCAGAAGTGTATGAATTTTTGTCCCCATACAAGAATTGAATAAAAAATATACATTAATCAAGTGAAGAAAGCAAAAGAGCCAGGAGCAAAAGCTAGATGAATTGTAATGATGAATAAAATACTTTCTTTTTTTCTTTTTACACACAAAGAATAAATGAAAAGATATAATATTAAAGGAAAAATCTTCTCACTTATTAATTTTCCTATTCAACTCTGGAGAGTTTTATTCTGGAGGTATATTGTAATTTGATGTATTTTATCAGGTTCAGCATTAACCGGATGGAATTAAAGACTTTTTTATAACTGGCAATCAGCTGGGCAATGACAATGGTGAATGGCTGAAGAGAGCAACTGCAATTTTGTGTGGAATGGAGTCAAGTCATTGTGGTTTGAAGATTTAAGCTTCTCAATGTAGATGGAAGGTAATGATATTTTGCAAATCTTGAAGGTGTTTATGGCTGAAACTTGCATTTATTTGTGCTGTGATGTTAAAGCTAACAGCCAGCTGTAGATGCCTGGAACATAAATATAAAGACTGAAAACTTGATTGTTGATAACCTCATTCTGAAGTATTTAAAGGTTTTTGAGTTTCTGTGTTTTGAGCTGAGGTGCTTTCATCTGTCTTGGATAGTCAGTAAGAAATATTTGTCTTATTTCTTGCTCAGGTTATAAATTCACATGAAAAGCAGAGTGGAATCTCTTTCTCTAAATTTTCTATTTTCTAGATCATTTTTTATGTGACTTAGTACCCCTGAATCCTTAGTATAGGAGATGTGGCCAGGGAAATACTAATGCCATTCTAATTCAGTTGAAATTTTTTTAGTTTTTCTGTGGGCAATAATTTGAAATGTCAGGTGCTTTTTTTCTCCTGTTTCATCTCCATAATGGTTGGAAACTAGAATTTAATGGGACTGTTTCACTTAGAGGAAAAAAAGGTTTTGTTATCAGTTCCAATGTTCATCTTTCATTTCTATTCTTTTCTGATTAGATCTTTCCCTCAATATCTTTTCTACCTTTGATACTTTGTTAGGTCACCTTGTTATGTTAAGGACTGTGGAAGGGGTCCTCTTCTTTTTAAAAAAGGAACCGCTGAAATATGTAGCAACAGACATAGAATCTCTGCCATCCCAATGTATAAAAAACCTAGAATTTCCCCTAGAACCACTTTTAAAATATAAATGTTCTCATTACAATAATACTTCATTTTCTGTTGCTTTTATTGACTAATAATTTACTGTATAGGAAGTATATATGCAGCACATTGGAACATAAAAGGTTTGGTATAAAAAATAGGATAATCTTGATGTATTAGACAACTGCTTAAATACAACTATTCTGCTGAATTTGGTCACCGGTTAGAAATGGTTGCAAATTTTTGTTGGATATTTTGACAGTTTTGACTTCCTCAACCTGTAACAGCATTAAGTATATCGATTTATGTGTGGGGAACCTGCCTTTACTTTAGTCAAGATTGTGAAGAGAATGGACATACTAGACCATAGAGGATATGTTAGAGAATTTGTCAACATCTTATGCCTCACACAAATCCATTGATTTCACTTAGAATTAATCTTACCTGCTCAGTGAACATCAGTGTGATTAAATGGTAAAGAAAAAGAGCAAAAAATCCTCCTCATCAAAGACGTGATCCTCACATTCATTATGCAAATTGTATCTTGCAAATTTACCTGGAGTATCCTGATTTCCATGAGAGCATATAGTGCAATTGCTCTCATATGCAGAGCCACTTATGGAAGTAAAAGCCACAGTAGTTCTGTGAATAACAACAGAAATCCAAAGTTAAATGTGGTGATCTACATTTCTGATAGGATATTTGTGGCAAATATTAACCCCATGGAAACTGCAATGATGAGTAATTTTGGTTTGAGAACTACTTATGCCTAAGTAAGTTTGGCTAGCTTCCTATGTAAACAAGTCTCAGTATTTTTTTATTGCTATTTCAGCATCAAGGCCAAGATAAAGTGTTTGCACCAAACATATTTTCTATTAAAGAGATTTCAGTGTTCCTCTAAAGTGCTAAGTCATTTTTTGTACCCTTTAACAAATTTGTTTTAGTCTCAGATTGATTTCTCTATTTTAATGAAATTTTAAAATTCACACATTTAATTTCAGCTTCCTTTACTTTCAGCTAAGCCATTGCCTGCTGGTTCTATATTCAGAGAGTTTCCATTACTTTGAAAGAGAATATTAGTGTAATGTATCTGGAATTAATAAAGAGTAGGAGTTTAGTTGTAATAATATATCAGATTGTGGTTGCCAGAGAAATCAAACAAATGGTAACACACATTTCAGCTGGTTGTCACAAAACTGAAAAACTACCAATATTAGATTTTTGCATTCTCACTGTTCTAAGTTTTTAAAAGGACTCCTGTCAGCAATGATGTAGTGCATTGCTGCTTTCTGTTAAGGATATTATTAATCTGATTAGAAATTTTTTCATGAAATAGCAAGCAAGCATTAAAAACTCATACTTCCCCCTTTATATTCTGATACTGACATTTGAACCAAGTAAAAAAGTGTGTTTTATTTTCTTAATATGTGTAACACGATGAATTTTAGAACATTAGAGCTTTTTTCCTGTCGTTTTTAGAAAAAATTAATTTGCATGGCAGGCTATCACTGTCTTCAAATGGTATGTATAATGGAAGTACAAATGTCCTACTTACACCAACATGATGTATTCCAGCCTTAAAACCTTCAATTTTTAAACTTCAACGGCTAAAAATGTATTGTTTGGGGTTTTTTTTGTTTTGTTTTGTTTTATTTTGCTCTGCTTCAGATTTTATTGTTTGTTTTCTGGGTTTTTGTAAACTTGTTTAGGTTTGTGGGTTTTTTTGAGCTTTTTTTTTTTTAAATGAACACTTAAGAGAGTCAGTGGTGGGGGTCTAATACAATCAACCTATTGAGAGTCAAAAAAGTTCAAGGACCAAGTACATGTAGGTCTACTGAGAGTACATTTAGTGCATAACATATAAGTAAATAAATTGTCTCATTGCCTAATATTTATTTATAGAACAAGAGAGACTAGAGGTCTTACCATCAATGAAAGTCTTCTGAAGCTGTGTTCTGCTTTTCTTGAAAAGACATGAAAAAACAGAGGTGTTGAGATTAAACAAACCATTATTGAGGTGACCATCATCTTTCATAGGCACTGTTGCCTTTTTCCTAACCTGGAAATGAAATTCTAGATAATTTTAGTAAGGAGGTAAGAGGGGATCTCTTTTTGAAGGCCTTCAGAGGCAGTTATGGAAAGATGTCCAGAAAAGCCCATTCCCTCCAGAGATGAGTACATATTTATAGGTTTTAGGAAATTAGCATAACTTATTAAAAGCACCAATTAGGAGGACAAGTGGTGATGCAATTTCCCCCCGCCCTCCAGGTCAAGCCCCTTCTCTGGAGTCTCCCCCTCAGCACTGGCTGTACTTTGCCCATCAAAATGTATCTCAAAGAGTTGTTCTCAGCCTTGGTTGCCAGGAAGAACCAAGATAGCACTGGGGCCTTGTATTGCCTGGGGCTTGGAATTTCTTTTGGCTTTCTGCCTAGGGAAAGGCCATGAAAAAGTACTGGGAAAACTAGCCACTTTTACAATAGGTTATAAAGCTACAAATGTATGTGCAAAGAATACAGAGAACTTAAAAAGAAAAAAGGCAAAACCCAAATCGGCATTACACTAAAACCATGTTTACACTTTTCATTTTCAAAACAGTCTAGATGCAATTATTAAATGATTTAGTGGTTAATTAAGTCAAGAATTAAAATTTTGTTCTCTTCTTATATTATTTGGACCACTTGTTCTAGTCATCGAGCTAGCAATGGATGTCTGATTTCTGCCTTAGAAAACCCCCCCATTTAAGTCTTAGAGCACCTGAATTTTCAGCAGAATTACACAGATTATCCTGTCCACACTTAAAAAGAAGCCCCTTTATGAAGACACAATCACTGGAGAAGGTGGTCTCTCTATGCTCTTAATGGGACAGTTGATCAGCAGAGCAGATAAAACATGGAGCAGTTCCAGATTCAATCCCTTCTTTTCCCTCAAACTGCAAATTAACTCCATGAGGCCATGAAAGTACCTTGATCCCGCTGATCACTTGGGTGTTTTGTGAGATGGAGCTGGCCAGCATTTCTCTTTAAATTACTCATGTTGGATGGCACACTTGAATGCTGATTACAGTTTTGTGAGGTGTGAAGAGTAGGGGTGAAACCATAAGTATTCTGTGATGGTGTAGTGTGGTGCTGGTGCCCAGGTACTGGCAGGTGGGCTGAGGGGCAGCCTCTATGAGGGCAAGTCAAGGCTACCCGGTGCTGCAACCAGCCAGATCCAACTGGGACATGGTGGGCTTTTCCAGGAAAACGTATATAAGAGCAAAATGCAGATTAAGCAATGAGGAGTAAGGAAAAAAGTGAAAAATAACAATGTGAGAACCAAGGCCAAAAAAATAATGGGAAGGAATTTCTCCAGGCAGAAGAACAGAGGTTGCCCAGAAGCCCATGGAGATGGCATAGTAGAGCAGATATTTACATTGAAGCCTGTAGTGGACGCTGTGCTGGAGTGGGTGGATATTTCTTGCCATGGCTGAAGCCCATGGAAAGCCCATACTGGTCTTGGTTTGTCTGAAAGGATTGCAGCCCATTCTAGAGCAGGGAAAGAAGCAAGGGAGAACTGTTATGGACAGATCTCATTTCCCATGTCCCTCCAAGCAGGGTTGATGAATCAGAAATGAAGAAATTGAGTCTGGAAAGGAAGGAGAGAGAGGCTGAAGGAATGCTGTTTTAAGCTTTGGTTCACACCATTGAGATACATTTTTAATTAATGTGACAATAAATAAAATTAATTTTTCCCCAAGAAAAGGCTGATTTGTTCATGTTGGTAGCCAGTAATAAATTATCTTGTCTTTATCTCAACCTATGACCATTTAATCTTAATTCCTCCCCTTTTCCTTTTCAGAAGGTAGAGAGAGAGAGAGAGAAAGAGAGAGAGCAGTTAGGTGAACTTTTGGCAACCAGCCCAGGTAAACCCATCACTGAATATTATGTCATTTCTGTCAAAATGTTTCATTTACTGCTCTACAGAGCACTTATATGAAGTTGTTTGCTTTTTAGAACCTTTAAGGCGAATACATTTTTGTTTTCCTTTTGGAATGTATTTATTTATTTGTTTTTTGGCATTTCTCTTTGCTGAATATGACAGACATAACTGCATAAAAAAATGAATCTGGGGAGGTGTATATGGTGACTTTTTCTATGCTGTTAAAAACCTTTATGAAATATGAGTTTCTCTAGGCCTTACTAGGCTGTGTTCTGCTAAGATTTCATTCACCTGTTTTTTTTTATGAAAGTTTCCTGAATGTAAATTATTTAAGACTGATTATTAAAGGTTGAGTGAACTGGATTTTTCCAGTGAAGATTTGGCTTGATCTCCAGTGATTATATAATTAGCTTAATCCCAAACTTGTCATAGACTTGACATGTTTACCCATAATAAATTCATTTATATGGGTTGCACTCGCACACCACTTCTGAATCAGCAGACAGTAACTGACTGCTGAGAGGCACAGAGGATAAATGGCCTGAACAGCTTTTTGAACTGCTTCTCAGCTGTTTCCTGGCTCTTTGAGCACTCACAGTCCATTTCATGGCAAAATTAAACATTAGTTCAATCCCCCACTGTAGGTAGTTTGAGACAACATGCTTTACTTTGCTTTGAAACAGTCATTTAGAGCTAAGAGGGATCTTACTGCTTCTCAGATGCTAGTTGGTACTGGTTAATTGAGACAGTTTATAATTTTGTGAGAACATTTCATTGATTCTCTAACAGCTTAAATGACCTCTTTCGTGTTCCAGCTCAAGCTGCTTCAGAGGAGGATTACCCCTGTGATCAGATACCCATTCCCACTGTGATTCTGTGGACACCAGCAGTTGTTGCTTTCTATAATTGTCCAGCACTGGATGGTAATGTTTGTGTAGTGCTGTGCATTCCCTCCTCACCATTTTGTCACAAAACAGGAATGGAAAGAATTAGAGAAGACTGACATACACACTGTTGTCCGCAGAGGGATCACAGATTGAGAGTGGTGATTTTCTTTGGACTGAAGCTGAGGGCAGATGGTGCAAAGAGTCTTCCCAGAGCTTTTGATCTTGTTTTTTATGCTGGAGTTACTCAGAGCAGTACCACTAACACAGCCTGTTTCTGATGGATGCTCACTTAAGTGATACTAACAGATGAGAAATAAAAAAAAAACTTCTAAAGACGTCACAGATTATATTTACATTTGCCTGTCTCTTCATGGTTAGACTCAGCTGATTTTCTCTGTAGAGAATAGAAAAGTGAAAATCATTGTTACATAATAATCTTTTTTGAAGCATTGAGAGGTTAAAATACTGAATTAAAAAATGAGCACAGGACAGGGGTTTCAAAATGTAATATTTATTCTAGAAAATAATTAAATCTATCATCACAGACATACAGGTGAAATTCTAGCTGTGTTTGAAGAGTGGATGACAGGAGCACTGACTACATCTTTTTGTGCACATTTTGTGGCATATGATCAACTCACACTTAATCCCAAAATTCACACTCAATCCCAAAACTCACACTCAATCCCAAAATTGTGCAGGATCTGCTGCTCCATCTAATTGCTACAAATCTATAGGGCCTGATGGGATTCATCCAAGAATCCCCAAAGAGCTGGCTGATATAATCACAAAACCTCTCTTGATGATTTTTGAGTGGTCTTAGAAATCCAGAAAAGTCCTAGCTGATTGGACACTGACAAATTTTATGCTGATTTTCAAGAACAGCAAGAAGGAGGACCCTGGATACTACAAGCTTGTCAGTCTCCCTTCAGTGCCTGGTAAAGTTATGGAAAAGATTATTCTGGGAGGTATTGAAATTCACCTGAAAAAGAATGCAGTCATTGGCCACAACCAGCACAGCTTCATTAAAGGACAATCCTGCTTGTCAAACTTTATTTCCTTTTATGACAAGGTAACCCACCCGGTTTCTTAAGGGAAGCCAGTTGAACTTTTTGGATTTCAGTAAAGTTTTCAATGATGTCTCATAGAATCCTTCTGGATAAAACATCTAGCTCACAGCTGGATAAACCCATCCTGTGATGGGTGAGCAACTGGCTCACAGGTCAGGAACAAAGGGTTATAGGGAATGGGGTGACATCAGACTGGGGACTTGTCACTGGGGGGTTCCACAGGGTTCTCTTTAAGATCATTTATCTCTTAAGATAAATGACATGGATGAAGGACTGGAAGGGACACTGAACAAGTTCACAGATACAAAACTGGGAGGAGCTGTTGACTCCTTCGAAGGCAGAGAGGCCCTGCAAAGACCTCGATAAATCAGAGGGCTGGGCAATCACCAACCATATGAAGTTAAGCAAGGGAAAGTGCCAGATTCTGCACCTGGGATAGGGCAACCCAGGATGTACAGACAGAGTGGGGAATGAGGTGCTGGAAAGCAGTGCCATGGAAAGGGACCTGGGGGTCCTGGTCAATGGAAAGTTGAACGTGAGCCAGCAGTGCCCTGGCAGCCAGCAGGGCCAAACCTGTCCTGGGGAAATCAGGCACAGCATGGCCAGCAAGGCAAAAGGGGATTGTCCCACTCTTCTCTGCATTGGGGTGGACTCACCTTGAGTCCTATGGGCAGTTCTGGGCACTACAATATAAGAAAGATATTAAGCAATTTGAGACTTTCCAAAAGAGAGCAATGAAGATGATGAACAGCTTTGATGGGAGGCTGAATGAAGAGCAGCTGAGGTCACTTGGTCTGTTCAACCTGGAGGAGACTGAGGGGAGACTTCATTGCAGTCTCCAACTTCCTTGTGAGGGGAAGAGGAGGGGAAGACACTGATCTCTTCTTTCTGGCGGCCAGGGACAGGTCCTGAGGGAAAAACCTTAAGCTGTGTCAGGTGAGGTTTAGTTTAGATATTAGAAAAAGGTTCTTCAGCCGGAGGGTGGTTGAGCACTGGAACAGGGTCCCTAGGGATGTGGTCACAGCATCAAGTCTGCCAGACCTGAAAGAGGTATTTGGACAATACTTGCAGGCACTTTTGGGTAGGGTGCTGTGCAGGGCCACAAGGTGGACTTGCTGATCATTATGGGTCCCTTTCTATTTAGCTTCTTCTCTGATTCTGTGATACTTTATTACACTTGCTGCTCTATGTACCAAAATACTGCTCTTAGCCTTCCTCAGATAGCATGCCATGGGAATATTGCCTATCAGGTTGTTTGGTGACGTTTTCATGACACATCCTCTAACTAGCACTTATTTTTTTCCTTAGAGCTCAGAATGTGCACCCTTACTGAGTTAGAAAGTTAATTTTCTGCTGTCCCTTGGAGAGAAGTTTGATTGTCAGATTAGATGAAGTGAACATTGAACAAAATGAATGGGTCTGCAGTAAGAAAAATTAGACCAGTGAATACTGAATTGGTGCCAAGGTCTCAGAGGTAAAGGTTCTTGTTAAAAAGTAAGGTTTGTCTTTTTGTTTTTATATCAGGAAGATAATGATATAATGTTTCTGACCTTAAACAGTAAGGAAAGGACTGATTTTAGTGATAAGGAAAGACTTTGGTTTTGGTGATGCTCAGCATATTCATCTTGGATCTTTCATTGGGAATTCTGGTTTTTAACACCAGAATGGTAATATTTGATAAGTTTACTCATATTTTTTTGATAACATATTGTGTTAGGTTGATTCTCGTTGGAAGCCCAGGGGCTAAAGGCTCACTAAAGCGGCTACCACTGCCTCCCTTAGCTGGACAGGGGAAAGGAAATATAATGAAAGTCTCATGGGTTGAGTTAAGGGCAAGGAGAGTTCGCTCACCAGTTGCCATTATGGGCAAAACAAACTTTACCTGGGGAAATTATTTTAATTTATTACCAATCAAATCAGAGAAGGATAATGCAAAACAAAACTAAACCTTAAAAGCACCATTCTCCCTCTCTCAACTCCACCCCCCTCCTTCTGGGGTTTTACTCCTTCTCCCTGACAGTAGCACAGGAGTATGGGGAATGGAGATGCGGTCAGGTGATCCACATGTTGTCTCTGCTTCTCCCTTCTCTTCTGGGAGAGAACTCCTCACACTCTGCCCCTGCTCCGCTGTAGGGTCCCCACCATGGGAACTTTTCCAAGGTGAGTCCTTCCCACAGACTGCAGTTCTTCATAAATTGTTCCATTGTGGAGTCCCTTCCACAGGGTGCCCTCTTTCAGGAACAAGCTGCCCCTTTGTGAGTCTTGCATAGGGTCACAAGTCCTGACAGCAAACCTGCTCCAGTGTGGGCTCTTCTTCCATTGGGACACAATTCCTGTCAGGAACCTGCTCCACTGCAGACTTTCCACACGGTCACAGCCTCATTTGGACATACACCCATTCTAAAGGGGGGGGTTTTCCATGGGCTGCAGGGCACAGCTGCCTCACCATGGACTGCACCAGGAGCTGCAGCAGAATCTCAGCTGTAGTGCCTGGAGGAATTTCTCTCAACTGACCTTGGTGTCAGCAAAGTTGTTGCTCTCATGTATTCTCACTCTTTTCTTCACCTGCAAATGCTGTGGAAATTGAAATGCAGTAACTTCCTCCCTTTCTTATATCTGCTACCCCAGAGCACTATCGTTATTGCTAATGGTCTTGGTGAGCAGCAGGTCCTCTTTCAAAATGTCCCAGTTAGGTTATATTTTTCAGAGTTATTTAAATGAAAAATTCTCCTGTCATAATAAAACTTTTAAGTACTGTCTAATTAAATATAAAATTTTAAAATAACATAATGAAATTTTTGCAGCTAGAAAAATGAAATACTTGCAATTAAGTCACCTATTTCTTTTTCTTTCCATTTTGATCTTAAACAGAAAAAAACCTTACTGAAAAAGTATTTTTCTCAAAATTTCTCAGGAAAGAGACCTAATTTTCAATGCGCTCTTCTCTGTGGTTGTTAAATTGAGTTTTTAAAATATTTACATATTAATGATGAATGCTAGTTTTAATTTTCCTTGTAATTTTTTGTTAGTGCCACATAAAATACTCTCTCTAGTTCTTAGTTAAGACTAAAAGGAGCACTAGTGAGAGCAAAGGTTGAATACATTGAAAATGGTACATATTTTAGATTAGTATCTAAAAATAAGGAATTCAAAATTACTAGAAAGATTAAGCTTATTTTGTATATCGAATACTAAAATTGACTAAGGTAAGTCACTAAATGATACGTATAAGTCTGGAATACATTTTTGAGGAATCAAACTAGTAATATAGTTTTCAGTATATAAAAATAAAAAATGTATTAGAAACAGACCAATTTAAGGAAATAGACCCATTGCTTAATTCAGTTTCTCATGAATCAAAATAAAATGTATTCTGCAAGGCTCCAGTGCTCTCCTAAGAAAAGAGAAGCCAAACAAAATCATATTTTAAAAATAATATTTTTCTTCAACATACTTACCTGTTTGGTGGCTGTTTATTCTACACATCTATTAGTGTTCCAATTTATTTCAATGGCCTATAAAAAGAAATAATAGACAGGTAACATTTTTCCCTCCCAGACTCCTTCCTGTATTCCCAGCAGCACACCATCAGTCTCCTTGCAGAAAAGCTCCCATTCATCAACAACTTTGGGAACACAGAGCCACAGAGGCTTGAGTTTTTGTCTGGCAGCTACACAGAAGCAGTAGTTTAGAAACTCCCTAGCACTTGGTATATAGCAATTTACAGGAATTTGAAAAAATTCCCAGCATAACACAGCTTATATAAATACTTTGACTGAAAACTTTCAGAAACAATTTCAATCTGAGAAAGCAACTGTTCTCTCCTGCCTCTGTATATGTTCTTTAATAGTGCTATTCTAAAACTTTTGGCAGAGCATAAGATTATTTTTTAAAGAAGTTGAAGAAAATATTTACAGACTATTTGAAACCAGTGATTGAATCCAAAGAGTTGGGGAGGCTTGAAACAATTATGCAATTTGATAAAAAAGGGATAAATTTTAGTACTAAAAGTGTATATATAAATAAATAGTGAAGCAATTTAAAGGAAATAGTATTTTAAAACATTCCACAAGAGCAACAAGTTATATTTTGGGGAAGAGGATACATGCTTCTGACCTTTCTCAGCTAAGAGGATCATTTAAGAGGAAGAGTTGTTTGTGCTGCAATGAATACAGGGTAATACTTGAAAATACCAACACTAGAGTACAGGACATTCTGCAATCCAGTATTCATTTCTACCATGGGATCTAAAGAATGCTGCTTGTTGAAGTGCAAACTGAATCATATACTAAACCTTCTGCCTGGGAAAAACAAAGAACTGCCAGACTCTGTTCACCAGCTCTCAGAAGTTATAAGTATTCCATGATACACTTTTTTTCCTTCTGACAAATATGTGTATGTGTTTCAGCTTGTAGCATTTCAAACATTGCTGTTTGTCCAGATAATATTTATTTTCTTGTATTTAAAGAACAGAAGTAGTAATAATAATAATAGCAACAATAAAAATAAAAATATATTCTGTTTATTCAAGTAAAGAATTATTCCTAACACAATATGTAGAATTCAAGGATTTGAAAATGCAGTGATTAATTTTCACAACTGCTAACTTAATCTGTTGCAACATTAATCACATATTTGATTATCCAAAAGTAAAAAAATATTCTGTTATGTATTCTGGAGAGGAAAGAAAAGATAATTAAGACAACCTCTCATGTAATGGTTACCTGGTAAATTTCTGATTGTTCATCTGTGAAAGGCCATTACTGTTAATAAAAATGTGTCATGTAGTACAATGTAGCTATGGGCATCTTCATTTAATTTTTTAATACTCTATTATATTGGAATTCATGGCACCTTTCAACTAAATGAAAGCACAGACATCTAATAATTGTTTAGAGAACACTGTTAAATAAAGATGAATCTTGAAAATTGTCCAGGTCTTAATGTACCAAAATAGCTTATTATCACTGATTTTGATGGCAGCTGAGAAGATCACTAAGGAACTTTATTAATATTAGCTGCAGACTCAGACAAAGCTTGGACTTTTATTCATTCAAAGCCCTGCATAGTTCTGACTAGACTTTCATTTACTCTGATTTGGCTGTTTGCTCTAATCTTCAATGTCATGCCGAATTTATTTTCCACATTTGCCCTTTGACCCTTTTTCATTGCTTTCATTTCGCCTCATTTCCTTTTTCCTTTTCTTTCAGTCTATCTTCAACTAACTCTAAGTACCCTTCACCCTATTAGATATGTGAATTAAAACACTATTGCAGGTCACCATATAATTTGTTGTGTCTGCTTTTTTCTTCTGCCTTCCTGTGTTTCAATTTTTTCTTCAGAGCCCTTTTAAAAAGAAATCCCCTATATTTCCCCAAGAAAAAGACCAAACATATTTGGGTTCTGTGCTATGCTGATTCTTGGTTAAAATCCTAAAATCAGGATTCATTCACTTATTATTCACCATAATACTTGTTGTCAGCTTGAATTGCATGCTTGCTTTATATGCCTATAGCTTTAAATTAACCTTGAAGATGAGACTGTCACATAGGCCGTCTCAGTAGAGACTTAGTAGATTTCTTAGTAGAAATCTACTAAGTTAGTTATTGCAAATTACTTATCCCAAAATTAACATTTACGACCTTACAAATATGACATAGAGCAAGAATTTTTTATTCCATTCTAAGACCTCTCTGTGTATGTCTGCATATATAATTGATACCTATATTTGAAAATATAATTTCAGTAGCAACAAGATAAAAAATTACATTCTCAAGAGTCTTCAATGGTAAAAGTTAACCTAATATTTATCTGCTAGGCATTATTCTGGACTTTTATTTTGTGTCACAGAACATGGGAAGGTAACTAAGTAGGTTAGATACAAACTAAACTTGTAAAGAGTCCATCATCCAACAATTCACTAAGAGCGTGGACATAATTTCACTGAAATGCATAGGAATTTCATTACAGGATTTCAGTTGAT
Source organism: Taeniopygia guttata (assembly GCF_048771995.1). Classification (NCBI taxonomy): domain Eukaryota; kingdom Metazoa; phylum Chordata; class Aves; order Passeriformes; family Estrildidae; genus Taeniopygia; species Taeniopygia guttata. The sequence continues at coordinate 125,753,933 of NC_133026.1, forward strand.
GTGGTGCTGTGAATAATGAAACGTTTCTGGTTTATATACATTTCATTAGAAAATTGATATCATGTTGTCCTTCTATGAGGATGTCTCTGTACATATTATGATGCAGACTTAAAATCTGTGTTATTATTATTCAAGACATAATAAAATCAACAGGAGATCGTGTCTTTTTTTTTTTTTTTCATTTCTTTGTCATTAAACATAGGGGATAAAGAAATGAGCATCTCATGTAGGTATTTTAAAGGTTAACATCTCTGTAAGTGTTGAACATGTCATTTGTGTACAGATTTAGGCTGAGTATTATTATATGGCATTAGAACTTTGTTTCAGCAAGTATGAGCCATTGTCTGGGAACACCTGTAAGAAGATCAGAATACAGATAGGGCACAGTGGAAAACTTGGGTTTCTTTATAGCTTCCTCAGAGATGCTTTCCCTGGGATCTAATACCAATGATAGGCTGCATATATTAATTCAATTTAGTGTTATATAATTATCAGTGGAATAAAAATAACGATGCATTAAATTTAGGCTAAACTACAACTGAAACTCCATATTCATTATATGTGTATGAAAACTGAGTACATTTTACCAATAAAATAAATCCCAAAGAAATTCCCAAAAGAATTGTTAAACTGGTATTTTAAAGTGTCATCTGTTGAGTCAGTCTCTGAAACTAGAGATTGTCCTTGATCTCTTTCCAAAACCAACCAATCCTTTAACTCTCATAGAGACAAAGCCTTTCAACATCAAAAAGTAACCCTCCCTCCCTTTCAAAATTAATGTTGATTAAGTGATAAATTGCATTTGTTGTTGGAATCAGCTTCCTATTTCCTCTCAAAGATCTCAGGCAACCTATGTGTTGCTCACTGGGCAATGGCAACAATTGCACAGCTGTAGATGGTGAGAAGAAAGGATCTGGGTACATACCAGCTGCTGGCAGCATCCACAGCAGAGTCAGTACTTACACTTCAGGAAATCTTTTCTGTCACTAAAGATGAGAATTACTATATTATTTGAAAGAACTGCTATTTTAACACAGCATATGTTAAGATCTTAAAATATTGATCAGTGTTAGAGTCTGTTATTTATATACAAGACTGCAGTCAAAGTATTAAATAGAATGTGGGAGATTTAACAAAGACACTTTCTGTACATGGTTTCATGCAACAGTCAGTCTGACACTTCTCATGTATAAGCTCCTGTTGTATTTGACATTTATTGGGTAAAATCTTCACTTTGATATCCAAGAGAAGTAGTTATTATAAAGAATTCCACATTTAAATCTATTTTGCGTATGCCAGTTTCTATTTAGATGCTTCTTTATGACTAAATCAGACCTTCTTTACTAGCATGATGAAAAGCACCCCTATAAGTAGCTTGTCTCTGCCAAATTTCAGCTTCCTAGATACAGCTAATTCTGTGCAACATGTTTGCAAAAAGTGGAAGTAAAATATATGATATTGAAGAGTTTTGTTCAGTAATTGTAATTTCATTCAGTCTGAAATGTTTCAACTCCCCTTCCCATGTCCAAAAAATTTTCCCTGAGCAGATACCAGATCTTGATATTTGGACAGGCTTAGAAAGGATAACTGGAGGAAATGTCAGAAAGCCTTTACTTTGTGAGAAATATTTTCACTGAGAAGATCTGAGTATAAAATAAATGCAATGGCCCCAGTGTCTGCTTTTCCAAAATGAGAACTTGGTAATAAAGCCACCTTTTCCTCCAGATGGAAGGACAACACAGACTGTTCAGAAGCATGTCAACACATTCATGAGTACAAATAAAAAGTTCTGAGTGGCTCACCAGTGATGTGCTTTCTTTCCCTCTGCACACAACTGCTCAGAGGTCACTGTGTTCCCAAGTGAATGAGGTCTTGCTCTGCCTGGAAAACTGACAAGAGGTAGAAGGGTCCTTATGGCTACACCTGAGCTAGCATTGTAGGATGGACCCGCGGTCTGTATGGGACCTGATTATCTCTAAATATGTATTATCCTCTTCTCTCTTCTTGAAAGAGAAGGAAGCAAAGACAATGGTAGGAGAAGATATTGCACTTCACTCTAGACTTGAGTCTCATCTGAAGGAACATGGCACTGGGATCTTGGAGTGAGGCATTGAGACCGAGCTCTGGGAAATCTGTTTGACTTTGACTGAGACCTTGAAAAGTCTCTGCTGTAAGCACAGAAAACTTCCTGTGTTTAGAAGTGTTATCCTGCTGCTTATTTCATCCTCCTACATACTAATTCAGGTTATCTTTATTGGTATTGTTTTGCTTTGTTCTGTGAGCCCCTTATCAGTTTGAATTTCAACATCCAGCCTATTTTGCCCCAGAATATGATGCAATGTGAGAAACACCAACTGATGTCCGGACAACAGTGAAAAAAATCCCACTCGGACTACTTAAATCCAACTGATAAAAAAGCTTGGGAATGGTTGTATGACGTTCTGCTGGGTTGACAAGAGCTGCCAAATCAGGATTCAGTGAATTATATGAAGGAAATGAACATTCTGTCACGTTGTTGTTTATTTCATCAAGTTGTTGGATTGGACAACCATTTTTCATGGTTTTATCATCTTCCCATTTCGGACTCGGATCGTTTTTATGGAAATATTTGTCATTTTCATGAGTCAAGCTTAGTCATAGCCACACGGGCAGAATAAAATTGGCTTATATATTAGCAGAACATTTATGTAAAAGTTTGGGAACTAATAAAGATTTTTACAATATTTGTGGCTGTTCATATGTGTGCATGTAAATAAATACGTTTATATAACTCACAAAGCTGTTATACAGCCTTTTGTCCACGTGGGCTAGAAAGGAAGGTAAATTATATGAGAAACACTCTGGTAATAATATTTTTTAAGTATTTGGACAACACTCTGGGGCCCCCTCGTGTGATTCTTGGCCTGTTCTGCACATACCAGGAGCTGTGCTGGATGATCCTAATGGGTCCCTTCCAACTCAGCATATTCAATGATTCTATAATTTTTCTTATGACCATATCTTATATTTTTGATGCCATATATTTTGAGGTAAATTATTTTTTGCGTTATTTTAGGATGTTAAAATATACAAGATATATAAGAAATATATAGTAATATTTATATATACCTAATTTTCTATATTGTCTTCTTTGTAGTAATTTTTTAGTGCATTTAGTATAGCAAATCCCTTGGTTGCTGTTCTTCATGCTGCTCATTCCTTTCACAACTCTAGAGCTACACAATAGGTTGAATAAAAAAAAAATCTGTACTATGGGAAAATCTGTGATATAGGAAGGCAAAAGACCTTTTGCCCCATTCCTTAAACTCATTTTTAATGAGTTGAGGATAGCTATAAATTTCACATATTTATTATGAAAAATGTGGTTTATGTATGAAATATATGTAGTCTATTATTGTCTTAAGATATCTTTTAAAAGTCAGTGAAAACTTCTTGATAATATCTGAATAAACATTCAAGCAAATAGAGGTATAGAGGCATGTAAAATTAACCATAAGGAGTTACAAATTATAATACTTTTATTTTGATCACTTTGAAGATAAAGCACCTGTAATACAATGAAGTGATCATTACTTGATAAAATAATTTTCATGGAGATACTGGCAAAATTTCTGTCAGCCAGTAAGGAAACTAAAATGTTATTTCTTTTTCTATTTCTTTTTATCTTTTTCTAATTCTTTATTATCTGGGATAACTAATTACTTTTTGTTTTTAAAATCTTCACTTGAGATTAAACTCAGCTCCATTCTTAACTGGACAAAATCTAAGACAAGTTAAACTAGGAATTCTTATATAAAACATTTTTGCAGATTAAAAATAATTGAGCTAGTATCTGCTTCACATCCAGAGTAATTTAAAATGTGGTTTTGAATTTTAGCTCTGACCATGAATTTCCACTCCTTCTTTTTAGTCCTTCTTTAATAGTTTGATTTTTAAAATGTCATGTCAGGAGATCTGATCTTAATTTCTTGGAAGTAAAAATTTGGAACAGAATTAGGTTAATCTCACCTACTCACCACTTAGTCAAAGTCCATTTTGAATAGTAGCATTGTTGTCATCTTTATTGCTCAGAGGCATCAGACTGGGGGATAGAGCCAAGAACCCCTTTAGTCCAAGAAAGCCCTCTGAGTTAGTTATGGATGTGATGAATGAATCACTTCCTCACAATGCTCACTTCTAGATATTGACTATAAGAAGAGCTGAAAAAATGAGCATAAACTAGCTACACTGTTACGTTAGGTGACAGGAATTATACTTGTTTAGAAAATTCAGGTTTTGGTTCTAGACACTTTCTCAGCAAGAGACCAAAATATAATTGTATTTCTCTGAAAAAAAAAATCTGACTGTGGTATCAGATATCATTTTCTGTGTGTTTGCTAGTTTATTCACCCAAGAATTATGAAATGAAAGCTCAAAGTACTCTCTTTAGGTGTCCATTCTATCAACTTTTGCTTTAATTTGTATATTGTATCATTTTCACAAACATGATGTACTTTAACATGTTTTTTTGGTTTTTTTTCCTGACAGTTTGTATTTTTCTGAATGTTTATTTTCATAACTTTTATATCTTTCTCAGCCATTTATATCCAAACATTGATGGTTTCCCTGGTTCTTGGGAGGGATTTCTCTTTATTGGCATCATCACCTTTAGATCAGCCTGAATTTTTTCTCTCTCTACCATCTGTTAGAATGTAATTTAGACCATCAAACAAGATTATAGGTTGATTTTTCAGACTTGCTAAGCCTTATCTCATCTCTTCTCCCATTAAAGACAATGATAAACTCTCCCTAATTTCAGAGGAACAGAAATAGTGATAAGCTAAAGGCTTTCATTCTGTGAAAAGCAATTACAATTTTGTCTTTTTCCTGTCTACTCTTCCAAGATATTTTAGAAAAGGTGTCCTCCAAAAGAATCTTATCCTCTGAAAATATTTTCTTATTTTTTCTTATTTTCTTATTTTGTGGTAACCAAAAAGACAAAGCTGGTTTTGCTGTAGAGAAAGTGTACTAAACCTGACTTAGGTGATTATTTGAACTGGTTTGATGGATGCTTTGCCTTACTGTAAAGCAAAACTAGACCAGAAATTCATTTTGATCTGTGGCAATGAATTTTGTTAGGTTTTATTTCTTTCTTCTATGGAAAAAAAATATTTTATTGTGAAATTTAGGGTACAGCTACTGTAGGTTAGCATAGGTTCATTGGAACATCATCTATTTTCACAACTTTAGAGTTTGAATTAGAGAGGCTGGAATGACATAATATATTCCCAGGTTTTATACATTTGTTAAACGAGTTTTGTAAGTAGTGATCTAATAAAAATTACTATTTTTCTAATGACATTAAAATGTGATGGAATAAATCAGAATTATATTGATATGCAAATATTTATAATAATTTTTTTAAAAACCAGGAACCTAAAATGTCTTAAAAGTATTGGACTAGGTCTTTTTATGTCACAGGTTTAAATTAACCTTAAATGAGTTAAACAAGTTTGTGCCAGTTTAAAGGCTTGTTTGTGGATTACAATAGGTTTAACAGTCTTCTTTGTCACTGTGGACATTAGCATTTGTGGTGGAAAGCAGGGAAGAATTTGGAAAGCTTTGGAACTCAAGATTTCTGTATTAATAAAATGGCCCTGCCTCCAAGAGAAAAATTCTCAGATTCTCAGGACTGTTGAAATATGTTACTTTTTTTTTTTTTTTTTTTTTTAATTGTTAGGAAAATCTGTTTACTTTGCTCAGAAAAGGCTTTTACTTAATCACAACATAATTTCACAGTACTTGGTTGATATTGCTGTTTACTATTGTTATAACTTAACTACAGTATCCCAATAGATACTTTAGTTTTCTGACAGTTGGCAATGTAGCTAAAAAAGGCTTAATAGTGAATTAATAATTAACTGAAGTGTATAAATTAAATGTATTTTTGTATTCTTCTATAACTTTTTTCTTTCAGAAAATTTCTTTCAATGTGCTTTTGTGTAATTTGCTTTTCTTGTTACCCTGTAAGTAAAGCTAGGTGAAATAAGAGCATTTTAAGATTTATTAATTCTGGATTACATAATATTTACTGAAAAGGCAAAGCACCTGTGGCACTACCACGGGGGAAAAGGATAAGTTCAATAAAATTTTGGAAAATCAGCAGTTTACTTGTGGTATTTTTTGGACTCATTTTGACAGAAATTCCCAGGTGAGTTTATCCAGGCACGTACTGTCTATCAAAAATAAAAAAAATATATATTCTTTCTTAAACTTTAAGATACCATATATTGAAGGAATAATTAACAATACAGGACATAAATCAATAATTAAAACCAGTCTGTATTGTGCATTGAAGTGAGTTTATATGTTTTGTAATCCCTGAGTGGAAACCAATGGGTCTGCTGTAAAGAGCATTGAACATGAAATGAAAGAGTGTATCCTAGTAAATAGAAACTGCTAGAATGATATGGGAAACCCAGACATTCAGTTCTGTATCAGGTCCCAGCAGGAACATCAGAGAGTCCTTGACTGAATGAACAAAAGCACAGTTACAGAAACACCTAAAATAGATTGCAATTATAACAATTATTTATGATTTACACTTTTTTTTCATTTGGGGAATTATTAGTTTCAAAAGGTTATCAAAAAATCATGACATCTCCCCTATGTGCACTTTCCTCCCTATCCAAAAATGCCAACAACCCAAACCTCAGTGTAACCTGTTTGCAAACATTCCTACCTTCTGACCTGTATGCCATATATTGGGTGTTAAGAATTTTGAACTATTGAGTTTATTCAAACATCAAACCACTGGACCAATTAAAAACTTGCATGAAAAACAGATTAGTGAATGAAGATAATACCTTAACTGGTCACACAAACATCATTCAGGGAAGACTTGATTCAAATATTGAAAATTAAATCTAAAATATGTGGACAAAATTAAAGAGATTTTAATTGCAAGGATAAGTAAATTGGAGCAATTTTTCCAGAGAACTGGTGAATTGCATAATATATAAGAACTGGACTGCTCATATCAGGACTGTATAGTTTTATGAAAGATGTACTACAGGCCTGGCAAAAGCTTAGGACTTTATATAGCAAGACTCATTATCCATTTGCATGCAAGATATGCCCATATCTGTTTCCAATATTCAAAATTCTGGGTCTGGAATTTGCTAGAATTTTGCTATTTGCAGGAGAAGCATGGCTCATATGAATAGCCACAGGGTACGGCACCCACACCACTTCTTGTGAAACAATTGAGGCCTGAGAAGACAGCTGTGAAAATGGCAACAAAAGGAGTCCCACCAACGGGGGGGAAAAAAAAAAAAGAAAAAAAGAAAACAAAAAACATCTCCAAAAAAAAGGGCGTGTCTCTGTAGCTGGATACAACATGGAGCTGGGAGGGCGAGCTGCATGCAGAAGCTGAATGCTGTTTACTTCACAGTGTCTGGGATACTAAGAAGATCTTGTGGATCCCAGATGTGCCACACAAATACAGTAACTGAAGAGCCTGTCTGAGCTGGAGGCAGTCTGTGACTGCTGAATTCCTCCAAAGTGTAAGCTTATCTCGAAACGCCTAGGCATGAATGATAAAGGTGAGTAGGAAGAACAGGTTCCTTCTGAAGTGTGATATGTTTTAGGGGCCATTATTGTAGCTAACCAAATCTCATCATTTCTGTGAAGAAGTGGCTCTGTTTTGGACCAAAATAATAGGAAAAGAAAAAAGAAAGTAAAATTTCTGTAGGGAATTAAAACACATTTTAAAATATTTCAAAAAACTTAAAATACTTAATATAGGATGCCTAACTATCTTAATGTCCTGATTGTCTTTTGTTTTTGAGGAAACACTGCAGGCTTCTTTGTTGACAAGTCATGAAGTCTTGTTACAGTCACACAACCTTGTTACAAACAAATAGTACAAGGTATGTGCCATAAGACAGAACGGTCAGATGGAAGTCTGGGGTTCCTGTGTATTCTCGATGTGTATGTATACCTGAGGGTATTCTGAAATATAAGCCATACAATCACCTTTTTCCTTCTTCTTATTGGGTTATTCAGCATAAATTATCCAGAACTAGCTTTTAGGATGCACTACTTGCTAAGCAAAGTCGACAGTTGGTAAATTTAATTTCAAACTAAGCCTGTGGGCCACTTCTGCTCGGTAAAATAGATGTGGAATTTAAATTTTATAATTCTCTATGCAGTGCCCAGATCAGATTCGATAACAATAATTGCAGAGTGGGAATAGTACCCTGCTTGGGGGTAGCGCCTCAGAGCACTTTTATGCCATGTTGCCTCACATGCAGGTACGTTTTTTCTTTAAACTCTGACTTTTCCAATCCATTCTCATAAATAAGGTGTGGATCAGCACATGGGGGAAATTGTCAATGAATCAAGATGGGATACAGGACTGCAATATGACACTTTGTTTAATAAAATTTAGCATTTCTAAAAATTGTGCTTTGTTGCACTTGAATGAACTGATAATCAGACAAGGTATGTTTCTTAACAGAAGTTATGATTTTTAATAAGTTGATTTCTGTCCTCTGGTTTCATTATAACAGAGGTGTGTCTACACACTGCTGCATAGTGCAAATGAATCAGGTTTGTAGCATGATGAGCATTGCTATAGGCCAGCCTCATGGGATTGTATCCTCTGGTAAATCCTTCAGGTTCCCTCTGGTTTTCCTTCAGGTTCCCTCTGGTTTTCCTTCAGGTTCCCTCTGGTTCTCCTTCAGGTTCTCTCTGGTTCTCCTTCAGGTTCTTTCCACAGACTCAGCTGTCACTGCAACAGCTGTCAAAATGAGGATACTGTATGTTGATGACATTCTTGGCATGCCCATTCATTCACACAGATGGGAGAAACTTAAAAGAGGGGACTTTTCTCAGTCCATATAGCTGACTTTAATCAAACAGTTTAACCTAGGTCTTGCTCTTCCCAAGGTTATGGAAGACAATGGGAAAAGACAAAAAAATTACAAATCTTCCCTTACATTTTTCCTGTCTTTAATATAAATAGTCCTGGTTTTGTATTTTTCTAGTTTTATAGCACAGTGTGTTTTCTCTGCAATGTAGGAAATTTCAGATTTATTTGGAGTCCCACAAAGAGATCTCAAAGCAGCAGTGGAGGAGGAATAATAGGCCAGTTTTCTCAAAGATGGTAAGGCCTAATAATTAATGGTTAAACCTTACAAGCTTTTCTCATATCAAATAATTCTATGCAGACTTTCAACATGATACGTGACATTGACCTGTCACTGTGTTGGAGGTTATCCCAAAGCCCGTGGGACAGAGGCTTTACTCTGAATATTTTCAGATTAATATTTAATGGAGAGAAAAACTAAGAGTGGAGAAAGTAGTCTCTCTTTCCTCTGTCTCAATACTGGCTTATATCATACACACACCATCTCGGGACATGGATTAAGGTGTATGGTGCTCTGATATTCCTCGCTCCATTGATGTTTTCATCTACCTCTGAATTTGAAGAATGTAAATAGTGTCTAACAGTGTTTGACACATGGTTAATTGCACTTGCAGAAAGTATACAAAATTAGCCTGTGTTTCTGTCCACTGTAAAAAACAACCTAAATTTATTTTATGATTCATTATATTATTCATATCCCTAACTTGATATTCTCATCATCAGACAGCAGTGATGAAGGTTTGCTATGAAAAGATGCTAAATCATCTAACAAAATTTTTCTTATTAATTCACAGAAAGAGAAGAATATCTTAATATCTCTGCAATTTTTAGATTTTTGACTTTTATTTACCATTGCATTGATAATGCTTTCTATAATACAATTTTTTCTCCATACTAATTAGATAAATTGAAGTAAGACAAATACATATTGTGGTGTTTTATATAAAACTAACATTTCACACATGAAGATTCTTTTTTCTAAATGTGTGTCACCATCTTCTGGACCATCTGGAAGATTCATTGGCCTAATAGGTTTGATCAGAATTTTAAACCTGTCCAGATTTCAAATTTCAAGTCTTATTAGTCTCACCCTTTTCTCTAGTATGCTGTTGCACATTACATAGTTACTAAAACAGATCCTGTCAACTAAGGCTGATCAGTGTCTTACATCAGTGAAGACCTAATTCCAATGTAAAAAAAAATCTGCTGCTTTTCCTTTAAAGAATCTCTAGACTGCAACTATATTCAGACCCTATTGTATAAGCATTTTGTTCCTGTTGTCCCTTGGGACCATGGTCAGTTCTGCAATGGGATTTGCTGAAGAGTTTAAAGTTTTGCTCAATATCTGTATATCTTTACTACCTGCAAAATTTTATAGGCATTTTAACTGATATAATTTCTGTCAGGCACAAAAAATTTAGCCAAATGTTATTGCTCTGTGTAGGGCTTTCCTTTAGTTGCCAAATCTAAACTGCTGCAGCCTGTTCTATTACTTTGAGTGGCAGTCAAGTGGAGGAATCTTATCTCTCATGCTAACAGAAACTCAGCTTCTGTTAAGAGAGGTAGAAGAGGGTAACTTTCAGGGTCTGATGCTTAAAACAAATAATTATTATCTTTATTTTCATAACTTAGAAAATGCTCTTTTTATTTTTCCTGCAACTGCCCAAAATACCAGCTTGCCCTTGAATTTTGAAAAACAGATAAGCATCTCTACCTCCCAATGCTTCTGAAGTCCCTAGTTACAAAAGAGTTGTCAGAGACCAGTCATTCACTCAAAGATCCTAAAAATCTCTCTTCTCCTGCAACTCACTGGGCAATTTGGCAAGAACACTAGGCAAGGTTTATTGGATGCTTGTCTGTGTTTTGGCAAGTGTTAGCTGAAACAGATGTTTATATATAACATTTTTATTTCTGAAACATGCTTCATCTTAAAACTAGTTTGGTTTATTGCCCTTGCTACTCCTTTTGGAAAGTTGTTACAGAGTATTCTGGCTCTGATGATTACAACTTTGAATTTCCAACCCAAATGCATTCACTACCCATCTAGAAATATTTTTTATTAGGTCAACATTGTTGCTTATTTTAAATACCTTTTCCTCTTCTGTGTTTATGCCTAACCTTGATATATTTATGCAGAGCAATCTTATCACATCCCAGTTCATTTTACTAAATTAAACAAGGCAAGACGTTTTTTTCTTATTTCATATTGCTTTGAATACTCTGGGGACATCATCCCATACATCTTAGAATTGCTTTTGCTATTTGATGGATGTAACACATTGTTGGCAACACTATTTTTTCTCTTCCAGCTGTTGAGATAAGAACCTACTTTTGTTCCTTCTTTATTATTTGCTCCTCTTTTACTGTTATACAATCCTGTATTACTGATTTCTGTACTATGCTGTGCTTTGCTTGATATTGTTTTATTTGCTTAATAAGGTTTATCAGCTAGCATTTACTTTTGTGTCTGCATGAAATGTAATGAAAATATGAAACAAGATCTCTCCCATGACTAATACTTGACTAACTCTTTCAGTAGTTTATCCAGACTTGATTATTCCCTTCTCAGCTATGTCAGTCACCAGCTGCTTTTCAGTCAGTTGCTATCTACGGTGCAATTCTTGCTCTTATGTTGTCCCACTTGATAATTTCCATAGGTAATCTATCAGCTGTTTTGCCATATGTCTGATAGATTAATTCTATTGTTATTTTTCTTATTATTTTATGTTATAGGCTATAAATATGAGGCTAATCCAAATCCAAAATTCTTAGGTAACTTATTTTGAATTTTCTCTCATTTTTCCTTATCACAGGGTCCTGTGTTACTTCACTAAATAAATACATGATTTCTTTTAAAATAACTCCATTTTACCTGTAATTTATACAGTTATTACCTTCAGATACAAAATGGGTTTATGTAGAGTACTGAACTCTATAGAGCCTATGGAACACATATACTTCAATTCCTTTTTTGTCATAATAAATACTTTAATTATGTTTTATTAACTCTTAAATATGTCAATTTCTTGCCCATTTCATATAGAAGTTATGATAGCCAGTAAATCTCCTACTTTGCTCCTTCTGAATGTTTTGTCTTTCAGAAAAAATATCTAAACAGTCACTGGAATATAGAATGAGAAATTGAGAATGAATCCAGGCTGATGCTTTTTGGAAAGAAGTGGCCTCTCTTCCTAAATATAATGAATATTTAATTATTTATACAAGACAGAGGAGACTAGATATGGGAGATTAGCAAGGCTTTTTCTCTTCATTTCCCAATGTGTTTTTGACTTGTTGGGCCTCCTGGGAAGTGAGAGATAGAGCTTGAACACTAGAGAAAGTAAGCAGTTGATAAAAATGGAGTATAACATTTCTTTTCATCTTCTTCTGGCTGCTTTGTGAACATGACCTTATATTTTTCTCTAAATTTCTCAGAGAACCTGAAAATAAACATAGTGTTTTGTATGTGAAAGAGTTGACTGTTTCACTTTACTTATATTTGTTTAATTGTGGGGGGAAATGGCAGTGAAATGAAGGTTTGTTACTTTTGGCAAAAGATTTATAAATAAAAGCACTTTATATCTCACAATTGAGAGTAAAGGGGGATGTTTTCTTTTGCCTTTTTTCCCGCTGAAATAAAAAATCCATTTATAATGGTTAACAAACAACTGATCTCTGTTTCTCAAACCAGTGTCTTGGTTTTCATAGAAATACCTAATATGTTGATTTGGATTAAATACTTCTTACACTAAAAATCTAGGAAAATATATAAAGAATGGTTCAAAGCTGTTGAAGCAGACACATCTGTCAGGAACTCAATGCACCTCTGGATTGTATATGTGTTACACTATTTCCACTTGCAAGTGTTGTCATCTTTTAAAGTCTAGGATCACCAACAAGGACATTTTAAGGGCAAAATCTGGCTGTAATAATGAAAACATTTAATGGACTAAGATTTCTATATGACCTTTGATTCCTGAATTAACAAGGAAGGGGATGCTTCCAAAAATAGCTATGAAAGAGTTTGCTCTTATCTCTATATAACAGGCATGTATAAAAGTAAAATTTGTTGATTCATTAATAATAATACTTGTGATATAAAAAAAATCTTTGATTCATGCTAATTTACGTACTGAGAATGCTCCCAAAACTGCATAGTATTATTTCAAATATTTAGTTATTACTATTTGGGGAAAATAGTGAATCTGAAAAATTAAGAGTAATATGAGAGTATCAGGAAATCATTATATTGCAATAGAATAATTTATTTTCAAAGTTGCTCTACCTTTCCTCAGTTATGGATAACTAAACTAAAAACTAACTGTTGCCTAGTAATGAAAACACCAACTTGTCATAAACAATTTGTAATGACTTTTTAGATTCTTGTATTGGCTTTTCATCCAAAGTGGTGGGACCCCCATATAAAACTGTTACTTCTTTTACAATTAATTGAATTAACAATCTTTAACTATAAGGTAATCTGTTTCTTTTTTCTCTAAGATCTAATAAATCAATTTTTTTTCAACATGTAAAAAAAAATAATCTTTTTTCAGGGTCTTTTGTTCATATGCAGCATAATTTCATACTTTTTTTCTTATGCTACTACATTGTTGCTTACTTATTTCAAACGTATTGCAGAGTTAATAGCATTTGGTTTAATTTTTGTAGCATTTAAAACAGCACAAGGGAGACAGTGTAAAACAGGCAAAGTTTTATGTAAGACTGACTTTTCTGCATCTGCAAAAAGGCTTATGATTTACATATCAGTGTAGTAAAGGGTGAGCAAAGCATTATAGCTTCCTATGGATACTAATTCTCTCTAGGAGCTACATGAGCTGAAGCCCTGCCTTGGAGATAAGTGCAAAATGTTGCCATATACATAAACCCCAATGTCAGTTTTAGCCTAAGAAATAAAAGTGAACTGGTTTATAAAGGAAAAAGAAAAGCAATATTCCTTGACAGTGTAAGTCCCTAAAAGTTATTGACGGAAATCAATGTGTGCTTTAACGGTTCTGTTGCAAAGATACAGAGCTTTTTTTTTTTTTTACTGCCATCTCAACTGCCAGCATTATTAAGCTGGATAATTATGTTGATTGCATAAATCTGTTGTAACATGATGTAGTTTTATTGCTCCCTAGCTGTGCAGGTACCCTCTAACTATATGAAACACAAAGATGGGTGGAAAATATATATACCTTTTGTAATTTCAGACCATTTTCAAAAGAGACACTTAAGACATTATTGTGTACATTTCCATGAGGAAAAGACTTTCCTTTTCTCAGAATTTCAGGAGGTCTTTGGGAAAAGAGATTCTGATTATATATAGCTGCTTTGTCCAGTGAAAAATAAAGGAGCTTTATTTGTTGCGATAGAAAATTATGTACCTGAATGTAGTGCCTGAAAAATGAAAAAAATGTTTGCATCTTTCCTAGGGTTCTTGGATAACCTTTTGCCACAGCAAATCTCACAGGTCCCTCAAAGTTTCAAGGAACAGACAACCAGGAGACTATGTTTTTATGAAGAATATTTCAAAATATGAAATATTATATATTATATCCTTTAGTAATTTTTTTCTTAACTCTGTGCAGAAAAAAAGTCTGAATTTCCCCTACAATTCTACATGGATTGGAGCATGAAAAGAATGCCTCAAAATGGGTTCTAAAATTTTATTCACTATAAAACTGATAATTGCACAAATGGCATTTATTCCGAATAGGAAAATGGGAATCATTGTTGTGCTATTTTTAGCTAGATTTGTGCTTCTAAGCATTTCCAGGTTTCTAAAAATTTCATTGATTTTTTTCAGGAGCATTAAGTTACGTTTACTATATAAATCCTAGAAACTTCTTGTTTCAGCACACTTGTTACACTTTATTTGTCAGGCTCCTCCCTAGAGTTGTTCAATGTCCTTTACTGATATATTCCTGTAATTGCCCTATTTTATTGATATCAGAAGTCTAAGTTCTAATCCTTTATTGATTTGTAGTCAGTATATATGTTAATTATTCATTAGTCTTTAAGAATGCTAATACTCTGAGACAGCATGTTTTGTTACACTTTGAGCAAAGTAATTGACTATATAAATTATCAGACAGAAAAGAAAAATTTTTTTTTCTTGCATCTTTTTATCTTTCAATTTCAAAGATTGAGTCAAATATGAGTAATGAATTAATGTTAAGTTTACAATTCCCTTTTTTTTTAATGTAAAGATACCTTTATTTTAAAGAAGTTTCCTGCTTTGGTGCTTACTATGTAGATTTCAATCCTTCATAACACTCATCATTTCTTAAAAATTCTTTGGAGGATCCCATATGATATCTGAGCTTCTCTGAAAATCTATTGCTAAATATCAGGCAAGATTTATATGCACACTTGAAATTCACTATTTCAGCAAACAGACTTCAGAAATCAGTTTATGTGAACTGGACTGGAATTAATCTCAGACAATTGAATTTCCTCTGACCATGGATTGTTATTACTAGTTATACAGTTACATTGTGGTCAGCACTAGCTCAGCTAAATTGACTGTAAAAGTAGATCAAAGATAGATAACAGGATGGACATTGCATTCTTTCCTTTACTCATCCTAACAGCTTTTTCATATTTTGTCAAAACTACTGTGTTTTTGGTTCACTTGAGACTCAACATTCATTGACTTGCTGTCTATTCTTCCTTCCCCCTCCTCTTCTCTCTCTTCTTCTCTTTAAATAAATAAGATAGGGAGTAGCAGAGATCCACATTTTGAGAACTGCTTTCACATATAAGACAAAGTCAGAAACCTCCTGAGTATCAATATGCATCTTTTTCAAGAAGAAATGGGGAAGGAAGGAAGCGAATTGTCTTTGTAAATATGAAGAGGTGGATCCACAAGGATTCTATCTCATATAAAAAGACATTTATAATAGAGGTTTGATTCAAAAGCCATGGACATCAATAAGAAACAGTCTAGGAACTAGACTGAGTCCTCAGTTCACAATCCATCCACTTTATTGTAGTTTCATTTCTCTCAGTCAACACTGTCCACACGATTTTCAAAGTAAAATTTTAACATTTTTGGTTCACTTTCAAACCCTTTATTAAACAGTCAGCTTTCTGTAAACACAAACTATGTATTTTGGTAAAGTAAGGTTTTCACAGGAAAGTAATATTCTAAACAGTCTCTTTAGTCAGCAATACCAAGAGGTAAACACAGGTTTAATTGAGAAGATTGTACAAGGTTATGAATTAACTAATGATGGACAACACAGCCAGCGTTATTATGAAAGGGCAAGTTCTAGTTCTTGTACAACATGTTGAGTATTTAGAAAGTTTAATATCTATAAAAATATCATGAAGCTAGTTTAAACTGGAATACGGGATCTAATTCTAGACTGTATTAGGAAGACCATTGTCAATAGACAAGGGAGCTGATCCTGCTCCTCTATTCAGCTCTGATGATGCCTCACCAGGAGTTCTGTGTCCAATTCTGGCTTCTTCAGTACAAGAGATACCTGAAACTATTGGAATGAGATCAGAAGAGAGCTATGAAGATGATTAAGGAAATGGAGCACCTCACTTAGGAGGAAAGGCTGGGTTGTCGGGGCCTCTTTAACCTGGAGAAGGCATGACAGAGGGGACCTCATCAAAGTCTATAAAAATCTGAAGGGAGAGTCTCAAGAGGATGGCTATTCTCAGGGGTGCAGAGAAATAAGACAAAAGGATAGACAAATGGGTAGAAACTGATGCACAGGAAGGTCTACCTGAATATGAGCTTGTTTAATGTGCAGGTGACAGAGCACTGGAACAGATTGCCCAGAGAAGCTGTGCAGTCTCCCTCACTGGAAGTATTCAAAAATTCTTTGGATAAGTCCTGAATGATGTGCCCTAGGAGACTGCAGGGAGGTTGACTGCAGGATCAGATGACTTATGGAGATCCCTGCCAACTTAACCTCTTCTGTGAATATGGAATAAATTCTATAGATCGTAGAATCATAGACCCATTAAGTTTGAAAAAGGTCTCCAAGACCATTGGTCCAAACTGTTGACCAAAAACATCATGTCAATTAAACCATAGCACTCAGTGCCATGTCCAGTTGATTCATCAGCTCTTCCAGGGATGGTGACTCCACCACCTCCCTAGGCAGTTCATTCCAATAGCAAAACTTTAGATATAATGGATGTAGCTGAAATAAGTGGTCTGTTTTGGAATGAAGGCTTTGCAATTTGTTTAACATCTCTAATTTGGTTATACACATAAAACCCCTGAATATTCTCTGATAATAGTTTGGAATACTAAATGTAGGAGGTAAGCATAATACCAGGTTTATTCTCAGATAATGGACTTCTGCTGTAGTATAATTAACCTTTGACACAGATGGGAATTTTTAATATAAACAATTAATTGGAAATTATTCTCTTTAACAGGTCATCACCTTTAGCGCAAGTTTCCACTACAAGCATTTTATTGTTGTATTTTATAGTTGAAGATTTTTGGGTTTTCTTTTTCCTTTTGGGAGAAGACTGAATAATTACAGTAGAGAAAAATATTAACAAAAAGAATCAAAATTTCTTGAACATTCTTATGAGGGAGGAAACTTTTTCATGCAAGTTCAGTGTAAATCCATTGCTTTCAAATTAACACTTAAGGTTCATATTTCCTATGCATGCAAACTTATTTGGAATAAGGTAAGCTGTCAATTTAAACTGACTTAAGTCACCTTGATTAGATTCATCTGCAATTTTTCTAATTCCAGAAAATGTCTCATTCCAGTTGTCTGTCTTATTCCAAAAACTGAAGGTTTCCCATGAAGGAGTGAATCAGGAAATTCAACTGAAAAACAGCTATACCAGAGTAATCTCTCACAAAGAGAAGCCTTAACACATTGGAAGGTAATAAGACTGAGTTGGTGGTAATAGATTCAAATTTATTAAACAATGAAACCCAATTCATTACTTCCAAGATACAGGGCTTTGTAGACCTAGTTAGAAAACAGCTATTTACAAATCTACCTATTTTGTAAGCACTTCTTAGGGCTCCAGTGCATTAAGTTGTTGCTCCAGGGCGACTTACTCCATGTTTCCTGCTCTATAGTAACTGGATTTGTACATATACTGGACAGGGGAAAAAGGAAAACAACAGAAACTGAGATTTCTCTGGGTGATAACTGACTTTATAACATAAGTGAGCACATGTATGATGTTTTCAGATCCATGGCCAGTAACTGCACTAATGGTGCTTCATAACTTACGCATTTATCTAGACCTCCAAAGTAGAACACAAATCTAAATGTTTCTATTAAACTTTTTTTTTTTTTTTTTAGATAAGGCTTTGGATTTCATTCTCATTTTCCATGTAATCTATTTTGTGCAACCTTGCACTTTAATATCATTGATCAAAAAATTTTAACCAAAAAAGAGAGAACCTATATTCGGCTAAAGTGTTTTCTAGACCAGTGATCCAAATCTCAACTTTCTCCCTTTAGGTTACTTCAGAAAATTTGTAATAATTCTTGAAATGGGCAGAATGATTTATGAAGCAAACCTTTTTAACATTTTCAGTTACCTGAATTCTCCAGAAATGAAATATTGCAGTTTCAACAGAATCATAATTTAAATTAAGTATACTGGTGCCAAAACCTCTGCTGTGGTGAAATTGTTAAACTTGCTCTCTATACTAGCACTGTAATCACTTCCTAGGTAATAACAACCATACTACAAAATTACCATCATGAGTAAAATAAACTGTTTTATTGATGTGTTTACAGCTGTAGGGGGGGAAAAAGTAAAAAAATCCACGGTTAATATACATCATGTCCATATGTATTCCCATTTCCCTTTTAATTTATACGTAGAAGCTTGTCATGGTAGAGTGTCTTTTTGATACAATTTTTGCCTGAGGCCCTCTTATCAATTGGCTTATAATCAATCTAATCTGTTTTGTCAACATCACAGAGAACATAGTCAAAAAGTCTTAGTGCTGTACTGTTTTCCTTCACTGTTTTTTTTTGTTTTCTAATCCATCATTACTTGGTAATGCTCATATGTGCTGTATAACAAACTTACACAATTGGTAAATGGCAGTTTGTCTACACAGAAAAGAAGAATAATTCACTTCAGATCTAAAGGGAAGAAGTTTTAGCTTCACACAGGAAAAATGGTGACTTAATACTGATTGTACTGACATAGAAATATAGGAGTTTGCTTACATAATTTGCTTGTAAGACACTCCTTCCTTTGCACTGAGGATAAACTGTTCCCTTTTGGATCTCAAGAAGGCATGGACACCCAGGACTAATCAAATAATTTATTGAGCAAAGCATGGAAATAGTAGAAAATAACATGGTAGAAAATGTGATATTAATCTTATGACCTTTCTGATGTTAGCAGAAGCAATATAAGAGGTAATAGCAATCTGACATTCCTGGTGCTGCTGGGAAAACTGGTTGCTGCAGCATCAAACCAGCCCTTGCATGTAAGGTTTATGGCTGGACTCAATGATCTTCAAGGTATTGTCCAATCTCTGGTTGAACTTTTCACGCTAAACAGATCTCATTCATAGAGAGGTGCATTGTCATTGAGTCTTTACAATTCAGGAGGGTTTTCTTAAACGTTAGGAAATCTATGAATAATTTCTGCTGTCTGGTAGAGGACTGTTAAGCATAAGGATATGTTGCTTAATCTCAGCTTTAAATAAGATTTGTAGATGGTGTCATCCACATGGACAGGCTTTGCCGTTACAGGTAATCAGGCAAATTCATCCAGCAGTCCCTGAGTGTTGCTTTGAGCATGTTACCACACATTGACATAGGAGCAAGTCTGGGACAGCTAAAACACAGGGCGTATGTGATTCCTTATTGCTAACACAAGTCTTGACAATCAATGTCTTTGGTTATACTCAGAAAATTCTGCTCAAAGACACCATGCTCTTCCAATACCTTCTGAAATGACCCTCTACACCAACAAGCATAACAAGACACACTCTTCCAAGACAAACTCCTTAAGAGGGTGTCTTTCCTCCTTTCTTTGCAATCATGCACATCATACTCCAAAATGATGTTACATTCCTTGGCTGATGGTCTTTGGCAGGATGCAGCTGAGAGTGCTTGTGATAGTAAATTGAAAAATGCAGCCAAATGTTCCTGGTGATCTAGCAAATATTTTTCTTTGCTCTTTTCTTTCCTTAGGCTCTGCAGATGATCAGAATAATAGACCATCCAAGGGGATGCTGAAATAACACTGGGGAAAATGAAGTACATTATGAGCAACTATTATGCTGCAAAGAAAACAGACATATATTTCAGGAATGACAAGACTTTAAGGCAGTCTGAATTTTTTAGTTCCATAGAATATGCTAGAAAATATCGAACAGATTCAAACTCAATCTTTAGGCCATCCTAGGCAGGAAATTGGGCTGAATATTTTTGATAAAAATGAAATAAATTTAGAGCTAGATAAACCAGTGTCTAAGTAGGGATATCTGAATGAAAGTAATCCTTTAAAAATAAACATAGCTGAGCAAGGTAATTTTTAAATGGACACATATTAAAAAAAAGCTTTCATACTCTACCATTTCAAATATTTGCACCACTTTAGAGAAGTGGAATTATAAATAGACCAATTTGAAAAACAGCAATAAATTCCAAAATTAATTTTAGCCTCCAAGACATGACTTTTTAAAATTACATCAGGCAAAGATTAGTATACAAAAGGGAAATTCAAAAGTTAAGTCACAGCCACCTTTTAGCCCATGTATGCATACTTAGGATGCTGATGAAGCCAAGTGTCTTCTGACCTCATTGACGGTACTGACATTTCAGGGGAGAATACTTCACTGTGTGACTTTCAATGGGAAGGACTGATTTGTCAGTGAATATTTCAGGTCAACATTTTTCAGTTTTCGAATATTGTGATAGATACTAAATATATTTTTTATTCTTTTGTAGATATTTTCTACTGAATGTAGCAATAGACTCTAATCTTATTAAGTGTTTTGTAGATAATCCTTCTGCAAAGAGAACCTGTAATTTCAGTTCTTACTTGTAACATCTCTCATTTGTTATACTTTTGGATCTTAAGGTGTAAGGCTGTTGACAAATGCAAGCAGTTGCCTTTCTTAATAACATAATGTTCTCTCTATGGCTTTTCAGGGCAGCAGTACAACAAGTTTTGAAATTGATAGAGTGGCTGTTCATAACTCAGTATGACATCCTTCCATTAGTGGGAATTAACAGATGCTTTCTGAAGAAGAAAATATTACATACTTAAATAGAGAAAAAAAGTGTCCTAGTTACCAATTGTGTGTTTTTAAGGGCAATTATAAGTAACCAGAGTTTGTGTTATTGTAATTTGATCACTCATATGAAGCAATGATACACACAGAGAAATTACTGGTGAATAAAACTTTGAAAGTCAAAGCCACTGAGAAAGAATGTAGGATAAGATTATCAAGGAACTTGAAGATAACATAAAAACCAGCATGAAAAGACATGCTTTTAAAATAGTGCTGTTTTAAATATCACTGTAGCAGTACATGTATCTTTGAAACCAAATGCAGAAGCAAGTTTCATTATGAGAAATATTCAAAACCATATGTGAAGTTATAAAACCATGATGCATTTTTACTTTTTTTACCCTTGACAAAATTGCTCTATTATTGCTGCTAATTTTTATTTTATCCAATATAACATGCCATATATATATGGCATGTTATATTGGATAAAATATAACATAAGTGATATATACTTATATATAGCATAAGTGATATATACTTTGCATAAATTTTTCTTTACTAGATTATTGTTTTTTCCCTTTGTAACTAAGGTGATTATCTTCTAAGTGCTATAAACTGCTGATATTTTTTGTACTGGGATGATATCTACCACAAGTTCAAGTTAAAGAAAAATAGCTGTCATCAAATTCACAGGATAATATTTTCTTCTCGAGTAATTTTTTTTCTGTGGTTATGATATTTTTGTGGTGCACCCTACTTGATTAACTTATGTCTTGCTCTTGTTCAATTCAAAAGTTGCACCTAGTTGACTTCCAAAGACTTGAAAGGCTTTCATCTTTCTGCAATTTCATTAAAATTAGCCTTGATGAATAGGATCTGGTAGAGTGGTTTTGCCTTTTAACAGCTAAATATCTATTCAGTGAAAAAATAATTTTCAATTACATCAGGATTTGTTTTAGTTTGGAAGTGTTTACACTAATTATAAGTAGTATCTCACCATTTGAAAAACTCAGATGAAGTATTTTAAGGATTATTTTTTACTTTTGCTTATGGATGGATTAGTAAAACTTAATTTATTATTTTTCAATGGATTTCTGGTCAGTAATTAATAAATATTTCAGTTGCTACTCTTTCTAGTTTAGGTTATTTTGTAGTCTTAAAATATATGAACTTAACAATTATGTGATGTGTTCCTTGGAACCCTCTTTCTGGTAAGGAAACTATATTCGTAAGTTATGATTTTATTTTTCTTCTTCATGTTGTGCTATTTCATGACTAAGAGCTAGTTAAATGTAGTTTATTCTACTGATTGTAAAAAAATTGTTAAAATCTGCAGTAGTTTCTAGATTTAGCTGAGAGTTTTCTGCCATGCTGTTAAATGTTTGTCATTTTTACAAGGCGGTTTTACTTATGGAATTATTAAACTTTCTACCAGCTGTCTTTGCTACTTGAAATAAGCCCTTTTTTTGCCAATGTTTAGTAAGGCTTTTAATTAATTTTTTCAATGGCATGATATTTTGGCCAGTGAGATAGAATAGTTATTCATTAAATTCTGTTCACTTCATAACTGACTGGGAAAGGACAGTGGAGATCTTACTTGTCAGACATCATTTATTGAGAACAGCAAATCATCTTGTCAAAACTTGCAGTTAATGGAAAGAATACGCTCAGACACTATTACCAACCAATAAAAAAATTATACAGTAAGGGCAAAATGCAAAAGCCTGAGCTTAACTAGAGCTCATCATTTAGTCTGCTTCTGCAGGTACAAAATTTGTCATGAAATTGCTGGTAGTGTGCATTCTCAAGCACTCCTAATGATGGGGTTAGAGCAGTGTTACAGCCTCGGAAGAGACAGACTTTGATCTTGGGCTGGCACATGTAGGACAAGGCAGGGAGCTATAGAGGAAATACGGTGCTTGCAAAAGAAAGGGTGAAAACCCTTTGGCCTGATCTGCCTTGAGTTAAGTATGTTTTTGAAGTCTTTCCCTCTGAGAAATGAAGTGGTTCATGTTATGTGTCCTTGATACCAGTCTGCCTACGCTGCTGTTTCTAGGTCAACATCATAAAGAAAGATTGAGAAGATGCTGGCTGTAGCTCGCCATTGATATTGCTTAGCCTATTTAGCCTCTGCTCTATTCTGCCAGTCAGCAGTTCAAACTGGACAGTGCATTCCCATGGCCAGGGGAAAGCAATGATTATCTAATAACCCACATTTAGCTTTGCTCAAAAGTGTGACTACTGGTAACCTACAGTTATACAACAGAGTCATAGAACATCCTCTACACAACTGTTTGTAATTCTCCTTGCCAGGGGCAGATTATTTCCCTGTCATTCAGGAAATGACCCCAGCCAGTACTCTTGAAAGCCAGAAGCCAATTGATCCATTCAACAGACTATTTCGCATCCACTGTGGCAATCTATTATTAGCCACTTTCTCCTGCATTATAGGGCAAACCAGTCTGTTTCAGTGGTTTTGTTTTTATTGCTTCATGATTTTAGAAGTTACAAAATGAAAGATCCAGCCATATAGACATACACAGGAGTAAATTAATTTTCCATATAATTTCATTTATCTCCATGGGAAAATTAGCTCTCAACAAATTCTGTGTAGCTGTTTGTGTTTGCAGGATTAAGCCCTGAGCAACCTGACAGTATTCTACAGTTACTTTATTGTCTACTTAATGCACTTAATGCACTTTGAGCTGTAAGTCTGATTTAACATTGAGATTTTATGGAAGAGATCTTGGGCAAAATTCCATTTTCTGTCACACTCCTTTAAAAGCATAGAGAGGATATGGTAATAGGATGTTCTCTTAGCTTATTCACTTTACCTATCTTTTACCCTGTGGTTGCATGCCTATGTGTACATGTCAGAAGTTATATTAAGAGCTTCATGAGAAATATTAAAAAGAGTTAAAAAAAAAAGTGAGGTTTATGTAATTCCAAAATAGTTTTAGGGGTAGGATTATCCAATGTGTAACAAAGAACTCAGCCTCTCTCCAGCTTTGGAAAAGGAGATGAATTTGGCCGTGCACACATTCCACTATTTATTTTCCCTGGATCTTGAGGGAAATAGTTGTGGTGTGTCAAAGAGTTCCTGTCAGCAAGCTGAAAATTCAGGACCATCAATTTGCTGATGTGAGAGGTAAACTATCTGCTCGTTCCAAACTTCAGAAGAGACCTTTAAGTTGCACCTTAGATAAACTTTGTTATGCCATCACGATAAACTGAAAATTTGTCAGTCTGAAAATTATTTTAAAAATAAATTATATCTTTGTGCATAAATAAAACAAATCAAAGGCATTGTTTACAGGAAAGCATTTTAACAAGTCATAGTAAATTTCAGCATTTGTACTTCAGAGTGGGTAAAATACACATTAAGAAACACTAGACCTGGAAACGATTAAACTATGTTTATTTTTATTTTTTTTTATTTTACTATTTGGTTTATATTGGGTCACTCAAATGCTTCATCTTCAAACAGCTAAGAAAATATTCAGTAATATCACACATGCAATTGAATCTGGAGATTCAATGTACTTATAAATGAAAGGACATATGCTGAACTAACTTACTGTAGCTACTTCAGCTAAGGATTTTCCTGAACCTGTTCAAGAGGAAATTAGATTTGAACAAGATTATGATGAGAGTATTCATTTTCCTGCATGGCTCATTGCATACTAACACATTAACTAAGAATACAAAGTAGTATAATGCCCTAAAAATGACTGTAGCAATCAATATTTTTACATTTGTCTGGGAAAAAATAATGCAAAGTGAAGCAGAAAGTGAGTGAAAGCTATTATGTCAATTCATTCACCAACTAATGAATATATATGGAGATTTCTTGCAGCCATGCTTTGTGACAGCATAGCTATTTACAATAGATTCTCAGAGCTGTCACAAGCTAGTCACAACAAAAAATACTCAATGTGGTATTTTTTAAAACATTGTAAGCATTATCAGAAGAGGCTTGCTAAAAAAACCCATATTAAATTACTAAAAATTACATTTCTTTCTTTCACTGTATGTGCATATGGGCTATTTCCCTCATATTCCCTTTAAGTTAATCTGTAAATTGAATTTAAGGAACTCAATTTTATCTCAGAATAGCTCTCAGAAATCACTGTATCTAAAGTACTGACCAGAGAGGAGAGATCAGGAAAAAAATGTCTTTGTATTTAATTTGAAATTTTTGGAACTCTATTACACTGTTATAACAAGATAATGCTAAAATACAGTCACTGGCCCAAGAGACATGCAAAATAGAGAACAAAAAAATAGAACTTTTGATGTGATATCAGACAAGAAACATAGGCAAATGTTGGGCAGTGGGATTGGTAGTGAATTCTGTGAGGGTTTTTCCCATCTGAAGTGTCTTGTAGGCATAAGGATTGTGTTGGTTTGCCATTTTGTGCATGGACCCTGTAAGAATCAGAAGACTTGAACCAAAATCACAAGACAAATGAAGCACAAAGAATAAAGGAAATTCTGGCTAAATTTTGGAAAAATTATTAGTGCAAAAAAAAGAAATTTCCAGTCCTGGCCACACTCATCTAAAAGCAGAAGGAAGTAAATTCAAATCTCAAGTACTATAAGTACTATAAGACAAGAGATATTCTGCAAATTTATAAAGTCAAATATTTTTAAGTAGTACCTAAGTACATGAAGATACAAAAATTATCTCTTCAAATTGCTGCATTTTTTTTGTTACCAAATGACACAAGATTACAGTTCTGTTGTAGGCATGGGATCCAACAAACAATTCAAGCATGTGTTTAACATTAAATACTTTGGCAACTCCAAAATTTTAACAAATGTTTACCTGTCTCCTTGGATTTGGAGTAATGAAAAAAAATTAACTTAGGTATTTGAAAATTATTTCCTTCCACTCCATCATTACGATATTCATTTTTTAAATTAAATTCATGGGCAGCATTTAAGAGATTGGAAGGAAGAATATTTTAGGGAAAAATAAAGTAAAAATAAGGTGCCAGGAGAGGAAGCAATGTTATTCAGAATTATTTATATGATGAATTAAATCTTATGTCACAATTCATTTAAAAAGTGTTTACATTTATTTTAAATTTCTATTATAATACTAAATTTAAATATGATTACTAGTTACTTGAACAAAATTCACTTTCTTCCTCACCAATATGATTATAAACTAATTTTGCTATAACAGATTTTTCTTTCTTTTAGGTTTTTTTTTCCCCTTGACTAAAGTAGCCATGATCCACATGCAGTCAGTGTTCTCACCTCCTGGCCTAAGAAGTGACTTCCCTGATTTGGTTCATTCATTGTCTCTGGTGCTTCATGGTGTCCCTCTGGGTATTGAGTAGAGGACAGTAATTGTACTGTCTGTTGTGGTAATAGCACCACTAACATTGACAAACAATTAAATCAATTTTTTCTGTCATTTAGTAAAGATAATAATCAATCACCTTCAATCAGGTGATTCCTGATTCCATCTGTTCCAAACTCTTGTTTCCATATCATGAAAATACAGCATCAGTTTTAGCCAGAAACTTTTTTTCAGAGCTTAAAATTTCTAATTCTATCAACTTCTAGGTGTTACCTCACCCTTTAAATCCTGAAGAAAAGTCTCTTCAGAGGCCTAATTTAAGCCTAGAAGATAGGTGAAGATTAGTAGGAAAATGTATATCTATTGGCTTCCAAAATCCATAGGTGTTGAAAGCCTCAGCTCTCTAACATGTTTTTAAGCAGGCTTCCCGTCCTCCCGTAAGTGGGAGGGCGTTCCCAGTTCAGTGATATTGTCCAGTGTGCTACAGGACCATGCAGTGGTTTGGGCAGCCAGGTTGTCCCCTTCATGAAGTGACAATGGACATGCAGCTGCACTTTGATAGGTCAGACCAGTCTGTTCAGGTTTGAGCAGAGATTCAGTGTTTTCTCTCTCCAAATCAGTGTGTCAGGAAGTCAATATAGAGGCAACCTAGAGCAAGGAGGCTTTGCAATTATATATTTCAGTTCAAAACTCCAGGTTAGATTAATCTGCTGGGAAAATTATTCAAGTTGTCATGGAATAGTTAGCTGTGCAAGCAAAGGACTATCTTTTGCATCATCTAAATTTAAATGAAGTGCTAGAAATAAAAAAAGGTTTTACTACCTAGAATTGGATATTCAGTCCTTGAGCTCTGTTCAATGTAGGACAGCTTCTGGAACCACTCTCAAATACAGGGAGGCGTTTGCTGACTGAACTGAGGTGACTCATGCAATACAGTACCAAAGTTTTATATAAGTACAAGTGGTGGCCCATGAACATCTGTAAGTTCTAAGGAAGCCAATTCTCAAAAAAACAAGAGCATTTTCCATTCTTTCATTTCTCAGGCCAGGCCCAAAGGTACTGAAGAGGTCAATGAAGAATAAATGTCACCCAGCTGACACATGTAGCTGGACTGATGAGTGCTTAGGGGGCCAATATCAAGAACTCTTTGATAAAAGTCACTACAGTTCATCTGCATAATGTAGAATTTCTCCCCTCATGTAATCTCACTTTCTGTAGACCTCCTCCCTCCAGCAATGTTTCTGTTGAATGCAGACTATCAAAACATTAAAAATCCATGCTCTGTGTGTGATTCTGCCATTTAGCTTAAATTTACCCTGATGTTTCATATAATTAAGTGTTGTTATATGATTATCAATGATAAAAAAATCACATTTGGAAAAGAAGAACATATTTTTTTTCTGTTCAAGACCTTAGAATAACTAGAGCAATCTATTCAATAATATTTTGATTACATCCAACACTGCCAAAGTTGGACTATGTAATTATATTTAAACCATACATTTTAGGTTTTTTTTTCTGGTATTAAAATTAAAGAACTGATTTTATTTTCCAAAATGGATTTACAAAATATACTGAAAGTATATAGGCATTTAGAAAGACTGTAAATGTAGTCTCCAGTTAATTCAATCGTCTGAAGTTGAGAGATGCGGAGTGATGGTTTAATTCCAATAGGCAACTAAGCCCACAGAGACACTTCTGCTGTGTGAGCAAGCAAAGAAACTTCAGAGCTGTTTCACCACTTCCCACAGGCAGGCAGGTGTCCAGATATCTCCAGGAGAGCAGGGCTTCATCATGTCTACTGGTTACCTGGGAAGACAAATGTCTTCACTACAAACTTCCCCTGCCCATCATTCCTTCTTGTTTCCCGCAGCATTATATGATGAGCACAACACCCAAATAAATTTGATAACATTTATTCTGTAGTTAATGATGAACTAGTAAATATAGTTTAAAAATACAGAGAAGAAAGAAGAAATAGTAGTGTAACTAGTAAAATACAGAATGTTATCACATGCTTGCTTATGTGTTAAAGAATTTTAAGGTATTGAACAAGACCATGAGGCTTAACAGAAGGAAATTCTCCCATCTGATGTTTCTGAAAGAAATAAGAGCACAATCAAAGCAGCTCCAACCAAAACAAAAAATGTCATCCAAAAGCCCCCTCATTTTACATGCTGATGGAAGAATAATGTATACCAAATGAATTCCTAAAATCAATTACATTAAACTACAATTATAGATAACATATTCAGTTTCTTGTTTCATTTTTATTTGCAGCTTTTTGATATTAATTTTCATTTTTGGTCATGATATTTACTATTACCTATGCAGAAAAATAAAAAATCTGGAAAATATGTTTAAATACATATCTCTTGAACATGATGTGTCAAAGTAAAGGATGGTCTGAATTGTTTTACCCACCAGAAAAGGTTACATTTCTGGTTTTAGTGCTGCTCCTAGATAAGGGATATACTAGATTCAACTAAGTTAATGTCATTGCAGTATTTATGCTACCATGATGGGGTTTAACTATCCTACCAATTTCCATGAGAACTCATGCTGATGAAGAAAAGAGAAACTGTCAAAAACACAATGGATTCAAATAGAGTGAGAGAGACCTAATCTGAATGTCCATTTATCTGGTATGCTTCAGAGTGATGCTTGATCTTGAGTTAAGATCATAATTCAGTGTCTCATTAATTGTTTTGGCAGATTAATTTATTATGACTAAGGCAGCAGCAAACTTATATATATGTGCTGATTCATGACTGACCTATAACACTTCTAACGTATTTGGGAACTGCTATTACTGTGTTTTACTGAGTATTATGAGCAGCATGAAACTAGTTAATACAACAGCTTTTGGTGAAGCAGTCTGAGGTACCCATGGAAACAGAACCTCAAAAATCTGAAAACAGCTTTATTTTTTCTTGCTCTGTCCCATTTACCTTTTAATTATTTTCTTGTCTATGCAGGAATTCGTTGTTTTATGTGTCCAGGAAGGCTGCTGAATTAGAAATTTCAGTAATGTGCAAATAAAAAATGTCAGCAAAAACTTTAAGTCAGTGTTAAGAAATTAGGAAAGAAATGTTTCTACTGTTTTGGTGACTTAATAGAGAAGTTTTATTAAATGTACTGCAATTTAGCTGACTTCACTCGGTGTTTTGAAGATAGTCTGTTGTTTAAAATGTATCTTTAAAAGCATATGTTTCAACTGAGACAAAAGTATGGTCCAAGAATGGGCTCCATGACAGGATTGTTTTTGTAGCATATGCTAGTGTTTATACAGAGTGTAGTATAAAATAGGTGACTATTACAGTCCTTCAAATAATAGGTCTTACAATAAGAGATTTCAGAAATTTTCCATTCAACTATTGTTAGTACAAATTCACTTACCTGAAACACTAAATCAGTGAAAGGTGTTAAAGTTAAAAGTCATTTCAATCACATTACATTAATACTAGGAAAAGCTTTTAAGAGCAATAGTGTTTAATGAGGACAAACAGATATTAACTGTACATATTTGATGGCCAAGAAACCTCTCCTAGTGTTAGAATGCACCATTTGGCAGCAGCATTGCTTTAAGCTATAAATAATATATCTTAAGATTTCTTTGTGATGCACAATACTACTTGGAAAATAGCATACCTGCTGCAGGGAAAAACAGGGTGTAGCGATTTAGTTCCATTCTGAAAATGGAAATTATTTAACTTTTAAACTAGTATAACACAGGAAAGTTGCTAAGCTGCAACAATGAGGTTGCTAAAGCTTGTCAACATAGTTGTTTTGTCAGCAGAAAATTTTGTGGGCATGAGAATACAGACCTCATGAAAGATTCCTGGTCCTTAGAGAATCATCCTTAGAGGCTAAAGTCTTCAGCTGGGAGAATTCACTTGACCATTACTAGTTTTGTACTCTACTTATACAACTGTGTTAAAAGAGCAGAAATGAAGATGTTTCTGGTGAAACTAAACCTGTATATTTAGGTGTGAAACAAATTTTGCTTTTTCACTACATTGCATTGGAGGTACAAATAAGTCATTCACCACAGAAACTGCATGGAAGGAAGGTTTTAAATGGTGACTTAAGCATAGTGAATCTTCACCAGGGCCAGTTTCTGCTCACTACAATAATTAGCAGTAAAAGCAGATAGGAAAAGTGAACAGGAAAAGCTATGTCTGGAATACACTACATGGAAATGCCTGACAAGTCAGACTGTAATCTGGTACAACTTCAATAGCTCAGAAATAACAATAAATTAGAGCAGGTATAGTTTAACTATAGAGCAAAGTAAATTACACTAGATTTAGTAGTCTCAGACCAGTGTAGTGTGTTAGAGTTTTAGTTTACCAGAGAAGCGATTATTGAGAGAATTCTGTTTGAAAGTGCAAATTTTACAAAGCTTTTCTTAAGAGCTTTACATGTCTTGCCTCTTTCCTTATTTGAAAAATGTGATTTACCAATTTTTTTTGTCACTCAAACTGACTTTTGTATTTTGTTTGCACAGGTCAGAATAGTGGGATAGGATGCTCTGTTTGGATGCTCTGTGTTTTCTTAATTTATTCAAAGAACCACCTGTTCCTTCATGAACTGAAAATTTAATCAGCAGTTACTTTCTATAGTAAACAAATTAAAAAAAAAATATAAGCTATTCATAACCATTCCTTCTGCTATGCATATATTATGGAGATGATGAATGGAAATATTTTTGCCATCTTGTGTAAGTCTATGTTAACTGAAAGCTATTTTTGTCCACATTAAATAATTACAGCTGGAAAAGACAATATATGTTGGCTTATAAGGATGTGAAAACATCTTCAATGCTCTTTATAATTCCCCTCAATGTTATTATGAAATTACAGGACTTGTATTTTTGGGTCTACTGCTTGATCCAAAGTGTCATAAGTTTTATTTTAAACCATGAATGAATAAAAGTCATACTAGTTTTATATTACAATCATTAAATATGGATAACCTAAAATGCCCCAGCCTTGGCATTTGAATACCTTATTAGAAGATTTTGTTGCTACCAGACTTTACTGAAATGGCATATGGAAGTATACCATGCAGAACAGAACATCAAAGTCCAATACATTTTTCTGTAATTACTTTATATAAATACTCTTTCCTTGGAGATGTTTTTGTAAATCATCTGAGAGGACACATAAATCTAAACTTCTGGCAAAGGTTATTGAATTTATTTCCCAATCAGTGTCTGTCTCTTCTGAAAATATTTATGTAGTTTTAAACATGATTTGATATACTCAAAATATAGCTGGAAGACATTTTATGGAAATAATTAGGTTTAGTTAACCCATTTTTATTTTCATTTTGAGTTCTAGTTAGTTATTCTGTAAAGTACCAAATACTACAGGTTTTTGCCTGTCTTCTGCTGTCTGCAGAAGATAGGAAGATAAGAAAGTGGAACACCTGTCCCTAAAAACCATTTTCACTTTTCGTTCATTTTCAGATTAAGAAAAGGGGATAGAAAATCTCTAAAAGTACCATTCATCAGTGAGACTATAGCAATTTTGTCCATTTAAGATTGCCTGAAGTTTCAAGATGCAAATATACTGCTGTCCTTATATCTAGAAAAAATTTTTAGTGATTAAAATCACTTCTGCTACCAATTCAAAACTTCATTTCTGTAGGTAATCAACAAAATGCTCCCTCTTTGCTATAATTTTTTTGATGCAGAAAAATGAATAACTGTGTACATTTATTAAAGAAGAAAGAACACTCTGTAATGGTTAAGTTTTATTTTGGTGACTTTTCTAGGTGTTGATCCCATACTTTATAGTCTTGAAACATTAGTGAAAAAAAATGTGTTTAGAATGACTAATTGTAAGTGTTAGATAATTCAACATTTTGGATAGAAAAACTTGGAAGCAAAATATTTTACCATAGCTGGAAATCAGTAAACATTTACTGTTCCCATTTGACAGTGATTCAAAAGGGATCTTTCCAGACTCTAGAGACAGCAATGAAGCCAAATGCTTTCACTGTTTCCAGGGACTAGAGCCCTGAACTGTTTATCTTTATTTTTAAAGAATAATGTCAAACCCTGTGCTTGGTTCAAGTTTGAAGAACTAAGTTCCTGTCTGTCTCATGATACAAACGGTTATTATAATGTTAACTTGGGCCAAGTTATTTTCCCCTCCCTTTTGAAGTTTTGGAAAAAGAATTCATTAATGTGTCTTTATTTCGCTGATTTGGTTTCTTGTTCTCTTCCACATTAAGAGCAATTACTTTCCCACAACCTGGCTTCTTTTGATGAGGACTACTGTTTTCCAAATGTAAATGGTTATTGATTTGCCAAAAATGGTCTATTTAGAAGTCTGAGAGTTGCACAGCTGGGAAGAAATTCTAAAATTGGCCAAGTCATTCATACTGCTCTTGGCAGTCACAAATGTAAAGCAAAGACTGATTTTTGAACTTGTTTTCCAGTCATTTATATTTTCATGATTCTGCATGGGTTTAATACTAAGTATCAATTACAAATATATTTTAAATTTAGAGTATATATTTGTATTACAATATTAATCATCCACGGTGTCTTTTCACATTCAAAATCTCACAGCAAAAAATTAATATTTGTGTTTTTCCCAGACTGGTGGACTTGCATGTTATACAATTTTGCGAGAGATTCCTGTGTTAGTGGCCTTACTGGTACCATTATGGATATTTTTGAAGGAAGATTAAAGTACTGTTTTGAAGGAATAAAAGTGGCCCAGTTTCTTCATCTCTGTTTTTAGATTTAAAAGTCAAAATGTGTTCACTATTCTATTGCATAGAAATGAACTCTTGGAATAGCACAGGTAGCTCAATGTGCCTCTTTGAAATTTTAAACAGTTTCAGGTAACTGATGGTATCAGAATATGGTCACTATGGAATCAAAAATGCTGTGATCTGGGATCCTACAATTGTGATCTATTGTGATATAAGACAGACCTAAGGAATTTTCTAATTCTAGTGTTGTAGTACCTATGCCTTTTTAAAATTTTATAATGATCAAACACAGGTCATAGGAATGTTATGGATAAAATTATGAAAACATATGAGTCCCTCTTTAAAAAGTGATTTAGAGGAGATAATAATTGATATGTACATAAGTGAAGACACTTCAAATTTTGGAGGATATTCAGGAGCATCTCTTTATGTCCTTCCTCTTTTAGAATTTGGCTTTAAATATAGTTAGGTGCTTGATAATGTTCTAAGCATCTAAAATGTCTGAAATTGTGTCCTTCAAATCTGCCCTGAAAAATCAGTGAAGCTGGGATTCAAAGGATAGCTCAGTCCTCAGTCTTGGTTAGAAATCAATAAATATACACTTTGACACACCATGTGGCATTTTTCTTACTTCTTGGTCTCTTATCATTTAGAGATTAATCTATAAACCTCATTTAGCATTGAAAATAGTTAAAAAAGAAACATGATTATTGTGATGTTCACGCCATCACAAAGTTCTCAAATTATGCTGAGTGTGTTTCATTACAGGGAGCTTGGTGCCTTAATCTCATATAGAGGGAATTAACAAGTGTTAGCATGCTGGCTCATGGGAAATGCAAATCAACTCATAGAACTGGAAAATAAAAAAGGTAAATTCTAGCTTTCTTCTGGACTTGAGCAGCTATTTCAGTTCAGTGCTTCATTAAAATGAGATTGAAAGCGTCAGAAAAAACACTTTCATGCTTCATTGTTCTACATGACTGCAACTGCATAGCAGCTCAGTTACTGGGCATCAAGAAAAAATATTCTTTATAAAAAGGTGCTTGCTTTCTTTCTTCCTGATGACTGTTAGCATGGTATGAGGAATATACAGTTTCATTCCGAGGCAAGTGAGAAGTCCTAAAACCTTAGCTATGGGTTTAGAATGATCAGCTGGCAAGAAGACTCCTAGGCTACATACATGCTAGGAACTGAGACTTAGCCTGGCTATGGTCTCAGGTAGACTGAAACTTGTTCGTATACAAGTACCTTTGGGGTTCAAATCTCCTTTCCCAGAGCTCCTTATGACTTCTACATTATAGAAGAATGAAATTATTAAAAAAGAGAAAGATAGAAAAAGAAAGAGAGAAAGAAAGAGGGAAAAAACCCCATGGTGGTGAATTAATGTGTTAGAGTTGACCAGTCTTACAAAAGTACTGTAAATCCAGTTTTTCATAGGGCTTGTACATAACACACAGGTTAGGATCAGGCCTTCTGTCTTTAGAGATCTCCAGCACAGATGTCTACATCTATTCTCACAAGTTCAGGACTTCTCTGCAAGAACTGAAAAAACTTTTAGAGTGAGATTAATCTGACCCATGTTAAATTACACAATGAGGAACAACTGTGTTGCAAAGTACCTCTTTTTCTCCATTAACACAGAGCAGTTTTAAGATAAGCTCAGATGTGGGCATCTTTTCCAGGCTCTTTGAAGACCACACCCACCCTAGAAGGGAAATTAGCTGTTATAGCATCAGATCAACAATATGCTGGTGGCAAGCACACCTATATATTCTTCAGTGCATTATCTGCAAAAAAAAAAAAAAAAAAAAAAAAAGCTTTCAAGAATTAGACTGTTACCTGCTTGTTTCCTACAGCTGCTCCAAATCTAGCTGGTTGGCTAGACTGGACACACAGTACTTCCCACCTGTGTGTTTTTGTATTCGAGTCTAGCTAATCAGAATTAGCTGTGTTCACTAAGACATAACCGTGTTAAAGAATTTAGGCTAATAAGCCTGACTTTGACTGTAACTATCTGTAGATAATTTAGACTCCTTGATTAACTGACCACAGGAACAATTCTGAAAAACTGGGAAGTCAGTAATGGCAAGCAGCTGGGTATTGTAATTGAGGTATCTGAATCTGAAAAAAATGATTGGCCAGATGCCAAGCTAGGTATTTTCCTTAGCTACCTACGTACTTTTTCACTATCTTCTTTTTCACTTTCTGGGTAGGTGGCTGCCGATCATCTTGTCTGTAACAAGATTTCCAGTGCAAAGTCTATTTATGCACGAGGCTGAATATTTGCAGTGATAGGAAGACTTTGGGATTTTAGGTATTTCAGGAATGAACCTTCAGTAACTGTCTATCTTCAAACTACTGGCCTTGGATGGAATGTTGCTTATACAATATAATGTACTGATAATTTCACTTTTCTGTGCTAACCTGGTGAACACATGGATTTTTCAGGTAAGGTTTGCTAGGCTTAAAAACTACATTTTCAACAATACCACTGATGTACAGAAACTATAATTTGTTAATGCTTTTTAAAAGCATAATTTCCTTATGTCTCCTCCATAGTAACTACCAATTCCACTGTACTTTCAGCTAGTAAAAATCCTCCCAACTTTTGTTCAAAGTACTTATGGTTTGACATTACCAATATGCTCAGATATCTGACAACTTATGTGATGCTGCATTTTGTGAAGGTAAAGTGAAACATACAATATAATTATTCAGGCTCAGTTTGTCAAGAAAACTAGCATGTTATGCATCCATAAATGATTGCATACCACATCAGAAGTAACCAGACAGAAAGCTGCTCTTGTGTGCTGTACTGAGTCTGGGCATGTCAAAGGATAAAATAATTGCTCTGGGGAGTACAGAGCATGATCAAAAGCTTAATTCATTAGTATTGCAATTGCTATACAAGAACGTCAGCAAAGGCAGGAGTTCTTTCCACTATTAAATTCCACATGTTTCAGGACTGATCATAATATGACAAGGGGAGACATAAGACTATATACAAATTTATTTCAGTTTAGACCCGTGACTACACAGAAACTTTTTTTAGATACCTCATACAGTACATCCAGTTGTCTTTTACTGTATTCATTCTCATTTTTGCAGGTTTATTATGATTGAACAGATAAAGTTTGAGTTAATATGTTCTTCAGAAATCAGCAATATTTTCTTGAATATAGGCCACTGCAGTTCACCTTAGCTTCTAATAAAGGTTGTTTTGCCATGTGGTTATTTATACCCATGAAGCAAAGCTCCAGGACACTACATCATGAAAATAAATTAATTTCCCTAAGTCTGTTTTGATCAAACAAATTTACCTTCAGGTTTCTGGTGAACAGCTTATATATACTACACTGAAGATGAAAAACAGGTTTTGTGCTTGGCTGCTTAGTTATGCTGAAAATGGTAGACATTTTGTAATAGGTTTGTGAGGATCTAAATCACAGAAGTTCCACCTTGATTTTGGAGCAGTTTTCTTGGTTTTTTTTCCCTGTCCGCTTACATGAGTATGTAAATCGTCATATTTCTTATATACATTCACAGAAGGACAACACAATATTTTTTATACTGTGACTGGCTGCATTGAAATACCAAATGAGGAGAGAGGCAGTGTTTCTCCACATTAGAGTTATGGGGCACTACCCTGCTAGACGCTAATCCCATTGCCGTGATGAGATTCAGCTGTTCAACCCTTGTGTGCCCTAAGCCTTCTCTGTTGAAAAAAAATCCTGGGTGGTTTTTTTTAAGCTTTGGACATGTAGGAACACACTAGAAATGCAAACTTTGGTTCTTATTCTATCTATGAGAATTCCAATCCAACTGACTGATCATAAAAGTAATATTGTCTGAGGTAGATCATGTTCTGCTTCATCAGACACATATACTTCAGTTCTCCTGTGTTGACAAGGATCTCCCTCTTCTGGCTCACTACTTGTATTTTTTCAAGGACATCCAATATATCTTATGCTTGTTTAGTACCTGGACTTTATAGATGTTTTTATAAAACTTTTTTTCTGCTTTTTTGAAATTATAGATAAAAATAAAATAAGAGAAACAAAGCTTAGATATAATTTTCTGCATCAGTTTCAATACCATTTCCTAAGGAATTATTCATGTTCAGGATTATTACATATGGGGGAATTCTGGCACTTTCTCTAAGGTCCATGGATTGTGAATAAGTTGTTACACAGTTGCTGCAGTTACACACAGAAAATCCAAAAGGGGTATGAAGACCTAAAGTTTGTATTCTCTCAAAAGATACAAGCGAAAATACAGGACATGAACACCAGCAACAAAAAAACCAATCAACTGTAACAGAAATACTAAATATGCATAATAAGTAGAAAATAATGGCTTTGGAGGGAGGGAAGGAAGGAAGGAAAATAATCTCAGCTAAGTACAGAAAATAACGTTTCTTTGCCATAGTATGATGTCCTTTGAGTACCTTTTTTTTCCCAACGTACTGTGAGAGAACTGTCTTTATACACTCAACATATCTTTATGTGACACAAGCTTAATTTTTTTTTTATTATATTTGCATTGTATTTACCAGAATATCAGTTATTTCTCTTTTACATGATTCTTTGTTAGACTTGGGTTTTTTCCCACTTGCAGGTATTGCAAAGGGTTAAAAGAGAATTTTTGTTTTCTGCTAACAGTACTGAAGTGTTTCTCAAGGGTAAAAGACTAAGGTTAATTTCAAGACGTTAATTTCACTGACAGTCAACTGGGAGTGCAAAATCATATTTCAGTATTGCTGTTGTTATATTTTTGTTGTGTATGATATCAGCTGAACTGGACTGATAATACTCAATTGGAAAAGGTAAAGGTTCAGCTGATGTTGCCCTATCCTGATGGCATGAGATCACACTCTGAAAATGTGCAGTATGCTCTGATAAGAGGAAAAAAAATTAAGGGTAACCTTTCACATTTGTCCCCTCTGGAGTCCAACAACTATTTTACTGGAATATCAGATTTAGCTGATAGTGGTACTTACCTATTTATGTATTTCTTCAGAAGGAATATTTTATCAACACTCCTGAGAGCAAAGATACCCTTTCATTGTTATCACATAAATGGAAAACAAAAATGTCAGCTATTAGCATTTGTATAACTGAGTGGCCTAGAGATCAACACTGGGTTTCCAGATTTCATATAAAGAAGTAAAAGTGCTGGCAGCAGCCTGCCCTTCTTTCTCATGTCTCTTGAAATTCAGTCTTCCTCTGAAATTCGAGGAATTATCAGTTTGTATTCCAGTGTTATGATTGTAGATCTCTCCCTGTAGAGGTGAAGGGATTCACCAGAAACAAGGAATTCTTTGTATACTGTTCTCCTTTCAAAAAAAAAGCTAAAACTTGGCTCATTTTCTGCATACATATATTAAAAGTGACTTTGGAAGAAAAAACATGCTTTTTTGATATTTTTCAGATGTGAAGCAAACAGGGATCTTTCTGGCTATGGACCTGTAAAATAATTTGAATTTTTTCTGCATTTTATTCCAGAGATTTGCAAGTTGGTTATCAGGAGCGCTGTGTGAATGGACATCACAAGATGGTTTATGACAGGGTTATGTTTATTTTGGGCTCCAATCTGACACAATTAGGCTAAAGAAAATAGAACAAATTTTCTAGCAGTTCAGATATTTCCTGGAAATACATGTGTTGAGCTAAGAAGTTTTCTAGGAAAATGTAGATTATCTTACTTTTAAAGCCTGGATATATCCAAAAAGAACCTGCCTGAGTCTGACCTCAGGAGCAAATTTGCAGTTTTCAGTTAAGTAACAGAGACAGAAACAAGTCTTCCAACCTGAAAATAATATGCTAAATTTTTTTGAACACCCTCCTGATGTTAATGCAGCATCAAGTAAGAGAACATAAGGGTTAGAACCAGATTGTATTCTGTGATGCATAAGTACACAAGAAGTCATGAATTTACTGTCTTCAATTATTGATTAATCTAATTTAAGTTAATGGACAGAAAAATGCAGTGCAGTGGAAAGGTTTGAGTGAATTTAATAGAATTGAGATTTGTTTAGTTAGCCATTAAAATGTAAATAAACAACAAGTAGAAGTGCTATTAAATGCCAATGACTACTGTAATATGAACAATCATTTTAGATGGACATTGTGAGCTAGTGGATAAATTTTCCTTTACAACAAATCATTCTAGTACCTTTGAACAGATAATATACTGATATTGTTCGTAGGAGTTCCGTGTTTGACTTTGCAACTGTCAGACTAAATATTAAAAAACACGGAAACAAAGTGATTTTCTGACATCTGAATTTAAAATCTAAAAATTTTGCATCTTGTTTCAGCTTAGTAGTGAATCCTAAGCAAGAAATTGACTTGGCAAAATATCTTCCAAAGTAGTTAGTGGGAATGTTTTATAGTGTTTAGAGTATGGAAATCTTTACATCATTTCTGTTAAGTCAATGTATTTTTATTTTTCTTTCATGTAATTCTAATTTAAAAAAAAATCATTTTTCTAGTTAGAAGTGCAAGAGTAGTAAGAGAAAGAGGAAAAAAATCCATGAAGAAAACATAAGCTTTGTCTCACTTCTTTTTAAATTTTCTGAAAAGCTTTCATTATCTTCAGTTAGTTTAACTAAAATACAGCCTCAAATTTTTGGGCTGAACACAATCTGGACATTTCATCCAGGAAATAATTTACACACAGTTTTCCTATTCTCTATTCCCACAAGTATGCTTAATCTCACTTGCTCATGAAGTCATTAGACTGCAGCACCTCTCTGGGTAATTTATTCTATTATTCAGCTGTGTTCACTGTAAAAATACCTCTTCCTGATAGCTAATCTAAATTTTAAATTCCAAGCCATTTTTCTTTGTTTCATGTCTCTGAATCTCTACAAGTAGGTTTCTTCCTGGTATTTGACTAGACTATTAAAAAAAAATTAAAGGCGTATTTTAAGAAAAAATAAACAGGTCCCATTGTATATTAGTTATGGACAACCTTTCCTGTTTCATTTAAACTTACCATGGTGAAGCCTAGAGCCTTCTTTAAAGGCCTTGACACATTCCATGTCTTTTAGAGGAAAGAATAAGATAGTAGTGGTTTATTAATAAATATTATGACAGCCCAAGTGCATCTTCTGGCAAAGATATATCAAGGACAAAGGACTTTAGATGTTGAAAATGAGGCAATAGAAATGACTGGGAGTTACAATATGGAAACAGGCTAAGGACATAAGGAATAAAAGGATTCAAACAATAAATATAGGAATGGACACAGCAGTTTACCCCCCAAACAAGGAAACAAATAAACAAACAAAACGTACACAGTGTGTGAAAATCACCATAAGCTAAAAACAGGTCTAATACTGTTTTCTAGTGGATAGTGTGAACATTTTGTTCATTAGCAAGAATACATGAGGTGTTTGTTATTGTTTTCTAAATAATGTGACTTCCTCTAAAACATTGTTGATGGCATTCTTAATATTTCTATGCCTTTTTCATGTAGAAATTAATTTTTATTTTTCATTTAATCCTTTATATATCAATATCTTTACTTTTTAAAATATCCTGTGTTGGATATAATCTATATAAATACATTCCTCCTTTGTTTCATCTTTTCAGGGATTAGCACAATTTATATTCTTTCTAGATGCTCACACTTCAATTTTTAAGGTTTTTTTGTGGGGATTTTTGTTTGTTCATTTGTTTTCTGTAGCAATTGTGAAAAACAATTTAATTTCATTTGGCAATCGCCTTTAGAATTTTGGTGATTAACATGACAGATACTCAATGGATCCAAAAACTTTTCCACTTTTATGCCTTACAACACCTCTACCTGAAACTGCTATTTTTTAACCTGAAATTAATAAATTAATATACATTTCTCTGTACTTTTCTCTCATAATTTTTTTTTCGAACCAGAAGAAAAGTAGTAGCAAATAATCATAGGCATTTTTGTTCAGGTAGCAACATATGTGGGCAATGTAATTTTACCCACTTCAGAAGTTTACTGCTCTAATGTTTTTGAGAGGCAAGTATAAGAACATTGTTTCTTAGGCATCATATGACAAGGAGAAAATAATGTTACAATAAGTCTGTTCTGCTATCCATCTTTGTGAAACTTAATGGTGGTTACTGTATGGTTTTAAATTATTCTAAAACATATTTATAACCTGGCATAAAGCCACACTGTGTTCAGTGCCTTCTTATCAGACCTCTGGTGAGTCAGACAGGACACAATTACTGAGCTGAGTGCCGAGGTTCTGCTGTCTTTTCTGAACTGTGTGACCATTCTTCTCAAGGGTAAAAGCTCAGCAGAATTACCAATAGAAATTGCTTCCACACATAGACACACTGCAGGAAGCTACATTTAGAGCAAGAGAAAGAGGACAGCAGGTTGGGCCCAAAGCCTGAGGCTTTCACAATCTTTATGTCTACTTTGACTTCCCCATTATCATTGCTAAGCCCAGAAAACAAAATTTTTGAAAGCTCTAATTTTCCCTGCAGTGGAGATAAGAGAGAAATTCCTAGGACTCCACATTTGCTGAAGCCTTTTTTCTTATTCTTTTACTTCCCACTCACATATTTTCTGCATCTTTCAGCTCTGTGAACTTTATGTGGTTCAGGTTCGCCACATTACTGTCCTCCCATGTAAGAAGCAAGAACTACTTGGACTGGAGATTTTGGTGTTGTGTAGTGGTCCCAATGGAAGCTCCCTTTTTGATTCTCTGACAGTGATATCTGATTTTTTCAATTTTTATGTGATTTTGGACATTGATTTAATCCTTTTTATAATAAAATTTACCAAAAGCCTGAAATAATTATATCATTAGAAATCCAAAATAAGAAGAGAGAGAGCAAGATGAATTTTTGAGGTAATACTAAATTAATAGCCTCATTTAATATGTACTGGGACTTTTAAATGCTGCCTGCTCTTAACTGGTTTTAGAAGCACAGCTGGGGCATTTTAAAGTGATTATTTACCATTACCAGAGATTAAAAAAATATTTAGAACAAAAATTTAAAAATTACATTCTTAGATGAAAATATTTTTGATTTCGATTTTGGTCTCTCAGGGTAAAAAAATGAGCTATTCCTCAAAACTGTTTTTTTAACGTGGTTTCTTTATCCAATAAATTTTTTTTGACCATGGTTTCTGGTTATATATTTTGTGTAGGAGTATATAAATTAAAACACATAGACTTGAAGGGATTATGAAATAAAGTAGAAATTAAGATTTCACAATGAAAAAGTAAATGGTTGAAGAAAAGATTGAATAATCAGAAACATTTAGTATCATTCAGAAAGAGGTCAAGCAGAAAATCCTGAAAGGAGAAAGACAAAGACGATGGCAGAATATAGAGATACTACAAAATGTTTTATTATTACAGCATTGTTATAGAGATACTACAAAATGTTTTATTATTACAGCATTGTTTTATAGCATTTTACTATTACTCTGGAATATCTTAAAATAAATATTACGAAGCTTTGTAAATATAGACATTTAACTATTTTGAGTAAATTTTTATCTGAGGCTAAAGTATTATCAACATATTCTTTGTTTCTAAAGGAAAAAAATCTAATATGCCATTGGTTTGTTTACAAGTGATAATGTTAATTATAGCAATGAGTAACCCAGGACAATGCACAGTGGTCAATACTGAGAATATTAACATCTCTGTGATTAAAAATCACTATGTGGGTGTGGCTTAGGCAGCTTTGATAACAGAAGAAAAGAAACTTAATTTTGTTTGTGCAGTAATTAGGTCAGTCACTGACATTTTCACAGGTATTTAAATTAACCTATAAAGTGTGGTTGCCACATTACAGTCCTACAGACATAAGGGCAGTA
This sequence comes from Taeniopygia guttata, assembly GCF_048771995.1. Taxonomy (NCBI): domain Eukaryota; kingdom Metazoa; phylum Chordata; class Aves; order Passeriformes; family Estrildidae; genus Taeniopygia; species Taeniopygia guttata. The sequence continues at coordinate 125,796,926 of NC_133026.1, forward strand.
GTGTCCTACAATCATGTACCTCTTGAATGTAAAACTCAAATCTCATTATTGTTTACATCATCAGAATGCTTTTTCCTTTCCCCAGAACTATCTTCCAACTTCTGTTTGTTTTATGAAAGTTGTAACCAAACCAGTAAAAACCACAGGAGCAAAAAGCTACCTCAAAACTAATATATTTGTTCTCATCTTTCTGCTATCAATCAGTTTTCCAAAGCCTTCTCTGTGCATAAGACAAGGATCAAAGGCATTGTAGAAGGAAAACTGAATTAATACTAAAAAATTAAGTAAGAAAGCATGCTCTAGGGATGAAAATGGATAGAAAACTAAATAGGTTAACACCACCACTCTCATCCTAAAAAAACTCAACCAAACTTAAAAACAATACCCAAAACCCTAAAGGTTAGAAGACCCAAATGTCAAAGTTCTGCTTCTGGTAAGGATTAGCGTGCAGTACCTAACATAAAACGCAGTGACTGGTTTGGCTGCATTCAAGCAGCTACAACAATGAATTTCTACTTGCTTAACAGAATGGATTATTGCTTCTGTCAAACGGCATGTTTTGTGCAAGACAAAAACTGGCGGAAAAAAAACCTGGCATTAACATAAAGATTTGGAAGGTCAGAAACTGACATGGTGGAAAGTTTCTTGCACTCAAGGATCATCATCTATTTAAAAACCCCACTGTGAGATACTAAAAGCTCCTGGATGCCTACTGGTACATTCAGTGCAAAATGATGAAGTCTGAAGGCTCTCTCAGCTGGGCATGCTGAGATGTAGTCAGTTCTCAACCGAGAAGAATTCCTTTATGCAGCAAAACTGAGGATACTGGAAAGATTGGGGGAAAAAAGCTTTTATTTATCTCAGTGCTAACCTAAATGACAGCAGTTTTGTCAGCCCATTTACGTCAGTAAATCATATTATGGCAGTCAAACGGGACAGAATCGGTCAGGAAAGCTGAAGTGGATTTCTCAGGCATCCATTTCTGAAAAAAAGGAAACCCATAAGACCCGTTGCCATGAGTCCAAGTCCATATGGCAAATTGAAACAGCTTGTTCTAAATTTCTTCTGAAGAGGATTCAACCAGTGATTCCTGGGTCACTCAATGTGAGTATCTCAATGTACAAGATTTGAAACAGTAATAATTTTAGAATATATTAAATTGACTTATTTTTTTTTTAATTCAGGAGCTCCTTACAGTATACATCTTAAATGAAGTCATTAATTCTTTTCCTGTAGGTCTGCTTCTCCCCCCCGAGGTGTGCAAGTTTTAAAGCACATTTGCAATATACTTTTTTTTCCAATATACTTCAGCGTCAGTAGCGGAAAAAGGGCCAAGTTTCCATATAACCTAATGGAACTTATCAAAGTAAAATGAGTGTAACACAGCACAGATTTTGCTCTGTTTTTAATCAAAGTTAAATATTTAATTTTGCATAATTATATCTTTTTTTTTTTTTTGACATTTCTTAAAAAACAGGATAGTGTAAGAGATACTGTTTTACAGAGAAGTGACACCTGGTTTGGTGAAACAGAGACACAGAGTCCAGTAGTGTGGAAAGGCAAATGCTGACAGAAAATACATCACACCACTGCTTAATCTACACGAAGAAGTTAAATTGTTCCATAAGAAGCTTGGGACTGCAGTGAAAGCCAGCACTTATCTCATTGTCTTGTTCTCTTTATTTTCACAGTAGCCCTCAAAGGCTAACCATCTCGCCCACTCATTTTTTCTTAGACCGGCATGCAGTAGTTAATTATTTCTACTTAGCAATCTTCTTTTTTTTCCTACTCCTTCTATTTCCTGCTCTATGACTTATTAACAACTTTTTCCCCACAGAAGAAAAAAAAATATCAATTTGCATTATTTTTTTCAGAACATTAGATACATAGAGAACAATTTTAATACATTATTAAAAGCAGGAATAAAAATTTTCTGAGTTCCTTATAAAACACTTAAATTAGCCAAATCATTATTTTGTTAAATGAAATGGTAAAGGAAAGAGGCTTAGTATCCTTTCAGTTGGAGACCATTCTGAGCACCACAGACAACAGGTTCCTTAGAACCTGCAAATTACACTCTAGTCAGCAATTTCCTGTGAATAAAATAATTTTTATCATTCAGTTTTATTTTTTCATTTTTACCTGCCTTCTAGTTCTGATTATTTGAGAATTTTTCTTCAGCTTATTCCCTTATCCTCCTCAGTCCTCTTAACCAGATCCCACCTCTTTACAGACAATTCAAAAGAACCTGTGGTGTGGCTTCACATTTTACTTTATCCAATAAAACTATCAATTGTCAATGAAAGAGGTGATCTTTTTTTCCTCTTGGTCTCCCATGCAGGCCACTTAATCAATCAAAAAGAAAAGAACCCAAATATGTATTCACACACACACACACACAGGCATGCACACACATGAATGCACACACAGAGACACACTCTGAACAAGTTCATACAGACAGAATATTTGATGTGAAAAAGAGGTTGGGAATAAACGTTGTTAGGCCTGAGAAAGCTAAAGATGGGAATATAAGTTATGGTCCTCTCATATAGTCAAATACATTAGATGATATGAACATGTTGTGAAACTGCATCCTTGTCCTGATGATGGCTAGGATGGTGTTAACATTCTTCATAATAGCCCATACAGTATGTGTTTTCATCTGTGTCTAAAGAACTGCTAAAAAACTCCAGTGTTTTGGCTATCATAGGACTGTGTTCACACAGCATCAGAGCTTTCTCTTTTTCCCTCCCCAGTAAGTAGAGTGGGAATGGGCAATATACTGCAGAGGGGTGACTGCTGGGACAGATGACACAAAGTGGCCAAATCGATATTCCATGCCATGATTAAAATGAAACAGAAGATGGTGGGTGGCATTGTGGGTTGGCTTCTAAGGTTCAGAGAATTGCTGGACATCCATCTGTCTGTTGGAGAAAATGAGTGATTTCCTTTGTTTAATTTTTTTTCCCTCTTTCCTTCACCTATGCAGTTGGCTTGAAAGAAATAGACTAACAGTTGAATGGATTTTCCACAGTTTAATTTTTCAACACAAGAGCTATGACAATAAAGGTGCTTATGCAAGCTTTAAAACAAGCCATTATTGGGAAAAAAAAAAAAAACAACAAACAAACAAAACAAAACTAAAATTAAGCAGCAAACCAAACCAAACCAAAAGTCTCCTGAATATAAAATTTCTTTTATTTGTATTTTCCACAATGTTATGATTAATTCACATTAAATTCAACATTAACTTAGTGTAAAATTGGGGTCAAAATAAATTTCCAGACCCGAGGTACTTGTTCCAGACATTTGGTACTTGTTCCTAGGATAAGCTTTAACTATTATGTTTATATGAAGTCTCTTGAGCTATCTTAAGAATCAAACTCAAATCCACAAATTACACTTCCATTTTGTATCATCAGGGTTCCTTCTGTACATCTGATAATAAGACCTTTGAATATGCCAAACTGAATTTGAAATTAAATGCATCTGCAAAGCAATAGGTAAAACTGGAAATAAGTACTCAAAATCAGGGTTTGCATCCAAATTAATTCCTTTGCAGCTAATGGAACTCCTCCCTAAATAAAGACTGTTTGTTACAATATTATTCCTTTGTAGCTCAAAATAGATGTTTCGGTGCACATCCAGTCTTTCTATAGGCCTCTTATTAGATAGCATCACCACATTTTGTACATTGTTGAACTTTACTGGTTTTCAGCTACAAATACCAATTCATAAAATCATGTTCACATCCTGCCCTGGCCCTGCTCTGGCTTGCCAAGAGGTATGTAAAACCAGTAAAAGCTTTTTAACTCTTTAAGCCTCTGGTGTGAAAACACTTTTCTTCTCTATGTCTTCAAACAGAGAACTCATAAGCAAGAACATACACTAAGAACAAAGCAGTTATTTTATTACACTTAAAAATAATGAAGTATTCATTACAATGTTATGTAACATGTCTTAACATTCTTATTCCTTGCAAAAAGCAACATGATACAGTACGGTAATTGATGTCACTAGACTGTCAATGCAATTGAATCAAAGAGTAGCTTTATGTTAATAAACATGTTATAATAAATGACATGTCTAGAATCTGTGCAGATAAAAATAAATGTTTTTTACCTTGAAATAAAAATGTAGGTATGTCATTTTCTAAGCATTTGGCAAAAATTCCAGCCATATGTAACATAACTCCCACTACATAGTTTTATTTGCAAAAAGATTCACACAACCTTTTTCCTTGCCAAGTCTCTGATTTTGAATGAAATTATCCATTAAACAACTTCTAAATTCTAAAGAAGGTTTACAAATTCATAACATCAGCTGTGCCCTTAATTTTATAACTTAAACTTTAAACTGAAATCAAAGCCTAAATCCAAGAATTCATCTGCTTTAAATTCTTAAGTGTCTGTGCACTTCATTTTTTTGATGTCAGTTCTTTGCTGTAACTCTGAATAAGAAACAGGATGTTTCTTTCTTTGTCAGATAATAAAAACAAGAACATAAAGCAGCTGTAAGATCTCTCTGTAATTCTTGGCTTGCAGAAAAGTTTTGAATAATGTCATCTGATCAGAACAACAGGCTATAGAAACAGGCTTGTGAAGAAGATTGCTTGTAGTTAGTAATTGTAGGTATTTTTTGCAAAATATATCTATTTGTCCAATATATACGTATATGAGACAGAAGTTTTCAGCTTCTTATTTAATGCCTGTGAGGATAAGATGTATTTTCTCAGGGATATGATGATCTAGATAAGTGACATACAATCAAATTTTAATATCAGATCAGAATTTTTTTTCTGATTTAGGAACTACACAAAAGATAACTTCATTTCTCCTGGTACAAACCAATTAACTTAATAATAAATGACTGAAATTATATGGAATAGATTTTATGAGAGAGATTGTATTTTATTTCCTTTGTTTGAGCATGATATAACATCCAGGGTATGCGTATACTAATGAGATGCAGTAGGCATGCCATTTTATAATGATTATATCAACCCCTAAACCTAATGCCTAATTTCTACAAGGGGCTCCCAAGTGTTATCTGCAAGTTACTTATCCACAGAGGTATGAATATTCAATGGGATATTTATATAAATACCAGAAAATCCAAGTTCTCAAATGCATTGAAATCCATATAATATTTTAGAGGACTTAGAAGGAAGACTTATTTCCCAAGTGAGTTCAATTAAACACTATTTGTCTATATGAAGTTCAAGGAAAAAAAATTGAAGAAGAAAACTATCCTTCAATATGGGCATTATCTTCATGACAAGCCTACATTCCCCTCTATACACCCCAAAGGGAGGAGAAGGGGGAGGAAAAAACCTCTGCCATGACTTGGCAAATACACATTTTAATAATTTCAACACATAATGCATCCTCAGAGTGAGAGACAAAACGTGTCCTAAGCTGCAATGCTGGTGAGAGACACCCCACAGACAGACACAGGCTTGGTGTGACGAATTTAACTTGTACCACCACATCTCTCCAGCAAAGGCTGGGAGGTATGAGACAAACTCTCCTCTGCCCTCCACTCACAGGGGGAGGGGAGAGATGAGGAAACCTGTAGACAAAACCCAGCGACCTTGTATATCTTTTAATGGCAGGACACACATATTGCCTTGAACAAAACCTAAAATTATATTTCTTAAACAATTACTCTTTTAAGAGGATCATTGTAATGAAATGGGTCCAACCAGATTCCCTTCTCTAGGTGTTATTCCTTACAGAGACCGATATATCTGTCTTCTAAGTGTCCACAAAGCAGTTAAAAATAGATAATAGCATTTGTAAAAATACTAGCCATTGCCTCTACCACATATATTTTTTATACATAAAATTTAAAAATGTTTCAGTAGACAATCAGAAGTCCAGTTCTCACCTCAGAGACTGTCAGAGGCAAAAATAATTTTATGCTGTCTCCGAACTTCTGTTTCTTTTAGTTATTATGCAAAATAACTTCTTTCAGTTCACAGCTTGTAGATGGGAAGGATAACAGCCATCTACATATGGAGACAAATAGCTGGTCAAAAGGATCCTTTCTGGCATTTGAGTTCATGCCAGAATTTTAATAGCTTAAAAACAGTTGTTGTTTTCTGGTGTTTCTCATACCTTGAAGGTCAATTCTGTCTTAGGACATCATGCATCAGCCTGAGTAAAAAACATTGTGTCATCTAATTGCCTATTTTAGAAAAAACACAGGTTAAATATTTTTATCAGGGAGAAAGAGATTGATGAGTTGTTTGAAAAATAGGAATAGTTCCAGTCTGCATATAGAATCCTCCACAGGTGTAGGCACAGTATAGCTGATAGTTCAAGGTTGGTGATTTGGTAGCTTTTATTTTTTCTAACTTGACAAGAGATGCTAGGTTGTTCCACCAGGAAAAACTAGTGAGTAGGAGCTGTTATTTAGGGCAGCTGTTCTTTTAGGCAGAAACTTGTTCAGTTGAATTATTAATTGGTGTCATCAAAAGAGTATACAGACTTTCTAACTCCATCATTTAAATCCCTGTTTTTTTCAAATTATTTAAAATCTGTTAAACTATGAAATTAATATATACATCATCTATAAATACCTCTTACCATTTAGCTGGCTATTAATACTTGTAGATGAATCTGTAGCAGTTTGAAGGCGTTTGCCTTTTATTGTTTTTGTTTGGCTGTTTTGTTGAGTTTTTGTTTCTACCACCAAAGAAACTTTTAAAAGTATCCCACAGATGATATATTTTGCCTTGTATGAGGTTACTCTGCCTTCATTCAAAGACAACAAGAAAGCAAGATTGTTTTCAGGTGTCCTGAGCCACCTCCAGGACTGTTCTTTCCTATGGGTTATAGGTGGACCTGTGCTCCACTGGAGACCCTCACGGGCTTCCAGGGAACAACCTTGCTTTTCCATGGTCATTTGCAACAGACTAAGGTCACACTCCCACAGTTCCCTCTATGACATAGTAGCAAGTATGAAAAAATATTCTGAGATTTTTTTTTTAATTCTATCATCTACTCTTCCATTCCCTGATTTTAAACTTTTGTTTTCTGTTGGGCACGAATGTTTATTATATTGGACTTGTTTTCCCACATCTACTTAATTTATCATATTAACAGGAAGCACATTAAAGCCAGAAAAATGCAGGTGTTCATCTCAAAGTTCTGATATATTCTGAGAAAAAATAAGAATATAATTAAAGGCTTTAGACAGTGCCAGAGCTCAATTTAGTTACATATCAGCTGAACAAGGTGTAGCCTTTATCAGAAGAGCAGTGTTTGACTTGGGAATTTTTCTAGCAGATCTGATTTAAGTATTTAAATATGCTTTTGAGTCCAAGCTTCATGTCTTAGCATATAATGACTATGCCCCTTCTTAGAAAAAACAATATAATTTTTGCAGTATTATTCTTCTTTAGTGTACAGAGACAATATGTATGAAAATGTAAAGTTATTTATACTCTTTCTTTGATAAAATTTTACTGTAAGAATATAATTTTAAAATTTTCTAACGACTTCAACAAATTTTATCTACACCCACACAAACAAATTCGCTCACCCACCAATTGAGGGAATTCATCTGTTCAGAGATCTGTTTCAGGTATCACTTCCTCAGTACCTTAGAATTTACCCATTAAAAAAAAATGAAAAACTGAACTGTTGTTTTTATCCCTCTTGGCAGGGCATCCTTAAAAAGAAAAATCCTAAGAGCAGTCTGACCATCCATGTATGGTGGTGAGAGCATGGAAACACAGGATGTGGCAGCTGTGTTTCTTGGGGGGTCTGTGGCACAGGAGGGGCTCCTCTCTCCCTCGATGGACAGAGTATTGATTATCTGGAGGGTGGAAACCTGACTGGGGGTCCAAGCTGTGTCTCACTGTGATTTGTTGGAATTGGGGGCGGGGAGGAGGAATGGTTTGGAAGGTTTTCATTTTGGATTTAGTGCTTTGTTTTCTTTCTTTTCTCTTTTATGGTAGTAGTAGTTTAATAAAGTTTCTCCTTTGTTATTAAACTTGGGCCTGCTCTGCTCTGTTCCTGATTGCATCTCACAGCATATCATTTGGGGGTTGTATTTTCATGGGGGTGCTGGCATTGTGCCAGTGTGAAACCATGACAAAACTTTATGTAAATATTGTATACACACACACAAAAAAAATATCACCCAAACTCCCTAATAATAACACAAAACATTGCAAGTATTAAGCCACTTGTCAAGAAATAATTATTATTTAAAATCCTGGCTTTGTTGTATACTTAGCAAGGAAGGCAAAAAACTTTTTTCAGGCATATAGGATTTGCAGAAATCTCATATCCTGGTACACTTTGATAAAAATAAACAAATATCTGAAACTTCAGTAGAAAAAAAAGCACTTAGTTCCAGGTTTTCATAATGTGTTTTGTTTTCAGATGATCAAGATCAAAATCAAGGGCCTTAGCACAGAAACAAGAATAGAAAGAAATCACACAAATAATAGAAAAGCTATGGACAAACATTTTCTCTGACTTTTCATAGATGAAATTATGGAACAGATGTAGACTGTAACAGGAAAGAAAAAAATCCATAATGGCATATGTATGCATCCAGCGTCAATTCAATATTGACAATTACTTGCTGTCCCTCTGGTATGTTTCTTTCATTGTATTTTTGTCCCCTCCATAAACATAGAAAATTCGATAAAGGCTGCCTTACTAGCTAAACAGTCCAGTCTTTGCATAGCATGGCTTTGACTGGCATTTTTAGCTTCAGTGAAAGGAGCCAACAAAGATACACTGTGGGAATATTCTGTAGGTTTCAAATCATTACCTGAAATTTCAGCTACCTAGCTTTTAAAAACCATTTCAAACAATTTTGTAAGAGACTCTTAATAATTTGTTTTGAATGGAAAAAAATTGTAATAAGACAAGAATCATCAGCCTAGAAAGGACTGCTACATCTATGAGATAGTGATACCAACATATGACTTTAATAGAGGGAGCTGGTGAGTTCAGGGATGAAAATTTGCATATTGCACAATTATCTGTTAAACTACAAGAGGCAAAAGTGGACAAAATAATTACTGTGTGTACTATAAGCTGGTTTTCAGAGTGCTCATCTTTCAAAATGTTTTTGATTACCGTTGTGTCTTAACTCTGTGGTGGTCTTTTAAGCAAGACTAAGAAACCATGAAAGAGTTACAAGTGTAAGTACAATATACGAAGTTAAACACTTTTAGACTTTAGTAACTGAAATAATTTGGTAAAATGAACAGCTAACCATTTGACACTGTGCTGATGTTTTAGAAAATGTGTTTAGTAAGGACTATGAGGTTTTGGCTATATAGTAGAGGAGTTCTGGCGTCCACTTAGAGGAATATTCCTTATTTAATTCCTTACACAGGTGGGAACTGTCAATGGTGTGAGGGCACTCTGGGTGCAGACTTCTGTTCAGTGTCTGATTTCATCCTGGACTCAGGCGTGAGAGGCACAAAACACTCTGTCTACTCTGGGAAGGCAAATGAACATATGCTTAGCTTTGAATTTAGAAATGCCTTCTTGAACTCTGTCAGAGTACTCTGTGTATGACCACAACTAAAGTTTGAACCAAAATAGTTGTGGTCAGTAGGCATTAATCCCACCACATGAGCCATTGTGTTCTTTGGACGAGCTTTTGGTAAATGTGCTAAACTGCTCTGGGCTGAAATCCACTCTGTTACTCCTATTGTTCCTCTGTATCTGTGCCTACTGCTTAAACTTTTCCAACACTCTGCTCTTTTCCATGTAAGTAGCAGGAGTGGAAATTACTGACTTTAATTTCTGCTTGCCTTACATCTGTGTGCTTGTGTGGAGCACGTCACTGTGTGGAGATGACTGGTGTCTGTCTGTTTTTCTTGATTTGGAAACAAACCACCTCCTTTTTAAGTGCAAGAAATCATCCTGCCTGGCAGTGGGAAGTGGTCTTGCTGTGGTAATGCTTATTTAAGATGGAGATGATTACAAAGAGACAGGGTTCAAAGAATTGTGGGTTTTCATTCTCAGTAGTTTCTGTTTTCTCCCCTTTTACTCTAAAAGATGTCACTTATAAAAGATGTATTGTTTTTCTGTATATGAAGATATACAACTCTTCATAATTTCCTAGAACAATGTATGGCACCTATTTAGTTAAAAGGAGCCCATTCAAATTTGCAATACATCTCTTTTTTATAAAGAACGTCAATTCCACTAGCAGATGGATATATTGAACAAGCAGTAGAAGAGGAAAGGTTATTTTGCCTTGACACCATACCTAGTTTCATAGATATAAGCTCAAATAGATTTGAAATACATTTCTTTTATAACTGATAATGTGGAATCATGCATAAATCTGTTGGAGGATTGTTTGGTGGGATTTTTTCTAAATTTTGGTAGGTCCACATCAATCTTTCAGGGCCTTTTGTCTCTTTGCTTCCATACCCCACTGCTCATCCTTTGATTTTGTGCAATTTTCTTATTGGACCAATATTCATGCGTACTGATCATGACATTTTTTGTGAATTACTTTTCCAATGCTAAAAAAAAGATTACAAAAACTGTAATGCCTGAATTAATCTGTAAAAAATTATTACAGTGACTTGCAATGGTATGATATGAAAAAATGGGGAAAAAAAAGAGGGGAATAATTGCCTTTATGTAAAAATATATTTCTGATTCAACTGACACATTGCTATTACATGTGTTTTTATTTTGGGAAATGTGTCACACGATTGTTTTCTATAATTTCTGCCACATGCTGCCTGTTGCTTTTGCATAGAATAGTATTTTGTACTTCAGACAAAATAAAGATAGATTATTTTCATATTTCTAGACAAACTAGTGTTAGAATGGTTAAAACACTGGCATTGCTCACATAATTTATGGTTGAAAAGGTCAGTGAGGAGCCAAAAATATCTTCTCTCTATGATCCTGTGCTATCTAATGCATGTTTTTATGCACCCTGGATTAGGTAAGTAAGAGTTCTGTTCTGCTAAAATGCTTTCATGTAACTTTGAGAAATTATTAATGGAATTATCAGTTTAGTTTAAGGTCAGTAAGGCTAAAGTTAAATTCCTAAAATCTTTACCCCCTAGATTCTATCATGTTGGATCACAGCACTAGAGGCTGGAAACTTTTGACTTAATCTTTGCTTTCCTTCATGATTTACACATCCAGATTATATCTGTGTTTACATTTAGTCTTGTACACTTTCAGCTTCTTCCAAAATCTAAGGATCCTCAGATCCCCTCTCCTTTCATGCCTCACATGCTGCAGTTTATTTTTATTTCTCTTAACATCATACAAATGACTCTCAAAATGTTTCTGCTAGAGTAATTTTGAATCTTGCTTAATTCCTTCACCTGAGCTATTAGTTTTCTTTTTTCTGCTAAATAAAAGGTTTTACTAATATGTAGTTTCTGCTGTTTTTACCAGTATGTCCTCTCAATATTTTAGTAAACATTCTTTAATTAAGTTCTATTTTTCTTATTCTTCCTCATCCCTATAACCCACACCTTTCTATTTTCCCCTTCCCTCTATTTATTTTTTTACCTAAGATTTATAGATTGAAGTAAAAAATTAAAATGTTTTCTTTGCCTGCTTAATAGCTCAGTGGGGTGTGGATATTTTGCCTCCAGGAAAAACAGTAAAACAGTAAATGAAGGTTAATCAATTCACATTCTGACACAAAGAACAGAGAGAAGGAAGGATGGCCTAACTCATATAACAGTAGTTCAAAATTTATTTTTTCAGTGATCTTCTGTTAGATAGATGCTTGTCCAGTAATGTGTACACTATCTGTGTTTCCTAAGATTTTGAACTGTAAGAGCTTATAACACTGGACCTACCCCTTACTAGAGTCTTGATACTAAATATTGTTTTTACAGGATTTTTTTACACCATTATACTTAAAAATATTAACAAACTGAAAAAAAAAAATTCCCAGAAATAAGAGCATTTTTGAACTGCAAAAAAAGACTAGATTGATTTTGTTCTAGCACTGTAAAAATGGAATCATAAAATCATAGAATTTTAGAATTATTTGGATTGGAAGAGACCTTTAAAGATCATCTTGCCCATCTTCCCCACCCCCTGCATTGAGTAGGGACTTCTTCAACTGGATCAAGCCAACCTGACCTTGGACACTTCCAGGAATGTGGCATCCACAACTTCTCCAGTCAACTTAGACTAGTTTCTCCCCACTCTCATAATGAAAAATGTCTTCCTTAGCCTATCCTTATTTCTTCCTTATGTCCAATTCAGTTAAACACTGTTGCCCTTTTTCTGTCACTACAGGTAAAAACTGGCTCTCGTCTGGACCCACTCCAGAAGGTCCGTGTCTTTCTTGTACTGAGGGTCCCAGAACTGGATGCAATAATTCAGATGGGTCTGCACCAGAGCAGAGTAGAGAAGGAAAATTTCAACCATCACCCTGCTGACTGCTTTATATGATTATGTTTTTTTCTGAAATCAAATTGTCAGAAGCAGAAAATTTCATGGAAGTAATCAGATACAGTGTATCAAATGGTGTACTTTCACTTAAGTAATCTTTCATTTTTAGCAAGTACTTTGACATGTAAGCTCACTGAGTCATTGTCTGTGACTATGTATCTTTTGATTTGGAAACGGATATTTGCTTTCTCTGGTCTTTTTGGAGAAGAACTTCCTTGTAAAGTAATTCTCCCATATTCTCACAGTTTATAAAAAAATATTTTGGAACATCTCTTTTTTTAATACAGGAAACCAAGTAGGTATATGAGACCAAAAATTAGCCAATTTACGAATTGAAAACTTCCTGGGGAAAACAGGTTCTGATCTTTTCTATGGTTTGGAGTAGAATATCAAAATTATGTAAAATTTTGACGCTGCTTTCATCTTGAGACTTAAATGTAAAACAGTGGCTCTCATGGTCACAGTGTTGAGGTCAGGGTACAGCAATTGCAAAAAAGGCTAAAAATAACAAGGTTGCTTTGATTATACCATCTGTGCAACAACAGAAGTGTCCTTATTTCTCAAAACTGCGTTATACGTTTCTCAAAATGCCAGCTGAGCAGCCAGGGTAGAAGGCATGATGCACCATCCTGGCCAGAAATATTTAACTGTCCAAAATCTTAATGGACTAAAACGTTACACTGACTACAGTTGAATAGCAAAAAACTAACTTCATAGAAAATTATAAATGGCAGGAGGACCATAATATTTTGCAGGCAGATTTTTTTCTCTTGGATTTGCATAAAAGAGTTGTTTAGAAATGTTTCTAACCAGTTGATTTCTTGTAATAAATTGGACCTGTTTGGGAGTCTTTTGTATTTTTTCTCACTGTCTCCATCTGGAGTCTTCTTTCTAGTAAAATGTATAGAAAGTTTCATTTGAGAGTGAGTGAAAAGTAGAAAAGAAAAACTATTCTTCAACTACAAATTGTAGTCACAGTTTTATATAGAATTCATATTCTTAGTGTCTTGAACTCAAAGGTCTTCATTTTCTTTTTAGTAAAAAATACTGTACTGGTTTCTAATCACCACTAGAAAAATATTTTTTATGACAGCAGAGGATCTTTATGATCATCTAGCTGGTCTTTGTAACACAAGGTATGGTATTATATTTGAAAATTTTTACTTTGATTTTGGAATGTTGTGATTGAGTGAGAACATAGCTCTTAAAAATGTCTAATATGTCTAATCCTAAAGTTTTAAGGTTTAGATCATCAACTCTCCCATTTGCAGGTTACTTCAGTGATTAGTTTCCTAACTACCTGCAGCATCCTAGGTAGGCTTCTTTTAAAATTATTACTTGGTAGCTGGTTTTAATTTGACTAGTTCTTGCTTCATTTGCTGCTGTATTTCATTATCCTTTTTTCTTAAAAATCCTGCCATCAGAAACCTTCTCCCCTGCATGTACTTAAAAAAATGATCAAACCTACCTTGCAATTTCTCTTTGAAAAGAAAAACAAATTGAGCAAATAATATGTAATTAGTGTGAGGCTGGCTGTCAAGATCATGAAGTAATCTGTTGCTGGGTTTTGAATGAAGTCCATGCATATAACAGAATTTTAATTGGATGGTATTTTTCCAAACTGTTGTATCCTGTAGAAGTTATGGCACCTCATTCATTACTTTGCACTGCTCTTCTAAGGATCTAAAATACTGCTACTGTCTCTTTTGGATATCACATTAGAAAATGAGTATATTAGTGAGTATATTAGTGCATCATCTCAGGCCCGAGACTCATATTTGCTTTGTCCATATTATTAGAGCTTAAAACTTGTTGAGAGAAAACTTGTTGAATGTAGCCAACTCTTACACAGCTTACTGCTGATAAGATGTCCAGCAGGACAGTGAAGATACAGAAAGTGGGACAAGTCGTGATCGTGTACTTATACAAGGAACATGTGTATGAGGTCCTTGGCCACTTCAGTGTGAAGAAACACAAAGTAGTTTGAATGATCAGTGATGAAATCCTGATCCTGACACTTGAGCATGTTGATTAGATGAGTCTGGACCCTCCCCTTAGACATCAGCCAGGCTTTTTACACAGACCTGGTACACTGCACATCTTGCATTTCAGAAAAGGACAAGCATCCATAACTGTGTTGAAGTCACATTTTCTTATATGCTGCACATTCAGAAACTAGGGTGTCTAGAAAATATTGAACTCACAATGGAATTTCCTGAATTATTGTTTGCAAATGACTGTACACACTGCATCTTTTTCCTTTTAATCTGGACAGAGCCGCTCACCAACTCACAGGAACCCCTTTTGGTTTGCACTCCAAAAGCTGGTATTAATATCAACAACAAAAAATCATTATATAAACAGCATTAATGCTGAAAAGTGACAAAAAATGTGGAAAGGGTGAGTAGGTGGGTCTTGAATAGCTGTGACAGGCACAGTGACTCACACATGAGAGAAAAGTGACAAGACCACCTTTGAGTTTACAAAACTTTTAATCACTTGTGTTTCATAGTACATTTCACCTGATTTGATCTAATTTGCCACACTTTGAAATGATCTTTTGAAAGATCTTGAAATTTCAGGGAAGCTTTTGTATTCACACCTTTACTCACTGTGCGGAAACGTTAGCAAAAAATTGACTTCAGTATGAAAAAAATAAATTGCTCATATGCTCTGCAGTGCCATCTACAGTATTTTGGATACAACTGAACCACTTAAAAGGAAATAATGCATATTTTTCTATAAAGGAAAAGTAAAGTTGAATGTATGAATATATAAATATTAAACAAACAGTAGAGAACTGAACTACAAGTTAGCAGGGGCCTTAGATTAAAACTCCATTTCCAAAGTATTTTCTTCTTTGACTTAAACATAAAATTTTAGCAGCAAGAGCTTCAATTGTTTAATAAATTCTGACAGAATCAGCAAATTTTAACTCTCATAATACTAAAATATTGACATGACACCATTTTATAGAAATAAGGCATTATCATAAAAATAAGAGATGTATACATTGCAGCTTTAAAAACAAATCTATTTAGGTTGTCTTTGCCTCCTGTCTTCAGTCCTTAACAATTTAATGATACATTTTTTCCATTTTTCTTCATGCTTAGAAATGTAAAATAATACACAGAAATAAATTCTGTCACGTTACTATGAGCTTAAAAAAATTATTTTAAATAAATTTCTTTAAACTTTTGAGAATTGGCAGTACTGCTCCAAAAGTTGAGAAATGATAACATTTTATGTTATTAACTAAGATTTAATTACATTTTGTATATATGGTATGGTACAAGTATGGTATGTGATGTCATATAAGCTCCATTTTTGCTATAGTCCAGGGGTAATTCTTCCTCTAGAAAAAAGTTTAATTTTATGGTTTGCTGACTATAGATCTTGTGAGAATATAATATTTTTCCCCCATTAAATTCCTGATATTTAAATTCTATACAAAGAGTGCTCCATACAGTGTACATGCATATTAAAACTTTTAATTAATTAACCAGATTTAACTAGTCTCTAGAGAATTTATTAATTATCAAAGTAAGCAGTGATAGACATTTTCAATTGGAATCTTAATCATTTAACTGGTTTTAATCATTAAAACTAAGGTAATATTTTCTTGACCACTGAGCTCAGAAGTCAGTTTGAAAGTATTTTTAAAATTATTTTTAAAAGTAATATATAGAACAAAGCCACTATATGTTCATTTGCCTGCTTAGGACTGTGGAAAAGCTTCACAGGAACATACGTGCAAGACCTTGTTTTCAAAGTAATTACTCAAAAAGTAAAGTTGTCAGTGAAACATGAGGGTCTGCTTTTCCTTGGGTTTGTTGTTTACCCCTTCTAAAAGTTGTAGAGCACCAACTTTTTGTTAGGTTTGAGTGGAAAGAACAATTTCTGCTTATTGTTTAAATTCTACCCAAAAAAAAAAGAGAACACTGGGTCCCAGTGTAAGGTCAGAGCAATTATAACATTCTTCAATGATGATAAATGAGAACTCAAAACTGGAGCTTATCACTATTGTGCAACTTCACTATAACAAATAAAATGAAAGTCTCCTGTGTTACATACCTCAGCAGCTGGCTCCAACAATTAACCTTAATCATAAAATTCCTAGAGATCTTATTATCACAACAATTTACCTCAATGTTAAATTCAGTGTCAAAAATAAGTTATAAAATGTATGATTTGCCTGTAAATCATTAAACCTATTTAGGTTGTCTTTGCCTCCTATCTTCAGTCCTTAAAAAAATAATGATACATTTTTTTGCATTTTTCTCCATGTCTAGAAACGTAAAATAATACACAGAAATAAATTCTGTCACATGTTACCATGAGCTTAAAAAAAAAAATTCTTTTTAAGAAAATTCAGATTCTGGTATTCTCTGGTAGCAGGACAAACTAATGCATGTAAGTCTGCTCTCCTGATATATGAGGGCTGGAGGCAGGATACTTGAGAAGGAGACTGAATGCATGGTTTCACGTAACAGACCATGGTTATTAGATATCACCATCATCAGAAAGGCCAAAACACGGACCTGCAAGGGACAGAGGTAAGAACACAACATCAGGTTTACTGGACAAGTCTTGCTGGTTTTCATGGTAAGCCACACATACTGAAAATAAATTATAGTAATACAAGTAATATGTGTAAATATAAAAATAATTTCCCTCTTCAACTGGAATATAATATTTAAACATAAATACAGGTAATTATTTTAAACTCTGTATTAACAATTCCCTGACACCTTCCCTTAATTGTACATATTGTTGAATGCCACCTTATTTTAATTTTCCTATATGCAGTTTATGATTTAATGAATTAAAAACAAATCTAATAAAGTTAAAATATAGTTCTACTCTTTAATATTGTATTTGAGTCTTGGAAAAAAACCCTACAACCATGCAATTTTTTTTGTTTTGTTTTCTTCTTGTTTTTTAGCTGTCTCTTGCATTGGACCTAAAATTGCAAGAGAGGCACTTCTCTTTGCATGGTCTTTCTGAGCCAGCCAAAACCACATAATGATGGAAACCTCACAAGGAAGCCTATTTTGAAAAAAAAAATTGCCTGGTTGTCTGCAATGTTTTTCCTTAGCCTGTTATTTCAGGGAAGGGGTGGGAACAGGGATGTTGTTCTTTGGGTAATGTGTGGGTAGTGATTAGTATTGCAAAAGCCTACAGCTGGACTGCTTAGCTGACAAAAACAGGGAGCATACAACTATATGAGGACAAAAAGGCAGGGGACCAGCTCAAAACCTCTCTAGTTTTCTATTTAAACAGGGACCATAGCCAGTGAGGCTGTCAGTGTATATACAGCCTGGGAAAAATGCTGCATGTCCACATCTTAAATGCAGGAGTTGTCACAGCCCCCAGCTACACTGAGATGAGGAGCAGGCAGCACAGCTATGACTCTGCCATATGGCACAAATAATATTCATGAGGCCAGAGCTGTTCAGTTCTTGATATGTGTGTGAGTTACTTTCAAGAGTAGAATGACCGCTGTCTGTAAAAAATGATCAAACGCTTTCTCCGAACATATTTTTCCAAATTTGAATGTGTGTGAAGGTTGATTTCTTTTTCATAAGTCTCTGCTCATCATCTTCATGGTTCCTTCATCAATCTGTCTGCCCAGTAGCAGCTGGCTCAGAAAATACTTCATTTTTAGAAAATGCACTGAAATGGCTCTTTTATTCAAATGAGCAGAGCTTAGCCTTAGACCTTTATTCAGGAACACACTTTTTATCAGAAAAAAGCTTCTCTAAGTATGTCTGGACTTATGTACAGTTCTGCTGTGCTGTTAGAAATGGAGACAGGAAGTGTTGTTTGGACAGCTTTTGGAAGCTAGACCATGAGCATAAATGTTAAAAAAACAAAACATCTAGGCCTGCAACAGCAAGCATAATTACATCAAAACACTTTTATAAAGACTAAATGGGATGTATGCAATTAAGGAATATTTAAGGAATTAAGGCTAACAAAACAAGACTGCATGGATAGGAAGATTTTGCTGCTTTAGTTAGTGCTCTCTGCATTATCCCCTGACTCGGGAGATTGAACCATGGCCCTCATTGCTGTGGCAGCTAGAAAAGATGTAGGCCTTGAACCTTTCAAGGATTTCACCTTGGCAAAGGAGAAACCTGTCAAATTCTCATCAGGAAACTCTGGCTTTTGTGTTACTCTAGATTGGTCTTTTCAATAAGCTATCTTATTTTATTGGCTTTTAGTTCCTGATATTGAACAGTTGGTTGTACAGTTTGTTCCATGTTTGAAATACTTCATTCCCTTACTTTTCATGTTCCTTTTCAAGTAACCTAACCCTATGTCTACTTTGGGGAAAACCAAAGAAGAACATACAAAACAAAACAACCCAAAAACAAACACAAAAAGTCTCACCAAAGCCAACCAAATAGAAAATCTCCAAAACACCTCTGGGACTGTGATTCCTCACTGTTTAAGTCACGCTGTATCTTTAAAGAGTCTACTAAGGATCTAGAGTTGCAGCAGTAACTGCAGAGGAACCAAGAGTGCAAGCTAGTCTCAGATGCAGTTAAATATGTTTTACCTGTACAAAATTAAAATGGAATTACTGGAGGTGGCCAGTTGCATGCTGTCTGGAACTGAGACTGGGGAGAGAGGAAATAAAAGACAGGTGAAAGGATAAAAAAGGGTTGATTTAAGTAGATGTATAAAGATTTTTTACTAAACTTCCTAATTCCCCCAGATTTGTGTGCACCCTATAAAAAAATATGTTTCTGCTAAGGCTTTTGGCAAGGAATTAAATAAAAATTCAAATTGGTGAACCAACCTCGGGCAAGTTGCATTGGGTTGGAGAAGAAAATTTCATCCCCTTCTTTCAAATCTGAATAAGTTTAAGCGGGCAAAACTGGAACAAAGGAATATCAAACAATAAATTGCCAGCCACAAGCACAAAAGCATAGAATCATAGAAAAAATATGACTGGAAGGGACTTCAGTATATTATCTGGTCCAATCTCCTGCCTGAAGTCAGGATCAAGAATGCATATGTCATTCTTGACAGAAATTTGGATAACGTCCTGAAAAAGGTCTACAGTGAAGCTTACTGCCTCCCTAGGAAATGTGTCCCAAAACTCTGCAATCCTTAGTGTTACAAGACTTTAGTTTTACCTATAATATACTGCTTTCTTTAGCACCTCTTAAAGACCTTTTGTTGTTTAAGTGGTATGACCATAGACAATTCACTTGAGTTATAATACCTGCTAATACAGGTGATTTGGTAAAGAATGTTATATGGGGCATCGAAAAATGGAATTGATTATTGCAGAAATTAAATTAAAATTATTTTTTTAAAGTTTTATAATAATTCACCATTAATTGCCATAAGTCATACAATAGTTTGTGCTGGTTGGAAAATGTAAATGCAGGGTGTGGGAGAGATTATGCATACCATCTGTGAGGTCATGTCTGGGTTGGTGTGGGAAGTGAATTCTGATTGTAGGATCCAACAGTTACTAATAGTAAATGAAAAAACTATGTACAAGACACTTCAAAATATGCAGAAAAATCAATTTCACAGACAGTATTATTTTGTTGAATTAATGATTTAGGAATTTATATGAAGCCTACTGATTGGTTTAGAAAAAGTAAACCTGCAATTTGCCTTTAAGTAAATTGTTCCTTTTTTATTACAATTACTATATAGTCTGATAGAAATATAGTCATTATAAGATTTAGTATTCTAAAAATCTTAGAGATTTACATTCTAGCTTTTTAAGTAAATATGCACCTATTATTGTTATTTCTGATGTACTAATCCGAAATTTAAAGTGATTTTAGCAGTCAAGACAGGAATTACATTTTGCAAAAGTTTGCCTGTAGTAGACCACAGCAGGAAATGTTAGCTTACTCTCTAGCTGTGTTTCAGAAGTTTAAATAAAGAACTGATAAAGATGTAATTAAAATCTGTCAATTTAAGTATATCTCATAAATTATTAAAATCTTGCTCCTTCATATCTTGCTGTAATTATTCTGCTATACTCCTCCAGCTCTTGCAATTACTCTTCACAGGGCCAGGCTGACACCTAAAGGGACCATCTGCAAAACTCAGATAAGGGTGCTGGCTCACTAGAGCAGCTGTAGGGTGGGTGGGAAAGGGTAAGACTGCAGCCTCTGGGCTCTGGGAATGTCTTGGCACTCCTGGTGATATGTGGGAGTGGAGATGGATTTCTGTATATGGTTTTAATATATGGACTTCTTGATTGAAGTGAGGAGAATGAAACCTTCCAGAGAAACAATTGACAGCAGTGTTGAAACGTGACCCTCTGCAATAAATGACTCAATCCCAGACTGTCTAAAAGTCCTGAACTTTCATTTGTATAAATGAAATGTTTACTTCAAGGTAAAGTCAGAGGCTGTGTTTTTAGGAAGCTTCTTGGCCCTAGAACCTATCCATGTGGAAATTGGAGGTAGCTCCATAGCCAGCAAGCGAAGGGTGTACTTTTCTCTGTGTGACTTTAGTTAGTACATTAAGTGGGTCCTTTGTATCATCTTACCCCCCCACCCCCCCAAAAAAAAATGGTCTGAGATAATTTTATGATTGCCCCATTTCTCTATGTGCTTGAATCTTGGTGCAGGTGCACTGGGTATAAAGGAGGCAGCAGTAGAGGATTGCAACAAATTTTTGGAAGGTTTTGCTTTTAATTAGACTAAAGACATTGTGATTGAGATGGTGGAGTCAGGGCAGTACATGGGACTGTGGCAGCCAAGGAATCCAGGAGCTGTGGGGGCTCCCTGTGGGAAGGGCAGGCAAGGGACTGGTAGCTTGTCCCTTCCTACCATCCTAGTCAGGATCAGGGCAGAAATATAACCTGTGCCTGTGCTTTGGGCACTTCCCTGGAAATGGGGAGAGGCCAAGGCAGGGATGGGATGTGGTCCTGCAGATGGGCCTGGCTCAGAGGTAGGCCAGGCTGTGGGGAGTTAGAGTCTTGCTGCATCACTGGAGTGGGAGTTGATGACATGGGATCCTAGATTTTGAGCAGAGCAGGGTAGCCCAGGGGTCTGGGCAAGGACAGGCAGGGCTTGTGGTATTCTTCGAGTCCTAGCTGTAAATTCTAGTTTTGTTATTTCAAATCTCATACTGGGAAAAACTTGCCCTATTTTCATCTTTGTAAACACTCTTTAGATTAGACTTATTTTAATGTAAACAAGCAAATGTTTAAAATATATTAGACTGTTAGAATAGTGCATAAAGTCAAGAAATCAAGTGCTTTTCAGCTTTGCACATCTCTCTCTGGGGAAGCTCTGCCTTAAACAGTATTAGTCAGTAATCCTTGCAATGCACAGGCTGAATTTTAAGAGCATTTAGGTAGCTTCATTCACTAAGGCTAATATCTTGGTAAACCTGCACTAAATATTAAAGTGCTTGATGAGTTAAATTCTGTTGTTGGACTTCATGAAAGCGTTCACTCCATGAAGGGAAAATTGTCCTTAATGCTCAGGCCCTGCCTTGTGCTCGTCATCTACAGGAGACCATGGTGGGACTATGACTCTCGTCCTTCACAGGCGTTCTGCTTCCCTTTAGTAAGAATTGCGTACGAATGAAAATCTTTGTGCTATGTTTCAGACTTTTTTTTCTTTTAAAAGTACTTGTGACTTTTTTTGGGATTGGAGTAAGTTATTTATCTTGCTTGTGTTAAACCATATTCCTGCTAGGACATTTTTCTTGACTTAGTTGTATAGCCAAAACTTGTAAACATTTCCCAATCTAAGACATTAATATTTTGGTGTGGTATATTTTGCTGATTGCTTATAATTCTTTCTTGTAGCTTTCTCAAAAATTTTGAGACAGCCCTTTAGGTTGAATATTTTCTGTGACAGAATTAGTAGTGGGAGAGATGCATGGAATATGCTTGAGTGTGGGAGGGGGTGTGGCTGATGGCCCCCCTGCTTTGCCTTGGGAGGCAACTGACATTTAGTTTCCCGCCTTCCCCGGTTGTCAGTCTTTTGTTACCCCTTCCCCTTTTTCCTGTCCATCATTGTGTACTCCTTCCCCCAGTTCTGGAAAGTTCTAAGTTCTTTGTATCCCCATTGGCTCTCCCCCTGAAGCCACTCCTTCCCTCTATCCCAGTTGGCTTTGCCCTGTCGCTCTTCCCTGACTTCACCCTCAAGCTCTCATGTAGTTGGTTGTTCTGTACCCTGACCCTCCTTCCCAGTTACAGTTATAATCCCTGCCCCGCCCCTGGTTCGAGGCTCTCGGAGCTGGCTTCCCTTCCGAGCGGTTGCTTCCCTTCGTCCTCCACCTCGCTCTCCTTCACCTGAACCCTTGGAAATAAAGCCACCCGTGAGTCACCTGCCTTCGGTGGAAGCTTGTTATTTCTTCAACCATCCAGGCGCCTGCAGATCGGATCCTGTGGCTGACCATAGTGATTCCAGGGCCCAGGCACCTCACGTGAGTGTACATGGATGTTTCTACATGCAAACAACTGATGAAGCAGCAATATTTAGTGGTGTGAAGTGTCATGGGGAAGAAAACCAGACTAAAAACATAATGCTTAAATGATCCTCTGTATTTTGTCATGGCTGATGTAATCATGTAATCCCATGATTACATAATAGAAATAGTAATAATAATTGTACATGGAGAAATTAATGCTGTGAAGAACAATAAGCAATAAAAATATGAATAAATAATTACAGAAAACAGAATCTCAGGTCTGCATTCTGGATTTTGTAATTGTATGGAGATGAAATTTTACTTGCATAAAACATTCTACTAGATATGAAAGAGAGTATTTGTTCAGTATCCTATTTTACAGTTTCCTGCAACTGACAATGCTACTCTCTCAAGCTTTTTTAGACATCTCTTTAGAAAGAGTTTTAAATTATTTTGAATACCAAAAATCTAGACTTTAACAACCAAAACCATCCAGTAAATATTTGTGTTTTCAGCTCTTGATAATCTTTTACCAAAATCTTGTCATCTGTCTTGGTTTTTTTTCAAGACATAATTCAAGTTGGAAAAAAAACCCAAGAAAAGTCCCTCTGTGGCTTATATTGAATATCTAGAGTCCAAACAGAAATACTATTCCATCAAGTATTTCTGAAACTTGCATCAGCTATGCTGAAACCTTCCATGTCATCAAGTACACACTACCACTGATATTTAAGGTGAACTTGCTCCAACTTTGAATGCATCTGGTTTGCAATTTTCTAATCCCTCTAAAAGTAGTTTTCAAATTTCACATAGCATTTCTGGGTCTGACACAAAGCACCAGAATGGTAAGTAAAATGAATCACCATGTCTAAGCAGATGCTTTTCAGTTAAAGACATCACCTTGAATACATGAGGTCCAATTTTAATTTTTCATTCTGCCTAGAAGAACTTGAATCTCCACTTACCTTCTTGGGGAGTATCCAAAATACAGGGCATTTTCAGGGTAGCTCTTTCCAGTTCTTCTAGTAAGACTATTTCATTTGGAAATTTGGAGATTTTTGATTACTTTAAACTAAAGTGGGGACTGGAATATAAGCTTCCCCCTTGCAGATACATATATCTTCTTTTTTTTTTTTTTTTTTTTTAACTTCTTTCTGGCTTAATGAATATTGAATTTTTCTGCATAGTGAAACAGTTTCAATAACAACAAGCAGAACAACAATTTGTGAGACTATCCCGTGATCAGAGCACTCACCTACAACTAAGAGTTGTAGGTACTCTGTGTCATCCTCAGTCCTAGCAGGCCAGAAGAGATGATTTGCCAGGTGAAGCAGGTATTAGCCTGCCTATATATAGCAGTCTTCTCTTACTGCAGTAGTTTAGGAGGAGGGAATGATTTATACCTGTCAAGCTCCAGAAGCAGCTTTTTTTGCAGATAACCACAAGCAGAAAAAACTGCCTACTTCCAGCTCACAATATGGTACTTTGAGGGAGATTTGGGCCTTGCCCTTTAATTTCTCATTTCACGCTAACAGATTTATGAAAATTTTCCATTAACAATCTGTTTTTTATGGATCTCTGTCTTTAGATTCATCTATGTGCATGCATAAAGAACTGTGACTGCTCTGACTTGTTTGAATGTCACCCTTGAAACTGCAGGACTTAGGATGCTGTGATGCTGTATCCTATTATTTCAAAATCTTTTGTGACTGCCATGTTCATACCTTTAATTCATATTTTCTCAGCCTGGGATAGACTCCAGCAACTCAACACTCTACTGTAATTTGGCTGACAAAAATAAATTGCAGAAGTTGTGTTCCAGGGGACATCTCCTGCCTAGAAAGCCACTGCCACTGTTACGTGACAGCTGCACTGCTGTATTTTTTACAATTCCTGAGACAGCAGTCTCCAGCAAGAGCCATCTCACCATTACACACCTCAGGGGAACATCCTGTCATTCTGTGATTCCCAGAGCAGACTTGAGTGTATTTCTCTAGGTATACCAACCACGTAGAGCCCTGCAGCCTTCTGTGCACCTGCGCTTCACTTTCAGAGACCTGAGAGGCTGTCCATCAGTCTTTTCATTTAGCAGTTTGGATCAGTCATTGCAATTTGTGATGGGGGATGAGGAAAGGATTTTTTTAAACCTCCCATATGTGTGCATTTAATCTCTTATGAACTCAGATTTCACTGCAAGCAAATGTGGCACCTCACTTGAATCGTGCATGGATGGCAAACATGAGTTTGTTCTGTCTATGGTGATTTTTCTGGGGCATGTTTCTGTGGCAACATTAGCATAGTTGTGGTCCTGAGCTAATGTGTCTTGCCTCTGAGAAGGGTTTTTACCTTTAATCCAGCAATATCTTGACAGTAGCTCTGTACCTTTTATGAGGTTTAGGGAACAATTGGCATAACCAGACAAAATGTGCTTGTACTTTAGGTTTGTTTCCTACCAATCTAATATAAAATAACTTCTACTTTCCTAGTCATCTATATGCCCCCCTGGACTCTTTGTCTGTCTCTTTTTGTGCAATCTACCCTGTTTAAACTGGCTTTGATCCTCCCCATGGGAGCTTGTTCGAACCATTAAGGTTCCTTGCTGTAGCAAGGGTTTCTTAATGATGATAAAATGTGTAAACTCTTAGGCAATTACTGAAGTTTCCTCTTAATTTTTCTAGATGAATGAGAGCACTAAAAATGGCTGATCCCAGAAGTAAATGGCATTTTTGACTAAAGATTAGAATAATTTAATTAATTCAGAAATTTATGGTTACCATTTGTTACACATACAGAAGTATATACAGCATTCCATATACATATATTGTAATGTCAGGCATTTCTCATTGCTCAGGAGAAGAAATAAGAGACTGACATCTGTTCATGTGGACTAAATTGTCTTGGACACTCTGTAGGCACAGTTGGTATGTTTTTGACCAAATAATTGTTCCAGTGAACCTCAAACCTGCTTTGAAATACTTTCTGCTATTTTATTCATGGATAATTTATTTGAGCAGCAAGTGGCAAAAGAGCCTAAATATGCTAAAAAATACAAAAGCTTTTAGATAAGCCAAATGCTGTATTTGAGGGGAGATTTTATATTTAAGAATCTCTTTTAAATTAAGCTACTAACAATTTTTGTTCTAAAGTTAATTGTCCAGTCAATTTCTTATGCATATTTTCATGTTCTTTTCTGTTAAATACATAAGTGCTCTATGTACTTTCTATTTGTGATCTAATCAACAATACCAAAGAATTTCTTCCTTGATCTAATTTTTCCTTATTCAAAAATGTGCTAAATTATTAATGGCCTGCTACAATTCAATCTCATAATGCTGCTCAGCTTTTCCCTCTTTCTGCCTATATAATTGCATGAGAGTGGAGGCCAGAACTCATATCTGTATTCCAAACTCCTCCTACCCTTAAATAACTGCAGAAGCTTTTATCTCATTCCTCCCCATACAGTATATAAATTGCCTAAAATGTCACTAAATTATGAGAAAGAGAGGGTAAAATCACAGAGTTTTGAAGGAATTCCTCTTTTCATGTTATGTCAATAATTTATTTTGAAATATATGCATGTACAGCAAGATATATACTAATATCGTATGTGGGCATCTATTTCTGGGTATTTAGTGCTTAAATTGCACAGATCGGTATAGAATACTGCACAGTTTAGCTGTTGGACCAGTATGATTTCCTTGGGGAATTCTGTGCTTGCATGGAAAGATACTCTTTTTACATTGATAGCATAATTATTATTACATCCTAAGGTCTTGCACTTGTGTGTAACTGACAATTATGTTGAAGATTTGGAATAGCCAGAATGAATACAAAACAAAAACCAAACTGAGTCGCCCAAAACCATCCTATCTTATGCAACTGTACATTTATCAATTCAACCAGATGCTCTGAAGCTGACTAGATGTGCTGCTGGCCAACATATGAAATTAAATTTAATGTATATAAACATACAGTAATGCATAAATAAATTATATTTATTATTTGAACAGTGTAATAGTAATACAAATTAAAGGCTGCACTTGTTTCAAGCACTTCAGAAAAAGCCTAAAGGATACATGAAAAAATACATTATGTAATGAATGGAATTGCTTCACTAAAAATAACATTCATTTCAAAAAATTATGCTTTTATAATATTCATAAGTAAAAATATATATTCAAGATTCAGAGTTTAGATTTATAGTGCCGTGCACATATATTTTGAAGGTACTTGCTGTAAACCATTGCAATTATGTATAGCTATTACATATTTAGCTCCACATATACATTTATCTCTATAGTAAGTAGATATTATGTAGAGTTTTCCTTTGATGTTTTCCTTTTACACTTACAAATTGAATGAGTCTGCTTTTCTGTGCTTTTACACTTACAAATTGAATGAGTCTGCTTTTCTGTGATGTAGGGGTTAGACACTAAAACCAATCTTAATCAGGAAAATTCCAGGGCCAGTTATTTATCAACATGGAAATCCAAGTATGCTATGTTAATCAAAGTATTCTTAGTCACATGCTCATTAGTTGCTTCAAATAGCCCTTAGAGATATGTAAGGATTTTTCTCCTCTGTCCTAGTTTCAGCTGGTATATAGTCAGTTTTCTTCCTTGTAGGTGATACTAACTGGTTTTGTGCTGTTTGGGGTTTTTTTGTTTGTTTGTTTGTTTTTAATTTAGTTTCAGTATAATATTCCTAACACACTGATTTGTCATGGTTTGAACTTGATGATCTCCAAGGATTTTTCCAACCAATGTGATTCTGCCATTCTGTGATGTTTTAGTTTTTGTTAAACAGTGCTTTTTCTGAGTCCAAGAATTTTCAATTTGCCATGTTCTCCCAGTGAAGAGATGTTCGAGAAGTTTTGAGGGAACACAGCCAGGAGATTTGAGGTGACCTGGCCAAAGATATATATATAGAGCATCATGCCTGGTATGTAAACTGGAGTGGAGTTGTCTGGGAGATGCTGATCACTGCTTGGCACTGGCCAGGCATTGGTCAGTGAGTAGCGTGCAATTGATGGAGCATCACTTGTCTTTCTCAGGTTTTACTCTCCTTTCTTTTTGTTATCTACCTTTTCATTACAACAACAACAGCAACAACAACAAAACATGATAATGATGATGATTATGATTGCTATTATTATTTTACTCTATTTCAGTTATGAAGCTATTCTTATCTCACAATAAGGTTTACTTTTTCTGATTCTCCTCCTCTTCCTGTTGGAGGGAGGGGAGTGAGCAAGTGCTTGTGTGGTATGTAGTTGACGGCTGGGGTGAAATCACACCTCCTTCTTCAATATATATACAGCAATAATTCCTTTTTTTAGAATTTGTATATATGTTTTTTGCTAGTATTATTGCTCTTTATTAGAAAATGAAGGAAATTGCTCAGTACTGAAGACAGATATTTAGATCAATACTATCCACCACGTTGCTGTTTGAATGTCTATGCATACAGGAGCATTTCACTATTCATACTATGAGAGATTTGAGGAATATAGAACAAAAGTAGTATGTCTGACAGTTTAGGCAGTGACCATATGGTATTTATCAATTTTTTTATTATTGATCCTAATTTTATTGGTTTGATTTAAAGCCCCTCTTCTTTATATGTCAGCTTGAAAGTCTTCACATATGTATCTCTTTTTTTTTTTTTTAATTTCAGTTCCAATATTATGCACCTTTTTTGAGTTATTTCATTATATTTCAGTTACCTGCTGGCCCTTAAGTTGTTTAAGGCATCTCTGATGGGTCTTTTTGTTTAGTTTTAAAAATCATTTTCTATTTGGCTATGAATGTACACCAATTCCATGGTGTAAAACTTTTTAGTGAGCAACAGACATTACAGAATATGATAAAATATTGATGAATTCTGATGAGTCATTAGTATATCCTGAGAACATTGCATGGGAATTTTTAATGATACATTATGACATAAAGATATTACTATGGAGATACTCTGTGTGATATATTGTAAACCCCCAAAGCTATTATGGTGTAATAGTCAGTCTGGAGCATTATCAAGCGTCTGTTAAACAGCATCAAGTCACAGGCTTGAATTTGGGTATCTTTTCTAGTACTTGTCAAAAATATACCCCTTTTGATGTAGACTCCTGGTGCATACCAAACACATAGAGTGATACATGACAGAGATCCACTCACAGTATTTATTTCAGTCAGTCTAATGGAGGTAAAAGGCTATTAATTCTAAGGCAGAGAGGAAGATCATGCTCTGAAATAAACAAACCTAAGATGATATTCTGCAGATTAGATGGCCAGAAACTGCCTGTCTTTGTCTCATGAAATTGCACTTTATTCTGAATGACTTCACTACTGACTCTACCATTAGACAAGCAAAGAAAGACAGAATGAGAAGTGTAAGAAGTTTGTCAATTACATCTGTTGAGAGTTTGAATACTACGTTGTTTTAAAGAGATAAAAATATTTTACTGTAGATTACACAGTTAATAAATGGGGAGGGTTAATATTTGTTCAATGCAGGTAGTTCAGGAATTTGATTCAAGTGGAAATTAACTCTTAGTAAAAAATATAGAGTTAGTTTTGGGACAAATCTGTTCACTGAACCTTCTGAGTGCCATGAGAAGCACTAGAAGAAACTGATATAAAACCATCTTGGCAGTCTCCTGTAGATCCAACTCATGGACCTGTCTGAAATGCTGAGATTGTTTGTGTGACCTCGGGACCCTCCAGCTATGATAATTCAGTCTCTGGATCATTACTGAGTGACACTGTTCTTAGTACGCAGGCAGATGACACAATCTAATCCTTGCAGTGAGCTGTTTAGACCACTGGCTGCATTGTTTCCTCTCTTGCTATTTGTCTTGTTTTGTCTTTATAGTTTACAAAAACTTTGGGGGACTATTTTTCTTCATTATGTGAAGTGCATTTTTTCCATAGCAGAAGAGATTCAGGTGAAAATACCAATGCAGAGATTATTTTAAAAAACTGAATGAAAATGAGTGGCCCAATTGATTGTTTTCCAGTCTATGGAATCTGTATACTCTTGCTATGAACAGGTAGCACAAGTTCAGTCTCAGGTACAAACAGTGTGGCTCATGGGTCATTAGTCTGAAATATATCCATCTGGAAATTCATATATTTTCAGTGTTCTCTAGAATGTGAAAACAAAAGCACAATTCATTTAGATTTTCATGCAGTAGTGATAGCCACAGTAATACCTTGGCAAAGTAATAAAGCACTTAAGGTAAATGCAAAGTTTTCTTGCATTTCACTCAGGAACTAAAGCTGAAACACATATTCAAGTCATCAACCTCAGTTACAAAAAAATTAGTTTAAAAAATCACCCTGAAATACATAGGCAGTTTGCTCAGGAAGATGGCACGTGGGTGTGATAGATATATAAATATGCTACCTTGCAAAAGAGCAAGTTAGACGTTAAGCAGACTAGTAGTCAAAGTGACATGATTTAGCTGAGCTCTTTCATACTTCCTCCAACAGTGGATAAAAGTAGCCTCATGTCTGTCTGTTAGTTCAGTTTGGAATATCTGGGCCTGCAATGGTGAAAGGATCTCTCAAAGAATTTAAATTTGAATATTATTCTAATCACAGTCTGTTTATAAATTGGATCACTGAATTGGGACTTTAGATATTCATATTAAAAACAAAACCAACCAACCAACCAAAGAAACAAAAATTTATATCTGTTTTTAAAATAAGTGTATCCTTTCAAGCTAAATAAAAATTAAATTCAAAACAGGATTTGAGTTTTAGAGGACTGATTTGCCTTCTTGTTTTATATTGGACTTATTCCTTTGATTTATTCCAATATGAGATCAGTATGGGTACTGTTTTTTGCACTATGGTTCTGCTTTATCATTTTAATGTTCATGACAACCAAAAGTTAAATTTACCTGAGTGAATAATTCCTTTATTGCAAACAAACATGCTGAAAGGACTTAAAGAGATTTTAAACCAGCATTTTTTTGGGTGTGGGGAGGGTACTTTTAATTTTGAAAATTAAATTCTGTGGGGTCTGTTAAAATGGACAAACATTTCGTTTTCACTACTGTTAAATTAATAAATTAATAAATGTGCACAGATTTTCTCTTTATTGGGGAAAGAATTATGTGCATATAAGGCAAATAGGTTTAATTTGTGGATAAAAGGGATTCAGAGTCATATTTCAGTACTTGTGTCTTTCTAGGAGGTCTTGGATAGGATGAAGCTAGAAATAATTACAAAAATAACAGGTCTGATGGAAGTTTAGTGAAAAAACTGCTGTATTTTTGAAATGTGATTTGATTTGGGTGTTTACTCCATGAAAGATATCAATAGCCTTTTCATCCTTCCATATGTGCTTAAATAACAGGAGAAGTTTAGCATTTATACAAAAAATAAGAAAAAAAAGTTTCTAAGTTTTGATGTGATTTCTCTTTCACCTTCAGTTTATGTCTGAAGATATATAATGAAATTAAGAGAGTTGCATGACTTTAAGTAGACTTAGATATAAACAAGTAGGTTTTTTTTTATATGTTTGGGACCTGAAGGGAAGCATTAAGAACACTTGTCATAGGCAGTTTGATGTCCAAAATAAAAGAAGAGGGCACAACCAAAATTATTGGGTAAATGTCAGGCAAGAAGGAGGATCTTAAAACAGGGTGGTCAAGACTAGAAAGCTGTTTAAATTAGGGGGAAAAACCAACTGCTTTAGATAGATAGAAAGTGCAGTGCTGTGACAGGCAATTTTTGAGAGGATTTAACAAGTTTTAGAATTATTTTTCTTCTTCCTAACAAGAATGTCCTAGCCATACAAACTAGACATCTGGCACAGTTCTTAAGTATACCAGATTACACTAAGTGGTTATGACACATGTACCCATGTGTGTTTAAAATGCATAAACTACAGTCTGCCTATCTTTCTAGCTGTAATCTATAGCTGGAGTTCTTTCTGTTCAGTAAAAGAAAAAAAATCTTTATATGAAGATAATGTTTTTCCTTCAGGATTATCTTGCACTGTGTGGTTTAGCGGCCTCAGAGTATCTGCCTTCCCCCTGTAATTTCTTCTGGAGCTGGAGCATTTCCCAGGCTTCACTTGCTTTGTGGCATATAGTGCATTGTCTCTTTCACTTCAGGTTTCTCACTTGTATTGAAGAAATGTAGCTTGAATCAATTGTATGCCCATTGTGATGTATGCTTGGACCATGCTGGAAAGCTGTTGGAGTTTGGAAAGAATAAGATCCGTTACTGATTTTTTTCCTTTCATTCAAGTAGTGGCAATTCGTCTTAACACTTCTTACTGCTCTATAGGAACATTCAGTATACATCATGATATGCTTAATCCATTTATACCATAGGAAGTCTTGTGGCCCTGGTTCGTGTGTTCCCTTTATTTAGAAGTATTCGGCTAGGAATTCAGTATTCTTTTTTCAGCAGTTTCCAGCGTATAGAAGGCATTGTCATGTGATAAAGATGTATATTGATGTTTGAACTTTTGATAAAGGAAATGGACAGTTTTTATTTTTCCCCTTTTTACAGAGGTTCTGAAGCTAATCAGGTTGAACCAAAGCTACAAGAAGATAATTTGCTGAGAGGAAAATTGTGAGATAACAAGATGATTTAAATAGAAGGTGTGCACAATAATTAAATGCATGGATGCCTGGTTACAGACTACTTGATCACAAGATGTTTGTTTTCAAGAGAAAAAAAACCTATTCCCTTTATTTCTCATACTCCTCCAAATGTCAACAAATAGCCATATGTACAGTTTTTTCATGAGTTATGTCATATGAGTGTGACCAAAACCTAATAAACCTTTGTGGATCCTAATGTTTCATCATCAGTAAAATATACAGTCAGCTGTTATGAGCCTCGTTTATAAGATAACAGGTAGAGCCTGTTTCTTACAATCAGAAGTTCTGAAGTATAAATCAAACAGATGTAATTATTTTTTCTGCACTGTGAGGTGTAAACATTCTTAAGCACGATTAGGATGTAAGTAATTAAAGAGTAGACATTGATTTTAAGAATTGTTTGGGCAACATAGTAGGCAGTATATTGCGCACAGTTTGGGGTTGTTTATAGTTGTTTACTTCAAGAAATAGTCCCAGCTGCTTCATCTAAACAACAGTAAATAGCAAACAGTGATATAAATGAAGATAAAATAAAACAATCATTTTGCCCCCCCAAAAAACCAATTTGAAGAGTTAAAAACTGGCATTCAGAACCTTTAGCTAACAGTGCTAACATAATATTAGCTCTCACAATCTTTGAGTATCCTATGCTCCATTTGTCAGTTCCTGTGCTAGAGCAATAAATAGCCAAGGAATTATTGACATAGACGTCTAACAACTCATCCATTTTAGCATGTTGCACTGATAGTAAATGTGGCAAGTTAATAGGACAAATTTAAAAAAAAGGGAAAATTCAAAACTCAAAGTTCAAAAATATTAATTGGTACCCTACAAAGGGATGTAACCATAATTTCTCTTCTTTGCAATGTCACGTTCATTATGTGGCCAAATTTTGGGATATATTTTTAGGAAAGTATGTCTTAGTCTTCAATTCTAGGACTGAATTTAGGATATGTTGCTAACCCTCTTTGTCACTTTTTGTTTAATGCTGGCAGTGCTGTTCACTGGTTGCTTGAAAGTCACTGAATTAGTCCAATTAAACCACAGACATCTCTTTGTATAGACTGCAAGTCTGTAATGATTTGCAACTATAAATGTACAACTGAAACTTCTTCAATCTATATGAAACTACATTGTAATCAGGTCCATGTAAATGGTAATATGATGAGAATAAATATCTAATCAGACCATACAGTCATAAAATACAGCTGAACTAATCCGATCTGTATTGGTTTCATTAATTTTGCAGCATTCTGGAAATGCACACTTCCATCTCTGAGTTTCCAAGTAAATATAGCTGCTTAGCAGATATAAGCCAGTGTCATTAGTATATAGGTTGACTTATATGGTAAAATTAGGATGCAAGCTTTGTGATTTATGTGTTATAGGACTATCTGTCAGATATATACTTATCTGTTAGATGTGCCTCTTTTATTGACAAAATTGTCAAAGAAGGGAAAAACAAAATGCAAACAGAGGACACAAAGAGAAGGAATGGCAATGTGTTTCATTATGTAATTTGGAAAAACTTTGAAGCCATTATTTTAAATGAAATAATCAGTTGTAATAATCAATTAAATAGTCTGCAAAAATGCAAAAGTTCTTGCCTTGAAAACTCTTTTCAGGTCTGTAGACAGTCTACAGCCTGCAGGTTCTGGGTCTGGTCTTTAAAGTAGATAGATAAAAATTTAGATTTGAGTCTGTGTTGGATCAACAATTTATTAGTAACTAGTTTACATGTAGTATATAGTAAAAGCACATGTGAAAGTGTGTGTTACTCTGCACAATTCTGAAAAGATGCTCTCTATATTTGTCCATATAAATTTCTTTTACTTGGTTTTAAAAACAACATTTTGCAACCTCCCTTTTTCCCCTAGCAAGTTTATGCACTCTTGCATATTAGAAATCTTATTAATATTCTGTTGTCTTATTATTAGCTTTTCAGTTGCCAAGACATCTCCAATTGCTTTCTGGTAGCTCAAAGCACCTAATTAATCTGCTCTGTAAACCAACCAGAGAGCAGAAAGTCAATAATATCTAAGTTTCTCTCTTCCTCCTAGCACCACAAACTCAATCAGAAAATCTTGCCAATGTCAGAGAATCTTAGCTAAAATAGGTCTTGTTATTAATCCTTATAACATGATCAACAGCTGGGCTTCACTTCCAACATTTATGTTTTACACCTTGCTATTTATGTAGCAGAAGAATACCTTATGCTGTGACAGTAAAAGTGCTTTCATTGGTGCTATGTCTGAAGATGCAGCATTTGCAAAGCTGCATATTCACATGTATTGATCCCACAGAAGATAAAGCACAAGACAAACATAAATTTTTCAGAAGAAGTCAATAGGGAAATCAAGATGGGGCACAAGAAATACATAACTAGATTCACACAAATGTTCTTGGTACTTGTTTTACTTTGATAGCACTAGAAGTCTTATCCAACATTAAAAAATAAATAAAATATTACTTAATTAGGTATGTTACCTGTGTTGTATAAAACAAGAGAAATGTCACTATGTATGTCAAACTTCTGTGTTTTAAGGGCAAGATTCTACTGCCATATTTAAAAATGCTCCAAAATCTTCCATTGACTTTCTTCTGGAAATATATAATGCTAGATTGCTGGAGGTGTTTCATGCAAAATCTAGTAGATAAAACTCTTCTGGTCCTTAAAATTCTATGCACCAGGGAGGACTTTGAGGCAAAAACATTCCAAATTCTTTGTTATTCAAGTAGCTATTGAAAACTTGTAAAAGAAGATATCTTCAAATAAATCAATTCTTGTGGGCTTTTGTTTATTTGTGCAGCATAAGATCTTCCATTTTGTTATTCCTTTGAGGATTTTTAATTTTATTTTGTGCATGTTCATCAATGTAATGGATTGTAGGTTTTTTTACCAATTATCTAACCAGTTCTACTTGTCTTTCGGTTGCCTTTTATAACTTCTCTAATAAGTGCTGACTTTGAGAAATTGATATGAATAAACCCTTGCTTTTATTAACATTCTTAATATAACAATAGAAAATTTTACTTGCAATTTACTTCATATTTCTGTCATGTAATAAATATATTGAAAGAAAGCAGTTAAATGTTAGCAAGCTGTTCTACGTCTGTGGGAATAAACCAGAAAATTGACATTACATTTTTTTTCTTGTCAGTCATGGACATGTACTATAGTACATAATTTCTAGATGTATCAAGATATCTCCTATTAATCTAGGCTTCCAGGAAACTACTCTGCTTTATGTTGAAGAACTTGATATGTTTTTGGTGTATTTTGCTTCCTTTTGCTGAAGCTTATGGAATTGAAAATCTATCCACTTCTTAGATCCAAAGGTCCAGGCACAGATATTTTAATTTTAGTTTAATTTAGGAAAAGGATTCAAGGCTACATAAGACTACATAATTTAGAAACACAAACTTAATTTTCAGGTAGCATCATCATATTGTTATTTATTAGTATAAGCTAGCATCAGGAAACTGGGATACTTGGAACTGGAAATATTTTTGTAACTCTGAAAAAATTCCTAATGTTTTATTCTCATCTTCCAAGGAAACTCATGTTTCCCTGGAGCATGCAAGCAATTATTTAATGTATATACATATATGTTTATTTACATCTATATACGTATACATACAAATGCATGTACATATTTATGAATATATGTAAAAATTATGTACATGTATTATAAATATAATACCCATGTATGAAGAGGCATATATTTATGAGTCTGTATGGGTTTTGTTTTATTATGGCCATCGAAGCTTGTTTGTTATGAATCTTTTTTGTTTTCCTTCTGTTTTTCAAGATGAAAATTTTTATCTCTAAAAGCAGAAATTTGTTGTAGGATCAGCTGAGTTGGAAAAGACCTTTGAGAGCATTGAGTCCAGCTGATGACCTAACTCCAGCCTGCCAACTAAACCAAGCGGCACATCCAGTCTTTTCTGAAATGCCTCCAGGGATGGTGACTGCACCACCTCCCTGGGCAGCCCATTCCAATGCCCGTATTTGAAAGGATGTAGAGAGATTTGGAAGGAGTTTGTTTTTCTTTAAGTCAGAGAACCGAAATCTTCTTCTACCTACCAAAAGATAGGTGGTTGTCCTTCTTGGTTTAGACTGAATTCTGGTCAAGGAGGGCACACATTTCAGAGAGCTTTTAATGATCTCAGTTGTGATAGGCCTGTTTTAGAAATTAAGACTATCAAATGGATTATCCTTAATAGTATAGAGTTTTTAGAACAATGCTAACATTTTCAGCTTCACCTGGAAGTGAATTTACTAGTTCAAATCTTAAAGCCCATGGAATATGTTTCTACTTATCATGACAAAAATGTCTTTAAGTCTGTGTCACATTCCTATTATGAACTGTTCAAAGCTGTGGATTAAATAGTCTGAGAGGTAGACTTGAACTGCAATACCATATAATTTTATTTTTTTCTGGAGAAGAAAACCGGTTTTTAGGGAAAAACCTCTTCAGCTTCACTTCACTGATAAAAAAACATGAAAAATGTATTGAGATAAAAATATTAAGGCTATTTGACTACAAATAGTGTTTCAAGGCCTCAGACATTGAAATTTAAATGGAATAATGATTTATTTACCAACTAGTTTGTGCTATTTTTACATTCTCTTCATGTGGAATAGGATTTGAGTAATATAACTAATTTGAATACATGACAAAAGAAGCATTCAAAGCTGATTTAGCATTTGCTGCATTAGCATAATTATATTTTTTCAATCTAATTAAAAATGCTAACATCTTCAAAACAATGCATGCACATTTCTACCAATTTTCCATTTAAGTCCACTTAGTCACAACAGTGTTTTTCACTGAAGTCCTTATTCAAATAGTTTGTGAAAATACATTAATTTCACTGGATAACTTAGAATTTCGGTATCTTGCCTTCAGTGGAGAAACCTTTATTTTAACATAAAAAATTTATTATTCTGATGTTCCCACTATGCCCTAGAGAAATTTTCAGGCTTAAAAGGAAAGATGAGATATATAAAATAAGGCAGTTTGCTTGACTTTGCTTTAAAAAGATTGAAGTTGTGAATAACATCTAGGAACACGTAAGAAATTGTTCTTCACTCAGTATTTCATATTAAGTTCAGTGCTGTTAAGTTTTTTGTTTTCAAGGCATGACATATTTTCCCACAGGTTTCTTTACAATTGCATCTCATTAATTTGCCAATGTCTCTCTGAGATCTTTTAGTAATATCTGAATATTGTTCATATTTGGACGGCTTGGAAATAGGTTTCTCATTTAGAGACAGTTTAATCTCTAGAGGTAGATAAGTCCCACATCCCAAGAGACCTTTGTATAACTGAGGCACAAATATAAATGTTGTAATCTTTAATTTAGCCATGTATACAATACATACACAATCTACACTCATAGTATATACCTTTTTAATTTTAACTGAAAATGCTACACATTTGTAGTTCAGTTATGGTGTGCTTACAAGTCAACTGTGGTATCATATTTAGAAATCAATTGTGGTGTGATGATAAGAGAGAGTTTTCTTGAGAGATGTTACAGAAACTGCGACTGAAAGCATCACATTTTGAGTGAAAAGAGGTATTCTTAGTAATAAGCTAATTTATGAGAGGAAAATAAAACATTTTATGTATCATTAACATAAGAACTCATCACAAGGTCCTTCTGGAAGGGCTTAACCATAGACACCTTGCCAGGAGGACACTGAAAGACTGGCTTTTAGCAGATGGTCGTTAACAGTATTGTTGCAATTAACTACTTTATAGTTTTTTTCATGGAGAACACCAAAGACTACAATTTAGTCCATAGTTATAGTTTCTGAAGGAATTTGATATGTTGCAGAACAGCTGCACAAAAGTCCTTATCTGATCTGAAGTGCCGTGTAAGTTTTAAGATTTGGGATGTCTTTCTGAAGTGTGAGTTTTCTCAAAAAAGATGGCAGAGGAACACATCCTCGGCTGCGGGAAGGACAGAGCTCTCTGGTTAATAGTAATCACCATGGATCATGTTCTTGGTTTGGGATTTGTTTCACCTTTCCTCAAAGTGAAAAGATAAATAAGCCTGTTTACACTGATTAGAAATTTAAAAAGCTGTGGAGAAAAACTATAAAACACCACTAATTTCTCATAACAGGAAACTTCCTCACTGCCCAGTTCTAGAAAGGCAAAAAAGTCCACCTTGCTGTAATAAGAAATTACTGAAACACATCTTTTTACCATTTCTAATTTTCCCCAGAATTGCAAGATTTTTTTTTCTTGAGTCTTGAGAAGATCTGGGTGTGTATAGTTTCAGTCAGTCCATCCTATCTGTCCTTCAAAGAGGTTGTGTTCTGTCCATTGCAGTTTGTAGGATTCTGCACAGTTGTGTCCTTTTGCTTCCAATTTGTGCACAATCACATAACTAACAGCGAAAATTATAACCTGCAAGATTTTAATACTAAAGACATGCTTTTTTTCCAAAACATGCAATATTAATTGTTTTAAAAATCCATGCATGTCAAACAGACAGTGTGAATTCTGTTGAAAAGTCCTTTCCAAATAATGACCTTTAAATAATCTACCAGACCACAGTCGATCTCCTCTGTTGACAAGGCCTTGAGGGCTTTTCTTGATAGGATTCCACTTCAAAGCAGGCTGCCTGAGTTTCACACAAAGAGAGCTTACACTCTTTTAGCTTACAGTGCAATCTGGCTTTAAATTGCTCAGCTCTGTATTGAACTTTAACTAAATTTCTGCTCTAGTTACTTCAAGCGTGTCAGACATCAGATCAGAGGTCTGAAGAGTACTAAAATATGTGCTGTACAAACAAAATTGTAGGCAGCTCTCACAGAACAGCAGTTAATTAGACACTGTGCCAATCAATCAAGTGTCAATATTGAATCAATTGGCAAAATAAATTGGCCAAAACAAGTAGTGTAAAAATTTGCTTTCTGTGAAAAAAGAAAAGGTAGGAATTGGGGAGAGAAAGGGAATACTTATACCATGTACCAGTTTTGCATATCTAAAAGGATCTAGATCATGTAATTTCTATGGTTAATTCCAAGTATATTTAAAATATAAATTAACATCGTTTCTGAAAATTATTGGAGTTTATTTATGCACATGTTGAATTTAGAAGATCCCACTCAGAAGTGCTGAAATCCGCTTGTAAGAACTGCACTTTTCCCCTTTTGTGAGACTATAGAAATGAGTTCTGCCTTTGAACCAACCTCTTCCACAAGCCGTGAGCTCTTTACCAAAACTCTGCTTATAAAATCAGCAGTTTTCCAGAAAGCAGTGAGGTTGGTTATTGCTTAGTTGCACACTGTGTTTAGGAAAGCGACTCCTTTGGTGAGTTGAAGCCATGTAACCATTCTGTGTAAAAGTACAGAATGTTGAAGCTTGAAGAATGAGCCTTTCTTTCTGTTGCCATCCAGCTAACCAATTAAATTCATGGTATGGCTGAGGCTGAGGTTTAGTAAATAATTTTTAAAATAGATTAGGTCAAAAAAATTTAATTATTTAATGTCAATAAAAGAGATCTTGTTAAAATCCTACAATTATAGAAGACATAATGTTGAATCAAAATTTCTGTTTAGTGGAGCATATTGAGATAAATATTGGAGAATATGCTATATGGAGGAACATTCTAGCTGCCACCCTGACATTTAAAATGCATGGACAATCTTCATACATCTGGGGACAAATTCAGAGGAAAGTTTATGCAGTGTTTATTGACAAATTGATCCAATGATATGTGCTCATTCCAAAAATCAATACCCAAGTGGCAATAATGTAATAATACAAATAATGTATTAACACTAATAAATATATATAATATTAAATTTCAACTCAACTTTTTTAAGTGTCTGCTTGTCTCTTAAAAGATTAAAGTAGTTTGGATGATTTTTCTGGATCTTGCATAAACTGTGTAGGTGTTATTCAACATAATACCTGTTATCATGATGTTTTATTTGGTTGCATATTTGACAAATTGCTACAAATCACAGAGTCTCCTGACTCCAATGAGATGAGATCACAGTTACAAAAGCCCTGGATAATTAAGGGATACTATTCATCCTTCTGCACTATACTGTTCATCGATGTGACCACCAATCTTGCACAATTAAAGGAAATGAGAAATAGAAGAAAGAAATACCCATATGTTTGCAGAACATCTTTTGCTAATAAAAACAAAATTCTGATTGGTGCTTCCAGATAGACTTACTACATTAATTATAGAGTTTTAAAAAATTTTGCACTTATTTTCTTTCAAAAATTTATTTAACTGATTAGCTATTTGCTCTACGATTGTCACTAATCGTGTTTGTGAAGAAAAAATTACATGGAAGTTTTCAGCCTCAACTGCTGAGTTTTGGCATTGAATGTTCAATAACAAGTCCTGTTAAACTTGGCATGTGGGAGAAATGATCATATCTTTGTGATGTTAATAAGCTATTCTAGATTTTTTTCTATCAGTCTTATAAAGATTAAGGTCAGAACTTGTTAAGTTACTAGCTCCGTCACTCACGTTTCCAAGCTCTCAAGCTTTCTCTTATTAAAATGAAGGAATCTCTTGTTCATCTACTCGTCTTTGGGTAACATTAAAAGTGATAAAAATTCATCTTAATGAAAAATGCTGTAATTCAGAACTGTGACACATGAGTTTTAAACATTTTTGGCCCTCCCTATTATGATATACAGGAAAGGACCTGGAGTTTTTCAAACCAGAAATACTGAATTTTTTAAAAAGAGTCACTTCTGTATCCCCAACCAGTCATTTTTGTAGTAGTACTACAAGATGCCATCTAAACTAATTGAGAAAAGATGAGAAGGTCAATATCTTTTCTCTCATAAGAGTTATCACAAAACTTTATGCCAGGAATGTGATGAGAAAATCTTTTACACAGGAACACAAATTAAAAGAACTTAACACTGTCCCTTATTTTCTGCCAAGAAAACAGAACTCTCTACCAAATCTTCCTTGAGTCAGCACAGCGAGGAAACCCCATCTACCTCCCCATTTTTCACTCTATTTTAAGCTTACATTTCATACTAATGATTGCTGCACAGCCTTGGGAAATTGTGCTTTGTTTTTCCAGTATGAAGAGACAGCAGGTGCTGTGGCCAGAATCATTCATAAGCAACCTCTCATCATCTCCCTCTGGCCCCTATATCCAAAAATAATATTTTCAAATACAGCATATCAGATATAGATATTTTAAAGTTATGTGACGAATGGGATTTTTATCCAGCTCCATAGATAGTTTTATTCCGAGAAAGAGGCAAATGTGGTAGTAAATAGGGGGCCTATATAACACCTTTTCTAATTGAATACTTATATGCATAGCAGGTTTTTTGGGAGACTCTACATTTTCTTGCCTTCCACTTAGATAGGGATCTTTCTGTCAGATGATGGAGGGAAAAAAACATATTTACTTAGTAGTAATGTTAAAGCCACCCACAAGCCAGATTTTCTGAAAAGTATTTTATGTTTTCAAGAACTAAAATAATTGGCTTATTTTTGTTTTAAACCAAATACATATCACTAGACTACACTTGGAGCACTGCATCTAGTTCTGGCATCCCCAGAACAAAGAAATATTCACCTGTTGGAGCAGGTGTAGAGGAGGTCTATGAAAAGAGGCAGTGCTGAAGACCTCCTATGGAAATGGCTGAGAGTGGGTGATTTAGCCTGTAGAAGGAAATATTCCACAGGGACATTATTATGGTTTTTGCATGTTTAAACAGGACTTGAAAGAGAGATGGAGAGAGATTTTTAACAAAGGTCTGTGGTGACAGGGCAAGGAGCAATGGATTTAAACTGAAAGAGGGTAGATTTAGACTGGACATAAGGAAGAAATTCTTCAGGAAAAGTCTGGTGAGACACTGGACCAGGCTGCCAAGAGAGGTTGTAGATGCTCCTTTGTCAGAAGAGTTCAAGACCAAATTGATCATTACTTGAATGAACCTGATTTGGTGACAGATGTCCCTGCCCTTGGCAGGATGGCTGGA
This sequence comes from Taeniopygia guttata, assembly GCF_048771995.1. NCBI lineage: Eukaryota > Metazoa > Chordata > Aves > Passeriformes > Estrildidae > Taeniopygia > Taeniopygia guttata. The sequence continues at coordinate 125,839,387 of NC_133026.1, forward strand.
CTAAGCAATCTTTAAAGGTTTCTTCCAACACAACCCGTTCAGTGGTTCTGTGGTGCTATGTTTAATGTCTGTCAATAACTGAGTAGATCCATAATTTACAATATCTTACCATGATATATTCTGTTTGGAAAAGGTGTTAAAATTGAGAAGGATGATACACTAGTAATTACAAGGAACATTACACAACACAGAATAAATTCAGAGAAGCATAAATTATTCTCATGGGGGTTGTTAACTTTACCCAAATCATGGTACATTTCTAGTCACACTAAAATTATTGAAAGGTCCTAATTTGCCATAGCCCAAATCAACTGAAAATTATACACTGGTAAGAGAACTTTCACAGTTCCTAATTATTATAATTTTACTTGCATTCACCATACAACTGCAGTCTGAAACAACACTTTCTTATCAATGAGCAAGTGCCTGTAACTGTTGGGAGAGAAAAAAAATCAAAACCACGTCAACATAGACATTCAAAGGAGAGATGAGGAGAACATACCACCATTATGAATATAGCATTTGAAAGTCACCATTTTGTCCAGTCTCAGACTTTTCTGACAGAACATTAAGAGTCAATATTGTATTTCCAGTATTGGACCATCTGAACATAAGAAAAATATTTATCGTGGAAGCATTTGTTAGGATTACAAGGTATGTTTGTGGTACCTCATTACAGGATGGAACCATAGTAGTACTTTAATAGACAAAGATTTAAAAATGAGTTTAAATATTTTCAAAAGAAGGAACAAAATTACAATTTATAAAAATGGAGAACTTCAAAATGGCATTTGTTTCTATCTGCTTCATTCATGCTTGAAAATAGAAAGTATGAATATGTTATTGTAAATAGAAGTGTTTGAAGTTCTGTAAATATTTTGGAAACTTACTATATATTAATACAGAGGAAACTATGTTACATCAGAAACTCTGACAGGCTTTTGTGGATTCTTGTAAACATCAGTCCTGCTTGAACAAGGTTCGTTTGCTTTCAGTAAGTGCTCATTCGTGTAAAGCACTGTAGGGAAATCCCAGAAGTTTTCTAGAAATTCACAACTGAATTTTTTAAACTCAATATACATGTCAGTACTTGAAAGAAGCAAGATATTAAAAGAGAAACATAGGTTTCTATTTAAATTCTCCAAATATCTGAGCCCAACTTCCTACAAGTTTCATGAAATTGTTTTGTTAAGGCTGGCCTGTAAACAGCTGAATCTGAAGATAAAGTCCAGTTATCCAACTGTGCTGTTTATCTGGGTTTTATAAAGGCTTAATCCAAAGCTCTTCCAATGTAAATCCTTTGGTGAATTCATCGACAAGGATCAGCCTCATATGTTGCTTACTGCACCATGTTTTAATCTTATGCATTTATTTGTTAACATTGCAATTTTTTTGAGAAGAAAATATTTCAAAGTCCACTGAGTTTGAGTTTCTGCTAGTGAATTCAGATCAGAATGTCATTACTAGAAATGTATGTTTACAAAATAATTATTTCTCTATTTGCTGATTTTAGAAGCTGGTTTAAGCATTACAATGTATGTCCTTTAGGCCCTGCCAATCTCTATTCTATCTATCTGCTTGTTATGATGAGATTTAAGTTTAGATCTTAAATATTCAGCTTGAATTAAGAAACTATTTTTCTTCCCCCAAATATCCCTATTTTCTGGGTAAATTCAAGAATGTTAACTCTGAATATTTGTGTAAACCTGAAGTCTTTGATACAGTTTTTCTCATGAAAGCCGCACACTTCAAATATGCCAGCCCAAATTTTCTGAATACCCATGGGAAACAAGAAGAAGTACTGCCTTCTACTCCACCAGTCTTCCTTTCCACTCATTTCTCTCACAAAACAATAAATATTTACAGTGAAGAAGAAGGATTGGAAATTCAGAACCAAGTGCTTCACATATTTCTTTCTGTGGAAGACCCAGCAACACTCACAGTGCTTTCTGTGCTCTCAGTAGCTGTCTCACACACTTCCTTGAGAGTGCAGGGCAATCAATACACTCTAAAATGCAAACTGTGAATCTTCCTTCATTAGGTGTGACTTTCTACCTGTGACTGCTATTTTAAAAGCCATTGCCTTTTGAAATCCACCCGTTGTGCCTTTGAGATTAAAAAATGCACTTTGAAATGTGAGTCTTCACACTATACAGTCCAATAGAGCAGCCTTTGGAAATAAGAGTGGAATGAAAAGATATTTTCTCATTACTAGAAACAGAATGAAATACTCTTTTTCAAGAATAACACCAAAATATATTATTATGTCTAGCAAGTTTTCCAAGTCAGATTTTGAATTCTTATTTAAGAATGAAATTATAGTTAAGTGGGTGCTCTAGTCTCAATCTAAATAACTTGTTATATTTTGTATATTCGCTATTTTTTTTAATTGATTCTCCACAGGCTTCTATTTAAGAACCTGGAAACATAAGCAAAAGTCAGTAACCATGAGCAGAGTGGGAAATTATGAGAAAAGGAATATATGAATATTTTAATCAGGTGATTAACCTGGTAGCTGATATTATTTGAAGAGACAATCTTTTGATATTATGAAAAAAAGAAAAAGACACTGATGAAATAAAGGCAATTTGGAGAGAAAAAAAAGTTTTGCTGCATAAGATTAAAACAGGGGTGAAAGATCAGTGCTCCACAGGAAAAATTTTCTTTACAATTTTTAAAAAACAAAATATACTTTTGCTAATATCCTCAACTATTTGACATATTATTTAAATTATTAAATTAATAAATTCCAATATACCTTTTTTAATGGAAATAAACTCACAAGGACTTTTAATAAATTTAATTAAATTTTAATTTGAAAGTCACCTTTAACATAATATTTTCAAGTATTTATAACATACATCAATCTACTTATAAAAGAAAAATATTATCTCCACCTTTGCACTTATGGTGTATACATAGACATAATAAATCCCACATATTTTGAGAAATTGAAAAAATTCCCATTTTAAAGTAGAACATTATACTATTTCCTAATATAAAACTTCTGGAGCATTCATACCGACTCTATTGAATCTCTCGTAAAATGATCTACATTCATCTTTTCACTGGGTTTCAACTATTGAGCACTCAACACTGGTAATTGCTTCCAAATGAATTCCCCACAATGCATATACTTTCTCAGAAGAAAGTCTCCTTTTTGGTTAAGATAAATTTATCCATTGAAATGAATAAGTTAAGATAAAGTATTTAATAATCACAGATAAATATTTGCTTGGAAAAACATAAAATGTTTTCCTCCCATTCTTCTATTTGGTCCTGATGTGTAATTAGCTAAGATATTTACACGCACACAGGCATCATAAACAAGCATGATTTAAGCACTAAAAATTGTCTAAAAAAATCTAAAATAGATACATTTTTTTTCTTCTTCATTGTCTCAAAGTATACCTTCCTTAATCCTACCTGCCTGCTTCTATCCACTTTAAGATTTTTTTTTTTTAATGGAGAGCCCTGAAGAATTGATGACCTAAAGTAAAAAACTGACCTGTTTTTTTGAAATAGAAGTGTTTACTAAAACTTTTTTAGTGGAAAACACAGGGATGTGGAGAATGTACCTTACCACATCTGTGTATCCAACACAGGCAAAGTGAAATAACTCCTATAATTTTAAAATTTTTTATGTGTACAGAGAAGCCCAGTTAACAGCTTGTGCTGGATAAACTTCATGAACAAATGGCAATTTTGTGTCCAATAGCCTTATGTCATATATAAATGGGGAAAGAGGTGTAAATTTAGGCTCTTTCTCAGTGGAGTTGGAAAATGACAGATAATATTTTGATCAGTTGCTAATGTATTAATTTCTTTACACAGCAATGTGAATGAAGCAGTAGGTGTGACCAGCTGGGGGACTGGCTCCAAAAGTGCACCTGTAAAAATTAATGTGGAAGTATCTTGGAGAGAGTCAGAATCCATTGTCTCGCCATGGCTCGATTATTTACTTTTTCATGGGATAGTTTTAATTCAGGATCTCAGAGAGCCTCCATCATTAACTTTTCTTCCACTGCATTTCTTTTTCAGGTGGCTGGGGAGGAAGGAAAGAGGGAGAGAAAGGGAAAGCTCAAATTTCTTAAGTAACAGTCTGTTTCTCCCTTTAACTTCCTCTAAATAATACTATTCAGTTGATTTTCTAGTGTGTGTGATAAAAACACTTTATAAATTACTGTTCAGCCAAACTTAGGTTGGCTGGAGAAAAAAACTGTCACTTGCCTTTCTGTCAAAAATTCAATTATACTCATAAAGGTCAAATCTAATCTTTTCCAGTCAATCATGTCAAACCTGACTTAAGTTAAAGTATTGCAAACAACACATAAAAATTGAGAGTGTACCCTAGACATGCCTACTATTGTACTCAAAAAAAATTTGGTCTGGAAATTAGAAATCTGATTGCTAAAATTGTTAAGCTCCAAATTTCTGGGTATTAGGATGACAGAATATTATATCTATTTGATAGTAAAACATCAGAACCTGTGTTAATCTTGATAGATTAATGGGTTTATCTAGACTGAGAACACGTTTTTGACTTCTATTTGAGGCAGACATATCTGAAAAGTGCAATAGACTTTACTCTCCCCACCTCACTCCTGCCATCCTGTCCCAATGCCCAATTAAATATACTGGAACGCCTTCCTATTCAGTAAAGAATGAAAAAAAATCAGAAAGTATATTAATTGATAATATCTTGAACAAAAAACATTTATTGCTAAGTATTACAAGCAGTGAATGGTATTTCTCTTTTCACAGTATGAAGCACTGTGGAAGGAGAGCAAAATGATAAAGCCAAGGCAGTTGTTGAAAGAAAATAAGGCAAAACCATCTTTGTCATAGTATTTCAACAATTTTGATACAATAATGTTTTAAGTGAATGATTATTTACCTAAGTCATTTATTCATTAGCTTCTCCATTTCCTCTATTCCATTGTTTTCTTGGAGAAAAAACATTACATCCTTCTTGGCTTTCTTATATTCTCTGGTGCTTTGTTTCCTTGGAAACAATATCCATTAACATTCTCCATTTCCTCTTTTGTTACCATTTTCTGGATACACTGAGTATGCCAAACATTTCTGCAGTGCAATGTACCAGAGAACTAAGAAAAGGCTAGAAAATAGACAATCAGAACCTTTTTTCAGTGATACAAGGCTTATTTAAAAAGGAAACCGAACAGAAAATACTATCATATTTAACGTTTTTGAGTAATGTACATAGTCAGGAAAGTATATATGTGGGCAGGGGTGAACAACACCTGTGTAAATACCTGTATTTAATAGGTCATTAGATTTCAGATGACATTTGTGTCACATTGACACACATAGAATAGCTTTTCAGTTACTCTTGGCAAAAAAAACCCAACAAAATTACATCCTACAATAAGCAATATGCATGTAATTGAAACTACATTTGTGTGAACTATTTGAAAAGAAGTTCTGCTGGCTAAGAATAAGAATCTTGAATATTTTTGTAGCAATCAGTAAATTCTTTTGGGAACATTTTACACCTTTCCTTTCATCAGGCTGATGTATGGCTTGGATTTTAGTGCCCAAATTGAGATTTTAAACTTTGACCTGCTTAAGTATGAGCTGGTAACACACTAAAATCAGAGGCAAGAAAATGTCACTTGCAGGAGGGGATTCATTTAAACCTAAAATGCATAACTAACATGAATCAGGTTGGACCTTCTGGATGCTTTCATTGTTTTCCATTGACTGCAAAGGGAACCAGGATAAATTTGATCATAAAAATTTAGATATTTAAAGATAAGTGAGATGGAACATATTTATACCCTCTAAAGTACACTTATGCTTAATTTTATTGTATTATATGTTCTACTTACATATCACACACCCTTTTCCATGTTTTTTTCAGTAAATCGGATGTGATGGAAATTGTCACTTCACATCTGAGTCTGCATGTGGTACTGCCAGATATACGGTGCTGTTTTTTCCAAGGTATTCCAGTAAAAGCACCTGCTGAAAGCCTACAATTACTGCTGGGAACAATTAAGGATCACAAGCAGTATTGAGAGGCCTAAACAAAAACTAGAGTTATTAAATTCTCTGCTTAGCTACTGAAGCAGAAGCAGAGATATGTTTAGTTAATTAAAAATTCTCTGTTTGTCAGGATTTTAGTTTTTGTCTATTCATGTGCTCATTGCTTCTGTCCCATCAGAATCTAACCCGGATTCCACGTTGAGGTGGAGGCACTCAACATAATGGATACTTTTGAACACAAACCCTTAGTTATTATGGATGCTACAAATCTTATATTTCCATTGTTAATCTTATTTAGGATTGTGGAAAAATGCTGTAGTATCAATGGTACTTTTTGTATAAAACACTCAAAAAGTGAGAAAACAAGTTCAGAGTTTTCTAGCATGAAAGGGTTCCATTCCATATTTTTTATCCTACCAGCTTATCAGTTTAGCAGAATTATTTATTATTTTTCTTCTGACTGCAGCTATGCCACTGCACAGACAATGTAATTTTTCTGGGTCCAAAAGAAGGAAGAATGATTCAATGGTTATTTACAGGTATCATTCTATATTTTATTTACTGATTTCTTTAATGTGGAAAAAATAAACATTGCTTCTTTCCCTTCATGTAGGGTGCCACATGGTAGGAAATGCATTTTAACCTGTTCCTTTGGATAATGAAGGTGGTTGTGTGATCATCACCAATCTATGTGAAGGACTCTGTAATGCATGTTTCAGTGTCATTCAAGCTGACGAGACATTCACTTTCTCTACCAGTGCATTTCTATGCATCACTGATTCAGTGAGTTAGTCTGTTTACAGGCTTTTTTCCCACTCCACACAATTGATACAAATTGTGCTTTCCTAGAAGGCCTCTCTGTATTTTCAGAAGGGTTTAGTTCAGTCCTTTCGGTACAGCTAACCTCCAAGAAGATTTGGTAGCAGCTTCATGGTTTGAGGCAGCATGTGTGCTCCTAGTCCTTTGTGAAATAACCACAGAGAAGCAGAATAGAAACATCTCATGTTTAGAGCATCAACAGTACTGCAGAACATCATTGCGAGGAAGGGTCTATGAGAAAGTATGGAGGCCATTTATTTGAGGCACAAATATAAGAACAACCCAAAAAATTGCGAGATAAGTGAGAGAAAATGATAGATGCTAAGAGAAAGACATTATTAAGAAACAATATTCTGTATTTAAGAATCCAAAAGCTTATAGAGGCATCATAATTTCACTTTGTTCCTGGATGCCTTGGATTTTCAGACAGTGGTTGTGCTCTGTGCATGTAAAGTAATAAACACAGCAGAGGCCTTTACTAAAAGAAAGAGAAAAATGTAAATTATTTATAGTCCTCTTCTAATAGAAACTGAACTTTACAGTGTTTTTACTCCAAATACTTTACTACAAAGTAAAAACAAAGATCCCACTATTTGGAAGGCATAAAATCACAGGGGTTAGAAATGTAAAATTAGGATGGAAGCATGTTCCATTGATCATCCAATGGATGATCATCCATTTCTCTTTTATGTCAGTACAATATTATAATGTTTAGGACTTTTTCCAATTCCATTTAATTAGGTTTTCACCATATACCTAGGCTGACTATTCAAAAGAGAAACTAAGCTGACTGTTGATGGTTATATTACTGGATTTTTGTTGTTGTTCTGTTTGTTCTGCTCCACCTTTCCCTGGGTTTATACCTGTTTATTATGGTAGATATCTTCTGACAGAAATACTGGATTTCTGTCTGAAGTTTGCTGGTAAGAGAGTTTTCCTTATTATCCTTAGTGTTTGTACTGGGCATAGTTTGCATAGATGGCTCTTTTGCTGCCATAACTACAGCTCCAATTTCAATTTTTCTGACTGTATGCACTTTATTTCTTTGCATAATTTTGCAGCATGCCCATCTGTGTTCAGGATCTGCAGTCACTGCCATATGTAGGACACTTATTTTTGAGATGCCAAGTGCCACAACTCCTACAATTGCAACAGAATTCAGAATTCTGCCCTGACCAAACAAAACCCTACTTACTGTAGGAGGAGATAAGGTCCCTGTTGCACATCAATAACAGAGGAAGGCAGTGTTGATTACTCCTCTCTTGGGAAAAGACAAACATTAATGGGATTCTCTTCCCTCAAGGACCTGGGTGTACTTTGTGGAAGTGTGCAAGGATGAGGAGACCCACATCCTTGTTTCTCATTGGGGAAGAATTGTGATGTAAATTACTGGTAGGAAGCAATAGAGGAGGAATGACCAGAACTGACAGTGATGCGGATGATTGTAACAAAGACCTAAGCCAAGCTGATGTTAGTGTTTGATGCTCAAATGTGCTGAGCACCTGAGCTCATAGGTCCTGAGCACCTATCTTGACTTATGGTACCCAAGTCATAGCCTGTTTTTATAAATATTAGAAGGAGTAGAACATGAGAATAACAATCTGTCAAGGGACAAGGGACAGTTGTTAATGAGAATGCATAAATCTGTGTCTCATATGAATGTGGTTTGCATCTACAATATAATCTATGTTGCTGAGAAGCTGTTTCAGTAAACAGAATTAGATACAAAATTATGTCTAGAAGATGTAAAAATGTGTTAAATTCAGTGGGACCTGAATATGATGTAAATTGTATGGAATAAGCCATGGAGATTGTATTGGATCTTGCTGATATGAAATCAATTTTTCCATAGCAGCCCATGTGGTGTTATGCTTTGTATTTGTAGCTGAAATGGTGCTGATAAGACAGCAGTTTTGGCTACTGCTGAGCACTGCTTCCACACATCAAGGCTGTCTCGCCAAATCCCACACTCCCCAAAGGCCTGTGGGTTGGGAGTGGGCAAGAGGTCAGGAGAGGAAAAAGCCAGGACAGCTGACCCAAAGTGATCAAAGAGAAATTCCATACCAAATTATGTTGTGCCCAGCAATCAAAACTAAAGGAGACAATCACTCATCATCAAAGGAAGGGGAATTCATTATTAAAGCATTTGTCTTGTGGGTTTTTTTCCATTCTAAGAACCACTCATTTTTTGTGCTTATTCTTCAGTTCAAAGCTTTCCTCTTACTGCTGTCTTTATCCCATATGGATCCAATCATTATATACAAGATACTAGATGTTCAAAGACTTCTGTTAGTACACAGAAATTCTCTTCTGCTGAAATGACATACAGGTTCTGAATCTTTTTTGGAAAGATTGATTCTCTCATAAATTCAAGAACTCATGTGATACATTTAGGATGATGGGGACAGCGTAGAATATCTTTTACCCCTTGAATGAAATTTAAAATATAACACTCATAGTTCTATGAACAAACAAGTAACAGTTTGACAAGCATGTAAATAACTGAGAGCCATTATCATAAAAGTCAAGAGAGAAACTTTGTATTGCCTAAATTATTATAGACTTGCATCATGTACAAAGTATTTAAATGGCAAGGGAATAACGAAAAAGAAAAGCTACACAGTTGATAATATCTGACAGAAAGAAGACAGGAATGATGAGGTAGTCATGAAAGTTGGATTTCTTTGCTCTTGAGAAAAAAAGGTAAGCAACCATCAGCTTCTGACTCATTGTAGAGAAGAGAGAACATTTTGTTTCTTACTGTAAAGATAAAAATCCCAGCTATATCTGTTATGTGATACTGGAATTTTCCAGTATCATGAAGCCAAATATCTGCAAACAGGGGCACTGTGACTATCCAGGGGAATACTAAGAACATTTTCTAGATGGAGTTAGTCACTGGAAGGAGTCACACAGGAATAATGTGGAAGGTGACCTGCTACAAAGACTGGAAAGAAACTGCTGCAGAGAGGATTTGAGGTATATACTAAACTGTTGCACTGCCTTTGCATAAACTCTTATGAATTTTTGGAGAGAAAATCCTGTTAAGAAGCATTGCCAAGTCTGTCTCACACATGGCCTGCTTTGACAGGTTTCTGTTCTTGAAGGGCTGACCTTCTTTAAGGTTTCAATTTCTAAAAACAGCAGGAACAAAACAAGATCAGAAAATTTCTGGTAGCAAAAGGAACAACTGAGAACTAACACATGCATTCAGTTGCTGTAGGAGATTGTTCATGTGCCACAAGTTTTCTGTGAATGTGAATTTCATTGGTATGACTGTACAAGTGAATTTTTGTGGAGGAAATAGTCAACTTTGGAGCTCTAGTTGACATTTTATTATTTCATTCATTTTGCATGTCTCAAGAATTCTTACTATATGCAACAATGGAAATCCTGATTTATGATACATAATTTTGGCCACGTTCCCTTGTCATTATGAAGTATTTAAAGCCTATTATTATTATTTTATAATCTCTAGACTATTCTAGTCTAATATGAGATGGAAAAACTTACTTGCTTTATAAATGAGTGGATAACAAATGGGAGTCTGATTACTATTTTAGTACACAAAATATTTATTTGTTAATTTTTGACATTAGTCCATTCAACTCTGAAAATCTGTGTTACTGTATGCTTATAAAAAAGACAAGAATATTTAGGGGATATTCTAAAAAAGTTATTTGAACAGCCATTTCATAGCATAGGAAGTAGAAAACCATTACTGGGGAAACTCGGTAGATCAAAAAGTTTCTGAGCACACAGATTTTAAATTTGCTAGAACTAACCATTAATCACATTCAAAACAAGTTTTAGTGTACATTTTGGTCTCCCACATGGCACAAAATAAAGTTCAGTAAATTATCTGGATTCTAATAAAATTTTCAGGTTAATATTTTCAGCCATTATACCCTGTTTTAAGGCTGCCAAAGCAATTCTTTGGCATTTGAGCAATAACTGTTCTTTGTTTATAAGGCAGAATTATTAAATTACCTTTAGTAATTGAAAAGGAAGAATACATGGGTTATAGGAAGTCTAAGCAAAAGTAACATCATATGATCACATGCAGTAAAATAAACTTACTTGATAAATACCATATGTGTGAGTTCTGCTGACCTTAACTTTTGTTGAGTTAGCATTAAAAGTACAGGACCACAATTCTCTATTTATAGCTAGACACATCCACAATTGTCTGCTCTATCTAAGACTGAAAAAATCTTTATCAATATGTTAAATTTTAGAAAACAGTATCTTTTGTCCTATTATCCTGTAAATATTTTTTATCATTGTTTGAAATTAATTTATTGCTTGAATCCTGATGCCAGTCAATCAAATAATTTCAGTCTTCCTACATTGCAAGCAATTTGCTTAATGTATGATACATTGCTGACAGAGCTGACAGAGTACTTCTGAATATTAGCAGCATAAAATGATAATGTGTGCATGCTATTGTCTGCTGAAAAATTAAATTAAGGCAAAATAAAACACTCCTATGCTCCAAGATGTGACTTTTATATTGGCATCTTTATGGAAATCTGATTCAGTGCAAAACTCCAAATACTGTATTTTTGAAAATAGCTTTACAAATTAGTTCAGACATGCTGAAAACAACAACTCATACCCAGAACTGAAAAAGTCCTTCTCTGTCACTGACAGTACTATTGTCTATCATTGAGAGAGGTGGCTGTAATTACAGGCATATATGCAATTCTACTTACCCATTTATACACTAAAAATAGCTGGAATTTATGTTGCAAAACATTATTGTTCTGATGGCTATTTGTCACTTTCTAATTTCCTTCCTTTATGAATCTATTGCCAATACATGCTAATTTATTTTTGTGCCAATATTTGGCCTTGGTATAAAGACCCGACTACGTTTTGCTTTGTGCCTCTGATGTACATAATAGACAAGAATTACTTTCCATTTCAACTTTTATTTCTCAAAAGTAATGAATCCAGTTAATTTATTCACATAAAATAGACTATCAACTTGTCAGAATTTCTTATACTCTAAAATCACACAGGGAAGGTGTGGTCCTTGAGAGATCACTTAACACAGCATAGTTCGTCCCTTTGCACTTGATTTCCACTGAGAAGTTTCCACATACAGGAAAATAAATTTGTTGCTTCTGGTAGGTTTTTTATTTTGGTTCTTGAGAACTTGTGCTTTCAAGACATTTTGCATTCAATGTGCAATATTCCAATCATTCACTGGTGTGAGGCCTTCAACTTAGTGACACTAGAAAATTGCAATATATTCTCTTTTTTATGCCAAGACTATTAATAAAAAAAAAAATCCACTGTATATGCCAGTACATCACTAGTTAGCCATCCAGCTTCTGATACATCCATTTTCAGTACTTTCCATTTGACTATTTTCTCTTTTGTAATCTCTCATTTTCTTTCTCATATGTCTTCCTTAGGTAACGGCCTTTCTCTGAAAGCAGCAGAATAAATTCTTTTCTGCTGTGTAAAAAGATTAATTACATGGTTTGGCTTTTTTTTTCTAAGAAATCAGATATGAGAGAAGATACTAAATTTGTTTGATTTTTTGATAATCTAGCATGGGTTCAAATCTCATTTATTCTGCACACAACTTTTAAAATTATTCTATGTTTCAGCAATATATTATAAAACTTTCCATCTTGCTGAAACCACCTGAAATTATTGGCCTGTAGAAGCTTAAATTAACTTATATCCATAAATGCAATTTGAATTCACCAGTGAAAAGGACCCTCCATATTTGTTACATCTGCTGAAGAAGTTTTGCTACTGGAAAAGGGATTTCCTTTGTCTGTCCTTTCAGAGGTCCAGGGTGGATGGATCTTCCCCTCTCCACATTCTTTGGATTTTTGATCTATATTGAATAGGATATTTCCCAAGTCCCATTCTCCTGAATCATCTTGTCTTTTCCTCATTGGTCAGCATCCTGTATTTATTGTATTTATTAATAAAAAATAAGAGTATGAACTTAATTTTTTAACCAGAAATTGCTGATTGGTTCTCTTTGAAGTTTCTGGGTTGTTTTTCCTCTTGATATCTCTTTTTTGAAGTTGCTTAAAGTGAAAAGTGAAGCTTTTCTAATTGCCAATCCAAAACCTTTTTTTCTACCAAAGGTACTGGCAAGCCGACAGGCTGCAATTAGAAATCAGAATGATGAAGGACTATTAGATTTGTAGAAAAGAGATCATTTTTTTTTCTGTTTAGCTACTTGTATATTTACTTTGACTAAATTAGAAAACTTACACTAGAGAAATAATTTGAAAATATGCCACAGTTTAAACATAAAAAACCCAAATAAATAATGAAAGTTTTTTACTCATTTCTCATATGTCTCATTAGAACTTTCATTAATATTTATATAATCTCTGGGAAAGATATTGGTCTTTTAAATAAGAGCCTTGCTTGACTGATGATTTGCTCATTCAAAAAGCAAATTTGTTTTATTGCTCCGCTCTTTCAAGGTAGGTACACTTTTCCAGAGTTTCTGCAATTAATAATAAATATTTTGTTTTTCTGTCATAATACTTTCTATTTAAGAGGTTTTGAATTTAGTATAATAATTAATTAAAGTTCATATAGCTTCTGTGAGGTTATCTGCATCAATGTGTGTAAAGTTACATCATATCAGGCCTGAGAAATAAGTAATTTACTTGTACAGTTGCAAGAAATACTGCCAAAGTTTGACAATATCCTTTCTGCAGGGAGGTCTATAGACTTTTGAAACAGAGGAAATCCAGCACATAGGTTTTATGGCAGAAGGAAGAAACAGGAAAAGAATATTCTCCAGATATTTTAAATTTAATTAAATGAGGACATAACTGAGTTTACCATGAGAATTTTTCTCTGTGCTTCCATCCCAAATTTGTGACTGAGAAAGCAGGATCAATTTCTTAAGAGCAAGCTACCACATCTGGTAGGTGCTCACTCTTCACACTAGAAGGGTGTGCAATACTGCATGATGCTTAAACCATTGCTGTTGAGCCCATATTTGTCTTTTGCATTTGATCATTCCAGAACTACTTGGTCGACAACTTTGATAAGAAATTTCTAATGTCAGCTAAAAGTCCATGGTCTTGATTTAAACCGATGCATTTTTAACTCTTCATGGATAATCTAGGTAGAACTGTAATAAATATAGAAGGACATAGGGAAATCCACCTAAGTTCATTCAAGTCAATATATTAGAGATATAACTTATAGTTACATTATTAGAGATATAACTTATAGTTAAACTTTAAAGGCTTATAATTACTGTTTTAGCAAAATTTTATCTCGAGTTGAGTAGTAGAAAATGCACTTCTTTCTAATATTGTTGTTTAAAATTGCACTGAATTTACTAACATATTTTCATGTTATTAATGAAGGACTTTTTGTAAAGGACGTTTGGTATTGTTTCTATTTGTTTTGAGTTATATATAGCATATTTTGTTTCAACTTTAAACTCTCATGTCCCAGAAGGCAAGTAGACACACATATTCCAAAACTGTCTTAAACTTTTCAGGGGGAATAAAAGTATGCAAAATTAGGGATAAAATTAGTATAATATGAGGATGGAGTTCTTGGCTGGCCTTAGAGCAAGAAAATCATGTCTTTAAGTAATATTTTTCTTGCATTCATTTATTTTTATGATGAGAAAAAGTTAACAAGATTCTATTTTAAAAGAATTAAGTTCTGAAGTAGAATGATAAAAAAAACAAGAGGTACTACATTTCCTTCTTTTTTCATGAATGAAAAAAAAAAAGAGGAAGATTAAAAAAACTGGTTTAAATCTATCATTTAAAACAAAAAAACTTCAATAGAGAATGTAAGATAACTGTTAGCTTATAAATATGGTTTTCAACAGCTTATCTCCCAGTCTTTCTGCTCAAATTTCATACCCTACTTTCCCCTACCCTTTAAGTATAATACTAGTTCAGCATACTATCCTTCTTATTCTTTTTCTACAAGCTCCCTAGGGACTTACGTATTTAAGTCAGAAATTAATAGAAGAGTCCATTTGGAACATCTATCTTGGCTACTTGTGGGAAGCAAGTACCTCAGGTTCTGAATGTAAGATTTTGTATAGCTTCTAGAAAACTATCTAATCTCATCCTCGAGTCTTTCAGTAAAGTGAATTACTGTATCAATTAATCTATTAACCATGTAGAGATCTTGTTTCAAGGTCTTCCTGAGACAGCATTTTTCAGATAATAATAATAAGTAATAATAAGCAGGGGTGCCACGTTCTGCAAAGTGGTTTAAAAGACTAGTTTACACCTTTCAAGTGTTTTTGCCACAAAAACAGAGAAAAAATAACATCAGTGTAGTGAAAGTTCTTTACCATTCAGTAATCATTTTTATTGATTTTTCTTCTGTCTTCCAAAGGTTTTACAGCTATTGCCTTAGGAAAATAAAGGTGTCATTGGTATTACACCATTTTCATAATGTTTAAATCCTTTTTTCCAGCCCAAATTCATATTGAGTGTAAGAGATTTCCCCTAACTTCATTTTCCTAGCTGAGTTTCAGACATTTTTTTCCTGAAGACTGAAGCTGCTTCTGAGATCGACAACTTCAATAAACACAACCAGTAAACATCGAGTGCTGTGCATGTTACATCAGGTTTTTACAGCAGATATTTACCTCTTAAAACTACTTTTCAGCTTATTACTGCATCATGAAGTTTATAAATTCAATTGTCCTGGTTATTATGTTTTCTTTCTCTCATGTAAACTTTTATGTGGTTCACAAGTAAGGGATACTTCTCCAAGACAAGCATATTGTGCTGGTGTATGGCTCGGGGCAATTCATCTACATTTTTTTGATGCTGTAAATCCATATTTACATAAGTTGAAGAAAGGTCAGCAGGGCTGCTTATGAAGTTTGACTTGCTGCATTTGGTATACATTCAAGACACAGCTAGAATTGTTATCTGTCTTCTGCATAACTCACTTCATCAACTTGGCTGGCAGCTAATATTTTCAATGATACAAGCAAGTTTTTTACCAGGAAACTTTTTTTTTTTCTCTTTTAAATTAATCTTTTAGCTTCTGTTTATGCATTGTATTATTTACTAGGTCTTTTTAAAAAATTTTCCTACCATGTACCTAGTTTTCTTACTTTCCTTAGAGTACAGCTGTATTTTTTAATAATCCTGACATCTGCAGAAGGAAATTCTTATCACAGTGATCATCTGCCAAAAATGAAGCATATCCTGTAAGAATTAGCCCAGCAGTGTGCCTTCAGAAGTGATGTGTACTACATGTTCCTAATGATCCAATAGTTCCTGGATTACTCCTGGTAAAATTTCCTATACATTATTTCTACAGGAGATAAAAACTGGGGAATTAGGTTTTCTTGGCTAGGTTTTTCCTTTAATAACATTAAGTGTTTTATTCTCTCATAAATAGATATATCTCAGACATCATAAAGGAAGACATTTTATGAGTAAAAAGAAGGCAATTAGGACACTGGATTTACCCAAAACCACTTATTTCTAGCTTATTTTAGCTCATAACTAGCCTGCTTTCTCCCTGAAGTAGTCAAAAATGAAATGTTTTGGTTTTGCTAAAAACCAAAAAAAAAAAAGGTATAATTTATATGTTTTGCCATGTGGAGGTATGTTTTGTTTGAACATTTGGTGTTATTTTTTGCATTATTTACTTTCTGGCAAAATCTTTTAAACTGAGGGTTTTCATTAAATATAGGGACTGGACAAGGAAACAACTTAAATTTCCTTTAATTCAGTTTCACATATTGCCACTAGTCTATGGACTCAACGCAGTCTGATTCAAATGCCTTCTCACATTTTGAAAATATCATAGATTAAAACTTAATTTGTTATACCAAGATCCATTAAGAAGAATCAGTTTTTCAACAGCCCATTCAATTTTGAATTATACTTCAAACTAAAATTTTAAAGCAGTAAAGAGAAAAAAGTATATATTTATAGGCCCCAACTTAATATCTAATTGTACAGGACAGAATTAAAAATTATATTTTGCCATTTTCATAGTATAAGATTATTCTAAATCAAGAACACTTACACCTTTTAAAGGATTCATTTTTCAATATAAAAAATACAAGAGGCATTTTTGTATGATATCTTGCTGTCTCTCTAGAAAGTATTTTTGTGGTTTAAAACACACTGAACCATGCTTTGAATTGCACTATATTTCTTTAAAAATACTTACAATAGCTCCACTAGGATTTCACTTTCAGTTTTACAGCTGCTCTGAATCTTAACACTGAGATCTATTATAAGAGAACTGAAGATCTAAAAAGG
The DNA here is from genome assembly GCF_048771995.1 of Taeniopygia guttata. NCBI lineage: Eukaryota > Metazoa > Chordata > Aves > Passeriformes > Estrildidae > Taeniopygia > Taeniopygia guttata. The sequence continues at coordinate 125,856,480 of NC_133026.1, forward strand.
AAATTTTATGCCTGCATAGCAATGTCAGGGGCAGGATTTCACAACAGAACTCGACACAGTAATGACTTTTCAGAAAAAGGAAAACTGAAAAAAATCCCAATACACTTTAAGGCTTCCAGCCTTTTTAGCAATATCTGTTTCTGTTGATAGACTTTTTGATCATCACATGATAAAAGCAAATAAATGAGAGGCCTTTCTTATGCAGTTTCTCTACTTGAGAGCAAATGGATTTCAGATGGAACCCTAGTCTTTTTGCATAATTAGTGCTCCACAGCCTGTCTCTTTCTAGCACCCACTCAATACCACTCAATGTTAAAGTATTTTTATATGAAGTTGAAGAATATGCCTGAAAGCCAGATGATAGCTCCTGCTAAACAAACTTGAGAAGGCAGTAATAATCACAGAGAAAAAAAAACAGGAATGATATCCCGTTAGGGTTTAATGAATACTAGGATTCAAACAGAAGTAAAGAAATTCAGTAATTTTTATCCATGAGACAGTATGAGGATTAAACTATGTGACTTCTAATTACTGGATGGAACTCCTGTCCCACAGAATGGCTATTTAAATAGCCATTTCAGTCAATAAGGAACATGTGCATGACCAGATACAGCAGACTTATCAAGTAATTATTGTTTTCTAGTTCCAGGTTCCTCCACTTGCCAAAAAACATCATAAAAATCGAGTATGAGGGAAGAATACAAATATATTAATAATTTGTCATATATGGAAGCAGAACTCAATTTCAATAAATGTCTTCAACAATATTTTTTGGTATCTGAACTACTTCACCTGAAAATATTTCACTTAAGTTTGCCATGAAACACTTCTGCTTGCTCAGTTTCAGTGTCTCCAAAAATCTTTTTTTTTCCAAAAATTTTTTCAACTGTTGAGTTGTAGATAGAAATTTTATAGATATAAAAAGACATTTATTCATTGGTGAATTTTAAAATTAGAAACATGGTACTACTTCAGTACACTTTGGAAGTGAAAGAGAATAAGTGAAGCCTGGGTAGCAGGACAGTAATGTCAGAAGCCCTGAATCTACTGAAGAGGCCACTGGTTCACACTGGTGTGTCCCTTGAGAAGGGGAATAATCCCTCTTCCATGGCAGTAAGAGTGAATTAGTCTAATGATGATGGACGCACAATCAAGTGCCACCAGATGTCTGTCTCAGATGAAAGGGCAAACTATCTGTGAGCTGAGTCTACAGAGACATCAGGGAGTGCTCAAAGCAGGGACATGAGGATGGTGAATGGCCTTGAGGGGAAGCTGGGTGAGGAGTGGCTGAGGTGCCTTGGTCTGTTCAGCCTGGAGAAGAGGCGACTGAGGGGAGACCTCATTGCAGTCTGCAACTTCCTTGTGAGGGGAAGAGGAGGGGCAGGCACTGATCTCTTTCGACCAGTGACAGGACTTGAGGAAACACATGGGGCTGAGTCATGGGAGGTTTAGGTTGGGTATAAGGAAAAAGGTTCTTCACCCAGAGGGTGGTAAGGCCCTGGAACAGCTCCCCAGGGAAGTGGGCATGGCACTAAGCCTGACAGAGTTCAAGAAGCATTTAAATACTGCTCTCAGGCACATGGGGGTCTCCTGTGCTGGGCCAGGAATTGAACTTGGTGATGCTGATGGGTGTCTTCCAAATCAGCCTATTCTATGATTATATAATTTATCATGTTTAAATATGAAATATCAGAATCAGTCATCCTCATTTTTCACTGAGATGATGTCATCAGAAAGGATGCCTCTTAACTTAAGGATAGCTACAGAAAAGTCAGTGGGAAAATGTCTGGCATATCCATGAAACTGAAGATAATTTTTGTTACACCAGGCAAGTCCAAACCACCATCCTAGTTAGGATCTACCAGCACCCATAAATGAAATTGTGCATTGGTTCATAAACACTTTACCAAATACTTTTAATCTGACAGTCCTTTCAAATTGTGAATAGCATTCATTACTCCTTGATGTGACATCAGGAAATCAGCATCCTAAAGGGACAAATTATATTTGTTTCTGTTTTCTAGTGATCTGCTGAAGGATCAGATCCTCAATTCCTGAGAGCCTTTCTCAGTATCAAAAGCAGAAAGTTGATGAATCTGTTTTCAGTTGCCTGACCTTTGGAGGAAAGTGGTCAGAACAAGTCTGTGTTCAAATTTCCCAGACAGGGGAGGAGTGACAAGATTGGTAAGGATGTTAGAAATCCCAGTTCTGCAAATATGAGGAAGCTGTCTGGTTTGCATTATGGTGACCACTACACAGAACTCCAATTTTTGTTGATTTTTTTCTCCCTGGAAAAAGTTGTTGCTTTCTGCTGGGAAAGTAAAGTGAACCTCTTAAAATGGTGGCCATTATGTTGCTTACAACTGGAAAAGCATAAAAGGCTGGTTGTGAAAGAATTTGTATTAAGACAGATTGAGAGCTTCCCTATATAGTGTAATTGTGTCTTATTGAAAAAAAAAAAAAAAAGGTAGTTATGATGTACTCTGCAGCAGATCTCTTTCTCAGGCCTCAATTCCACAATGTTTGCTAGAATTTTTTTTTTTTAATTTTTCCTTCAGAACAGGCGATTTTTGTATTGACCAAGGTGGTTTAGACCGTGCTCTTGTTCTGCCTCACGTTTTCTGTGATGACCCTGATTTCATCCGTGTTCTCTTAGGTGTTCACATCCCAGTAAGCTGATGCCTACTGCAGTTTCCAAGTAAAAACATCAGCATTACAGTGAAATATTCATTCATTCAAAATAATGTGTTTGCTTCTGAAATTAATTTTTCTCTTTTCCTTTTTTATCTGTTTTTCTTTGATGTTGGTGGCCAAACCTTTCTTGTGTCTGTAATTAAGATGACTCATTTATAGTACTCTTCCTCTTCTTGCTTCCTTGGAAGCCACATTTGAACAGACTTTAAGCAGATTTCATTTTCTAAGGATACCCTTTAGCTTTTTCTTAATGTTTTCTTTTTTATTTCTTTTTTTTTTAATATATTTTCTTTGAAATGTTGTAAAAGACAAGTTTAGTCAAATAGCCTGATGGGCTGGAACAATATTTAATATATGTGGTTTTTTTGTAATGAAAATCATTAAACTTTTGGGTGAAGTACTAAAGTTGTCACTAAAGTAATATATCATTTCTCTATGGGAAATCCCCTGGAGATTTCTTTCAAGCTCAAAATTTTCATATTTCAAGTACACTGTATTAGGCATCTGAGCATTAGAGGTCTGTTAATTGAAGGTCTCATGCCTCTGAATGCATGGCAATTCATGAGCAGCTCAACTTTTCAGCAATACAGATTTATTACCCATTATTTACACTTGTTAACAGAAAGCTGATTCGGATCAGAAAGTTCAAGGACAATTTGAAAACCCTCTGAAAATGTGGTACTGTGAAAAAAAAATTAGGTGAATTTTTAGATGGCACAAATTTATTGAATGTGAAATTTAAGCATTGGCACAATAACATGAAACTTGGCAAATTAAACTGAAACAGAAAAAAAAAACTTGCATTGAAATGTGTAGCTCATCTGTTTTCACATAATGAAATTCTATGCAGTGATTTATCAGCAAATGTCTCCACAAAAATGCAGCTCCAGTTATAAGTCCTACTTTTGGTTTTAGGTAAAATGCCATATTAGGCAGAGAACAGAAGGAAGTATTTTGTTTTGATCATGCGTGCAGCTGCCCTGGTAGCAAGCAGACGTACGTACATCTGCAAAAAGCAACCTCTGGACATGGTTTGTAACAACTTCCTTTGGGCTGAAGCATCAGCCTGACCTCTCAGGGGCCAGGTTCTGGCATGTTTGTTATCACTGAGTGCTGTGTATCCTGTCCCCAACAGTGAGCTCATCAGAGCTCATGTTGATGAGTAGGACAGAGAAGAAGTCATGTGTATTTGGAGCCAGGAGTTACTAAATCCTATATCCTAATTGATATCCTCAGGGCAGTGATCACTAACAGTTGTGTCTGAATTCTCTAGAGTTTAAAATTGCTTAACAGCTACTGGAAATCATGCCATGTAAATTTAACTGCCAAAAAAGGCCTTTAGAAACCTGATATTAGATACTCATAATTAAAAAATTTGACAGTGAAACAAACTATTTTGATCCAGGATACATTCTGGTAAACCTGAATGTTTTCTTACACATAGGTTACCTTTTCTTGTTGCTTAATGTACAGTGAAAGGAAAAAAATTAACCGGTTTATTTCCAGATATTAAATAATGCCTTTTCTACTTTGACTCTTACAAAAAATATAGTTTTCTTTTTCATGGGTTTGGAGACAAGCCTTGTGTGTCTTAACTGTAGAAACTGAATAATCAATTGTTTAAATGAGACTGCTGCTCACATGTGTTGTTTGTATTTGCGTATTTTCCAGGAGGAAAAAGTGAATAGTTTCATTTTTCACTTGCAAGGAACAAGAAGGCTTTCAGTGCACTAAGCTGTGCAGCCTTCTTACCTTATTTTGTAAAAAATGCTAACACAATAGCAGAAAGAAAAAAAAAAAAAAAGTGAAAATTATTTTAAAATTTTACTTCAGAATTTCTACACAAGTATATGAACATTCTGAAAGGGCCAGATGTTAGAGTAAATATTCTACCTTAGGACACATATTTTTATACTGTTGGTTCATGAGTATATAGCAGGAAACAAAGAGTAAGAGAGTGGTTCTCAGGAAAGAAAGAACATTTTAATATTTTTTCTTGAAGTTTTGAATCCATAACTGTTGTCTACAAACAGCTTGTATTATCAACTACTTAATGGCTCAACATAATGGTGACAAAATTCCAGCTGCAGGAGCTATGTTGATTTTCCTGTGGCATATTTCTGTCAACAGAGGTGATAGAAAGATGTCTCCAAAACCAGTGTTGCTGATGGCAGTGTTGGCTCTGGTCATTGCTAAATCTACATCTGTACTGTCCAAGGCTTGCAGAGTTGATGAACTCATTCAGAAACTGAAACTAAAGGCAGGACTAACAGGCCTCCTCAAGTGCTGCTCCAGCTATGACCAATGTTAGCTGTACTCCATAGTAGAAGAGGTAATATCCAGTTTGTCATCTTCTACACTGATTTGCTACATCAACAAAATATATTAAGACCATTCAGTTATATATTATTTCCCACTTGCCTGTACTAATGGAAAACTATTGTGACTAGTGAGTACAATGATTTGATTTTTTGCTGTCCTCTGTAGTGGGGATTGGCATCCTCATGTTTTTCTGCACTTGAAGCCAAGATCAAATAAAGTTTCCGTTTTATTTCCTAAAGGTCTGGCTGTTTTTTAGATGTTAGGGAATCCTGATTGCTGTGAAATGAGGGTAAGGTGAGGCAGTTATCTGAACAGCAGGTCCAACTTGATGGTTGAAATTCAAAGCTGTACCCGGCAACTCCAGGTATAAATCACAGAAGAAACATGACCCAGTAACCAAAAAGTATAAAACAACCAGCAAGTTTCAGAAAAAAAGAATTTGTAGAGAACCTTTGTGTGAATGACCTCTGATTCCCAGCTGTGTTGGGAATAGGCTAGGTGGGATCTGGGTGAGGAGTTGAAAGAGCCCTCACCTGACTTAAAGGTGAGAATACTTAAAAAGGCACATAGAGACATAGTACCTGCCTGGGGACAATGCATCTGTTGAAAGCATTACATCTAAACTTTTTAAAACCTCCCTCAGAACACTGAATTAATCATTATGAAGCAGAATAAACCTGCTAAACTGCTTGTCTTCCACTGAAAGTACAAACAAAATTGTTCACTTTTGTACCTTCATTAAATGCAGCTATTTTGGAAATCAACATCCTCTTGAGATATCGAATGTACAGATGCCACTCATGGGATAAAGTAGATAAGTAAAATGTTTTTTCTACCACAAAGTTTTTATATGCTCAAGTTTCCCCATTGTAAGGAGGAGTGATGATGTCTTCTGTTTGTTTATTTTGCATTCAATAGATATTTGGAGAAGGATTTTTTCTGGTTTTGCTGACACACAATCTTTGTCAAAGCTGTATTATACAAAGTATGAATTGACTAAGAAAAATTTCCCCAACCCTCATGCAGAAAAACAAATTATTCATTTTCTTAGTAATCGTACTGACTCTTTTCTGATGTTCAACTTACAATCTAGTTTCCTGTTGATTTCTTTTTGCACCTACTTCTATTACTTTTCTTTGTCAGCTACTTTCAAGTATGGTATGCATTATCTAAGATCATAACCAGTGAAATGTAGGAACAAAATTACATTTTCTGTTCTTTCTTCTCACTTTCTTTCAGAGAAAACCTCACTTAAAAATAAGTGCAATTTTCACCTTCTTGGCTTTGCCTTAAACTGCAAAACTGGTGAGCTATGCAAATCCAGCCTACTGCCCTATTCCCTTGGGTGCCAGGTTCCTGGAGGTACTATTTTCCTTTCCTTCCTGTTTTGATGGTTGAGTTTGTTCCAGTGAAGCTCAAGGCACACTGAATGAAAATTTGTACCCTGACCTTATCCTGATGCTTAGTCAGGACAGAGACAAAATATGTCCTAACACAAACAAGTTGAGAAGTTCAGCTGAATCACACCTGATTTACACATTCATAATGCAGACAGTAAATCTGCTTAAGACATGTCCTTATGAAACACATGGTTTCCTGGTACCTGAAAAAACTTGAATGGTTATTTATGAATATCTGTGAGTAATGCAGCCTTCTAAGTACAGCAGTACTCTCTGGCAAAGTCCTGGGGCTGTTTGGTATTGCAGAGCTGTTCTCAATTGGTTGAGGATTGCTTAGGTAACTCCTGAAGGGAACAAAATTAAAATACTGCAACCCCACAACTTTAATTAAAGCCAATGCTAAAAAACAGGAAACCAGAATTGGTTTCCCATCAGTCTACCACCTCTCTTTCACTACCTCTGCTCTACCTCTTTCTATATAAAGATTACAATGTTAAAAAATAAAACATAAAAATGAAAAAGAAAAAATGAAAAAAAAAAAAAAGAAAAGACTGACTATTTATGTCGTACTTTTGCAAGCAACTGCAAGTCTTTTTTGTGAAGCCAAGTGAGATCAAGCCATGAAAGTTATTAGTTAAATACAGGATCTGCACAGAAAAATGATAGTCTCTAACTTTGTATGTTTTTATATCTCATGTAATCGTGGCATTTTTAAGTGGTACTGACAGAAACCTCATACTAAGTTCATGATCTTGAAACATAATTCCCTTTTACTGTAAACAGCTCCATGTGCTGACTCTGAAGGGAAAAAGAGGTGAACAAAAAATATATCTCTCAATCTGCCCCAAAGCATGTATATAAAAATCCTAAAAATAGCGTATGACAAACAATGAAGAAATCATGCATGTTAATATCTAGATAAATTACATTATATAGAACAGACATTCCTTTCTAAAAAGAAAGAATGTCTGGGAGACTTAGACATCTAAACAAGTATTTTCATTTCTTCTTGATTTTCTGTTGTTTTATTTGGTAAAGTTTTGGGATCTCCTTTAACTGCTGTACCTGGTATTAAAAACTAGGTTGATCAGATTAGTCAATCAGATGTCAAGGAGGTTTATACATGGAAGTATTACTGTCTTTTTTTCCTTGAAGTCATACCCTTTGACAATGGAAAACTTCTAGGAGAAATTAAAGTTTAGACTTATTTAGCATCTTAATGGCTTTTTCATTATTTTTCTTTAAAGCACAGTTTATCTGGGAGGCATTTTTGTCTCATATTTTAGCAATGCATTGCAAAGGGAGTTATATCTTTTTTTCTGTCTCGCCTCTGCTTAGGTTAGTTTTTTTTTTTTTTGTCATCTTAAGCTTATTGATATCAGGAAAACCTTGCTTTATCTAATGCGGAGGCTGATGATTCTGACTATTTATTTATTTATTAAACAGCATATTAGAGACAGATGATGAAAAACTCTGCAAGATTTCCTGATCAGGAGAAAAAGATGAACAGTACTTTGGTTCTTCCCAGTGGAAATACTGATATTTTGAGAGCTCTCTGTGCAACAAATGTAGAAGCTAAGAAAATCTCTTAGTAGAACAGTACAGCATTTAAAACTGAAAAAGGAACTTCCTTTTAATTGGCTGTTTTGTGGCTGGTCACATCAGAGAAGCTATTTGTCCCTCTCTGTCTCTTTAATTCCCCTCCACTCCCCCTTTCTGCTAATAAAAAATAAACCTGAATTAATAGAAAATACCTTGGCAAAATACAAAATATGGAAGGGCAGAGGTCCTTCTGGGTGTCTTGTGAGAAACCAGGTAAGAAAAATCATGCAGGAGTCCTGGGTTTTAGAAATGGATCAAAACTGTTGTCTTGACGAAAGCTCTGGTTTAGCCCTGACCGCTAAGATGCCTGAGTATGTGGTTGCTACTGAGAAGACAACATCATGCTGGGTGACAGCAAGGCAGCAATATCTGAGCTGCCACAGTCTTTCCCTATAAATAGCATAATTGACTACTCATTCTCAGATGACTCTAAATGGTATTTAAAAATCTAAGTTGACTTTAAATGCTGACTTGTGGTTGCCAGATATATCTGATGTGACCTATCATTTTATCTCTTCCTGTCTCTTCTACGGAATTCATCATGTTATAAATTGCTTTCTTATTTTTTTACACACTAATTTGCTGGTGAAATCTCTCATTACTATTTAATTTTTGTTGGTATTTTGGTTAGGTTCTTATAACAAGCATACTCAACTCACTGTTTACATAAGAGGGTATTTTTAAATAAAAGGAAAAATTGTTCATTGTATAATTTATATATTTATAACAGAGCAGAAGAAAAAACTAGACAATATTACTGCTGATGAAATTGCATGTAGACTGCTAGTGAAAGGCATTACTGTGACAGCACTCAGTGTTTAGCTAAATGCCCCCAAATTGTTTTGCTAATGGTCTTGCTATCCACAAGGGATCTCATATGCCAGACAATAATTGTTCCCCGTTTCTCTTTTTAATGATGGCCTCTTATATGAATATGCCCCCTAAAAAGAAAAGCTTTTAGACAGATTAGATTTGATACTGATTACAACTGGAGAGGCTGCTAAATGTTCCACAGAAGTTCTTGTTTATGCTTGGAGTACTGTAACTGGGCATAGACCTGCTGTGTCTGCGGGGCTCTGGATTCCAGGCATCCTGCTTCTGCTGCATCAGCAGTTTTCAGATTAGAAAACCTGCTAGTGGAGGTAGAAAGAAACTCAGCAGGGATTAACCACCTGCAAATTTATCCAGCTTCTTGAGTGTATTTCGCCACCAGTACTGATTTCCATACTGTGACTCACAAAGCCAAATTTTGTAGCTTCAAACCCAAATCGTACATTCTATAAATGTCTTCAAGTGAATTTTCTTTTTATAAAATGGCTGAAAATTGTTTATAAGTCCTCTTGTTTTTCCCTGTGTGCAATTGTCCTTGCTTCAGGAAGGATGATGTTTATTATGGGGTTTGCTATGGGGCACTTCACTATGGGGTAGGTTTCCCTAAATTACTTGGAATGTGGATGACCGTCTGAAGGGAAGATAGATGAACTCCAGAAAATTTGTTATATTATTCACAAAAATAACACAGTGTTGATGTTTGCTGTGAAGAAAGATGGAGACTTCATGCAATAATGCCTAATCTCTTAATGCAATTAAAATTCAGATGTCCATACATTTAATAATGTAAGCTATGCTAATTTCAAAATGCTGTTTTCAGAGCGCAAAAAGCTTATTCTGACTGCAGGGACATGGTTTTCTTTTTAAAAAGTTTCTTTACCTTAAAGAAACATTGATTTTGTAATTGAGATTAAGAAGTACTTAAATATCAATGAAGTTTCTAAAGGAGAACTGCAAAATCTATCTTTTAAATCTTGGTGGTCAACTGAAAATCTACTTAATCCACTACAGCCAAATCCATTACTATTACACATGCTCACAGAGATCATATAAACAGGTGAAAGAGATTGTTTTGTGAGAGAAAAAAAAAATGTTCCTTAATAATAAATAGGTAGCATAAAGGTTGCTTGACTTTCTGGGAATCTGATAATTTTGAAGAATTGTGAAGAAGAAGGAATAGAGAGGAAATTTCAAATTTTTTTTGATCTTCTGAATAACAGAAAGGAGTAATACAATGATTCTAAGAATGAAATGCTGGATAAAAAGAAAGACTTGTATTTTGGACCACTTCCAACAATGAGGAGCATCTGTTAAATCTGTAAGGTGTCCCAAGTCTGATCAGGACAGCATTAATTTACCTGCAAGGCAAGAGTGTGGAAAGGAGGTAAAATACAAAAAATTCCTTAGCATCAAGATATGAAGAAGAAAATCAGTTGAAGCACAGTATGAAATTAAATTTTAAAATCCTGGACTGCCTATACTAGCATAAAGAATCTTGGCAACAATAAAGATTATTTCATTATTAGTCAACACTTGAGAAATTTTTATTAACGTAATATCAATGACATTTTCTTAAAAGATTAGAGACACGAAACCATTTGTTCCAAAGTATCTAAGGAGGATGGCAGCACAATGTGTTTAAAAAAGGTACCTTCTGGCTATATCTATACTAATAAATTCAACAACACTAGGAAAATATATTGCATGTTGGATTTCATTGTCCATACTGCTAAAAACTAAGAAAAATTCATGGCATGGTTTCGGCCTTCATCAACCAGAACTTTTCCAAACAATCCCCTGGCACATTATGAGCGTTAACCTTGAACAGGGACCATTCCAAATATGCAGTTTCTATTTGGTTTCCCTGTTCGGAGGTTAAAGCAAATTAATAACAAGAATATGGGGCTCATATAGGGCCTCATATATATAGGGTGGGGGACAGGAAACAAACAGATTTCATTTGTTGTTTTTTTCTCTCACTGTTAAAATGCAAAAAAATATAAATTGCTATAATATCATAAGAATATATCTGAGATTAACTTTTATTAGATTCATATTGATACACAAGAGGCAATTATCAAAGAACTTGTGCTAATTTAGGAATGCCTTTTTTTGTAAAATGAGATAATTTTTATAACTTACAGGATATACATTGACACAAGCTTCTCCCGATCTATCAAGGAGGATAACTTTAAAAAATTATAAATAGTTGCATAATAAATTAGCTGGGAAAGAATAAATTGAAAAAGATATGAGAGCTGAGAGATAGCTGAGAGAATTAAAAAAAATATTTCACTAAGTGAGCCAAAACAATAATCTCACAGTCAAGAATTGATACAGTAATGATTAATTTTAAAAACCCCTAAGCTGATCACGTTTTTTAATTTCTAAAGGGCAATGATGAAAACAAAAGAAGTTGATGTGAGTGACCAAAGCAAAACAGAATATAAACCATAGAAAATTGAGAATGGAAGCAAATGTACAGAAGATACATCCATCAAAGTTTAAGGACAACATTAAAGGATTTTTTTACTGTTCCTATCCAGATCAGCAGGAGTGGGCATGGTCAAGGTCCTAATGATATTTAATACCATCTTACATCATTGCCAGGAGCCAGGGGAAAGGATCCCTTGCCCAGGGGCCAGGAACTCTTTCCCTTCTGTGAAGAAAGGATTTACCTTTACCTGTCAGAGGAAAGAGTGGCAGGCAAAAGGTCTGTCCACCACTGTTTTTCATTGTTGAGCATTTTGCATGTAAATCACACTCTTTTTGTACATTTTGGTAATTAATACTGGTGCTGTTATTGCTTGCTTTATCATCATATTTCTGTTTCCAGCAAATTGTTCTTATCTCAACCCATGATGACTCCCTTTCTTGTTCCCCACCAGAGGGGTGGAAGGGGAATACTTTTTGGTTTTCTTTCTAGTGGAAGTACTAAACTGGGAATTACCATTCCTAAACCATGACACAGAACAAGGGAAAAGAGACTACTAACAAATACTACTACATTTGCCAGTAGGAAAAGGGTAGAATTATTAGAAGTATTAAAGCAACAGAATCAGAAATGTTGAGGGAATGTAGAATAAATATATCACTGGGGGAAAATGCTAGATACAGTGTTTTTGGCATATGTTAATCATGACCTTTCTACTCCAATAAAATTCTTAAAAACTCGTACAGCAGATGAATACCTTTAAAATTATTGGGAACTGGTAATATGGATCTAAATGTCTTGGAAGAGATTTCAGGTGTTAAAGAATCACAGAATCACAGCATCACAGAATCTTCAAGGAAGTAAAGACTGAAGGTTGGAAGAGACCTTCAAGATAATCTGTCCAACCCCCAACTAAGCACCAGAATAATCAGCCCTAAACCATATCCCCAAGTGCCACATCCAGGTGCCTCTTAAAAACATCCAGAGACAGTGACTGCACCACCTCCCTGGGCAACTTATTCCAATGCCTGAACACTCTTTCAGTGAAAACCTTTTAATAAATATCCTGTCATAACATCTTAAACTCCAGCAAAGTAGAACAATGAAGTTGTTCCTGCTAAAATATGCAGTTATTGAGCAGTGTGGCATTGTACAGAGCACAGATCACTAACACAAATTGATTGGGCCATTTAATAAGTTCAGGACAAGATGCATCTAAAAAGACCAAGTACAAATAAAATTGATTTTGGAACAAGAGAAACTACATTTGGAGACTATAGATGCTGAAAAGATGCAGATTCTTTGTATTTTTTTTTTAGTTTAGTGGTTAGAAGCAAATTTCAGAGTGATAGAATTGTAAGTGTGGCAGTTTTATTAATGTTAACAGTATTATCAATGTAACCGTTTCGGATGTAGATAGCAACATAAGGTAGTAGCAATGAGTTTATATGAACAATGTTTGGCACTGGTGTGATGCTTCCTTGAAATTTTGTGTCCAGTCTTGATGGTCACGTTTCAAGAAGGATTACCTTTCTGAGAATCCAATCAAACATAAAAAAGAATAAAATAAAAGCCTTATATTATGAAAGCTGACAAGCTGCCCTTGAGTAAGTGTTAGGCAAAAATGGCAGTAATTCAGTCACAATCTAAATGTACCAGTAATAGGATCCAAAATTAATAATATGGTGCCTCAACCCATTAAAAAAAGGTTTGATGACTGAAACTAGAAGGTACAGTAATTCAGTTGAGAACTGTACTTCTATGACAGCAAGTTTAGCTAGCATCTGACTCCTTAGTAAGTCAGTTATTTCACACCTGGAAACTTCGAAAGAGAGTTTGGGTAGAGGGTTTCTTTCTGTAACAATTTTTGCAATTTTACCACTGCTTCAAACAGCTTATCTGTCGCAGGTTGTCAAATTAGCAAGACATGAAGACAAGAGGTGTAATCTTCTGCACAGTAGCTCCCATTAGATTGCTGAGATTTAGACAGTGTATGAGGAAAAAATATCTCTTGCATCTTTGACCTTTGTCTTACTCCCATCTTATTTCTATGCATTCAGTTTTGCCTGTTGTCACAAACAGGACACTGAGCTAGACTGATCATCGCTCCTACACAATCAAGTTCTTACTTTCTTACTATAGTGGCAATTCTTCCTTGAATTCCTATGAATGTTGAGATTTTATTCCACTACAAATAATTATTATCTTTTGAAGACATGAGTGGAAAAAAATAGTGCCATCTACTCAGGAAATTGTATAGCTCTTTTAATAGCAGGATCTGTAATTATATCCTGATGCCAGATTACCACAGGAACAACTAATGGAAGCAACTGTGTAACACCACACAGACTACCCACCTGTATTTTAACTGAAGTGTATTAATCTTATTAACTATTTGGGCCTCTGTTCAACTGAGTTAAACACAGCACCTACATCTTTCAATTAATACAGATTTCATCAAGGCTTTAATCATTTACTGCTTTCTAAGTTTCTCACCCGATCTTTAAGAGCGTGAGCTATTGGAGTCCTATGCCCAATATATTATATATGAGTGTTATAAAACTTGATAAATATGAAGCTGCCTCTTACAAAAATGGCATTTTTCCAGTGGCAGAGATTACTTTAGAAGACATTTTGAGCCTTTCAGTAAATTGGTTGCAAATCATTTTGATGCTTAGAGTGCTGGGTGCAGGGATAGTGACAGGTTCTGACAAGGCAGAAAGTGCTGTGGCATTATCAGTAAGCCATGGAAATGATCCTGAAAAGGAATGCTACAGTACTTAAATGGAAAAAGTGCTGTTGAGACTTTCACAATCTGTTCACAGAGGGCTTATAAACAGAGGTGAAATCAGCTGAAAAAAGCTATTCAGTAAGAAATATACACACACACCTCCTGCCTGAAAGTATGTTCAGGTGTTCTGTCAGCCAAGTAACAGACAGACTTTTAGAAGGAAACAGAGAAGTGTTTCTGAAATAACTGTAGACAATTCCTAGAGAAGAAATGTGATTAATTTGAGCAGGGTTTTGTGTTAGAATGGAGTACGAGGAGGGGATCTAAAGGAAGGTGGGCCAACTGATGATTTTTTCTCAACATTCATGCATCCAGAGGATAGCACTGCAATCTTACCCTCATCCCCTGGACCGGTGGATACCTGCCTGACTTGTGTGCTATGTGTATGCAACAGTAATCTTCTATATTTCCAGTCAGTCTCTATATGTCAAGTGAAGTATCCCCTGGGCACTACATCTTTTTGAACACAATGTCAACACAGAAATACACCAATTCACCCCATGTTCACATGATAAATGCCTACTGCCATTCTAGTGACCATTCTGACAGTAGTCAATATAAAGTTTCTAACCTTACTATCTAGCATCTGGAGAAATAAATATTTACTAAATTTTATGGAAACAAGTCATAGACTCATAGACTCACAGACTTACAAAATCATAGACTCATAGACTCGTAGAATCAATCATAGAATAGCTTGTGTTGGCAGGAACCTTAAAGATCATCTAGTTCCAATCCTTCTGCCAAGGACAGTGACACTTACTACTAGGAAAAGTTACTCAAAGCTTCATCCAATCTGGCCTTTACCACTTCCAGGTGTGAGGTGTCCACAGGTTCTCTGGCCAACCTGTTTCAGTGTCTCACAACCCTCACAATAAAGAGATTTTTTTCTAATGTAAACCTTCTGTATTTCAGTTTAAACCGATTTCCCCTTGTCCTGTAACTACATGCTGTAGTGAAAGATCTCTCTTCATCTTTCTTGTAGGATAAGTTCAGGTACTGGAGGGCTGAAGATTATGAAACTACACTCTATGTTTTGAAAATTCCAGATGTATACATTTTATTCACTGGTATAGGTGGCCAATTTATTAATTTCATGATACTGACCAGTGAAATACACTTGGTAAAATCTAGATTGGAGTTTTTACTTATGTTCACTTTCTGTGAGAGTAAAGATGGCAACTACTGGCAAGCTGTAAACACATATTAAAAAAGTGAAATTTTTCATTAAGCTCAAAAGCCGCTAAGATTCAGTACATAATACATATGCATGCCACATTGCATTAATAAAAACACCCTAACAAATAGTAACCTATTTATGAAGTGCTTGCATTTTCTCAAGAAGAGGTCACTGCATGACTAATCAATTATATTTTTGTAATTACAAAGGGAACAACAAAAGCCCTCAAGAGATGGTAAAAACTGTCTTAAAATTAAGCTAGACTTTGGTTCTGACAGCAGCTTGGTGTGCAGATAGATAGATGATAGTGCTTTGTGCGAGCCCTGGGGTAAGAAAGCATGGTTACTATATATCTATAAACTATAGATCCTGTGAGTGCCTGTGCCCTCTGATCTGCCCCATGTCCACAGCTGACCTGTGCCCTGTCAGGACCATGCCTGGGGCAGAGGCTGGCTCCTCAGTATTTCTTACTAATTCATAAAATGCACATTTGCACCTGTCACAGGAGCTTCTTCCTTGTTGGTGGACCAGCTGATATCAGCATCCTTACTATCCCCACTCCTGACTGAGGAAGATAGCAAAAGTCAAGGCACATTTTGGGTGGCAAAACCTAAAAAGGATGTCTGCTGACTGATGCATATGAAACTGATTTTTCTGAGGAAATGAAGGTAACACAGTACTGCTTAGTTCATTTTGGAATACCTTATCTCAGCAGATTAAATAAAGGATGAAAGTTCTTTGTTTATATATGTTTTCTTATGGCAAATACTAAACAAAATTGAAGTTTTCCCAGAAGTGCATCCCTGGAAGTATTCAAGACCAGGCTGGATAGCTGGATAGGACTTTGAGCAAGTGAAAGACATTCCCTTTCCATGGCAGGGCAGTTGGAACTAGATGATGTTTAAAGTCTCTTCCAATGCAAATCTTTCTACAATGCTATGAAAACAAAGTCAAAAAAAGTGAAAAAATAAATTAATTCACCAGTAGGGTATACCTGTGGAGTAAGTATGGTTTTAGCCATTATATTGGGTTTTTCCACTGGTCAATTCCCTCAGTTATCAAAGCTAAGGGCTTATTTCAAGCATAGCTATGCACTCTGACTCTTCTTCTAAGAAGTAATTTTTGGGTACTGCCCTGTAATTGACTGCAAATTAATTCAATAACTGTTGTGCCAAAATTCACCTTTCAACACACATTTTTAGCCTTCACCATCATCTTTCTAAGAACTCATATTGTTTTTCATTTTGAACCTCAATAAAATACAAATAAATAATATGAGGTACTTACAGATAAATAAAATATTATAAATATGTAGATATGCACTTCTATTAACTCTGTCCTATCTCTATCCTTCACAATGTTATCTGTTTGACACATCTAATAGTGCAAATGCGCTTGAATAGTTTCTTTTGTGTTGTACCTTTCATATTTTCTCAGTAAATTTAAAACAACTTCTATTTTTAGCATGGTTGTGTTGATTATTGTAACCAACATTTAAGTATATTACATAATTTATAAATTTTAGATCAGAAGAATTGTATAAATATTTTATTAATTCCTGTAGCCCTCATTTTTGTCTTTTCAAGGCAAAACTTGACAACCAGAATGGAATATGGGAAAGGTAAGTTTATACTGCTTAACAGCAGTTTTTCTAATACTGTATCTCTTAGAAAGCTCCTTCAAAATTTTGACTCTCCAAACTACATAAGAATCTGATTTTATGACTGTGGTTGACTCCAACATGCTAAATTCTTAATATAGGTTTAGAGACATAGAATAAGGAATATGAAAAAAGGAAACAAATCTACAGAGCTAATTACATACTGAGAATCTCAAGACTATATTTTTGATAGGCTACTGTCAAAGAAATAGTAAGAGTACTATTTCTGCAGACACTAACTTACTACAGAAAAAAATAGACTATTTCATTTGGAAGGGACTTACAATGATCATCTAGTCCAACTGTAGGCACATACTTGCAGGGACAATTCCTTTATGTCTTTTCCATAAAGCCTGTAGCTGTGAACTACTTCCTTCATGAGTGAAGCTGGCTGTAGAGGGCCTTGCTCATACTATCCTTCTCACAGAGGAGGCTATGAACTTACATTTTTGCTTTTTAGCTGACTGCCTTCAGGATGGACTGTAAATCAGATCAGTGAAACCTCTTGAACTAAACAAGTAGTTTGGAAGTGGCTTTCCAAGTCAGATTCCTCATTTGGCTTATGGTACAACTGGAAAAAGGAGTTGCATCAGTGTAACTGAAATCAGTGAATTACAGCAGAAGGGCAGGACAAAAGCAGCAGGGAAAGAGAAAGAAAAAATTTTTCCCTGATGGTTATATGTCATGGAATGGCTACCCTGCCCCAGGAAGAGTTATGTGGCAGGAAACAAACAGCCTAGCGGTGACAACTTACTGTGCTATACACCACACTCAAGACAGGAATTCTTGCTTCCCAGCAATACAGTACTATTTCCTTCCTGTACACTCATTTAACCATCACAGGTGCCTTAAAAGTAGAGCAGGTGGGGGTTTTACAATGCTTGAGTTGACTTTTTTTTATTAATTTCTAGTAGAATTAATTGAGATGGTGGTTTAATTCGTCGAGAAAGAGAAATTTTGTTCCACCTTTTGTAAAGCAGCTCTGAAACTTTCATTCATCTGCTTTTCATCCAGAGTTCTTTTCTGGCCTCCCTTCTGTTTTCTGCTACACAATGCAGTATTATTATGAAAGCATTTAAAGTAATGACAACTATATTAAGAACATATCACTTCGGAAAAAAATTAACCATTTTTCTGTGTGTAGGCAAAAAAGGAACATAAATTTGCTTGAATTATGAAGGCCACACACATACACTGGGCAAGTGTTGCGTGATCTCTGAAAATTATCTAATTGAGCCACAGCTGGAGACAGCAACACATAGCTGTGGCACTCAGAATGCCTGTGACGCCATTTCTTGTTCTCCACTCCCACACAGTTTTTTAGCCAGATTGCTAAAACAGGAATCTTACAGGATATTGAACACTGGCAAAAGATATGTACTTAGATATCAAAGTTAGTATGCCAGTTCATCAAGTCTTCCTATGCATACTCCACAGAGGAACAGAGAAATGCTTCTTCAGAGTTGGATAAATTAGGATCTGGATGTATATGATTTAAATCTCACTTTGGCAAAGCCCTTTCTTTTCCAGTGGAGTCTTAAGGGAAATTGAACAACTAATGTAGAAGCAGTCATTACCTTACTAAAGATAGACCTTGTTTGAGGAGCATACGTGGGCATGCACGTAGGCACAATTTTAAGTACATGGGTAGCCACCGAAGCATTTTTAAATGCATTAAAGCATGTCTGAGCATCTTGTTAGGTTGTGTCCAGTGAACCAAACTCAGGCACTAAGAATTTTGCAAGTTATTTTGTCTGGGCACCCAACTGACTTTGGGGAGTGCACCAGGAACACTGGCTCCTGCTTCTCTGTGCTCAGTTTGAAAACATGGTTCTAATGTCTGATCTCAGGCCAAGAGGATTTGATGGAAGTTAGTACTTTGAAGTTGAATTCTTATGGAGCAACTCTTATATTTCTTGCCCAGCTATGGGCCAATAAAATGGCCAAGGAATGTAGGACAGCTTTCAAAAACATTATAAATAAAATAATAATAAGAAAATACGTATGAGAACTACAGAGAGAAAGAAAAAACTAAAAATTTGGGAAAATGGCTTTCAGGTTTAAATATTGTACCATATATTTGGCCCTTTGAAGTTTAGAAATATTTACTACTGTATTAAAAATAGTTAGACTTTAGCATAACCACAACTGGTGTTGAATCGAAACTCTGACCAATCAGATCATATATCTAATATCATTAACTAAAGAGAATATGAACTACTGTCCCCGTGTCATACTGTTCCACCATGAAATGAATAATTCTGAATTTTTAAGCGATAAACAAGTCACAAGAAAAATTGAAAAATGCTTTTTTGAAAAGGAAGAATATCATAACTTTCCTATTATTAGCCTTTCATATCCTTATACTATTTGTTACATGCTCTAGCATGCATAAATATAACTCAAGGCATATAACACTTTCTTGTATAATGCAATATAATGAGGCTTTAAAGTAAGAATCAATCTGTTTGAATACAAGGTAGCAGATGTGTATTCACTAAGATGAAAGAAAGACTTCTCTCACCAGTGCATAGAAAATTTATGCTTGTAATTCCTCCTAGAGAATAAAGAAGAAATATTCATGAACAGAAGGCACAATGCAGTATGACCTAATGGAGCAATCTAATTCTGAAACCAAAGAATTTCTGTGCTCATCCAGGTATTGCTAACAATGTTTTGAAACCCTTTTTTCTCTAATTCTCTCCCTCAGTCTTCCCAGCTGTAAATCCTGTGCACTCCAATGCTTTAAATTTCAATATATAAAATGTATAAGACTACGAGTTAAAATAGTGTGTTATTTTTCTAATCATCTGTGATTCAGACTGGCAACTAAGGAATGTGGCATGTACATGGGGTGTGATGAGTGCATGCAGACATCCTGATGTACATAAACTAATTTATACTTTGAAAGATTATTATGGTGGATGGTTTCACTCACATATTAATTGTAAAATACATAAATGAATGTATAATAAAAATAATATTGAATAATATGAAAAACAAGTGTCTCCCTTCCTTGTACATCCATCCAATTTAATGCAAGGTAATGATGTAGCATATTTGTCTGTGTTTCCTATCTATGCTTTAGTGACTTTCTATGAAATTTGAAAGATTAGGTCATACACCTTGTGTACAAATGAGGGGTGAATCTTTCAGGGAGTGGTAACTCTGTCTGGATACTCTTTCCAACCTCTAGGACTCACAGGTAGTCTAGGTTGAGGCTTCTCCCCTTTAGAAGCTTTCCCCCTTTACATGGAAACAGTCACCTTCCACTGGGAGTTTTGCATTTGACTTCAGTGAGGTTAGGATTTCAACTTAGTGTGTAATTCTAATTCATTACTGAAAATAAGACTTTGGATGGAAGGTCACTTATATGGGTTTAATATATGGATGTGTAACATGTTGTGAAAAAGTACTTTCTTCACTCATCTTTCAGTAGCAAAATAAGACGCAAGAATCTGATCTGAATTATGCCTTGCACTTAACCTGAATGAAAAACTGACATTTTAACAAATATTTACATCTTCAGAATATAAAAAAAGAGTCACAATTAATGCCAGATCAATATCCTTGCTTTAGATATTTTGACAAGTAATCGCCCCCCCCACAAACCAGGCCAACTCTTTGCTTCAACTTCCCCCACCTCTTCTGTCAGTTTTTAGAATTTGAAATTAAAAGCATAAATTATATGTTGTAGCTTGGAGCTAAAAACTGATTCTGTCTCTGAATGTTCTTTTAGAACCATAGCCAGCCAAAACTAATTCAGCACAGTCTCACTGAAGTGCTTGGAGCAGTCTGTCTAAACAGCACAGGCCTTCTTAATTTACCCAGCGCTCACACTGCCTCCGATTAGGATGAAAGTGGCTGTGCCATCGAAGAAAAAAGTAACTTGACTCTTTCAGGTAGCAGCTGTGAAAGTAGGAAAACTTGCACAGATCAGGCTTTTAGACACAGGTCAATCCATACCTTTAACTTTCCTGAGGGCCTAACAAAATATTTGAGGGAACAGGAAATCTTCCCTGTTTGTATAGCTGCTGGACATCAGATGCTGCATCTGCCCTTGTGCAGACCTGACTTTTATCAGGTGTCAGCCACAAATCAGATCATTTTAGTGGACTGGCTCCTTGCAGTCCATTTTGGGTCATCTCCCAGAGCAAGCTAGAGGATTTCTGAACTCTCCCAAGCTCTGCTTGAGCTATCCTTAGCTCTTCAAAAGCAGCGGCAGCGAACTCACAGGAAAGTGCAGGAAAACTTCCTGTGTGCAGTCACATAAAGCTCTGTACCAGAGAAATCCTTTGCAGGAGGAGACGGTTCAGTTTTTGCTCACATGTGTGGTTCTCTTTTCACACTTCTAACAGAAATCCATGCACATAGAATTTCAACTCAAGATCTAAGGCGCTGGAATATGGCACAGACCAGAGGCGCTGGAATAATCATTGCTTGTGCTTCTCAGTTATAGCTACAGCCATAATGGACCATTGAATGAGTCAAGGAAGAAGGGCTATGCAAATATAGAATTAGAGCTTCTAGTATAAGTTAGTTGCACCAATGGGAAAAAGTAAAGTTGAATTTGTAAGGTTGACTTTTATAATCTTGGGATTATTAACTTTTGCAACTTTAATAATATTTTTTTCAGAAAACAAAAAAATTACTGTGTCATGTTATTTTCTGCAAGCTATGTAAACAAGTTTGTCATGACAACAACTATGTATTTGCAATCGATGTGATTAATGCTTTCTGGACCCACCAGTATAACAAATAAAAATAACTGTTTTTTTCTTAAATTATGCCTGTTCTGCAGCAAAAATTACAATCATTTGAGGTGGTCTGCTCGAGTTATTAGGTGTTTGAAACAAAAAAACAGTATAAAAATAAGACTTTTTTATCTTCAAAAGAGTTTGGTTTAAGTGTGAGATAAAAGCTGTTTGATCTGGTTTATTTTCCCTGCTACTAAATCTAATTTTATATAATTGTAGAGGGGTAAATAGATCTCAGAGATTTAAAACCTCAAAATAATAGTGAGAACACTTGAAATTTGTGTGTTTAATCATATTATTCTGGAATAATATGATTTCTGGTGGACATGGAGATAAGTAGGTGAAATAATAGAGTCCCTGTTCTGTTACCAGGTTTTTTACAGGATTGTTTATTGGTTTTATTCAATTTACTTTAATGTACCTGAATAGTTGAGGCAAATTTGACCTATATAGAAAGCTGCAAAACTAGTTCTTTTATGATGATAGTAATATCTAAAAATAATGAGGGGAAATTATTTTGTATTTTATCCATGTTCTGGAAAGAAATTCCATCAACAGAAATCTCTGTGCTTTTTGAGATGGTTCTGTTTCCTCTCTTGTATGTTCCCATGGAAGCATTAGTCTGGAATGAAAATGGAGAAGACAAAGGATGTAATTTAAATCTTCACAAGAGAGTCAATTTAAAATACGAAAAGTTCACAAATCAATAGTATTATAACAGTTATTGAATTTAAATATTAATAAGATGGGAGGAATTGATGGAGTGGAACCAGAGCTACTTAAAATCAAGCACATTATACAGCTAAACCATTAGTTGAAATAGGAAATCTAATTTTCTTACAACTAATGTACCTAAAAATTGGAAATACACTGTTGAGACTGAGATTCATAAACTGGGGAGTAACTTCTCAGTTCCATTACACTTAACTCAGTGAGTGCCATGAACACTTTATATCTTCTTTTTGATGCTGTGATAAAGGTCAGTATTAGTCAGAAAAGAACCTCCAAATAATCTACTATCTATGAATTGCCTATCATAAATACATACATAAAATTGAAATGAGAAGTCTGGCCCTATACTACGAAATCAGGTTGGCTACAAACTATACAGCAAAATTCCTTTGACTTTCCTGTCACATCACTAACCATGTTAGTATGCCAGGAAAGGATTTAGCCTCATAATTTCCTTTAGCAGAATTGTGAAGGCTTCAAGTCATTGCTCTCTGTCACTAAAGAAAATTATTTCATGATAATTTTTGCGAGACAGGGCTTAAATCTTTACCATGACAATGAAATAGATAAGAAGGCATATAAGAGAAATGTCATAAAGGTACTGTAGTCTGGTTCTATGACTTCAGATTCATTAGGGTTGTTTTCAGTTTTGGGGGTTTTTTTGTGGCTTTTCATTTGTTTTGTTTTTTGTGGTTTTTTTAATGTTTTCTCAAAAACAAACTACAGAATAATGTTTCAGCTTCTTTTAGAACAGTGTCAAGCACTAAGAATTATTTTTCAACACACAACTAAAATAAATAGGTTTTCATAACATGAAAAAAGCTTGTAAATGAGCCTGAAGCTTATTTTAGAACAGACCTATTGCAAAAGTACACATTATGAGTGCCTACAAGTGCATGTAAATAGCTCTCAAGAATATATAAGCAATTTTGACGTTTATTTGACCATTTGAACATACTATTGCACACTGTACTGTTAATTTGGAATACACAGTAGAGATTTTCAGTGAGAGCTGCTGGATTTATTCTTCCTGATCTGGCAGTAATTCTTTACATTTATGAGGATCCATTCAGTGCCCCAGCTACCTAAGCATTTTAATATCTGGACTGAGAATGTTTGTTTCCCATGAAGTCTTTCACAACCTTATTTCACGTCTGGATAAGGAAAACAGACTTACCTCAGGATGAGTCACTCATCCGCTCACAGGATATAATAATATTGCTTGTCTGCTTTTTCTTTGTTCTGTTATTTTCTTCCTTCTTATTGAGTTAATTAGTGTTTTAGGATCTAAAGGCCATGAGCAAAACAGGGCATGAAACATTGCAATGGGCTGCTGCCCATTGCTTCCCCGAGATCAGAGAAATTCAGTCTCTGAGGTGAGCAGCTCTGGTGCTGGCACAATTGACAGCAGAGCTCTCCAGTGTGGTGCAGGAGAGTTTCCCAAACCAGAGGAACCAGTGGGGAAACTGAGAGAGCCTCCAGGGGCCTATAGCTCATGCAATAACTCCTCTTTGAGCATATGCACAGAATAACAATGTCGCATTAAATTGTGCAGTGCTATATTTACCCACAGTAGTACAGTCAGGGTTGCCTTCCCATCAGAGCAGAGCTGTGCCAGCCCATGGGACTCCAAGTGGTATATTGACCGTGATTGTGGTGCTGAAAGAGGCAATTCCATTGCTGGTGTTTGGCTTTGTCATTCTGTGAAGTCCAAGGTCAGATCAAAGTCTACAGTACTCAATTCTTTTCACAGAGTTCACAGAATGACAAGGTTGGAAGAGACCTTTAAGATCATCGAGTCCAACCCATGCCCTAACACCTCAACTAAACCATGGCACCGAGTGCCACATCCAGTCTTTTTTTAAATGCATCCAGGGACGGTGACTCCACCACTTCCCCGGGCAGACCATTCCAGAACTTTATCACTCTTTCCATGATACCACTTTTTCCTAATATCCAACCTATATTTCCCTTGGTGCAGCTTGAGACTGTGACCTCTCATTCTGTCAGTTGCTGCCTGAAGAAAGAGACCAGCCCCACCTGACTACAGCCACCTTTCAGGAAGTTGTAGAGAGTGATAAAACCACCCACATCCTCTCTTCATATTGGACAGAGTTTCTCAGGCTTGGTAGAAGCACATACCAATGCAAGTGTGAACAGCCTTGTTTAAAACTGCATTGACTGGTAATTTCAACACTGAACTTTTCTTTTGCTATGAACTTGAATCTCTCTTTGTTCATGTCTCCTTACATTTCCATTGTGACCCATTCAATCCTGTTGCTATTTGTTTTCTAATGTCTCGGGTGTACTTAAATCTATGTTGTTTCAATTTTAATTTTTTTTTCTGTTGCAAAATTTAGACAAATTATCCTTTTTAATGCTTTTGATATTTGCATCATCATCAGATTTTTTTTAGCAAGTCTATGTTTGAGTTCTAATATATAAAGAGGTTAAGGGGGAAAAGATGTGTAAAATAATGAATGCTTATATCCAAAACATAAAGTCAGAATGAATATTGTTATCATTTGACTATATGATAATCAGCCTACAACTAGAGCAGCCTACACTCGTAAATAAACCACTTTGAAAGACAAATGACATGCAGTAAACACACAGACTATTATGAATTCATGCTCTCTTGAAAATCAGAATACATGAAGTTTTCTCAGGAAATATTAACAGAGAATAAAACAATAAAAAGTTTGAGATAAAAAGCTGGAAGCATCCCAAGCATCCATGACTCTGGACAGTGATCAAATAAAAATCTCTAAAGTTAAAATTTTAAATTATTATTCCTTAGCAGATACAAAACATCACTTGTAGCTCCTGCAAAACTATAATTCATAACTGAGTAATTAATTTATCAAGGCTATCTGGAATGATGGTTCCAAACGTGGGATTCAGTAAGGCAATGTCTTGGGTAAGGTAGCAAATGCACTTTGGTCTTACAAGGTCTGTGTGTTCCATAGATTATCTAGCCTGTTGCCTTTAAAAGATAACAAGACATAATAAGAGATCTGCAAATATAATTAGGTGTGTATCATGGAAGATAAAATATGACAATTTTTTCACATCCTGACACACTAAAGAAATGGAAATGACAAAAGAAGAGACAAAAGTTGAGTGGAAAAAAAATTACAAGGCTGACTGGACGTTTGAGTTTTTTTCCTTTAGACTTCTATAATTTTACACTGTGGTGGGATGACCGTGGCTGGATGCCAGGTGCCCATCAAGCTCTTTTATCACTCCTCCCCTAAGCAAGAGGGTGGGAAGTAAGACAGAAAAAAACCTTAGGGGTCAAGAAAAAAGCAATTTAATAAAGAAAAAGCAAAAATTTCACAAAATAGCAAAGGAAAGCAGTAGAATTATTCTCTATTTTCACTCAGCAGACAATGTCCAGCTGCTTTGCGGGAATTAGGTCTTAAGAACATACCACAATTTGTCTGGAAGAAAAATGTCAACAACAAAACACAAACAAACCCTCTCCCTCCATCCATCCTTCCATCCACACCTTCTCTCAGCATTTTTTTGCTGATCAGAAGTATGAAATACCCCTTTGGTCAATTTGGGTCAGTTGTCCTGGTTGTGTCCCCTCCCAAGTTCTTGTCCACCCTCATCGTACTGGTGCTGTGGGGATTTTGGAGAGACAGCCTTGATGCTGTGTGGGAGCACTGCTCAGCAGTAACCAAAACAGTTGTATCAACAGCTTTCTAGCTGGGTAAGCCAAGATCACCACTATGAGAACTAATTATGGGAGAAATCAGCAAAACTCAATATATTTACCATGAACCTTTTATGTTAAAATGTTGGAGAATTCCACACACCTCAGATGACTCCTTTCAAGGAACGCTGTGAAATAACGATGGTTTTTCTACCCTGTGGAGCCCATTCTAATTGAAAGCCATGTAGCCTTAGGGTTGATTCTGTGGAAAGTACTGCATTTTTTAAAAGGAAGAGCATCTATCAAAACAGGGAACTGAAGAAACCTCTTGTTGACCAACTGTGTCACTCAAAAAAGTATGATATACATAGTCTAGTTTAGTCTCAGGTTAAAGTTTTGTACTTTATCCCTTGGCAACAGAAAGACTTCATTTCTTAGGATAAAACACAGTGGCAAGAAAGAGGCTAAACATTTATAATTTACAAGCATGGTGATAATTTGAGGCTTAAATATCAAAGGACAGATCAACAAACAGAAAATATAAGCAAACAAGCTCAGTCTAGCCACAGTTGTCTGAGATGTGGCAGATCATGACAGCTCTGTGAGGATGGGGACTGATTCCTGAGAGAAAACACAGGCACATGAGTAGCAGCTGTAGTATGGTTGTGGTTCTTGGCATTTGTGCTGAGCAGAACCACGCACACACACATACATACACACACACACACGGATGCACAGCAAGTGCCCTGCTGCAGCAGAAGACAAATCTCTGCTGATATGCTCCTCTGGGTCCAGCAGTATCAGCTTTGTTACATAACTGATTAAACGGGGCTACATAATAATTGCATCTCTCATGTGTCTATCATCGTTCACAGAAGTATGGCTGCTACACCATGTGAGTGCTTGTGTTATTATCTTCAGCAAAGAACTCATGCCCCAGTGGGAGAATCCCCAAAGTAGCTACAGTCTTATTTACTTGAGCTGTGGAAGCTCATACCCACATGACAGCTCAGATGACAGTCATACCATGAGTCAGGCAGGCAAGGGTATGTCTCTAGTACTCAAATGATTTTAATTGTGGTGAGAATCTGCATGAGCCCTGCTGGCCTTTGTTTTTTAGTCTGTAGCAGAGTGATTAGTGACATGGGCATGGTTAGACTGTCTAGCCAAAATTAATTATTTTCCATTTGTGGGAAATTTTAACCTTAGCATCAGAGAGAATGTGTGTGTCACCTGATGAATACAAATGCAGTGAAGGATAAAGAAAAGCTGAGGGGAGGGAAGGAATTAGTGGCAAAACCAGTGTGACAGAAAAGCAGATCAGACAGACTTGTAGGCATTTCAGTCCCACTTGTACTGCTTCACAGTACTGACTATTTGCAATCAGCAAGAGAAAATCTGCTAAACATGAAAGTCAGTTGAATAGGGAATAGGTTATTTATCATGTTAGTAAAGGATTCTTCTATTTACTCTTTCAACTTTCCATTATTATAGCATATCTCCTTTTTATTTATAAGAGTTTGAAGAGATCTGCATTGAAACATAATTGGTTTATGGCTCCTAGCCACCTGACAAAGTTAATTGTTGGTTGTCTGTGCATTGGTCCTGTGAGAAAATTCTATGTCTGTACAAATTAGTTGGAAGCCACTGCCTCATAAAAACAGTCAGAATAAATCCTTTATCCATTCCTAAGCAGAGTTGTGATAGATTATTGGGGTTTTTGAGGGAAAGGACAAAGTATAGTACTAATCTGCTATTTATGAATGACAAGGCTTCTTCACCATTGAGCTCAATTGAAATCAAAGGGTACAAGCACTAAGGAACTCAATTCACAGATGATTCTGGCAGATGCTTATTGTTTTCAAACCCATTCCACCTTAATAAGTCACTGGTGCTGAATGCATTATTACAGGTTTTGAAAGACTGGGATTATAGTATTTCTGTATTTAACTCCAAAATTCATTCCTCCCCTTACATTTTGAAATAAAGATATTTTTAAGAATTGATAATAATGGATTTTTATGTCTTCATATATCAAATTTTTCTTTCAATCTTCAATCTCAAAAAATTTAAGAGGCTCATGTTTTCAAAGTGTTTAAACACCGAATACTTATGGAACATTTGAAAAGAGCAAGTAGAGACTTCACTAAAATCCATCCAAAGTTCCCACAAAAGTAGATGAAAACTTCCACAGGACACAGGATATTATCAGATCCAGTTATTGTGCTATTAGTATTCAAAAGCAGAAACTGAAATACTTATTTGTCAATTCTTTAATAAAAAGTATTTGAAAATACTACCTTTTATGCTGCATTAATTTACTTGCAGTGAATCACAAGACATAAATGAAGAAATAGACATAAGCCTTAGTGGTGAAGTAAAGTTCAAAGTGTTGGAGAAATCCCTGTTTAGCAAGTCTGTTGACACATCATTTTACTCTGCCTGAAGAAATTTCTGTTCTCACTCCCTTACCAGCTCTTTGTCACAGTCCCTTTCCACATGGGTTACTGTCCCTGGAAATTGACCACTCATCTGAACCTTCTTCCTGAGGTCCAGTTCAAATGAAGCTGGGAAGGTTAAAATGCTCGAGACTGGAGGCAGGCTGGAACAAACCAGTATTTTTTTGCCTGCACATCTGCAGTCAGAGGGGGATGTGTGAACAAGCCTTAAGGCTCCACAGCTGCTTCGCAGAGTTACAGCTCTAGCCTGGTATTCTCCTGCTAATGCAGATAGCTGCCATTGCACAAGAGAAACAGTGGGTGAGAAGGCAATGATGAGTCTAGCAGGACATTCTTTGATCCTCCCTCTCCCTGATTCCCGCTAAATCCTTTAGTTCCCCCTGAGTCCCCCTGGGACTTTATGCTAAATCCACTGTGCAGAGAACTGACAATTCAGAAGCAAGGCAGAATTTATGAACTACCTATAAAACTTTATAAATTTAAGAAGAAATATTTTCTTACTGAAAAATACAATTTCTGAGGTACAAATATTCATTAATATCTCACAGATAATTCAATAGTGCTGTTCTTCTGCACTGTTAGAAGAAATGTATAGAAATGTGTCTCAGACTTATAGGTAGAACCTTGAAAACATGAACAAAAAGCTTTGAAATCAGACACCTAAAAAAAAAAATTACTATAACTAATGGTTTTAAATTTTCCCCCCTCTCCCTACAATTATCATTTGGACTTATGTAATACTTCAAGGTTTAGAGTTTGCAAAATTGTAATAACAAAGTTACTCCAAGTACTTGAATTTTCTACTTTAGTTTAATTTGGAAGTAGATTCTAAACAAAGAAAATCCCTGACATGCACATTATATTGAACAGCAGTAAATTTTAGAGAAAGAAGCATAAAACTCACCACTGGTCTTGTTTAATTTGTGCCTATCTGTATATTTTTAGTAAAATCAGTGAAGGAACACTGAGCCAAAATAGAAAAAAACAAGTAAGTAATTTCATTATGCAAAAAATACAGTTAGGCACAAACAAGAAAGTGATTGGAATAGCATGAAACTATCTTTTTTTTTTTTTTTTTTTTTTTTTCCCTCTAACATTTTTGGGAAAATTTCAGCTTGAAATGGCTGAAAAAGCATGGATAAGTTTAAGTGCTTAGCTGACTCTAGACATGGAAATCTTTAAAATTCTGTCATTGCTGCAATCAGGTCAGTGTTTCAACAATGAAATTTTTGTGAAAAAAAAAATTACACCCACACTGAGAAGAGTGAAAAGGTGAGAGAGATATGTCTATTTCTGATACTGACTCAACTCTCTTTTTAAAAGACAGTCTTAAAAGATCAGCTGTTCATCATACTTTCTAGTCAAACCGAGTGATTTGGCGCTATATTCAAATATTGTCTCATATGACAGAAATCAAAGGAATATTAACAGCATGGAAATAAATGCCTTTTAGAGAGAAAGCACAAAGTTTTAAAATGTATATTTGTTCACAGACATTAAAAATCTAACTTCTTTCACAAACAAAAACACTAGAAGCTTAATGCCTACAAAAATACTCATGGCATCTGAATGCCTTATTCAGGATTGACTGTTGTTAAGAAATTTACTGTCAAGCAGAAATTTTAAAAATTAACCCTCCATTCAAAGTAACTATAGCTGTACATGGGTCAGAATCTGTTCTTACTAATTTCTTTGCTCTATAATTATATTGAAACCAGAATTACACTGTTTTTACACAGTTCAAGTGGGATTATACTCATAATTTCTGAGAAGACATATAGCAAAAAAAACCCCAAACCCTTATACAGGAAAAGAAAACTCCTCCAGTGCATGGTCTTAGACCAAAGGAGTGTAAATAAAGCTAAGTATAAACCATCTGACTTCTGTAATTCAGAGTGATTTTTAATGTCTAACTTTTTCCAAGCTTATCACAAAATTCTCAGAAAATTTTGGGGAATAGAGGGATAATTTTCTCATTCTGTCAGGATTTCCAACTCAGTTCCTGAGAAGAAAGTTGGAATGAAATATCATTGCTTTGGGTTGTTTAAAGGTCCTGAGTAGTACTTGCCAGGCATATTATTATGTCAATGAACTTTGTACAAAGCAGCAATGTTCCTTCAAAATAGGTAAAACATTTGATAACATAATGGCTGTGTTTCTGACTGTGAAGTTCACAAAGGTTTCTTATTAATATAGGAGTGAACTTGTTTTGAGATCTTGTCCTCTGTGCTGGTTTTGTCAGGGATAGAGTTAATTTTCTTCCTAGCAGCTGGTTTGGGTCTGTATTTTGGATTTGAGAAAAAAAGCAGTGTTGACAGCACACCAATACTTTAGCTATGGCTGGGAGATGCTTGGACAGAGTCAAGACCTTTTCTGCTTCTCCCATTCTGCCAATGAGCAGGTTGGGGGTGCACAAGGAGATGTGTGGGGACACAGCTGAGACAGCTGACCCCAACTGGCCAAAGGGATACTCCAGGCCAAATGGCATCAATGTTTGCATATAAACTAGAGGGAAGGCTGGCCAGGGGCTGCTGCTCAGAAACTGGCTGGGCTTTGGCTGATGGTGAGAAATTGTTTTTCTTGGGGTTTTCTCACTTTTTAAAGTTCATTTTCCTTTTCATTACATTATTATTATTAGATTATAATTCAGTTATTAAACCATTCTTTTCTTAATCCATGAGTTGTCTCTTATTTACCCTTCCAATCCTCTTCCCCCATCCTGCTGGGTTTGGGGGGATTGAGCGAGTGGCTGTGTGGCATTCCATTTCCAGCTGGTATTAAACTAGAATATCCTCATTCATTTTTTCTCCCCTAACTGTCTCCTTCAGCTTTGCAATAAAACTTTTTGCTCTGAAGTTGCTTCTGACCCAGCATCCAATGTGGAGGATTGATGTGTATCCTAAAGTGCTTTGGAGGTGTAGAAAAGACTAAAGTGATTCCTCTTTCCAATGAGATAAGGCACTGTGCAAGCTCATACCAGCATTTTTTCTTTGCTTTTTACTTTTCCTGTTTGAGGATGAGAACTGCAGCTGTTACAGTATTGTCAGTGGGATGTTGGATCATGCAGAAAATAACCCAAGAATTTAGGTTCTAAATCTAAATCCCAGCTTAAGTCAACTAAACGGAAGAAACTTCAACACTGAAATACTGACACTCTATAACAGTGTCTCTAGTTCTAGTTTTTCTTATAGTTAATGATGAAAATGATGGATCAGGCCTATAAGATCAAAATATCTGAGAGAATGGAAATGCATTCCAGTGCAGTGGAAAGGAATTCCAGACAGATGGGTAACAGCAGTCAGCTTACTGCTGTTATGAGTTACTACTGTCTAGTAACTGAGTGCTGGTAAGTCCATATTCCGAGTGGCAGCTGAGAAATAAACCTCATTAACATAAACCATGATGGAAGGAAAAAG
This sequence comes from Taeniopygia guttata, assembly GCF_048771995.1. Classification (NCBI taxonomy): domain Eukaryota; kingdom Metazoa; phylum Chordata; class Aves; order Passeriformes; family Estrildidae; genus Taeniopygia; species Taeniopygia guttata. The sequence goes on from NC_133026.1 coordinate 125,888,419, forward strand.
AGAGAGACTTCAAGACGTATCTGATTTTTGTTGATATGTATATTTTTAAGTTAAACTTTAGGTTTTGGTTTTATTTTGCCTCTACTCGATCCCGAATTTACATTCTACCTTATGTCTTGGTCTGTTAATGTTTTGATTTAAACATTTACATATATGCTCAAGAAAATTTCTGCATTATTTGCAGTACTCAAAGTCCCTAAAATATACAAATCTGAGCCTTGTAGAAACTAAAGGGACTTTTTTTGTAGCAATTACTCTTTTCCCTAATAATGCAGTCAGTGCAAAAATCAAACCCACTCAGTGTACTATGGGCAAAAGATGGGAGGAAGGAGCTAAGAAAGAATACAGAGATTAGTAAGATCAGCCAAATCACAGGCAGAAGAGATTCTGAAGTGTTGTATTTTGGGAATGCTGAATAGTACCTGAATTTTTAAAATACACTGCATACGCTTCAAGTAAATGGTAAAGTAGAGGGATTAGAATGATGATAAATTAAAATCTTTCACCAGACTTCTTTTTTATGAAGTTTGATACGTAAAATGTGTGTATTAAAAGTCACAATAGGCATAGAAGTTGATGCATTGCTTTAATATTAAATTATTGTGAATTATTTGAGCTTAGCTCAGTTGGTTACGTCATGGTGCTAATAATGCCATAGTTGTGGGCTCAATCCCCATGTGGGCCATCCAGATAAGAGTTGGACTTGACGATCCCTACAGGTCCCTTCCAACTCAAAATAGTCTGTGAATAAGATACATATTACTTAGAAGTAAATACAACCCAAAATTTACTGTACAGCAATGCCATATGTTCAATTTTTAATGAAAAATGTTAATTCAAAAAATCTTAAACACAGCAGAATCTATCTATAACCCTGTTATAATTATATTCTTAATTTATTACAATTATTTCAAAGCTGTTTATTTGTCTATGAAATCAGTATAAAACAGAGTAATTCCAGGTAACATTTGTATCTGAAATTCTTGATTTGATCTGAAATTTTTACAAAGTGTAAATTAATTAGGTTCTTTCATTCAGCAACTTTTCGGAGTTTAGCATCAAATTCCTTTGTCTTTCTTGGAAAGCCTGTTTAATATGCTTTGCATGCTTTCTCGCATAGCTATGAATGTATAATGCATTACTTAAATGTCACTGGAAATACTACTGATTGGAAATAAAGAATGTCTGGTACAATAAAACACATATTTTCTGAAGATACTGTTGCTTGCTCTCTCAGTGGCATCAGTTTTACTGGAAGTTCACTCTCCAATGAGCTCTGACAAAGATATATGTCATATCAGATGACAAAAAAAATTCATGGCTGGTTAAGAGCCATTTGGTGGTCAACATGCCACTTGCCCTCAAAATAGAGTCCAACTAGAATTTAAATAGTGAGTGAGGCCTCTTGCAAACACTGTACAACTGAGAGGAATGGAATAGGCTAGGAAACAAAGATGGCTTTTATTCTCAGATGGGAGAGGGAAAACTGCTGCAAAGCTCAGGTGGGTTGAGCTATTCAGTCTTACACAGCAAACAACCCTCTTGTGTTGCTGTCATCTGCTCACTGCAGTCAGTTCCACCATTGAACAATTGGTGATTACAAGCAAAAGAGTGTAATGAAGACAGCACAAAACTTTCTTAATCTCATAAATTAATTTTTTCAGGATTTTTTTCTCAATATCATGATCTATCAGTTTCTTGACTTACAGCAGACAGATATAAAAATCTTGCAGGCACAAGGGTTCTGTTAATTTTAATTACATAAGTTGCCATAAAGAAGAAATTGACGTATAACACCAAAAGGAGATTTCAGAACTAAGACAAAATCAAATTAATTTAACATGGATAACATATAGCATTCTACCTCTTTCACATTTCAGTTCATTACCATATGAAAGCCAGGAGAAATACTAGATGTGTTGCTATATTTTATAAAATAACTAAAGGAATACAGGATAAAGATAGATTTGTTTGGTGGACTTTTAACGTAAAAGGGTTCTGAGAAAATAGATCCTGTTTACTCTAGCAAAAATAAAAACTGGGGTAAATTTACAGGACTGGAGCCAGAGCTTGGACTAATTAAAAAAGTGCATCTGGGGAGATCTGTAAAATTTTCTAAAATTGTGAACTTGGCAAATTTGAGCAAATTTTAATATCAAAACAGGGAAAAAATGCTAGTAAAAATTCTCATGGGCAGGTGGATTTCATAATATGAGTACTTGGATGAGGCTAAATTATTCTTGTATGACAAGCACCTTAAAAAATGGAGATGGTTCAAAACCTTTCATTGACCCTATTTATCCATGTCTGATCATTGCTGGCATTCCATGAATTGCTGCTGTAGGAAGCGCAGACCTCAGGGTATGGATTCTACAGACCCCATCACTCTCAGCATTGAGGAATACTGAAAATAGAAAAAAAACTAGGTAAGGTAACTTAAAATTACTTATCAAACAGAGGGTACAAAAAAATCCTCTCTCCTGCTTATGAAAAGGAAAGCAAACTCCAATTTGGAAAAGAAAAAAAAAAAATGCGTAGACAACATCCAGCCTAACAAAACATTGGGGACAGCCTTAGTAGGTACCTGTATAGGTACAAGCTCTTTAAGCCAAGTTTACTGTGCTGTTGAGGTTATAACAGTATTAGATGATCATTTAGAGGGTTTTACTGTCTGCTTGCAATTTATTATAAGTTTCTCTTCCTGTAAAAATTAGTGTGTGATTCATGTGTACACATGTGCACAGATGAGCAATTTGGGGACAACCTAGCTGACTGAGCAGAGATGCTCAGATGTCTGTAGAATAAAGGTTAGAGATCACTGCAAGGAAAGAGGCAGGAACAGCAGAAGCTAAGGACCACTGGAGGAACTCAGGAAGCAAATACAGCCATGCTCTGGGGGTCTGGGTCTCTCTCTAGTGATGAGGACACTGTGCTGACAGGAGTGAGGATGAGTGTAGATGAACGAGTGACTAGAATGAAAGGACCAAATAACAAGAATAGTATTAAGCAGGAAGATAAGCAGTTGCTATTAAAACTACTTTTTAAATTTGTATTTCCATTCTGTTTTCCTCAGTTGCTATTCACATTTTCTTATTTAAATTTTATTTAGACCTTCCCTTTGAATTGCAACTCTTTTAAGTATTTGTGTAGCTAGGAGTTTCAGTTTTCTCCTCAAAGACATGACTTATTTGGAATGTCTATTTTCCTATGTCTCTTTCTGTTTACCACTTAAAATACACTTTATTTATGATCATCTGGCACTTCCATTTCATCTTAAAAATGTTGTTTTTATATTCTCAGCCTACACTTGCTGTTCTTTACAGTCTCTTTAATATTGGTATAAATATCATATCTCAGTAAATAACAGACCCAGATGAATAAAAATATTCACTTGTGGACACCAATGACACAATGTCACAGTGGAGAAATAAACTCCACTTTCAAAAGGGAGGAGATCTTCTGACGTAACTACCTTTTTTTGTTGGCTATCACAGTAAAAATATAAATCTGATAAATGAAGCTGAATCTTGAATAGCCAGCACCCATGACATTGGAATTGGTTCTAGTGTGGTCTCTCTTTTCAAAAATATTTTTAAACAAAGCAAGTGGACTAAATCATTCAAATATGACTACTTGAAAACTGGTCCTTTGTACTTAAGATCTATTAAAATGTACTCAAATAGTTTATGAGTCTTGTTGTAGTTTACGGTAATAATATCTCATAGTCTATGAGTAAATTGTTTGGGTTTGGATTTTTAAAATTTCTTTTATACTCTTTGATTCTGAGTTATTTTCCCTCTTTATACCTGTAACTTGTCTACTGGTAAATGCTTTAAGCTTTGTAGAGTAATGTGGACAATGGATATGCTTTTTAGGTGCCCCAAGAAGTATATAGACTCTTTAAAACTGCAGTTCAGATGACATATCAAAAGATCATATAGAAGTCATAAGAAGGTATCTAGAGAAAAAACTTGGAATTTGTTGTGTTTGTTAGTTTGCTCACTAAGAGATATAGTATTCAGAAACAAAATTTACAATATGCTTGATTTAAAAGGTAACTACTTTTCGGATTGGAAACAGAGCCAAAAGATGAAAAGAAACTTGAAAATTTCCCAGTACTGAAAAAAATCTTTACTTTCTTAATAGCAAACCTAAGGCTGATGAAATCTTCCAGATCAACGGTCCTGGAAGGGAAGGTCCTCCTGTAACAGAAAAGTCAGATGCATTGAACTGAAAGTGATGCAACCAAGTAAGGACAGCTGTCCTGCTTACCCTCTGTTATGTGAACAGGCCTACTGACTAGCATCTAACCTGAGAAGTGTCACCCCTGGGTCTTGCATAGTAGGGCTTTTTTCATTGTCGTTGAGCTTTGAGTTGGCTATGGCCGTAAAAGGCATCTACAGAAAGGGTGGTTTATTTCTTCCCGAAAATAGAACCAGAACCTGAGGCTGAAAGATGAATGTTTGTGTCACTCTAAAAGGTCTTACTAGAACACCTCCACCTTGAGCTTTCTCTTCTATAATTTTAGGTTAAATTAACTACTATTAGAGGCACAGTCCTTTCAAAAAATAAGAAATGTGTGCTATGAAAAGTGAAAGACCATCTGGAGTTTAGATTGATATTGAAAGACTGATTGATTAATGTTATAGGGTTTAAAACTGAAGAAAATTTCAGGCCCAGACATTTGGCAAATGTAATCCATTACATGAATAGATATGCCAGTGCTTCAGGGAGATCGTTGTCTTTCTCATTTCTCTCCACCTAGTTCTTTTAATTTGTGTTTTGTAGCTATCTTCATCTTAAAATTATATAGTTGTCCATTCTAAATCTTATGCCTTCAGCTCCTTTCTCTCATTACATAAACCTAGTAACTGTCCCTCCTAGCTACTTTTGAACTTGTCTCTGTTTTGAGGTACATGATCTAGTTTTATCTACTTATAGAGGAACACAAAGAAAAATATCAGCCACTGTGAAAAAAAAAAAGGAGAGGAACAAATAAACACACTCCTATCTAAACAACTCAACAAGCAAAAACAGTGAAATCACCTTCCAAAACTATACTGTCTTTATGGCTCCTGTAGGTACCATTAATCTGAGAATATTTTGTTCTTTTCAGGCAGCAGCCAATAAAATGGAAGAAAATTTCTAGTGGTTATAGGCTTTTAATTAACTATGCTACAGAAATTTTTGCAGAACTGAGGGTATCACCAAGAAATTAATAATTGATGTGGCTGTTCTTCTCTGCTGTACTTGTTAATATTCATTATTGGCCATTTTTAAAACTATAAAACAGGAAAAGTGAGAAAGAATAAAAACAATGAAGTTATATAGGTATACCAGAAAATGTGCAGTAGAGAAGAAAGAATAGATGTAGAATAAAACCATAAGAAAGTAGAAGGAAAAAAGTAGATTAACAAAGTGGAAATATTTGTAAAATTACTTAATAGATGGGAAGATAGAAAGATATTTCTATCTTTAATCAGGAGAAAAACAAAAACATTGATGAATTTAGAAATTTTTTTTGAATATTTGAACACTGGATGAAATCCTTCTGTAAGTGAATGCACATGTGAGATTCTGCAAATATAATTGACCTTTTTATTGACTATGCAACACAGTATTGAACAATATATTTGAGCAGTATTCCAGTTTAAATAAAAAACTTAGGATTTTTTTGCCAGCAGTCTATTTCAGTACTGTGGGTTGCACCAGATACATTGAGCACCAGTTAAGTCTCCTGGCTAGATAACACTCCTATTTGTGTTAGAACCTATGGCATTCTTTTAAAGCTCCATGTTCAATAATATCTAGTCAGATCTTACTGTGCTCTTTATTTTTTAACCTACATTCAAATTATTAAAACTTAGTTATATAAACCTTCATGAATGTGGTAGAAATAATTAAACTCAGAGTCTCTGTCCTGCCACAGATGATTTGGTAAGTATATCAAGGTCTACTCTGTGGTCATATTTGCAGATTAAAATCTGAAGAAATTAAGAGAAATTCAGTTGTCATGTGCATAAATAAATCTGCATCCAGACTGACATAAGTAAATCAAAAGATGTTTTTTAATAAGCAGAAGGAAAGAATTGTTTTTTATTATAAAGCAAAACTAAATAAACTTTGAAAGCTTGGTTTAAGTAATACCTATACCTTTCACAAGGTCAGTTCACACTGGTGAATTTCAGCCAAGAAACAATTCTCTTGAGGAATTTTAGTGAATCCTCACTTGCAAAGGAACAACATTGAGAACAAAATACTGGGTTTTTTACTAATAATTATGGGTTTTTTTGCAATTTCAGTGTCAGTGGAATCACATCAGAGACCATATCTGTGGTGAGGTTTTGTTTCCGGGTTTGTAATGAGTCTGTTCTGTATCTATGTGTGAATGCAGGAGTTTAACTGTGTAGCTGCAATTATCCATGAGGAACAAACTGGAAATTAAATCTCCTTTGGGATCTCTTTTAAGCAGATTTAAAAACTCAAACACATAAAAGCAGTATGAATTCAGTAGAGGAACATGCACTACCTCTCAGAATTCGCAAGACACGTAATGCTCAGGAAAACAGTTTAATCTGCATTCCCTCTCTGTCTTTTAACATACCACCATGACAGACATTTATTAAATCTATGTATTTTATGTCAGTGAGAATAGATTTCATTTATCTGCTTATTTCTTATTTACAGCTCTTAGCTATTTATGTATTGATAAAACTGCCTCTCTTGGTCTGTATTTACCCTTGACAGTGTCTGCATATCCTCTATTCTATGTAGCCTCTTCACTTTGACTGTTTTTCAAAGGCATCTAAAACAAGGAGAAACTTGCCCCATTTGACTGCTGAGTTAGTAGATTTGGAATGTGCATTATAAAACGAATGCCATGTACATGTAATTAAGAAGAATAAATGCAAACTTTGAAATGCAAACTTTGATAAAAGTTATATTTTGCCACATGTATGCACATTAATCAATCCACACTTCTGTCATACATTTGTCACTGTTGTTTTTTGGTTATGTTCTAGATCTGTGCTAAATAGCCTCCTCCAAAAGAAATATTCCAACAAGGTAATAATTATGCTACATAGTACAATATGAACTGCACAATTTGCAATATACGTTCACTTAAGGCTATTGATTTTTAAAAGTAATTAATATATTTTGCTAACATTCTGTCTGAGAATCTCTTCAAATAATTTCTCTAAAATAGAGTCTTGAAAGTTTTAAGATATAAGCCAAATTGTATCCTTTTCCAATAAAAATGCAGAAATTTTAGAAGATTTGGTGGAAATTGAAACATGGAAGAATTGGACAAGGAACTGGTAATTGAATCTGGGGTTTCTCTTTTTCCAGGTGACAGTGAGAGAGAGAAAGGACAATGTTGTCTAAATATATATTTCTCTTCAGTTAGCAACAATTGAGACAAAAGATCTATATTGACTTTTCTTTCTACTATTTGTCCTTATTTATTTGTTCTAAATTCATAGAATCACAGAATGATAGAATATCCTGAGTTAAAAAGGACCCACAACCATCTCCAAGTCCAGCTCCTGACCCTGCACAGAACAGACCAAGAGCCATATCACGTGCCTCATAGTGTTGTCCAAACACTCCTTGATCTCTTTCAGACTTGGTATTGTGACCACTTCCCTGTGGGGTCTGTTCCAGTGACCAACCATGTTCTGTGTTTGAAAGCATTTCCTAATATTCAACCTAAACCTCCCCTGACACAGCTTGATGCCATTCCCTTGGGTCCTGTCACTTGTCACCCCTGAGAAGAGGTCAATGCCTTCCCCTCCTCTACCCCTCATGAGGAAGTCGATTTCAGTGAGGTCTCCTCTCAGTCTCCTCCAGGCTGCACAGATCAAGTGACAGTAGCATCTCCTCATTCAGCTTCCCCTCAAGACCCTTCACCATCTTCATTGCCCTCCTGTAGTGCCCATTAATAGCTTTACATTTCTTATATTGTGGCACCCAAAACTACTGCCAGGACTTGAGGTGAGTCTGCCCCGGTGCAGAGCAGAGTGAGACAATCCCCTCCCTTGCCTGGCTTGTTACTCTGTGCCTGATGCATCCCAGGACAGCCATCCCAGCCCTCCTGGCTTCCAGGGCACTACTGGCTCACGTTCAACTTGCCATGGACCAGGACCCCTAGGTCCCTTTCCATGACACTGCTTTCCAGCACCTCATTCCCCACTCTGTCTGTAGATCCTGAGTTGCCCCATCCCAGGTTGAGTGCAGAATCTGTCACTTTTCCCTTGTTTAACTTCATATGGTTGGTGATTGCCCAGCCCTCTGATTTATCAAGGTCTCTGCAGGGCCTCTCTGCCTTTGAGGGAGTGAAAAGCTACTCCCAGTTTAGTATCATCAGCAGAATTAAGTAATATCCCTTCAAGTCCTGTATCCAAGTCATTCATAAAGTTGTTGAAGATCGCAGGGCCTAAAGTGGAGCCCTGTGAAACCCCATTAGTGACAGTCCCCAATATGATGTCACCCCATTCACTATAACCCCTTGTGCCCAACCTGTGAGCCAGTTGCCAGCCAGTGAACCATCATGCACACATTGCATGATGTGTTTACCCAGCTCTGTGCTGAACATTTTGTCCAGAATAATTTTGTGAGAGACAGTATCAAAAGCTTTACTGAAAATCAAGATCACATCAACTGACTTCCCTTGATCAACAGAGTGTCCTAAAGGAAATCAGGTTTGAGAAGCAGGATGTTCCACTAATAAGGCCATGGTGACTGTGACCAATGATGCATCTCCACTGCAGTGGAAGTTCGAGACTCCAGAGACTGCAGCCTTTTATGAGAACAATTTATATCACTCATTCTCAAGAATGGTGCTCAGATTGTCCACTTCCTCCCACAGTTCCTTCACCAGCAGATGCAGCTCATTGACAGCAACACATCTTCTGCAAAAGGAATGAGTCTCAGCCCTGGTCTCGTGGAGAGGCATCAGGGAGTCCTGTCAACCTGAGTCCTGAAGAGCTACATCTGCCATCAGGTGTGTGTGGCTGGAGGTCTCTGACATGGCTTACTGCAGTGACTCCATGCAACTACATGCAGCCACAATAGAAAATTACTTACTGAAGATGTAATAACTGCATTTCTTCTACACCATTCACATCACAACAATCACAGATACTTATAACACCTCAATTTTTTTTAACGGTGGACATTTACCTTTCACCTTTCCATACCAAACTTTCTAATTAATAATATATGCTATTTTTGCAAGAGATTATTAATATTATTTGGGAAAAAATGCAGAAAATAAATGCTATTATTATTGGATCAGCAAGATCACAGAAAAGTACTGCATTTTTACATGTGTTTAAGTACTGGAAATAAAATGTTAAATGCACTTACATGCCAATAAATTTCTCTATTTAACTTAAGAATTTTAAAGGAAAATGTCCTTGCAGGATCAAATATCACCAACATTTCCATTGCTTACTACTATAAAATTAATTTGGTAGTCTAATTCAGCAATAGTACAGGATAGGAGCTGATGAATTAAGTAATTGAATGGAACTTTCCTTCTTGCAGGAGGTCAGAATTTTTCAAATATTCCTTGCTTCCTAACTCATGTCTTCTAAAATCTTTCCTACTCTGTGTCTCTCTCTGACAGGAAGGAAGAAGAGTGACAGAAGAGTTAATCCATTCATGAGTCATATGTGACAGACAAGAATCAAATCCAAGAATAAATTATAATAATTACATAAACTCTGCATCCTTAAAAGCCAAGACAATTAACATGCAAAATGTGGTAACCTCCTGCCAAGACAATTAACATGCAAAATCATAGTCATTAAGGCCAGCACCAAGGGCAGATGTTATTGGAGAGAGGGATTTTTGCTTGCAATGTAAAAATATGAAGGTGAAACAAGAAAATGGAAAGTTGGTTTTTTTTTCAGCACAGACTAGCAGGGTAAGTACAAGCAAAGGGAGAGGCATAATGGGTAAGACTTAGGCCTTGTTTGAACAGAACAGGTTGCTGATGTTTAAAAATGAGCTGGCTAACCCAAAGGTATTACAAGATTTGAGTCAAAGGAGGGAAAAATAGTATTCCAGGTATTTGAAAGCAAGATTATTTCTCTGACTGATTGGCTAGACAAAAGTGTCAAAGAGATGAAAAGCAGTCTAAAATCACATGATGATGTAGCAAGTCTGATATTTTCTGGTTTAAATTTCTCTAAGTGGTGCGCATGGTATAATATGCAAATTTTCTCTTATTTGCATCTGATTAAATCTATTAATAAATCCTGGTTTTAGTTATACCACTTAAATAATTGGATTTCTCAAGGAATGTTACACAGACCGTTCCAAAGGGATGAAAAAATGTTTAAGATTTAGGATGGTATCATGAAGGGAAAGCATCTGTAACTGTGTGGCATTCTCAGAAGGAATTCAGAAGTTATCTCCTGGAAGGAAAGTTTAGGACAAATGATAAATGCTGTATTTTCCTGTCCAGTTTTTCTAAGCTTATCCGGTTAAAAGGACAAGTCACTGGCTGTCATTGATACCAGAGGGTTTCCCCACCCACTTTGTTTTAAAATATTTTTTTCCCTTGCCTACTTTGATAAGTGTGAAACAAAGATGGAAAATTAACAAACGCATGCAGCATGGCCAAAACTGGGAAATGAGATAAGACAAAGGAACAGGAAAAAAAAAATCCCAAAAATGGCCAAGAGTTATGAAAAATGGGACATGGAGGGCAAGACAGGATGCAATGCTGAGTATGGCGTAACTGAAATATGACATGATGTTGCAACGTTTGTATGATCATACAATCCACTATTCTATTAAATTTAGTTGTTTTCTATCTTACATGATTCTCTGAAGTAAAATTTTCTTGTTGTGGCAACAGAGTGTTCCGTACCCTGAAGAAAAGCACACACTATCCATGATCACTGACCTGTCAAGTCTGTACTTCACAGCTCTGCACTGATAGGAGACCATGTCCTTTTTCAGTGTTCATCTAACTATTCCCCTGCCTGCAGAGCTCCTTAAGTGTACATAACATACAGTTTCTTTTATAATTATCCATATAGAGCAGAATAGCCCTTTTCCCATTAATTCTCACCTCAAATAATGCAAATCTTATCTTTGCTTCAATGGGACAGCTATCTATTTTTTGCTCATTCTATTATTGCTATTGATTTTCAGGTTGCCCCTTGAAGAAATAAACCAAAGTGAGCATGTATTGCATGAGCTTCTAAACGCCTGTGTCTGCCTTGAAATTAAGCTTGACAAAGAAAAACCCACTCTGTATGACCTCTGTCTCACCCATGGAACACAAGAAACTCTCACCAGCATGCCTGATTTGTCATAAGCACACATATTTCAAGTATGGTGGAACCTGTTTACATCTGTACCTGGCATTCTTCATTCTGTTCATTGTCACTCAAATTATCATGGGTGCTTCTTCAAGCTGTTGGAGTAATTGACCAGAGTAAAATACAATCTTCTCCAAAATTCTGTAATATTGAAAAAAATTTGGTGCTCCAATTAATCTATGGACTATTTTTATATAGTTTTGGGGGACTAGTATTGATCTTTTTTCAAGTGCTTCACAACCTGTCTTCTGTGATTTTCACAAGCAGAAGTTAAATTGTCTGCTTCTAAAATAGATTTCCTTGTTGTTTTCTGGATGTTATTCTGTTGCCTTATGCTGTCCTTTCTGTACTTCTGATTTTTATTCCAGTGCTTGAATGTCATCAACAAGCTGTTTTCCCCCCTTTTTTCAAAATCATTAACAAAGAAACTAAGAAAGATTTAATCTAAGGTGAGACATTTCTTCCTAATTGAATATTTTAATCTTTAACATTGAATTTCATTTATGATCTTCTACACAGCTATTAATCAAAATAATGTGCTTCTATGTATCAAAAGTGTTTTGAATTAATTTTTCAGGTAATTTTTCACTTCATCAAGAGATTTACTAAAGTGTTTCACATGTTTCACTTTATTTCATTTAGTGATTCTGTAATTCTATTTTTAAAAAATGAAGTTATAGGAGCAAAATATTATCTATTTCCTTTATAGATGTAAAATTCTTTTTAATATAGCAAAACTGCTGCATAGCAAAACTAGTTGTGCTTGCATTCAGCAGGAAGTGAGGCTGGCCCATTGACAGAGGAAAAAATATAAGGAAAAAAGGGAAAAAATAAGATGCAGAAAGGAAAAAAGAAGCATGCCAAAGTGAATAAGAACTATGTTTTCAACTATGGCAAAAGAGTATCTATACTAATACTTACTTCTGACAGTAGTCAAAAAGAGTAAAAAGTTCAATAAGATATACCAAATACATCCCCGTTCCTCTACATTCTCCTTCTCTACATTCTCCTTCATGCCGGAGTGAATTTATAGTTCAGTGAGTTCCCATATCAGAGTTTGACAGACATTATTTTTATGAATTTAACAGACTTCTTCAGCATTAAATGTTGCAGTAAACTGGTTTGGTATTGTGCAAGTACCAGTACAGGATATTGCTTGTGACAATATTTGTTCCAGAACTTGATCCCTTAATTTCTATTTCTGCATTTCATATTGTAAGAAGCACTGAACAGAACTTTCACTTATGACCTTTTTTATGTAATTTATGGTTTATACACATGTACCATAACTCCCCTAAGTAATCAATTGTGTTTTTTTACCAGGTTGTAAACTCACCTATTTTTTGTTGTAAGAAATTTATTCCATACCTCTAGTCACCTCCACCTCATGCAATTCTTTTTCAGATTAAATTGGCAACTGCACATACAACTGAAAGCACAAGGACAGCATGGGTTTAAATAGTCCTTAGAGGGATGTTTCCTATTTAATTCTTTGTGTGCTTCCTAAAATTAATTTTGGTTCTCTGATGGCTGTGGCCATTCAGCTCATGTTTTTGCAATCTGCAGATTGATATATTTATCTGCAAAAAAACCCAAGATATCTGGAGTAATAAGAGTTCATCTGAAAAGCTATCATTTTGTCACTTAGTGGAGGTTATTTTTCCACTTTCATGTGTGGGTCATTTGCATCTATAAACAGTGAACTTATCTTTCATTTGGTTTTCACAGAGATCCGTTACTGTCTTTACCATAAAACAGACGCTCTTTCAGCTTCTCTGCTGTGGATGCAAGTTCAAAGAATTCATTTAACTTTTCTTCTGCAGCATTAATTTTTTTGGTAAGTGTGGAAGGTAAAGCAAAGATGTACATGACTAACACAGAAAGAAAGAAAACAGTAAAATGAGAAAGGAATTGAAAACTGAGGAAATGGAATCTATAAAATCTGAAATTGCCTGGACTACTTGAATGACAATCACACTGATTTCTATATCAAGATATAAACCCCACAGTCTCCAGTTAGCTGAGATCTCCTGCCCTAGAAAAAAGCAGTGGAAGTCTAACGTCCATTTGGATTTCTGGGTCCTGAATTAATAAGATATTTGGCTTATGGATGTCAGTTGCAAAAATAATCCATTTCCAAAGTGCTACACCTTTCTTGCTTTCTGGATAAAGATCTACTTTCTGAGGTGTGACTTTTTTTTTTCCTATCTGTATGGTGAGAGAATGCCTGGAGGTGGAGAGCTTCTCATGCAGATGGAGATGAGTGTGTTGAGTCACCGTCCTTTCATGTGCGACAGACTTTCTGCAAAAAGTTAGAGAATGTTTCAGTCTCCCTTCTGTACCCCAAGTACAGAATTAAAATATCTCTCCATCTTATTAAAGTGCTTCTGATGTAATTTCTAACTTTGAAATAAGTCTTTTAAAAGAGCTGAATTTGATCAGTTTAAATGCATTTTACATGGAATTAGTTATGGTGTTGCGCCTCTTTTTCATTGTTTCATTAGTGTTTAAACTAGATATATGAAGTTCCATCTAAATATAGCATCATTTTGTTCTGAATATGTCTTTTTAGAATGTTCACTTGGCATTTGCTAGATAAGCCCTCTAAATAATCTAACTCTAGGCAAATTTTTGCTAAAAGGTCATTTTTTAATGTTGAAAAAATCACCAAGATTTTTTTCTGAAATTAACTTTTGCCTTCTCAGAATTTTTGTATAATGCCCCAGATCTACTTTATACCTCTTGGACCCTTCTCTGCTAGGGGTATTTGTTTGCTAGATATTATATTTATGTGTAAACATAAACTGGGGGGTGGTAGCAAGGGGATGTTTATAGTTGCAACTATCAGGTTTGAGTGACAGAGACAACTCCAGTGTGGCAGAGAGTACCTTGCTTCTGAGGCACTAGTGATGCACAGGAATGTTTGCACACATTCAAGGGACACAAAAACGTGCAGTCAGTGACCCACATCCATTCATTTATTTCCTACATACTCAACTCTGACTTCTTTCATTTGCACAGAGACAACAAGACTATTCCCTGATAAACATACAGCTAATCCTCTGTACCATTATCAGACAGATTACTTGATTACTACTGTATGCCTTCTCTTTTCCTATCCATATCCTCTCAATGATTATTCTGTGGCTTTTTCCCTTTATTGAAGGTCCTACTTCTAGAGCTAACATCTTGTTAAGTCAACATTGTCACAGATCTTATTCCTTACTTATATCCTCAGTTCAGCTATCACATTTTCTCTTTCCTGTTTCTTCCAGTTTCCTTCCTTTTTGCTGCCTTGCTTCACGTAACTATTTCCTTACTGAGAGTTATTTAACTATTAGTGGAAAATTTCAATGGAGTCTATGTCTTCTTAAGTGATGCTAGGGTCAAAATTTCAAGGAAGACTGTGCAACTGAAGAAGTTATTTCACAGCAAGGACTCAGTCATATTTATCATAGCAGAAGCATTTGTGTTTGGGGTTCTTTCTTTATTAAAATATGATTTTTATATATGTCTTTGCAGATATAATTTAAGCGACAAATTCTTGGTGATAGCTTTGATGGATATTATAAAAAATCCTCAGATAAATGTAGTATAGAGGACATTAGAATCCTATAACAGGACAGATCCCTCTTTCATAGTGTCTTTTAAATAAATAATCAACTGGCAAAAAAACTGACAGGAAACATTAAAAAAATAGACATTATATTGGAAGAAGATAATTTTTTTTAATCTATATTAAATAAATAAACCCAAGTCAACCAGCCTTTATCTTGCACCATCCCTGTATATTCTGATTCTCTTCACTATTTCCCTTTTTTCCCACCAGATAATGGAGAGGTACTACTGTTGTCATTTGAAATACATAGAGATGAGACTGTTGTCATAAAGTTATTGCAATTTTATTTTTAAAACCCCAAATAGAATGAGCCCCATAGTCTAAGAAAGTGTGATTATTTTAATTGGTCAGTGTTATAGAGAGGTTCTGTTATGGTAAATTGAAGTTGACGTTTTTTAGCTTGTATGCTGTATTTTTAAGTACTTATTGATTTTCACAAGTTGACTGAAGTCAAACTGTAGGCAATACCACCTGAACATGTCTTGATAATTTAGTGTGCTCATGATAACTCTCTTATTTTATTTAGTGATTTCTGGCTTTCTTAATAAATGCATATTTTGCAGTGATCAACTGAAAAAAAAAAATGGGGTCTTAAGTCTTCAAGAAGCATTCCAAAACAAAAACCTCTTGTGTGCTTAGGAACTGATATGCATTTTCCTGAAGTATTACAGATGAAGTCTCTTTAGTTTCTTATTTATCCTTACAGAGTGCAAACACTGTGTACATCTCCTCTGTGTCAGATAATATCCTCTTCATTCAGAATGCATAATCTGTTTTACTTGGCTCTTGTTTCTGAAGTGAAAAAGAAGAACCATAACATAACCTCATTTGAATTAACATAAGCAGTTCCAAATGCTTCATTAATTTTCACATAGCTATGAAGACTTGCAATAGCAGCGATCTCAACCCAAAGATCTGGGATTTTTGGGGGGTTTTTTTGTTAAATTATGTGTAGAATAATAGACACAGTAGAAAGATGTGCAATGAACTAATGTGAAAATACACAATGTCATCACAGTAACTGTGAACAACATCTACAAAATCCCCTCATCTGGACTGACACCTCCAATATTAATGCTGCATGAAAATGCACATCCTGTATATTTCCTTTCCATTTGGCCTCTGCTAATGTAAATATATTACACAACTCCAAAGTTCTTAATTCATCACAGGATACTTATTTTTTGCATTTCTTTGTTTTGCCAATTTACCAAGGAAGAAGTTTTGTGCTTTCCAAAAATACTAGGACAAGCAGGATGTGATGTGCTTGAATTAATTCCATTTGCATGGAAATTGATTCCGATTGCACTGCTTGAGATAGATGTAAAAGTTCAATGGGACATTTAGAAAAAAAAAAAAAAGTAATTTGAAATATTAGTAGTGAAGCCTTGATGAACTTTGTTTCCAGCATGGATGAGTATTTCATCTTCTTTTCAGGGCAAAATTTAAGGCTGACTGTATTAACAGGAGCTACCCACATTCACCCAAGGAATCAAACTATATGAATTTATCAGTGACAAATTGTTTGAAACCATATAATATCCTTTTCTGACAGGTACCAGATGTCAGGAAGGGAAGAGGTTGTTTAGGGAAATTGCAAGTGTTAATGTTGTAGTTAAATCATGCTAAACAAACAGTTTTATTTTTGGGGTTATGGGAAGGGTGTGTATGTGTGCCTGGAAGTCTTTCCAGGATTTCCTCCCTCTTCAAGACCTTTACTATATTTTCAAAAATATCATCCTTTCAGCTTTCGAGCAATAGCAAAGAACACCAACCAAATAAAGTGTTATTTTTCTTGATGGCATTTGGAAAAGGAAAATTTTTATTTATTTCTCTTTTTGTTTAGTGAAGTTTCCCCTTATTTCTCTCCTTGCTTTCACTTTTTTCTCCTCTTCCTATTTATCTATTTATCTTTATTTTATAAACCTGATTTCCTTCATGGGGACAAAAAACCTTGGCATTGATCACTTTTTCCTGAGTCTCACCCAGGAAGTGTGTTCATTTATTGCATGAGTAGTTTTTGTCAGAATTCTGGACCTTTGGCATTACTGTGGCAGGTAGAACACACAAGCTGTAATATAAGGCATTTTCTAAAATTTGCAGGTTTTGCACAGCAAAAGGTATTTTTTAAATTTCTTTTGTCTATGTAATGTTGAATGGACTAGGGAAAAAAAAATCCAGACAAGTAAAACTAACTTGATTTTTTTAACGTTCCTGAAATGCATGATTTATTATATAATTAAAAGTTTCAGAAACACATAAATCTATATTATGTCAGCGACTTGAAAGTCATATAATTGAGAATATAAGCAGAAATGGATTTTATTTGCCTTCAATTTTTATTGTGTAAGATGCACAAGACTCAGACTTGGGAATCTATGTTCTTAAATAATTTGAATAAGTGCAATTTTAAAAATGTAGATTATAATGATCAATTTGTGTCACAGAAACATACTATTCAGGAAAAAAACTGTTTTGTTTCTCCTCAGGTACAATGACTAATTTAAAGCATGTGTAGGCTGTTTCACTTCCCTGACACATTCACCTAAATGAAAATATTTAGGTTCTCTTTATAATATGGTAATTTTCTTTGCAATAAATGATTCGTTCTTAATGTTGAGATTCAATGGATCAGGTTATTATATATATATATATATATATATATATATATATATATATATATATATAATCTGAAACCTTTTGGATTAAAGCATACCTTATTGTTTTCTCTTAATCGTCCATTTAACAGGAGTTTAGAAAGGATTTGACTAATTGTCACAGAGAGAAAGAGAAAGTGAAGGAGAGAGATTCTGAGACAAGATGACCTCCAGCTTATAATCAGTGAAAAGTGCAGGAACAGAAAGCAGGTTACTGTTCACATGAAAAGGAATAAGAGCAATGATTCCTGCATGGTATTGTTGAGGTAATTGTTAGGGCAATTATTACTATCTTTTTCAGTTAAGAATTGGCGTTGTGCTGAAAACTTAGAACAGTTTGTCTGAAGCTGCTTTTCAAGTCCAAAGTTCGTCAGTGTCTGTGTAAAGCGCTGCTGTCCCGTGAGAGAGCCGGTGTGACAGTCAGGAGTCACAGCTCATCACAGCAACATATCATCCTGATGTCATCTGCTGGGCAGCAGGAGCCTATCCTAGCGCTAGGGCTTCCTCAGGGATGGGAAAGCAGCCAGCTACAACACTTTTGCTGACAGTGATCCAAGCATTCTTTTACTCTTCCATCTGTTTCTCTCTCTAGTCTACTATTTCTGTTCCATACAGAGAAAGGTCTTCTTCATTGTCTGTATATCATGAACAGCTCTGCATAGCAAGGCTATCAAAATGCCATTCTGCTGTATGTTCTTAAATACACAATGAAGAGGTGCCAGAGTGGAAGGAAGCAATGGATTTTCTATATATTTCTTCCTTTGGAATAGACAAAGAAATCCACTTTTTTCATTAAGTATAGAAGAAACTGTTCTGTTCCCTATAAAATACATGCATAAAATTAACAAAGGCACGTCCACTGATAAAGTCTTCCAATCTGGAATCTGAATTCCTGGTGGGAGAAAAAGAAAAATCATTCCTTCTCATTTCTTTTTGGCTTGTCTTTTTCACCTCATTGGTGGGCTAAAGTTGGTGCAAGTTTACATACAATTCTCATTGAATTTGCATAATATATCTCTAAAATAATAGTGTTTTCAGCATAGAGTACTACTGCCCTATATTATAACCCACCTCTGAGGGAGTGAAGGAATTCTCTAGACAC
The DNA here is from genome assembly GCF_048771995.1 of Taeniopygia guttata. NCBI lineage: Eukaryota > Metazoa > Chordata > Aves > Passeriformes > Estrildidae > Taeniopygia > Taeniopygia guttata. The sequence goes on from NC_133026.1 coordinate 125,907,136, forward strand.
TCTCTTTTCTGATAAATTGAACACTTTATGTAATTTTTCTAATTACTAACTAAAATGTAAACCCGGCAGTCATTGACAGCTATTATTCATCCCAAGCATATTTCAATGTAAACTGAGAGTAATACAGGGGGTGGCGAAAAGCATAAGCAAGAAAAAAAACAGCCAGATTTCTTTTTATTTTAATATAAATTCCTAAGAAAAGAAAAAGTGACTGTATTTCCCCCCATATATATTATATAGAACACATTACTGAACTGTAGGCAATACTTTCCTGAAAGATCACGTCTAAATCCATAAAAGAAGAGCTAGAAACTAATCTTCTGCATTCCTCCCAATGGAAGTTTAATAATCTGCTTCTGCAAGTCATTATACAAAAGAAACAACTCAAATACATTTGGAAGCAAACACAATGAAGGAAAATTCTCTCTAGTTATTATGATAAGCTATGAAAACCATACTGAAGAGATGTGTAATATTGTATTCAAATCACAGGAGGAAAAAAAAAAACATCAAAACAAAGAAATTAGAAGAGAAACTAAAACCAGGAACACAGAGAACTCTTCCAGAATAGAGTAGACAGAAAGTACTGTAATTCACAATTTCTGGTCAACACACAGAGAAATAAATACTTACAATTTTATATCTAAAACAAATGCTATTTTCAAGTCAATGGTGAACTATAAGCTTGGAGAAATACTTGACTCATCAAACATTTTCAGCCTGGCTATTGTTGTGTCTTAAAATACCAGCACTGCAACCATAATTACTAAATTTCAGGAAATAATGAAAGAATGCTGCAATTTCTGGGAGGAACTTAGTGCAATTAAATGCAATTCAGAGAAGCTCATGATGGCTGGGCCAAGTGTTTAAAGTTGTTGATTCTTCCAAAACCTGAGTTACTTAAAACTCCACTGTGACCATATTAGTTCAAGCTATTCACTAAAAACATCAGTGGATGAAGTGCTTGGTATCTGGATGGACTGAAGAAGGCATAGTAAAAAAGCTTAATTTAATCCACTTTCACAGCAAATTTAAAGGTGTCTAATTAGATATTAAAGCTATTTTGTTTTCTATGCAACTGCAAAGAGCAACTTTGCAAGAGCAAAACATTTTTTTCTCTTTGTGTCTTTTGCTTTAAATGAAAGAAATCTATGACGAGCAAATATAAATTTCTGCTTGATAGAGAGTTAAAAAAGAGAAACAGGAAAATTTAAAAATTACAAGCATTCTAATTGTTTTCTTTGAAGGATTCTCAAACTGGTCTTACAACAGATGGCAGCGGTAGTAGATCAGGCTCCTTTATGCGAGTTCAGTCTATTTATCCCCAGCAAAGGGAAAAGGTGTATAACAGAATCATCCAAACACAACAGATGGAAGATGTACTAAATCACCCATTTCCTGTGCCGTTTGTCATTCATCCTTAAATGATCAAGTACCTTTTATCTAATACCACAACATCCCAAGACATGCATCCCCAACACAGTTTGCAGATCTTTCCCTGATGTTATTCACTACTAAATGAATGACCCTAGAGCTCTCTTGTTCCATACTCTTATTTCCTGTAACAGGACCACCTAGAACCATTAATTTGGGACTTTTTCTATGCCACATTTAGGTGTTATCAGCCTTCTTCTGTGAGTGGCAAATGCAGTTCACCTGACAGACACATCTTTCTTCAGAAGTGGATGTGACTAAGTGAAGCATTAAATGCTATATTAGCCATGTAATATAGCCCATATTCTCTTTTATGAAAACTTGTGTGTACCACTACAAGCTAGCTGGTCTTGTTTTCATTGTAGCCATTCCTGTTGGTTTAAGTAATTATACAGGGTCTCCTATGATTGCATGTCTGTTATCTCAAAGTTTTCTTGTATAGGCTTAAGCAGACAAAAACAACTTCTAGCAAAAGTAATGCATTATATTCCCAGCTGTTAACAATACTGTTAAATAGCAAAAAAGAGTTGCACTGCTAGTCTTAGTGATAGCCTTCTGGTGTGCCTTCAGTGTGTGTGTGAGGTAGGTGCTGCAAAAGCTGAATGACACACTAGCTGCTTCCTATCAGTGTTAAACAAGTGTTAAATGGAAAGGAGCATTTTATGAGATAGGTACAGATACTGTGGAGAAATAGCTGTGAGAGGCACAAAAGTGTTTGCCCTGTGGCAGCCTAAACTGATCTCAGTGCAGCCTGCCAGAGTTTCACTCTCCTTCCATCAGACCTTCTTGGGCCAGCTCCAGCTGAGCTGACACAGAGTGCTGAATCATGAGAAAACCCTTGCCTGTACTGTCAGGTCTGTTTAGTGCTGACTTACTGTGCTGCACACAGGGTCTGGCAGGCACTGGAGCCAGCACAAGGAAGAGACTGGAATGCATAGGCAGGGCCAGCAAGATGAAACGGCACTAGAGAAACCAGCAATTAGACTAGATTTCAAGTCATTAAAATTGCAGCCTATACTGCATATAAAGACAGTCAGCAATTGTGTATCCTGCGTGCCCAGTATATCACTACTCTGACTGGTGTAAGATGAGAATTAGTCAGAAACAAAATACTGACTTGCCAAAACAAAATATGAAAGATGACAAAACCAGGAAAATAACTGTACCTCAAAAAAAAAAAGGTCTTGGAAATCTTGTCCAACTAGGAAAGGATATAAGCATATTTTAAGATGAATTTCTTGTTTTCCTGATTGTTCTAGTGATGATTTTTTGCCTTTTCTTTTATATACCTTTTGTATAAATTTTTATGTATCTTCAGTATTCTTAGCATGCATAACTTGTAATTCCTTAAGTCTGAGAACTCAGCATAGTTGTAGTATTTTATCAGGCTGGGAGACAAAATATCCTAAAGGCCTTACAGTTGGAGGGAGGAAAACCCTATGCTATCTTGGAAAACCAAGGTCCTCTCTGGAATACATCCTGAAAACTAAAGATTTGACCCATCCAGAGGGAATTACACAGATGGGGGAATAACACTCCATTCATCCAGGCCTCCTATTGGGGCATCCTTTTTTAGATATGCTAATTTGCAAGGTCTCAAAATTGTATACGCAATCTATCCGGTGTGTGTATTGCAGTGCATTCTACCTTGGTGAAGTGGTGCACCAATAAGGGAGGATCGTTTTTAAAATACTGAGGTAAAAACCTCTTATCCCTTAACCATATCTGGCTCTCAATTTTTTTAAGACCAGGAAAAGGTATCACTAGGTAAACAGAACTGCTGAATATTCTTTGTCAACACAAACCAGGAAGAAAACTGTAGCTCTCTCTGGCACCAATCTCATCTTCTGTTGGAAATTGTTTTGGAGCATGCTAAACATCATTTTTATGACAAGGCTGAGAGTAATAAACCATAATACTGTTTGAAACAGTCTTGATCAAAAGATTTTCCCAGTATAACTATTTCACTGTATTGCCTTCCAAGGCACTGAAAAAATCCTTGTGCTGAGGGTGGGCATGGCTTCCTTGCAGCATATACCTGCAGCTGAGCAGGAGCAATCCTCCTTTTCCTACATGCTGGAGACACTGTCCCTTACCTCTCACACTTGCACTCCTTGATAAAAGTTTTCTCACCTCTGACCTCATGAACCTGAATTGCTCACACATCTCCTATAACCCCTGCAATGGCAATGCGGTGTTGGAAAGTTCTGGTTTATACGATATATGCGCAGGAGGTTGTTTAGTGTCTCTTGTTTATTGAGTGGTTGTGAATTGGTAGTAATAAGCCTTATTTAAACCATAATTCTCCAGTGGCATAGACAAAACACACCTTCCCTTCAAAGAACAAGCTGGTTTACTGTGACCAACCAGATTCCAATGTCAGGATCACTTCTTTACCGTGACTCACAGTGGTAGAGATAGACAAATCAGCAGAAGAAGATTCCCTGTCACCTAAATATATGATATAAAAATATCCTATATTTATGGAATAATATAATTATTCCATAAAAAAGGATAATACATTTATCTGTTTAATACGTTTGTATTAATTTGAAAAGAGTTTGTAATGCAGTTTTCTTTTCCAGGCTGTAGTATAACAGTCTATGAATGGAAATAAACCAAAACAAACCCCAAAGCCCTGGGAAGCCAACTGCACCTTTAAACCTTACAGCTCTAATTACCAAGCAACCTTGTCTGCCTTAGGAGCAAATTGAATACGCTTCAAAAAAATATCAATATTTTAATTAGCAACCTCTTTAAAAAAAGCAAAATGCTATGCATTTATGATCTAAGAATGGCTAAAAAGGGAGAAGGAAACAAAAATATCAGAACAACAAAAATGCATTTGCTTTTTTGGGATAAAAGTAAAGAAAACCTTTTCCAAATGTGCTTCAGATAATATACTTTGTTGAGTCAATCTTGCCCTTTCAGGCTTTATCATTAATTATTCAACAGGGCAGTAAAGAAAGCTCCAAGCTTCAAGCAGCGTGATGATTTGTTTTTTATGCAAAATTCAGAGTTTGATTGCAATCCTTTTTACAAGCAGTACCAGCCAAGTTGCCAGGATTCATTTTTAGACTCACACAGCATTTAGCAGAAGCTCAATAGCTGCTGAAGCAGTGAAGCAGAACTGATCAGACATGGATCTTCTCACAGGGAAGTTTTCCTGATAAATTTGTCAATCTTCTCTTTTTACAAAATCAGCAGTCCTATTCTTCCACAACTGTAGATGTTTCTTGAGAAAAAGCCTTTGTCCACATGCTGTTGGCTTAGACAAATGATCTTTAGTAGCCCAATTTGCATGTCAATCTGGGCACTGCGGAGCTTTCTGTAGCAAAGGTGGCATCTCACAAGTCTTCCTAGGAGACAGCTCTAAAAAGACAGCTTCCTTTGGAAAAATACTCCAGCATTTTGAAAAAAATGACAACAAATCTGGGAATAGGAGTCACTGTGCTGAAGGCCTCCATGCTCTGTCCACAGCGATTGGAAGAATTTTCTACCAGGACCAAAAAATTTTTGGTCCTGAAAAAATTTTTGGCCCTGAAACTATATGATCTTAAAAGCTCTTCACACAAAGTCTTGCCTAATTTCACCCACTACTCACTAGTTTTTCTAGCTATGGGTAATTTGATTTCACAAGTCTTATCAGTTTCCCAAATACCCTGAAAGATGACTGAGAGAAGAAGATATGAATGTCCCACACAATCAAGACCATATATTAGAGTATTATTTTTCAGGATTAATTTCAACAATTGAAAAATTATTTTTCAGATATCAATTCTTTCAAATGTTAAAATTTGCTGAATTGAAGGAGTAAGTAACATTTCTAAATTTTTAAAGTATTGCTTTTGAAAAACTATCAACTACCATTGGAAAAACAAATTTATAATTTATAGGTACTGATGTTTATATGGTTGGAAAACACCAAATAATATGATTTTTCAATGATAAAAAGGAAATACTAGTTTTCAATGTTAGAAAACACATTAGAAACTATATAACATAAAGAATCTTTATTCATGGGTTCAGTCATGCTCATGACTGAACCCATGTTCTTTATTTCTTTCAATTATGTCCTCTCACAGCATAATGCAAAGCAACTATGGTATTCCCTTTGTAGGCAGACAATTATGCAACAATAAATTCAGCTAAGTAGTTATTTTTATAATCATGTCAAAAAGGTTTGTTTTACTATTAACTTATCTCAAATTTAATTGACTTGCAAAGAGTCCAAGATAAAACAATTTTCAAATTTCTCCTTATAATATATCTCAACAGAAAATAATTCCTGAAATTCTCATGCGCTGGCAACAATTGCATCCAGCAGGGATACCAAATGATTCAGGAAACAGCAAGATCCTACAAGATCCTACAAAAGCTACAGGAAGACTCTAGTTTGATTTTCATTTGTGCCAACTGAAGTTTTTCTTCCGTGTTTTACATCAGCAGGCAAACATAATTCAGTGTTTCCATTTATTGATAAAAACTCTCCATGCTTTAATGATGCTTTCTTCAGAAAGAAAACATTATTAAGTGAACTATTATTTGCCAACTAAGATTAATAAAAATCCAGAACCAAGTAGGATAGCTTTTACCATGGCAACTAAAGCTGGACTTATCAAACACATCAAAGCTTACATTTGATTAACTGGATTGAAACCAGGCCCTGTTTCCCCAAAGAAAGGAAGGGAGTAAGATGGAAAAGAATGAGAGTTAAACAGGTGTAACATCATAGGCATTTGTGTCTTGTACGTGCTGTTTGACATGCGATTTTACTGTAGCAGCTGTCTTTCCATAAAATTTCAGCCTCCAAATCACAGGCCTGATGAAGATGAAATGTAAAAATCAGATTGTGCTAAAAACTGGTAATTAGTCCTATATAATACTTCTCTTGTGCCAGGGGTGTGCTAGACAGATATTACTCAGCCTGGTAAAGGTCACCCACTGACAGCTTGGGCCATGTGAAGATACTTGGGTTTTGAGATGCCCCAGGGCTGCTCCCTTGCCTGAGCCCAACATTATGTGAGAAGTGCTGCACAGGTCAGTCCTAGCTCTTCTAACATTCAAGGTAGATCTGATATGAGTCATTTCCTGCATCAAAGAAATCCTGAATGAAAAAGAGAGTTATAGAGTTTAGGACAACATCCTTTTGTCACTAAGTGGGTTAAAACGGGCTGTCTATTTAGGACTTGTCAGGATAGTAAAATTATGAGCATAGGAAAAAAAAAAGAAGGCAGCGGGACTGAAGTACCTGGGCCTTCTCTTTAGCTTGCAGAATGCCAAAGCAGAATAGAACAAGCTCTCACTTTTTATTATTTTTTCACCTCTTTTTCTGCCCCTCTAGCCCCAGAAAAACTTTCCCTGATATCAATGGCAGTATAGCTCCCCATATCCTAAATTAGCATAGTTACAAGGTTTGGTTTTGCTTTTCCTTCTTTACTTCCACATGTTTTAGTAAAAGCTGAGCAAATCACTTTGGAAATAATAGTGTTGAATCTCAATTTGGGTCATTTTTTCCTAAGTTGCATCTTTTTCCCAGTCCATTAATGAAAAAACATTCTGCTCCTTTTTTTTTTTTTTTTCAAATTCATTGTTTTCCTTTTTGTTTAGTTCAGTTATTCTAACTTCAAGATGTTTCCTTTTTCTGAGTTCATGTTTGCTGTTAATTTTGCTGTATTATCATTGTCATTGTCCTCTTGGTGTGGTTTTTTTTTTTTCTATAAAAATTTCCAAAGTATTTTTAATATTTCAGTCCAGGCCTGTCTCAGAAAACTTAGGAATTTACTTGACTTGCCATCACTTGATTCAAACTATTCCACATTTTCCATAGTTTTAAGAAATCTTGTTCAGATAATCCTGGGACTATCATGGTAGTGGTCTGAACTTTATTGTTTTAGAACCAAATTTTGCATTATTAAATAGATATGGCAAAATAATAGGGACAGATTTTTTTTTTTTTTTTTGCTTTCTTAGCTCAATGTGAGAAATCAGATGCCTGAAAGATGGTCCAAAAAACTTCGCTCAGTGTACAAGTAGGATTTATGATAAAGCATGAATGATGGCATCTGTCTCCACTTTCCTTCAAAAAGAAAAGAGGCCACTGTGTGTCCTTGGCTTTAGTTTATCATGCAGGCATGTTTCAGTCCTGGATTTTTCATTTTGCAATCCCCATATATTCTTAGGGAATTTCTATAGACTTTTAACACACTGAGCCCCGAACAGAGATCTGCAGTGTGTCTGTTGTGGGCAGGGCTAGGCCTGTACTACACACACTCAGAGGTAGTACCTGCTTTCCTTGCCTGCACTCTGAGTTGGTACCAACTCATTCTGTCCATATTTTGTGTCATAGGGGAAAACTGATTCAGAGGTAATGAGCTCTGATGAAAGTATACTTGGAGCCTGCTTACCGTAGGGATGTGGCTTTCAGTAGCAAATTTGTGTTTACCTGTGATTTACCACACACAAGACTACAAGATTTGGAGTGGTATCTATATTATTGTTATTTGTAATATGTTATTATTATTTGGAGGCATATATGCTGTACTATGACTTTGCAGAAATAGTAGCAACAGAATCTTCTGAGACACAGACACTATGCTTAGTTCCATCTGTACAAGGGAATCTTATTCTATAGGAATCTTAAAGGTATTTTTAAGTCACAGTACAAAACAGTACTGAATCATTTTCACAAAGAAACATTTTGGTTGAACTAAACCTTTTCTGCAGGGTTTTTTTTTTTTAGTCCTTCTCTGTGATTTGATACTCTACCACAAGTCTTTGCAAATCACATACGTATACATTTTGTCATCTTCTCTTGAGACTTTCTTCTCATGAGGGTGTTTAAAATAGACTAAATGTTCCCTGAAAATAAATACTGCCAAAATATTGTCTCTTGTACTAGAGGTTAAGTATCCAAACTATACCAACTTTAGAACTTCATGCATATAAATAAATCATAATGCAATAATTTAACTAAATTAGTTGATTTGATACCAAAATCATACTTGCATTCTTCCACAAACATGTCTGTGAAAATTTTTCTGTAGGTCCTAGTCTGCCATAACCTTGCAAAACTAGAGAAATCTTGATGAGCATTGCAGGAAGAAAATGAAGAGTTTGGGGCAAAATATCTTCAACTCTTATTGTATGATAACTCACTCAGAATCACAGAGCATTTTAAAATGGAAGGGACCCATAAGGATCATCAATTCCAGCTCTTGAGTTAATGGTCTGTATTGGGATCAAATCTGTGCCCTTGGCATTATCAACACCATGCTCAGTTGGGTAACTTAGTATAATACAATAATACCAAAACCTGCTTTTTTATTCCTTTATAGGTGACAGTTTTCAGAAGTCCTGTGATAGCCTTTATAAGTTCAGGTAAACATCTCACAGTAGCAGATGAATATGGGACAAGAAACCTTTTTATAATCTATTTATCTAGGAGTCCATCTGGGGAACAAAGGCAGGCAAAGTAAAAAACAGAAGAGAAACAGAAACCTTGTAACAGAAGACCAAAGAAAAGAACAAGGAGAAAGGAAAGGCATGTGTTAAAATACCTGTATTAGAAAAGGCGAGGCAAACAGAAAAATCCATTGTCAAATGGATTAAAACAAGATTAAAGCAATTAAACCAAGAAGATTAAAGGAGAGCTGAAAGCAAGAAAAGGTGTTGAAAAGATAAGAGCAAGAAGCACAAAATGGGGGGAAACAAAAGCAGCAGATGTCCAGAAGAACCAACAATTTTTAAACTGGTGCAGCAAGGGTATAAGAAGCAGTATAGCCACGTAAAAACATTAAGAGCATGTGGCTTGTAGGAGCATAAAAATATCGGTTCCAAGAGTTTGGTTTGGCAGGTTCCTTGTGTCAGTCAGTGAGAAAGGCTGCTCACTACCAGGTGAGGGTGAATGCCCTGGGTCTCTGTGAATCCCAGTGGTATCCAAATCTGCTCCCCTTTCAGAGATAGAGATGTCTGACATTGATGTTTGGCATTCTGCAATTCAGGAGAGATTCCATAAGCATTTACATAAGTTTTGATTAGAAAATTTCCTCGTGACAAATACATGTGGTATCCCAGCAACTTCCTGTAGATAATGAAACTCATTCACATAGCAATATCCCCTCAGGGGGATAAATTCAAATCCCTAGTGGTCTTTACACATTAAAAGTCCCCACATAACAACTAGCTTCTGCTAGAATGAAACCTGCTGCAAAAAGCTACAAAAGGTATTTTCCTTCTTGATTCCCACCACAGCTAGTGAAAGAAGAAAAATCAGTGCCCATATGTGTGTCTAGTTTTCTCTAGCTGAATAATCTAAGCATTTCTGTCATCATTTAATGCAGGTGTGAACCCACTTTTAATGGCAAATTTATCCCCTTTCTCTTATACTCTCAAAGTGTAGTGAGATGGAAGTTAAGCTGATAAATATGTCAGTCTAAATCCAGATTGTTATGGTTTACAAGATATGCGCATGAGGCTGGTCCAATTCTGTTTGCCAGCAGGTATCTTCCCTTGTCTAACAAAAGAAAAACTGAACTATAGCCAAAAAGATGAAATATGTGGATATGTCAGGGTATATTTTAACTTAGTCTCTCAAGCATATTACTTATTTCACAGGCTGTGGTTACTCTCTTCATAAAAAAGGGGTAAAGCATTGACAGGCAACTTCTAGGATAGTCCCTGGCATAGTTTAGAGTCATGTGAATGAGTCCTTGCACAGACAGTAGCCATGTACAGTTTGGAGCTTAGTAAGGGCTAAAACCCACTCCTGGCAAGCCATTTGAATAAAGCCTTTCTGGTTTTGGCAGTTGCAGAGCTTAACTGTGGGGACATGAACTGTTCTGAGTCAGAGATGAGTCCCTGCCTTGTATTTACTGTTCCACAGAGGTAACCATAGCAGTCATAGTGGTTACAGGGTTATGCAAACTTCTCATATTAAAGAAAAGCTCTAGTTAAAACATTTTATTTGTGGCTAGATAATCTAATTGCAATTATTTGACTATGGAGAGGGTCTTGTAAGCAGCATTTATTTTTCCAGCAAAACCTGGGATGAACACAAAAATCACATAAAATAAAGACAGAGGGGTATCCTTTCAGCTGTCATTCTGGAAGACCTGGACCTGCCCTCTCCATCATGCTGCAGATATTCTGTTTCAGGACATTGTGAGTACTAACAGGATATTTAAGGTTGTATCCCCTAGCTCTGTTTACTATGGCTGCTTTTCTTTCCCTGATTGCTGCAAATGACTGCTTTTGCTAAAAAACAATCTCCTTCCCACTGACAGTCTTATGGCAGAAAATCTTTTAAGTGGTAAGAGTCAAATCTCAGTAGTGAGTCATACAATCAGTCAATCAAGAAAGTAGTGAAGATTGGCCATAAAGCAGTCTCACGCATACATATTCCCCTTTGCTTTGCCCATCAGTGTCAAATTTAAAATGCAGGTGTGTAAATGCTCTTCAGTACTGCATAGTTTATCACAAAATTTAACTGGTTGATAGGCATGCTCAGTAACATGACTCACTATTTCCTCCTCGCCAGGGGAAGTATTTTCTTTTCAGATTTTTTTTTTTCTAATTCGTATCCAATGATTTTGGAAGAAACTAAGAAAGATGGATGTAGAGCATGGCGATTCTGGTTTACTGGTACAACAGAAGGCTTCTTCCTTTTTAGTAATCTATCATTCATGTCTTCTGCATGGAAGAGGTCTTATGTATAACCCACTTTTTATCACTGATAATTGACATTTGGTGTGACCATTCAAATACTCACTGCCTCCAATTCTAGGCTCTTTACTTGCATAGTTACATCAGGAGTCCTAATTTCTGTGACCTCATGAAGAGTTGGGGCTTGCCAAAAGACAATTCAGAGCCTTTGTATCTGCCCACTGTTCAGGACAATGATGTAAAACTTGTGTTTTTCTGTGCTGTTTATATCTTAGTCTGAATAAATTGATTTAATAATTTAGCCATTAAATTTAGACATCTTGAATTTTATATGGAAGTGTAACTTTTACAGTGTCCTCAAATTGTAAAAGCCAATCTAACATGTGGTTGTCATACAATCTTGTCCCCAGAATGCAGTCACTTTATTTTTTGATTTTTCCTGACACTGAAGCATAGATTAAACTGGCAAACCATTTCAGGGTGCTATCATAATGTAAAATGTGTTTTGTGAAAACCTGTCTTTGTTTAAGCTTCATCAGCTGTCTCACTTCCGTTGTCAATGCAGAAAGAATGAAATGAGAAGTATGGAACACCAGTATAAATAAGAAGTGGTTTAGATTAGTTGATAATTTGTTGTGAAAAAGCACCTGGAGTCGAAATCCAGAAAAATATAATATATTCTAACTCAAAGATACAATATAAATCCACAACACACATGGTTTCCTAAATGGCTTTAAAATGGCTGAGTCAGTCTGAATGGCTGACTCAGGCAGCTGTGACTTTTGGCTAAACAAGTCTGTCTCCTACATAAGAGGCATTGATACCCTACCAAGGAGTGGGAGAACTGAGCAAAGTCCAGGCCCTTGGTGGTTGAAGGATATTACCCTATAACTTGCCCCTGTAGTATCTTGGAAAGAAACATCCACCATCTCTGCTTTGGAGTTGGGCCACTGTGCATAATGTAGCAGAAAATTCTTGTGTTCAGACAAAAAGGGAAGGGCACAGCAAGGAGCTCAGTTCCTGAACATATCTCCAAATACATGAAGAAGCAGACTTGAGTTTCTCTGTGTCAGCTCTGAGGCTGGTTACAAGAAACTATTCTGGTCCATAAGCCACACAAAGGATTTTCTGTGGCACTACGCCTGACCTGGTAAGCCCACAGCTTGTTAGCTTTGGCACAGCACCAGACCAGCATGGCTAAGCAGCTTCTAGTTCTGACCAGCTCAGAGTCTGAGCAGAACAATACTAGGTCTGTCTGAACTTGTCTGTGTACGTTAGGTGTCACGGCATTTGATTAAGTGGTGAAAGCCCTCCAGTACCGCTCTTTAGACTGCATTTAAGTATGAACATCAGGCAGTTACCAACAGTTAAGGCAGGTAGGACCAAAATCTGGGGACTCCTAGTTGAAAACTTGACTTGCCCTTCTACTTCTCCTCAGCAGTCTTAACCTAACCTGGGAAAGAAGAAAATGAGGAGCTGCTTCAGTCCTGTAAATGAACCCTGTACAGCAGGAATGTAGGTGTTACTGGGATTGAACACCAGTCCAGAAAGTTTCAGTGCACCACACACAGGAGACAAAGAAATGGCTTCCTTCCTTTCCAAGTCACTTTTCTGTGTTTTTCTGTTCCCATTATACCCTTGAACTTCCATCTCAACAGAAAATCATCTGTTTTCTGACAGTGGCATATATAATTTCCTGGACTACAAACACGTTAAGTTCAAGTCTACTGCAGCTAAGGCATACGGCTCTTAGTACTAGGTCTTCCACTTCTTAGCTAGTCACGGGGACTGCCCTTATGTCAATATTATGCCTTTGATATTGGCTGTAGCCCTCAGGAAGTCTAAAAGTTTCACGTCTTTAGAATTTAGATGATTGTAAACCTAAATCTGGAGTACAGAAGAGTTATAAATAGAGATTATTATCTATTTCTCAGAAAAGGCACTTTTGAATCTGGTTATGTACTTAACATTAGGTTAATACAAAAGGTTAAACAATAAGTCAGTCATTGACTTTAGGGACCTGAAGACTTAGTCAAAGTTTGAAATCCAATGAACTACTGTTGGGGATTTCAAGGGCTTTGAAACACTTCAAAATCTGACAGACAATGCAAGCTTTAGCTTTATCATTAACTAAGGAAATTTTGTTCACCAGTTTCTCTTCAAGTGTTCTCCACACTATTGGATTCACATTTCTATCTTCTTCAGAAGCTGGAAAGGGTGACACTACTTTTTCATCACTTAGAAAAGCCTGGTACTTATAGATATTCTCCTTGAATATAAAGGTTATTATTCAAAACACTTTTCCTTTCTTACAGAAGGAAGAAGTTTTCCATTTTCTAGGTCAGTACCCACTGAGTTGGGCTGGTTTTACAAGACCACTCTGCTTTCAGTTGGATACAGTGTAAAGTACAGAGTCTCAGGAGAGTGTTTAGTGAAGGGAGGCACAGAACTGCCAAGCTTCTGTAACACAAGCAACCACAGGTGGAACACAGAGATGGGGTGCCAGTCCTGGGTGTGTACAACTGTAGGCTTTTAAAAGAATCCTTGCCAGGAAATATAAGCAGCTAGAGCTTTTAAGCAAGTTAGAAGCGGGATGAGGGGGTGTTTTTGGATAGCCCTTCTGATCTGTGGTTTATATATTCTATTTAAGGTGCTTACGAAGTATTTTCATAGTCACCTTAAGGCCTTGTGAAAAATTTACTTCAACTTTTGGCTTCTTTGCTGAAAGTAAAAATGTCTGTTTTGTCATCTTGGCATGCCCCTATATTTTGCTTTTCTATAAGATACATACTTTGTGCTGGTAATGTTTTGGCTCATTCTCTATTGTGTCTCCTATAAAATACCATTATTAACTGCATTCTTTTTATTTTAGAACTTACATAAGTGTAAACTCATTATATATTGTTTCCATTGAAATCTCTTCAGTTTTGATCCCTTTATTTTGTACTGTTGGCTGGTCCAAATACTTTGGTGTTACCTGGAGACAAGGAAATGAGAGCAACAATTTTATCTTCCTCTAAATCATGTAGGTGCATACTGAATGCATCAGTCTCAAATGTTTCCCTCCTTTTAATGTATTCCACTAACAGTTGATAGGCATTTAAAAAAAATATAAAGTACTTCATGTTGACATCACATTGTGGCCAATTGCAGTCTATATTTCAGTTTGCCCTTTTAAATTTTAGTTAATTCAGCTACAACAATTTTCATCCAATTATTTAATATAACTATTTATAAGCATTTCAAGGAACTACTTATGTTATTGTCTTAACTGGGATACACACCAAGAAATAATCACTACATGTTCTGTTCAATACAGATCCTGTTTGACAGATGAAAAAATGTAAAAATGTCCTTGTTAAAAAAAAAAAAAAAAAAAAAGACTGCATGCTTAAAAAGTGTACATGGACATAGGACAATTGTATGTTCATTTTTAGGATACCTAGACCTTAAAGTGATTCACTCTTAGACTTTAGATTATCTATGTTCAGTTTGAATTGGGATAGATGGCACCATTTGAAGGAGAGGATAACAGGGATATTTCAGTTTAGCATTTACTTTGCCAAGGTTTTAGTATTCTCATGTCTGCAAAAAAAAAAAAAAAAAAATTATCTTTCCTAAATATGTTTCTCGGTTGCACCACAGACAGACTTTCTAGTTGCTGGATAGAAATATAAGTAGTGTTAGCAAAAAACTTGTGTGGGAATGTATTAACCAAACACTTTGTTTGAAATGAGCAGCTGTAAAGATACTATGGATAGTAACTTGGAGTTACATCCTGCCAAATCCTATCACTCCTGGCCCTGTTCCAGCGCATGAGGAGTCCCATTACATTCCAGCCCTGTACATTAGTTATTACTGTTGAAGTCAAGCAGTGTTCAAAATTAATAAAAACATCATAAACCAGCCTGCAGAGTTTCTATTCCATTTCTTTTAATCCTCAGCATTTAATTAAAGAAAATTCTATTCCTCTTCCACCCAAAACTATTACAAGTGTGGTAGGGTACATCTAATAAGAACACAGTTGCAAAACATAGTTATTTTGCAGTCGTGAGTCAAACTTTCCAAACAAATTTTATAAGAAACTTCAAGCCGTGATAAGTTAAATATGGCCCAGTATCAGGACTTGAACATAAAAGAAAATATAACAGGTGGCCTTAAAAGAAAGAAATTTTTATACATTTTTTCCTTTAGGATTTAATTAGATTTCTTTTAAAAGACTATGGACTTTGCAAAGATGAAACAACTGGAGAAGAAATGTTCTTTGTTTTGGTTATTCTCAACTTACTAAGGTATTTTTTTTCACTTCTAAAAAACTTGTTAGCTAAAGATATTTGAAATATCATAGGTGTGATATTTGTGGCTGAGAGATAAATTTTAATCACATTCTGTGGTTAACCTCTCTCTGTTAATTTTCATACAGGTCTACATTGATGCATTAGTATTTTGAAAAATAATGTTTTTCTATTAAATCTACTGCAGAAATTCAATAACAATAGCAAAAAATTAAGAAACCCACATACTATAGCCTACATTCTTAAATGAAATACCCCATTTGACTTTTTCAACTTATATGGAAGGGACAAGGGTGCAGTTTTCTGCATACCAACATACTTATACCCGTATGCAATTACATATGCATCTGAAGTCAAGAAATATTCACTCAGGCACATGAAAGCACTTGGACCCAAAGGAATAAAAAAAACCTGAGGAAAACCAAACAAAACCCAAAGCAATTAAAAAAAAACCAACAAAAAAACAAAAAACAGGACAAATAAAAGTTATAAATTAATGATATGCCTTTTTGACTTTATCTCATAAATTCACATGCTAAAACATTACTGCTTTTTCCAGGCTCTAATATTTATACTCTGAAAATAATCAGTTTTCACGAAAAGCTGCTACTTCTGCATGTCCATAGGAAGAAAGCGATAAAATTGTCAGGAGGCCTTTCCTTTATGGAGCAGAAATACATTTGTGGAGAAGGCTACAAGCCTTCTTTAAGAAGTTTGGGATTACTTACCAAAAAGCCCATATAAATCAAATTTATGCAGCATGTCTTTATGTATGCCAAGGCCCCTGAACCTACTGAAGCTGAAATGCTTCAAAAGTTTTCTAGAATTTGCTATTTCACTCAGACAGTAAATGCTGTTTGCTTGGTGCTTAATCTAGTTAAAAAATGAGGGATTTCATGCAGTTAGCTACCATGTCCAAAACCAACTTTCTCATACAGTTGAAATACAAACATTGGTTTTCTTTGCTGTCCTGAACTTGGTATGTGTTATATGGAATGCAATCACACTCTGGGACAGTTGAATTGAGAAATTTATCTTTTCCCATGGTAATCTTGCCAGTGATCTGATTATATTGTATATCCAGGATATTAAATTGGAGGACAGACCCTACCAGAAACCCTAGATTGTAACTTGGCTGGAGCAGTATTAATGTTTTCTCTCTGGAAAGCTCTCTTGTTAACACCTGCTGCATTTATTAAAAAAAAAAAAAAAAACCCAAAAAAACCAAACTAACTAACTAACAAAAAAAAACCCCAAAACCATATGATTTGTACTAACTTAAAATAGTAGCATTGTAGGTCTGACTGTCAAATAATAAAGTGGAAGCATCTAGTTGAGAAATTTTATAGAGATTTTTGACAAAATATCTGATATAACTGAAAAGGCATTTTGTAGTGTTATTAACATTATAAGGCCCACAAGCCTTTCTTCAAATGACAATAACATGGAAAAAAGTAATTTTTCAGGACCAAGATTCTAATTAAAGAGTAAATTAAGAAAAAAATAATTGTGCAAATTTCACATTTAGGTAAATCTTAATTCTATTTTAGAATATAGTTATAATGTGAACTATCAGTTATATTCCTAAATTTACAAGGCAGATTGTGCAAGGTGACACACACAGATACAGTAATGCCTATCAGCCTCCTCTTCCATATGATTTTCCCACCAACCCCCTGCCATTTCCCACAGTTCCAGTTCCAAGACCTTGCTGGGCTCACAGGATAATGCAGGGTGCCCCTTGCAGATGTGTCTGAGTAGTGACAGTCTGCATCTTCTCTCTCCTTTTCCTAAGGCAGCAAAGTAGTACCAGTTTGGGGAGCAAGGGATTCATTAGTCTTTTGGTTTAAATGTGTCAAGTCCACTAGCCCTCTAGAATCTGTGTTCTAAATCTGTGGTGTTAGCAGAGAAAGCTTTGATAGGTAGATATGTTTTCTGATAATGGGAGAAAATTTAGCATATTCTGTAGTGACTTTGAGCCTCCTTATCAGCTGTGGACTGAAGCAAGCAATTTTGGGAGAAATGTGGTCTGGCAATGCATAAATAATGTTGGCATAATTTGATTTTTTCAGACTGAAATAATGAAAGAGACAATTGTAAAATAGCAGGTAATAGAAATATCTGTTTTCATATGTAAATTAAATCAAACAACAGAATAATTAGAATCAGGCCTTGGAGGCAGCTGAGATGGCCAATATCAGTTATTTCCCTTCAGGAAAGACCTGACAAAGAAAATAAGCTCCTAAATTAGTCTGTATTTTTTCCTAGTGCAACCATGAGTTTTATTCAAATCCTAAGTATTGTCATAATTTTTCATGCATCACAGTGCAGAAAGGTGCTTACAATTTTTGCTGGGGTGAGTGGACAGGAAACATATTTCAATAGAAAGCTTCAGTTCCTCCCAACAAGGTTAATGGCTGTGTCAAAAATAACTGTTCACATTGGCTATTTGTTACTGCCTTCATCATCATCATCATCATCTGTAAGGAATCCCCTGTAGCACACCTGTGTACATTTTTTTTTTTTCTCTTCTCCTTTTCTAGCTCTGATATCCCCCAGCAATCTTGACCAGCCTTCTTTGAACCCCTACGGAAACTCTCAGCCCCAGGAATCTTTCTAAGGCCATTTTCCTCAATACCTGTATGAGTTGAGCTGTAGGATTATTTATCTGCAACCCTGTCCCCTGTCCCCTGTAGGATTATTTATCTGAAGCCCTGTCCCCCCTGTCCTGATGGACATCAGACACATCTTCTGGATGAATCCTTCCCGTATTTTGTACCTTTTCCTCAGTCCTGTCTTTAGCCCTGTCACCTTGTCACGCTGATGGAACCTACAGTTACCTCCTGGCCCTTGTTCAGCCCCTTGCCCTGTTACCAGCCACTGCTCAGCCCCAGGAGCTCATTGCCCAGTCAATGCCCTCAGCTCCTGTCTTCCTGCCCCTCGGGGGTAGATGGTCTTCACTTAGCCCTGAGATCAAGTGGGTTCCCTTCCCTTTTGTTCCAGCTCTTTAATGATCTCTTTAGAATTATAATGAAGAGAAGGCTGTCCTGTGAGGAATTAAGTGAGGTGTGCTCAAGTCTTGGAGACATGTCATTGAAAACTCAATAGTATTTAACTTCATCTAGAGAAGACAAGAAGACAGAGTCAGTCTCAAGCAGAAAGGTCAGAAATTTATTTATGGGAGCAAGGATGACCTACATTCCTTGGCTAGATGCTTTCCCATTTTAGTTAAGATTTGAAATCTTGATAAATAACTTATGCATTTAAGTGAACACACTTAAATATTAAAAAAAAAATAAATCTGCATATCTCTGAAATTAAACTACTTTAACTATTTTTGTTGAGAAGAGATTATTTGGGAATTATGTCTGAACTTGCAAATAGGTTCTGAATTCAGAGACAGGGAAACTTGTAAAGAGATCTTTGTTGTGTTATTAACAAGAAACTTATGCACACATTCTGGTATTTGTATAACATAAATATCTGATCTAAAAATTGAATATAAAATATTTCTAGATAACTACTAGTTTATGAAACCTCTCTAGGTACTACAAGTAAAACTAAATCAAATAATATTAAACTACAGTGTGAAACCAATACCTGTCTTAGCAGTTACTGTAATAACAACATTCTCACACTATGAACTTGATGTTCCATTGTTGAATAACTTCTGTAGGTACTCTTGTAAATAATCTATACCTTTGAACATAATCCGTATGTGCACTTAGGGAAAAGCACAGAACTATATAGTAAAGGCGGTAAAGAATACTGGGAGACAAAATAAAATTCTCTTGGTGATAAAAGCTCATAACCAGCCACAGATGGTAAGATGTCAACAACAGTGGAAAAAAAGGAATTAATGTTCAAGAAATGTTAACGTTCTCTAATTAGGAAGAAGCAGAATGCTATATGTGTATCAGATTAAAAAAATGAAATGCTTTTTCAGGCCATTACAACTCCCAGGGAATTGGAATAAACCTTCTACTATAGATATACATGTTTAATCTGATTGTCTGAATAATATGAACTAAGAAGTCCTGGAGGAGCTGGCTGAATCTGACCTACTGTTACTTTGGAGAGATTGCTTTGGAGATTCCAAGAGAATTTTGCAAAACTAGAAGAACTGTTTTGCCAGCAATATAAAGGGCAGAGAAGGAAAGTATGGCATCTATAGTCTAGTTGGATTATCTGTATAAACATTGCCAGGTGGTGGGGAAGCAGGAAAACAGATACAACAGAGCAGTGATTTAATTAAGAAGTAAAATTTTTGTAGGTTCTAACCAGTTATTATAGTCAAAAAAGTGTCAGATACAGTCAAAAAAACACCAAACCCCCCAAAAAAACCCTAAAAACTGCAGAAAACCAAATCAAACCTATTTAGCTAATTTCCTGCTTTCCTAAGAAAACATGCTTGATTCCTAAACTTAAATATCTAGATATAATACATACATGTATAGGCCTTTGTTTTATTGCTAATTCTTAATCTATAATGATAATTAGATGGAGGACTATCTTAAATAGTTTTCACTAGGAAGTTACTGACTAATGAGATTCTGAGTATACTTCTGAAAAATTCTTCAGGCCTTGATACTAGGTCCAACCTAATTTAGTGTTCTTATGTAAATCAAAAATACAGTGTATCTGCTGGAAAATGGTTCAACATATACATCTTTGTATAAGAGGTAATACTAGGTCACATTAGGTAAAATCCATGATCAGTCCCTGCCGGAGAATAGAACCAATATGTAGAGAAAATTGATAACGAGTAAATTTTTCTTGATTGATCCATTCTGTGAAATGTAAATTGCATTGACTTTTTATTTATTTTAATGTATTTCATTTATTTTTATATGCTTTTACATGTTTTTGATAAGTACATTCTAGGATCAGGCCCTAAAGGCTTAGTCTCAGGCCATATTGTAAATCTGAAGGAAAATCTCTGACATTTTCTATAAATTTCTTTTTCTTCTTTTTAGACAAATATTCATTTTGGAATTTTAAAAAGGGTATTATAACCACAAGAATCCTTTCTCTTAACATTTTTGACGTATGGTTATTTTATCTTATTCAATCTTCTCATCATTTTTTAAAAAGGCTCTGTAAGATGCTGCATGCATGTTTATTCAACATCTGTTTTCAAGTAGTGTAGTAAACTAAATATAAAGTTAAGATGCCAACATTTCATCTACTTAGTTTTTGTCTAGAAGGATGGCTATTGTGTCACCACACTGTTGAATCTTCCTACAGCCTCACTAATATCAAGAGTCCCTCCCACTCCCTTCCGTCCCTTCTCAACCATCCCTCCTTCCATCTGCATTCCCACAGCCTCTTTTCCAGCTGAGTGATGCACCTTTTTGGGCTTCATCCAGACACTATCTGACCTTCCTGGATAAATTCACCTTGGTAACTCAGCAAATCTAAAACTAAACCAAATAAGTTTATGGCAATTGACTCAAATGCATTGGCTCATTATGGAGTCAGATGAAGATCAGATGAAGAGCATATAACCAAAATCATAAAAGAGAGAGCATGAATGGGAATGGTGACAGTCGGCTTCTCCACCTTAGCAACAAGGAAACACATTGGTCAGTTCTTCCATAGCATCTGATCACACCATTAGGATTGTACCATTTGCTCTCCGTGGATGTTTTCCCTCTGAATCCTCATCTAAGCAATGTCCACAAACTTTTTTTTTTTTTTATATTGATTTAATTTTATTCTTTTATTAATCTAGTAAAAGCACAATATGTTTGCTGCAGTACAAGAAAAGCACATGTATGAACAAGCAAAAGAAGAGGTAAAGAAGGACAAGCCTACTGATCAGACTATGACGCTAAATTATCAGGTTAAGGTTTTTAGAGATGACTAGTTGTTTACATATGAATTTTTTCTTGTAACCTAATATCACGCTTTTTTTCTTCTAAGATATAGGTGTACATCTTCATAAGGTATAGAACAACCAAACTTCAAATTGTTAATATGTTCCTATTTTCCACCAAACATGTCTGGCTTCATAGCCTCTTTTGAAAGACAGAGCCATAACGCATCCCACATGTCGTGGCTGAGGAATGGTAGTCTCCAGTTTAGTGTTCCCACTGAAAGACTCTGAACCATGTGCTGCTTACTCACTTTCCCATTTCCCTCCCTTCCCCTTGCAGCAGGCTGGAGAGGAGAACTGGAGACGCAGAAGGTAAAGATCAGGAGTTAAGAAAATTTTCCTGGAGACAGCAATTAGATAAGAAAATGAACAGTAACAGCAATAATATTAAGAAGAGAGCGTAGAAGACTGGCAAATGATTCACATGGTTGCCACCATGCCCTACAGGACCTGACCCCGCTGATTGTTGCACCCTACCTGACAAACGGAATCCTTTCCTTCCCTGCCCACTCTGCAAGGTGTGAGGTGATATAGAAAAAACACCTGGTCCTAGCCATGCTCCTTCTGGAAAATGAGCAGCTGCAAAAAAATAAACCCCTTCCTGGATGGAACCAAGAAAAATTTTAATTAATTTTTGTAATTAGGGAGTCTTTAAAATATGACCATTGAATTTTAAAATTTAGTTTTGA
This sequence comes from Taeniopygia guttata, assembly GCF_048771995.1. Lineage (NCBI taxonomy): Eukaryota > Metazoa > Chordata > Aves > Passeriformes > Estrildidae > Taeniopygia > Taeniopygia guttata. Next base: position 125,929,095 of record NC_133026.1, read on the forward strand.
CTTTGATCCTGGGTCCTTTCTAGGAATGCATTTAAAGAAGGTCTAAAACGAATTTGTCATCACTGAGCTTTTCACTCTCAATTCTGATGAAGAGATAGCTACATGCTGAGATTTGAATTGCATTTTATGCCTTTGAAAACTTTTACAACAGCAGAAAAAGAGATAAATAAGTAATCCCCACTCTAGTAGTGGTCCACTCTACTTGCTTTTAGGAAGTGTCTAAGTTTACATAATTAAAATTTCATCTACACTAAGTTAATTTACCAGGAATGGGCATTTTCTGAAATCTTACAGATTGCAAGTTGGCCAAGAAACTGAAACCTAAACAAAAACATTCCATTGTATAAAAGTGAATACAATGTAATTTCCTTGTATAGGAAGGGCCTGAGATATGACTGCATAACTTTACAGCTATGAAGGTTAAGTCATTTTATCTGATAGCAAACATGGGAGATTCTGACATTATCTTCCACATTTGACATCATTCAAGAAAAATAAAATTTTTATAGGATAGAGGAGGACTCATGAAGTAAAATGAGTAGCTAGGTGCACCTATAGCTAGCAGTTAGAATGGTCTACACCCTTAAGTTGTTTGAGTCATTCTTAGCCATGTCACCACAGATTTCCTTTTTTATAAGAGACTTTTCTCTTTACAATATGCTTTTGCTGAGATTTTCTCCTACATTGTAAGGTTGTTCTTAGAGTTGGAAATATAATATGCTCTTTTCTTCTTTTCCCAGTTATTTAGGATTCATCACGAATCAGTGTCTTTTTGACAGTGAAGTTAGGGGAACAGGAGTTTAGCAAGGCATTTTTTATGCCATATAAATGTGATATAAGAAGCTGGGATGACGTAACCCAAAATTTACAGACAAAAGATGGCACATAAACAAGTACAGGCAAGGGATAACACAGGAAAAAGTCCATCAGTGACTTTCCTGACAATGTCCCTGAGGCCAGAATTGTTTGTGTTCCGTTCTAATAAAATGAAAGCTTAACCAATGTGTTAATGTGACAGAAGTCGTGCTTGTATTATCTGCCTACAAGTGAAGGAGTTTGCAAGTACAGAAGAGATTTGTGCCATGGGATTTCTATGAGACATGTTCCAAACTGCATAAGTAGGAATGAAGCAAAATGATATTGATGGTGAGCCAGCACTATAATGAATGTGTATCTTATACTTTATAAAGTCAGCTGTAAAAATAAAAAAAATATAATAGAAGATAATTTAAGGAATATCTGTCAGTCATCAGATTAATCATTCATTAATATTATTTTTTATTAAAAAACATTTAAGAATCTCTGGCATAGAGTAAGTTTCCAATCCATTGTGAGACACATTATTAGATCCACAGAATCTTCTCTCTAAAAACACCCGGAGCAGAGAATGAAAAAGAGGTAATCTGGCTTGTATGCAGGTATGTCAACTATAGAGGAGATATGTCAACTATAGAGTCATATATATATGACTGGAATTTCAGATGATATCCAGTGAAACATGAGGCTTCTTGTAATGTTTTGGAAGTGCAACCCTTCTTTAGTCTCCATTCTTTTGATTATTCTTTATTGACGGTGGTTCTCTTAGGTGGGGGCTGTTTCTTTCATGGGTGCAGAGATAAGGTGTCACTCCAGTTCTGTGGCTCTGCTATACATGCTTGTCATGAATAACTGTCATGATTGATTTTGTGCTAGATATAAGTAATTGGCTCTTGCACAAGAAATCTTCATTCTTATTTGTAGAATGTTGTTGGGCAATGATGCAAACATGGTGTGAGAAAGGGAATGGCATTCATCACAAGGAGAGCAACAAATCTCTTTCAAGTATGTAGTATCCACAGTCTTCTGTCCAGTTTGAGAAACAGAAGCAATTTTCTCCCATATTTTCATCAAAATATGTTGTGAGCTAAGAAAGTAAAAGCTAACAAAATCTTTCAAATTCTTTTGAAATATTTGTAACCCCAGTGCTGAGCCAGCCCTGTCTTAAGTGTCACCATCTGTTAGGTATTGAGCAGAAGTATTTCTTACACATCTGCTAACTCTGCATGAGATGAGTGGTCCAGCAACTGACAAAGAGCTAGTTAGAAGTTTGAATTACATAAAACCTATGCATTCATGGAAAGGTCTTCTCAGTCTCAACCTGTGCAGCCTGGAGCCAGAGCCTTTATTATTCATATTTGATTTATGCTTGAATACACAAGCCTGACTGGACATGTAGGGCTTGTGAAGTACTGGATAAATTTTTTTTCTTAAACATTATGATTAAGAGACAAAAGAAGGCTTTAGCCTAACTGGATTAATACCTAATAATAAGTGCAGTTCTTAAAAAAAAAAAAAAAACAAAACAAAATGTTCATTTGATTAAAATCTCTGGTTTTCAAGCATATTGGAGTATAATATAATAAATTACTGCAGACATCTAAAGGTATTAAAGATTCCTATGCAGGAGCCGGGAGTGTGTGCAGGATTAACACACAAGTAAACATATTAAGTGTCATATGAGTGAAATCAGGGCTATGTACTGGCACAGCACAAAGAACATGAGAATGCAGTGAAGAGTTCTGACCATTTATTCTGTAACACTCAGGTCACAAGTTATGATATAGAAAGATTCTTTTTAAATAACTATTTTATTAACAAAGATAATATAGAACGGAATATAATTTCTAGACATACTTTCAAAAGTAATGTGAAGACCTCAGCAAACAAGTTATATGCAAGATACTCAGTCTAATTATGCAGTGGATAAGTACGGTTTCCTAAGAGACAATTTGTACACTATCAAATAGGTTTACTCTTTGAATGTGGGGTAATTCCCTCTGCCTACCAGAGGCCATTCCTGTGCCAAGAAAGAGTGAGCATGTAGCACTTGACTGGTAAAAACTAGACATTTTTTGATTATTTTCATATCAAATTTTTAAGTTAGAAAATGAAAGTTAGAAAATAAAAGAAGATTGAAACCTTCAAGCTCCACACATTTATATTATACAAACTCCAAAGTTCTAAAGACTAAATAATTCTGAACTTGGTTTTGTTTATCTTCTTACATTGATACAAATTGTAAGCAAATTCTGTGAAAATCTTTATGTCGGTCTTATATCTCAGAGTATTTTAAAAAAACTTTATCCTAATATACTGTTTTTCCCATTGAATATATATAATCTAATAGTAGTTCTTTAGGTTTCATACTGTCTAGTTATTCTGATTAAGACCTTTTATCTGTTATCTTTTGTCTGTTCATTTGTCTTAATAAATATTTCATTTTTTAAAAAAATCTGATTTGCCATCATTTAAAATTGGAGGACAAGGTAATTCAATTAAACCCCACTAACTCTCCCCACAACAGTAATATCACAGCAATACATAGTGTTAATATAGCAATATAGTGTTAGTATAGTACAGGATCCTTAAATGTTTTCATTGTAAATTTGGAAAAACATTTTTTCCCCTTATAAAACATCCAAGAAATGTCTTAAAGTTGCTTAAACAATGTGTTCTAGGGAAGCAATAAATAATTTTTTTTCTTTAAGAAAATACTTCAGAACATAAAAACAAGTGTTGAAAGAAAAAGCTATAAATCATGTTATTTATACAGAATTATTTATTTTGAAATTCTTGTTTTGCTTTATGTTATAGTGCAGTTCAAGAATGACCACAATTTAGTGTTTAAAAATATAAACATCGACCTTAAACATACAACTGTTCTTTTGTCTGAAGCCACAAAGTGTCCAAGTATGTCTAAGTACTAGTACTTATGCACTCTCCAGACCACGTGGCTGGAAGAACTTTTGCTCATTATAACTAGTATTCTTTCAAAGCTGCCCAAAGTTTTCTTTTCGTGCTCTTTTTTTTCCCCTAAATTCCTCCCCCCCACCTCCACCCTGCCCCTTCCCCCCCCTTTTAAAAAGCGTGATGAATATACAAGTAAGATGAACAACAAAATTATTGGTATCCATTTCCCATGGAAGATATTCTCCAAAGGATCTTTTTTTCCAAAGACCCTGATGCTGCTGTAGACTTCAATAGGTTATGTCAAATTTTCAGTACACTCCGTGGTTGGAAGCAAATGAAAGGCCACCTTAGTGCTGTCTGATTTAGCTCTGATTTCTAAGTAATTTATTTAAGACAGGAGTGGGTTTGCATTCATTAACCCCTGTATCTTGTGAGCAATTTGAATATTTCAGTTACTTAATATAGAGCTTCCATGAGAAGGAAGAAGTGTCAAGAGCTTTGAAAAGTTGAGACTACAGTCATATATGCCTGAAATACATCAAAATTTCATTTTTAGCATTGAAGCAAGCCTGAAATATTTGGCCATTTATTAATGATTTTGAAATCCTGCTAGATCTGCATGTGAACTATGAGTTAAATCCATTTTAAATTCTCCCTGAGTAAAGGAAAATTTCTCCACCAGATAAATAAATTTTCAAAGAAACCTCAAGCAACAATATCTAAAAGGATTGCATCATTCACATGGAACTATATGGCAGGATTTACTTTAGTTAATTTGCTGAATTATTTTCGCTACTTTTTTTTTTTTTTTTTTTTTTTTTTTTTTTTTTGCTATTTACTCTATCTACTATGGTTTTTAGTTTCTTTGTTTCTCACATCTGGTATGTAATCACTGGCCAGCTACAGAAAATATTCAAATGCATTACTAGTTTAAGATAAATAGTGCAATTATGATGCCTACATTGGAAATCTTTATAGGAAAATTCTGTGATGCTGGAGGTGTATCTGCCTGCAAAAAGGATAAAGATGTTTGTTTATGACCAGAACACCTATTGTTATATAAGTTATATAAGTCAAAATATCAAATATCAGATACCATAAAGTCTTTTAAAGAGCTCAGCCTTATGAGTACATTGATTTAAAAATGTTTCCTTCTCAGGACTTCAAAGAATAAAGTTTTTTAACTTTTATTTCTCTTCAATAGAATTTTTTTTGTTCATGGTGTTTCTATTTCTATGCAAAATTTCCTGATGCAACATTTCCAATATCGTGAGAAATTTTCCTTAGCAAACAGAACTATTGTGTCGTGCGTATTTTTCTAATGAAAGGTTAGGTGTGTAAATGTTATTAAATCTTACTTTTTGAACCTCAATCCTGCTGTAGGCATGGCCTCAGTATCACATAATGTATTCGTGGTACAACAGAGAAGCAAAAGGTACAGCAAGATCAGATCTTGAAAACTGCACACTCTAATCCTTAGACTGTTTTTCCCCTCTTGAAAAAATTTGTTGTGATAGCATCAATAGCAGTTACTGGTTACAGGATGAGGAGAGACGTGAAAGCTGTTTGGGCTGTATGCTAGGTTTTGTCTCTTATCTACAAAACTGCAATGAAAAATGTTTATAAAGCATGTGAATTAGGTTCCTAGCCTGTTAGTGGACAAAGCGAGAAGCCACACTGATAACTGAAAGATTTATCCAGAAAATACTGGGAAACCTACAGTGAAAGTAATCCTATCTTTTCATAAAATTATGGGAAGAGATGATGTAGTCAAAAAGGCAGGTCCTTTGTGCATCTCATGAATCACATGATTTTAACTGCTTTTCCTTTAGAGATTCAAACACTCAGTCCTGTGTTTTGTTCAATGTCTTTTCCTAGGTTTTGTTTCATAACGCATAGTGTTTTCTTATTTATTATTCCTTTTTAATTTGTCTTGTTTGGAGAAATTGGAATTTTGAGAATGAGACAGGAATGGGAAAAAAGAATGCTGTAACTATAATCAGGGTGGAAGATGCTTTGTATGAGCCCTCTTAGCTTTTTGTCAAGAAAGGAAAGCTGTAAATTGATTTGCGGACTCCTTAACTGAAGTGCATGCCATCATTGCTAATAAACACAAAAGTCAAAGTTCTCTCTCTCAAAATGATTATTGCAGACTTAAGTAGTGTAAATATGATGCTGTGAGGAATAGAAGCAACTAAGCTCACCATCCTATTGATTTGTATATTGAATATGAGTTTCTGGGTTAGATTCTCTCTACGAAATGTAAGTGTTGTACACTATAACCTCTCCCTAATACAGTTTTTCTGCTTTATCCAAGATTCTGTTTTTATGATTCATAGAAACAATGTCTTGCACTTTTCCATCTATTATGACTGAGATGGGACAGAGGCTCTAAATGCCGATACGAGGCTTCATGCACGTACACACATAAGCTTCTTTTCCTTAGGAAATTAAGTTACTTATCAACTCTTAAAAATCTTACCATTACCCTCAATGTCTTCATAAATTAATAACAGGAACATTTTAGTAGAACTTAACTTAAAAGTTTGCCTTAAACATTGCCATTTTAGATAAGTCTGTTAAAGAGCAGATTGAATCTGGACTGAAGGTTAAATTACAGCAGTGAGGAAGGAACTTTAAGCTTCAATCCAAACTCAGACATATTACATCAGAATTATCTCTGCATTTCTTCTTTTAGATCTCACCTTCCTTCAATATGGTTAAGTAAGTATGGTGAAGTTCATCGTAAATTTGGAAAATTTATATAATCAAAACCAATACATGTGCATGACAGTTGCTGTTAAATCATAACTGTTAAACATAAAAACTTAATCTCACATAAAAACTGTAGTTCCATCAAGCATCTTAAATTGCTGTGGATGGAGAACATCAGAAAAGAATGTGTTTCAGAGAGGTCAGGAGTGCAACTGGTAGAAAGTAAAAATATTACACAAGAAATGCAAGTTTTGGGGGACATCTTAATTTCCTTATGTTCATCAATATTGAATAGTAAGGCTGACAAGAAAAGAACATATAACAGCAAAAGCTGTTTTTCAATATTTGGAGGTAATAAGCAGAACAGGGAACTGTTCATTTGCAAGAGAAGAACTAAATAAGCAAAAAATATTCTGTACCAGTTTCATAGGTAATTGCAGACATCCAATTATGCATCTTAAGAAACAGCAGCATGTCAACTACACAACTTAGTGTTCAGACTTTGAGAGCTGTGGATGGCTATTAGTTACTGCCCTGAATTCATACAAAATTTCATGTATTATAGTTATTTTTGCTCATCAGATTCTCTCTAGTTTAATTCATTATTCAATAACATTGACCGTGCACAGAGTCTGACAGAAACTAGCTGCATCAATTTTTGTCAGTAGCAGTGACTCCACTCTTGCAGAGCACTTGGGGAAAATTTTCTGCTCTGCAGAGAAATCTCGCACACTAATCTTTCTGAACAGTGGAAGTCCAGTGAGAAAGAAAAAGTACAGTGTAGAAGCTCAGGATGTGCCACTCATGTGAAATGGAGCTGTAAACCACTGAGGAAATAATTTCCTCTTAACTGCCTTTGTCTTCCTCAATTGTGCCTCCCTTCTTATCCATGTAATTTCTTTAGGGAACACTGATCCATCAGTTGCAGTTCTTGAGTTTCCACTCCAATCCTGCTTTCAGTGATGGTTCTGGATGTTGGTGCTAAAGATGTGATGAAGATGGCACAGAAGTGCAAGATGTATGACAAAGGTTTAATTTAAAAGCATTAATACAAATAGTGCTTTATCAGAGTCCAACCATTTCCTGAACAATTGGAATCAGTTTAACTCAAATGAAAGAAGTCTTACCTCACTCTTGGGTCTCTTTCTGCCTCTACCATTTTGTAGAGAGAAATAACTAAATTTTCTAATTAAGCATGCTGTATTATAGCAACTTGAAGGTGGCCTAATTTTTACTCATTTCAAAAGTTCAATTATTAATGAGAAATCCAGCCTAATTATATTTCCTTATGACTTCAAATTAAAAATGACAGACCACTGCAGAATATGGAAATATTTTCCAGGTCAGGTAATAACATTAACACGCACATTATTTATTTTTTCTGGCAACTGGCCTTTTCTTTTTAAGCTCCAAACTGATGGTAATTTAATAATAAAGGATAAAATTCAATGTTGCAAAAGCCTTCCTGTCCCATCAGATCTTATGCACATTTCTGAACCTGCTCATTAATCTATCTTAAAACCCAGAAATCCCTTTGGTTACAGAAGGATATGCCTTCTAGATCCTCTGATAGTGGAACATAGGAATTATACACTTGCATCACTTGTATTTGAAAGTGTTATAATTTGCATTTGGAAAATTCTGAGTTCAGAGTGGGTTTTCATGTAGAGTGACCTATAACAGATTTCTGGGGTTTTGGGTTTTGGGGTTTTTTTCTATGTTTTTTGTTTGGGTTTTTTTGGTTTTTTTTGTTTGTTTTTTGTTTTGGTTTGGTTTTTTTTTTTTTTTTTTTGTTATTGGTGGTGGTGTTTTTTTTGTTTGGTTGGTTGTTTTGGGTTTTTTTAAAGAAAATAAAAATCTCATTTATTTAATGAGATTCAGTTAGCCCTAAATAATTATTTAGGGCTAACTGAAGACTTTACTTTCCTGGCAAATATCTTTTAATATTTTTTTCATTCAAATGTTCCAGAAGAGGTTTAGTGGAAAAGTGCCTTTATTTCAGATCTAACTCCTTCCTCCAGTGAAGAGAAAGGAATATCCAAAGTAATATCAAAGCAAGAAATCTGAATGCTCCATAAACCAAATAAATGAAATAATTCTTTCTGGAATCTTGCTGGAATTCAGCTTGTCACAGCTTTGACCAGCCTGAGGTGCATCTACTTTTTCAGTACACAATATAACCTGATGGTTACCATGTCAGAGGCTGCAGATATTCTACTTGTCATGGGCAGCTCAGAGAGCTGAAAGAAAATTTTAAATAATTAGAGAAAAGGTCAGCAGTTATGGCACGAGAACCAGGTGTGATAGCTAATACTCTATTTATTTACTGTACAATTATTCTGTCTTACTTCTGTCCTATTGAGTAGCATACTATAAAATTTCTTCTAACATAATGTAGAAGTGAAGCAATACAATTTTAAAGTACTGAACTTTCAGATTCATTAAGTTTGGATATTTTTAAGAAAAAGGGATCAGACATCATAAAAATTTCAAATATTCTTGAATTTAACATATTTCTGGATGGAACAACATACAGCTTTATTATATAATCCAGTAATACCTAATTACTGGATAATTTAATTTAATTACTTACTAATTAGTTGTACTAATTACTAATAATTTTATTACTTACTATTTAATTAATATTTTTAACATAGTAAAATACCCCAAAATCCTGTATTTATTTAGTGCTTTTCAGTAGGAAGAGTATTCAAACATTTTATACATCCTAATCAACCATCTCTAGAAGAAAATAATTATGAGCTAAATTTTAAAAACATTTACATCCTGGAATGAATTTGGTTTCTGTTCCAAGTATTTCCTTCATGTGATTTAAGGAAGCTAAATATATTGTTTACATATGTAACATCTCCAATGGAAATAACCAGATGTTAAGTCCTTATATGTTCTTTCAAAATATATTTTATACATCTTCCATTTAGTCTGTGACTGAAACCTCAAAGTTTCAATTTAAAGAAAATAATTGATCTTTGTAGCCTCCCTGCAATCTCAGTAAGCGTTATCCTAATTTAGGAGTTCCTAAGTGTCCTATACAAGATTGTGTATTTTAGTATGTTTTCAAAAGTGGATTAATGTACTCAGTATATCTGTAACCCTTTAATAAATTTTGGGAAACTATTTTTTTTTACATGGATGAGGTGAAATTCAAAAGTTTGAATATATATATATATATATATATATATATATATATATATATATTGTGCATAGGGGTTTTGGTTTAATTTGAATCCATGACAGAGCCTGGCTCATGGGATAAAAATGCATCTTTTATTGAAAACTAACTTGTTCCCTCAAGTCTGAGTAGACCTCTCTGCCCTCACTGGACACCACAGTGTTTTCCTCTGCTTTTAAAATCATGTATAATCATTTCTTCACTTGTCTTGCAGTTATTACTTGCTCCCAGTAATATAAGAATTCCTTGGCAAGAGCATTTCAAAAGATGGTTTTTTTAAAATTTTTATATTAAATTTAAAGTCAAATTATAAACCACATATAAGAAAGGATAGTAACAGCTTTATAATGACACTGAAACACTGTTTATATCCCTGAGAGGTAAGACAAGAAGGCAACATCATCTCATAGTGGGAATGATAAGTGTAAAATAATTTGGGAAATTCTTTCATATGAAGCACAACAGAAGATAGAGACAATTTCAAGAAACAGATTGCACACCTTTTCCCTGCTCTGAAGTGATGGCTGACAGCGATGGTGCAATTACACTAAGGGGAGAGGGCTGTATTCATCAGCTCATGGATGGGGGCTCAGCCAGTTGAGTCAAACATCATGTCCTCAAAGATTTGTGTCTCCAGAAAATCTTGTCCTGAAAGACAAAACCTTTTCTTCTTCACTTTTTCGTGCATGCCAGCTTTTGATTTCTGTCTCTAATGTCAGTAGCTTGGACACCAAGCTGTAGTCTTGATTGCTTTGAATCACCAATACATGGACATACTGAGTGGGAAACATCACATGAATACTTCTCTACCAAAGAATTCAGTAACTTCTTCAAGCAAAACCTGCCCACCCATACCAAATACTTTTCTTAATAGACTTCTCATTTCAGTTTTCTAGGAAAAAGGGTATAGATTCACATAATGTCTTTTGTGAACAGATATCTGTATTTAAATCTTTAGTTCAAAATCTTAGACAAATTTTGAAGAAGTAGGGTCACCAGATATTTTATAAATGTCCTTTGTTTATGTAGATTTTAGTGGAAAATTTTATTATATCTGCCTTAATGTAATCACCTTCAATTTATAAACAAGGTCCTAACATTTAAATCTTCCCCACGCCAAGGAAACTCTACTATGGTACCTTGTGTCTAATTTTAAGAGTTCTTGTTTCTTATCCTCTTATGCTTGGCTTTAAACTGCTCAGGGGAGCCTTTAGGGTTTTCTTAACCATGGACTTGAAGTTCCAAGAATTGTCTGATAATCATTTCACAAGAAATAATCATAGCTCTGAACAAGCATCTTGGAAAGGAAAAAAAATACTAAGGTGAATACTATATTTGGAAAAAGTCAGTTATCAACTAAAAGTCAAGAATACTTTAGTAATGTAATTCAAAATTCCATGTATGATTTAAACATCAATCCAAATGAAACTTAACTCTGAGTATGTTCTAACCACATGCTAGAAAATTCAGGCCATGTTGATTAAGTGACTTACATCATGATGTCCAGTAAAGCTGAGAAAATTAAATGCACATGGCAGATGGAGGTGTCTATCTACCAGGAAATAAAGTCCTGTTTAAGAGAATTTGCTCTTCAGGGCAGGAAGCCTCTTAGAGGACAGGTGGAGTTTATGTTCCCTGGAGTTAAGCCAGATAACCACACAAGAAGCAGTACAGATCAGTAACTCATCATGCCAACATCTGTGTTCACAGCAGTTTAAAGCATTTTAAGCCTATCAGCAGTTTAAAGCATTTTAAGCCTATCATAAGCCCACTTGGGCAGGAAAAAGGATATAACAGTGCTGGACGGAGATAGATCACCTGTTTTAAGCAGTGGCAAAGAGGAAAAGGACGAGGAGGAGGAGGATGTGCTGCACTGGGAGGACTGACACAGTGGAGTAAGTGCTGCAACACACAGATGCCTTTGAGCCTTCGTGTGGTTTGATTCACCTTCAATCCAGATACTTCCACATTGAATTCAGGACATTTTTGGCAACCATGATCAGTGCCATGGCATTCTGAAATGTGAGAAAAAGGAGACAGAACTTTAGCTGTTGTTTTGGCTATTGTGAATCATTGACTTAAAGGCAGTAATTCTAACAAATGCAACTTATTATTCAGATTGATATTACTGTCCAGAAACAGTGGACAAAATTTTAATTCAGTCATGATTATGAACAATAGACGCACCCATGGGTGGATGTTGAAATACTGTAATTCTTGGAAAAAACAGTGTAGCAAATTATTTACCAGCTCTTTCACCAATCATCATGCAAATCAATAATTAACCACATACAGACCAGGGTATCTACCCGATGGCAACATGACTATATAGATGTAGCAAAACTAAATTTATCCTGCAGATATATATCCTGCAGAATCTATATGAGAATTAACAAAATAAAGAGAGAATGTGACACCACTTTTCAGTCAGGATCTGAGTTTGCTTTGGGGGCAGTTAGGAAATATTGCATAACTGTTATTGCAATTGAGAGGCTTTTAAATTCAGCAAATCTGCAGCAGAAGTTAGAAAGGAAAATTTGCATTCATTGTGTCTACTAGTCAACATTCAGTATGAACATGCTTAAATTTTCTGATGCATTCTGGCTATAATATTTCTTTCTTTTATGATATAACTACTGTTTATCAGTAAAATTCCTTAAATCAATTGTTTTTAATATACACCTTCATGTTTTCCTAAAAGAAAAGCCACTTTCTATTATTATATATTTTAACATTTCAGTGGGGCTTGAAGAAGAATTTAGTGTCATCCTGGTGCTGAGCACAGACACTGAGAGAAAGATTTCTACCAGCCAGCTGGATAGTCTGGAATGTCAGTGAATATTGCCTTCTCCAGGAGTGGAGACTTTCCAAGGTGTGAGTGGTGCTTTCCAAGGTTTAGGTGGTGTAGAGCACCATATTCTTTAGAGAGTAAAGGAAGAATTATTTAGGGGTACTCTTCTGTACTGACAAAGTCAAAAGAGTTTCCAGGGTTATAGATGAGGCTGCCTTAGATGTATTTGCAGGAACACCTTCCAGCTTTAGAGGAGGTGGCAGAAGGAGCAGCAGACAGTGGGGGAAGGATAGGGGGAGCAGGGTGGGGAGCAAGAACACGCTGCACTCCCTGCTGGACTGCAGGGCATGGGGAGAGAGCAGGAAGAAGCTGCTGTGCTTAGCCACACACTGGAGCCTCACAGCATAATCGGCATGTTTACACAATGTGCGTTTCCATCCCTGGAAATGAGAGGCTGCTGTAAACAGCAATGTGCCTTGAAGCCAAGGAGCACCTGGGGACTCTCATTCACAGCACTGTAACAGCTTCATTTCATTCACTGCCACTATGAGAAGGTTCTCTTGTATTTCAGAGAAATGAATCAGAGCAAGTCTGGACTGAGGTTCCTAGAAACTCTGTTTCTCTGGGTGTTACTTTTGGGAAGGGCTAGGAAAATACTTTAATATCCATTTAGGTGTTGACAGTGTCAACAGGGTCAGAAGCAAAATATTTATTCTTCCTGTATAGGCCTTTGAATACAGTTTCTAAACTCTTTTGAATGATCTCTATTTATTTCCATGATAGATTAGAGATTCAATTCAGCATAGGAAAACAGAGGACAGAGGAATATACATGTTCTCTCCTCCAAAGCTCCTGTTAAATAACATACACAGTTCTTTCAGAAGAGTCTAAAATCTAGATCTGTACTAAGCTCAAAATACTACCTTCCAGGAAATAATCTATTTTCTTATCTACATTCTTATCTACATTAGCATTCTTATGTAATATGATTTCCTCCTTTTTTTTTTTTTTTGTTTTGGTTTTGGTTTTTTTTTTGTTTTTTTAGGAGAAATGAGAGACAGAAATCAAGGTACCTGCCAGAAGAAAAAAACTACAAGCTGGAGATTTCTTTAGTATTTATACTTAGCACATTTAAAAGAAGGAAATTGTTTCTTATGAATTGAAAACTTCTGAATGTAGAGTCCTGTTTTGTTATAGCAGTAAGCTCTGCTGATTTTCTTAGGTTTTTTTTGGTTTTTTTTTTTTGGGCTTTTTTTGAGTTTTTTTTCCTTCAGACTCTAAGAAATGATGAAGTAGTTAATGGTAATTTAATGAATTTTCCAACATTTTTTAATCTATTCTACGGTATCTTTACACAACTCTGCCTATAGCCAGTAATAAGTAGCAATTTTCCATCTGGGTAGGGTGACATGCCATCCAGATGGTACTGGTGTTTACTCCAAGGCTCTCTACACATCTGTCTTACAGAGAAATTAAAGTATTCTTTCTGTTCTGAACAGAAATTGCTTCTGAATTTTCTGAACTATGAAAACATTATTTTCAGATTAGCAGCAGTCAAGCCCTCTATTATTTCTTTAGGAAAGGTTATGACATACATCTCTGGGGACAATGAAGCCTAATTGAAAGGATAAAACCTTAAACTCTAAGCTTGCCTGTGTTGGATTGGTCTGCAAAGAGATTGTGCATGGAAAGTGTTGTTTCAGATAATGTGCTTGTTCCCTTGTCACCTATTAACCATAGGCAAATATGCAACTGTCAAATCCTTTCTTTTTGGTTCTGACCTTCTGGGACACCCAAGACATTGTACTGTAGAAGTGAACGCAGCAGCAGATAACAAGGGCTGCTCCTCCATTTTTGACAGCGATCCATATTGGCTTTGTGGCCATCTTGACAGTGCTCCAGATATGAACTTCCATCTGCAGATGATGGCTCCTGACTATGAAAGGGCCAGAAGGAAAGGGATTTTGGCTGTGTTGGAAGTTGCACCATGGCAATTAGTCATGTATGAAGTGCAGATGGGACTGGATTCAACAGGAGGTTCTGGGATGACCACAGCAAGCTTAACTTTATGTGCATCAGAACAACTGGAAGGTGAGGTGTTCAAAAATACTTAAATTTCATTGTATGTAAGCATTGAGAAAGAGAGAAAACAGAGTTTGGTCTCACTGCGGAAAGGGCTGTGGGTCTGAAAATGAAAACACTTTCACTTCTAAAATGCTTTGCCATGAAAACCTCTAACAACACACATATGGATCTCCATTAGTTGTACTTTGCTACCTCAGGAGATGATCAGCATGGATAATGAGCATGTTTCTCATCCAATAGTGTCTGTATCCAGTTAGCTGAATGGCTATTTTTATCTTTTGCAAAGGAGTGTTGTAGGATTCTTTAGAGTTATAATGGGTCTAAGCCCAGCACAATGAGAACCAGACCATATCTTTGAAATAATACTCTTGTTGTGCCTGTTGAATCAGAAGCAGAGGTGTGTTTCAGAGAAATTACCAGTGAAACTGCTAAACTGAGATGTCTTGACTAAAACTCTGGACTTCTGCTGCTAGCTTAGTTACCCCCATGCTGTGTGAGTCTGTTGCAAAGTCTGTCCTCCTCCTTGTTCCCACTGTGAAATGTCCAGGCACTGTTTCCTACTGGATGCTTATGTTGCAGCTAACATAGCAGGGTCCACTAAGCACAACTGCAACACAACTATTAAGTAATAGTTGCACACTTTCCCCTCACATGATGGTTTGCTAAGCAGCATTTTATAGTGTTAGTGTTATTCCCTTAATCATTATTTAGCCAAGCTGCGCATACATGTCTTTTTTATCCCTTAATAAATTAATCTCTCTAGCCCTTTCATCCCCTTTTATTGCTTTTCTTTGTAGGAAAAAGCTAGAGAGAGCCTAATAACAGTTAATAATAAAGGCTAATAAAGTAGCCCTCTCTTTTCCATAATTCTTAACAGCAGTAACAGTTTTATGTTATAAATAACAAATATGGGATACCAGTGGTTAAACAGCTTTTGTTTGGTGCATTTCTAACTGTGCCTCAGTTTTCCTTATACCTCCTTTTACATACTGCTATCACTTCCTAAGACCTGTAATAAAAGTTTCCAGTCTTAGGATTTGTATGTGCCTCATCTGGCTCTCTACTGCTGTGTAAACTTTGACCAGCACTACCTTTGGATGCAGTGACCCTTGAGTGCATATCATATGGATCTGCATGTCTGAACATGAAAAAAATGAGTTTCAGAGAAAAAAAGCTTTATATGAACTCCATGTTCATACAAAAATATGAAGGGTGGTTGCCAACATTTAGGCCTGGTAGAAAGGAGTACATATGAAAATACATGAAACACCACAAGTTTGAGTATACAGAGGCAGACCTTGCTTATTAAAAATGTGAGCATTTTATCTTTTTCCTTAAGGAAGAAATGAGAATGCCAGACACAATTTTATATACTACTTTAGAAGATTAACTGGATGAATTTGGGACTTGACATGTACATCATTCATCTCACATAGCACTCATTTTTCATTAACTATACAACAATTAATAGTATCAAATATTATATAATTATATAAACCAATAATTATACTATAGAAAATATTATCAGTATAAAGATAATGCTGATAAAGAGGTGAACTGCAAATATCTTTCACAGCAACAAAAGCTCTATCTATATATTCTTAATCTTACATGTCTTTTTGCACAGAGCTTGCTATATAACTGTTAGTCTCTAGTGATTCAAGGCTAATGAATATAGAATACCTAAACTGTACCTGAGAATTTTTCAGTAAGTAAAATGTTTCTTTTTGCAGTGGCAACAGTTACATCCCTTTAGATACAGGCAAATTTTGAAGAAGGTATGTATTGCCTGAGAATGGTAGTTAGCTCCTCACAGGAGTAAGCTAGCTCCTGTCCAAGTTAAAATCTGATGATGCAAAGCTCTGTAAACAATCTGTGAAGAAGAAAGTAAATTATTTTCAAGTTAACTGCTGGAAAAGCAGGGAAAAAATATCATTTTGCTGTGAAGAGGATCATGCTAAAGCTGTCAAGGGAGAAAACAGACTAGTATTGCATAAAGTACAGCAAGCAAAGGCAGAGACATTGAGATCACTAAACAACACAGAAGAAATAAAAGTACTCCAGACAGTTTGTGTAAAGTGTTATTGCCTGAATCCCTTTGAGACCATAGGAGTGCATTCTGCTGTAGGGCCAAGTTCTTATGTAAAGTAATTAAAGACAAGATTTGCCAAATTCTTTGATGCACATACTACAGATTTTGAGGACGTTTTTCTAAATACTCAAGATTTCTGTTTTGATTTTATTGTTGTGGTAGATCAAGCTTTGAATGCATGAATGCTGTCCTCAAGGGCTT
The DNA here is from genome assembly GCF_048771995.1 of Taeniopygia guttata. Taxonomy (NCBI): domain Eukaryota; kingdom Metazoa; phylum Chordata; class Aves; order Passeriformes; family Estrildidae; genus Taeniopygia; species Taeniopygia guttata. The sequence goes on from NC_133026.1 coordinate 125,945,901, forward strand.
CATATAAATCCTTTTCAGGATCAGAGCCAAAGCATTTAGTATTTTGCGGTACATAGACCTCATAAAATAGTGATAGTATTATAAAGTAGGTAAATGGCTTTCAGATACAGACATAATGCCTGTAAATATAAAAACATTTAAATATAAAAGAAGAAATTATAATTTTCTAAAAATCATAGTTACATTTGACCTGTAAGTCAATATGTAATTACACTCTTTTTATTATTTCCTTTAGCACAGAAAACATGTCTCCACAGAGTCTGAATTACTGGGCTTTTGCAGGAAGTTATTGCAAAGACACTCTGAGACAAGACTCAAGAGATGAACTTTTCTATAATATGACAAACATGCTAAAATAGTACTTTGCAAATGGGCTATAGAATTGAAGTGTTAGGTATAATCTTCCTTTTGTAATCACTAAGTAGAATCATCATGAAGTATTAATGCATTAGTCAATAAAATAAGTGTAGATAAGGTCAAACACCTTAGGTGTTATCTCTCCAGCTATAATTGCTGCTATAATAGGAGTTCATGAACAGCATGATACATCCTGCATTTTAGCAGTGAAAAGAATTTTTCAAGCAACAGGCTCTTTGAAGATAACAGTAAAATAAAGCAAAAGTGTTAGTAGAACCTAACTCTGACAGATGTGGTCATAGGGCTGCATCTAGAGTCTCTTCCTGGGGCAGATTCTCCCATTCTGCTACTTTTACCTAAGTTACATGTCCAAAAAGACCAGAAAGTGATAATCTCTTGACAACTTAGGATCCCTCCTCCTTTACTGACTCCTTAGTAGGTCACTATACTGTTTTTTGAGGCCGCCACTCGTCCATGGCTATTTAAAGAGGAGAACCTGGCTAGGTCACCTTGGGTAGCACCAGCAACAAAAAGGCCTTGCTGTGATGTCATTTGTCATGTTTGTCATCTGGTTAGCCTCATCGTAGGCTGGGGCCTAATCTTGACACAATTTACAAGACTGTAAATGCAATGTCTGCGCAAATGAAAGCACAACAATACTTGCATTTCTCTTGCAGTCAGTTGCAAGTGCTTCAAGATTCCAGCTATGAAAAAGTTAGAACTGGTTATGAAATGCATGGCACTGAATAAATTGTCTGCAAAAGTTGATCGATATTTGTCCTCAAACAATATATTTAGACTTACATCAATAGAGAGGTTTTTTTAATATTGAGGGTGGTTAAACTTTTATCAATTGTGAACCTTTTAAGGGAAAAAAAATAAGTCACAGAGGGACTATAAGCTGTCAATGAATAATGAGAGTTGCTGATTGAAAATGTTCTATACCATTTTTCTGTCTATAGACATTCCTTAACAAAACTAGAATATGCTAAAAACCTTCCTCTGATTTCTCATTCTTATATCACTTTAAATGTATTAGGATTTGATGAACTGTAATCAGCAATAAAGCCACTGAAATGTAATTTTCAATACAATGTTATTTGCAAATTTACATTCAAAGTATCACACAATATTATGTACCAATCTTTTAAGGGGATTCACCTCAGAAAATACATATATTGATTTGAAGTTTCATTGACTTCAAGAATAGGTTTGATAAAGGTTTGATCTTTCAAGGAGCAACATTGAGATCCACCCAGGTACCCAGTTGTCTGTGAACAATGAATTTGTTAAACTTCCTAAGAAACCAGGAAGATTTTTTTCCTTCATCATACACCATCTGCTATGTATCAAATTTATCAGTGTTGTACTGTAAAGAAATATCATTATCAGCTGCAGTGTCTTGGCAACCTTGAATTCTAACTGGCTGTTAGAAAAATGAAACAAAAAAAAATGTCATAGCATTATATTTTCCTGAAAATAGTTTAATAATATTATTTCATTTATAAGATGTAGTTTGGGAATGAGCTGCAGTTTGAAGACAAAAGTAAAGTTTCAGTCTTTAATCAATATGACCTAATTAGTCAGGAAGTTTCCACTAAGCTCATCAATTGGAAAGCCTCATTGCCTATTTTAGAAGAATGAATGTGTCTTGATTGCATTGTCTTTCTTAAATATTTCATTAATGCTGAGTTGGGAACATTTGTGTTCAGCAGAAATTAGGACCTAAATTCTTATCTTCTGCAGGAGAAGAACAAATGGAGAAGACTAGCTTACCTAAGCAATCAGGATGATTTATATAGAGAATGATCTCCTTTGGAGGAGAGAGAAAGATTGGCCTGACTCTTTCACAAGGATGGATCAACCTCCTTCAGTGCCACTGGTAAAAAAAACTCTGTGACATCTCTGAAGACCCTGATGGCAATGGAGGTAACCATGTTTGAATGAATAATCAATTTTTCTCCCATGCCATTCTGTGTATCACAATGGGAAATTATTTTCTCTTTAAGGCTCAGTTCTATTTTGTCATCTCCTTAATAGGCACAACTGACTTGCAATAGACAGAGCAAAGCTTCTCCTAAGATAAAGAAATTTCCTCCTATAATTTGTGACTCTCCCCTCCAGATTAAAATTTTTTTAGAACAGCAACTGACATGTTGAAAAGATTGTTTAATTCTAATCACACAGCCCTCCAGAACTTCAGACACCCTTAGAAACGCACAGGTTTCACTTTTCATAAATAATTCAATATTGCCAGGCAAGATTTTTGGGCATGGAAGTTTAATTAGCTGTGAAAGTCTTGGTATATTTTAAAATTTCTAGTATGGCCCTTAGTGTGAGTTTGGCCCAAGTCAAAACACTGTCTCAAACAGTATTTAAATTTGAATAATGAATTTATATAGACAAAAGTCCATTCCGCACAGGTAATTTCATTAAGCTTGTTTTGAATGGTAAAATAGTTTAGTACTGTGTAATAATTAACTATGGACTATGTTCTGCCAGCTGGCTTCAGTGCCAGAGGTCTGACACAAGCCTTTCACTAACCTTGTCCCACAAAGAGATAGATCCTATTTGTCTATAGCTACTTGCCCCCTTCCTCTACTCCTGTGACTCTTCTTTTTCCTCAAAATTTGTTTCAATAAATCTGTTTTCCTGTTCATTATTGATATAATTTAGGAATTCCAAGAAATATCTTCTTAGAATTATAAGAAAACATCATAGAAAAATAAAAGAGTTCATCAAGAATCTTAAACAAAAAATTCAACTTTGGGTCATATGGACCATGTCCAGTAAAGGCCAATGAAGCTGATGAAGGACCTTGAGAGCGAGTCATATGAAGAGCAGCTGTGTAAGATGGGGTTGTTTAACCTGGACAAAAGGAGGCTCAGGGGGGACGTTATTGTTTTTTACAACTATCCAAAAGGGGTCTGTAGCCAGGTGGGGATTGGTCTCCTTTCTCTGGAAACTAGCACTAGGACAAGAGGACACGGTCTCAAGCCACACCAGGGGAGGTTCAGGTTGGACATCAGGAAGAATTTCTTCACTGAAAGGGTTGTCAAGCATTGGAATGGACTGTCCAGGGGAGTGGTGGAGTCACTGCTCCTGAAGGTCTTTAAGAAATAAATGTATGTGGCTCTTAATGCTATGATCGTGCAATGCTACATGGTGGTGATTGGCCAAAGGTTGTACTCAATGACCATGGAGATGTTTTTCTACCTTAATAACTCTATTCTATGATTCCTTGTGCTGCTGATTTCTGAGAGTTTGGAAGATTTAAAAAAGAAGTATTGCTTTCTCATTAACTTCCTCTTTACTTTTTCTAATCATGTGTAATGATTAGAGGAACGCAACTGTGCCTGCACTGCTGCTCTACTGTTCTTATAAGAACCAAAAAAATACTTGTGGGAGAGATATTATTGGTTTTTATCATTGAGAGACATAGGAATTTTTATTGCATGCATCATAAAGGGTAGCAAATCTTGTAGTCTGTATGAAAATCCATCTTGCTGATTAGCATGATTATTGTGTGATTTTTCCTGCAGTAATTATCTGTCATTAATGAAAGAGGAAAGCAGGAAACATTCATATCCTGTTCCACAATAGACTAATTTGTAAAATCAGTTAACAAGAAGCTACAGTAATATAAAACATCCCTCCTAAATATGATGAGATTAAATATTGATGTTTTTCTCTTTTACAGCACTTTTTAAAGACAATTGCAAAAGATGTATCAATACACACGTACCTATTAAAATAGTCATGCACTGCCAGATTATTAGCATGCAATACAAATTACAACTAAATATGCTTTCCTAATGTCACGTAAGATTGGTTAGAGAAAATGTAAAGTAGCAAACCCACATCTATTCCAGTTTATATGGCTGTGAACTAGTATAAGTTATATAAAAGCACTATGTAAATATAGATATTCTTATAAGAACTGTATTAGAAAAGTATGATCTTGAGTTTATTAAGATCTGTAAGATGTTGTATCTGTATATTATTGTAATGGACTAAAATATGACTCCTGTGGTGGTTCTTTTTTGTTGTTTTTTGTTTGTTTGAATCACAGTCTTCACTGTTCAGTTTGTCCAAACCATTTGGACAAACCATTTGTTTCCAACCCAATTATTTTTACATAGTAATTTTTATGTTTTAAACTATAAGTTTGATACAAATAATTTGGTATTTTCAAATAACCAAAATGTAATTTAAATTTAATTTCTTGTGCATTTAATCAATATGTACACAAACTAGCAGATCAACTTTTGAAATAGCATTTTTTGCAATGGTCCAGTGAGTTTTGTTTGCCTTTTCTCTTCTTTTTGCAGGAACAGAGAATCACCCTGGATATACTTTGCATAAAAGAAAATAAAGGTGTTCTCCTACTTGCTTTGTAAAAGGCTGCACTCTTTCTTTGAACTCTCACAACAAGCTGAATTGTATATGGAATCCAAATTTACTTTTTAATCTAAACAAAGGAAATTGTGCATCTGATTTAAAGTTTTAGTTGACAATGATATAGTCCATTAACTAGCATTTTTGGTTCTGTCCATACAGACAACATTTGACAGATTTCATTTAGAAGGTAATGTATATGGTGAGACTTTAAAGATCTTTTCTGCCATTTTAATATGTTTCTCACTACTTGTTTTCATATTTGTGGTTAGGCTGCTTAAAAATAAACTTTCTCATCATATAGCTAAGACACAGAAATATTTATACAAATAAATTTCCCTATCATCATATACTGGTTATGCACAAATAAAAAGCTAGATGCGTCTCTGAACTAGATAATTTTATTTCATTTTTCTGATTAAAAAAATTACATTACAGAACATATACAAATATTTCCACAGGAGGTAGATTCACCTTGACCACAGAAAATTACAGAAAGCTACAGCAGAGTCATTAATTAATACCAAGATAGTTCATATTAGGAATATAGCCATCTATAGTAGTGTCAATCTTCAGCTCAAACCTGGATTTAACAAAAAAGCTTGTCCCATTTTACTTACTAGTTTTGAATGCCTTTTTTTACCTCAGGAGCCTCACTTCTTGTTGTAGACACATTTAAATCCATGAGGAAGTTTTTCCAAGAAATTGAAGACGTTCAATTAACATTTCTCATCTTGTAGATCAATTTCTCTCTTATACTTTCTCTTTCCTACCAATAACATGGAAGACTATTTCCAGAAGAGAAAACATCTGTTTGAGCAAAGAATTATTGAAAACTCAGCCCAGAAATGTATATTACTGTCATAATTTCATCTTGTTAAGGGCACCCCAGAGCTGCAGTCTTCAAACTGGGGCGCCTGCACCCCAGAGGTGCACAGTCCATTGGGCATAGGGAAGAAAATGAGTTTAATATAATTAATAAATAAAACATTTAAAACATATCCTCCTTACCTTTTTTAAAAATTACTTTCTAAGAGATGTGTATGTTTTATAAAGGACATATAAAATATCACAGCAGTAAATGCATGTACTTTATAGATAAATACATACATAATATATTGAGAGTTTGTGCTCAAAACTTTTTACTGTTAGGGGTGTACAATCAAAAAAGTTTGGAGACCATTGCCCTAGAGAGCACCTGTGTGATCACAGAACCAACCAAAATCTACAAGTCAGGCACCTAGCAAACTATAGCTTCCTCTACAGATCTCTCTCCTCCAACAACAAGAGTAACTGGATTGGGTTGCTTATAAACTACTTATTTTAGGTTTATTCTAACCCCTCCTTAAGGGGATTGTCCCAGAGTCCTCAGGATATATTCCGTATTGAAATATTCAGCATCTTCATCTTGTATGTATAACAAATAGTTTGGCAGTGTTTATCTAGTTTTATGAATGTTCTGTAGCAGGTCTTCTGTGTTTCTTTACTTATTTCTTTTTCTCCTTCCTTTTCATCTTGTTTGTCTTGACTGCTTCTGTACTCACACAGTTATTTTATACTCTTTACCTTCGTCATGTCTTATAATTCTTTACTATAACCTCTCATTTCCACGTACATACTCTGTGTGACTGATTCACTACAGAGCAACTTTCAGTTCACATTAATTAAGTAATTACAAACTGGTCACTAAGACAGAAACAAGAGTAAACAAGAAAAGGAGAATATAGCAAATGCAACTTTCTTATTATTATAACTCCCATGTTTGCAATCACTTATGTTGACAGATCTAAGTTTAAACTATAAACTTCTCAAGGCAGATGTAATTTTTCACTTTCACAGACTGTTATGTTATCTTATTGCACTATATAAATATTGGTGCATATTTTTAAACACAATTATTAATTTTGCATGTCACAATGTTAATCTGTTAAACTAAGGAGTGCTTAAAGGTTCATGAATTTTATGTGGCAGGTACTGTTCACTTCCTAAAATGGTATTTCTTTGGAATGCCATGTATTAGGTAACTGAAATAATTAATCTTGTTAGAAAATTTAAGTTGATAGCAACATAAATCATGCACATTTGCGCATAAAAATCTCACTGGTATCACTGCCAGAAAGAACAACAAAGAAAACATAGAATCGTAGAATCATGGAGTGGTTTGGATTGGAAGGGATCTTAAAGACTACCTATCTCCAATCCCATATTGTGGCCAGAAAACTTTTCACTAGACCAGATTACTCAGAGGCCCATCCAGCCTGGCCTTGAACACCTCTAGGAATGTCCACAGTGTCTCTGGGCAACCTGTTCCAATACCTCATCACCCTTAATATCCAGTCTAAACCTGTTCTCCTTCAGGTTAAGGTCATTCCCCTTCTCCTACATGTCCTCATAAAAAGTCCCTCTCCAGACTTCTTGTAAACCCCTTTTATGTATTGGAGGGATGCTACAACTTCTCATCAGAGCCTTCTCTTCACTATGCTGAACAGTCTCAATCCTCTGAGTCAGTTTTTGTAGGGGACATGATCCAGTCCTTTCTTTGATTTCATGGTCCTCCTCTGGACTTGCTTCAACAGGTCCACATCTTTCTTGTTTTGGGGACACCAGAGCTGGACACAGTACTCTAGGTTGTGGAGTTGTGTTTTTATATGTTTTACCACATTTGTATTATGTATAAGTTCGTTCCATGTACCCCCCAGCTCTGTAACGACCCCCCCGGGTCTTCCCATCTCTCCCCGCGGTTTGTTGTCCCCAAGAAATTGCCAAGTCACTGTGTTTACCCCAGATGCCTGTTTGTCACTCGGGATCCCTTCCCCCCACCTGGAATCTTCTACCCGGGACACCGAGCGATAGGCAGACGACCTGGGACCCTCCGCCTGTCAGCCCCCCATTGGATGTACCCCTGCACCCCACTGCCCTCAGACCCCCCGTGGCATTACCCCATTGGCTGCCCCAGTTTTCCCCTGTCCTGTACTTAATCCGCGGGTGCGGCACGCCCGGGGCTTTTCTCCTGGCAGGCACCCACGCATTGCCACCGCTCCGCCCGAGCAGCCGCCGCTTCTCTCGGCCGGGTCCAGCGTGCGCCGCTCCGCTCCGCTCACCGGCGCAGCACAGACAAACACCAGCACGGCAAGCCGCGGCCCCTTCGGTTATTGCTTTCCCCATTGGGTTGCAATAAAATGGAATTCTGCCCCCCGGAAAAAAGACTCTTGACTTTTATTCGCCGTAGGACTCAACGCTTGCTCTCAGACCCACACAGCCCCGCCCGAAGCCTGCGAGGGCTCAGCAGGAGGAACGGAAGCTGCCCGCGGTCCCCTTTCCCCCCGGAGCTAGCTGGGATAAGCGGGGGGGAAAGAGAGCATACCGCACTAGGTGAGGTCTCACAGGTGTAGAGTAGAGGGGGAGAATCACCTCCTTTGACTTCCTGGTCATACCTCTTTTGATGCAGCCCAGGATATGGTTGGCTTTCTGGGCTGCCAACATGCATTGGGAATTCATATTTAGCTTTTTATCCACAAACACTCCCAAGTCTTTCTTCCCAAGGCTTGTCTTGATTCATTGTCTTGCCAGACTGTACTTCTGCTTGGGATAATCCCAACCCAGGTGCAGGATCTTGGACTTGACTTTGTTCAATATCATGAGGTTCTCACAGGTCCACCACTCAAGCTGTCAAGGCCCCCTCTGGACGTATCCCTTCCCTCCAGCATGCTAACAGCACCACACAGCTTGGTCTCATTGATAAAATTGCTGAGGGTACACTCGATATAACTGTCCATTTAATGGATAAAATGTTAAAAAGTACTGATACAAATATTAGCACCTGAGGAATGCTATCCATCACTGCTCTCTATTTAGACATTGAGCCGATGACCACAACTCTCTAAGTGTGACTATCTAGACAATATTTTATTCACTGAGTGGTCCATTCATCAAATCTACACTTTAGAAGTAAGATGTCGTGTTGGACAGTGTCAGGGGTTTTGCACAAGAAGCAGGAAAGGAACTGCTCTGTGTTAGATGCTGCCTGATCCAGAAGAATGACAAAGGTTCAGCAGCAGCAGCAGCACCAGTAAAAAGGCTGAGCAGGTGGTCCCAGCAGGGTCACAGTTAAACACATGTGTACAATAAGAATAAATAGATGATCAGCCACCCCATCTAGCACAGGTAGAAATAACAGCACTTGGGCAGACATGGGCAACACCAGTGACATCCACTAGTTCCCCTCTCCCATACCATCAGGATAAAAAAAAACACTTAGTGGAAATATTTAAACACATATAATATGAATCCCTCCAGTAACTGGCCTAGACAGTCCACACTGAAACAGGCACCTGGATGCCATTCCACCCAGGAGGACATAGGAGAGCCATCCAGACATTCCATCCTAGACATAAGAGAGCCAAGGCCTACACCTTCACTCCAGCTGATGATCCAGACTTACACATGCATACACGTGCACTGTGGATTCAGTAACTTTTCAGCAACTGGTCTTATCTAGTAACTTTATCCAGTAATTTGCCCTCAGATCATCTCACTTCCTGTTACCTCATGCACTGACATGTGCAAACAGCACCCTTGGCTGGACCCAAGAAGCCCTGGTCAGCTCAGCACCTAGCTTTGTCCTTCTGATACCCCCAGTAATCAACTGGCAGATTCAATGGTCTCTCCAGTGCCCAGAATCCAACTCTGGCCATTTCTATATGTGTTCTCCAGGCTACTTGCCTCACTTACCCACCAGTTCATCTTAAAGTTCACGAAAAAATATATACTGACAAGTGTAACCACAAATTTTGCACACACTTCGGCCTCTAAACAGGAATGAATGAGGCACTAGGAAGAACTAGCACAAATCAGAAAAATTGTTGCAAGAATGTCACATTTTGGTGGTCCCCCAGATTAAGACATTCTCAGTATATTTACTTGCAACTGCCTAGGACCACCAGATTGAAAGGCAAAGCATGGTGGTTAATTCTCACTGCTCACAGATTTAAAGGGCTGGAAAGACTATCAGCTCATAGAGAACAAAAAAGCTATCAAAAACCAGCACAATACAAAGAAATATGAGGAGGATGGGACCATCTACCTACCATGTCATTGCAAGGAATTCTGCTCACATCTCAATACCAAAGCCTTGGATACTAAATGTTCTACTTGGTCACATAGGCTTTAATGGAGTTGAACATGTGGGAGATACCATGTGAGTGTGAATGGATGAAACAGGTTAAATGAAGTCACCTTTTCCTGTAGCATTGCCACATGTGTGTTGGTACAGCATTGCAGTATTTCCTACAGGCTGCAATGTCATCTGGCTTAGCCTCTCAGCTGCTGTGAATCCTCATTACTAGGCACACTAGAAATAACGTCAAGGACTTAAATGCTGAGCTTCAATTAATGAATTTCATTAGGTTCTTGACACATAAATGTTTTGTGTGGTAGTGTCATGCTATACCAATGAATCTGCTTGTGGAGCTGGCTGTGCTGCTGTCACAATTCATTCATTAAGAGAGATCTGTTCTGGAAACCTTGCCTGATGTTCAAAATAAAGCATGTTGGCACATTTAATAGTCAATAATCACTTCTGTATTTGACTGCAAAAGGCTTCACAGAACCCTTAAATAATCTCACAATAAATTCCAAATTTACATGTATATACATACCTATATATATAATGAAAATGGAAAATTCCTCACCCATTTTTTTGTATTCAAAGAGGTTGTATTACTTTCATTGCACCATCCCATGATAAATAAACAAGCACAGATTCTGAGTCCTGTGAAAGCTGAATTACTATAAAATAAAGAAAATTTGGTTTGAAAAAGAACAACAGGATTTAGTCAAGTTGTTGGAGCTGAATTTAATGAAGCCCAATTACTTACTGAGCAGCCAGAGCGTGTGGGTGAATGAGGTTGTGCGTGGGAAGGTCTGAATTATGTGTATGTATTGCTATTTGTAGCCACCCTTCATGCAGCAGGTGGTACATTCTGCTTCCCTAACAAGAAACAGTTCACTCCACTACAAATAAGTGCAATTTTCCTTTTCCTTTTCTCATTTATTTTGATATGCAGTGTTGGGTTCTAATGTGCAGCTGTAATAACAACAGCTAAAAATATCTTAGAGAACTAGGCAAGAAGCGCCGTGTACAGGTGACTTCTAAACTTACAGGGATGAAGCACTGACATAGCCCAAAGGCAATATCTCCCTTAGTACCAGAAACATATTAAGACAGAAACAGCAGAGCATGCTAAAGGTAGGAATTTACTTACACAAAATGCTTTGTAATGCAATGTAAAAGTTTATATTGTCCTTTTCCTCTCTTGCAAGGATGTTTTCTTCATAATTAAAAGAATACTGTATCACTCAGACTGCCTTGCTGGCTCCTCATACAACTTTCTAGTGAATGGCACACCCTCTGCAGAGAAAGTGTAAAGTGTTTGTGGAGATCAAGGGTTTAGGGTGCTCTTCTTGGAAGTGAAAAGCTTAGGATACACACAGCTGTGTTGATAAAAGCTCAAGCCTTAGGTCCTTAGGTCACCAACTTTCACACTTACTGACTTACTGCCCTAACACTTATAAAAAGATACGCAGCTCTGGGGAAGATGAGAGAAAGCTAAAGCCTTTTTTTTTTTTTTTTTTTACACTTTTCCTACTGCACATATTTGTAATCTACCTATCCAACATGCTTGGTGCTGCACATCCCACTCTGTACAGTTTATACAGCTATGAAAACAAAGTTTGTTCTGACTTTTTCCAAAACAGTTTGCCTACCTCTCCTTCTAATAAGTGCTCATTCCCTCAATCTTCACTGTAAAGAAGACAATGTCTTATGGGAGAAATAGGCAATGAATTCCTACCTGCCCATTTTCACAACTACACATCACATAGCAGAACCAGTTCTTCCTATACAGGCAGACTTAATTTTCTTATAAAAAACCATTATGTTTATATTTTAAAGAGAGTTGAAGAAATGTTTATATGATTCCTTTGAGCTAAAGCCAAAAAATATTCATATTTCCAAATATGAGTCAGAGCAGCTTTCTTCAGTTTCAGGTTAATAGATTTTTATTGTGCATTTCATTTCCCCTGTAAAGGGAAGCTCCAAGTTCTTTTCAGTATATACTCGTATTCAGCATGTATACATATATACTCCTTCTTTTACTATGTGACTTGTCAGGTTCTCACTCCATTCAAATCAATGACAAAAATCAACTGAATTCAAGTCCACAATTTCATCCACAGTTACAGAAAATAATGCTCTTTCCAGCCTGCAGTTCTGGAAAGGATAAACCTCTTTTAGCAACAAACATGGCTAGAGTTCTGTACTTTATTTGTGAGACAGAATTAAAGGCATTTTCTTGCCATCTGGAGGAAATATTCTGTTACCATGGGTTTGTTTTGAAAATTCAAGTTTGCATCCTGGATGCATAAGCAGAACAAATTTCGTTTCAGACACAATAGCTTTATTGGAGTATTTGACAGAGCCAAGGGTAACATGATGCTCTATTCACTGCTTAAATTTCTTGGTAGGTAGGTTTGTATACCAATATTGGGACCAATTCAGGTTGTTTTCTTTTTCAAAGTCCTCATTTTCTCATCACAAAGCTGTTGAGGGATGGATGTTGTTATTTTCTGTTTAGAATCCTTTGCACTGATTCTCTTCTTAATTACATGTCTCTTTTCCAGATTTTACCAGCTGTTGCTTTAAGAGAAGATAAACAAACCAACTTGGCACCACGTTCAGGAAGATGGAATAACCATGCTTGAATTCTGGAAGAAAAGAAAAATCTGCCTGTTACGATATAGTGAAACTGTGATTTAGAAAAATGTTAAGGTAGATGTAATTTTCTTACCTATTGAAACTCTCCTACAACCCTTACAATAAAATCAGTAAATGTACAAAGGAGAACTGAATGAAACCCTGAGTTTAAAATTTAAAAATATTACAGTGACAAGTTAATATAGGGAAAGTGATTATCCAATTTTAGTAAGTCAGCAAGGAGCTCCAATTTAAAGCTGAAAAGTGAAAGAATTAGCATCAAGTTCTTATGATAGGCTAAACAAACCGCTGCATGCAGAGCACATATTCTTATTCTTACATCTGAAGCCTCATCTTGTGTGAGAATGAAGCAGTCCTCAGCTTCTGTTCTCTATCTTTTATCAAGTGGATAATTTCACTCAAAGTCCCAATACAAGGTGCAGTACCATGTAACACCACAGGTCTTACTGGCATCCAAATTGTTATTCCCTGTTTTCTTGCATGGGTATTACAAATGGACTGAAAAGCAAGAAACTTTTAATCATGTTAAAGAGAATTTATCACTTCTTCTTCATAGCAGCCTTAGTCCATTCTTTCCAGAGGTTTGCTCTCAGGATAACAGGTGAAGCACAATTCAACTGGAATACTTTGTTGCAGATACATTCTCAGAATTTGCTACATTTTCTCTAACCATATGACTTCACATTTCATCCAGTAGTCATATACCTGAATAACTTTGAAAATTGTACTCAATAAAAATAAAGTATTTTTTATACCATTGATTGATTTTTAAACCAAGTAACTTCCAACCCTCCCACCCCTTACTCCTTACTTGTTGTATTCTGTGATGGAGTGCAATTTGAGGGAGTTTATGCTTACGGCTTTCATACATATGAGCAAAAAGAGATTCATGCTCCCTGTGACATCAGTACAGATAGTTTGGATCTCTGTGTCTTGTACATTTTATTTTGCAGAGTCAAGCTATTCCAGCTCACTTTTTTTGAAAACACTGGAAACAAAAAAATTACCAGAAATAAAAACCTATACTGAAGATGCATAAATGAAGCACATTAGGCTAATCTAATGCTCTAAAACATGTCTTCTGATCTTTTAGGGCCCAATTATCTTAATTTTATATCAACTTTTCATACTATGTCCCATGTGGTAGTCTTGCAGTCCACTGTACATTTTAGGCAAAAAAAAAAAGAGGTAGGTATGTGTGCAGAATACATTCTCTAACTATGGGACCTGGCATGGCACGAAGATTAGAACCAAGGTCTTGCTACTGTGAAAGGGCTTTTCTTACCTGGCCTCCAAAAAGTCTTTGTTTGAATAATTAATAATCTGGGAAAACAACTAGAGGACTACCAATGTAAAGCTGGTGGGAAAAGCCTCTGAATAGCCTAGATGCAAGAGAAAGAAAGATTTAAAGGAAATTTCTGTAATTCAAAGGATATTGTGGTAAAAGAAAAGTTGCCTGAAGAAGAGACTGTAAGAAACACTAACAGATGACCAGTGTCATTCTTGCATATCATATGCTTTAATATCCTTTTAACTTTTGTTTTTAATTGTTTTCTTTCTTCTCTGGAACATATCCCACTTATCAATTTTCTTTCTATGAAAGGCAGGCTCCAGAGCTGAGCACACATTCCATCTTAGCAGCAGCAGTGATTCTCACTGATAGTACTATTAGAGACTTCCCACCACTACTCAGCATTCAGCTCTCTGTATGTAATTCCTATAAACCAGAGTGCTACTCTGGACCTCACATCCAGTAGACTCTCCATTACGATCTCTCTCAGACTTTTTTTAGGTTTCGTATTGGATGCCCAACCCACATTCTTTACTCCCAGATATATTTATTGTCTTACATGGAAGAAGACAGAATCATTTGGACTGGGTCCAGTTTACAAGGTGATCCAGCTTTCTCTGTTAGTGATTTGTATTCCTCATTTTTATAACCATTCCATCAATCTTTGGCAGAAGTAAATTTTATCAGTAATGATTTTATGTCTTCCATGCAACTGAAAAATTTTAAATACTGTACAACAAAGTATCACCATGGGCTCCAGTAAAACCAAAGAGTTAAGAGTACTTCATTCAAAATGACATTCTGAGAAATGGCATTTTAAAACCATATAAAATGATTTTTGTATGGGTTTTCTGATTTAAAATCCAGCAAAGTCAAAAATGTGAGACAAGAACTTTCACCTTTATCACTAAAATTTGTGGGTTTTTTTTTTTTAATTTCATTATATTAATTTGAAAAAAAAATTGATCATAAGCATCTGGTGATATTTTTTAAATGACCCTCCTTTAATAGCAGTGCCTTAATTACTACTTGGTGCTAAAAGATGAGACCTTGATTACCTGAGAACTAAATGCCAGTCATTAAGGCTGCCTATTCAGGTCCCTCTCTAGGGATTTAGATGCCTTCACTGGGCATTTGGATTGTACTGAAAGCTAACTCTAGAGGTACCTAAATTCCTTAGAAATCTAAGGTTTTACTAGTAAAGATATCCCAGGTGCTGGACATGTACTGCTGATGCAAAGCCATAAATGGCATAGCAGAAGTGAATTATTCCTTGTATATGTGAGGAACATTCACAAGTGTTGTGTTTCAATGTTTACATAATATCTCATGTTTGTTTTAGTGGATTTTTCAAAAATATGGTTAATGCTTCTGACCTCCCATGTAGGCAGATGTCTCTTGAACCCGACAGCCCAGTGTTTGGAGCAACTTGATCCTGAACCAGAAAACTGGATCAGAGAGTCCCTTGGGAAATAGTCCTTAATAACAAAGGGGTCCAGGAAGGCTGGACATACTTTAAGAAGGAAATCTTAAAGGTGAAGGAACATGCTGTCCTTATTTATCAAAAGACAAGCCAGCAGGGAAGAATGTCTGGCTGAACAGGGACCTTTTGCTGGAACTCAGGGAGAGGAAAACAAGTTTATGAACTTTGGAAGAAAAGGCAGGGAACTCAGGAAGAGTACAAGGGTGTCCTTAGGTTATGGAGACAGAAACTTAGAAAGGAGATAGCTCAGCTAGAGCTAAATATGGGCCCAGCTGTAAAACACAATAAAATGTGTTTTTATAAATATATTAAAAACAAAAGAAAGGCTGAGGAAAATGTCCATCCTTTAGTGGATATGGAGGAGAACATGATGGATGAGGAAAAAGCTGAGGTACTTAATGCCTTCTTTGCCTCAGTCTTTAACAGAAAGACTTTGCCTGTCTTTAACAGGGTAACTGGCCCCCTGAGCTGGCTAACAGGGACAGGGAGCAGAATAAAGGCCCTGCAATCCAAAGGAAGTAGTTAGAGGCCTGCTGAGCCACTTAGACACCCACAAGAATATGGGGCCAGACGGAATTCATCCAAAGATACTGAGGGACAGGGCAGAAAAACTCGTCAAGTTTCTGTTCATCATTTATCATCAATCCTGGTTAACTGGGAAGGCCCCAGATGACCGGAGGTTAGTCAGTGTGATGTCCATTTATATGAAGATTTGGAAGAAGGATCTGGGGAACTACAGGACTGTTGATACTATATTAATTTCTACAACTACCTGAAAGGAGGTTGTAGCAAGATGGGGGCTCACCTCTTCTCCCAGGCAACCAGTGACAGGGTGAGAGTCTCAGCTGCACCAGGAGATGTTCAGGCTGGACATCAGGAAGAGTTCCTTCATTGAAACAGTTGTCAAGAAGTGGAATGAGCTGCCGAGGAAGTGGTTGGAGTCAGCCTCCCTGGAAGTATTTAGGAAATGTCCAAACATGACACTTTGTGCTATGGCTTAGTTGATATGGTGGTAGTTGGTCAAAGGTCTGAGTCGAGGATCTTGGAGGTCTTTTCCAACCTCAATCATTCTATGATTCTATGATCCATTTATCCATTGAAATTTAAGAGGGAGTCCAAAACTCCCATCACAATCCTTGTTCTATTCAAGTCACCCCAGTGTGAAACAAAGTCCTACTTTGGCCCTTAGTTAGATTCAAGGCTCCAGAGATATCTGTGACCAGATGAGTACCAGATGCTGACTGCTTTTTTGGAGATTGTTGCTTGTGTGCCTGATTTCTACAAAAAACTGTTATCATATGTTTACTAAAATGTTTGTAATAAGGGTTTGAACCTCTTTCTTTTCTCTCACCTCTTTGAAGCAGACTCTAGCCATGGGTTGAATGTCGAGACATGTACCACTCAATCAATTTTTAATGTTCAAGTTTTCATTTTTCTTAACTACAAAGGCAGAATAAAGGTGTGCAAAGACTTTAAAAACAGTTCTGTTTACATGAAAAAGAAAACACATCTGCAGATGCAGATTTTTCTATGCCACCTGAAAAAATCAGCTTAGAACAGATGAGGACACAGTCTCAGCATCAGACAGTCCTTCACAGTAACAGAATCTGGAGGCTTTGAGGTGTGAAAGTATGTCTCTTAATAGGAGACTCACAAGTGACTTACAAATGAGGCTACTTAAGCAAGACAAATGTAACTTCCTTAACAATCAATAGCATCACAAAGATCTATACATTACTTTAGACATTTAGATTACTTTGCTGTACATATCAGCTGCACACACAGATATGATCTGGTAATTGTGGTTTTTTTCACTTTTTAAGATGGGATATATATATATTTATATATATATATTTATATGATTCTTGCCCAGATGTTTCAATTTATTTGAAATTTCATAGTCTTGGCCTTGCTATGATTTTCCTTCTTTTCTGGATCTGTCCCTCTGTTTAGCTGCCAAAGGAATGCAGCTGACATCTAAGAAGTTTCCTTGATGTATCTTAAATATTCTGATTTATCACTTGCTGTTTCACCTGATGTGATCAATCCACCCTTTTGATGTGCATTGTAATACTTCTTTCAGTTATCCCCTATCCACTAGAAGTTTAACTGCTAGCTAAGGCAGTGCTTCCTGATGGCATCCCTTGGGTAATACACAGCTGCAGTATGTTTGAACTGTTTTCTTTCACATCTGTCTTTCTGTTCACTACATTACTTTTTCTGATTTAAAAAGAAAATTGTCATCACAAGGAGCAGCAAGCTAAGGATCCTGTCTCTATCATTCTGATTCTTTTATTTAAAATAGACCTTGACTCCTATTCCAAGAATAGTTTGAATGTTATTTAATGTGACTTTTCCATTTAAACAATATTAAGCAGTAATTTTTAAATGTATACTATTCCACAGTGCTCTGCACTAACTACATTACAGATGTGACAACTGAACCTAAAAAATAGGGGGGAAAAAAAGCCAAAAGAGCATTTTACATACATTCAAATTCTGGATGGGGAAAAAAGTCATTAAGGGTTGATTCTGGGCACCTTCCTTTTTTTTCAGTCCTTTACAGTACACTGCTGAATCTTTGATAAGTTTCTTTACTTGTCATACAAGGACAGCAGTTCCTCTAATCTTAAACAAAGTAACTATTAACAGTCAAACACACTTACATGCCCCAACCAATAGACATGACACATAAACAAGATAAATTAAAGCAGATATATTTAATCTTAAATTTAACATAATAATTTTTTTTTTTTGTTTCATAAATTTTTTCTTTCCTCTCCCTAAAATATCTATTTTCTAAAGTAATAGATGAGCAATCATCCTATAATTTGGTTAAGAACTTGAAAAACAAGGCAGATGCAATATACACATCTTCGCTCTTCCTTTTACTTGGCAAAATGGAATACAGGGATCCTATCTTGTAAGCTGACACTAATATCCATCCAGAATAAGCAGGCTAGGAAGGCTCTGTAGAGGATCAGACTTCCTCTCAGGTCAATGGAAATAAGTGGGAACATTAATTCTATTATGAAATAAGCATCTAAAATAAATAGCTTTTTTCTTTTATATAGGATGACTGTCCATATAGAGGATGCCTTTATCTCACTTCTTTATACATCTACTTCAAAACAGAAACTCTGGAAAGAATCTATATCACTACTTTAAACTTTACACCAAAATACATTAAATGAAATTAATGTATTTATTCAAAAGAACATATCCAAAGATAATCCAAACAAACATATAAAAGTTGTTACCTATCACTTTAATAAAAACAAATCCTTAGATATAATCATCATCAACTAAGCTAAGGATTCACAATGGAAAATTACAACTGCTTTTGGGTTTGTTCTGCCTTCCCTTAACATCTCTATGAGCATCACGTCTAGTCCCGGCCAGAAGATCTATAAATAGTTCCTAAACTCAAATTCTGAAGGTTATGGTAAGTAGAAAGCTTCTACTTCCCCCTGTCTAGTCATTCAAGCAGTTATGCACTAGGGTTACTTGCTAAAGCAGTCTCTGCAGACAAGGCAAGATTTAATTGACAGAAGCATTATTACAGGCTGATTAAAGATTTATAATTTACACATGTGTGATTATTTAAAATACTTCTTTGGATCTAAATGTTGGACCTAATGAGGTGGAACAATTCACTGCATCCAAGCCATCTAAGTTGGAAAGATATTTTACAGCTGGGGAGAGAGATACACTTTCAGAGGGGTATTCAGATCCTCTGACTCATACCTCTGGTGGTGGTCTCTGTCCATTTTGGCTTGGGATTTTTCAGTTTGTTTCCCACTAACAAGAGAGATGAGGGAGGCATTCAGAGTTTATAATGAATATCAGCCTTTCAGTCCATTGAATATTTTCCTTTTCATATACAATCCCTTGTTTTGTGGATTTAATTTTTTTTTTCTTTTGAACACATTGGTGAAAAGATACATAGCCATTAAAAAAGCATTTCTTATATTACTTCCATTATCTGAATGATACCTGATCTAGAGGAAAGGCTGAGAAAGTTGGAATTTTTCAGCTTGAAGAAGAGAGACAGATTCAGGCAGACCTTAATGTGACCTTACAATACTTAAAGGGGGCTGCTGAGAAAGATGAGCAGAAACTTTTGGTAGGGTCAGTTGCAAAAGTACGAGTAGTAATGGTTTTGAACTACAAAAGAGTAGATTCATATTAGCTATAAGGAAGAAATTCTTTACTATAAGGGTAGCTATACTTTGGAACAAATTGCCCAGGGAGGAAGTAGTTGTCCCATCTCTGGTAACATTCACGATTGGATTGGATGGGGCTCTGAGCAACCTGATCTAGGGGAAGATGTCCCTGCTTATTACAGGACATGTTGTGCTTTGGTGGCTTTTATTGGTCCCTTTCAATCCAAACTATTCTATGATAGATATCAAGCTAAATATTCTTCTCAGTGCTGCCTGGTTGCATCTTGTTCCCTTTGTCCCCTAGGGGCAGTGTCTTCTGCAAGATATCATTATCACTAGTTCTCCTTCGAAATTCACATTCTTCAATTATGTACAAAAAAAATGTAATTCCTTAATTTGATTGATGTGACTGCTCAGAATATTGGCCAAGGAATTGACTGGACCCTCAGTATTTGAAAAGTATTTGAAGAGAATTTTTATTTCCTTCTAATTCAAGTCTTTATGCTGTCACTTGTCATTTATCTATGCATGGTAATATACTCATTCTCACAGGAGCTTCTACCATATGCTCAACCACTGCTAAAAGTAAACTTTAAAAAGGCAGGAGTTTTGAAGTGATTGATGTTTCAGAAACAGAAAATAAATGGGAACTGAACAGGTGCCCCAGATACATTGCCTATAATTCTGCTAAATCAAACCTTTTGTGTTGTGTAGGAGTCTGGTGATGCCCACCACGGTGATTCACTTCCCTTTATTTCATGCTCTGTTTGTTTTTCTTGGCTTTTTCCAGTGAGACGAAAACAAACATCACTGATGTATATTACAGATCTTCTCCTTCCAAAATGAGACAAGCTTTAGTTTTAGCAGATAGCTAAGAACTCACAAAAATGAGTCCTGTTTTAATCAGACTCAAAGCAAATTGACCTGATTGTTGTATTTCCTGTAGTTTTTTTAACAAACAAACAAACCAAAGAAAACTTTAATCTACAGGAAGATAAAGAAAGCAGTTTAAAGCTGATGGCAGTTGTTCTTAGGCCCCCACCACAGCAAAATTTTGAGTTATAATAAAAAAGTAACTTTAAGTGATGCTGCTATGACAGTTTTTTATTTAGCTAAAAATAAAACAGGAGATTTGGACTTATAGTCTAGTTCTACACTTTTCTAACTAAAGTGGGTTTGCACAACATGGATGGCAGGTGGATAATGGCCTGTTTATTATAGGTCCTGCCTAATTTATGGGTCTAGTTTATCCAGTTGCCATAGCAGACCAGCATGATGAAGGAGGACGAAAAGGATGGCATTCAGATTACATTTGTAAGAACAGCAAAATAATATCTACCTTTACCAATAGCTTGACTCATTTTTCACTGGACATTCTGAGGTAAAGTTATTTAAGGAACTAGTTATTGTTACAGTAACTTATATTAATCTATATTTTTGGTTTACATGATATCACCATAATAAAGTTGTTTACTTAAACCAGTTTTATATATATATATATACAACGTTTAAATTTCAATTAACTACTCACATGGTCATGTCTGTCAAAGAGGCTTTGTTAACCCTGAAGAAGAAGTTTTAAAATGAAAAAGCAGTTACTAAGAGAAAGAAAAAATGGGAGAGAAAACATGATTCATTAGTTGTCTTAGCTTATCATAAATTGCTAATAACTCCCTATTCCCCAGTCCTCAGACCCTGTTATGTCATTAGCATTTAAACCATCTGGACTTCTTTATATAATTCAGAAAAACAGAGCTTATTCAGACTAAACCTCCGATGCAATGTCATCACCCTAAATATTTTTTTACTTAATTGTTGTATAATTGTGAAAAAAAAACTCCATAACTTCATAGACTTATCCTGGTTGCAGAGAGGGGGTGGAATTTAGAGCCACGTGGGCCTTGCTAGGTTGTTATTTTATACCACTGACATATTTGCTGGGGGCCGTGGTTCCAGGGGGAAAAAAAGGAAAGTGCCCCTGGAACCACATTACTTTGTCTCTCTCTGTCCATCAGGGAGGTTGTAGGGATCAGCCCTGCAGACCTCATCCTCTGCCACCGATGGCCATCCCCTTCCCCTGCGTGCCAGACCAGGCACCGAGGTGGTGCTGAGAAAGGGGTGCCAGGGCGGGAGGCAGCCGCAGGCACAGCAGCAGAAGGAGCTGAGCACAGCCCAGTCTGACCTGAGCCAGGAGGAACTGAGCTAAGCTGAAAGGAGCCAAGCCAAAGGGAGCTGAGCAGAGCCAGGCAGAGCTGACCAAAGCAGCAATGCCAGTGCTGGAAGCAGCAATGAGGAATCAAGCCCAGCATCTGATGAGGCGGTTACTTCTGTTATTAATATTACTGCTGTTACTGTTTGGCTTTTATTTCATTGCTGTTTGCTTTCTCTAAGTTATTATCTCAATCCATAGTCTCTGCCTTTGTCCCTGTCCTGCTAAAGGGAAGGGGCATGGCTTATCTGGAGTTTAATTTCCAGCTGGTTTTAAATAAACTCGATCCTGAACTCCCTTTCAATGTCATTTTATCATTGCCTCTGAAGTGAAACAATAGTCACTCACAGGCTTTTATGGGAATATTTACTTCCTGAATGCAGAACGCTTAAAAGAAGTGGAAGACCTTTTCATTGAGCGACTTCTCATCTGGCAGTATCTGAAGTATCATCTCCTTAGGAAACAAAAGTTTTGCTGCACATTTTTTCCTTGCTGGAAGTAGGGTTCAGCATTCGTATGACAGTTTTCCTAAACTAAAATAGTCTGGAACCTAGCTTTAGTGTTTTTCATGCCTATGCCAATTAAACCTTCCAGCATTGAACTAATGTAGCAGGAAAAAGATTTTATATTACTATAACTAATATTTGAAAATAAGTGAATGAACTGAGAATGTAAAAATGCCAACATTAAAAAAATCAAACTGGGATATACAATCTTAAGACCTTTACTGTAATATCTCTCCAAATCTGTTGCAGTGTGTTTACATCTGCCTGAAACACCTAAATTAATTTTAACAGATTTAGAACTGCATAAATCCATCTTTAGGATTTTAATAAAGTCATATATCTTTGAGCAAAAGTCTTCCTCTGAAATATAGGAAAATATGTCCAAAATAGTCGTAAACATGTGTGAGAAATTCAGTTTACAGCAATTGATGTTGGAACTAGAATCAACCTTTATGTTACAGAATCTTTTCTGAATAGGGTTGTCTTAAAATGACAAATTGCATAAAAATATAATTTTAATTCTTTCAACTTTACTTGTGTCATGGAACCTTCAGTTTATAAATTCAGCTCTGAAATACAGACTGAGAAATATCCCTTTTTAACGACAAAATTATTCTTTTCAGAAGAAGAACACTAGTGAATTCATACACAACTGACATCTCCTCAAGTAATGACCCACAGCCTGAAAAAACCTGAAAATAAAGACTGTGTTTACTGATAATAGATTCGTTAAGATCTCTATCCTTCTGCCAACAGGCACAGGAAAAAGTTTTTTGGCTACATGTTCTGGCTACTCGCAGTGTTGATGGAAGAACTAAAACATCTTTCAAGAGCATCCAAGTGAAAGGAGATCTTTGTTCTGTGTTCCAGTGGGACTGAAAACACACATTTTTAAACTCAAAGGTGTATGCTCTAGGAAGACTTAGATGATGTTTGCTAACAGAGGAGGTTCCAACAGGGGAAGTTAGACTAAATGTGTCACTGTCAAATTTATGATGAATTTTAGAGGCCCAGACACTTCTAGGTTCCAAAAAAATCCCAAATTAATGAGGAATATGAAAGAAAATTATTTTGCATGTCCTTTACAAAAGCAGATTCATTGACTGCATAATTTTGTTTGAATAAAATATTTAAATTGAAGTTTAAACTTGGCTTACTAGGAACGCAAAATATTTCCATGGTGCAGCTTGCAAGACACCAGAAAAAAAAGTATAAATATGTAAAGCATTCAGTTATTTTATTCAAACCTAAGCATAGATATTAGCTATATATTACTGTTTTAAATGTCAATACAAACAAAATATTTCTTCCAAATCCATTTATTTTTTTATGTTCTTTTTTCAAAATCGTAATGCTATGAGTGGCTGAGGAAAGAAGTGGGTTCAAATTTCATATGATTTCATATTAACTGTAAGAGATATCAGCTCTTGGGTGGTCACAGGGATGCTCACATCAACAAAAAGGTGACAAGACATGAACTTTGGTGTACCAACATATGTGTGGGGGGCTCCCAATACTGCCCAAGTGCATTTCACCCCAGACAGAGCAAGGTAGCAAGGAGGATGACAAGCAGACAGGTTAAACAATAACCAGGGAATTATCAAGGAACTTTTCTTTAAGAAGAGCAAGCTCTAAGAGTAGTTTAAGAAATGTGAAAATATTGTTGGTGAGAGGAGATACTTTGGAGAGGAAAGATCAGCAATAATTCTGGCATGACTCTGTGGCACTGGGGCTCTACATGGACTTAGCAGTGTGGCCCTTCATGGACACCCCCAGCAGTGGAAAAAAGTGCAATATTATGAAAACTGGAGCCCAGAACTACATTCTGTCTCCTCTGTCTCTCACAAGTAGCCTCATCCTATTGCTTTTCATAGCTTTCATTCCCAGGGTTAGGTTCACAGCCGTGTATAGAAAACAAAATTGAAATTCTTACGTCAATCCTTCCAGCAACAGTAGTAGTAAGAAAAAATAAATGAAGACAGCTGTCCACTCTGCCTCTAGTTAACATTTTTTTTTTTTCATCCAATGTACTTTGTAGCACACCCCTGAGATGCAGATGAGAGAGAAGTTGACAAATAGGAGAGTCCTGCTGATAATCATTCTATTTTGCATTTCTCAAGCCAGGGAGATTGCTATGCTATTTGTGGCCATCTTTTAATAATGCTTACAATACATTTAGCAATTTTAAATGTGTAGTTTGCAGATAGAGTGAAGAAAAATGAAAACATTCTTGAAGAATTAGGGATGCTAACATAATCAACTTGAAAACATAACATGATAGATTTTGCTTGGTACAAAATAATCTCAGAAGACATATTTGCCTTACCTCAATTTTATGAATTATATTTTTATTCATAATTCTGTCTCACTTAAAGAAGGTGACATGCAGTTCCGATACAGAATTGTCCAAGTAAAAGGGATTCTTTCTTGTCCACAAAAATGCCCAGAGGAAAATCTAAACTGTAGAATCAATTTAGTTCCGTACAGATACAGTGCAATATGTTTCCTGTTATGCATCAAAAATTCATGGCCAAGTGTTATTGATAAAGAACCCATTTCTTTTTATCTTTCCAGTGCACTGAAGGGAGAGGAAATGGTGACAGAGGGGAAATAATGTTAGTACTATTTCTTTTGTCAGCTAGTTTTTCCCATTCTGTTTAGATTTTTGTTGGTTTTCTGTTGTGCATCTATATAAGTAATATGTAGGTTGCTGACAAAATCACTTTTCCTTGGCCTCTTTCAAAACACTGGAAAATATATGAAAAACCACAACAAACTTTGTAGTTTTCAGGGAGTGAAAGACTTTAAATTTCACTGAAAAATTTAATTCTTTTAGGACTAAAAAGTCACATCCTGGCTCTATTGTGTCATTTGTTTTATCCAAAATAGTTAAAGAGCAGCTGTCAACTATGGAGGCAAGTACTGTAGAAATCCTAGTGCAAAATTACAAGGCAAAATTTACCTGTGTTACCTTGTTTGCTCACAAGGGCCAGTAAGATACCACATGACGGTCAAAACTTATCAGCATTATAAAATCCATTAAGGGGTAATAAATCTATTAAAATCAATAAAATTTTGCTTTTAAATTTAATTTTATAGTGATGGTCTTTGAGAAAGCCATCTGAAAAACTCTTAATCACATACTATAGTTACATATATTCACATACTATATCACTTATTTTGAATTATTTTCTTTTACCTTTGGAAAAGTATCTTTCTTTGCCTTGAGAAAGTATGACAAATCATTAATTCATTTCAAATTCACTTCTTAACCTTCCTGCTTGCGTATATTTATATTTATATTATTTATATTTGTATTTGTATTTGTATTTGTATTTGTATTTGTATTTATATTTATATTTATATTTATATTTATATTTATATTTATATTTATATTTATATTTATATTTATATTTATATTTATATTTATATTTATATTTATATTTATATTTATATACGTGTGTGTATGTGTGTGTGTGTCATTGTCAGTTCCATCCAAAGTGATTTTGAACACCTACAGAGATGGGGCATCCACAGCTTCTCTGGACATCTACTTCCAATGCTTTACCACCTTTAAAGAATTTCTTCATGATATGTAATCTAAACTCTACACTCTCCCTTGCTGTGTCACTACATGTAAGTAGTCTCTTTATTTTTACTTAGGCCCTCTTCAGTACTGGAAGGCTGCAATCAGGTCACCCCAAAGCCTTCTCTTTCCAGGCTGGACAATCCAAATTTTCTCAGCCTTTCCTCATAGAAGAGTTCCATCCCCCTCACCATCTTGGTGGCTCTCCTATGGACTCTCTCTGACAGGTCAATGTCTTTTCTGTGCTGGGACCTCAGAGCTGATGCAGCACTGCAGGTGGGTTCTCCCCAGAGCAGAGCAGAGGGGCAGAATCCCCTCCTTCTGCCTGCTGTCCATGCAGTTTTGGATGGAGCCAAGGACACACTTGGCTTTCTGGGATGCAAGAGCACATTGCTGGGTCACGTCCAGCCTCTCAGTGACCAGCGCCCCCAAATTCTTTCTGACATGGCTTGCTCTTGAGCCCACGTTGATATCACAACCTAAACCCAAGTGCAGCACCTTGCATTTAGTCCTCTTGAACCTCAAGAATTTTTCCCAGTGTCCCAGTTGTTGAACTTGTCCAGGTCCCTTTGGATGACATCCTATCCTTCAGGTGTGTCAACTGCATCACTCAGCTCATCTGCAAATTACTGAGGCCTGTCTATGCCATTAATGAAGATATCAAATAACACTGGTCCCAGTACAGACCTCTGGGGGACACCACTTTTCACTGACCCTCAATGTGACTCCGAGCCATGCACATGCATTTTTTACAGAGGAGATGAGCACATAGAATTATACCGATTAACTTAATGTATTAGGGAGGCTACATTTGAATTATTCCAAAGATTATTATTTAGTTTTTAATATAGAAGAACTCAACTGCCCTCAGTGTGCCAAGTCAGTTTTTTCATGAGTAGCAACATGCAGTGGCAATATAAATGTTGACAATGTAAATATCTTTAAAAGGGAGACTGTCGTAACATGACACATACAAATACTTGTCTCAGTTTAGGCCTTCATCTGTTTAAAACTCAATTTCTAATGGTGAACATTCCTGTTATAATAACTTTCAAAAATGTATTTTCATGATCATTATCCCAAACTCATCATCCCCCAAGTGGTTAATTATCATTGTGTCTGGTTTCAGTGAAGAGGCAGAAAAGTGCGACATGCACTTATCTTATTTAAATATTTACATTAAGTATATCTACCTATGTAGGGGTTGATATGAAATGCAGAATTCAGTAAATGCAGATCCTTCAAATTTCCATTTGAATTTTCAGTTAGCTGAAACAGTGGGAAGCTTGGTAGCTTATTCTTTACTGAGTCAATTCAAACAGCAAATGCTGTTTCTTTACCAACTCAATATATAAACACATAAATGACAATAAGGGATCTAGTCTAGTATTTTGAGCCACTTCCTCCAAGACACTATTTTAAATTTGCCTTATTCTTATGATTTTCAGGAGTGCTACATTTTGATATGTGCTGCCTAGAGGACTCTTTGTGCCTATGGTGGTAGGTTTCTACTGCATTACTCCAAAGGGGTTTGGTTTCTTTGCATTTATCAATTCATTTGTTGAGTACATGTTAACTTCTAGTGTCTACTGTAATTTATAACGAGCAGATGAGCACCTTACCCGTGTGCTGTGTAAAGAGTCTACTTTGGCTAGCTTAAAGCCTATCACCTATTAACTTCATTTGAATCACTTAGGTAAGTCAGTGAAAACGTGCTTGCTATAGACTTATTCCTATAACTCAGTTTTTCAGACCATTTCTGTGTTTCCCCTCAGCTATCTTGTTTGAAAAATCCTCCTATACATCGTCATTTATTATGGAAGAGAAACAACTGTGATAAGTTTGCTCATTCTTGTAGATGTAGATTCTTTATGCAAACACAGATATATTATAGAATGTTATTACTTTGCTACTACACAAATCGTGCTATCCAAGTGGAGGAATCAAGGCAGAATTTCAAATAGAATTCGAAATGAAGGTGCATAACGGACTTATACAGAACATAATGATTTTTCAGTATTTTGGGTCTTTTTGTCTACTATTCCATTTCTAACAACTTCTAACATTCACTTTTCTTTACTGCCATAGTGTACTGAAGTATCACTTTCACTTATTTCTCTCTCATATTCCTAAGAGCTTTTTTCAAACACTAATACTTGGCTCAGAAAAGATCATATAGGTAGGAGTTTTGGGTTTTTTTAATATGTTTTTCCCTTGTACATAATTACATTTACATAGCATTTCATTTCCAAGTCCCTTACTATTATGCAGGTTGTATTTTTAATTATTAACCCTCATTCTTTGTCTTTACTAGTTAGTATCATCAGCAAACTTTCTCACACAATTTTCCCAGATTATTTATGAGTATTGTGAATAAAAATCTTGTCAGAGACTTTTATTTATGATATTTCTATTGTAGAAACTAGGTAATAATGCTTTCTTTTGCTTCTTGTAGCTTATTAACTTGCTCATCCATCTGAAAACCTTAACTCTTTTCCTGTCACAACTAAATTTCTTCAAGAGTGTTTGGAGAAGGATCTTACTAAATCCAAAGTGTATCAACTTGATTAGCATTATTTACATTTTTCAAGAACTCTAACAGATTATTCTGTTACTAAAGTAATCTTAATTCAACCCTCATATATTATATTTATCCCTGTGTTTAAAAATCTTTCTCCTAAGGTCATTTTGCTCACTAGAGCGGTTTACTTGGCTGCGATTTTTCTGATTTTGTACAAAGCTCTCTCAAAAATCACTTCCAGTCATGAGGCAGTTTTAGGAAGACATAGTCATCACAATTCATAAATCAGTTATTTTTTTTTCAGTTCCTTAAGAACACTTAAATAAATTACAGCAGAAATTTGATACTTAGGATCCCACAAACTCTGTAACAGCATATACTGACATTTCAGCTCAGGATGATACTATGACAATTACACCCAGGGAGGCAGTTTGACCTCTCTATGTTCTTCCATTTTTAAGCCAGATGCAGAATTTTGCATGTCCACAGAAGTGAAACAGTACCCAGTATATCATCAAATAAAGTCAGATGAACTTGAAGAATAGTTGCAAGGGTATCCTTGCCTAGCTGCTTACTCACAGGCTCTTGTCCAGGGTAGAGGGGCAGCAGATAGATAGGAAAACCTCATTAATGGAGATAAGGACAGGAAAATCAGTTAGCAATAACTGTCATCAGCAAACAGAGTGTGGTGAGAAATGAATTTAATTTATTGACAGTTAAGATAAGTTTGGATAATGGAAAAACACAGACAGGTTAAACCACCACCTTCTCCTTATCCTTTCCTTTTCCCAGGCTCAATGCCACCCCTATGTTCCTGACTCTTCTACATTTCTCCTCCACGTTCAGGGCAGGTGAATAAGGAACAGGGGTCACAGTTAGTCTGAAATAACTTGTGCCTACAGACCCTTCCTCCTCACACTTGTTCCCTGCTCCATTGTGGGTTCTCTGCAAAAGTTCAGTCCTTCAGAATGAATCTGCTCCAGATTAGAGTCCTCCATGAGCACACTTTCTGCATTTGGTCCACTGTGTTCTCTTGCACAGACTGCTGGGGAATCTCTGCTCCACACCTAAAGCACTATCGCTCCTTTCTCCTTCTCTGATCCTGGTAACTTCAGGGATGTTTCTCATTGTTTTTTAGCTTACTCCTCACTTCATGGGCAGTATTTTCACCCATTCTCCCAGAGGCACCAGTGACTTTGTTGGGAGGCTCAGTTGTGTCCATCACTGAGTCCATTGGGGCTGGCTGGCAATGACTGTGTGCAGCATGGAGCAGTTCTGGCCTCTCCTCACAGAGGCCACCCTGTAGCTGTTCTACCAGCACCTGGGCACTGGCAGCACATATAGTGCCTTAATTTCCTGTAAGCCACCAGAGGTCCTGAGGAAGGAATCAGCCAACATGTTCAGCTGAGAAAGAATTTGCTGTGACAGATGCAATGTTAAAAATGTGAAGAAGCACAGAATTAGTAGTGGCCCAACTGAAGACATACACTGCAAAGAGGTTTTGTTTTCATACCAAAACTAGTGTCTAAACTCCTTCTGCATTGACTGGAGAGGCAGTTTAGAATCAGATTCACACCAGTTGCCATAATATTTCCTAAATGAAGGCTGAAGTAAAAAACTATACTGAGAAATACTGAAGAAACACAGTAGTTCAAATACTTCTCTCTTTCGGTTAAGTATATGAATGGTAAAAACTCTCTGAAATCTAAAAGTCTAAATTTTCCTTTTTTGAACACAAAGGAGACTAAGATAATGAAAGCCATCCAATTCCTAAGAATAGACAGATTCCCCTGAGCTGAGGAGCTTTGGAGTCTAGAAGTCTCCATACCCCAGGGAGAATGCTTGAATGAGCAAACCATCTACAAATGTGAAATTTGCCAGTTCATCAATTGATGATGACTCAGAGCTCCAGATATGTCTAGAAGAGTAGAGCCAGAGTTGTACAGTCCTCCTCCTCCAGTCCTTCTGAAGAATAAGTTTAAGTGTCAACTTGCTGAACAAGGTTCACAATTATGAATCATATTTTTGGTGTTCAGTGTATGGAGTGCTTAGTCACACTATTGACAA
This sequence comes from Taeniopygia guttata, assembly GCF_048771995.1. Taxonomy (NCBI): domain Eukaryota; kingdom Metazoa; phylum Chordata; class Aves; order Passeriformes; family Estrildidae; genus Taeniopygia; species Taeniopygia guttata. The sequence goes on from NC_133026.1 coordinate 125,976,259, forward strand.
TTCTGTTCATCTCAATGCAGAGTGTTGAAACAGCTGGCCAGTGGTGATTATATGATTCACCAAAGGTCAAAAAAGCAGTGTAACTGTGTTGGGAAATTAAATATAATTCCAGTTAGGCTGTGTCGCTATGACCTTGGTATCTTTCTCACTCTAGCCACAAGATAACCTATGCAGCTTCAAAACTACTTTTTGTTCTATGCAGATGGAAAAAATCAGGAACTCCTGAGGTTTCCAGGCTGCAGTTTGGATCTAACTGCTACAGCCATCCAGGTAAAGATTATGGAGGAAAAGCAACTCAGGGGAATAAGATTACGAAGGCTAAAATAATTACTTTTATGCATAAAGAAGAAAGTTCTGTAGGTACGGTAGAGCTTCTGAGATAAACAGATGCATATGATTGTGTCAGTGTAATTTGGAGAGAGCTGAGAGAAGTGAAGCAAAAGTTTTTGTCCCCCAAGGAACTGTTCCTGCAGCCCACATCAACAAAGGCATACCCACTGCACCATGCCATGTAGCCTGACCCATCAAAAGAATAATTTAATATTCAGAACTTTCAAATTCTCATCTCTCTGAGCCACTTAGGTTCAATTCTTTCAATTAAAATTTAAATCAGATTACAATTACTTGTTTGGAGCTTCAACAGTCACTAGGACTTTACAGCATTAGGCTGTGTCCCTTCCATATTAAAGGATTTGAGAAAATGTCTCACATCCAGGTGTTTTGTTTTGTGCTCACATCCAGTACTGTTGATCTGTATTTATTTTTGCTGTTTCCTCTTCAACTGCTGATTGTTCCTGGTCTTGATAAGTAATATAGCCAGAAAAAATGTGCACGGTCCAGATTTCCCCAAAAATTAAATAAATAAAAAGTCCATTGTCAAAATTATTTTCCATATAGTATAAAGCACAGCTCAGAACTGCTCCTGCTAAATACTCTGGTCTTTTTTGCTTTTCTCATTTTTTCATTTTTTTTTTTATCTTTCCCTCATTTCCATATTTTTATAAAATTATTAACATTCTCTGTGTGCTCATTTACCTGTTTCTTAGTCCTCTGAAAGACCTGAGTATACACAATGCTGTAATTTTTCTCACAAGTTATAAGCTTGACCTTTGTGATATAAGCCAGCATTTAAGCAACAGGTACAGGTGATGGGTGACTTAATTACAGCTGAGTTTTAGCTGACTTAAATGAAAGAAATCAAGAATGACTTGTATTTGCATGGCCAAGTTTTGGCAGCAGGGGACTACAGGGCTGGCTTCTCTGAGGAGCTGATAGAAGCTTCTCCCATGTCCAACAGAGCCAATAGAAGCTGGCTCCAAAATGGACCTGCTGCTGGCCAAGGCTGAGCCCACCAGTGATGTTGATAGTGCTGCTGGGATAAAGCATTTAAGAAGGAAGGGAAAAAGCCCTGCAACTGCAGACAGAGAGACAAGTGATAATATGGGAGAAAAGCAGCTGTGAGTACACCAAGGTCTGTGAAGGAGGCAGGGGAGGAGGTGCTTCAGGTACTAGAGCAAAAATTCCCCTGCAGACCATGGTGAAACAGCTGTGCTCCTGCAGCCCATGGGGGTTCATGATGAAGCAGAGATCTGTCTGCAGCTTGTGGAGGACTCCAAGAAGGCAGATATACCTGTAGGAATCTTTCACTCCATGGGAAGCCTGCACTGGAGCAGCCACCTAGCAGGACCTGTAGCCCCATGAAGAGAGGACTCTGCAGGGGTTTGGAGCAGGTTTGCAGGTGGGACTTGTGACCTCATGGGGAACAAACCTAGAGCAACCTGTTCCCGAAGGGCAGAACTTTGTGGAAGGGATGCACAAAGGAGCAGTTCATGAAGAACTGCAGTCTGTGGGAAGGACTCATTGTGCAGTTTGTGGAGGACTGTCTCTAATGGGATACTCAGGCTTGATTGTTACCTGGGCAGTGTCCACTGGTACTACAACACTGTAGGAAAGTCAGGCATTCAAATTCATGTTACCTATTTAACCACAGAGAAGCATGTATTGAGGTCCCTTTCCATTTTTCTTTTTATTTCCCTTGTATTGTGACTCCTGACAGTGCTGAGATACCCAATTTAATTTCATCATGTGAGTCTGAGTGTTGCTGTATCCAGCATTTATTCTATTGTCTGAATCTCTGTTCTCCTGGATGAGGGGTGAAAGGAATACAATTGATTTAACTTATGTGTCCTTTGAAGAGAAAGTGTCTTAAATTAGCTGCTAAATGTATCTGCCTGCTCAATGGAGAGAAGAACCAAATTCCAAAGGCCCCCAGCTAGGATAAAATCTGTTTTATTCAGGTAGAGCCCTATTTATGATTACTTTAGGCACAGATTAGGAGCTACAAGTTGGCAATTATTCCCTTTGCTAGACTTGTAATGGGCATTTAAGTTTATGACCCCAAACTGTTTTGCTGATTGACTAAGCTGACCTTGGAGAAGGTAAAAATCTTACCTCTGGGTTTGCTAGAGTTCTGAATCTAGAGAGTCCCTGACTCATTGTCAGTTATAACTAAACAGGGCTCACAAACTCATAACTCTTCTTACTTAACCAAACTTCTCATGAACTCTGAGGCTCTATTTCTTTTTGAATTGAAGTATTTTGAGAACATGCCTTATGCCTGAAATTCTTATACCTGCTGGGATCATATGGAAAGGATAATTTTATCTTACCCACTATGCCATTGTGATTCCTGGAATAACTGCTTCCCAAAAGTAAACACAGGTTTTATGCCTAAAAGGCCTAGCTAGCACACTCTAAGAGAAAATCTGCAATGCACACTGCCATGGAAGCCAGGCCTGGGAGAGATTTGAGAACAAGTTATTTGACGCTGTGACAGTATTTTGATACTTCATATCTTCCTTGTAAAACTAGTCTTTCAGAGATTATATAGTATTTCATTACAAAAGTACAACATGAATATAAAACTCTTCAGGATCTTTTTAAACTGAATGTATTACTTTAATCACAGTATGATCAAAGACATGCAGTGGGAAGCTGGCCACTATGACAGAATAACAACTTCCTGGCATGGAAAAAAGAGGAGTGCAGCCACACTTGTCATTTGTCATAGTGAGAATGTTTGACTGACGCTGAAAATCAAAGCAAGAATTATCTATGAACCACAGCACAAAAGCACTCCACAGTAAATCTATCATCTAGTAATTAGACAGCAAGTGATCAAGTCATGGATAACAAGAACGCCTCTACATGTCAATTCAGGGTAACATATAAAGTAGAAGAATTCTTGGGAAGTAAAGAAATATAATCAATATGGTTATTAATGACACTAATTTCACACAAACATCCGGGAAATTAAGCATGCTCTTTAGGAGATGTTTCTTGCATTAACTTGTAAAGAAATGAATAAGTTGCAAGCCAAACTTCATATCAATATATTGAGTGGTGTAGTAGCAATGATATTTCAGCCTGGAAAATTTTCATAAATTAAATACTAACATAAAAACACCTTTAAAATGTTTTTCAAATACTTTTCTTTTTGTTGTTTTCTTTCATGCATTTGCCTTTACAGCTAAATACTTGGGTTCTCTTGAATCTGAATATCCCAGATTTAAAATATAAAAATAAATTTAAAACTTATGGGGGAAAGAGGCACTTAAGTGAAAAAGTCTGTGTGTTGCATTTAATATGACACGTACTGAAATAAGAGAATAAGGTTTTGTCAAGTCTTGGGAAAACTCTGCATTCTGAATGTTTGTGCAGAAGCTCATAGTACACTTCCCTTTATGTTGAAAGCGACTTGAGGGAACACTGGTTAGGCGTTGATTAGGGTCTAGCTTTTTATACTAGTGAAGCACAGATCAAATGTGCACCTAAAATTTGCATATTTTTTAGCAAAATCTCCTTATCAATATGGACTCATTTTCAGCAACACCAGCACTACACTGCCAACATACTTAGAGAAAAGGCAGTTTGAGTCATATGTATTGTGGATTGTACGACTGTTTAATATTCATTAAAGTGCAATCCCTATAACTCATAGTAAGTGCCTAGAGTTTTCCCATTTGGCTCAGTAAGTGTTCCATAAAATATTGGTTTATTTTATTTTAACTTATTTTGAGTGGAAAATGAGTATGTTCTATGCCATTGCATGTTGTTTTGACTTGAAAAAAGTAATACCTAATATATTCATAAGCCTAAATTCCATTGAGAGTTATTCATGTCCAAATGTTTAGTTGATTGTGTTTACCATTTCTAATAATTCAAACAAGCAACAAGAAAGTGGTTGGCAAGCAGTTATTTAGAATTTTTGTTACTCATAATCCTTTTTGTCTAACTATTTAACACAGTAATTATTTCTTGATTGGAAAGCTTTTTGAAGAAGAATACCTGGAAGCTAAAGCTTGAATTTCAGCCCAAACATTAAAACAAAAATCTAATTATCTGCTACATAACTGTATGCAATAGAATTGAAAAACTGCACCTAATTTCTCATATGTTAACTGTGATTGCTGATGTTTACTAATCAGTTTTCTGCCAGTAGCATCACCTTTACCTATGAAATGAATGGTATTGAGAAAACATGAATCAACTTGGGTATTGTTTTAAATCAAATCTTTCAGAAACAATGCATTTCCATGAACTTAAGGATGATGAGGTAGACACTCCCCAGTCAATTCAATTTAGAACTGGTGTTTTTCCTGTTAGTCACTTGTAGATAAGCCCAGCAAGGACCTTTTCCTATTTCATGGCTGAGAACTTCAGTGAGTGATTTCTGTTTTACTCATGTACCTCTGATCTAGAATGGAAAAGAACAAAGCTTCAGGTAGCTTAGGTATGTGATGAGTTTGGCCTCGGGTTCTGGATCAGCTTGTAAGCACTTCTGTCTTTCTTGCAAGGGCATTGAAACAATAAGTAATTTATGGGGTTTTTTTTTTCTAATAGACTGAGCTTGTTCCTGGTTTTCTATGCTCACATGTATGTATGGGTGCAGAAAACCTATAATGCTTTATAGCCATAGAAGGACTGCATGGTTGTTGACATGGAGAACACACAGATCTTTGCAAAAATGAGCTTAATTGGTAATCTTCCAAAACTTTCCTTTGCTCTTAGTCTTCTGGTCTTGTGGTTTGGTTTCAATAAATTTTTTTTGTTGCTGTGTTTACTCTTTGCCTATTTTTTCTAATTTGAATAATCAGACTATTTTTTTCTTACATTAAATTTGTCATGGTTTTGTTGCATATAACAAAGGAGGAAATTCAGCCACTTGTTCATCATTTTTTGTAGTGGCTGTGACAGCAATCTCCAGACATTAGAGATGTAGGTCTACTGTCACTTAATCCACCTATTTTCCAACACAAAATAGTTTTTCCTACCTTATCTTGATTGGACAATTTGGAAACTATTGTTTCCTTCACCTTGTTCATAGACAGATGCATCCATACTATATTTATAAATTGTAATTACCTGTTATTACACATAGGCATTCCTGTTTTGGGGCTAAATTTGGCTTTAATGCTATACAATATCTAAAGAACTGTAGCTATAAATCTTACAGCAATATATACAAATTAAACCACAATGCCTTTAAGAAAATTTTTTTCTGTTCTCTTATTTATTGACAGTTTTTTTTTAATTACAACACAATGAAACGATGGTAAGTACATAAGATGCAATAGTATAAAAAGCCATTTTAACCCTTCCCTTGGTTAAGACACTTACAGCAGACAAGAACTGCCCCACCCCAATTTCCCCCTTCTCAAATGAAAACAAAAAATAAATATAAATTAATAAATATAAAACAAATCACTGCACAGCCCTTAACTCTTTGATTGCCATGGCAAGAACCATAATGATGATCCTAGCGTGTGACGTTCCATGGTTAAAGGTTGCCGCAGCAGTCAAAGGGTTATAGCATTGTAAACATAAGTACTTTGTTGAAAATGTTCAGTCATGTTAATGGTCTACAGCAATGAGATTATCATGATCCCTTGACCTTTAATGACACAACAGTATAAGGAGTTAAAGAGATTAGCTTGGTGAGCTGTTACATAGATTAATTAACCCATTTAGTTTAACAATGCACTATGAGGTCTTGATTTACTAACAAAAGACTACTTGTGTATAATAAAACACTGTTCAATGCATTGATCAATAAAATCAATGAAAAAAATCAGTCTAAGCACCACAAAATTTTGCCTGATTATATCTGACAGTCATAATACACTTTAGCACCATTTAGTCAGCCTTGCATTTGCACACAAACAAGCTTTGTGTTTGTCAGTCGAAGCTACCTGAAGGAATAACATATGTCAGTTATAAAAAGGTTACCGTATAGAATGCTGTGTGAGCCAATAAAATAAAATAAAATAAAATAAAATAAAATAACAATAATAAAATGAAATTCAGTTGCAGAAAGTAAATAAATGCTCCAGTTATTTTGATACTAACACAGATCCTAATAAGTGGAACATGGGCATGAAATGAATATGGAGCTATGCAGAGTAAAGGGAATAAAAATGAGAAAATTTGTTTCACACAAGAGAAATCATCACATCCATATTCTGACTTATTTGTCAAGCTTTGAAAAATAAATGAACAACTGTTGGGTGGTTGAAGATAAAGAGTTTGAAAAGTTATGTTCAACAATATGTGAGTTTTAGGGTCATGTTATGCATAAAACCACTTTCAGAGCTATCCTATAAACTACACAAACACCCTTGTCTCTGCATGAAAGGCTGATTTCCTCTTTCTCAGACATGGAGGATAAATAAGCCAATCACTGGGTGGGCAGAGCCACAATTGTAGTAGCTTCTAGCTAACATATTGGAACCTGAAAAATTTCTGTTGGAATTACAGGGATGAAGGAATGTCAACAAGAAGGGAAATGGAATCAGCTGCTAAAATAACATTCAACAAGCAGAACTGAGGAAGAAATCAAGTTCTGATAGATTCAAGAATACAGCATCTGGAGAGAATGCAAGGTGCATGTTATTAATAAAGAGATACAAGGATGTGTATGAAGCCTGGAAAATGATGTGCCCTTCTTGTATATATCCATATCAAACTCTAGTCAACTACAACTGACAAGACTAGCTGCACATGCTTTAACTGCTAACACCACTACCACTGGACTGGCAAGGAGAAGACACTGCATCCCTCAGTTTCTGATAATATAGGAGCACCTACAACATAAAGCAAACCTCATAAGTCAAACACCTGCACCTTTCTCTGCAAGCTGTGTCTCAACTGGGCAATGAATCAAGACTACAGTAGCAGATGACAGAGAGAGTTCTTTATATGTGATACTGAAAAATAAGAATCAGTTGGAAAACAGTGCATAATTGCAAAGCATTCTGCCATGCAACAGTGCTAGCCTATTATGCTACAGTAGTAAGGTAATGGTAATGTGTATAAACTGACTTGTGGTAGAGGAAGGAGTCCAGCCCTAAAATTCTCATCTGAATATCCATGATGCAGATTATAGGCATCAGAATGCAAAGGAGAAAGAGAACATGTTAAAGATGAGAACTGGAACCACTGAAAATAACACAGACTGTTGAAAAGCAGATTTCTAGTCTGCACACCTTTCAAAGATGTCATAAGCCTTACACACAAACGGCATGCAATGGCTAGCATCAAAAATGGTAGGTCTCTGCTGTTACACTATCGTACAAGTAGTTCCAAGATGTAAATAAAGAATCCATGATGATCAGCCCTGGCTGTAGCATGCCTTTTTTCATAAAAATCTTAAGGATGTTAATGGATGGCAAAGGCTTCAATAATCTGCTGCAAGTTAGAGTTCAGTGTTGTGGTACTGGACAATGAACAAGATTCAGTGAAAGATATATATCCAGTTTCTCAAATATTTGCAGGAAAATTGAGAAGGTACTAGCTCTTAATTGTAGACACAAAAAGCTGCAATTCCTAGTGACAAAGTGTAAAAAGTTG